>NW_028263374.1:13044835-14496085 GCF_051168715.1 Poecilia mexicana | reverse complement strand
CAGACCGAATGATAGAAAAGATGTTCTCCAGAGTTCCATTATGGAAAGTACTATCACTTATAAAAATGTAATTCTCAAAATGATATTTCAGCATTAAGAATAATTGCTTTGTTTTCAGTAAAAGCAGGTAGGTCATAAATAACGTGACATGGGGAAGCCGTGGCAACGTTATCATGCTGTGGGGATCTCGTGCTGTGCCCATGCCTGCTCTCCACATGAGGCTCGTTTGCTAGAAACTTCACGTCACATTTCCAGGAAGTTGATCTGACTAAATGTTTTTTTTTTTTTTTTTTGCATGGAAACTGACTGGAGCAATTAACAGGAAGCAGATACAGCACGTTTATTGTCCGTTAACCCCTTTTTAAAGTCCCCCGTTTAGTTCCAAAAGTTATACTTGTGCAAAATAAATAGCCTAATTATCATAACCACAATTCATCAGCCTCGATGTTGTTGCCCCAAAGCTGCTGTTTGAAGGGAAATACCATTGCATGAGAGAGATGGATAGATGCAACCACTGTCCCTCGCTTTGTCAGCTGAAAGGCTGCATCTCAAGCTTGCACTCAAAGATTGAAGTCGATGTAGAAATCGGTGGAAATCGTACGGCAGACGGCTGCAGTGTAGGATCCATGGTATAGTGCAAATGGTAAGCATTGATGCCTCTTCAGCTTTGTCACATTTTAGCAGAACCGCTGATTGTAATAGAATTTAGACTGGCTTTATTTTTCATTATCTATAAAAAAAAAAAAAATGTTAAAGTTTTGCCAGCCAAAATCAGTTGGATTTTTTTCTGGACTTTGACTGGGCCATTTTAAGACGGGATTTCAGTGCGCCTCCAGCAGTTTAGGGTTAGTGGATTTATGAATTTGCAGATTTCATTCGGAACGTAAAAGGCAAATTTTCCGAAAATGATTTATTTGCAGGTTTGCTGTATTCAAAAGCAAACGCAGCGTGGGAAGCTGAGCACCTTATGCACAACTTTACGCACCATTAGCTGGCATACAAAGCAGGTGGTCTAGGAGCCTATTAAGATATATTTGGTGTTTGAATTATCTGCAGCTATCAGCACTTCTAGAGGAAGTCTCAGTTATTTGCACCTCTAGCTGTATGTTTAAGGTTTTTTTTTTTTTTTTATCCTGCTGGAAGGTGAACCTTCGGCCCAGTCTCAACTCTGCAGACCCCAAACAGTTTCTCTTCTGTTATTGTTCTGCTATTAGCTAAATCCATCTAACTAGCTTCCCTTTCACTGCTAAAGAAGAACACCCCCCTCACCATTATTCTGCCGCCATCCATGTTCTTGCTGGGGTTGGTCTTCTCAAATGTAAATTGAATTGACATAATTGGCCAGCCTCTGATGGCCATTGCTTGCACTGGATTTTATTTAGGGGTGTCAAAGTAAAGGAGGTGAAATCTAAATGCATACCAAACATGTTCTTAAACATTTTTTTTTTTTGCATCTTTTCCTTCCTCTTCACAAATGTGCTCTGATTTATGTTGGTCTATCACCTTGGTGTTGGTGTGGTTGTCATATAACGGGTTTCCTTACGACATTGTGCGCATGAACTGGTTGGGGTTGAATTTGTGCACCAGACTTTGATTTAACGTAGGAATCAGTCAGTGCAGCTCATTTTGAAACGCCGACTCTCACAAGTATGTCTTTCTTTTTTTTTTTTTTTTTTTTTTGTTTCCTGACGGAACACAGATCATCGATCTCAGATCGATGGTGAACGCGCACCGCCTCTTCCTCTCTTGGCTCTCTGAAGAGGAGGCTGGGTTAAGTTGTGCCCTCGGATAGAGGGCTAATTACACAGTCAGCTCTGTGGAGCAGGTCTTACATCAGTAATTACTGTCTACTTCACCGAGCGAGGGTTGGGGCAATTACAGGAGAGTTTGTGTTCCCCATCCCACCCCACTCCATCTTTTCTTGTGCAATTGCAAAATCCTGTCTTTGCTCGTGAAGCTCGAACTAGGAAATAAACCTGGACTGTCCTCGAAAGGTTTCACTGTAAACGGTAAACGTCGGGTGCAGTTAAGGACAGGTGTGTCAAAGGCGCACAAAGCAAGTTCAGATAACTTGTGTTAAGTGTTTAGTTTAACTATAGTCCTCTGTATTAAATTCAAGTTTTTAAAACGTTTTTTATTATCCTCTCATAATTCTCAGGCTACAGAATGCAATAGCTTACAGCTGCCACTGAAACAACACTCCTGCCCTGGGTGAAGGATGTAGGATAGAGGTGTTACATCCTTTAGGAGGTGTCACATCACTTGTTTTTCTAAGCTCTCTGGTACAATAGCATCCCCATAACCCCATACAGTCATTAAAGACTCTGAGTTGCTCTGCGGGGTTTCGGTTTAAGTGCAAGCCTCATTTCTTGCGTTTGCAGGCGGAAGCGCCGATGCTCGTTTTCACTCGGCTCTCTGGAGTCGCTGCCGCCCTTCAGCGACTCACCGAAATCCGACTGCAGAAAGCCTAATTGAAATGAAATGTCCCCCCCCCCCCTCAATATACAAGTAAATTTAATTAGGGGTTTCCAAGGTAACGGCTCTGGCCTAATCTTCCTCACCCAAAAAGAAAGAGAAGGCGATGTGAGATTGTTTTGCCTTATTTGTTGTCCCTCAGGAAAATATAAGAAAAAAAAAAAATGCCATTAGTTAATGTGACCAGTGAGGATTTCCTGCCGTCGGAGGTTGGAGTCGTCATTAGCAGGAAGACGTCCAACGTCTCGTTTGTCCTTACAAGAACACTTAGGTTAATTTTGCTCTGTTTTGGGAACAACAGGTGCACAATTCAGCATAAGCTGTGCAAATTCAAAGTACATCACCCCCCCCCTCCACTCCTCACAGCCTCCGTAGTAAACGGACATATTTGCTGTGAGGTGTGACAGACTGTGCTGTTATGTAAATACGTCTCTATACCGACTGCATGCAAACAAGCCTCCTGCGGGCGCGCAGTCCAGAAGCTTTTTACCACGAATCTGTTAGCGGTGCACTGAACATGCCCTCAGTATGTTTACATGTTACTGTGCACGTGCAGGAAAACTCACTGGAATATGGGAGGAATTCTGGTTAGGTTCTTAAAATAGAAGGCGCTTGTTTCAAGTTTGTAAAACAAGTGAAAGGACGGCACTGTTTTTAATGACACGCCGTGTTTAACGTGCTACATATCAGTATCGGTTTATGGGCGATTCAGTGCCGCAGCCGTGCCCTCGATTCTATAAAAACCAGCTCTTGGAGGCTGCAGCTGCCGACATGCGATGCTGTAAATGCTAAAATCAGGACGGTTTTGCAAAGAGGTGGCGTAATTTTGATTTTGTCACTGTGATTGTTGTTGCGCTCTTACAAATAGAGGTAACACATTTTGAGTTGCGACTATGGAATCGATGACACTGAAAACGACGAAAGTGAATTCAGCACTATATTATTTTTTTTTAAAGTCAGTTCATCACCTCTTTTCCGGGTGGGCAGTAACTGAGGTGGGATTCCTCCTTCCTTTATCTCTAGAAGTTGTGGATGTTCTCTACAAACAGGAGAAATTGTTCATAAAAATGCCATGTTATCAGCCTGTTTTTCGTCCTGAATCAAGTTCGGTATTAAACTTTAGCAGCGCATAGAGTCCAACCTGCAGGCTTTCATGTGGTCATTTATTTACTGCAGACTGACCTGCTGAATGACTTCACAGGGTGACATGTTCTCCTGCGGTCAGCACTGTGCAGACACTGAGCATCTCCCTCTTATTAAAGTCACAGGCAGAGCTTAAGTGGGTGTCGGGTGTAATTACAGTAGGCTCATTATAGAGGTCCCCGTTTCTGCAGTGGAAACCATCCTCCCCGAAGCGTTCCTGAAGAACAAATATGTCTGCTCTCCAGGGAGGACGCTCCTCGAGTGATGGAATCTTTCTGCTGCTTTGTTTCGACAGGAATCCTGGCAATTCTGAAATTTCTCAAATGAGCTGTTGCGCTATATATGTTTTTTTGATGACTTGACCGTGTTTACTCAACAGTCTACACCACAGCACTGCCCAATTAGCTGCATGACGCACTGGCAGGCAGGGCCGTGAATGTGTCTGCGAAGAGGCTGAATATCCTGCAATTACAGCGAGAGCTCTGAAGATAAGACCAGCTCCTGCAGACTGCCCGTCTCAGTGCAGGTCCACAGAGACTGAACCGCTACGCTATCCTTTCTGCTCTGAATATGGTGATATCTTTAAAAAAAATAAATAAAAAAAAACATCACCACTGCCTTAAGTCCCACCTCCACTCTTCAGTCCACGTCCCTCCCTTCCTTCCTCCTGCTGTGTTAGAGACGCTCCACAGAAGCACACGGGGTACATTCAGGGACTGCATTTTAAGACTGAGGATGTGGGGTTCTTGCAAAGTTCTGACAGATTTCAAATGTTTAATAAGGTGCAGGAAACTCGGGATGAATGCACAACCTCCCCACCAAACATGATCTGACTTCCAGGATGAAAACTCTGGACTCTATTGGAGTAACGCATACAGTAAAGATTGTTCATTGTTGTTGTGTCAATCATACAGTAAATAAACTATTATTATTATTATTATTATTATTATATCTAATCAAACTGTAAATAAATGGTCCTTTGAGTAAGTTTTATTAAAAAAAACACCTCTAAGATAGCTGTTCTGAAATGTTGTGTTTTGGTCCAATTTAAACTTAATGATTTAACAAAAGTGTACTTTTGTTAAAAATCTGGTAAATATTTCCACTCTGTGGGTGAATGTAGGAGTGAGATTTTTCTGGTGCATCAATGGGCAACGTGGATGTAGTTTTACCACAATGTTTTGTGAAATTTTCTGACAGTGTTGGTACAAGTAAATCATAAAAGTAATACAACGTCATCACAGTCTCATTGGCTGTCAACCTCTCGCTGCAAACCGTACGAGCAGTTTTTGAAAATGGTTATACTGATAATTATTGGCATATTGCAAACATCATTGATTAGCTCATCAGCATCGTCTTTAGACTAAGTGGTAAATGGACTCAAATTATTTAGTGCTTTTTGAAACAATTAAAAATACAAAACGAGTGAGGGCTCACAGCAAATATTCTTTAGCAGGGCAATGATTAAAAGTTCCCCACATTCCTCCTGCTGACTGAAGACTTTCCCACATGGCTGCTGGTCTTTGAACTTCTTCTCTAAATCCCAGAGAGGCTCGACATGCCAGACAACGTGTTGGGTGCTAAAGTGTAGCTTCATGAAACCATTAGCTGAAACAAACCTAACAAATAGCTTTATTTATTTTTTATTAAATAAATGAAGCTCTCTGGTGTTATAGCATTTGGTCTTTGTAAATGTTCTTTCAAACAAGCCTTCTTACAGCATCACCATATCAGGTTTCCTTCTTTCTTATGTGTTAAGCGCCTTTTGGTCCAGTGGGACATCTGGAGGTTGGTTGTCACCAAGCACCCATGCAGTGAACCATTATCCCCGTTTCTGCCGTCATGCAATCCATTTTCTTTTCTTTTCCGTCATGGGAAATGAGTTTGCTTCAATCTCCTCCATCCTCACAGGGTTATCTTGTCAGCGCTCTGCTCTAGCGGGCCCGTTGCTCCGGGGTTCCCTCAGGGCCGAGCCTGCGCGCTCTGCGTTGAGATTACACAGGTCAGGACAGTTAAAGTACACTTTGAGACAGGAAGCGCTCGGCAGACGATTGGAACCCAGCTTCCTGCTGTCATGAAAGGGATCAAAGTTTAGCAGGTCTTTATGGGCGATTAAGGTAGGAGGTATGAGAACATACTTCCTGTGGGTCGATGGAGGCTTGGGGTAGACCACAAAAGCCGACGTTGTGCATGTTGTTAGCGCAGCACTGGTTTCATGTTGTATTCCTAAAATTTAGACGTGACATTCAATTTGGGTATCAGGACTGATCAGTGCGCTCACTGTGATCATGTTGTTACATATGCAACGCAACAACTGCAACTGAAATGTTTAAATTATTTTTGCGGCAGTACGCACCCTACCAGAGTTGCCTCTTTCTCGTCAGAAGGTTTCTCTGTAAACACATTCAGGTTTGGGCTGTGTGGAACATCAGAAATGCTCACCTACTGGGTTTTCATGCCTTTTCTGATAACCTCAGCAGCTCTCTGGACGCGTTGCTCAGTTGGAGCAAAGCATTCTCAACAATATTGTGTTGCCGTCCAAAGACTCCTGCCACGCATTCTGTTAGTAATCTTTTCTAATTAAAATCTTCTGTTGATGCGAGTTATCTAGTGTAAGAACGCCAGCACAAACAGCTGCTTCCCATATCAGAGTTTGCTTGTAATGAGTTAACTCTCCAGTGCCTCTTTTTTTTTATTTGGCTCCTTAAACTCTTCTTGGTTGCACCGAGACAGTGCCACTGCTGTTCTCTCTGCTTTTTTGGTTTCACCGTTTGTGATCAAGGCTGCAGACTCTGCCGGATGTGGCTGATATCATTTCCTGTTGCAGTCCTTCACCCACCAACCCCCATCCTCCTCCACTGTCACTTCCTCTTTTAGCTGGTTGCATGTAAAAGAAGTAAATGTAAGTCTTTTGTTTGACTGGTAGAGGAAACCAGCACACCCATCCTGTGTCAGTTGTACGGTTCTGGCCCGCAGGCCGCACGCAGCTGCCTAGAGAGAGAGAGAAACTTTTTTTTTCGTTTCTAATTTTTCTTTCGCAAGTGTCAAATATTAACACTGTATTTTTTGGGGGCAAAAACTCATCTGTTAGTGTTCTGTTCCTCAGAAATCCTCACATTTTTTGACAACAAATATGTTAGATTTTCTTTAAAAGGATTTTATGTGCTACACAAAGACGCATACACCACGCGTAACTGTATAGTGGCTAAAAAGATTATATAGTTTTCTCACATTTAAAAAAAAAAATGTTAAAAATAATGACCAAGAAACATAGCAGACGGGTCAGAGAGAAAACTGTGGAGCGTTTCAAAACAATGTTATTTTAGCAACATGCCAAACTTTAAAAATCTCAGAGAAATGACACCTGTCTACACAGAGCAATAACCAGAAAAGCAGCTAAAAAAGCCCATGGTAACTCTGGAGCAGCTGCAGAGACTCGCTGCTCAGGTTGGAGAATTTGTTGACATGACAGTCGTTATTGGTTGAGAGATCAACTTGATTCATGGGGCAGATTTCATCACGTTTTTCAGGTTTTAATGTGTAGAGAGCTAAAAACTAATTTGCCCCTCTTTCAGTAAATATGGACTACTTTTGTGTTGCTAAACTATGCTAAGTCCTATAAAATTAAGTTGGTTTTAGTGAAAGAAAACATTGAAAAGAGTTGGGGAGGGGAACATTTTTTAGCAAGACATTGTAGGTTACATCATCATGAAGTCGGTGTTATTGTTTAGTTGCAGATTCTTTGGTCAGTCAAGGATTGTGCCACTTTGACATTTTAAAAAAAGTATTCGCTGTGATACTAAAGGAGAAATCATCAAAACCTCGCCGATCTTGTTTGAGACTAAAATAGATATTTGGAAGGGGCACAGCATTTGATTTGCACTGTGGTGTGTTTTTGTTTCCATTCCAGTGGAGAAAAAAAAAATACAAAGCAGGAAGGAGCAAACTGTCGAATGGAAAAATGTGGGAGCACATACTGGCTTGGGGCATGTGCAGCTTGTGTGTGAAGTTTTGTACGCAAGATATAAGACTTGTAGGCTTAAGTCACACAAAAAACATCCAAATAAATAAATTGCACAGTTTTTTTTTTGTTTGTTTATTTCCCAGGAGATGAAGGACAGTCGTAGCCAACGAGTTTGAAATGGGGAAAACGTGGACGGCAGCGGTGGAAGCATTTACATCTTATTAGCATCAGGCTCGCGTTGTTTGCAATTTCAACACTTGATGGTGATTTATTAGTTTTGCTTGTCAAAGCACGTCGCTGTGTCTCCTTCCCACAGGGTCTCCGCATGTGGAGACACTGCCATAACTGAACGCTCGTCTGTGTGTCTTATTAAGAACCCTCTGGTCTGAGCGGTCATTCGCAGAAGCAAAATGAGTTGCCAATGCGAAAACATCAGCAAGCCCATATTTAAACTGCGGGCATATCGTCATCAGGAAATATGAAGCTGTGCTGCAAATATTGAACGAGAAGTTACTGTCTTCAAAGCCATATATTAATACCGCGTGTGTTCACTGAGATTTATGGGAGAACTTGCCTGGCGTTTGACGCCACCGGCGCATCGACATTTATTTGATTATGGTATTTCATTAACTCTCGAGAGACCGACCAACAGAAATTGTTGACACATCTGTCCGTTTATGACTAATTTTGTTTGAAGAATGACACGCCGGGAGGATTTATGGAGAAAGGTAAAGGGGGGGTAAAGGTCTTTATCAGCCAGACCATCACCTGAGGTTTCATCTTGAAGGGAGCTGCCACAGAAAGACTGACTCAGCTGTTCACAGGCTCTCTTTACCGATCGGGATTATGTCCTCTTTGAGGTTTTAAATTAAACCTGCTGGCAGTTTAGAGACCGTTTTCACTTTGCTGCTTGGTGTACTTTAGGTCATGCATGCAAAGTGAGTCTCGTGCTACTATAGCAAAGTCTTAGTTGATTTGATTTTTTTCTGTTGTTTTTGTAGGGCTTACACTTAAAAACATCTCAGGCTTATTTATTTTAAAGCTAAGTAACGCCTTGTTTCTTTTTCTCCTCTTCTTTTTTTTTTCCCCATTTGTTTCAACTAAAAATACACATCCCAGCATTAGCAGTGACTTGCAGAAAGCTGTGGGAAATTCCCAGGAGCATTAGTATGTTTGTTCCTTTCATACATATTTACTTTCCTTGAAATGATTTCATCAGTTTAAGGCTAGATGCTATAATAAGGCTCTTGCTGACACACGTTTTCTGTTTTTTTTTTTCCTCCCCTTGAGTTCTGGTTCACCAGGATCCTGCAGAGCATTCAATTTACCAGTTGGAAGACTCTTACAGTATATGAGGAAATTTCTAGCTATTTGCTTTGGATTTGGATCTTTTTGTTAAATGAGAGACTCCACTTCAGGTCTTACTTTTGCGTAGTGCAAACCAAGTTAAGTCCTGCTCTGCATGTCTGGATATTTTTGCACTTTCCACTTAAATAATTAAAATTGCAACAACTCCACCTCAGGCCAACGGAGCTTTGTTTGCTTTTCACTTTATTTCCATTCAGTGTTCTCAGTGAGCCACAGGTTAAGAAAACTAATAAATGGAAAATAGTAGTGTCTCTCTACAATATTAGGAATTTCATGCCACAGTCAGCTGAATGTTAAATTGATGCTTTCGCTTGCAGGCTTACAGTTGTGGTTATTTTACTCTAAAGGTGGTGGTGGGGGGGGGATAATGGCAGCACGCCTACTATGTGGTAAGCACCTTACCGGCCATTGACGATGAGAGATAAAAAGCAGTTTTGAAGATGCTTATCAATATTTAAATATTGGAGAAATGTAAGGGAGAGTAAATGTATATATTTAAATGTCAATAAAAATGGAGATTTAACTTAACCACAGGTTTGAGCTGAAGCAAATGATCATAAAAGTTATAATTATCTTGATTACAGTCCTATACTCTGATTTTCAACCTTTGCACCTTTCAGGAAAAATGTGCAGGTTGTAATAATGGCTGAATGATGACACAGAATGGTGACATTTTAACTGTGGCTTGAAATGCCAAATAAAAAGACAAACCAGTCGGTGACTTGCTGCAGAGCGCTACACTACACACAGAGCATGAGAAAGGAAAAAAAAATAAAATAAAAAAGGCTTCTTATTCTGTGGCTGCTGTGGTACTGTATCGACCCATTCTGTGGTCGATGGAGATGTGTAATAAAGGAAATCGCATTAAAGGGATTAATTTTTAGAGCATTTATCAGTTTGACAGAGAAATTGGCTCCTATCTTTCCCAGCCTTTATGCTTTGCTTTTATCAAACCACCAGGGTTGCAGTTTAACTGAGGGTTCATGCTTAAAGGTAGTTCTCAGATTTTTCACCAAAACCTATTGACTTTTTTAACTTTGCCTTTCAGATCGAAAGAGTCGGAACAATTGCTTGAAAAATGTCTGATCTTTAGCCGAATCGGGTTAAAAAAAAAAAGCTATTCTAGGTGGAAGAACTTTGATTATAATATAGCTTTCAGCAACCTTTTGGGATACCAGTTTTTATCAATTACTGAACCAGATTTCCTGCTTAATTTGCTTGAGAGCCATTGATAAAGAATTTAACAGAAAAGTAAAAATCTTTTCTGCAAATGGTGTTAAATCATTCGCTCTATTCAGTTTATATTTGACCAAATGGCAAAAAATGCCACTTCAAGGTTCTGTGCAAGATAATCATATCCAACTTACATTGGCTCTAATTTTACTTTTATTTTAAATCTGCCAAATTATATAGTGACATCAGAATGAACCTTCATAGAGTTAAATATGATTCCGTTACTTATATTCTTGGAATGGCTGCAGATCAACGGTTGTCGTTCTAAAGATGCAGAGCCGTTTGCATTAAATCATCGACTTTGCAGCAATTCATTTTCCCGACCAAGCATTTAGAGACAGTGGAGAAGAACTACTGCCTTTTAACGGGAAGAAAGTTGCAGCAAAAGATGGAAGTCTGAGAAAGAAACCTGTTATTTAGCTGTATGAGGAGTAAGGGTCAGTTTCAAGTAATAAGGTAAATGCCTTCGGAACAAGTGGGAAATAATTGCTAAAGGTCGAGCCTTCAGGGTCAACATTCTCTGTCAATGATGAACCTGGTTTGTGCAGCAGGAAAGTCTCTTCACCTGCCACTGTCGACTTATCAACACCACAATAGTGGACTCTATCTCTACTATATCTCTACTCCAATCTCTGCAAGTTGATGTAGCAATAAACTAATCAAGGGGAGCGGCTTCGCCGGTTTTATGTCTGGTGCTCTTCCGTGTTTAGAAAAGGAGACGTATGTGCAATTAAAAATAAATCTTTTAGAATATGTAGACATATTCATGTACTACTTCTGTTAGGAATATTTTCTTTGCATTAGTGGTTGTTACGATTACAGCAATCGTTTGTTCTACAGAGTGACTGCTGTTATTAAGACAGCAATGAAAAAATACTTAAGTGTTTCCCAGTGGAAACACAGACTTTTCACTCAGAAAATGTTACATTGATTGATTTAATATACAGAATGAGTTTTCTTGAGCTTATTACTGCGTTTTATTCAGCGTAGAGCTGAATTGCAAAAAAAACCAAAAAAAAAAAAAAAATTTAATCTGATTCTTTTAGCCTTTCCTTTTTAAGTGAAAACATGTTTTATACCACTGTGGTGGCGAAAGAATGACTTGTTGGTTCTTTAATCAGATGTGACGTTTTGAAAAGAGAAAGATAAGGATGACCGCACACACACACACACACACACACACACACACACACACACACACACACACACACACAGACTCAAACCCTCTACTGCTTTAAAGCATATTAATTTCCTCTAATAGCGACTGATGGATAACGATTACAACCAGAATCCTCCCAGAGCTTTTTAAGCCAGTCAGGCTCCAGCATCGTTTGCATATTTCTATATCGTGTTGTACCAAGCACTAGATAAACAGCTGGTGTTTGTGGTGGACAAACTGTGCACTTTAAAAAAGTTAACACACCTGCAGAGTCAGACACATGAGAAGCCCAGGCCAGTTAAGTTTCTATAGCTGCTTTTGAGCCATTTTTTTAGAAGATGCAAATGAGACGTAAATGGCAGGAAAAAAAAAAGAAAACAAACTTCCTCATAACAGCTAATGCTCAGAAAGGCTACGTTTTTCTCTGACTTGGTCAGTTGAAGTCTCGATGGCTATTTAGGGTGATGGAAACAACTGCGTCTGTCGCAGCATGATGTGACTCACTAGTACACGAAGTGGAGGTGGGGTAGGATTTGGGGGTGGCTGCTGCTTTGCATTGGAGCTTAGCCGTATGCAGCTGAGCTTTTGGCACGGACACAACACTGAGGGCTTTATTGTGATTTGTAATTATGTGGTTTTCTGTGGGGCCTCAGCCTGGTGTGCTCCCACACTGAGGCTCCTTTTTTTAGCCAGGGAATATTGAGTAGGATAACAGAGAGAGAGAGAGAGGGAGGGAGGGTGGGACCAGGCCTCAGTTAACTGTTACAGTTGGATCAGGAACGATCAGACATGCAGGGAGCTGCTGCTCAATCCAGAGCGGAGCTGGTGCACAAGAACCGAAAGCAAGAAACTGATATTGACATTCAAATGCCGAGAGTATTTATTTATTTTAGGGTGTAACTTCTCTTTTTGGTGCCTTTTCTTCTTCAATATTGGGAGTGTCTTGTCTAATTCAACTGGGGGGAAAAAAAAGTGATATGAAGTATGTCACATATTGCATAAAATGTGACACACTTCTGGTATTGTAATCGTACAATACCAGAAGTTTATTCATTGGTGATAGGACCTCTGAATAATGTTTTGGCAGACTTGACGGTGAGTGAGTGTAAACTGAGATGCCACACCCGGCACCTTTGGTACTTCAGATACAGTTGAAGAACCAGAATTGAAATGGATCTGGGTTTTTGGCATCAGCTTCTCTCTGAAGCTTCATGTGTGTGTCACGTCTGATTTCAAATGAGGAAAGGTACAGCACACTTATGGATGTTTACTTGTGAAATTCTATATTTTTCTTGGAACCTGTGAGGGGAATGCTTGATCGATGGAATAGGCTGCTACCAAAATGCAGCCTATTGGCTACCTCAACTACTTTCAATGAGGTGCCAGAGAAAATGCCCATGACACCGGAGTTTGTGTTCCTCACCCACTTATTGGTGCACGAAACAAAAAAAAAAAACAAAAAAATGAAATCATGCAAAATGTTTTGCTTTTTCTGGGAAGACTGTGATATTTTTACTCAGTCTGATTCTATCCAACTGGCATTTGTGTCTGGCTGGTAGAGCTAGTTTAGTCTTTGTTGTGGATTCACACCAGGTTTGGGGTCCCACTATTTTTGAGAGAATATCTCTCCCCACTGTAAGAATGAGCACTGAGGGCTTAAATACTCAAATAGTAATAAAGGTGTGGATTTGAACCGATATTGGGTTTTGTTTTGTTCCGTCTTTTCCCTCCCAACAGCACATGGTCGTAATGCGCTACACAGACTTCCATAAGGTGGCGGTAATGCACCAAATGGTTTTCCAACTTTCTGGCTGCTTTTCATAAAATTTCATTAATAGATGTTTCAATAATATCAATCTTTAAAAGTATATTTTTTTCCATTACATCTTCCCTCCCCATTTGACATGATTTATTACAGATCCCAACAAAACGCATACATGTTCATGTGGTACCAGCAGTTTGAAATACCGTAAACCATAAACAGCACATCGAATTATAATGGCAAAACATTGAACGTAGCCAGAGTGCAGCTGGTCGTTCTCCCATAGCAGTCGGAGCTCACCTCTCTTTGACATTACTCTTCCATTTCTTTTACCTTAATGACCTTTTCAGTATGTTACCTGAGCTAGTTTGTTTTGGGGAGAATTACTGTCAACATTCCTGTATCACTTATCGCCTGTCGACGCAGCACTTAGCTTCAGTTTATTAAGTTATTTAAAATAATTAGTTGCATTTTATATTCATTCAATTTCAGTTTGTCGTAATTGTTTACTTGGCTATACAAATTTCTAAGCTCTCAATCCAAAGATTTTTCTTTTTTAAACAGGGAAAAATCTGAAAGGGAAAAAGAACAGTGTAGAGTTGAGATGTAGGCGTGGTCTTTTTTTTTGGTCTTGGCGATAGTAAATGAAATTGCTTATTTGATCATACATAGTTGGAGGAGTAGTATTTTTAAAATACCATGCGGTGAGAAAAATAGAAGTCCCTTGCTACGCAACAGTCCGGATATAAACAGAAATTTGGTGAACGATGAAGAGGGTGTTGAAAGAATTAGCTCAGAGGTGATAACAAGTGTAGTCATGTTGAAAGGCTCTGCTGCTTGTTTTCCTGTCGGTTAGTGGTGGGAGGAACATGCCTGAACTGTAAGCCTTTCTCCCCGCTTCGCTAAGCCTTACTTTCGGAGGTAGACGCATAGACTGCTTTTCTAAAAAAAAAAAAAAAGAAAAGGCTTTGATGTGTGCCATGATTTATACGTTAACAGTGTCTTATGACGAAGGTTTTTGTCTGCGCTGTGTCCAAAAAGTGAGCTTCTTTTTTGTGTGTCTGGCGTAAAGAGTCTCTGTTCCTGTTGCTCTCTGAAGCAGACAGAGCTGTGGGCCGGAGCCCATGCACCGTCTCAGTTCTGCCCACAAGGGCTGCCAGTTGCAGCAGGTTGGTTTCCTGTTTTTCTGCTTTTTTTTTCTTTTTCTTCTTTTTGCTTCTTTGTGAAATACTACACACACGTTAGGGTTCACACCTCCCATACAAGGAAATCAGATCAGATGTAAGAGATACAGAAAAGTAAATCTTGCTTGACGTTGCCCGCTTTAAGTTTTGTTTTTGTGATTTCCATACCATTAAGTTCTCACGTATTCTCTCTGTCATTCTTCTGCTATAGATCTGAAGAGAGCAGAGGTGGTGGGGAAAAAAAGCCCTAACCTTTCCTTTCTGGTTTGATTAAAGACTGGGTGGAAATGAAAACTTGAGACAATAACAGCTTCTGGAGAGGGCGTCTCTCTGTTCTCTTGGGGACCTTAAATACAGCTTTCCCATATATATATTTATATATATATATATATATATATATATATATATATATATATTTTTTTTTTTACAGCTGAGCTATTTGCTTAACGCTGTAACTTCTGGATTACAGTGTGGCTCCGCCCTGGCACATGTGTAGTCCTGCTGTTTTTCAATCTGCACGTTGCTGCGTTTTCATTGGCTCGGTCTCCTGTTGTGATTCAAGAGCAGAGACCCAGTAGATCTGCAGTCTAGGATGCTGTCTTGGTTTGGAAGCTTTTGTTCTCATTTTGATTTCTGAGTTTTACACAGGAATCAAAAGATCCTGAGCTGTGAACTTTTTTTCTTTTCTTGATGCTGTTAATCAGCTGGATTATTTTTGGGATTGAGAAGCGTACATTAAGCAGAACTAAAGTGTGTGTGTGTGTGTGTGTGTGTGTGTGTGTGTGTGTGTGTGTGCGCGCGCAAGTAAAGACTTGGGGAACAGGAAGCGCAGGGCGGAGCTGCGCAGCATGTTTCCTGTGAGGCAGGAAGTGAACGAGGTCAGACTGCAGAAGTTGCTGCTCTGAGCTGCAGCTGTTGGAGAAAATGAGTTAATTGATGCCTCACTTCTTCCCCTTATTTGTTACAGGGTTGTCTGATTAGGTTTGCACATTCACTTTTTTTTTTTATTATGAGCAACTTGGGAATTAAGCCCAACAGAACATCAAATGAACATTTTTTTCTAAGTCAGTCAGTTTTTCAGGGAATAAAAGGGGGAGTATGTGTCTATGCAATCTTAAATTGTTTTCCTCAATTTGCTCTGCAACATGTTATAGGTGTTTTACATGTTGAAACCCAGGATTCATCTGACATGCACACAATGACATTTTGCTTGACTGGTAAACTCAAATACCATAGAATAAACAAAGTGTCTGAAAAATCCCTGAAACAGGTTAGTTCGTATTAACACGATGACATGCAGCAGTTGTGTGAATCCCCCATTTCACCAAAGGTGCTTTTTTGCATTGAGAGCTGTTGATTGTGGAGGCTCTTGGAGTACTTTGAATTTGTCATGTTAAAAAAAAAAAAAAACTGTTTAAGATGATTTGATCAATACTGAGGCTATTTAGCACCAGAATACCCAAAGTGTACCAAACAAAATGTCCCCCACCCCACAATACCACCACTGCCTTTCCAAACTGTTGAATCACGGCTGCACTGCCTTATGCATTAACAGTTGCTCTAATTTTGACCCTACAATCTGGAGCTGAAATCCAAACTCCACAGAGCAGGCAATGCGTTTCCAATCTATTATTGTCCAAGTCTGACAAATCTGTGCAGATTGTAGGCTCGGTTTCCTGAACGTAGTCAACTCATTTCTTCCTCTTCTGCCATGTGCTTCAACGTTTGACATGATGCTCGTTCAGAGATGTGTGTGTGTTTTTTTTGTTTTTTTGTTTTTGTATTCCTTGGTGGTAACCAGCTACAGTTGCATTCTGTTGTCTTATACTTGTCCCCCTGTTCTCTTTTTAAAACTGACAATTTTTTTTTTTACATCGTCAGCAACGCTAAGAGATGGTTGTGCACAAAAGTGACAGTGAATCAGTGGTTTCTGAAATGCTTGATGAGCCTGTCTGCCATCACTCACGCCATGCCTAAGCTCACTTAAATTCTTTTTGGTACTCGATTTGGATTTTACAAAGTTGTCCTCTCCAATACTGGAAGGCTAACAACATCAAGTTGCAGCCATGTGATTGGCTTACTTGCTGTTCATGTTAACCAATTGAACAGGTGTATCTAACAGTGGCTGGCAAGTGTGTAAAAAAAAAAAAAACAGTTCAAACCATGACATGCATCAAAGGAGAAGTGCATTAACAGAGGTCACTGAGTCAGCGGGGTCTGATCTTTGGGTATCGACATTAAGGTCTGGATTGGATTCATACAGACATTTGCAGTACCTAAAGCAACTTGTTTGCTTTATGTGTGCAAACAAGTTGCACACATAAAGTGTAGGAAAGACTTTATTTTTGTTGCACCAAGCTTCTATTTGTCGTCACGTTTGTTTCATCTGTGTGATTTCCAGCACTGTCCAAGTCAAAATGGTCTCCTATTTGTCTCAGCGTGTTGCGGACCAAGTCCGCAGAAAATGAAAGCACCCCTTTTCAGTTTCTAAACACAGAAACTATTAGCACCTTTCCTGATGGATTTTTATCTTAAAGTTTGGAACAAATCAGAACGAATCTAAGGACATAAGCTTAAGAAATGATGTGCTCCTGCAATCGTTGCTTTTCCTGTTTAATTAAAAACACCAGAAAACCTGAAATCACTGCTGGCCAGGAAAAAAAGAAGAAAAAAAAAAACTGATCTGTGAATCTCTGATGTTTGAGTCATCATATAAAAAGCCGTCAGTAACAGACTTCATTGTGGTTCTTTGGGTTAAGGTTTCTTTCAGTTCCCCTTTTTGGACTGTTATGGACTGCTGAGCAAATGAGTTTCCAGTTCTTGAGATGCAGCGTTTCAGATAATGGCTTAGTGCAGCAAGAAAAAAAAGAGGAAAAACAAAAAATATAAACTTTATTTATTGAATTATGTACTGGAGAATGGGGCAATACTGACTTAGAATTTTATTGTAATATATATATATATATATATATATATATATATATTATTTCTTACATTAAATAATACAAACGTGGACATGTTTGGATAGTAGTAGTGTCTCAAAAAGAAAAAGCTCAATAAATGGAGTGTTATATTAATATTTTGAATTATATAAACCTAATATTTATGGCTACCCTAATTCAACTGAAAGTAAATTTAAAATTCCCAGTGATCAGATGTTTGGTGTTTGGAAGCACCGGGTGGAGTTTTTTTTTAATAATTTTTTTTATCGGAAATAACAAATGCTTATCAACGTTTCCTGGTGTACAGTAAACAGCACAGTGTTTCCCGTCCCTATAGCAACAGCACAGAGTAAACTTGCATCCCTCACTGAGTTCTTGTCTTATGATTACATCAGTATAAGTATTTCATGCAAAAATCTGTTTTCAAATTTTTACTGCCCATTTTTTCTTCTAAATCGGACTCGTGACCTTTATAGCTCTTAGACTGTGGTACTTTGAAAATTAACTCGGAAACAGGCAGTCCCTAAATTCTGTTGGCAGGCAGTAAACCAATGGATACCAGTCATAAATATTCAACTTACTGGTCCACAGTGGCGGTGATGGCTTCGTATATTAAGTTTCAAGACTGATTAATTTTTATCCAGTCAAAATTAAAGTTTTGCCAAGCCACCTTTTTATTGCAACGAAAATATTCACATAAAACAGGAATTCTTGTTGGTCTGTAGCATTACTGTAGGAACGTGTCCGTTTTGCATAAATACAGGAACATGTAAAACACACTGTGTTGCATGTCAGAGTGTGTGACAAAAATAAAAACACACGTGATATTGATACAGTTAATATAATAGAAAAAGTTTAGTGGTTATTTAACTGGCAGTAAACAATTGTTTGTACATTGAAGGCAAAAGTTTGAAATCCAAGTCAAATTTGTAGAAAAGCAGATCATAGAATCATTGCTCTGCTCCTTAAAATTTCTTGTCTATTTGTAAATTTGACTTATCAGAATATGTTTTACTGTAATTTTCTGTAAATATCACCAGAATAACCACCTCTGGCTTGGCTTGTGTATGATATTTCAAGGTGTTTTTTTTTTTTTCCACTTTTGCATAGAAGTGTGTCTTTTCTCCTCTGCTAGGGCTGCTCAATGTTTCATGAATCTATCATCATCTGGTGCAATATTCATATCGGACGGAACCGTTTGGAGTGCAGTAAGTGTTGGTACAATGTACTACAGTTGAAAGTGTAGTATTTTACGCAACATGCATGTTTACTTGAAAACTATTATTCGATTTAGTGGTTATTGCATAGCTTATTATTTAAACAGCGTAATAGCTGCAACAATCAATGTTTTGCATTACTGTGGCAGCTGTAGGAATAATTGTTGCATTTCTGTTTATGAAGTGAAACTGATACTTAAACTCAAGGTGATCACAGCATGAGAGTCTCTTATCAAACCTATCTGTCCATTATTTCAGACCTCATACAGTGACCACAAACAGGCTCATTCATTCATTCATTCATAACCATTTTTGTGAGACCATAAACCACAGTGATCTGCTGCTGGTTCATGTATCTGTGACTGGAACCATGTGACATCATCACGATTGTAGCATCAAACTGCAATACAGCATGACACCGTCTGGCAAAATTTCCAAAGGTGAATTAGTAAAGAGGAAGTAAGGACAGAATGAGAACACTGAAAGAAGTATAAAAAGCAGAGCAAAACAAAAAGAAAAGCTATTGTCCGTTTTGGACAAACGTGCATTAAGGTTTCTTGGAGCCAGCGCCACATTTAGAACAGTTTTTTGTGTTTTGTCAACTGGTAAGTAAAACGGTACATGAGCAGTTGCTTCCTGTGACGGAATGACTTGGCTCTGCTGGCTGTCTGACCTGAGGAAAGGTGAACTGGTTTTGGACATGAGCGAGCCCTCTGTGAACTGACTCAAACTCAGCCACCTGCTTCAAATTTGTTCAAAATTAGAGGGGAATAAATAGAAAATTGTAAGTAATTGTGTGAAAAATTTGTTAAATGTCTGCTTTAATCCAAAAGTACGTGGGATTGGCTTTTTTTTATGCTTTTCTCTGAACTTTTGCAGACATTCCCAGAAAGCCTGGTTGCTGTAAAGTTTCCAGCCATTGAGCATTATTGCTTTTTCTTGAGGGCCAACTTTCCTTCGAATCTGCAAATCAGCAGTTCAGTTTTTAACGGAAAAGATTTTTAGGTGAAGTCGTTTTGAAAATAACCTTTAGTAAAAGTACCACAGAGTTCACTTTATCACACCATTTAGATGAAAAATAAGAATAAAAATGCATAGAGTTATCTCTTTGATTTGTAACAGAAAAGACAACAATTACTAAATAGACTAATTAGATCTAGCTCAGCACTGCCTGAACTACATCTTGGCTTGAGGTGACGAACCTCAGATTGACCTCTTCGCTGTGAAGGAGCCACTCGTTTTAAACGTTGAATTATATCTCATAAGTAAATTATATCTTTACTTTTTTCATGTGCTGCACTTTAAATAGACTCTCTTTGTCGCCATGGCGTGTTGTTGAGGAACGCTTTTTATTTGCGTAGAGTTAACTCCAACAATGTCAATGAATTAATCTGCTTCGTCCGGTCATCTCTGACCAACTGTTTGATGAGAGACCTTGCATGATGAGATCAGTGAGCTGTAATTTTATGTGTGGAAGGACCCAGATAGCTTATGGTTTCAGATCGGCAGTCGCTATGGTAATTATCTATTGAGCAATGTGTGTTTTGAAAGCAAACAGGTCTGTTTTGGCACAATAATGGGCTAGAAGGGCAGAAATGAAGGTGAACTTGCACCTGAAAGGATGTTTGTGTTCAGGCCACCTGTTCTGTAACTTGTTCCCTTTCTTGTCTCGTCACCAAAACTTAATCAAAAACTGCAAGAAATGACGTGCTTCAATAAACTAAATGATAAATTGCGGGGAATTTTCAACTTCTGCTGCTTTTAAGTTGCATGATCTTTTTGTGACCGATGACATAAAATGAACCGAGGTAAATTTTCAACTTCCTTAAGACCTTTAGTTGGAAAGGATGCGACTGACCAGTCTGCCTTGCATGACCTACAATAACTTGTATATTTGACTTGTGTAGGATAAAATGAATTTGAATTGTCATTCATAGTTTATTTAACATGTAAACATTCAAATTATACCGGCCTTTGTCAAGAACTCCTGCCTGGTCAGGATATTCAAATTAATGTTTAAGCAAGGGTAAAATAAGATAAATATGGAGAACCTTAAATATTTTAAGTTCTCTAAGGAGGAACCCATAGAATAAGCATTTTAAAGCTCATCTTTGAAGATTTGACACATCTTGTACATTAAATCTATCTGGAACCTCATAGAAAACCTCAAATTACTACATTTCTCTCTCTCACTGACTGAGACACTTTATATTTTTTTCCATCTCTTGGAGTTCCTGACCGCGCTTCGCTCTCTGTGGTCAGCTGCGGAGAAAAGAACCTGAAAGGAAGCGGGATAAACAAAAGACACGCTGGTTTGAGGGCAGCGTGCTCACACAAAGAGCTCTCTGTGAGCGCGGTGGTGCTCCGTATTCCTGTGGAGTTCTCACTCGGTCACAAAAACAGGGACCCACAGAGAGGAACTGCAAGCACAGCACAGCAGAGCGTTGGGAATAATTTAACTCGATCCTAATTTCAGGTTTTGAGATATGTTCTCCATCAAGTGTGCTTTTCAGAGTTACTACAATGAAATGTTGAGGAGACACCCTTTACTGTCGAGCTTTCTTATATTTGCAGTCTAAAGTGATATCCTTATTTATGTAAAAATAGTTCATTGCATGACGATTAACTACTACACAGGCTCCTCAAAATAGTATATTTTTTCTTTTCCGATAACTCTTCACTTCCTGAGTCAAAATCTGAGAGTAGGACAGTTGAGGTATACTGACGTTATCAGGTTTTGGTTTTAAAAGACATTTTTGGTCATATGGTTTGGAGTCCTGTGATGCGATGTGACGGAACATCTGTCATATTCCAAATCTGACAAATCTTAGACAACCCAACATTTGGCTATAAATGAAGGCCTCCATAAGGGTGCCAGTTCGCTGTTTGACATTTCAAGCTGAGTTGACGGCAACGACTCTGTCAGAGATTTGGTGGAAGAAAAGAGCAGCCGTCTGGTCTTTTGGTGTGAACGATGGAAAGGGCAGAACACCTTTGATCACGCTGCAGGAGCCATGTAGTATCTCGGGACCTGGTTAGGTAATGTCATAAGCTGTCCTTGTAATTTGTCTTATTAATGAGGCGTTGTGCACCGTCCCTCTGGCAGGTTTCAGCCTGGTAACTGGTGGGTGGGTACGA
This sequence comes from Poecilia mexicana, assembly GCF_051168715.1. Taxonomy (NCBI): domain Eukaryota; kingdom Metazoa; phylum Chordata; class Actinopteri; order Cyprinodontiformes; family Poeciliidae; genus Poecilia; species Poecilia mexicana. Next base: position 14,474,500 of record NW_028263374.1, on the reverse strand, counting down.
GTCAAGGTCGTTCACATAACCAGTGCTGCATGCTGAGAGAAATTGGGCTTTTGAATCCAGGTTCTGAGCCAGAAGTTTTATGGGGTCAGAGATCTGTCATTGCTGCATTGTGCTGGCATAAGGGTTTGGTTTCAGTGCTGTAGGTCAGAAGGGATGAGCTCTCACCTTTGCCAGAACACCTTGCACACTTCAAGGACCAAGCTAAATGAAGAAGATTGACTTCTTTGTTTTATTATTGTCCTCAAAAAAATGTGTGGAATTTTGTCTCCTTTTTTTTTTTTTTGTTAATTATAATAAGACAGGACACACTAATAATTACACTAAAAGCTGGATTTGATTCAATTCAAGTTAGTTGACTTGTATCAGAATCAAATGAATAATTTTACTCTTTTAGAAATGTTAGATGTAATGGGCTCATAACTCAATCTAATTCTAATCCAGTTGATAAATTAAATTCAAGTCAACTGGTGAAAAGTTCCTTATGTAAATGTAAGGACTTTGGGTCAAATACATTAAATCATTTTCTTTTTCAGCTCGTGGCAACAGTTGAGAGGACAAACTCTCACCTCCTGCTCCGGGGAACAAGCCATTAAATTAAATTGACTGAGGTTTGGGAAGAGATGCAGTTGATGTGAACGTTTGCTGCTTTATTTGTTCTGTCCAGAAAAGCAAAGAAAAAGATGTCAAAGACACAATTATTGTGGCAAATATGCTCATTAGTAAAATAACAATAATTGTTCAATTGATGTCTTTTGAAAGGAGTGCGCTACACTCTGCTTTGAGTCTTGTCTCACCCATGTCAGCTAATTATGTACTTCTGACGGGAAGTGTCACAAAATAGCTTCCTAGAGTTATCATAAAATGAAGACGGTTTTAAACAGACATTGTTAATCGATTCATTAAACCGGATCCATTTTAGTCATGGATTACCCAAGGCAACAGAGTTGTTTTTGTAGTTGTTTTCTGCTCATCACTCCAGTTTTCCAAAGCAACTAAACACAGAATGAATTTTTAAAGTAAATAGTGGGGGGGGGGGGGGAGATGATCCTTTTTAGGGTCATTGGCTTTTTTTTTTTCTTCTGTTGCTTCCTGATGAGTCTCCTCTTTGTGCAGCAAGTTTAATACATCTAGTGTTTATTATTTACGGCAGAGCCTCCTGATAAAAATCAGCCCCAATGTTTTAGTTCCACTTTTTTTTAAAATAAATTCAAGCATTTGACAAATTAGCTGTTCCACATTAATCTCCATAATGTGAAAGTCAACAGTAGCTACTTTGTTTTGGGAAGGATGTCAGCAAAGCAAGTCTCTTCTTGTATACTCAGATAAAAATGTGCAAATTATTGAGAAACCTCCCACATCACCCCTCCTCTTTTCATTTCCTGTGATTTTTTTTTTTTTTTTCCCCCTCAAGTTGCAAGTAAAGGTTGCAGTGACACTGAAGGAATAAACTTCCTGTCTTTTTTGGGGCGGCTTTTTTCCCGTTCATGTTTTGTATCTGACTTCATGTGCTATTCATGTAGCTTAATTCAAGAGGCACAGTAGTTTGCTTGTTCATCATAAACTTTCAGAGCAATTGGGGTTTTGTACAATCACAATTGAACAAATTAGCCTTTCAAGATCTTTGATAAAATCGGAGGGCATGACATTTTTACGTGTTCGCCTTATGACTGGAATCAAGTGATTAGCATCATACAACGCAGCACAAAATCCGGTTTCACACCCTTCCCAGCTGTAAAAATGGCTTTATCCAGGGTTGCCATTTTCACCATCTGTTATACAAGCTACACTAAACTTAAATTAGACGTGTTGATGAGAGCAAACTAGGCTTACTTTACCAAATTCACACCAGATGCAATGTGAATTTTTCTCATTCCAATCATGCTGCAGCATTAATGTTTTGCTCTATGTTATGGATAAATAATTCATTCTATTAACTAATGCATTTAAAAAAAATTGATTTTAAAATGCTTTTAAATACATTTTATTTCTGCAGGAGTTAAAATATACATATGTTTCTCCAATTAGGTGTTCTAAAAATGTATATGACTTGTCACTTAAACAAATGTGCCCGATGTGGGATTTCATTTTAACGATACGATGTTAAATCAGTCATTATCATCATTTATAATAAAAAAAAAAAAAATTGTAAAGGAGAAAATCAGATTCATTTTGATTGCTTAGACGTGGACCAGTTACTGGTATCAATGTGGCGTTTTAAACTTTTGTTCCTATGACTGTGCGTAGGTTTTGTGATTTAGTTGTAATTTGTCTTTTGCTTGGCCAAGTTGACGTTGCAAATGAGATCTAGTGCTCAACTGATTTGTCTGATTAAATTTAAAGTAGTCTATTTTAAGTAATCTCTTTATTGCAGTTTCAGTTAGTTTTTAACGGGATGTTTCATGTGGAAGTTACAGACTCGTTTTAGCTCGAGCTGAAATGCTGAGCGACGACGTTTGCTTTGGCCGTGTCGGCCGCATTGGTCTGCTCGGGTCTTTCATGTGTCCAGCTTTCAAGGCCAGGGCAACGTCTGATTTTTAAGGCTGCGAGGAGGGGTCGGTTGTCACACTCAGCCTTGGCCGCCTCGTCTGCTCTTTGATGGATGGCCTTTCGGCTCTGAGTAATTATCCCTGCACAGGCTGGAGGCTGGCAACTGCGTGAACAACTTTGGTCTCGCATGTAGGGGGTGCGAAACAAAACAAAAATCGGCAACATTTGCGTCGCCGTTTGATCGCCGTCATAATTCATTTTGTTAAAAAGGTGTTTGGAAGATTATTCTAGTGGAACTCTGCTGTGTTTTTCTTCTCGTCTGTTCTTATAAACTGTTTTTCACATTTTCTGAGAGTTTCCTTTTTAAAATGATCTTGAGAACAATCCTCGTGTCTGTGAATTTAAGAGAACCTATGAAAAGCTGATTAACAATTAATTAATGATCCTCAAGTCATTAATAAATTGTCGATTTAGGTCCAATAGTTTATTTAGCATTTACAATGTGACTGGAGAATATAAACCATCTTTGAACCAGTTCTTGGTTAAAAGATGGTTTTACCTAACAGTTAAAAGCCACAATCCATGAATTAGATAATAATAAATATAAATGATAATAAATTCCATTTAATAAAACCTTATTTTATTTCAGTGTAATAAACAAAATGTGATCAAATATAATTTGACTTAATTTTGGGGGCGGGGGTTTCTTGCTGAATAATTTCCTGATTCCTGATTGCCATTAGACCTCGAGGTCTTACTGATTAAGGAAGTCAGTTTCAGACCAATCACTTTCAAGTATATCTGTGTTTCCCCCCAATCTCTGACTTTAGGGGGAGCGGAGGAAGAGAGATCATCTGAGGTAAAAACACCACGGTTTCCTGAGACTCCTGCGTCAAATGAAATGCTCGTTGCCTCTGCAGAGCTGAATGACAGCTGAGGAGGGAATTCAGTCATTTGTGTTTTGAGAGTTGATTCATCTGCAAGTTACAGTGTAGTAGCATCTGGAGTTGGAATCTGTTTTATAATCTTCAGGATGATTCAGTGTTGGAATAGGAAGGTCAGACATAAAATAACAAAAAAACAATTGGAAATCAGGATTTGTCAGGAAAAGCCTCATTTGCTCATATCTGTTTTATTTTGTTTTCAAAGCCTGCTGCTCAAGTTAGGATCTGATTTGTAGCTTCGGGCTCACCACTAACATTAATCTGCTAAATAATACACTTACCTAATTTTGATCCTGTTCTAGGACCACTTAGGATCGACTCTTGCTGGCAGAGTGCGGTACTTATTAGATGAAATGTAAAAGATGTTTTACACTTATTACAGTACAGTCATTTGTCAAAAAAACACACCCAAAAACAAATTAAATGTATTAATTTTTTTTTATTTGATCTCATTCTCATAATTCCAATCTTGTTCAGTTTGATTTATACCTTTTATTTTTGTAAGTTTACTTTTATTTCTGTTCTTCCATCTGGCTTTACATCTTAGTCTTGTCTCTAATACTAAAATATAGAAGAAAAGTATCTTGGGATCCTCCGAGTTCAACCTTTCCTCACTTCTGTGGATTTTATTACGAAGCATATTTCTTCAAATGCCAGTAGTTTGGTTCTTCCACAGCTCCTGGCTTATATTGTGATGCACCAATTCATAATTCATGGAATCTTTCTTCTTCCCTCCTTTCTTTCAGTGCCCCCACATATGAATATCTGTACGTCTGGTAACAAAGATCAGTGCAGAAGGGCGGGGGATCGTAATGGATGTATCTATAATGCATCAGGAGCATATTCTCGTTTCTCATGATTCAGTAAAGGCCCCTGAGCTTAGGGCCACCTCAATGCCTGACTCTGCATCTTTAAATCTTACCTCGGCCTTCTGGGTGTGGGAGAATATTAAACATGTGCTAAGATTCAGGTTTATCTTCTGGCTGCATTCCCTCGTGCTTCCTGACTCGTAAAAAGGCAATTTCAGGTTTCTAATTCCAGTGGAGAATCTCCACGATCTCTGGCTTATTTAAGCTGCTTTTAGTTTCAGAAGCTTAAACATTTGTATGAAGTGGCTTTTGCTGTGACGATGCTGGGTTTAAAACCTCCAGTCATTGACATTTTCTAATCATTTTTAACCTTGTTCAAAATGTTGTTCAGTTAAACAATTTAGAGCTTCCATCTTGGTTGCACTTCAACCACAACTGAGCTTTTTGTTTTGTGACCCTGATGTTTCCAGCTACACTTTTGCAGCATTTGATAACTTGCAGTTCAGAACTTCATCCTTCCAACAGAGAAAGATAGAGATCAAAATGCACTTGGGGAGTCTGATTCGATAACAATCGGGGGAAACTTTGTGCCGCTGGCTTTCAGCTGAAAACAATCAATGTCTTTGTCTTATTTTTGTACGTCGATCTATGTTCACTTCCCAAGTGAGCAAACAGCGCGTGGTGAATTGGTTTAGAGTGGTTGTTGAAGAGGGACCAGTTTATGTATGAGAGGAATATTCTTTGCCTTGTAATGGCACCGATGCCAGCCCAGATTTTAGCCTGGAGTCAGGACAGTAACATGGTGTCGGATCATGAAACGGCTTTTATTCTCGCCTTACCAGCGTGTAAAATGTGTAATGAGTTCTGCAGGATTTCAGAAAATTATTCAATTGCAATATTATTGCTGAAACACTTCCAGGCTAATCAGCTGCTCCAAGATGTAAAAACAACTCGAGGAAGCAGTAATGTCACAAGATTTATTATCATTTTTCCAAATTATTGCTAAAATGTTTTCAGTTTTAGTAAATGGTGCATGCTGCTGGCGTGGTAGCGGTCTTTAGTGCTGTGCTGCTCAATCAAGAGATAAAAAAAAATATACAACTGATGACCAATGAAACGAGTAAGCAACATAACAGTCGTTCATAATAAGAAGTGTCTGACTTAGCTTGGTGTCAGTTTGACCGGATTCCTTGTTGGCTGTTCAGAGTTAGAAATATCAAGGGTGGGGCGACAATTAATTACTGAGGTCAGAATCTTTGCAGTGTATTTTGGTATCCTTCTATCACACTTGAAACTGTTCAGCTATAATGTCCCAAAAACTGTTTATTGCTCTGTTTAATGTTCAGTCTGGTCAGTAGATTCTTGACGGTACAGGTTAGGTTTCTCCACCCAAGTCACCGTTCCATTGGTGTCCTTTGAATAAATTGTCCCTTGGCTTTGTCTTCACATAGTCATATGACCTGCTGCTGCTCTCTGTACATCGTTGCCTTTCACATGGATCGTTTTCCTTAACTCTCCTCTAAATTTAGGCTGAGCGCTGTAGGAAAGAGGACGTCTTTTATTTTTTCTTCTTGAGCTGGAGACGCGGCGCAACGCTTTGACGTCTGAGTGCATCTTGGGGGCATAATCACACAAAACAGTACATTTATTCTTTGAAACAACAAAGTAGCGTATTTCTAAATTGTAATGACTTAATTTTTCACTCGTACAGCAGCTGCCTCATTTTCTTTTCCCATTATTCCTTTAAATTAATTCTATTAAACTTCCAATTACTGACAAATTGTTGTAGCTGCTAATTACTAAAGAAAAGTTGCATTCTTACAAAGAATTGTCTTCAAGTCTGTCTGCATAATCTGCAGTTTATGGTGACTAGATTAAACTTACAAGCGATAATAATCTGACTTAATTTCATTGTGAATATATGAAATTATATTTACTAAAACTGATTAGGAGCCTGGAAAAAACGGCATATTAGCATAAAAAATGGGTACGGACCCAGGAATAGTTCATTTGGCTGAATTTTGTATGCATAGTATGAATTACTAAGTTCAACAACTGCTGTCAGATATTAATGCTAAATTTTGTTTTGCATACCCTGTAATAGTTCTTGTGAGAAGCATTTGAAGCTTTCTGGTAGAGTAAGCATTGAAACCATAGAGAAGTTTGGAAAACCTGCATGTTATTAGCACCGAATAATTTTGCTAAATAGTCCGTCATTGTAATTAAAACTAGAATACATTTGAGAGAGCCAACAGAAGGCAAAATACCAGGGATTTGTATTTTCTAATTCTTAAAATGGAAAACAAATACTGAGAAGGACGTGGCTCGTTCCCCTTAAGAGACAGGAATTGTCATAAAGCAACCATCCATAGTCTGGTGTCACATCCACTCAGTACATGTAGTGGAAGTGAAATTGGTCTTATGATCCCTCTGCTTTTGCAGCAGCTGTCACCACGCTGTCCAGACTTGGTCTTTGCCTAAGGCGTTGCGGCCATCTGTCCGATGAGACCGACTCTTTCCGTCCCAGCCTTTCAGTCGGACCAATGCGGACGCGCAAGCTGCTGCCGTTTCCTCCCCACACGGGCTCCGAGAATAGGAAGTGGCACATGTGTCTCGAATCCAGGATGGCACATTTCTCAACATGTAGCCAAGAAGAACAGGAGGCACGGGGCCGCTCGGTGATGGTGTGTAGGTGGCGGATGATAGTGAGAGGAAGCGTCTGAGAAATGACGGAAGATTAATTTGATTACCAAATAGACAGTGAAGTCACACGCAACAGGCACGAGGACGGCTGTGAACTCTCATAAAAGACATCAGTGTTCATTCAATAAATAGTCACACGGATCAAGCTTTTCCTGGTGCAGATTTCCAGTCTAACCTGCCAATTCGGACTTTGACGAATTCAGTTTCTTTTTTTTAGGACAGTAGTTCAGAAAGCGGAGAAAAAAGGATTGCAGGACATCAGGGCATCAAAAGGGATCTCCCTAAACTTCACGTGACTTGTATTCAAATCAAAAAAGTGTTTTCTTCTCTGGGAAATGTTTATGGACGTAAATTGTAACGATTTACAGTTTTGAAGCATCCAAGTAAAAAAAAAAAAAAAAAGGTTAAATTATTCAGAAATTCACTTGCATGCAGAATATCAGAGCCGCTTCCTGCTGTGTTCAAAGTGCCTCACGTGAGATATCGTGCAAAATATACTTAGTTTCCTCAAAGATCTTAACCATAGAAGAAATCTCATTGGTACCAAATATACATTTGATATCCTCTCTGGTCGAAAGGAGTCCAGGATAAAATATTTTGACAAGTCTGAGCTTATTGTCAGTGTTGAGCTCTTGAGAGTTTAATTGCTCCACTGTCTTTGTAACTGGAAAAATCCATTCTTCACCTGAGCACACCTGCACACCTCTCTAGAAGCCATACTTGCAAAAAAACAAACAAAAAAAAACAACTCTCTGCAGGACTCGTATAGCAGTCATAAGTAATGCTTCAAGTTGATAGCTGCATTGTGCTAAAATGTTCCTGGGTTGCAGAACGTTAGAACCCAATTGTTTAGCAGCTCAAATTTTTAATCAGTCTTCCTGTCTGTTATGCTCAGATGCTGTGAAGTAACTACTCTGTGTTGGAACTAATTATGTTTGTAAAACCACAATGTAGGAACACTTTTGTAATTGACTTATTAAAGGATATCACTTTAGCACCAACTTACACCTGTATCTTGTTGAAAAAGCAACAAATATGTCCCATCTGTTGCAAAATATTACAAAAAAGTTATATATATATAAGATTGATGGATGAATCAATCCATAGATTGATGGATGAATAAACATTGCGCTATTTTCCCTTTGTTTTAGTCATTAACATTGCCAGTAAAAACATTCTGACATCATGTTTGGCAAAGAAAATTTAAAAGTTGGCCTTCATGAAAATCTCATCTAATGTTTGTCCAGCTTAACAGAGTGGGGATTTTTTTTTAATAGCTAAAGTTACACACCCAGGTTGTACACCAGAAAATTAGAGACAGTTTTTTTGTTGTTGTTGTTTTTGACCCTCTCCAGAATAATGTCTCCAAGTCCAGCTGGTCGTACCAGTGGCCTCAGTGCAAAGTTACGAACATCCCAACAAAAAAAAGGAACCGGTCATAACTTCTGTATCCTGATGCTGTGGCGCATAGCTAAGTTAGAGCCCTAAGCAGTGATGGTAGTGCTGGTGAACTCCTCCCACCCATCATCCATTACAACTTTTAGTTGCAATGGCAACAATGAGTAGAGACCGACCAAGGAGTCAAACTGGTAATTAAGCCAACACCCATTTCCACAACTTCTAATCAGCTGTTGGATTTAATTCATTTTGTCATTTTCCCTAAACCAAAGATCTTGATCAACTGGCATCTTTATCCATATAAAGATCTTGGCTGGGGGCTTGTTAAGATGGTTGTCATGCTGGGTGAAAGCCGGCGGAGCAGTGTGAATAACTACTGAGCTCGAGCGCTGATTGGAGAAGTCCAGTCCCAAACATCAACAGCGGGTTTGTGTTCTTGGCTAGCAGAGACCCACACTGCTGCCTTTGTGCCTTGCTCTCAGTCCCACCAGAACAGGCTGTGCTTGCTCCCAACACAGGCACATCCCTCCAGACACACACACATGGTAAAAAGCCTCAACGCTACTCGGGGGAAGGTCTTTCAAAAATGTACATTTCAGGCCTTAGGAAGTTCTGGCTTTATGATAAGGAACTGCACAAAGAGAAATAAGTGGATTGTTAAAAGAAGTTCGTTCTGGATCTTGACACATGAGCAGCCCTCATTCTTTTTTCATTTATGTTCCAACTTGTCTGTTTCATCTCGTTTCACCAGCAGAGCTCGACATGCTGCAGGCGTATTAGGAATTCCTATGGAAAAAGCTTGCCTGGCACACTTAAACCTTCCGCTGTTCTTTGCCACTGGCCTGTAGAAAGCAGAGGGTGACGCATCTTCAGCATCTCTTCCAAGATCCCTTCTCTGCAGAAAACAAGAGATTGAAATATTCAAGAGGACTGGGTCGTTGTGTTCTGTTTTTCTACTATCATTGTGTTGGCATAAGCTGGTATATGATTCTCACACCGTGATGACCTTGGGTAAAAAAACAAAACGAAATTCACAGTCTTATGGTAGTAGCATGAAGATTGGCTACAAAAATTAATATTATGTGTAACTGCTGTGTTGGCGGCATAAAAATAGGATATCAAACGTCACAAAGCTTTAATTTGGTGCACAAATTCCAATATGCTGCTTTTTTAAAAACTTTTTAAAGCTGTGTAAAAGTATTTATTGTCAGAAGTTAAAGAACTATGATCAGTTTTTGGAAAGACTTGGACTTCTGAGGAGTTGCAACCTAAAATAAAATTATTTCAATGTGCAGTGACACACTAGAGTTTGCTCATTTTTGACAGTATAGGTCAAATTTTTTTATACTGCTGGAAGATTTAGCTTTAAGCACCTGGTCAGAAATTTTGTTTCTTATGATGCCAATGAATATTACTTTAAAGTGTAAAATAATAAAAAATGTCGACGTTACATACCCCCTTTTTAATAAACTTAGTCTTTCTTTTTCTGTTATTTTTTTAATAATCGTTTCACATTATTGTGTAATGATATCCTTTGAGAAACAAACTTCTTAGTTGAATAAAATTACACTAGCAGTCTTGAAACTGCAACACTGTAAAATCTTGTTATACCTTGTTACCAGTAAGCAGCCCATGCTTATGCTGTATTTCTAGGCTGGTTAATGGTGCATTTCCAGATCATTAGCCAAAGGCACCGAAAGGTGAGTTTGTCCTCGACTCACTCGTGTGTTTCTGGGTTGTGTTATGGTTTTTGTGACTTTTCATTTTCCCCATGGCAATGCAAGTTCAACTGGCTCAACTGAAAACACTCGGCCTCGCTGTTTGCATGCGTTATTGGATAACTTCTGCATTGAAACTCTAGCAAGCAGTAAGAAGCATGCGGCTGGACTGCAGGGAGGTTGTCGAAGTAATGAAACTCTAATACATCATTTGTTTTTGTTTGACCTTTTAAAAAGCCGCTCGTTGCCCTGATACAGCCACTGATGGAGAAACACATGCTTCCTCAGCACTTTGTTTGGGGCGGAGCAGTCCAAGATGCAGACTTGCAGAGTATTTCATCCCTTTTTCTGGTTATACGTTACTGCTGGTTCAATGATACTAATTACTTTACATCCTCCTACTCCGCCGAGCCTTTATCACAGTAATCCGTTCTCCACTGACTGTTGGAGCAGAGGCCATGCACTTTAAAACAGATTTTTTTTGTGTGCTGCAAGATGCTAGAAATACCAGCATATGACATAACATTCGTATCAGGGCGGTAGTACTAATTTAAAACAGCACGATGCCCGGATTTTAATTGGATCATTCTGAATAAGACTGTATTCAGCGTAAGATAATCGGAAAAATGCTGCCAGCATGACACCGTCTTCATCAGCAAAAGCTCTTAATGAGGGTAATTTTGCCTTTTGTCTCCCTCCAAATGTGCATGCAGGTAAAAGCTGAAGCGTCACAATAAAACAATGACTGTCTTTATGTTTGCTGTGCTGCCTGGCATTCATTCCTCTGCAGCGGTTTTTGTACAACAGGAGGAAAAACAGATTTCCCCTGGGATAATGTTGATTAAATGTCATTACCCAGCAGCTCAAAGCAGCTGATTTCTCATCTGCTATCAAGAAAGGTGGATGTATTAATTTCAGTTCCTATACAGCATATGAAACGAAATCAGAATCCCCATGACACCTGTACATTTAAATGAGTGATTCTCCTCATCAGCTCTGTAGTAGTTGCATTAAAAACCACAGCAGAAACTCTGGAGCACCTTTAGCTGATGCCTGCCTGCAGCTGGACTCCTGACCCTGGTTTGTCTGGGTCGTCTCTGCCGGTCACAACGTCAACCCGTCAATGAATGAGCCTGAAATGTTCTTGCTGGTAGATTTATGCCTCTGCAAGAGCAGCTGATCTGCATTTACCTCTTCCATAACCGTCTTGAAATGTCAAGGACAAGCATGTGTTACAGCTTGTACCACTGAAATTATTGGGGAGCTTTCACTGGCATTCCTCTACTGTGACTTATTTTTATTTTTTCACATGTTCCCCTATGAGTCAGAAACAGCCACAACTGTCCTACATGTTGCCCTGTTGCTAAGCAGAGGCATCTGTTTTGCACCAAACTGCAGTTTTCCTTTATGTGCTTTTTGGACAAGTTGTGATTTTTTTTTTTCCTTGTTTTTGTCAAAGACTGCTGTGTTAAAATCTTTAGTTTTACCTTTGACTTTTTTTCCTTTTTTAGCTAATTTGGGTGTTTGCTTAAAATTTTCCGTGATCAATTTTAGTTTATAATTGTCGAATGTTTTCTAAAGTACGCTCAGTCTAATAATTGGGTTGCTAGTTTGGTTGGTTATGGCTACGGTGTGATATCATATTTGACCAGAGTCCCTGGAAAGAGCGGAGCAGAGATGGCGAGTAAAGTCCCACGTGTGGAATTGAGTTTTACTTCAGATTCATGTTTAAAGTCTCTGAGTTGAGCTTTGTGAGTTGAATCAATGAACAATCTTTCACCAATAAGCTAACCTGTACGTTGACCTTGTAACATTAACAGATGTTAATCTATTTCTTCATAATTCTGACTGCATAAATAATGAGCTTTATTTCAAATTTCAAAGTAAAAGCCTTTAATGTTGGTGTGCATTAAGGCTGCAGGGTTGTAGAAAATCTTGTGGTGAAAATAATACATTGGGAAAAACTTGCAGTAACAATTCAGGTGCTTATTTTTTTTTTTTCTTTTTTCTGTATCTTATCTGTGACCTTTAGCATTTTGAGCAATGCCACTTATATCCAATGTGAGCATCTGGTGCGGTGATTGCACTCCAAACAGTAATTTCCAATATGAGTATTGCACAGACTGATGTTGGGATTACGATATATTGTGTGCATTGCAAAATTAAGGGTGTATTCTGCTGTAGTTTTTCTCTCCCATCTAAATGAGATATCGACGATGTAGTTTCAGTCCCAGCAGTTTATGGAGGGATATTTGATGCAGCCAACAGTTCAGACTTGGGGCTGCTGTCAAGCCTCCTTCTTCTGTAGAGAACCATCAAAAAATACATGGGTGAATCATAACGCAAAATCTGTAAGTCCTGACAATTACATACTTGGAGGTTTGTTGTTTTAGAAGATCAATAAACAGGAGAGCCTTTTATTTATGTAAAACAAACAATTATTAATGGATTACCTCTTAAATTAGATTACCTCTGATTGTCAGGGGCTTTAGACTCTCTGGGCTCCAAAACCCAGACCTACATTTGTCTTTATCACCGGGCTAAAAAGCCTCTCCTGGTCCAATCACTGTTGTTTTGTGACATGATACAGACATTTTGATAGTTCCTGTTTCACAGGCAGCATGATGCAATGTCGATATTATTGTTGAATCATGTGATGGTGAGGTAAGAGTGGAAAGAAATCCCCATTTTTCTTGGCCCTCTTTTTTTTTTTTTTTTTTTTTTTTTAATTCATCTGGTCAGACACTTTCTACCATCTTCAGCATCTGTAGCGCCGTCATCCGTCTGCTGCAGCAAAGCTCCAATTAGCTACAAATAGCATTGGCAGGCGAAGTGTAAATTTCTGACTCTTAGAATAGAATCCCCAACAAATACTGCGTTGTAAACAGTCTTTATTTCTGCAGCATATTGTCCCCTAATGCGCACTTTCACTTATAGCTTTGTTTTTTGTTTTTTTAATTTATACAAGGTTTTGCGATTTTCTTTTTTTTTTTTTTTTTTTTTCATCATAATATGCCCTATAGCCACGCTGAGCCTTATGATTTCTGTTTGTAAATTACATCTGTAAATCTTGATTGCTGCCCTTGAATGGCATGAAAGTGAAAGTCCATCCAGCTGCTCAAATGCATCCTTAAAATGTAACAGCTTACCAGGTTTAAGGTCTAAACAGGTTCTGAGTTCATCATATTTTTACAGACAATGGCTGATTAATAGCAGGGATGCTCCATTATTCTCATTTGTAAATTTCTTAGACATGTTTGAACGTTATAACTATGAGAGTAAATAAAAAAGAAATAAAGAAAAGAATGTCACTTGGTTGGATAGAAATTCATTTTCTTCCCGTTTCATTTCTGATCGTATTTTGAACACGAGATGTTCTTCCCGGTTTTAATGTAGCCTGCTTTCTGATTTATCAGTCGGTCTGAACTCCCTGACAGCTGTCTGTGGAAAAGTTCTTGGCTCATCTCCACCCAGAGGCTTCATTTTGTGTGTGAGGCCTGCATGCAGCATAGCTGTGTGTTTTGAGGGTCATCCCAGAAAGGCTTCACCCCGGGCTAGTGCGAATGGAGAGTGCACAGACAGGCACCTCTGGGTGTGTGTGTGTGTGTGTGTGAAGTGTTAGGATTCCTTGTGGCAGATGAGCTCTCTCTCTCTCTCTCTCTTCCCCTCAGGCTGTTAGAATAAACACAGCAGAGGCAAATAAAAACCATATCCTGACAGTGCAAGACATTTCCATGAAAATGTTAACCAGAATCTAGTAACTTGTCTGGAAAGAAGAAAAAGGCCAACACTACGGCAGGTGGTCCCTACGCAGTAGTTTAGAATGGCAGGCGTGGGAAATTAAGTACTGTGATCTAAATTTGGGTTGTGGACGGCCGAGTGGCTTTTAGAGAAAGCAGAGTATCCGTGGGTACAGACTGAGGAAGAGCAGACGGTTTGCCCAGGAGCAAAATGTGCTGAAGCCAAAGGAGGAAGGGGGGGCGGAGGGGTTAAGACGAGGGTCCAGATGTGCGACAGCCGTGCTGGCTGCCTGTTTACATTTCTCAGCTAACAGGAGCATATTTTTAACCTCTGCCTGTTTTTGTTCTTTGTGCAGGTGCTGGCGAGTCGGGGAAGAGCACCATTGTGAAGCAGATGAAGTGAGTAGCTGCTCATTGTTTCGCCTTTCCTCCCGTTCGTTAATCCCAGCTTATTGTTTTTAATCGAGTTAGCAGTTATTTACATAGATGTGCTGATTTAAACTTGAGACTATCTACATGGAAAAGATCTGAAATTTAAGGAACGAGATCCATGTTTTCCAAGAGCTTTACTGTTTTGGAAGCAGCATATCATCAGAGGTGCGTCGAACAAATGTAACATTTTGAAAAGTAATTCTTTGTAGTTTGCTAAGTAAAAGCACCAGGAACATGAGCTGTCATCACAGAATAAAATTCACTTGAGACTCTTCCGTCTTGGAAAAGTCTTCATACCCGTTGAACATTTTGCTTTTCACCACATTACAACCACAATCTATTTCAATGGGTTTTTTTTTTTATTTTTTATTTTGTAATAGGTCGACTGAAAGGTGCTCATAAATATTTAATGAAAGGGAAATGATACTTTATTGCAACTGTTTTGTGGTAAAAAAGTTTAGCACTGTGGTGAGTAACTGTATTCAGCCCCCGTTTAACCTAAAACCCATAGATAAAATCCAGTACCAACGTCAGAAGTGACCCGTTTACTAAATGTAGTCATCTGTGCGCACTTTAACCCCAATATAAATGCACCTGCTCAGCGAAGGCCTCCGAGGTTTGTTAGAGAACACTGTTAAGAAAAACACAACATAAAGACGAGGAGAAACGGCACATGTCAGTCCTAAGCTTTTATCTATCATCCGGAAATGGAAATGGTGTGACCCAAATGCAAACCTACCAAGACCATCCATCTAAACTTGACAGACTGGGCAGGTAGAGCATTAATCAGATAAGAGGCCGTTGGTAACTCTGGACAAGCTGCAGAGAGCCACAGCTCAGGTGGGACAGCCTGTTAACGCAACAGGTTTTAGTTGGGCACTCTAAAGATCTGGCTTTTTTTTTTTTTTTTCCCACCCCCTTTTTTGGAAGAGAAACCCTTTGTCGAAAGAAACTGAATTTACAGTTTGCCACAAGCCAATGTCACTGACACTGCAAGCATGTGGAACAGGGTGAAGGAGCGTAATGATGTGGGGAAGATGGATGGATGGGGGTAAAAACAGGACTTCATCCAGATGCTGCAAAACGCTCCAGATCACAACCCTAAACATGCACCTTAGCATATTTTTATTAT
This sequence comes from Poecilia mexicana, assembly GCF_051168715.1. Classification (NCBI taxonomy): domain Eukaryota; kingdom Metazoa; phylum Chordata; class Actinopteri; order Cyprinodontiformes; family Poeciliidae; genus Poecilia; species Poecilia mexicana. The sequence continues at coordinate 14,459,137 of NW_028263374.1, read as the reverse complement.
AAATTATAAACCAATTACTGAAGGTCTTTGCAGATATTTTCTGATATGACATTTTGGAAATCCTGGACCATCCAGCTCCTCTACAAGTATGCCATAGTTTGCATGTTACTCTATTATTACCTCTGCTGATATATTGTATAGAAATTATACACTAGCATGTCTGCATATATTTGAATTGGCTTGACATTAATTCTTAGAAGAAAAGCTTAATAAAGATTAAATTTATTTGTGTTCAGGGACATTAGTAAAAAAAAATCATCTTCAAGACACTCAAGATTGGTGCTTAAACGCTTCACACATCATTTGTATTGTTTGTATGAGGATGAAAACATCATGGGCTTTCAGTAATTTTGGCTGGAGCTCACAGTGTCTCACTGTGAGCTCACTTGAATTTTAATTAGATCCCATTCAGCACAGCACACAGCTACTGAGCATCTTGGCCGTGACACACCGGGGGAGATGGTTCTGTTTGGTTCCGAGCTGAGCAGCTTCTCGTTTAGCCTCGTGCTTTTTCAGTCACACACTGACGTCTTGCTTTTTATTTCTCGGGCCAAAATCTCAGAAAATGAGTAAATATTTGTTATGTGTCCCTCGGTGGATTTTTCGGTAATAAAATGTTTTAACAAGAAAAAAAAAAAAAACAAACCAATGATTTTACAGTGATATGGAAAGTGTTGCTCCTTACCACATGTCTTTATTTTTACCCTTTTGTCACACTTGCATATTTCAGATCATAGGCTAGCCAGATTTTTCAAACCATAATTTAATTTAATTTAAGGGCGGGGATATGTGCTGCTTTCAATGCAGCTTATTATAAAGCTTGGTTTTTATTTCTTCTGTTAGGCCCTGTTGTTTTTTCCGTTTTCATGCTTTGCTTCATTTTCCAGGATTATTCACGAAGACGGGTATTCAGAAGAAGAGTGTAAGCAGTACCGAGCAGTGGTCTACAGCAACACAATCCAGTCCATCATGGCCATCATCAAAGCCATGAGCAACCTGAAGATCGAATATGAGGACAGTTCTAGAACGGTAGGGGTTTGGAGTCACACACTTTTGCTTTCTAGGACCAAGAATCACTGCTGAAATAACGCCACGACTGTAAAAATGACTAGATTTTGGTCTTTGATGTCGTAAAACCTTAGAGCTCGTAACATTAATATTGAACCTGCTGGATGTTTGCATAAGGATTGTGCAATGAAGATGCTTGAAACGCAGAGATAAAATCTCAGCTGGTTCCATCTGAACCCTTAGCTTTCATCACATTTACCCCGTGGGACTGACGCTGCAGAGTCCGTCCAGATCTCCTAAATGAGGTGGAATAGTTATTATTGGAGGTTGGGGAGTCGGGGGGGGGGGGGCAAAACACCAGGACAGACTTTGAAGATGGCCGCCTGCAGAAATCTATTGGAGGAAAATGCAAACAGCCACTTCTCAACGGGGAAGCTCCCAGTAAAATATTTAGACTTAGACAGTTACAGCAATGGAAAAACTCATCTCTTTTTTTTTTTTTTCCTTTGCGTTCAGCAGAAAGCAGATGTTTACATACAGTATAAACGGACGCAATATATTTATTCCTCTATGTCTTGCGTTAACTCAGCCTAAACGCCTACGGTTTTATGTAAGCTGTGATTTCTAAAGTTATTTCTAATTTATAAAAACCAGAGTAAATAAGGATGTTGCTTCTTTTTACACCTGTTCACCTGTATTATTACCTTCATCATGACTGCAGAGTGGTGTGGTTAATCGCTGGAGTTGGACAGTTGAAGACGTTGGCATCTGGTCTTCTTCTTCATTTCCTTCTGATTATCGCAAAGAACAGTTGGTGCCATTCGAAAAATCTATTCACTGTTGCACTGTGCACATTGTGTGGCACGTCAGCCAAGTGGACCTCCTGTGGGCTGCAGCTGACAATGGCTCCGAGGCCCGGATAATGGTTAACCAATACATGGAAGTCTGCCCTGCACAGCAAACACTAAAGGTTTATGTGAGCCGTTGTCTTGAGGTGAAAACGCACAGGGCCAGTGGCGTCACGAAGGTGAATGCAGCAGGTGCGCTTTCCGTTCCGTTGATCAGAAAGCTCCTCCTGCCGCTGCTCTGCTCTGATTAATGTCGGCATTAATGTAAATGTCTCGCAAGCCGCTTGGTCGGTCGACGCCGCGGAAACGTTGACCTTAAAGTTGTTTGCGTGGGCATGAAAAGGACAAGGCAGCAGAGTGATATTTATAGTTACAGAAACTCGCTGCAGATGTAAAACTCAGAACATTCTAGATTACTTCCATTTGTCAGTTTCAGGCTGATTGGTGACTAATCTGTTCTTTCCTTTTTTTTCTAATTGGAAACTTCAGATAATGTAGTCTAAATATATATATATATATATTTTTTTTCTGTCTTAACTCTTTCAAAAACAGTAAACGGCTCAGAATAATAATTTTTAAAACATTTAAGACCACACTTAACATGCAGCATAACATCAAGTCTGTGTGTTGGCTAAGTAACAACGCTAATCTCCTGTTATCTGATTTGTTTTGGACAAACAAGAGACTCTGCGTTTTTGTTTCTTCTGCTGCCGTTGTTGACTATTAATGAAAGCATAATGATTAATCACAATGAAGAGAGCACGTCAGCATAAGCTGTTATTCGCTCATCTTTTTACTTTCTTCATGCATTTTCCTGAAAAATCTTGCACTTGCAACAAAACTGTAAATGTCGTCACATTTCCTTGACGGCACCAGCAGTTTTCAAATGACGCCTTTCATGTGCGTGTTCTCCGCAGGACGATGCTCGCCAGCTGTTTTCACTGTCTGCAGATGCAGAGGAGCAGGGCAGCCTGCCAGAAGACCTGTCCAAAGTCATCCAGCGGCTGTGGGAGGACGGCGGCGTCCAGAGCTGCTTCACACGGGCCCGGGAGTATCAGCTCAACGACTCCGCAGCATAGTGAGTTTGTGCGACAGTAGCCTGAGATGAGCACTTGAATTTTAAGCTCCGTGTTTGTGTCTCGACTTGGCGTGGGGGCAGTAAAGGATTTTAACTGTATGAGTGGGAACGCCGCAGCTTCATGCTGCTGCAACGTTTAATTGAAAACAGGAAATCTATTAAATATCTCTGTGTAGATTTAGTTTTTCATAAAGTAAGGAAAAATTGTATAAAATGAAGACTTGCTAAAATTAGTTGCAGTTTTCAAGTTATTGACTGACCAGTCGGCCTGCAGTCGGCTGTTCAGTAAATATGACGCCATCAAAATGACCCGATTGTAAATTTGTCGCTAGTTTGAAACTGTAACTTTTAAAATGTTGCCTTGCTTAGTCTGCAGCATTTTCACACGTGGCTCAACTCTTCTAGATTTAGAATAATCTCAATGTTTACCAATAATATTAAATAAAAAGTCAGAAAAAGAGTCATAACATAAGGAAAATGCACAGAGTGATACCTTTAAGAATAATTCATACTTGGATATTTAAAAAAAAAATGTTATTTAGAATTTGATGTTGTTTCGTAGACACCAGTTTTGTTATAGTTCTTATTTTCATATCCAAATTTTGATTGGTCTATCATAAAATGAGCAAAAATATGCCAAGTAATGTAAAGAAATTAGATTTTAAGCCATTCCTGGATGCTGGTCTGAATGGTTTTTACGCCGTATTCATAAATCAACACATTTTGAAACGCCTGTACTTAACACAATAGTAACCTGTTGCAGCTGCTCATTCAGTCCCGACCTCCTCCGTGAAGCCTTATTACCTCACTAACCCTCCACCGTGGAGCGCTGCGTTCGCTGGCCTCGCTGCTCAGTGTAACGGCAGCAGTGAGACTCTGTGGTTAGGATGCAAGAGATGTTTATCTCCGTGACCCTCGGGGTTGATCTGATACAGAAGTCTGGAGAATACAAACCTTTGTTCACCGTACTACGAGCCGCAGCACGAAGAAGCTGCTCTGATTCGTCTGGACCGGCTCGTTGACGGGGCTGCGACCTCTGCAGGTTGCGTCTGTAGGACACCGTAACGTGTTTCAGAAGCGATTGCGCCGCGGTAAAGGCAGGATCCGACTCGCCGGGACATTGACATTGTCCTGTTTATGTTGGCTAGCGTAATCTAAACTTTTCTGCGTCTGCTTCTCAGCCAAAACTGCAGGGGGTTGTGGACGACCAGATGGTGGTTCATCAAGGTTTTATAGTGTGCTAAGAGAGTAAGTTGATATAAGGGTGGACTAAATGAGTCTGGCATCGGGCCTTAATCCATGTCGGAGGACTTGAAGAGAGCCAGAGAGAGGAAGGGGGAAGATGAAGTGTGAGCAAGGGAAGTGGCACGCCTCCCGCCAGACCTCTGTGCTTGTAACAGATTCAAAGACGGAAAATACTAAATTGAATCGATTCAAAAGACCTCAACCTTGTCATTGATCTGTCTCTGTGGAAAAAAAAAAAAAATCCTCTTTCTTCCCAAGTGTTCTTTGTGCCGTCGCATTTTTCAGCTTTACACTTTCTTGTCACACTGCAGCTGCTTGCCGAATTCAGCTTCTTCGCAGTTGTTCATCATAATGAACAAATCGAGCACAAGTCTGACATGTTTGCTGAAAGCGGTCACGATCACTCTCTGCGATGACGGCCGTGATGCTGCTCCTACACACTCGTGTAGGGAGTAGGAGCTGAAATATTTGCACGTAGTCTGCATGCCGTGCAAACGTTTGTCTCAAGGGTTTTCTTGTCGGTTAAAAAGCCAGAGATTCGGTACATTAAGGCATTTTACTCCAAGAATAAATGAAATGACACGACCAAAACTACTTTTACTCTTCAATTACAACAAACAAACTTTCATTTATTCTATGCTTTTACTGAAGTGTTAGGACTTCCTCTTAGTCTTACAATTTACTCCAAAACATCATACGACGCTTTCTCGCCGAGGCGAGACAGCAGTCTTTCACAGATGCGTGTTGACACGTGTGTTTTCTCCTCAGCTACCTTAACGACCTGGAGAGAATAGCCAAGTCAGACTACATCCCCACACAGCAGGACGTTCTGCGAACCCGGGTGAAGACCACAGGCATCGTGGAAACACATTTCACCTTCAAGGACCTGCATTTCAAGTGAGAATCCTTTTTTTTTTTTTTTTTTTTTTTTTTTTCCCCTCACAAAAAATCGGTCTCTTCATTTGAAAACCTACTTTTATTTCAGCTTTCTGAACGGCAGGACATTAATAGGCTGTGTATATTAGTGAAGGTCTAAGAGGGGAAAAAAAGGGTCTCTTGCTCAATTACTCAAAGATGTACCTTTTTTAAAAAAAATAAATAATTTCAAAAAATACATTAACAAATATGCATTGCGTACCTGAGGAAAAAGTTAGGATACCCTAAAAGCTAATGTTACTCCCAAAACTCAGTGACTCTGACGTGGGTTTGCCCAGTTCATTAGTTTCAGCTGCAAGATATTTAGGTGGGTTTTTTAAGTCGGTGCTCAGTGAGCTCTAGTTCTGACTGGACCCAGAGCTTTGCACTTCCAAATATATTTCTCACTGAAAAAGACTTATTTTATCAGCATTTTATAGAAAGTATTTTTTTTAATGCTTTTCATTTTGTGTTTGGGTTCAGGGGGCGGCTATGATGCAAAATAAAATTTCTTATAAGTTATGTTAGCTTAAATACAAAATTTTCATAAGAACTGGATGTAGCATGGTTACTTGATTCTTCTATAAATTGGTCTACATGCCTGAAAAATACACAATACTGCTGCTTTAAGTTCTTCTCATTATTGATAATGAGTTTTCAGGTGTTGTGTTCATTTCTGTTACGTGAAGTACATGTTCGTAAAACACTCGGGCTGTTGCAGGGTGTCCTCATTTATTCAAATGACTGTTCTGGATAAAACCGATGTAAACGGTGATGAAGATGAGCCAAACTGCGTGAAGTGTGTTACGGTTAGTCAGCTCTTATTCAGCCTCTTAAAGGTCTGTGAAACCGACACAATCGTCTAATTAGTAACATTTAGCAACGTGAAACCTGAGGTGTCGACGTTGTATTCCTGAAGTTTCCTCAGAACGTCGCTCTCTTCGCCCTCGGTTACCCTCAAAACGAACCAGTCGGACGTCATGCCTGGCGATAATAAGCGCCCTCTTTCTTTTCCTTAACCTCACTCCGCCTACACGAATTATCTAGTCGTGGAGAAAAAAAAAACCCTGCTGCCATCAAGTCACCACCTGTCTTTAAGTCCTCTTGTTACCACAGCTTTACTTTATAAGAAAAATACCAGCAAAATTGGAGAACGATGCATGTACATCAGACGTTGCTCTTACGAGACGACGAGACAGAAACTTTGAAGACCGTTTGCTTTGCCGCCTGCTGCCTCGTGAAAGCGTCTCATTTACTCGCCGTCTCTCTCGCAGGATGTTCGACGTCGGCGGCCAGCGGTCGGAGAGGAAGAAGTGGATCCACTGCTTCGAGGGTGTCACAGCTATCATCTTCTGCGTCGCGCTGAGCGCCTATGACCTGGTGCTGGCGGAAGACGAGGAGATGGTGAGTCTCGCGGACTTCAAAACGGCTTCAGATCTCTTGCACGGCCTCTCTCTCTCTCCTAGGAACGGTTTTCACAAGGAGGGCAGCCGGGGGCTTCGATTAACTAATTTCCTTCTGCCCGGCTGGCGCTCTTTAATCTCTCGATAATTCGCGCTTGTCGCCCCCAGAACCGGATGCACGAGAGCATGAAGCTGTTCGACTCCATCTGCAACAACAAGTGGTTCACGGAGACGTCCATCATCCTGTTCCTCAACAAGATGGACCTGTTTGAGAAGAAGATTGAGCACAGCCCCCTGTCCATCTGCTTCCCTGAGTACACTGGTACTGTATGAATGCCAGCTAGTCTCTGCAGCTCGTAATGATTCCACAAAGTCTGCTTCAGAAAGTAAATACACATTCTGACGCCGTAGGAAGTGCTTCAGAGTCGATGTAATAACTGTGCACTTAGCCCCTTAATTTATACAGCCATAAACCTTCAGCTTAGACCCTCAAAGAATAATCTGCTTCTCTTCATCTCATCATTCTCAGTAGATTTAAATAATTATGTGGATCTGTTTTGCATATTCTGACATTAACGTGTCTGATTTCATACAAATTTCAGTCTTTTTGTTCCGCATGCACAGATTCGCAATCTGAGGTCTGCATTTAGCTACGGAACATCATGTTTTCAACTTAAAGTCGTACGTTTGTTGTACATCGTTTTATTTCATTTCATTTTACCAGAGCCTGTGGCTTGCGTTCACACTTTTGTCTTCCTCATTGAGATTTCATACCATCGGCCAACAAAACGTAGTGCGTATTTGTGAAGAGGAGGAAAGTGATGCACAGTTAACATAAAAAAAAATAAATAAGTGTAGTGAGACCTGCTTTTTTTTTTTCATGTCGTCTTGTTAGATAATGTTGATCTTCGTGTCCCACAGGCCTCAACAATTACAAAGAGGCTGCAGCTTACATCCAGAGCAAATTCGAGGACCTGAACAAGAAAAAGGACACCAAGGAGATCTACACCCACTTCACCTGCGCCACTGACACCGAGAATGTGCAGTTTGTGTTCGACGCGGTCACCGACGTCATCATCAAGAACAACCTGAAGGACTGCGGCCTCTTCTGAGAAGCCGATCCAAGGAAGAATCAAGGTCAGGCCGGAGACATTCACTTAGAGATTCGATTGAGGTTTTATGTTTTTCTCTGTGACTCATTTGTTTTATTTTATTTTTTTTTTTGTCTTTTTAGATTACTTGAACAGTTCTGATGACCATGACGGGGGCGTTTATACACACACCACGAATAACTGCACTGTCCATAAACGATTTCTGCTTCAATCTGCTTTTTATTTTTGTTATTCTAAAGACACCTAGGAGACAGAAAACCCAACGGGCCTTCCAGATGTTCCAACGATTGCCGATCCAGTCGCTCAACTGTTTGGGCTTTGACCGCAAAAATAAACAACAATTATTTTATATTGTTTTTCATTCATTTTCAATTGCTAAAGGAGAGAAAGGAACACCTAAATTTAACTTTTAGATCCTGATGTTCAAATTATGAAACGTTTAATCGTGTGAAACTTATTTTTTAAGATGCAGAAGAAGCATATGGACATGAAATGAGATTCATAAGAGAGAAAAAAAAAAGTGCTTTTTTTTTAAAATACTGTTTACATTGGTTCATCATTCATAGCTAAACCATATATTCTGCATGTCTCCACAGGACCAATAATAGCTCTGTAATCTGCACAAATTATTCTAACATTCCTACAAAATGATTAAAAAAAAAATAGATTTTTTTTTTTTTTTAGCAAAAAATAATAAAAAAAAGGTTTTACCTGCAGGGGAAAATTTATGACAAAATGCTAACGTGTATTTAAAGTTTGTGTGCACCTAACATGCTATCACTTTTTATACTACTATTCATTTCTGTGTCTATTGCAGTATGTTTTGTGCCTTTACTTCTGTTTACAGCCAGTTCCCTAGATATACTTTCATTACCGTTTGTCCTACTTTGCTCCTAAATTTGTTTTCTTTCGTTTTTTGTTTTTTTTCCTCAGTCTTTGATCTATGAATACATAGTGATTATTAAAGAGATATCAAAATCTAATTCAGAAAAAAAGGTTAGTAGTGTTTTTGGTTTTAAAAAAATACAAATATTGGTCTTATATGATTTAATTTAAATAAAGTAGAAATCACTCTTGCATATTGGTTTTTGTTCTGTTTTTTTTTAATGCAAGTACTCTCACAGCAGTATGCTTATTTTTTTTTACAGGTGCATCTTAATGTTAATGCAATTGAAAAGGTATTGGATGATGACTTTAGTACACACAGTGATGTATCTCAAGCATTTAGTTTTGATTTTGATGTCGATGGCCAACGGCTTATTGAAGCCCTACATTCAGTTTATCAGAAAATGAAATGTCTCTTAGGACAAATAAAGTAATTAATGTAGCAATGTTCTGTTGGTGCTCAAAAAATGCGGTGTCCAAGGACGATGATGGAAAGTTTAGGGGAAGGAAAAAGTGTGATAGAAAAACGTGCACTAGCAACAGGTTGCATGCTCTGATTTCTCTTTGTCACCAGGCCATCACCAAGGTGACATTTCCACAATTGGTGATGATTTATAAAGCAATATCTTCTGCTATTGTAGATCCACTGTGTTTTATCAAGTCCAAAGTCAGAGCCACGGTTTACCTGGACATTTTAAAGCACTTCATTCTGTTTCAGCGAGCCTTGTGGAGACGCTGATTTCATTTCTACACGGTATTGTCAAGAGGAAGATGGCTGACACCATGGCCAACCTTACAGATGACTTCAAACCCACTATTACAACAATATAGCACTTCTTAAAAGCCAGGTGTCGAGTGCACACCACATGGACACACATCCAGACACTCGTGTGTTACAGAGCAGCCTACCGAGTTTGACCAGGATGAGGGCTCCCCGTCTATCCAGAAGAATCACTTCAAGACTCGGCTCTTCATGGAGCATCTTCTACTTCATACCCTTTACCTGTTTCTGCACTAATGATTCTTTTTTGCATTAGCTTATGTTGTTAATTGAATATTTGGTTTCTATTAGCTTTAAGCCATAATCATCAAATTATGCACATCATTGTCTTCTCTTGGGCTGTAGCAGACGCACGCAAGCTGCTTCGATGTCCGATGCAAATTTGTAGAGTTGCGGCTAAAGCTACTGTGTCATTATTTTAAATTATGAAAATAAAATAAAAGGTTAGAGTCCTGATGTTGAGGAAAGATAGGCAGAATGGCTACACTCAACATTAGCAATTACAAAAACGGTAAAATTATAAAGATAAAAGCAGCTAAAATATGTAACTATATTAAAAGTATAATCATAAAATCCATGTCAGTGCTTGCATATATTTCTAAAAGTATGTAAGACTTAAGCTATGAATTCCTGCGGTGTGTTTTGTTTTTGTCAAGGTATATTTTTCAAATTGAATGTTGCAGCTTCGCCTTTGGAAACTTGCAAATTGTTCAGTTTTTTTTCTTTTGCAAGCAGCACATGTATATGTCACAGACTGATACTGCCACCTGGTGGCCAGTCAATACAAAAATCATTTTAATTAAAAATGAAATGTATCTGTCTGTGGTGTTCATGCCTCCAGCAGCTGAAACCTGATGAATCAATAAGGGGAAAGAAGTAGAATAGTTTATTTTAAAAAAAAAAAGTTGCAAATTTTTCTCATGCTTTCCTACATATCAAAGTTCATATCAGAAAAGAATGTGAAAACTTAGATCATTGGATTAAAACAACCCAACGGCAACGTGCCTAAACTTGTATTTGAACTGGAAGCGTCTCCAGCAGCTGAGAGGCGTTACGTGCCGTAAGGCATGCAGTCGAAGTAAAACTGCTGAATAATGTCACTGGAGCATCAACCAGGCTGGTTTTACCTGATTTCCACTCTCAGGTCTGAATAAAATAAGGTGATTTTAAACCACATTAAGGATGGAAACTTTTTTTTTTATGTATTCCACCAGTTTTGTGATTTAATTTGATTTTAAGGGTTTTTAAAGTGAAAGTTCTTTGATGGACTCCGTAAACCTAGAATTTTTTGTTTTGTTTTGTTTTTTTGACAAAAAGCTTGAGAAGTTATGGCTTACAGGTTAGCTTTTATTATTAATTTGTCATGGACAAATGATAACTTGCTTACTTTAGCTTTAAGAATATTGAAAATGCTCATTTATTTTACATTAGAATTTAAAATGTGACTCATCACAAGCATTCATTTCTGCTCACATTAATGATTGTGCCTTGCAGCTCATGAAATCCTGAAGTTTAATTTCATTTTTAATACTACATAAGATTCATTAATGAGGATTTAATACAGAATTAGACTTGCGAAGTCACGCTTTTGTGGCAGGTATTGATACTTTTTAACAGTGTAAACAGGTTCAAACTCTTGATGGAAATTGGCATCGTCTTAAAGCTCGTCAGCTCAGGAAAACGCGAGTTGCTCTAAAGTTTTCTGGTAGACCGACATCAACAAGACTCACTAAATTAAACTAAACAAAAACGTCACACTGGCCCTTAAACAACTTGATTTCTGGGTCTGTCCACTTTTCTTCCGGACTCCGCAACCTTCATATACAAATCTAATCAATGTCTTTTTTTTCCTCTCTCTCTCCTTTAGTTGAGATAGGAGTTTCTGGTGAACAACTGTGAAGTCAGCCGTCTTCTTAATGATTGTGTAGGGAAAGGACTTTAAATATCTAATAAAGAATTATAAATCTAAATCGTTTTAAAATCAGACATAAAGAACTGAGTTTCCGTTCTGCTTCACCCAGCTGGGCTGTTGGTCCTTTTCTTACAAAACCACAGAAAAACTTGATTTGGTTTGAACCGTGTTCACTAGAGGGCGCTGCAGCTCCACGTCTGCAGTCGCACAAGAAAGCGTAACCCTGAGTGCAACACTTCAGTGTCCGAAAGAAAAAGAGGAGATTCTTGAAGGCTTTAAAGACGCAATCTGTTTTCTTAATTTTGCAAAACAACTGTTTGCATGTGACCCTAAAACAAAGCAATCTTTGAAGAAAGTTTTAAAAGAAATCGTACCCATTACATTTCCTTTAAACAGTAGATTTCTTCTTAAATCCCTTAAATCCAGATGTAGGCAACGGCTTGACCTTTTAAAAATAAAATCATCTGTGGGTGTAAAAACAACAGAACAAACCCGGGCAGGACAAAGTGAAGAGAAATGATGTGAAAAGCTGCTTCTGAGTCAGTGACGCCTGAACTCCCAGCCTTGATAATCCCGCCACATTGGTGACAATAACAGAACACAAGAATTAGACGTATGGCACTAAACACGAGAACGACGAGTCCATCTTTGGTCAAGCACCACTTTTACAATATTAAAGCCCATTAAGGCTTCAGGAAAGCAGGGATGAAGATGTGTACAATTGAATTAATCTCTAGTCCTTCAAACTGTCTCTTGTATAATTACTTACTTCATGCAGAGCTGCTGGAGTGTAGGGGAACCAAAATTGCTGGCTCCCCCACCCCTCTTTTTTTTTTGGGTTTAATGTTGCAAATTGAAAAGCACACACTGAACTCTTTCATGTGGTTATCTTGCTCTCTTTAGGTTTTTTTTTTTTTTTAAACAATGCACAAAGAAAACAAACCATGTGTCGATAACGCAATTAAGAGAAGACATTCTAAAAAAAAAAGATGAATGATTGAGTTTGCATTTTAAGAAGTCGTATTCCATATCAGGGTTGATTTTTTTTGTGTTGGATGAACTGGTCAGGACATGTTATCTCTGTTCATATGTTAATGCTGGACTCAGTGAGGTCAAATCTGCACCTGAACAATGGCTCGTCAACGGCGAGGAGTCAAAGCATTCTTCCTCGCTCCGTCAGCTTAGCACAGACATCAGGCCTCTGAATGCTGCGAACGGAGAAGTGGAGCGTCGAATGACTGCCAGGGTCCAAAAGCTCACTGACGGTGCAGATTTGCATGTGTGCATTTCGTATTCGCTCAGATGAATAGTTTGCTGACGGCAGGGCGTGAGGCCGAAGTGGCCAAATGAATGGTGCAGACGACGAGGAAAAATAGCGTGAAGGTTCAGGTTGATGCAGTACAGAGAGGCAAGACAGCTGAAAAGTCACACAGCTTCCAACAAGCTTAAAGGCGTTGAGTTTATGCAAAAGGTTGCTTCACAAATGCAATTCCAACATTTCAGATGTGAATACCGTCAAGTTTTTTTTTTTCTTCAAGAACAAAATGTTAAACGATACGGAAAGAAGTGCAATGAAAGTATGGATTTCTATGTAGGATTCCTAAAATCCGTTTGCAAGACTTGTTGAAAATCCCCCCCCCCACTAATTGAGGTTTGTAAACACAGGAATTAAGCTAAAACAGCTGGCATTGGGAAACATGGCAGAAAGATTTCTGCATAGACTCTGAAATGTTCAAAGCTGTTTTCGAATTCAGTTTTTGGGTATTTGATTCAATTTGACTTCAAGGACCTTGTGAGTGGCTGCACAGTGGTGCAGTTGGTAGAGCTGTTGCCTTCCCGGCCCCGGTCTTTCTGCATGGAGTTTGCATATTCTCCCTGTGCATGCGTGGGTTTTCTCCGGGTACTCCGGTTTCCTCCCACAGTCCAAAAACATGTCAGGTTAATTGGCCTCTCCAAATTACCCCTAGGTGTGAGTGTGTGTATGCTTGGTTGTGTGTCTCTGTGTTGCCCTGCGACAGACTGGCGACCTGTCCAGGGTGACCCCGCCTCTCGCCCGGAACGATAGCTGGAGATGGGCACCAGCAACCCTCCTGACCCCACTGAGGGACAAGGGTGTAAAGAGAATGGATGGATGGATGGACCTCATGAGTCATGATGAGTGATGCTACGGATGCCAAGATAGAAGCAAATGGCGACGACGGTCTTCAAAACTTTTGATTCATCTTGTGTACGTACAGCACGCGTTAACGTTGTATTCTGCTTGTATCACTTGAAAGAGACCAGTACAGTGTCACTGCATTGACAAGAACATCTCTCTTCCTGAGAGCCGAGTCCATGATTTACTGAAATGATGGAGACATTCTATGCTGTACCGCTTGTTCATGTAAGGTGAGGATAACTGATTGGGCTAACTTTACATCTGTATGCATTGCGATCACTTTTGATCGCAATGGGTGTTGTGAAAATTTTGGGCCCCTCCAAAAAAAAAATAAAAAAATCACTTTACAATAACACATCAACCAGAGTAAATGTTTTTTGCTTTTTTTTGCTTTTTTTTTAGGAGCAGCCTGGTTTGACGAATGATGAAAGAGGATATTTGATTGCAAAATCCACTTCTGCCCTGATCCTCTAGCTACACAGTCCATGCAACATTCTCAAGCATTTTTCTGTGCTCAGACAGAATCCAAGTAAACAAAAATAAATAGTACTCAGAGGAAGTCGAGATGTATCTTTTGTGATATCACAGAAGTTTAGCTTTTTGGAGGGGAGATTTGATCTGCAGCAGTGATATCACACATAAAAATAAACACTGAATATGAGAGGCTGCTATTTATGTAGTAAACCTATCTATATTTAAGTTTGGAGTTTAAAAATCCTCTGCTAAATTGTTATAATTGTATTTTATGCAGCATTCTGATTGGTCACATTTTACAACAAAACGATGTGAGAGAAACAGTTCGTAATTGCAAATTGGAACGATAGTTTAGTGAAGATCCTTCCCACTGAACTCCTGCCATCAGTCATTTTGTTTTATAACTTCTACAAATAGACAAAGAGTGCAGCTGTTGCACAGAAGACAAAGCAACAGTATAATTTTAGATGTGTTTTAACAGCTCCGTGTGGCTTCATTTGTAAAGGGCAGTAAAAAGCAAGCAAGCCACGAAGCTCAGGGGTTTGTAAATTTGTGCAACGAGATTCCTGCTTTCTGATTGGTTCATTCAGACGCGGGTCGCTGCTGATTGGCTGCTGAGCGCCCAGCTGTAGTGGGAGTGGAACAGCAGTGAAATATCCACTCCGCTGCTCTTCATCCTCAGCTCAGACGGCAGGACTCAAAGCTGGAAATTGTGTTTTCTCTGCCACACCACCGAACGACCCGGGACGCTTTTCTCTTTATGGGACGAATTAGACCCGCTGAACAAGCAAGGTCACATCAGAAGTAAGTGTTTGTACTGTAACAATCCTGTAGTGATTTCATTTTAAAGAGACAGTTCGATTCTTAATCGGGTCCGTCATGTGTGTGTTTTTTTTTTTTTTTTTTTTTTTGCAGGAGGTGACAATTTGAGACACGAGAACTAGACGAGATGGTAAGTGCACGTCTTACTTGTTTTTTTATTTTATTTTTTTAAATAACCACATGTGATAAAATATATATTTCAGTTAGACCTATTTGACATGGAGTGCAACATACAACTAATTAGACATGTTCAGACAAGGCTGCTATCATCACAACTCTGCAGCAGCTGTTGGCTGAGTGATGCCCTGATTCCTTCATTTGGGAGTTTATAGTTGTTTTTTTCCTGCAACACAGAGGAAATGTACTTGTCACTGGTCATTCGGGTTTGTTTATAAGTACAAACGCGATTATTTGCATGCAGAACATTTTGTGATTTAGTACATTTTCTATTTCCTGCTGTATTTTTCCTGGTGAGCTCATGGTTAGAAGTAACAGAGGGAAAGTTTAAAAACTTGAAACGTTTGCAACAGGATTGTGCTGGAAATAATGGTACAGTCTTAAGAAAAAAAATGATAATGGTGAATCTTACTAATATTCTAGAAGAGAGGAGAAGAAAACTGTTCTGTTGGTGGTCAATGTTTTCAAATGCCTGTAAATGTAACCAGTTATTGGGGTCAGATCTATTTCATCATTATATTATGGATCAGAAGCTGAAAATTAAAAAAAAAAAAAAAAAAAAAAAAATTGACCTTCTGGAGTCTTGAAATTGTTCCAGCAATTTCTGCTCTGCTGGTTCTGTTTGCATATTCTTGTTATTCTTCCAGTGTAGAAGGCTTGGACACATGTTTTTGGCATGGTTGAGCAGACTCAAAGTTGTCTTAAACGAATACACTGGATTTGACTTTACTTGTCCTCCTAAACTTTCTCACATCCAACATCACATGACTCCTTGTGCGCCGTTCGAATTCAGTCTGTCTCCCCGGCTGACTGGGACCAATCGGCTCTGTGAGCTGCAGAGGAAGCTGGAGCGTTGTATTCCATGCTGCACGCATAGAAAGAAACGGGACCCTCTGGAGTTAAATCAGGAACCACGGGCTTCTGTGTTCCTCCTAAACGCTACTATTGATTGCGCCGATTAAGAAATTGAGGCGCAGTTAGACCGGTGTGGGTTTTTTGGTTGATTTGAAGGCAGGGCGTTCACTCAAGGTGTTGGTGCGGTTGAGTAAATTAACGGACAAACAGACATGTCTGATCATGATGTCTAAATGTTTAATCGCTGTGTTCTTTATGCGGCAGGTCAGCTGGTCTGTAGGATTAGATAAAGAGAAAAGGCGTTTAGTCATTGATTGGTGTTCATTCAGGACAGGCCCCAGCCTGCCCTCAAGTCCTTTTTGAAAGCCTTTGGTTATAAGTAAGGCGTAGGAGCTTTCTGCCTTGTGTCTTTGTGGGGTTATATGTCACAATTGTTGTGGATTGAACAATGACCCTTTCTCTCTTCTCTCCTCAGCTTTGCTTGCGTGACTCAAGCGACTGCTTGCAGGAGCAGATGCACTACATGATGAGGTCTCTGCAAGATCTGAAGCAGCTGCGGAAAGCGTGCCCCGAAGTCCGCCGTCCTCTCGCTCCCCTCAACCGCCAGCTACCGGCCCTGGCGCGTCACTCTGCGGTGGCTCGCGCTTGCCAGCAGCGGGCTCTGCAGCGGGAGCAGCGGGCACGTATGCGGATGTCCGACGCCAGCACGGCCAGCACCTACGATTCGGCCTGCTGCCTAGCCAGCCCTCTGGAGGAGGAGAACGAGAACGAGGATGACGACGCGAGCAGCAGGCTGGGACTGAGCCTCACGCGGGACCTGCGCTCTCCCTGCAGCCAGAAGAGTTTGGAGTTTGACTCGGGCTACTCCGAGGCGTCCTGGCAGGACGACAGCGTCGTCCTCAGGAGGACGAGGAACGTGCGCGTTTCGTCCTCCGCCTGCGCGCGGATGAACCGGGCACCGAGCGGCCGCATTCGGCCCAAGTCCACATCCGACGCCTGCCTGGAAACGTGGACGTCTTTTGAGGTCAGTGACCCAGAGGACTGGACCAACTCCTTACTGACCAGAGGGAGGAACCGCCAGCCTCTGGTTCTGGGCGACAATAGTTTCGCCGACCTCATACAGAACTGGATGGACTTGCCAGATTGTCCGGAACCGACAGAACTGAAACCGAATTCCAGGCGGAAACTGGGGAGAGGCTTCTTTGGCAACATGAGGAAGAAACTGTCAGGCTTCTCTAAGTCGGTGGAGGACAGAGTGAGGATGAGGTCCACAGACTCTGATCGTCTTAACAGAGCTGCCAATGCTCCAAAGCGTCTGTCCTGTCCTGTTGTGCCGTCGCAGCCCAAAGTCCCGTTTTTCCACCAATCCCACTCGGGCATCAATGAGCTGGGCTCAGACTTCTACCACTTTGCAGCTCTGATGAAGTCAGGCAGCCGACAGCCAATAATATGCAAGGACATCATTGGCTACATCTGACAGGAGTTCATGTCAATCCGTGTGCAGACTGGACAATCCTCAGAGTCACTTTAGTTTTCTACAATCGCTTCTCACTTTACATATTCCGTTGTGAAAGTATTGGGAATAAAGACGTTCTCCTGACTTAAACTCTTAACTGTACACCTATTTATGTTTTATATATCGGTATAATTTGCACTGGAAGCATGATGGCTGTTTGTTTTGCATTCCCGTTCTCACAGTTTTGTTACGACGACGCTTGTTTCTCACTGAAGGTTTGATTGAAACGGGCTTTTGTTTGCCTGAATGTGGATCCATCTGTTTTTGGTTTTCTTTTTTATTAAAAATATATCGCTTGGAATTATGTGTGAATATGTTTTGAATTTCATTGGAGTAACTACTGTGAATACACGATAGCTTTATGGCTCTAGTGTAATTTCACACAAACTTAAAAGAAGTTTAATTATGACACAAAGTCGCTTTTCAAATCGGGTAAAGACACAAAAGCACAGTGTTCAAATACGGCGGATTCAAATTCAACCTCGCCTGCGATTGCTATTATCTACAGGCACAACAGTAAGTAGAGTTTTAAACAACCAGAAATGAGACAAATGTTAGGCTGAGCTATGAAGTTCATCCTGTTAGCACAAGCACTGAAGTCCAGAGTAAAGGAGGTACAAATTGAAATCACTCTGAGAAAAGGAACTGGGGTATTTACATAAAAATTGTTACATCCGATGCATAACAATTGTTTGGGAGTCGCTTCAGGAAAACCTGTTTTTTTTTTTGTCTGTCCTACCACCTTAAATATAAAAAATAAATTTTCTCCAGGCAGGTTTGCCACAAAACTGAGGACAAACATTAAAAGCCCTTACTTTTAAGCATGGTGGAGATCCTGTTATGCCGTGGGCTTGTTTCCCTTTCAAACGTTGTTTGAGTGCATCTTTAAAGCAGGAGAATCATTTTAAATCTGGTTCCTTCTGCCAAATTAAACGTAGAAAGTTTTAATCGAATCTTTCGGGAGCATAATGACCTGCGATGTTCAGGCAAATAAACACTGAAATCCGATTATGAGATTATGCTATACAGCAGTAAAAGATGCACTTCCTTTAAAGCTTTTTACCCAATTTTATTTTATTTTATTTTATTTTTTTACCAAGGATGCAAATAAATGCAGCCTGCACTGTATCACAGATCTGCTGACTTTGGGGATTTTAGTAATCTCCTTATAGGAGAACTCCCTCTCGAAGTTCTGCTTTTTCTCAAAGAAAAACTGAAGCCTTTGGAGAGAAGCTAAGCGGGGTGCGAAATCTATTTACGGGCCAGAACCAGAGACTGTGTCAACACAGAGCGCTGTGTGCCCAGTGAGGTAATTCCCCATGTGCCTGTGCAGCTGGAGGTGAATAAAGCTGAGCAGCTGGCTGCAGTTGGAGCAGAAGTTTGCTCTGCCGTTTTGCTTTGCGAAGCAGAACATCTCGCCAACAGCTCTCTGCCTCATTTAATCTGGTGTCCGCTCTCGTTGCGGGATCGGGTCGGCCGCACACTCTGGTTAATGGTTCGATTAATTCTGGCCTCGCCGGGGGAAGAAGGAGGGAGATGGAAAGGCGAGGTAAGTTGACACCAAGATAAGCCCGAGATCGTTTCACCTTTGCTTTTACAAATTCACTCTGTTCATTAATTCAGAGGGAGAAGCAGAATGGAGATAAAACAGGGATTTCCCATGCTCCCTTCAGGAGTTTTCCTCACTGATCATGTTGCTATCAAGGGTATGACAGTGATCAGTAAAAGAGGTTCAAGAAGAGGAGTCAGGGAGCAATAAACAGAACTATTACTCCATATGACCTCAGCAGGGTGTTTGGAGAATCCTGTGAAATCTTTAATAACGCCACACACTTCACTTAAGGCGCGTAAAGTTTGTAAACTTTGAACTATGTCAGATGCGGCTTCATCAGGTCAGGTCTGATGTAAAGTAAGCTGTTGGCTCTTGACGTTTTCTGGTTAAAATTGGAACATCGCGGCAGCCGGGGCCGTGCTTTTGATGCAATCAATGCCAGTGCTTAATCAGCCATGGGAACGTTGCCTCAGAAATGTCGCTGATTCACGTCGACGTCACGTGTCAAAATACACTGAAGGAGTTAGCAAATCTCCCAAGCTGTTTCCAGCACAGCCAGTTTTCCATTTAGTCCGTTTTCCTCATTTTTGTGGGCTGTTGTCTTCATTTTTTCCCCCTTGTTTTCTTCATCATCTGTAATCCACCCTTTGCTGCATTGTGTTCTGAATATCAAGATATTGGAGAGAAAAGAAAAAAAAAATACAGTATTTCAGTTGGAAACTGCGTCAACATTTGCCTGTGACATGGTATAAATGCCCTTCTAAAGCTTTCAAACCATATTTAAACAACTTCAATTAAACTCACTGAGGAAATCTGTTGGTGTGCAAATGACAAAACAGCCAACTTTTCAATAACAGATGCACAGCTGTGTCTGAAGCTGCGAACCATTTCAGATCGTCACAGCTTTTCATCTGGTTTGATCTCCGTCATTTCTCTACTGAACAAAAAACCCTTATTCATCCCATCACATGACAACAAGCGCTGCTTTCTGCCTAAGTGTCTGCTTTTAAAATGCAAATGCGCTCATTTAAAGCTAAATGATTTCTGTGGAAGTGATCAGTACAGTGAGGGACATTTACATGCCAAATAAAATTGGGTGAAAAAAAAAAGAATGTTACGCCCATTGGGAAGTAAAAGTAAAAACTGTAGAAAATACCTTTGAGCATTTCCTGTATTCTACAATCATTTCTGGTGAGAAAAAAATAATTTCCACATAAGATGGCCAAAATTACTCAGATTTATCGAATCATGTGAACATGGTGAGAACATCATTACTCAGCATTTTGAGAAAAGGTATTCCATGCTCAACCCTCAGTTTGTGATCCTGAGTGTTGAAGTAAGAGCGAACATCATGATAAAAACCAGAGCGAAGTCTGAAACCTTCAGAAACAAAGGATTTTAGTGACTTAAGGAGCTCATCAGCAATGAGAAGATGATTAAAAGTAGCTAAATAGTCTAGAAGAAGGACAATTAAAACAACTATGAAGACACTGAGGAATGGCTTGTCCAAGCACTGGAGGAGCAGGACGGACGATGATCTAAGATGTATCCATTATCCCTAAAGAGTATTTGCAGGGTTTGCTGATGATATGAAAGTTCATGCCTGATCAAGTTTAACCTGCATGGGAGGTGTGAAAGGAGGAAAGCTTTGCTCTCTAAAAGAAACATGAAGGCCAGACTGATGCTTGTCAGGGGGATTGTAGATAAACACTCTGACTTTGGCCAGAAGAGTCTAAAGCTGAAATATTTACACATTAGACCGTGTTGTACTGCTTTAGTGTAAGGCGATACGAAAAGCACCTCAACAAACTGTAAAGCACGGAGGGGGAGGTATCATGGTTTGGTTTGGGGTTGAGTTGCTGCAGCAGAATCTGGCCAACTAACCATCACATAATCCAACATGATTCCTGTCAGTGAACCGGTTGGTGCTGGAGACCAACACAAGGTTTATCTCTCTGAAGCTGTTTCGACCAAAGTGATCAAACTAGGCATTTCTCAGTCGACAAAACATATTTGTTGACGTTAACCAACAAGTCAGATGCCCTCACCTTTCCGCCTGACTGAGTCCTTGAAATAAGCCTGAATCTGAATGTGTCAGCGTGAGTCGTGGTGCAGGCCTGCTGCTTTTGTACACCAAGTGAAGCTGAGATACCAGGACACCAGTGCGGCCCGCTCAGGACGACGATCCGGAGCATCGCGCTCTCTCTCTGGGTGGCCCGGTGGAACGTGGCCAACACGCAGCATACGTCCCGCTAATTAGAGAAGGTTAGCTGTGAGTTTATTCATGCTCACCACTGCTGGCTCCGTAAACATAAACTCAGCCTCACTCTTCCTGCTCTCCAACCAGCCGTAAAGTTATCATCCGCATGGCAGATTAAAACAGTAGCTGGAGTTTGGCGTTAGAGTCTGGCAGGGTTCTCAGCTCTGTTATTCCTCTTTGTTGACAGACACAAACTCTAATTAAAGCTCCGACCTGCGCTGCTAAAACAGAAAGAAGTACTTATTGAACTGAAAACGTCATATGGTGTGTCTCTCCAAACAGATTCAAACATTATTTAGTGGACTTTACCAGGAGAGGTCACTCTGCAGGATGCGTTGAATGTGGGGCCGGAACATCCAGGTGAGTAGAACTACTATTGGACCTCAGCAGGACTCGACTTACAGCTTATAAATAAAAATCCTAATTGAACCGGGTGTTGTGAATCAAGTATAAAGATTTGATTATGAGATCATGTGGTTGTCTTTGTACTTTTTGAAGGCTCTGCTTTGTCTCTGCAGCGGCTGACTCTGATTACGCATATTCACAGATCAGTTAGCGCTTTATGACACAGTTACTTGGGAATTGGAGCTGAACGGCATCATGTGGAAGGTTTTCTTTCTTTGCTCCAAGCAGCTTGGCAGCATGTGATGTTTCCACAAAAATGTCAGGTTTCCATTCAAAGGAAAGAAAAATTACAAAGGCGGTGTAAGAGGGAGTGGATCGGAGATGTTCCTGGTTTAAATGACGAAGAAATACGATGTCGTTAAATCAGAAAGTCCAGATTCTGGAGTAAGTGGATCAGGATTAAGGCTGAAACTATACGTTGCCTTGTGAGGCAAGGCAATGGAAAAGTTGAGCAATATGTTGTTGAACTTTGGCTTTCAGCTTACTTGACTTAATATGAAATCAAGATTTGGTGCTGTTAATTATATATTTGAATACGTTAATTAAATCCTAATTACACTTGATCTGAATACCATAATCAAAGTAAATCCAGGCCTTTGAAAAATCTTATAAATGACTATGGATCTTATAAGCATTGGTGTTCACGTCCCTCCACAGATTTTCATTTGGATTTTGGTCTGGACTTTGACTGGACCATTCTAATACGTAATACTTCTATCTTTTTTCCACGCTGGATGTACGTTTAGCGTTGTTGTTTTTGGTTGAAGGTGATTCTTGATCCCACAATTGTCCTAGATTTAGGTCCATCCACATTAACCCTGACCATGTAGTCCTGGCTGTGATCAGGAAAAGCATTCCCACAGCCTCATGCTGCCTCCACCATGCCTCACAATGTAAAGCATGTCTTCTAGATGATATAAAAAGGTAGTCTTCTGCCAAACAGAAAACACGTTTATCCACATGATTACTTTGTCGCCTCTACTGCATGACTCAGTGACTGTAATTGGGCAAGTGGATGGTCAGCTGTACAGTACAGTATTATCTCCATAAAACGTTCACATCAGGTACAAACTGTACAGGCCGCTTATCGCGAAATGTCAAAAACCGAGTGTGTTTGATGTGCAAGACCACAACAAGGTCAAAGGCAATCTAGAGCAAGCAATAGTTTCTGTCAACGGGCCTAAACAAGAAGACAAGAATGTGTTACAATCCCCCAAAGGCGCCGAGAAAACTCAAACACACCAAAGGCTGCTATGGGGTTTAAACTTAAAGGTTTGCAACTCTTTGCCCTTGAAAATGCAGCATGCTGTGTAGATGTTCCTTCACAACAAGACCTGTGAAGTTGGTCAGGATCGAAATAACGGTGGACGGTGCAAAAACAAAACATACCAAACCAGCTACGAATGTTAAGGTGAAACATTCAATGCATAAAAATGTGAGACAATGCTTCAGTCGGACTGTGGTGTAATTTAATTACAATCACTTAACATTATCAGGAGTCATCCATCTTAAACAGCTGGAGAAGTTCTGCGTTCAGGAAATGGGCATCAGTCCCAGAAGCTGGCTGAGCCAAAACTACATGAGATGCAGACAAAGTGTCTCACAGCTGTAACAGCAACAACATTGTCTTTGCAAAAGGATCCGTTTTTGGAGGGATAACACCAAGAATGCCGACGTTTCTTTCTTTTTTTTCCCCCAGCAGATATGTTGTCTCGACCATAACGCCTCCAACTCTGGACAGACATAAATTTGCAATTGCGATGGAACGAAAGCAGAGGAAGAATAAGGAAGAGTACAGAGTTTTTACGCTGTAAATTCCAATAAACTGACTAACCGAGGCGATTGCGCAACTCTTGAGTTTCGGAAACTGCCTAAACTGAAAGTGTGCGCTCTAATCAGGTGACAGACCGTTAAATTGTACAATGGTGTTGTGTGCAAGGCTTTGTCGAGAAAATAAATAAATAAATAAAATAAAAATAAGTAAATCAAACTTTATGACGTTTTAAAAATAATTTCCACAGAGGTCTGCAGCGTTTCACTTCCATTTTCGTCTCAGAGGCAGATGGTGATTAAAGGTCCGTCTGCAGCAGAGCGAGGAGAACGTTCCGTCACAGACGGAGTATCAGCTTACCGAGGAGGAATCCCTCTCTTGACCGCCGAGACGTGTGCATGCAGACTCTTCTGATTAACCTATTAAAAGTTGGACAGGAAGTGGGGGGGCTTTTAGACTGAAGTCTGACAAAGACTGGATGTGATTAGTGCTTTTTTTTCCCCCTTCTTAGAAATTAAAGGTTGTTATTTTTTGTCATAAGCATTCAATTAACAGCTTTTCGTTAAAATGTAGGATATCTCTTTCAGCAGGCTTCAAAGCTTTAAATTAGAAGCTAAAAATACAAGGTAGATTTTCATGAAACAATAATTTCCCGACATACAAAACATCTCTCCTTGAGCCTCAGTCAAAGTGTACTCAGTTACGTCCTATTAAGACCCTAAGACGCATTTAGTGACCCATTTAGAGCCACATTTCTTTGCAAATTGAATTGCTGTTGTTTTTTGCAGCCACCGTTGGAGACTCCAGGAAGTCATCAAGCAAGACTTATTTAGAAACTACACATCTGTTTTCCCCCTCTGCTCGCTATAAACCTGACTGCTGGGTTCATGGGAATCATAACAGTTGAGATGACACAGACGAAGTATCCCAGGAGACTTTGCCGGGGTTCTCATGGCCAAACGCTGCCCCTTGGGTCAGACCCTGTTTCCTCTGTTCAGCATGACTTTACAAGTGAACTCAGAAATCTGTTGCACAGACAAAAAATGCCTAAATTAGTGAGTATTTTTTTGTTATAATATAGTAAATGTCATTGGAGGCTTTCAATAAATGTTTCTGTGGGAGAAAATTTGATTTTATTTGGATAAACAAACTGGATTCACTTCTTGACACAGCAGATTTGATTTCTAGCATTGACATGCTTTGGAATAAAATGCCATTTTTTTTATGTTTTTACCTCTGTGAAGTGTTTTCTTTTTATTTATTTATTTAAATGCAGGACCTGCCTGAGCCTGTGTCACTTTGCGTTCCAGTTCTCACACACATTTTGGCACCTTGACATGATGGCAGGCCTCAGCTAAGCGCCCGCGGCAGCTCCGCTCGCCGAGCAGAGCGCGGAAACCGCAAACGTGACATCTCCACAATCTGCTGTGGAAAACACACACGGAAAAACAGCGCAGAAAAAGGGGACGGAAAAAAAACACATTAGTTTCACTGGAGACTTTGGGTGTTTAGTGTCTTTTGAAGGCCCCCTGTTTAAGCGGGCTAGTAAAACAACTCGTTCCCCTTCATTAGAACCAGCCTGCAGGGTTCAGTGGAAAGTTTTATCACTTTAAACATTAACAGAGATCGTGTTCATTTCCATAAAGATGATTTAGGATTTATTTCATTTTTTACATTTATGGTGTCTGTCTGCAGGAGCATCTAAGAAACAATACAGAGAGGGTGCCAACGAATATTACAACGGAGACTTTTTTTCCCCAAAGCGCTGGGAAGACGCCAGGGCTTACCCTATCAGCAACATTTGGTCGATACATTATGTTCATTTAGTAATCAAAAACCAAATTTTCCTCTTTTTAGCATGAATTAATATAGGTCAATTTCATCCATACTGATGGTTTATAAACAGATTTCTTATTACAAAGGTATCACACAAGACACATATAAGTAAATTATGTGTTTCAAGAGCTTTGAGATCTTAGTTTTGAAAACCATGCTGTTGGCATTGGTTACTAGCATTTATACATTTTTTTGTATTTACTTTCCAACTACTGTCTAATTTCAAAGCTGATGTTTATTATCAATATTTTAGAAAAAGTGCTAAAAGGTGAGGTCAGATGTTTTATTACCAACCTACAGATTTCTGGTTCTTTTCAATCAGACTTTCTATTAAAGATGTTTGATGATGTCTTGATGTCCACCGATATGCTGAATAATCCAGGTTATTGAAAGCAGTAACCTTTCTATGAGGGCCCTCGTAGATAGCCATCATAGATAGATCAGGCTAGCTATCATAGATAGAGAGCCATCATAGATCCACTCAAGGGCCATCATGTGTCATGAAGTGGCATTGGTGGAAAAAAAAAAGAAAGAAATTATGCCAAAAAAACTCCAAAATTTTGAGGTTAATCTAATCAGTTTAATGGAAAAACAAAAAGGAAATTTGTGGGCTTGAAAAGTAAAACATTTGCTAGGAACCCTCCGCCCCCCTCAAACTTAAGTTTCTAATATGCAGATATCAATTTGCGTATTAGAAACAATTTGTAAATGGTGCAACTATCAGTGCACATTGGGGCTTTCAAACCCATGTGTGGTATTTCTGGCTCTGCATGAACTCGTTTGTCTTCTACCAGGTTTGTCTGTAAAAACCAACAACTGAGCTGCTCTGTGGAAGCTCCTTGTGTTTTTATTACAAGCCCTCTAGCACATGCAAATCTTTGGAAAAAAAAATATCTTCATTATTTTTATGCTGCTGATATTAAATTACTTTTCCTTTTTTTTTTTCTCCACTTTGATGACTCAGTTGATTTGCTGCCTAGCTAAGCTAAAATGGTGGCCGGTTGATAATGTTCTGATTACACATTTTAGTGAAACAATAGTGCTGATTATAGCACATGAACGTTTTGTACTTTTGCACATCAATTGAGACCATGTGTCAGACACCTGGGAACAACGTGTGATTCTTACCTCACTCACTGGACTCGCATCTTTCACGCTCTTGCATTTTACAATTGAGGTCCACTGCCAAACTCAAATCTGTTTTGATCTTTACTGAAAAAAATTTTTTTTTTTTGGCTATTCTCTGTTCACTAGACAAGACAAAGCTTATCTGTGTTTGTTTTGTTGTTTGTGTAAATTGGGTTTATTCCGACATATGGTGAGAATTTCGTGGAAATGGTGCGTTTAGAAGCAAACTGAGAAAACAATGACCTGTTTAAAACGTTTTTTCCCCCAGTAACACTGCAGCAATACAGCTGCATACCTCTGTTTTTAATGATAAAACCCATCACTGTTGAAAAAAACTCCATGTGGGCATCTGTGGAACAATATGCAGACTTTAAAGAACTGCTCGTTCCTCTGAAAGTTGCCCAGTTTGTCTCGATTGTTCCAAACTCGCAGCATCTCATGTGACCGACATCAAAAGCCCTCAAAAGCGATAGAGCTTCTGTGTTGCCCCAAATATTGCAGGCACGTGAAGGAGGTCAGAGGGAGAGACCACACTGATCTGACTTGTGGTCCATTGAACTTAAGGTGTAAATAGATAAGAAGAACTACAAAGAATAGACAAAGATGCTTCTTTTTAGAGGAAGAAGGGAGAGGAGCCAAATGGAGATGAGGAATAACAGTAGAAGAAAGGATAGTTTTGTCAAACTAAGGCAGAGTTAGAGAACCGTCTTCGCCGGAATCGGAATAAAAGCCCGGCTGGACAATCGGCCCTTCTTCTGAGCAGGAAGCTGAGGTCAGAGGAGTGACCTTGATAAGTTGTCGCCCTGCGGTGCGCCACAGCGTGGTCCTGCCACCAACTGTCAGCTGCAGACAGAAAAGCCTCATTAGACTTCTGCACAATGGAGTCGGCTCTGCGGTCACAGATGGGTTACACTGATGAGACGGACGGACAGAAAGCAGACATTGTGCGGCTCAAAGATCTCTCAGTCTCCGGCTTCCTCCTTCGCTCTTTTTTCTTTGACGTCTTCACTTCCTGCATTTAATCTTCTTCATCATGTCATGTCTTCCCAATTCAATTTCATGGGAATACGAAACAATTTCATAAAGCTCCCACAAAAGGCCCCTGGAGGTTTTCCTTAATGAAGATGTCCGGGCTGTTTGGCTGCTTGATGCAAACTAAAGACTCCCACTGCTAAGGTTTTTGTTAATTTGTCAGGATAGCTGAACTGTTTTATTGACCTCTTGTCCTGATACATGCCGGAGCAGTTTGAGTGTAAATAGAAATGTTGAGAATAATGAGAGCGAATATCTGCAGAGGTCACGCGGCGCTGCACAAATCACAATCATTTTGCTCTGTGAGCTGTTTGTATTTGCCAAGATTTATTTCTTATAAGGAGTGCTGCGATTCTCTCACGTCAGCCCTGTTAGTTTTCATAGGAATCTGATCAGTTTAACAAATCAGGAGTTGATACATGCAGCGGTTTGACTCAACAGTTGTTATCCGTCCGCTCTGTCGTTGTGAGGTAACGATTTACTTCAAGGACGAGGCATCTGACAAATATAGGCAAGACGTCGCACTCTAAATTGAAATCACGTGTCGTCCAAGAGTCACAAGTTTGATCCTGAATGTTGGGGGAAGTACGTCAGCAGATGCAGCCGCAACATGTGAGGGAACAGATGCCTCTTTCTTGAATCAGAGTTAATGAAATTTGATGTGATTATCTACAGGGAGTAAGCAGTGCAGGATATTCTAAATCTTACTGACGGTTGCAAATAAATGTTCAGACGTTATTAATATCTGCTTTTTTTTCCTTCTTCTTCTTTTAACAGCCACAAGCTTCAATGTTCTTTACTGGGAACTTACGTGATAATAATGATAATTGTGAAGAGGAAGAAAAGTGATACATGGTCTTAAAAATCTGATTTTTTGAAATTAAAAATCTGAATAGTGTGGTGTGCCTTTGTATTCTGTATTCCCAGCAAAAAGTCTTCAATGTCTCCACCAGCTTAAAGGATGAAACTCTTCCTTGCTGAATAGTCCAAGTTCAGTCGGATTCAACAGAGAGCTTATTGTATGTCAGCATCAGATTTCAAGTTGTGCCACAGATTCTCGTTTAATTTAGGGCCGTACTTTGACTTGACTATTCTGACACATACATTTGCTTCAGTAAAAATTGTTCAATGGCTCTGACGGTAGACTTTGAGTTTTCTACCTGCTGAAAGGGGAACCTCAGTCCCAATCTCAAGTCTTTACAGGGGTTTGTTTTAGAGAGACCATGTATTTAGAAACAGTCTTCTTCTGATTCCCTCTGACCTTATATATATATATACTGATTCCCTCTGACCTTATATATATATATATATATATATATATATATATATATATATATATATATATATATATATATATATATATATATATATATATATATATATTACTACAGTAATGCTGTTCTCATGCTATATGATGTTAATGCATATTAAATTTGTTTACCTGACCTGATGTTGTCCAGCAGACAACTGATTGTTTTAAGCACATAAATCAAAAGTTGAGTGGAAGAACAAAGTGTCGTGGTAAATTATAGACAATGAGCATTGAAAACCAAAACCTTAAGAGAAGCATTTAACACGTTTTATGATATTCACCAGGTGTGGACTTTTACTAGAGTTAGTACATCAAGAGCCAGTATAGCAGAAACATGGACACCAGATGTTATTTTCCTCATGTAAATCCACTCCTGAAACAGAGAAAACTGGAACGTTTTACCTGGTCTAAGGAAAAAAAACCCACTGGACTGTTACTCAGTGGTCCAAAGTCTCCTTTTCAGATGAAAGTAAAATTTGCATTTCTTCTGAAAATCGAAGTACCAGCAGAGATGGATGACCGGCGGCAGATGGCTGCCTGGTGCACCTGGATGACTATTGACTTTAAACAAAGCTGTCAGTACAAATCCAAACCACATGAAAGAGTGGAGCAAAATATTAAACCAAGAACTCTCAACACCTGGCCGCCTCCTTTCACCTCAACCGAAACAGTGCAAATATCACCCTGGTCCAGCAGGATAATGCTAAGTTAAATCGACTCAGTGCTAACGGCTATTTCATGTAGGTACCCAATCTTATTGGTAATTATCTAAATAACCAGTTGGTTATTTAGATAATTTTACGTAAATACATTCAGAACCCAGTAAACATGGAATAATACGTCTTATGATTTACCAGTTCTCCGAGTAAACATTTGGCATTATGATCATTCCTAAGAAAAAACAGTCAAGGGCTGTTTAACTGATGAAAAGTCGACAGCGGTATGTGAGTGATGCAATTTCAAACTGACAAAAAATAACAACTTTCATTATTTAGCAGTTGTATGATTCGACTAATGCAGATATGCCAGACATGGCTGATTCAAGGACATTTAAGCCTGTTTTTGTCATCATTTTAAATCTGGGCTTTCTCATATTTTCGATTCGGCGTGAAAAAAAAAATAAAGGAGACTGAAGTAGAGTCGCGGCTTTAAAACCGGTCAACAACTTGTTTCATAACCAGAATTTCAAGCTGTGTAAGCAACTGAATTTGTCTTTAGTTGTAAACAGTTTCCTGAGTCAACAGCACGTAAGAAGGAAAAGCTGGTTGGTTGACATATTAAACAAATGTTCCCCGCGCTGGCCGCCACTATGAGCTGTTACTGTAAGTAATCACCTCTCCACACGGAGGATTTGACTTGTAACGGGACTGCTGACAGCAGCCAGTAATGACGAAACACACAGTAGCGTGCGGTCTGAGTGGCTGCTGTTGGGGACACTAAATTGGTGACGTTTGAAACTAGATTAAAGATTTGGCTTGGGAAATCTAAAGAGGAAATAGACTTTTCCTGAGGACATAAACTGATAATTCCTCGCAGACAGACTCGTGATTGCTGTAACTCTAAGGCTCAGAGTTCAACTCTTGAACTTTTTCACATTTTGCCACATTTCCCCAACAACACCAGTTTATTCTAATAAGATTTGTCATGATAGCTCAAGAAAAGGTGAATAATCGAGAAGTGGAATGAGAAGAGGTTCCTGATTTTATGTGTTTTTGCAATTAGAAATATGAAAAAGTGTGATGTACATATGTACTGAGACCGAAATGATTGTCCGTCATTCTTTTACAATTAGCTCAGTCAGATTTGATAAAGGTCATGTGTTGACATCGATTTCCTTTCCCTCATATTCTCAGATGGTTTTAGATTAACTTCCACTGAGCCATTTTAACAAATGAATATGCCTTAATGTCAGCCAGACAATTGTAGCTCTCTAAATGCATTTTTTTTTGCACTGGATGTATTTAGGTGATTCTGAGCAAAGGGAGATAAATGCAAATGCATGCCACGCTGTCAGAGCTTTAAAAACATTTTCAAACTGTTTCAGTTTACAATTACACACCACTCTTGTGTTGATCTATGTCATATGACATAAAATCCTAACAAAATATCTGGTTTAAAGCTGTAATGTGACAAAATGTGGGGTGTAGCTACTTTTGTAACTCGTTGAAGGCCTTTTTTCCCCTCACATTACAAGTTTAATACTACAGGTGGCATATTTACTAAATTTCCCCTATGCAGTGGGAGTTGCTCAGTCTATTTCTAGCATCTCATTAAAATTCAGTTCTCACCAGAAATATTATTTCCTGGAGGTGCTGGCTGTGGTCCAGGACGGTTTCAGATAATCTGCATCTGTTTCAGATCTTTAGATGGGTCTAAAAATGTCCCTCCTGTACCTGTTTCCACACCCTCTGTCTCCTGACACGGAGGTGAACGGAAGAAATTGGGAAGATTCGACTTACATAATGAGTCAGGAAACTAGATGGATCAGTATTACACCCAAGGCATCGCGGTATGGGAACTCTTAAGGCCTCTATAGACCGGCTGAACCAGCCTTGTGATGAGGAAAAACAGCGAACAGGATGCAGTGCGAGAAAACTGTCACATTCAGGGAGGTTGAAAAAGGCTTGAATCAACTGTCAGTATCTATATATATATATATATATATATATATATATATATATATATATATATATATATATATATATATATATATATATATATATATATATATACTGCTCAAACATTTCACTTTAATTTTGTGTGTGGCTCCAAATCCAGGCCTCCATTGGTTAATAAATTTGATTTCCATTGATGATTTTTGTGTGATTTTGTTGTCAGCACATTCAACTTTGTACAGAACAAAGTATTCAATAAGAATATTTCATTCATTCAGATCTAGGATGTGTTATTTGAGTGTTCCCTTTATTTTTTTGAGGAGTGTATATATATATATATATATATATATATATATATATATATATATATATATATATATACACACACACACACACACACACACACACACACACACACCACATACATCAATATTAGCTTCACCAACACTTCTTGGAGTGTTTTCAGTATCACATATTAATATGTTGAAGATGTTTTATCAGATTGAGGTCAGGCCTCATCCGTGTCTTTATAGATCTTGCTTCCTGTACTGGTGTGCACAGGAAGGTGCAATCTGTAAACATTTTCCCACAAGGTCGAACAATGTTTTCCAAAAGTCGTGCGTGACAATGGATCAAGAGTTATTTTCATTGGAACTAAGAAAAACCGCCACTCTATAATCCTCTCCGCACAAAACTTTATTTTTGACACAGTCCAGTTTGGTGAGTACCATTTTCCTGACAATTGCCAAACCCAGACTTGTCGGCTGGGTTGCAAGACAGAGGGGCATGAATCATCATCGCTCCAGGAACACTTCCCTGCTGCTCTACAGACCAGCGGTGCCGCGCTGTACGACAACACCTCCGATGCTTTGTGTAGCACCTGATGATATAAAGCTGGGTGCAGCTTCCTGGCCGTGGAAACGCAGACTAGAAAACTCTATGCACATTTTCTGAGCTAATCTGAAGACCGCATCAAGGAGAAAGACTTTTGACTGCAGAAAGTTCACGACCTTTGCATACTTTGTTCATCAGCATCTACTGACTCCACTGTGTCATTTTATGTCATCTACCAATTGTGGTGGTATATAACACTGTTATCAGTCATTTGAATGGCAATTTAAATGTCCTCTCGACTTTCCATTGTTAAATATTAATGTAATATTAATAATAATAATAAAAAAAATTCCTCAGCCCAAACATTGTAGTTTCCTCAAAACTACTCACTTATTACAAACACATGAGTACAAATGTCATAAAATCACACTAACTTGTACAAGTTAATACAAACAAAGACGCAGAGATCAGTCTCTGTTCTTGTGATGTCAAAGCTCAGATCGGAGGCAGCAGAGGGTGTGTGCGGCTGCGGGGCTGAACGGTACAGCAGCTTTTACATCTGGCAACACAGGCGGACCACTGTGTTACTAATTACTGTGCTGCTCGGCTCTGTCACCTCCCCGGTCCCTTGTGACTTGTCACAACCCACCCAGCACGCAGTCCATTAGTGAAAGGACTCTGACCTGAGAGATGAACTCTGACTCAAAGAGAAGATGTGTCCAGATATGGTCTAAAGTATTTTTTGTTTTTTACATCCAGCGTTGCACAAAAAGCTGGCTGTAGGGCAACACTAAATATATTCTGCTGCTCCGTGAAGCGGCAGCGGCTCCCGTTCGTTCTTATCAGCACAATTAATCGCGTTAACACTGAGCAATTGAATCAGAAGTGGGTTTCTGTTTCGTGATGGTTATCTGCACAGCCTTCTCACTGCTCTGCTTTTCAATACAAACATGTAAGTAAGTCAAACTGGAGCAAAGAAGGCTCTGATAATGCTCATGTTTACACAGTAAAATGAGGCAAAGCTCTTGGCAGGCTTTCAGCGATGTGTCACTGTAAGGCAGAGCATGTGTGTAACTTGACACAGATTAAAAACAATGAAAAGTGACAGAGGAAGCATGCCAACACGTTGGATCAGAAATGAATATTTTGTCTAATGCTTTTTTTTTTGTTTATTTCTCTTTTTCCAGTTTCAGTTTCAGGATAGCAGAAGCACACACCTTCTCTCTAATAGAGTTAAATTATGATCCCTAAGCCGCCATTTAACTTCGTGGATAATTTCAATGGTTCTCAAACTACAGCTGGTTTTGCTTGCAATGCCTTTGGTGGTATGTAGAGGAAATGTTGGTATCAACCTTTGCACAAAAATAACTGTAATTTATAGCCAAAAAGCCCAAACAGCCAAGAAGACGAGCCCATCAGGATACCCAATGTACAGCTGCCAAAAATGTTTTACTAACATTATCAGATTAGACTAGAGCTTTATTATCATTTTGTTCAGCTTTTTTTTTTTTTTTTTTTTTGCACAAATGTCACCTCCAGTTGTCATCTTTAAGGCCTCTTAAAGCATAATTTCCTAGTGGAGAGTTATTAATTAATGTAAATTATAAATAATGCATTCAAAGGCTAGGCTGAATATTTTGAAATTGTAAGTTTTATAATTCCTTTTAGTTTTGTTTTGTTTTTTTTTCTTTTTACACAATTTGACCTTGTGATCCCGTTTCTAAAACTGAGAACAAAAGAAGATTTAACTTCATGTGTTGTTAGGTTTTGCTGATAGCAGCTAAGTAAACTGTTAAATTCGCCTCTGCCTGGTTGATTGGTTGTCTTATTCTTCCTGCCTGCTTCCTGAAACACTCTGTCCTGGTTACCAACATCCACAGCTGCTTTGCGTTTGTCAGTGTCTGCCTCAGTAATGTTGTTCTTATCTCTCTCTTTTTTTGATCATTTTTCATGCTGTTTTTAATTTCTCCATCATTCACACTCTTTGCCCATGTCTATGAATATTGAACCCCTGCAGCATTTACGCTGTTCATAAGTGTTTCGTTGTAATGGAGTTCTACTGTTACTACACAGAAATGTATTGTTTTGTACTCAGAAATATATATCGTAATGACTTTGGAAGGTGCTCCGTCTTTGAAGAGGAAAAGAAAACACCTGAAACTCAGACGTTTTCAGGTTTTGCGTCTCTATTCTAACCTGACAGACTGCGAACGGAGCGAGGCGAACAGTTTCACAATCTTTGATTTATTTGATTTGTGTGGCCATTAATCAGTTTGTGGAGTCCTGATAAATAGGAATAGGAAGCTGGCAGAGCAGAAAAGACAGATCTCCTGAAGATATATCTTCCTGAGTTTCATCCAGTCAGCTGTTTCCCTTCAAGACGGCAACTTTGCTGATGCTGTTAAACCAAAGCGTTTGCAGCAGACTGACTGAAAAACAAGTGATCAGAAAGAAACATAAAAGGTTTCCATGAACATTTCCATAACTGAGTCTGACAAGTACATCAGAAAACATTTTGAGACAAGTAGGGAAAAAGTGTACGTGAATATTAGATTTCAACTATAAATAGCATCAGTAAGTGCATTTTTCTAAATGATCAATTTCAGTGACACAGCATCGGGAATATTTCTGACAAAAGTCATTTTTTGTTTAGCAATCTGAGTTCAAGATGTCTTTGTTGTAACAGTACATCTGATTAACCTTTAGATTAATTAAATATTGATTTTAAATCCCTTTTTAACTTCAAACTTTAAACGATCTTATTCCTTAATAGTTTATTAAAAATGAAAACCAATGGCAAACTGAACTTTTCATTTATTGGATGTTTTGTCTGACATTGCTTCATTTGATTAATTGATTTAGATTTATAATTAAAGTTTTGTAGTTCAGATAAGAAAAAAAATTAGTGGCTATAATCATGCTGTAGCACATAAAATATGATGTATAGCTTAAGTCCTCTACAATAAAATCTAAATCTGCTGAAAATCTGATCCTCTTCAGCATCCCCGTGAGGCGATATCGGTCCTACAGCCACTGCACTGTATTCTGTCACATGTGGGCCAGAGACATCAGAGAGCAGACTGAAGGTAACAAAGTCACCTCAGGGTTCAGAGGTCAAGAGGAGCCACACTTCCTGTTGCCAGCTCCATCGGACCCCTGCCGACTTCTTTACTGGTTCTCTCATTGTTCAGATTTATCATCTCTTCCATTGATGTGGCCTCTCACAGAGGCCATTAAAGACCAAAGGAGCATCACCCTAAACCAGATGTTTCATCAAACAGTGCAGCCTGTCACAGAACCGTACGAAGTACATGAAGGATGAGCCTGCGGATAATGTTTAAAGGTCAGCAGCAAGATAACTGAGATAAAACATTCCTGCAAATGAAAAGATCTGCAGGTATTGGATGAACTGCATTTGATTGATCTGTTGTGTCTATGTTCCACTACTGTGCAAATCATTTTAGCTTTTGATGATCTTTTTATGTTGCTTAGTTCCTTTGACCTGCAGCCGACAGCAAACTGAGCTACTTTAGCAAATAATATATAAGCGTATGACAATAAACTGTCAGCAAGGAGCCAAGAAAACATCCGTTTTTTGCATAATTCAAGTTTGAAACTGAACTAATAATTAAGGTTTTAGTTACTGCCGTTTTTGGCTTTGCAGAAAAAACACAGTGATTTTGACTCATTTCTGTAACAACAGACTTTCACTGAATTGGAATCTTTATTAGAAATAGCCCGACTGCTTTTGTTGCTAACTGTGACCTGAGTGTTAACAGGCTACAGAGCTCACTGGTCAGAGGGGGCTCAACTATGTCAATAAGTCTCTGATGTATTAAACCATACATTTAAAAAATGTGGATATGGTTATATTTAAAAAAGATATATATTTGTAAACATTTTTCATATTCCCATTTTGCATTCCTTGGTGTCATTTTTCCTCTATTTTTGTAGCAATTAAATTGACATTTAGAGGTTTGAAAAAAAAATAGATGGGAAAGTTAAGGTATTAAGTATGTTCTTTTAAAAATCCCAAGTAGTTTTTGTTTGGGTTTAGTTTTTGTTTAGGCAAAAGACTTTGAGGATGAAGATCGTCTTCCAGACGAGAAAAACTCTGGTTTGAATCAACAAACGTTCATGTTATATATTGTTTTAATTTTCCTTTATTCTTCAAAATTGAGCTATTTTGTGTTGCTCTATCACACAAAATACCAATAAAAGCCAAAAAGTTTGAAGTCGAAACATGAACAGATTCTGGGTGTTTAATTTGTTTTTACATTAAAGCCAACCAGGCTCAATGTAAATATTTGAGAAAAATATTCTTCTGAAGGTTATCTTAAGTATTTGATCAATGTCCATCAGTAAACAACCCAAAACCTGTTGGCACCGCAGGGGGAACTGGTTTTACAACAGTCTGGGACTTCACTGCACCCTTGAAGCTTCTCTCAATCAGAGCAGACCAGATGTCACGGTGGCTGAATGGGATCAATAGAGCCAGTTGTGCTTACTGCAGCCTGGCACTTTACAACACAGTCTTCTTCACCCCGCAAAGACTCTAGCTGTTAATTAAAGCAGAAGGAAGTGTGGCATTGGGAGACGAGGAGGACACAAAGAGGCAGGGGGTCTTACCCAACTCGAAGGGCCCTGATCAGAGTGACCTCCCAGACCCAGAGGGCTGCCTGCCCTTCTACAGAGCTTCACTGTCTCCGTCTCTGTAGGACCAAACAGATGCTGGTTTATACAAGGAGACAACTCAGGAAGCGCTGCTGAGCTTAAACAGTCTCTCTAACTTTTTTCCAGTCGTCCCTATAGGTAGACGTTTACAGCAACTTGTCTAAACAACAGCGAGTGAAGCAGATGTGGAGGGGAAAAAAGCTCCCGGATCGTCCAGAGACATTTATGGCTGAAAGTGACAGTTGTGGCTTAACAGTTTGTTATCACATGTTTTGGGAGATCTGGAGAGGAAAGCATACACAATCTCACTGTGGATCAGCTAATATCTTTAATTTCAACATAATATTAATGACTTAACTGCTCCCTATGGAGGCGCGTTTGTATCTGTTCTGGCTCCAAGTTAAATCTGGCCTTTCCTTAACCGTCTCCAGGCCTGCTGCTGAATGAGCTGCACTTTGTAGAAATGAATCCAACATGTCGTAAAGCTGCTCAGGCGTTAAGGAACGTGTGGTTAGGTGCCTTCCAGATTTTGTAATTAATACACCGTTTTGTGTAGGAATGTGTTTAGTCTGGCTGTGAAAAGATCTAATTTCTAATTTTTGTGAGCGCTTGCAGGCTGCAATTGGCCAGTTCCCATCCCCCCATCTTTACTACCCATCTCCAATTTCAGTTTTTTTTTTTTTTCCCCCATGTGGTCCAACACCTGATGTTGCGTGGCTTTGGTGCTGGGATGTAATCACATTCTCACAGCAGACTCTGTCCAATCAGGATAATTGGCACCAGACTGCAAGCCACAAAGGAAAGCTTTCGCATGGATTTTTGACTCCCCTTCCCTTGGCACTTTCAGGGGTTTATTGTTGCATAGCTGAGTTTTAAAAGAATGCACTGGCATCCATTAAATCAGCGCTGTGCTATTTCCTGGGGATTTGTTCTCAAATGATCATTTCATTACTTACACCTGGTTAATAGTGATTTGACTGCTAAGGGTTGAAGGTCCTCCATGAGTCTCATAAGGCTTCTGCAATTGTTTTACGTCACAACTTTTTACCCCCCCCCAAAAAAAAACAATTTTAAATAAGTCATGCTGAATATTTCCTGCAAAATAGTTCTTTTACATTTGTTAGCTTACCTTAAGAAAAGCAGAAATTAAGCTTTGTTTTAGTTTACATGCATGGGAGCCGTCTCTGGAATGGGGACAATGCATAAAGCTATGTGTTGTTGTCTGCAAGTAGGCTGAATTCATTTAGTTTTTTAGTCATACAAACCACTCAATACACTTTACATTTGCACTCAGTCACATTCACACAACAATATGCAGATCCATTGGTCAGCGATTCAGTGTTAAGTTCCTTGCATTGACATGTGACAGGATGAAACTGGATAAAAACTCAACTTTCACACGGTAAAACACACGAGATACCGTACTGAACACCTGAATGTATGAGCATTGTTGTTCAAAATGTAGGAATAACTAATTAAGCCAGTTGTCTCCTTCATTAAGATGAGTTTTCATAAATTAAGCTGCCATATTGCAGAACCGCAGGCGGTGGGTGGACTGCTGAATCAAACTCGGAAACATTCAGACCTGAGGCTCAAAAGTATTTTCATTTGACTAAGACACTCAACAGATGACAATAAAACAAAGTAGGAAAGTAAAACAGGCATTGTTTTACTTTGACTTTTAGCAAAAAATATTAATAAAAAAAAAACTTTTTACATCCGTTTCTATTAGTAGAAAAAAAAATACTGGAAGAACAAAAGGCAAATACTTCTGTTAATTGCTGACCAACTTTTTGTCTTACTTCTCTGGTATTCTTACAATTTGTCTGTAGTGATGAGGTTGAGGTGTTTAAGATTCGAAGACCTCCTTCCCATGACCCTAATATTTTGCTCCATCCATAGATTAAAGTCTGGACTTTGACTAGGCCACTCCAAGACTTTAATACAACTTCCAGAAAGAAGACGCATGCTACTAAAATTGGGAATAGTACAACCCTACAGTAAGTTATTGTCGGTCCATATGCAGTTTCTGAATAGTTTGTTATTGTTAGCACATCAATACAATGCAGTGTTGTGCAGCTCCCACCCTCCCCCTCCTCCTAACATCCTGGTGTAAAAAGCTTTAGTGAAAGAAACGGGGCAACGGACCACTTGCTGAACCCCACCTCTAAAAATCACAGCGATCTGCACTGTGATGTTCGCACAGTCGTGACAAGCTGCAACAAGATAAAGGTGATAAAAGAAGACAGAAAACGTGCAGAATGAAAGTGGGACTCTCAGTATAAACACCGAGGGGAGACGTTTGCCCCTGCAGCTCATCTGGTTTTGGTTAAGATCACGTTGCTATTTTTGCTCTGATATGTGATATTTTAAAAAGCCCTTATCTTCATCATGCCAATAATTTACTGACCAACTGGACATAAAATAAGGCCACACAAATGCTCCCTGGCTGTTTTTCGAGAAAGAAAAGAAAATCAGCAGGGACTGCGACCAAAATCCGATACCTAAATTTGAACAATGTGTAAGATAATAGCTTCAGTCTCCCTGTGACCGCAGAGCTGTATTGCTGCATGGGGACTCTGACCGATGGAGGGAGTCCCAAGCTGCTCAAATTCTCTCCCTGCCACAGTGTTTAATCACAAGGCCACACCAAGAAGAAACTCCCAGTCTGAACCCAGAGAAAAAGCATCTGGTGCACCACAGCTGAGTTTCTCATGTTCAAATATAGACAAGAGCAGGAGGCATAAAAGGAAGAAGAGAGCACATTCTTTCCCAGCAGAAGGTTGCAGCACACACCCTGAAGCCTGGTCCAATACTGTTTGGCTGTGTAAAAAAAAAAAAAAAAAAAAAAAATGAGCATCTCTCCTCCAAACCCCCCCTGTGAAAAGCTTTGTGGACAGAATCCCCCTCTCCCACATGGGAAGTTGCAGAAACCTTCACTTTGCGTAGCTTTCAGCACTCAGGTTCTCTCCCTAAAGCTATTTATCAGTCAGTCAGTCAAGTTTGTTTGTGTGGTACATTTCAGCAGCAAGGCAAAGTGCTCTGTCATAAAGACACCACACAGTAAACCAATAAGCGTTGCCATTGTTGCACATGAAAATGTTGGTCAATGTTTCATTTATTGTGCTTCAAAAGCACATCTGAACCAGTGGGGTTTTTAGTCTAGATTTGAAGGAATCCGTTGCGCATTCATTCCTGTCCTCGGTGGGATTTAGTGCTTTTATGCTAGTACCTGTTTTGCTTATTGTGAAGGATGGGCTATATGTGAACCTGGGACAAAGTTTTAGTATTGCAGGAATAACACAGGATTCAATCGGGCGGATGTTTTGAATGATTTAGGGGTGGTGCTTGTGGAGTCCACAGTGAGCCCACATCTCCCTCATCGCTCCAAGATGCAGCTCACTGACTGGTTGCTAAGATACAAGAGGCTAATGTGAGCACCTGGAAGGTAAGATGAGGTCTGTCCCACCAGAACAAAAGATAAGCATGGAGCCTGACCAGCATGCAGCAGAGAGAAGAGTGTTGGCCAAGATGAAGACTGATGATAAGGATCCACATAAGAGAAGGTTTAAAGCACTAATCATATTCATTTTCACAGCTTTGACAGTCCACTTGTTAGAAAAACATCATTCAACAAATAATATATTGTCTACGTTTTGTGTTAATGCAGTGACAGTAGTATTCATTTTATCTGCATAAACAAGTTACAACTAAAATGTTTATTTTACCGGTACCATTAGGAAAGACGGCAAGCATAATATACAAACACAAAATATGACAAAATTCAGAAAAAAAACAAGTAAAGGAGAAACAAATGAACTTATTGAATTTGTGATATGTCAAAATTGACTGAATATAAAAAGGACATCCACAGAGTCTCTGAGAATCTATCTGAAGTGAAGTGATTCAGCGTTGCAGGATTCTGCCACCCAATGTGTGCATAAAGGGAGGATGGAATAAACAGGATAAATGTTTGCTCTTGCAAAAAAAAAAAAAAAATGCAGATAAGAAATAACTACTGAATGGGTAGGCAATTTTAGCTCTAATTTCTACAAGAAAAAAATGCAACAAAAATACTATATACATAAAAACAATAATGTCTGTCGATATATTTGTGTCTGGATTTCAAATAAGTAATATTTTTGGCTTATAGGTAATCTCTGTGAGGGGGGTACATCTTACAGACTAACAGCAATGGTCTAATTAGTGCATCCATTTGCGATGGAGACATCATTGCTGTGTGTAATGCACAGATTTTGAAGCATCTTGCTGTGTGGACTGCATCTAAAAAAGGGAAATATCTGCACAGCCTTTAACAAAGTTACAGGTAAGTTAGTGTATTAAGTCCTGCAAGTTTATCTCTAGTTTATAAGAACATCCGAAGGATTACTTATGTTAAGTAACTCAATTTGAAAAAAAAAGTGAAACTAATTTATTGTTCACAGTGATATATTTCTAACATTTTTTCTGTTATTTTTTTATGATTACGGCTTACGGTTCACGAAAACTCCATGAAGCGATGCATGCAAGTATATAAATGGAAAGTTCAGTGGATGAAAACTGCATGACGACACATCTTCATATGTGCACATCATGCAACTCTTTGCTTTCAACATTTACATGAGTAATGTTTCCACTTCCTAAGCACTTACAATGAGAGGAGTAATGAGAACTCGGTGGTGGTCAGCATGCCCCTGTGAACAATATTTTCAAGATTTAAAAAAACCCTCTTTAGCATTTCATGACATGTTTGCACTATGCAAATACATTAAAAATGTTCCCATCAAAGCAAATCCCTTTCTATGCTAAAGGCAGAACCATATTTGTAACTTATTAAATTGAGTTCAGCAAAAAAAAAAAAAATCTCAAATCTTCATATTCTTCCATATTATTTCCCAGCCACTTTAACTTTTTTAATGTGTTCTTTGTTTCTGAGAAATTTCCCACACAGCTGCAGTGAAAATGCTTTGTGTTTTACTAATCCACTTATATCAGCGCAGATGGTACAAACCAGTTCCCGTCCTAAAAACCCAAGAAACAGGAGAGATTCTGTTATTGTTTAAGTTCGACTTCTGCTCGGTCACTTAGGCCACTTTAAACCGACATAAGGTAAACAATTGTCTCCAGAGACGTAGCTGTGCAGCCTCTTGGGGATGCTGCCTGCTGTGTGGGGGGTCCAACGCCTGGCACACTTCCCCTGACCCCAAGGTTATCGCCATGGTAATCCAGGCTACAGCACCCGAGAGGAATGATGGCTGCTACTGGGTGATGCCCGGGTAAATTTAAGGAGCTATTCCTTCCTTTGGGTTGCTGAGGAGTCGCCTGCACTTTTCCCAGTCTCACATTAGAAATGATGTACTACTAATGATGTTTTGTGAGGGAATCAAACCAATATTACAACAATAACAACAACAACAACAACAAAAACTGCTTTGCCATTTCAGGAATTTCCAGTAAAACAATGTATGCTAATTGGGGGTGGAGGGCTGTGGAGAAGTAAACATTTCTCCTCGAGAAAAAAAGATGAATTAGATGAACTGAAACTGTAAAATCTTTACTCATACTACAGTTGCGCAAGCTAAACAGCAACGCAGAGCTGTAAATTCGCAGCTGCGTGTGAAACTATCCATGTTCCTGACATGTGCAGCAGAGAAGCTCTGTTTGGGTTGAGACCTGGGTCACTTAGATTTCTCTTGGCAGTTTTATATACCCGGCGGTTGAATGGCTGCTCTTTACAGTGATGCTCAGATGTTAACTGTCTCTGATTGAAGGGTTAAAAGCATGCTGTGATGGCATGTTGCTCGCTATATTTATGTTTGGACCCCGGCAGCTCCATCTGACCGCCGCTCTGCGTGGATCCCCTCTGAACCGCGGAGGCCGGGCTAAGTCCTCCACGCGGTTAGGCTCCCGTGTGTTGACATTTAGAAAACCAAACACTGCTTTGCGGGGGAAACATGAGCCTCACTTGCGGAGAATGAAGAAGAAGAAGAAGAAGAAGAAGAAGGAGAAGGAGAAGGAGAAAAAATATGTGGTAATAAAAAGGGAAACTAATGAAGGAAATACCCCCACGCCCCATAAGATGAGGGGGATGAGTTTCAAAGCTGCCCTCTCTCGCCATTCCTTCTTCCTTCTCCGAGTTCAGGCTGCAGCAGCTGATAGTCGTTTCAGCTGGGCTTTGCCCCAAATCAACTGTCAGGGAAAAATCTGTTTTCAATGAGGCTGTTTCCTGTGAATGCAGGAAACAGGCCTGCACACAAAGCAAGGCAGTGTGGCGTAACTCGTGAAGGTACTGAACTCCTTCAACTTCTTTGCTGCGCAGAGCCTGCTGCACCTCCTCGTTCGCACTGGTTGCATTTCAGAGACACAAGCGCCTAAATAGATGTGTATTGTTCCATTGTCATTTTTGATTATGTGAAAAAAAACAAAACAGAAATGCCCTTAAGTGGGAACATGTGGACACCCATTTTGAATGGATTCTCATATTTATATATATATAAATATGTACATCTGTTCATGTTGCTATTCAGATTTCAAAAACAATGATTATGAAGCATGTGGGCAGATTAAATACTGCTCTGAATGTCTGAGCACCTCTGCAAACCACTTATCCAAACATGACATCAGTATTTTTTTAATCCTCAGCTCCTCGTACCGCCGTATTCATTTCTGATCCAAAAACCAGCAGGCGGCGTAACACAATATTTCCCGGGGGACACACTCACCGCATACCAAAACAGGCTTCAGGGAATCAGACTCAGCCCACAGGATGTCACAGGACCCAATAGCTGCTACAGCAGACTAAGATTTGCAGCCAGGATTTATGGTCAAAAGCAAAGGCTGGCTAACTTTTTTTTTTTTATTTATTTTTTTAAAAAACGTATAGTGACTTGTTGAAGACTTCATAACTTTATCAAATTAAAACCACACTCTCAAATGTGTTTTTTGGGGACTTTTGTTTGACGTATCCAAACAAAGTAGTGAATAATTAGGAAGCGGGAGAAAAATAATACATGGTTTTCTGACTGTTTTTAAAATTTTAATCCCAGCAGGCAATATACTGATTTAAATTCAATGCAAACAACTGCAATGAGAAGTCGTGTTGCTAGTAAACAGTCTGTGAGTGTGTAATTTAATCACAGTATAAGTCCAGCTGTTCTGTGAAGACCTGAGTGAATACACAAACAGAACTGAGGTGGTTTTTCCTGCCCACCAGACCTGCAAGAGTAAAATTACAACATTCGGTTCTCAGCTTCCACGCGAGGTATATTCTGGTTCAAACTTATTTCCTGTTTAGTGTCTTAGAGATGTGTAGTGACTATTACTAAGGGTTCAGATGAAGGGTGACATTTCTTGGTCAGAAAGCACCTCGTTGTTGCTCTTGCTGCCTGATATAGAGCATTTTACTTTAAAGGAGTTTGCAGAGATCCATGACTCAGGTGGGTGAACTATCAGCCACTCACTTTACCTAAATGGACGAAAGAAGACTTTGTTAAAAGAAAACTGTTTGGCGTCCTAATAATAGTTTTTCCAAGCAAAGTAGGGGACAGAGCAAGCATGTGGCAGAAGATGCTCTGACCAGACAACAAAACCTGTAGAGCAGTGGTCCCCAAAGTCGGTCCTCGAGGGACGGCATCCTGCA
Source organism: Poecilia mexicana (assembly GCF_051168715.1). Taxonomy (NCBI): domain Eukaryota; kingdom Metazoa; phylum Chordata; class Actinopteri; order Cyprinodontiformes; family Poeciliidae; genus Poecilia; species Poecilia mexicana. The sequence continues at coordinate 14,414,890 of NW_028263374.1, read as the reverse complement.
TGTTTTAGTTTTCTCCCTGTTGGTAGTAACAACCTTTTCAGCATGTCAATGTTCCTCTTAGGCCTCTAATGAGCCATCATTTGATCCAGGTGTGCTAAACCAGGGAGAGAACTAAAACATGCAGGGTGCCGGCCCTCCAGGACCGACTTTGGGGACCACTGCTGTAGAGTGTCAAAGTGGACAAAATAAATCTAATCATTCTATCCACATTTAAACAACAGCATAGAAAACTTTGTTACATTGTTGTTGTTTTTGTAAGCAGTTTAAAGCAACTTTAGACCAGTGTAAGGATTACAACCTGAACTCAATAAAAACCCCTGTTTTGTCAGCATTCATCAACAGGGCCCAGAGTAGACAAAGGTTGCAGACATCATCCTGTCTAACAGCTTCTCAAACTGGAGGCCCTTCCTGTCAGGGAGACAGCTCTTCCCAGACCAGTTCTGCAGTATAACATCAAATTATCCTCATCATTGTGATTGTTCATGCCAAACATTAAGCATTTTGTAGAGATGCTAACTGAGGTTGTTTGCCAGAAGGTCAGTGTGACCTGCCTCCGTTAACACTCAGTGAGTCGTAGCAATAATCATACACTTTGACAGCATTTGTCACTTCTGTTGGTCAATAGGTTAGTTTTTCAAAATCCAAGTATGTTTTAAATTAAACACATATCTTTTATCCTTGTGTTTTTGCTTCTGCATATTTATTTTATTTTATTTTTATGAAATCTCTTCCTCGTCGGGATCAATTCAGAGTTTTGATGAGCCTGCTCCACTGGCCTGACCAGCAACCGCCTGATATTATCAGGAACCACTGATAACATCCAAACGAATGAGACTGTAGTTACAAAACTAGTACTCTATTGAGTGTAAAGTAAATGAACAAACCAGGTTCCAAAGAAACGGTGAACTTTTCCAAGAAACACCCCTAAAGATCAGCAGACATTTTCTTAAAAAAAAAAAAAAAGAAAAGAAATTATAGACACTTTTGACGTTTTCTCCTCTTTCTAAAGTTTGTATGAATTGTTTTCAACACATTGTTTTACTCTGGCTACTTTGTGATTATTTTTGAAAGAGGTTCATGACTCTTCCACTTTATGATTATGTGTTACTTTATGCTGGTCAATTTTATAAAATTCCAATAAACCTGACAAAATGTTGAAAAGTTAGAGGTACAAATACTTATATATTTATACACACTTCATGTAGGCGGCAGATACAGACCTGTAACTTGTTTGTATTAAAACTCTCTGTCTCTTGGGCCCTTTTTCGACCATTAAACTCACAAAGATTAGCGCAGAGATCATGACTGTGACTGAGAGAGGTGAGGTGTACAGAATGCTAATTTAGAGCTTGCCTCTGAATGTGAACTTTCCCTCTGAAATGGACCCGACAAACACCTTCCACTTTATACGTCCAACACACATGGAAAGCATACAGAAATACTTTTGTCCGCATAGAAAAGAGAGGTCCAGTGACCCCCCATCATTTGACTCTCTTTCCAGTAGACACTTCAGACACAGATGCAAGATATTTATGGGTCCAGATGTGCCTATGTCTATATGCAGCGTTCACATGTAATGCTGATCTTTGTGACCGTTTCTATTCATATGCTACGGCTCCATCTGGATCTCTGTATCGTGAACACATGTCAGGTAAATCCAGACTGGGTAACAGAATACAGGCACAGATGATGAGCCTTCACATGGAGCTAACATGCCGTTTGTCTGCTTCTTCATGCATGGTCAGCAGTGGGCGGGATCATATAGACGCACAAGGCTTTCCAAGAGGAAAAAAAAAACATCTCGCCGTATATATCAGGTTACACCAAACCTGTGGAGTTTGTAGTGAAATTGCAACAATAAAAATCCTTTTGACACTCAACCACTTGGTTATCTTTGATTTGGCTTCTTGTGCGCTAAATCTTGGGACAGATGAGTAATGGGAAACAGGTTTTGAACCAGTGAAACCTTTGGGACCAGGTCACCAGAGGTTGAAGAGGAAGAGGTCACTTTACCCCAGGAGTTGATGGAGGGAAACGGTCAGGAGGCGGGGGCAACCTGAAACACAAGGAGTCGGTTTTCAATTAGGTCACAGCTTAAAATGTCAAAAGGATTTATGGCTAATTTGCCATTTTGCCTAAATATGAAACTCCTCATCCATCTTTCCATTAAAGGTTCAAAAGACATCCCAGAAAGTTAACCTCTCTATCAAACGCGAATCCTCTGAATCCTCATCTATTACCATTTATCGGCCGGAGGAACACACGTTCCTCTGTTTGTTCTTCTCTGATAACGCAGAGGGTGAAGCGTGATGTTTGTACAACCTCCTAATAGCATTACTGGGACCACTGGGAAACACTCAGAAACACAGAGGATGCCTATCTGTATTTATCTTGGCCACTTTGAAAAAACATTCACCTTTCATGAAGAAGTAAGTGCAATAACGCGCCCACTCTGATTAGGAATAAAAACAGAAGCATTTTTCTGTCATGTGGAAAATAGTAGGTTTGATGTGAAAACAGAAACAGCTGAAAACTTAATGTGTTTATTTTAATAAAGTATTTTACACATACAATGCGCTTTGCCCCATAGCGTGTATTGAAGTCAGTAAGAGTAGACACAATTAAGCCGCAAATCCCACCAGCTTTAGAATCATATTACATTTATTTATTTATTTTTCATTTTATTCATATACATACTAATGTTATTTAACAAAATCAATTCTAAAATGTTAATTTATATAATTACAATCCAAGTAATTGAAGGTCATACAAACAGGTTAATATTACGTCAACATCACCTGCCTACTTTGATGCTGGATGCAATCTGGATTTAATAAAGTAAATCATACAATTAGGATAACGTTTAGATATCCTTTTTGTAGAGAAAAACTTCCCTGGGAACCATTTTCTCCATATATAATACCAAAGACAAGACACATAACAAAGAATGAAAAGGTTACAGACTAAACTATGTATTTTTTTCTTGTCTAACTTAAGATGAAGCAGGTTGTTCTTAAAAATGAGCAGCAGGTAAGTCTCACGTCTCAATGAGATGTATCCATAAAAGTGAAAAAGATATGGAAACCTTAAGCAGCTATGGAGCGGTTGTGCAATAATATTCCATATTATTACACCGTTTAGCTCAGTTCACCAACTTATTTATTCAGTTGGAGACAAAAACAATTGTCTTAAAGCATGACAAGCTATTCTTCACAATGAGATGAACTGAAAACACACATTAAAAAAATATATATATAGTTTTTTTTACAAGGATTTACCATTACTTCATTGGATCAAGAATAACTAGTGTCATTCAGGGTGTTCTAGTTATAATTTAGCTACCTTAGTTGTTGTATTGCAAAAGCAGTATTTAAAAACAAAAGTATGGATTAATAGCAAAGTGGATTTAAAAAGGGCTTAAATACCAATGAGGCCTAAAAACAACAATAAATCACAGAGAAGTTAAACTAGTTCTTTTCAAAGTGTTGCTAGTGGAAAAGACTGGATGTTTAATAAAATAAAAATACAACCATCCTTGTATGATCAAGAGTCAAATACAGAAAGTTGGACCAACCAAAGTCACGTTTGGCTGCAATGCGGTGGATCACAGCCAAACGTGACTCTGATTACTGCAAACAGATTGGGTATCATGTTACTGCCTCAAAGAACCTGATGATTTCTTTAGCTCAGCTCAGCTCGCGTGGGAGGAGAGACAAGACTGACTTATTCTCTCTGGAGCTCGAATGCCTGTCTGACTGTGACTTGGTTTTTTTTTTTTTGCCGTTTGTTTACTCATCCGTTGCACCACTTTGTGTTAAGTATGTGCAACTTGTCTGGCTTTTAAGCCTCTGGACGGTAGTTTTAATTCCAAGAAAATCCAAGGATGAATTTCCCGTAATACCTTTATGAATATCTTCATTATTGTGATGTTGTGTGTGCTTCCTTTGTGCACGCTTTTGATGTGCACAAAGGAAGCAACCAAGTCAACCAAAAGGCCACTTTGCTTTATTCTTTTTAGAGTCTTAAGTACTGTTGCATTTCCTCTCACTGGACAGATTCAGAAATACAGTAAATTTTGCAGGACAATGTGCTTGGCTTGAAGCAGAGAGGAGGTGGATTTGCTGAATGAGGCGGTACACACTGCCGAGTAATCAAGCTGTCAGCTGAGTGTGCGTCGGATCGCTGGCTTCCAGCCCCATTTCTGGGATTTCTGAGGAGAAGAGCGCGGTACGGAGGAGTCTGGGAGCAGAGCACATGAGGTTGAGCCATGGTTTCCTGTGTGTATTTCCTGTGTGCTTAATGTCCAGCTCAGGGCCAGCGCCTGTTTCCTGTGTGTGATGGGTGCCAGGCCCAGACCCCCAGCACACGCACGCACGCACACACACACACACCTACACACACACACACACACACACAATATGACAGGTCAAGCAGCTGCTGTGTGCATCAGCAGACCTTCACAGACTTTATAGATATAAACAGACTCACAGAGTTGCAAAGTTTACAAAATGTAGCTCTTGAGAGGCTCACATTTCTTTTCTCCCCTTTCCCTCTCTCTATGTTTATCTTCAATGAGAACCCCAGACATCTGCCTGCAGGGCAACTAACTTTATATAAATACTGTGAGATTATTATGTCAAGATAAGTTATCAGCTTTTTGTAATATTAAGTCCCTTACTTATTTATGTGAAGCAATCAGTTTGTCTCTAAAGACAGTGTCTTATTTCTAACAGCTACTGAAAAATAATGGTTTCTTTCTTCTTATTTCCCTAAATGTCGCATTTTATCTCGAAATTGGCACAGTAGATTTAGTCAATAGCCAGAAAGAAGGAGTACATTTGTCGAGATTTATAAGAAGAAAAAAAAGAAACTGCTGTGGCTGGAGTTAAACACTATCTGTCAAATGGGAAATGTTTTGGTTCCACTTGATTCTTGTAACACATGTCAAGGTGTCCTGGACCGAAAGCCTAAGCGCCCCCTGTTGAAACAAATCTACAAATTCACGACTTCATGCGATTGTTAAAATATAGAGGAGCTGAGAAGCTGTTTTTTTTTAGCTTCTTGCTGTAGCTTCCCTTAGTTTCCCTGACCTCATTTTTCCGTTTGTTTTTGATCTCAGCCTTAAAGCTTGACAGGAAGATACTGAAAATCCAAATCATACAATTGACATTTAGAAAAATTAATTTTGTTAATACCAGCTGATCTTCAACAGTAAATACAGTTTAGCTTCAGTTTATGTTTTGTATTTGATCTTCACGTATACTACTAATACCTCACTTTCCAGCTCACTAATGCTTCACATGTTCATAACAATGCATGTCTTCGAGAAAAGTACAGAATCTAGCATCAGAAAACCATACTGATTTTCTGCAAAGGCATAAAAATAAACCCTGAGAGTCACGTTGCTCTGCCGCCATGCGGAAGTACAGCAAACCTTCCACAACAAACATTATAACAAACTAATGTGTTGTAATGGCAGAGGTAGTGGAACTCAAGGCGTTAGAACGTTGTGTTTTTGCTACACACTCATGTACAGTAGGTGGCGGTATGCACCTTAAAGTTGCTTGCGAGTTACCATAATAGAAAAAGAGAAGAAGAACTCCATACGTTATAAGATTTTTTTTTTGAGTCATTTATGCCTTATCAGCCAACACTGAGGCAACGATGAAAGGCAAAAAAAAAAAAAAAAAAAATCTCCAATCAGTCCTCCATCAGGCCTGTAAGGTTATTTGCGGGAAGCAACGGAGAAATCAACGTTAAAGACCAAGTCTTTCACAGCCAGAGGAAGAATGAGGGGTACAAAGTCTCATTAAGTGTGAAAGCTGCGTCGGACGCATTTTGTACGAACAAAGCGGGTGAGTAATGACTTAAATAATACTGGCTTGTGAAAATTTTCCTTCAGGAAAATGCTTAAAAAGAAACGGTAGCATTAAAAGGCGCTTAAATGTGAATACCACAGTTACTCCAGCACATGTTGTCATGCTGCCGTACTTATTGATCTTTGATTTGACTGTCTATCAGTGTCGTTATTACAAATAATGGGATGTTTACTATCAGTTACCTGGGTGCAGATGAACAACGTGGTAGCTACCATTAATCACAGCTTCATTCAACTGGACTTGAGGTCGGCTGCAGGCCTTGAACCATTTCTTGCGTTATTCCAGACTTCGTTTGGGTTTTGGAAATGTAATAAAATTGTATTTCGCCGTTTACACGCTTTGGGTAACAACTGTGGGGATTGCGTGTTGCACACTGACAGCGTTGGACCATGATTTCCTCGTATTTTTCTCAAAATCTCTATGACCGTCGCATGTTAGCAATGATGAACCCCGGCAATGTTGACGAGGCTCAGCTCCTCCAGATGAGGGGCGTGTACTGCAGATAGCAAGCTTAGATTGGTCAGTTGCTGACAAAAACCTGAGGATGATTGACAAGTAGCCTCGCGTCAATTTATAGATATATAGAATTAACTCTTTCATCCATTAAAAATATCAATTCAAGTCACTTTGCAAATGTGTTTTTGAAAGTATTTAAACTTGCGTGAAGCTATCAGACCTGGACAAACCTCACTCAGCCTAAAAAAAGACAATCCATGTAAACTGCGACAGATGAAGGAGGCGGGAAGTGAAAGAGAAGGTAAAGACAGCATAGAGAATGGAAGGAGGGGATAAGCATGACTGCAGTGGTTTATTCACCTGCGACAAGCTCAGACACAGACCCTGAAACTGTGACGTGGTGAAAGACTCTTCCTGGAATCTCCAAGTGGAAGAACTACATGACTAAGATGATTCCTGCATTCATTTTCACAGCTGTGAGGTTCAATTATTGGGACATGTCTTGCAACATCTCAAGAAAAAATTGTTTCCAGTGAAGTTTCACTTGCCTCTTACAGTAAAGTAAGTTTAGCATAAATTCAGGTACAGTACGTAAAATAAATAGAACTCACGTAGTTCTAACGACCTTAGAGTTTCTAATTGGGCATGACAAAATTTATTGTTAGAACAACATAAACTCTCTATTGTTGCAACCTTTCATCCGTGGTTTGTGAGAAATGATTTCTGGCAACCACCCATTTACCAGGCAAATTAACAAAAAGATCTGTTCATTCAATGTTATTGGATAAAATATTGGAAAGCGAAACAAAGTGAAACAACCAACCAACATCATTAACTTTTGGACCATTTATATCTACTGGATCTTTTGTCATGGATGGACGGCTGACAGGGATTACATGTGTGTCTGTGCACGAGTGTTTTCCTGGAAGCATTGAAAGGGCTGCATGGGTAAGTCTGTTATTAGGTATAAATACACCAGGCTTGACTCCATTCAAAAGGGATAAAAAACACCTCTCGCCCATTACTAGGAGTCTGAGAGTCTTTTTGATTTTCTTCCTCAAGTGTGCAGTGTTGACAGACTGACTCATTTTGTCAGCGAACTGAATGAAAACACCTCTGGAATATTTTCTGGTTCGTACAAAGTGATGAACAAAAGCACAGCAGCAGCTTAATAACCAGCCCAGTGCCTTCGGCGTGCAGCACAATGATGCATCAACAGCTCTTTAACTGAATATCACAAATTCATTAGGATGGGCCTCAGCAAGGACTTACTCATCCACGCCTTGTTTTTTTTTTTTGCTCAGCTTGCTGGCAGGTTTTAACTTGAAGATGGCAAAAGCCTAGAGGGTGGAGACCAGAAATCTGTGGGTGGACGGATTACTAATTTGGTAGCAAACAACAACACTCGCACACCGAGCTGAACATAAAGACCGACTGAGTTTTCTGTTGGTTTAAAACAAAACGGCAAGGTTGAAGAACAAAAGGTTGACACTCAGCTTTTGAGTAACCTAATTCTTCGTGAGTAAGCTCAACTTTGACATTTACAGAAAGGATTTTCACCTGCACGCTTTGCATCACCAACACGTTCTGCTTCCCATTTGTTAAATATTTGGCTATTCATAAGTATTGACTAAATAAGAAGAAAATGGTAAGAAAATTCTAAGTTGTTCGAAATAAACATGATTCCTATTTGAATCTCTACTGCCCCCTAGTGTTGTTAGAAATCATCTAACACCAGAAACGTTAGACTGAAAAGGTGTTGGGTCACTTGCTTCTTCAGACTTTAATGCCACCCTCATATTAACACAAAGGCAACTCATTTGTAGCTACACCTGTTCTTATGGAAGAATTTCATCTAGGTTCAGGTCTGTTTGATTAACAAGAAGCACATTTCACATATTCGTGCTGGGCGAGAAGGCCTGGCTCACAGTCCTTACTCTAATTTTGCAGCACTGTTGACTTTTACATCCATTTTTCAAAACAGGAATCGAGAGAGAGAGAGAAAAGGGGAAGACATGAAACAAAGGTCCTGAAGATTTAAACCCCAGACGGTTGCAGGAAGCAGTGGTTTCCAACCCTGTATTGCATGATTTAGGTGTCCTCTTGCTGCCACACATCTGATTTAAATAACAGGGTGATTAACAGGCTTCTGCAGCTCTAGACGGAATGCAGAGGAGGCCATGCAATCCATTGAAAGAGGTGTGCTGGAATAGAGACACATCAAAAACAGGTAGAACAGGGGGGCCGTTAGGACGAGAGTTGGGAACCACTGGCAGGAAGGACAAATAGCTTTCACATATGGGGAGCCTCCTTTCCCAGTATGCCAGTGCTACTCTAATCCAGATGTGTCCTGTCGGGGTGAAGTGAGGACCATGGGAAGACCAGTCAAGTTTCTCTTCAACAAAATTGTTAAATAATGTCTATATGAACTGCCAAACCAAGACTCATCCCTGCTAAAAACAGCAGCCACTGCAGAGAACATGTTTCCACAGCTCTAGAGGCATGTCTCAGTGGGGTATTCATTTCTGAATCCAGTACTTTGCTTTGCACTCGGTGAGGTAAGGCATAAATACAACTTCTGAGCCATGCAAACACATTCCTGGATGCTCCCTGTACCTTAAACAAATCTGAAGTCCACATAAACTTTGATCTGTTGATATTAACTCTGCAGAAACGTAGTGACCTCTGCTCACTAGGTCCCTGAGAATCTACTGATCTCTGATTTTACATGATCTTCCACTTCATGACCTATTTCTCCTTGTTATTATACCACAAACTGTTGACGGTGGAATATTTATTGTAGGAGAAATTTCGCAGCTGGATGTGGTGCACAGGTGCCATGACCTGACTCATGCTTTCTGAAAGATTTGTAGAAGCAGCCTGCATGCCTTTCCTTGCTGGACGCTGTTCACTTGTCACCATGGATATAAAAATATCGCAAAAAGAAGTAATAATATTCTGTTATTTGATGTTTTCTAAGATCATTATTGCGCATAGTTATAAGTGGTAATTTTCTGATGTTAGTTGAAAATGTAGTTGATAAGGTAAAGACATTGATCTCATTCAAAATGAATTATTACAGACTATAATATGACAAAGCTATTACTACAACACCGGCTTGCTCTCAACAGTGCTGTTGATCTTTCTCAGAAATTAACACAACTTCTCATGTGGCCTGTTGCAGCCCAAGTGCAACTAAAGTAAGCAGTGTCATATTCCCTAGGTTTTAGTCTGCAAGTAAAAATAGAGCACCATGGGACCTTTGCTTGTTTTTGAGCTCTTTACATTTTGGATCGGGACTCATGTTTGTCTTGATTGGTCATCTGTTGGTAACTAGTGAAAATTAATCCACTCACAATAGAAATAATCCAGTGTCCCTTTGAGTTGAAGTAAAACAAACACCTGACACACCACAGGTTGATTTGTATAAAGTTGCAGTGCAATAATTAGGCCAGTTGGACTTGTTTGAGCTCCAAACGGAATCAGGTTATCTCACCAGACAAAAAAAAAAAAGTATTTTTGACTGAACTGATTAAATACAAGATTTTGCACTAGCAGCTGCTAACATATTCAAACCTCCAGCCGAATCACCTGGAATTAGGTAGATAGTCTTTTATTGATAGTTGTCCAGTGGACCACTGTCAAGTCAACAATTCATATAGAGTACAGTGTTGTAGGCTACAACATTGTCTTGCTCTTGTAATATTAAAATTCTTTACTTTTTTTCTCATTAGCTGTGATTACTTCTGATCAGTATTAAGAGAAATAAACTCTTGATGAATGCAGTGTTGTGCAAATAAACAATATTAACTATAAAGTGTTTGTAAAAAATACAATCTGTGTAAGGACAAATAAAAAAAAACATTATTTTCCAACAGGTATATGAAAAGGCTTTAATCAACACTTTATTATCATAAGAAATACATGACATACTAGCATGACCTTCACGTTACGCTCCGTCAGTAACAACCTGGTAGAATGACCATTAAACTATTTGGAAGAAAAAAATGATTGTGTAGCCCCACTGCAGACCACTAGAGCGCGCCAGAGAGCTGCTGTGTTTATTCTTTGGATTTAGTTAGATCTAGGTGAGTCAGATGGGCTGGTTAGCAAACCACAAAGTCTGTTTGTGATAACAGAAGAGGACTTTATTAGTCATCTGTCTGAAAATCAAAGGGGAGATTTAGAAAACACTGCTCCATCCTGCAAGCTAAACCTCAACATTTCAAACCAGTGACTAACAACTTTCAGCTCAGAGTTCACAATTTTTCCCCACCACTTAAGTGTTGTTGTTTTTTGCTGTATAGTAGTATTCCTGAGCCTCATAATACTTTGGTTTTAAATGGGGTTTGCAAATTAGTTTGATGTGACTGAACTTTTGTATCTGAAAAATGTTGCTGGAAATAATAATGACTGGATGGACAGTTAAGAGGGGAAAAAAATCCCCTACCCTTACAGAAATGTAAAGTCATGTGCAATGCTGTTCAAATGAGAAGGGTGGAAATTAGCTTGCGGCAAGGATCAGTTTGTTCTTCATCTGGGAGACACCTAGGACATTTCCGTGTGAATGAATGTTGGCTACAAACAGGGTGACACAGATCAGGTCTGAAAAATCAGCTATTTTGGTGTTTTTAATCAAACTTGTCTTCAAAGTCTGTGAACGTGTTTGTTTCCGAGCTACGACCACACCTAAATTGAAAACATATAATTCCTGTTTTATATATCGCTCTGTTTTTCTGTAATTTTTCGGAAAAGCTTCATCAGGTGTTGTTTTTTTTTTCTGTCGTCATCACCAGATGCTCTTCAGAAGCAGAGTTTAAATATAAACCTAGCTGAAGAGCTGCTCTGTCATTGTTTCCTTGCCTTCCATCTGTTGGACCTGTGAGGAGAATCTAATCCTTGGGATTTTTTTCCTTTAAATCTTCTCAAACATGTCACATCCTCCCACCCTGGATGATGATGCCCTGCAGTGCTATTACAGGGGAAAGAACCAGACTGAGTGGGTGAATCATCAAAGACATCCACATTGTTTAATGCTAGTATGTTCAGACAAGCTGACACTCTGTTATTAGAAAGTCAGTATTAACTTTAGCTGCACATTCACATCTGACCCGCACGAGGCCTCTTCTGCAGGTTGGTGGAAGCGCAACAGAGTATCCATTTTGTAGGAAACTTCACGATTGTTTGCAAGAAATCTTACATGAAATGGTGCATTTAAAAGGAGCAGCATGTAGTGAATCTTGGAAGCAAATGCACAAGTGTGTTTTTGTCTCATGTTTTGGAGGTTACAGAGTTAAATTTGCTGTGAAAACATGTGAATTTCTATCTTACTGTCAGGATTGTAATGTTTTTTTTGTTGTGTGTTTTTTGTTTGTTTTGCAGGCAAAAACAAGTCAAGAATGGCAGTGAAATTTTTAGAAGCAGGTGGTTAAGAGTGGTTCCAAAGTGGAAAATATGCACGAGTACGCTGGTATGACAACATGTTATCTTATGATTTTAAGCTGTGTACACAGGCCAAATGCCAACAGAGCACCCACCGAAGCATCTGATCTCTGAGCTCTCCTACAAATTTCAAACAAACAAAAAAAACAATTCAGTTTTTTTTCTTTTCTCATGTCTTAGACATACTCATACGTTGCTAAAAAAAAAGGAAAACATTCACAAATGAATTAAATATGAGACTTTTCTTATATTTTGCTTTCCTTCTTGTGATTCACATGTTCTTCATGCCTCATAATTAGGTGAAAGTTTCTGACATGGAACCAGGGCACTGAAGTCTATCCAACAATATCACAAATCCCTAAATGATCTATAAATGGTAAAATGGTATTGGGGGAACAAGTGGGATATCAGTGATTTGACACAACGCAAAGACAGCAGCAGAAATATCAAGAGCACTGGGTGCCGAATAAAAGCAGGAACTCCTCATGATCAGTTATGAGAGGTATGCTGTTAAACACAACCTGATGCAGACAATAACATACTGAGGGCTGTGTTCTCCTCTGCTGGTATATGTATGTAATAATGGACTTAAAAAGGATGCATGTGGATCCAACATTAACTCAGATCTTTGGGGATTTCCACAGGGAAATTCCTCACCAATCCTATGGATAACTCAGGTGACTTCTCCACATTTTGAACCATGCCTCGCTGGTCCTGCAATCTCGCAGCATGCCATGAAAGCACAGAGAGGCTCTGATCTCAAAGTGGCTCAGGAGGTCAAATGTGTCTGCTATGGAGGATTTGTGGACGCATATTTATTTAAGTACTGTGATCTGAAAGGAGCTAGATCTACAGAGAGTAGACAGGACCTCCGATGGTGAAGCGAAGTCACCAAGTATAGAAGATTCCTTGTAGATCAAATTTAAAAGCAGCATCAGGTCTTGATTAGGTTCGTGAGTGGTTAGCTTGAAGCTACACAATTACAAAATACATTTGTCCTCCATGTGGAATATACAGAGGTCCCATTTTTCCGAATGGCTGAACTTACATGACCTCAATCACACACACGTACCATTCTGCACCATGCTGCAACAGAGTCCCAATACCTTCCCCCCAAAGACAGGTGCAGAATTAACTATGTTCAGTAATACTTGGTACTTTAGTCAATATTGACAGCTGACCATCACACTTTTTTTTCTTTTTTTTTTTTTTTTGCATTAAGTGTAAAAAAAATATAAAATCATCTGAACTTTGTGTACTTGTTTACATCCCAGAAATGTCACAATGTTGATCTCATTCGTTCCTAGAGTGTGCAGGACTGCTTCTAGTGGAAATCATTCCCTAAATGATACGTTTTCCATACACTGTATGTGCTCCACATACTTTGTGTGTAGCTTGATTACGAATTTCCCTCCCCACAACTTCATTGATGTAGATAATAAATGGGAGCATGTCATTGCCCTATTTATCACCTGGACATGTGGTATTTGAGCAGAAACCTGCGGGCGATCTAGGATTACAAAAAGGGTAACCTTCCTCAGCGGGAGCAGGTGAGACAGCCCATGAATTCCTGAGGTTAGCCGTTCCTTTATGTTCCTGTTGAGAGATGGACAGGACTAAACGGCTCTCCAGGAGGTGAGCAACAAACGCATAGTCGGAGCTCAGACAACATAAACCCCAGGCTAATCTTGTCACCAGTCTGCACTCGGATATGTAAATAAATTCAGTGAGAATAAACCTAAATCCTCTCACAAAAACGGATGTTTAGCAATATGACAATGACTGTCTACAAGAATAAGAGATGTGGTGGGGTAAGCTCTACTGACATCCAAGCTGCTGAACACCTGAAGAGTGAAGAGGAGATCTGTGTCAATCACAAAATGGGAAAAGGGGATCCCATGACATCGTTCTCTCCCATTGCATAACCCTTCACATTTTAAGCTGTTTTTCAAAAGAAAATAGATATAAGTTAATTTAGATATCCAGAAAAAAATCAGTTTTTGTTTCTTTTATACTTTCTTTTTTTGATTGAAACTGGCAAACTGAAATGATACTTAACATTTTTCTAATGTGCCCACCTCCATCTCACTCCACTAAAACACATGTTCTGACTTGTTTATCCAGCTTGCATGTAAGAGTTCAATTTAAATATTACGAGCCACAGTTTCTGCCGACTTCATCGTTTTTTGTTTTTTTTTGCTAGATGTGGTTGACCAGATTCTACTTCCTGTTGTTCCAGACTCAACACTTTAAATAAGACAATACAAAATGGTAGAAACAATTTACTGGTTGCAAAGGCTTTAAATTGTTTTTGACATAATAATGTGGTTTCAGTTTTTTTATTTTATTTTTTTTATTTAATGTAGCAACTTGAAAAACGTTGATCACCGATGACCAAGAGATGGATACGCTCAGGAATAGACGTTGGTTCACCACAGCGCGCACGACTTCCTAAGTTAAATTTAGAATATCCAATCTGACATGTTTGAAGTGCATGTCAATGTATTACCATGATCTTACTTGCACTTGAATAACATATCTGGATGCAGCTCCAAAGAGGAGCTTTTTGGAAAATAGACGGAGCATTATGTGAGCAAGGCACCCCCAAATGGCTGCCAGGGGAGATGCAACACGACCTCAAACATGCAAGAAGGAATCAAAGCAACATGAGGGGATGACGTAAAATGACACAAAGCTTTAAAAAAGTCAGTTTTACATAATGTGCCATATTTAATGCTTTTATTCTGCTTCCTATAGAGGAAAAAAAAGATGAATGTGATACAGACCATTTTGCAGAAGAAAAAAACATTTGCAACTGCATCTTATCTATATTGTTCATTATAAGTGGAATCTATGAAAAGTAGAACCAGGAGGATATAGGCAACATTCCCCTTTTGGAATGTGTCTTTATTACTGCAGCATGGCTTTGGTTTTAGTTTTGCTGGCTGACTCAAAATATCCAGAGATGGAAGACATCACATCTGGCTCACATAGGTTTCTTTTTTTTTTTTTGCCTTCCTGCCTGCCTAAAATGTCTCCGGCTGTAAAAGCAAAAGACTTTAATACAATGGCAGAAATAATGAGAGCAGTTGATAAGAGCAACCATCTTTAACCAAAACATCTATTTTGACCCCCGTATGGCTGACAATCACGTTTCATGCAAAAAAAGAAAAAAAAAAAAAAAGTTCTTCCCCTGTAATTGACTACATTGCAGTCACACTCCCTGATGAAGAACTTTACCACTCAAGGGTGGGAATTTGCAACTTTACTGCCACATCTTCACTTGCAAGAATCAACATGAATAAGTGGTAATACTGTCATTGCTGGAGGGAGCTTAAAGTGTTCAGATGGAAGAAACCAAAATTATAACGTCTCCTGCTGCTTAATAAATGTACTCATTATATCGTGCATGGGGTACTTATAAATTACAACTGACTGCTTCATTGCAGAGTACAGTTTCCATATATATTAAAAGAAAAGGAATGTACAACAGAGTAAAGCACACAGTGTACAAATAAGTAAGAATTAACTCCTGTTTTTTTTACAAACTTTTATTTCACCATGAGTGAAACATATTTAAACACCAGTCTTGTCAAACTTTTTTCATGAACTCTCACATTCCTTTGTTACTGTGCAAAACTCTTCAGCCATGATAGCTGCTGGTCACTTTGTCCATTTATCGTTTCGCACCTTTGCAGCTCTGGTCGTTTTATACTTCTTTTTTTTATATATATACTTCATTCATGCCTTCCTATTGGGGTGTTTGTACCTGCTTTGCAATGATTTTAAATACTTTTCCATAAACTACTTATACTCTACTGTAATAAAATATGACTCAAACAAATATTAACTGCCACTGATCTCTGTTCTCCATTCAATTTTATTTAATTTTGTTCAAAATCTGCAATATTTCATGATAAAAAAGCTATTTTTAAAGAAAATAAGACAAATTGTGAGACTTATGTATTTTTATTATTATTCAATTTTACAAATATTGACTTACTGCTTTAAATGGACGTGGATTGGTATGAAATGCTATGAAATTGTCCTGGAGCTGAGATAATTGACTTCAGTTTTTTTTTTTTTTTTTTTCTTAAAACAAGGCAAACATTGTAATATCATTAATCCATCCAGATGGCAAAAAGGTCATCAAAGCGTACTTTGAGGCATTTATTTTATTTAGTTATCCTTGCACCTACCTGCTACAGTATATATTGCTGATAATGATAAGCCACATAAAACTAAAGCAGATAATCCATGTTCGATCTACAGAAAGCTTATGCAGAATTGATTTTAAATTGTTCCACAGCACCTTTGAAATTATTTCTTTGAAAAAGAATTATTTCTCTGAATCTTTGAAAAATATCAAGTATATCACATTCTGACAATAACAAAATATCTTCCAAAACACTCGTTCAAAGATGCAAAATCTCACCATTTCATGTCTCATAATCAGATATTTATTGGGGCTCACACAATGCAGCGCACTCCATGGTAAAAAAAAACAAACAAAAAAAACCTTAAGACTGAACAAATCAAACTAGTTTTCACACTTCTTGATGTAGGAGGGTCAACACTGGCGTGACGTCGGTCTAATAAAACCGTAAAATTAGAGTTGCAGCTTTTGAGACAAACTGACCACAGCCTATAAAAACTTGAATGTCAGAAGCAGGGTTACATCGTGAATCTGATTCTGTTAACAGGAACATGGGAACATATTTATCTGATATGGGAAAGTCTAAGAAAAACTCTTGCTCTCCTCTGTGGCTACATGCCCACTCTCTAAACACCCACTCCACTCATTCTCAGAAGGTGCCTCCAGCTCTGTCTTTGTGTCTCACACTTGGAATCAAGAAGTCACTGCAGAAGAAGAATCTGAGTCTTATGGCACCAGAGAGGTTTTTTTTTTTTCACTCTAAGCTGGAATTTATGTCTTTTCAGCTACATGCTAACATCTTCTTTTTAGGTCAAGCATTTGTTTGACACCGGTGGTTCCCAGCATTACTTCTAGATCACATGGCAACAAGAGCAGCATTTAAAGCTTATGTAGTGTTTTTGTTTATGTTTCATGTGTATTTTATATATACAGAGAAGCTGTTTACTCCATATAGAAATATATGCATATATGGTGATTTACAACGTTCTTATGTGAAAACCACTGTTGACAAAAACAAATAACTTTTCTCTCTCTCAACTATTATTTGAACCCTGTTTTTTGTATTAAAGCTGCAGTATGTAACTTTTATCAAAAAGTGTTTTTTTTTTATATTTGTTAAAACCATCATTATGTCGTGACATTTCAGGATGAGACTGAAAAAGTTGAGCTCCTCTGTCTCCTAGTATTTCTGAATACACTGGCTCAGTCAGAAACAACCAATCTGAGCCAGGAGGGGAGGGTCTTAGCACTGTCAATCATGCCTGTGTCTGCTATGCTACAGCTTGTTCACCACAACAGAGCATGCCATGAATGCTCAGGCTAGTTAGTATGGCCACTGATGGCGGCAGAAGGTTAGCTGTTTCACCACCATTAGCATAGCTGCAGCACGTTCACTAGCCTGATTGGCAATGTTAAGATCCGACTCTTGGCTCTGATTGGCTGTTTCTGACCGTGATTGGTGCATTTCTGCTGATGATAATACTGGGGGTTGAAGGGGCTTGTGTGTGTGTGTGTGTGTGTGTGTGTGTGTGTGTGTGTGTGTGTGTGTGTGTGTGTGTGTGTGTGTGTGTGTGTTGTTTTTTCACAGATTATCTGCCTCACAACATGGTGACAGTTTTAACAAATACTTAAAAATCATACATTTTAAAAATAAAAGTGCATCCTTAACCCAGGTAAAATTTTATGTAAAAAAAATCATTTTGTCTTAAAGTGTGAATAAAAGAGGCTAATAGAAAAATATTGTAAAGGTAAATATTGTATATATATATATATATATATATATATACTTGGAATGATTGCATATACATGTAGTGTAAAGATCTAATTTGCCCCAAAAGTTTAAATCAGTCAGCCAATAAATAAACAAACCACGAGTCCAGTTTCATCGATCTTACCCGGAGGAATAAAGATGTTACTAACACTCAGTCTGACTTGCATTCGGCTGCAGGGAGGGAGAATGAAAAAAAAAAAAAAACAGCAGAAAGGGAGAGCTCAGGAGCTGCTCTCCTTCAGGCGTCCCGACAAGTCTGGACTGTTCTGCTCCTGCTTGTGTTCAACTCTCCTCGAACAAGGCGGCAGGCTCGGGAATCAGAAACTGTTTTTTTCACGTTGCTGACTGTCGCCTGCAGGGATGCAGCGATCATAGCTGGGTCGCTGAGCTGGCTGACTGGTGGTGACGGCGCGATCCTGCTCCGTGAAGTTGTGACACTGTGAAACTGTGCCAACCGGTCGTCTGTGGATATCACTGCTGCGTGGAACCCCCACCGCACCGTGGGCTCGGGCTGGATGTGCCACAGGTGGACAGCGGCGGGCTGTGGGCCGGCGCACAGAGCAGAAATCCCCAGGTACAGACAAACTTTTCTTTTTTTTTTTTTTTGCATTTCATTGCAAAGTTTTTTTTTTTCAAAGTGCCATTTTCATAATATGCGAAACTGCTGCCTGAAAACTTCACGCAAAGTTTTAAACGCTCTGACGCAACATCTGTTTGCATGCGGTGCCGTGTGGTACTGATTCTGCTGCAACATCACTGTCACGAAGGATTGCTCTCACAGAAAACCTCTCCATTTTACGCACGTGTTGTCAGAAAATGCTACGAATCCCATTCAAAGGCGAAGATCTAATGGCTCGTGGTTGAGTCTTAATGCGTTTTAAACCCAAACCCTGAAATGGAACAGAAATCCAGCAGAACAGAGTGTGCACTATTAAAGCTGTTGGTTTAGGAACAAAAAGCAAACAAAAACTAATTTGTTTTTTCCTCCAAACCCATGACCAACTGGGTTGGGTCATGGGTTTGAACAAAAGTCAAACTTCAGTTAGTGGATGCAAAAAGAAAAAAAAAGGATTATATTAAGTAATATTTGGATTAAAATGCATTATTTTTACTGTTAGTTTATGTCTAAGTTTATGTTTTGAAAAAGTTTTACTGCGCCATGCTGTTTACTTTTACTTGAGAAACAGTATTTTGGCGTAGGGCATTTGGAGGTCAAATGGCACATAGAGCAAGAGGTGCATATTGTCAATGGAAGTGCTGTGTAAAGCTCTAACATGTACACAGTACAGCAAGTGTTGGCTTCTAACTTTTTATGCATTAGAAAACTTGGAAACATGCTTCTGCTGCTCAAATGTGTTATTTTTAATGATGTCACTTATATGTACTAATTTCTTATTTCATTATTCTCTACCCAAATCTGTTATTTTATATTTTTTCTGTATTTTCACATCATTTTCACACATTAAATTAGATTAAACAGTACATCTCAAGTTCCCCGTTCAGTACTTCACCAGCCATTTAGCCAAATACTTTTTTAATATGGTAAAAAAAATGATGGTAAGCTACAACATTGTAGCCACAGCTGCCCTGGAGAGGTCTGACAGAAACGAGGCTGTCATGTCCCTGAGATTCATTAGACTTTTTTAAAAAAGAAGTCTAATAAAAACTGCATCCATTTTGACCACATATTTGGTTGAAATTGTCTTACTTTTGCCCCAACATGAACCCTTTATTTGACTAAACAAATAACCCGGCAGTTTTAAGTGTGTTGACCTCAGTTGAACTTATTTAGGATGAAGACAGCGACCGACCTTGATTTAGGATGGAGGAAAGTATGCACACTCCCCTCTGCATGCTTTATTGGTTTCAGTTATCTGGTCTACATCCGACTGCACCCTCAGCTTTGTTGTGGTTTAGCTCAGAACAGTAAAAAGTTCAGTTTTTTTGTTGTTGTTGTTGTTTTACAATATAAAATAACATCAGGCTCTTTCTGCTTCACCTTCACCCTCTTGATTTTTTCTTTCTACTCCTCATTCTCTGCATATTTGCAGCCAGACTCGGTTAGGTCTCTGGTGCTTCTCTGACATTTGGTGCCAACATTTGAGAACTGCCGCAGCTGGTCCCTGTGTGTGTTTGATGTGATTATCTTCGTTTTCCTCGGCTGAGGATTAGAAGTAGGATACTCATTTTTGTTCTGCATTAAAGCGGTAGTTTACAATGAGTCATTCTTTTGTTTGATTTCACTTAATTTAGTCTCTAATTGTGTTTAGGTTTGGCTTAGTCAGCTGGAAGGCAGGCGTACTGCTGTGTCTCTGTCTTTTCATGCCCCATTCATGTTCCTGAAAGAGACGAGTTAGTCTTTGAAGACAGAAAGAGCACTTTCCTTGATTAAGTCTGTTCATCTTTTCTTAACAGAAACTCAAAGCTTGTGAAATTCTGGAACGAACTTGAACCTTTTTTCACAGAGGCGATTTATTTTCATAATAGATAGATTATTGAAGTTGGCTGAAAACCATGACGATGGCAGAAGTGATGGATCTTGTTCTCGACTTGAGAATCTTCGGGGGGTTTTCAGATAACCTCTGACAAGGACTCATTTATTCTTACCAGTAGCAGAGAACCAAGAATACAAGATCCCTGTGGGGTGGTCATTTTTTAGCAGTCTTGGGTAATTTAGTGGGACATGTCGCCCTCGTTTGACCCTTCAGTTCCCATGTCCACTCACTTCACAGTCTGCCCTGAACTCTGTCACATGCTAGTGGCCCACTGCTCCTGCTGGGAGAAAGCCATCTGAACCGAGCCACATTTCTGTGACTCTGCCAGAGCCCTAGTTTATAGCTTTGCTCAGTTTTCATACAAATCCTACCAGAAACTCTGCGATGAGTCATAGTACTTTCCTTCTGTCCCGGAAAGACCTTGTTAAACTTATTCAAAAGATTGTGTTTGCACGTTGTCTTTTCTTTTCAAATGGACTTTGTTTAAAAAGGACTTTGAGGAACTATTTACTACTGTTTCTTTCACTGTTAATTATACCTGCTTGGTTTAATTTGTCAGGTGATTTGTACAGAGTGTGGTCGTACAAGCCAGGAGTTTCAAAAGTGAACACATGTCTAAAGTTTCTATCGGTTTTGGAGATTCTGTAGTTTTTTTTTTTTTTTTACTGAGATCCAAAAACTCACAGTGACCATAAATATAGTGATGTAGTGTTAGGTACTGAGTCCGTGGTGCGATTCTCACCACAAAATAATCTTGAGTAAAAATGACTTGGTTTCTCAGGATCATGGTATTTACACAGAGACACCATCTAATCATCTATTTTTTATATTTAAAACAGGAAATCAACAAATATTCACACTGCTTCTGAGATTATATAACACATTGATCACTACAGTTCCGACAATGTAATTCATAGCATTTATTAATTGTATATATCTTGATTGTGATGTTCAAACTTAGAGCAAAAGCACAGCTTCGTTTGATTTTTGGTGCACATGTAGCTGTAAACATTCAACCCTGTTTTTCAAGAGACAAACACAAACAGGAAAATCTGCTTAAGCTTTTCTAGTTACTCTGCTGTCCACAATTCAAATTATGCACATCCTTTCTCTTGATTCTTATCTTATTTGCAAAGGTTAATTTTACTATTTGTTAAAAACACAAAGATGGAGCCAAAAAAAAAAAAAGCACCAAACGTTTCCAGGAGCAAAGGAAGCTGATAACTTACGCCATTTGGCATTTGTGTTTGCCTCAGGGTCTGTGTTCCCACTAAAATGTTGCAAGTCTTTGACAGCTTGGGTTCATCGGTCTCATTGGTTTTATATCTTTTTCTTTAGTAAAACTGGTGCACTGTGTACAAAAGTATATGGGTGACCGCTTCACCAGATTTAAAACAGCAATTGGAAAACAAAATGAAATGTATACAAGCTGATGTGCTCGCTCCAGAGATCTTTGGATGTAATTTAATTTGAAGCGTGTGGAATCTGAAAATACTTAAAGACAAGGAAAAGTAAGATCTACACGTGCAACTTCTCGAGCTTTATGAGAATGTTTTGGACCGAAATAAAATCTTCAGCTGGTAGTCTTGTCGGGTCTGCATCTTATAGGGGAAGAACCGTTTGTCATCAGCTGAGAGGTTTTTGCCTTTTGAGATCAAAGATGAGAAGGAGAAAACAACAAAGCTTGGTAAAATAATCAAACGTTATTGTAAGGCTCAGATCTCTGCGCACATATTAATGCTACAGTAAAGGGAATCAGTGGAGATAAGCAAGAATTACTATGTGCTTTCTGGTTAAAATTCCTTAATACTGTAACACTGCACCAACCTTCAATAGGGATTAACAGATAAGTTACCAGAGGCTGTTTGCAGCTTGTTGCTCATTGAACCAATATTGAAGTGTTTGTTTTGTTATGTAAGACAGATTGCAAGCCAAATTGCTGGAATCTTTCTGTGAGAGAAATAAATTGTCCTCATCAGGATGGATATGGTGCTAATTATAAATAAAGGTAATCTGCTCTACATTATTCCACTGTAGATGTCAACAGTCTTTGCCAGTCTGTCAGCATGTGTTAACTCCATCTGTCTTTCACGTGCTCTCCTGACCTCAGCTCTCCAACGTTCTGTCTGCTTTCAGACATTTTCTCATAAAGCTCCCAAGAGTTAAAATGTTTTGTGTTGACCTGCTGACTCCCATAAACCACTGATTTTATCCTGTTGTATAGCCTCCCGTAGTTCTGTTAACCCGACTGCATTACTCTGATGAAAAGGATGTTCTTGGCTTATAGCTATGCCCCACCTGACCAAAGCTGACACATGTTACAGTCAATACTGACAGATGTTGCCATAAGTTATAAGAGAGTATGATTTTTAAAAGGTAAAAGGAAACATTTTTTTATGACTGGAAGAAGAGCGGGGATCTCACGGACTTCATATCAACCATATATAGGAATCTGGCATCTGCCTTCCATATGAACAAAAACCAAAGACAGATCGAAAACATGCGAGAAGAATACTTTTAAGTTCCAATGCTGTATTACTCCTGAAAGCCAAAGAGATACGCATTGGTATGTGAAGGTGAAGTAGCCTATTTCAAAAATGTAATAACACCCATACGTCCGTCTTTTAGGACCAGGATGGCTGGCTAATGGCAAATGACACAAATAGTGATTGTTTGCACTGATTTCTAATGTGCACAATTAAAACTTGGACACGTTTGACTCAGTTTTGACAGTGTAATGAACTATTTGAATTTCAGTCAGTATATAAACTTTACTTTGTAAGACTTAATCAAAGAGCATATTTGGTGCTTATTAGCATATGTTTATTCACCTTATTCATTTCAGCAGTTTGAACGGTTCAGACAAGCACAGTCAGAGTTCCTGGTAATACATTTTTAATCCTAATTGAGGGTTCAACAACATCGAGGCGGTTTAACAGCTTTGCTGGTTTTGTGGCAGTGTGCACTGAAATCAGAGAGAATTACTTATTTCTTTTTATTCCTTTTGTGTCATAACTGTTTGTATTTATTTGCTTATATTTGGATGGCAAAATAAGGTGAAAGAGTTAGATTTTTGTTAACTCTTTAAGTGAAACAGAATTTTTCTAACAATTCTTGAGCCCTGATGTAATTATACAAGTCTTGAAGTCATGGATTGAATTTATAGCTATTTAAAATAATGCAGGTACAAAATCTCAACAATTTACAACACATCTCAAGTCGCTTTGGTTCAAGACAAGCAGATCTTTATCATATCATCATATTTGTTGTGTTTATTCCAATAAAATCCAGTTATGTAGTCAGATTCAGAACCCTTAGTCAAATTCAGTCCAAAATAACCTGATGTAACGATACTGAATCCATGTCGCATCTTGTGGAGAAGTAGGAACCTAATCTAGAAATGAGAGCGTCTCATTTCTAGATTGTAATTTCTTAAATAGGAAGCACAAACAACGAGAAAGACAGCAGGATTAACAGACTTAAAACTGGATGGCTAGATAGCAGAATGACAACATTAGAATCTGTGAAAGAAGGTGACAGGCTTGTAAATGCCTGGGAGGTGATTGATGGAACCAGAAATGTGCCCCAGTCAACACAACAAGCGACAGGTGTTTAGGGTGCCTGACGAATGATGTGAGAAAAATGAATCCATGTCACAGAAAAATGAGAAATATGCAGACACAAAGAAACAATGAACACAAATGAAGTGACAGCAACTTCAGCTAAACACAAATAAATGCTACAGAAAATGAAGCCAAATTTATCAAGTAAGGGAAAGACTCAAAATACAAAACACAAAAGTTAATGTTTTTTCAGTCACAGTTTAGTTTTTACTCTCTTTTTTTGTCTTATTGCTAGTATAGGAATTGTTTGAACAGAAAAGCGCTGCATTATTAATGACAAAGACTGACAATGTAACATGTCAATACAGCCTGGAGCTGAAGCTGACTGATGTAAATGAAGAGGATCGCTCTGATTGTCAGACAGAGCCGTAAAACTTGGTAACATGCTGCAATTAATAAGACTGGCAGACAGGATAACAAGAATCAGGCACAGACAGGAACAAGCAGTGTGGAAGCAGACAGTGACACATAGCAGCTGAACATCTGAAGATGATGCGAAACTAAATGACTTACAAGATTAAAAAGGAAATTCCAAAGTAACCAGAATAACCCAACAATATGCAACGGATTTAATGGCGATGACTAACAAACTGAAGGAATGTGATGCTTTTAAAAGAAAAATGTTGGTGGCGTTGCATAAAGCTCTTTTCCTCTTTCGTCTGTCCAGGCCGTGAAGATGTGGAGCTGGGTTTTCACTGCTGCTGTCCTGCTGTCCTCCATCACACTTGCTGACGCTCAGGGTAAAATCATTTGTCTTATTTTGATCCATTTCTAGATATTCAGCTTTATTTTTGATTTTCAACATCACAACTTAAGTTTTTTTTTTTTTTTTTTTGTCAACTTATTAATTATAATTTTGCTGCTTTTTGAACTTCTAGATCCTTTTATGTCTGAAGTTTTATCAAATTCTTGGCCTTTGAACTTGATCTGGCTTAAATGCCTACAAAAGCAATGAAATTTAAACTTTTTGAAAATTTGCTGAACTGTATGCAAATGGAAGTTTATGTGATTTTTTTTCTTACCGATGTAGTCTAGTTCATATAATCCTATATAAAACATCCGATATATTGTAGATTTTAACCGATTTAACATTGTGTGGACTTCAAAAACCTATGAAATGTCCCTTTATCAGATTGCCCAAATTATAAGTCTTCTGCATTGTGTTGCTTGCGGATTTGTGGAAAAAGAAAGAAATCCACAAAACAGATGGAAAAATCTAGGAAAATGATTCTGGAAAAGTATGGAAATGTAAAACTAAACATTAACAACCTAACAGCAGACCAATGCTGCTCACTATTCTCTATTTGTTATACGTTCTAGATAATATAGAAGTGATTGTCAAAGCCACTGTCGGATCACGCTTGTGTTTGTCGGCTCCAGAGTTAAAGACTCGACTTTACAGAAATGACTGTCACAGTTCTTGTTTTAACACCAGCAGCTTTTGCAGACTTGACTGAGATCTGCTGACACCTCGGGCTAACCATCTGTCAATCACAACATATCCTCTTTTTTAAAAGTAAAGTAACATTTCACAGAAACGAAAACAGATTTGTTTTGGAGTTTATAAGCAAAATAAAAAGAGACAATAAAGATATTATTGGTTTTTTTTTTTATGCTGAGTGACTGGCTGTAATTTCCTTCTGCTTTTGGACCGGAGGCTACATGCCTTTGAAGTACAAACCACCCAGTCTTACTCTCATGCAGATGAGTTGTTACACACTCATGGGGAAATCTATGAAGCATAGCAATCAGTTTTTCACCTGCAATCCGTTTTATTTCTGCACTGGACTCTCAAAGCTGTTTGCACAACATACATGCAGGAACAATTGCACTAATAAAGTCCAGCAGATGGAAGCAATTTGTTTGCACCATTTCTTTCATCAGATGGTAGCTGTTCTCTCTTTATCCACTAACATAATAGATGCAAAAGTAACAGACACAGACTAGACACATAGATGACTATGTAGATCAATAGATTTATTCATTCATTTAATAATTATAGTAACTTTTATAATGTCAGAGCACAAAAAGGAACTTGTGTATAGATTGATCTTTCATGCATTTGGAAACAATTCACTAAAGTCAACATGAAATACATCTGTTAAAACATTCCACAGCATCTGCATTTCGAATTTTGAAAAAGTGACAGAATAATTGTTCTTAACACAGTGTAGGCATTGTATTGGATTTAATTTGCACACATTTATTTCCAGAAACATCTGGTGTACGGTGATCGCTTCCCTGACTTGCTTTATTTTGCATGTCCCTGCAAAACACAACCAGGGTTTGTTTTGGAAAACAAGGAGTTGTTTGCTCGGGCTGTGGCATACATGAAAATGGACGTGGTTTTTCTTAAATGTGTGAAAAATGCCTAATTTATACGTGGTTGGTTTATGCCAACCACGTATATTCTGAGATGCCTTTTTTTTTGTTTTGGACCTATTTGTAGAATTGGAAACAGATGCAACCCAGTAATTGAAAACATTTAGCATCAGATAATGGATTTGCTCATCTAACCCACAGGGTTTTCATTTTGACACAGATATACAAAGATGTTTCATTATGTCTAAAGAAAGAGTGTATTACCTCACTCAATGCCCATTTTATTAGGTACACCTCACTAGTATCAACTTGGAGCCCGATTCGCCCTCCAGAGATCACTGGACTGCAGCGACTTCATCAATATGGTCGGCGAATCAGCTTGAGACGATTTGAACTTTGTGACAGAAAAAGTTATCCTGCTGAAGGTAGCCATCATCAGAAAATGGGAAAACTGCGGTCATGATGGAAGGATGAAATTATGATAGAAATTATTTCCAATTTTGATGGAATCCAGATCTTGCAGTTATTATTTAAGTATCTGATTGCGTTTCAAATTGGTTACTTTTTAGTGTAAAGGTAGTATAAAAAACTTAAACTGAAGGAACATCAGTTTTTATTTTACTTTAAGTAACATGAGCAATTATGACTGGCTATGTTGCAAAGAGTAAGAAGAAAAAAAAAAGTTAAATTCTTATTTTACTTGAGCTTCCGTAAATTATTGCAACTAAAAAGCTGTTTTTGAAGAGAAGAGTCAGGCTGTGGCATAATTACCAATCAACTGGACCAGAGGAAAAAAGGCAGCCCTAATCCCAGGTAGCAATGTACCAATTTAACGATTTACCGTACAAAAGCCTCACCCTCACATTATTCAACACAAAAGGAAGTTTTGAGGCTGAATTTATGGACATGGAGTAAATGACAAGTCACTGTTTCTCCTTCACTTTGCAGGCAGGTGTAATAATGTGCAGGCAGCAGACATCGTGTTCCTGATTGACGGGTCCTCCAGTATCGGCCGCGCAAACTTCCTGCAGGTGAAGGGCTTCATGGCTGGAATCGTAAAGCCTTTTGCCAGCTTTGTCAGCGAGTCGGGGATCCGGTTTGGGGCCGTGCAATACAGCGATACCTCAAGGTGACTGACAGGACTTGTAACTCCCTCTTTTCTCTGCTTCATAAGCAGAATTACCTTATTATTGCTGTTGCTCTTTCTTCAGGGTGGAGTTCGCCTTTAACACACACCTGACAGGCACTGATGTTGTCAACGCGGTGCAGAATATGAACTACAAAGGTGGAAACACACGCACTGGAGCTGGTCTAAAGTATGTTTCTGATAACTTCTTCAACCCAGCCTCCGCCCGCGACGTCCCAAAGGTCTAACCACCACAACGCTTAATTATTGCGTTTTACTTCACGCTAGGGACTGGTAGCTAATCCTACCTGCTGTTACGTTTTCAGGTCACCATTCTGATCACTGACGGGAAGTCACAAGACCAAGTGCAGGAACCGGCTCAGAAGCTACGGAGTCAGGGAGTGAATGTTTTTGCAGTTGGTATGTTTTTTAGTTGTTTTTTTTTTTTATATATCTGCAGCCTTGTGGATCAGATGTCAGAATGAAGGAGTAAATATGAAATCATCTGCTTTCTTTTGTTCCCCTTTGCCCAATTTAATAATATAAAAATCATTTTAGGAATCAAGAGTGCAGACAGGAACGAACTGGCTCAGGTTTCCTCAAAGCCCAGCAGTGATTTCACCTCATTTGTTGGGGACTTCAAGCTGCTGAATACGCTCCTTCCTCTCGTTAGCCCTGGAGTGTGCTCGGCAGCAGGGGGAGTCTATGCAAGTGATGGTGTGTACGGAGGCCACAGCTCAACATCACTGTATTGAAATATGACATATTCATATTACTTTTCCATATTTTCTTGCATTACAACCAGAGAGCTCAATGTATTCATTCAGATTTAATGGAATAGAGCAGCATAACATGACGTTTTTTTTTTTGTTTTTTTTTGGAAGGTGACTCATTTCAATTCTTTCCATTAAACATCTGAAAAGAGCCGCATGCATTCATACTTAGCATTAATAAAGTACAGAGGTTTGTGGTTATAACTTGGTAAAATGTGAAAAATTTCAAAGGTTATAAATACTTTTCCAATGCGTTGCACATGTGCATGTCACTTTGGACAGTATATCATATTTTTATTGATCCGTGTCTCCCAACCCTTCCATCAGAGGCCTTTTCTGGTCCGTCTAATCTTCAGTTCACGGCACAAACGACTGATTCTCTCCGGTTTCGATGGAGTCCTGCGGGAGGCCCCGTGAGCGGCTATGCCATCCAGTACGTGCCGCTCTCCGGTCTGGGTCAGCCGATCACTGCAGAACTGCGCCAGGTGCGTCCAGGTGCTAGAGAATTTTATGTTGTGACTCGTCGAAAGATAAACCAGCGCATGTGTCTCAGCCCTGACTCAAGAAAAGCTTAATTGCAGTCTTGGGAGCCAAAGTTGATTGTGCTTTGCAAGAAAAACATGCGTTCAGGTGGAGTACAAACATGTCTAATGGGTGGATCCTCTTCATGTAGACGCTGTAGAGATTAAAGCGTGGTTGACTAAAATGATGTAAAAATGCCCTAGTTTAGGCTGTTGTCAGCCACATTCTTTGCAAAACATCTGAATGAGGAATGACTACAAATAAGAGATGTGTCTATCTCTACAGGAATCAGTCTCAGCCAGTCAGAGGTTTTTCACTGCGCAAGATCTCAGGTCAGGAACAGACTACCTGGTGACTGTCATCGCCCAGTACCCCAACAGTGTTGGAGAGTCCGTTTCTGCAAAGCAGCGAACCAGTAAGAGCTGACGGCAGACAAAAACCAGAAGGTGAAGACTAGAATAACACTAGGAAACCTTCTCCTGTCCTTTTTCTCTTCACACAGGGTCACTACCAGGAGTGTCCAGCCTTCGCTTGGTCCAGGCGGGCTACTTCTCCCTCTCTATCGAATGGGATCAGCCTTCAACTCCTGTGCAGGGCTACAGACTCACCTATGGGCCACGAGGTCGAGCTCACTCACATTTCTGTTATTGTTTCCTGTCACTCTTAGACATTCTGCCTCTGACCTACATTATGAATTTTACATTCCTCCTTTGTTCTGACGATATCACAGAGTGAAGGGTTACAGTCAAGTCGATACAGTAGTCAAAAATTGTCAACTTGTTGATGGCAAGTTGGAACCGTGTCAAGAATGCACAGGAGTTTGAGTAAAGCCTGATTAGCGCTAGCTTCTCTTACTCTGAAGTGCCCTCAGGCACCGGCTGTAAGAGTTTGCACCGCTGCAGCCATGACCTAATTTATTAAATGCATTCGTCTTCAATATAGGTGTGAAAAAGGCTAAATTTAACTCTTTTTATAGACTGAACAATTAGTCATAAAATCCTTTCATTTCTGAGGACAGGGTGTGTCGAGAGGTTCTGATGATTACACAGTGATTCAGGAGGGGAAATTGCCCCCCTGAGGGAAGTTACGGCTTCTCCCACTGAACATGTGGCAGGAGTTGCCACTCTCATTCCTCCGCCAAAGGAATCTCATGTTCACCCTTCGACTCGCCAGGCAGATAGACGAAAGTAATTACAGGACAAGTTTTTTCACGGTTTATGTTTTAGGCTACCCTTAAAATTGAGTTAATTCGCCACCTCAAGCCCACTTACAGTAGAATGGATAAGCAAACTTAAGAATGGGATTTTGTATGTCTTTGCTGTGTAAGGGTATAGAGGAGACTTGCAGCTCCTCGGAGATCAGAGCTAAATCCTATTGAGATGCTGCAGTGTGACCTTAAAGGGGACGTTCCTGTTCAGAGACTTTTGCATTGACTAAAAAGTGGGACAGAATTCCTCTACAGTTATGTAAATGACTCTTTGTCAGTCGTCACTGAGGCTGGATGGCGGCCGAGGGTGGGACAAGCAGTTAGTAGGTGTTGTGAGCGACTAGTTTTCGCAAACGGCCAGGTTGGTCTGTAAATTTTTTTCCTTTAAATAAATAAAATCATCATGTGAAAACAGATTTTCTTTGATATTAAGAATTTTAGAGAAAGAACATATCAGTAAGGGGGAGATTCTTTTTTAACCCACTAACATGACCTATAAAGGCATTGTTGAGTAAAAGGTTACCTGATCTAAAGACCACACATACTGCACATTTCTGCTCCTGTAATTATGCTGGATGAAACGCTAAGCGTATTTTGAGATGCCTCCCAGACCGATAACAGTCCACCGTGCATCTTTTTGCCCTGTGCATTGACTAGGACAACCAGCGGCCCAGCTGCTGGAGCAGTCTCTGCCTGCAGACGCCTCCTCTGTCACCTTGGAGTCTCTTCAGCCCGACACAGAGTATGTCATCAACTTGTACCCTCTGTTCTCCAGAAACGGTGCATCCCCGTCCATCCTCAACGCTCGCACTTGTAAGTCCGTCACAACTGATGCTTTCATCAGTATGCTTTAAGAAAACAGATTGGATCAATATTATGAGGTGTTATAAAGCATGTACCGTATCCTTTAGATGGTAATGCCTTTTAGTGGAACAGAAAATGATATTAATCGTTTGTTTCCGATGGCTTCAGTGAGCCTGGAGGCTGTGCAGCAGTTGACAGTGGAGACGGTGTCTGAGGGCAGCGTCCGTGTCAAATGGAGACGAGTCAGTGGCGCACAAGCGTACCGTTTGGTATGGGGACCATTCACAGGTTAGAGTTTTTTTTTTTTCTGATAATATTTTTCTTTAAAATCTTCCATTTACAAAAAATATTTATGCTTTGCTTTTCCCCCAAGGTCGTAGCGTGGAGACTGTGGAGGTCGCTGGTGACACTGAGCTCTATACTTTGTCCAGCTTGCAGTCGGATACTGAGTACATTGTCACCATCATCCCGCTGTATGAGGGCAACACTGAGGGGCCCCGAGCCACAGCCAGATTCAAGATAGGTAGGAAGTGAGATGTTTGTCACGTTAAGCTTCTGGGGATTTTTACCCCGTCTTTACTGCGTCCTAATCCCTCAAAGCATGTTAAAATCAGCAATTAATTACTGTACTTTATGTGAGGCTAGATCTCTAAATGGCACATAGTAAAAAGCAGAAAAGTGGATGTTTTCCTATTTTTCAGTTCCATTTCTTTAGAAAACAGTTCAGTTTCAAATCCGTTGCCTGTCGCCTTTGCCTCTGGAGGTAAACTGGACGCTTATTACTGATACTTCTGTGTCCATTGTTTTTCTTATTAATGTGAGAATTTGCACTAGTGTGAGAATTTGCATCATTTTCCATTTGGTTGCAATTTTGCTTAACGTCAGTATTAAGATCACCATAATGTTTCTAACCTCACACTTTAATTAGAGCGAAGGCTTAGTCATTGCTTTTGGTCCATGTTTGAAACTCAAAGCCGCAGCCTGAAGAGAAGACCACATTTCTCATATTGCAGTAAAGTTCAGAAGGTCTTCATCTTCTCTGAAAACCTTTCACCTATCAGATAAAAACGAAACATTTTTTGAGCATTATTCTCCATTTTGCTGACATGCTGTAACCCATTAAGAATCCTCTTTGAAAAGGCGAGTGCCCTCTGTTTTGACCGGTCAAAAACAGAGACGGGGAAACGAGGAGGGAAAGAAAAGGAAGCAGAAAAAAAGATGGCCAAAAATCTCTCTGCCTGTTTGTCTCTCTTCTAAAAGTCAAACACGTGTTACTGTTTAGGTCGGACAGACACAAGCCTCAAAGCCCGGGCCTTTCATGTGTGATTCCCATATGGTGTCACTTCAATGAGATGAAGGCACTGAGTCACTCCGGAGCTGCTGCTTTTCTGTGCGGAGTAAAATACTGTCTGAAAACTGAAAAGGTTTCAGAAAGGACACACACAGACAATTTGATATCCTCTGCTTCTGTAATTGTAGCTATATGTGTGAGCATGTTTGTCATTTTTGTGATGTTGCCTCGTGGGACCCTTGCGGTTGTTTTTATTGATTGGAAAAGAGCTTGAGGAAGAAAATAATCGCGTGCTGCTTCCTCACTGTGCTTTCCTCAGAACGTCAAGAACAGCAGGTTCTCAGAGCAGTGACCACAGGACCCTCCTCAATCCGCCTCACCTGGAGACTGATCCGGTCCGCTGAAGGCTACCGCCTGGAGTGGAGGGCGGGAGAAGGTCAGATAAAAATGCAACATAATGGCTCACAGTTTTCCTTCTAATTCTGGCCCTGAAAACATACGGACAAGCAAGCATTTCTTTGAAAACATGTTGACAGTTTGAAAAGTTTAATCACAATCAACAGCCTGTTTTAAGACAAAGTAACCAGGAACTTCATCCGAACTACATCAAAAATATGTAGTTTTGTTTTGAAACTTTCATATTTCATAGCTTTTCTCTAGTTTATTTTGAAAATTGTTCAAATTTAACCCCCGGTCTCTAATTGGTGTGTCTGTGCATGGTTGCTTGTCTTGCGTGACTCTATGTTGCCTATTTATTTATTTTTTTTACATTTTTATGTGAAAACCTGGATATCTTGAATTGTAATTCCGCTCCCCCTTCTTAAGGAGAAATGATTGCATGTTAAGATAAAATGCTGAGTCTAAAACCTCTAATGTTGCAGTCTTGCTCTTTCCTGCAGGAAGTCCTCTCCAGAGCCTGTCCTTTCCTCGAAGCTCCACCAGCTACGAGCTAACGGGTCTCCGGCCAAACACTGAGTACATCTTCAAGCTGTACACGCTGTACGAAGGCCGTGAAGAAGCCACGCCTGTCTCCACTGAAAACATAGGTCAGTCAGCCGTTATAAACAGATTTCTGCTTAGTTTATGGGTCATAATCACGCTGGTGAGAGATGGCCTGCTATTTCAAGCTTTGAACTGCATGTCTCGGATGATTGTTTCTCCGTTTCAGACGAGCAGCCAATAGGAAGCGTGTCCAACCTGAGAGTGGTGGAGTCACTGGGCAGCACAGTTCGAATTGGGTGGACAGGCGTGGTGGGGGCCACGCAGTACCGGATTGTTATCTTAAACAGCGAAGGTACGCTCAAATTTTATTTCTGCTTTTTGTTACTTTTCATTGGTTAAGGAAAAAATTATAGCCTTTGCTTCTCCCGGTGTCATGTCAGATGGGACAGAGTCGATCCAAGTTATTCCCGGAAACCAGACGACCCTTGACCTCAGAGATCTGACAGTGGGGGTGTCATATGGCGTCAGCGTCACTGCCCTGGTGAGGTCGAACGAAGGAGAAACCGTCACCGTCTTCATCAAACCAGGTGAGCTGAACAGTGCGTTTGAAATCACCTGAAAATCACCTGAATAGGTTTACAGGTAAAACACCTGTAAACCTTTGTTTTCCTGCAGAGCCGGCTGCAGGCAGAGTGACCAATCTCAGAGCAACAAATGCAAACAGCCGGAGAATTCGCATCGCTTGGCAAGGTGTCACTGGTGCAACAGGATATAGAGTCACTTGGAGGCAAGGCAACAGTAAGTAAAGCTCTGTCCATTTAAAGGAGACCCCAAAAGTATACAAACCCTTAAAATCTTTGAAAATAAGTGAGATAATTAGTCAATTTAAAACCTTTTTCCACCTAGCGCAACATGTTAGATAACACATCTGAAAAAAACAAATCTCTGATAAAGGATATATTGGGGGATGGAGGGGGAATACGACAACTACCTGGTTGTATAAATGTGCACAAGTTATATTTTGTAACGTCTTATGATTGAATTTTAGCCTCTAGTCTTCTCTGGTACATGTTTCAGCCATCGTCATCTTGACAATATTTGACACCCTTATTAAAGTTGTTGATCTCTTTCAGATTGTGAGAACAGCTCATGTCCACATTCCTCTTTAAGTGAGCCTGCACAGTTTTGGTCAGATCTGGTTCTGGCCTCTGGCTAGGCCTTTCCATACCTTTAATTTTCCTCAGGAAGTCATTCTTTTGTTGATTTGGACGTCTGCTTTGGTTCACTCCAAAGCTACAAAGTCTTTATCTATGGTTTCCCGGCAGGTGTCTGAATGTTTTAGCTCAAATTTGAAAGCCTCATAGAACTAGTCATGATTTCATCCATCTTATCAAAGAGCACAGTTCCATCTGAACAAAACTTACTCCATACCATGATGCTGCTGCTTCTTTGTTTCACTGTAGGTACGCTGTTCTTCGGGTAATGGCATGTTTGTTTTCGTGCCAAACATGCCTTTTGAAATAGCAAATTAAAACTTGAAGTTTAGCTTTATCTAATCATATGACTCTCCTCCACAAGGCTTGGGAAACTTTACCCAGTTTTTAATCATTTTCTTCTCCTGACTGTAGAAGAAAATGATTTTGTCTTCAACCATCTATTCCAACTTACAGACAATAATTGTTGTCGCATGTCACTGGTGTAGATTTATGGTCTTAAGTGGAAGGGAATAGTACTTTTCCTCTTGTTTCTTGATGTTTAGCATCCAAAAGGGAAGAAGTCCAGTTACCTTCTACTTAAACTCTTAAAAGTCACATGTAGAACATTTTACTAACATGGTCTTACTAACCTCCTTGATAAGTTTTTAACTCAACCTTTTCATCAGTTTTGGAGAAATGTCCAGTTTTTTTCTCATATTTTTTTTATGTATGTCACTGTGGTTTCTGCATCCATCTCCTGACTGATACCTTTATACAGCATGCTCCTTTCCTTCTCCATAGCTTTGGTCTTTATCTAAAAGATGTAAATGAGCAATTATGAGAGAGATCAAATGGCAGGTGTGAACTCAAGACGAGTGTATGCTGAAATTAAATTTAAAGGTGCCTCAGAAAATATGCTAATAATACAACTTGGACTTTTAATCGGGTGTGTATGCTTTTGAGAGCCGTGACATAGGCATATATTTCAGGATGTTCTACTGCAATATATTTTCTTGTATTTTACAATCTTCTGTTCTCCTGTGCAGACGCAGAGCAGTCTCGTCTTCTGGGAGCAGAGTCTACTTTTTACACAATAGATGGCCTGCAGCCGGATGAGGGTGTGGTAATCGGTGTCGCCCCTATCGTTAATCAGCGTGTTGGCGAAGTCGTCACTTTGTCTTCAAGGACAAATCCCTCTACTGGAGCGTTGTCTGGGCTTCGTGCCACTGAGGTTTTGTCACAGAGGATACGCATTGCGTGGTCATCCTTTTCTCGAGCTACTGGGTACAAGATCGTTTGGCGCCATGAAGATGGTAAGAAGTGATTTGCTGTAGATACAGCAGCTATTAAGGGTTTACATATTCAGTTCTTTGCAAAAGCCTTCATGACCTCTGAAATTATGTGCATCTTTACACATTTTACAATCACAAATCTTTACGTGTTTCACAGGTATTTTACATGACAGATCAACAGAAAGTTAGACATAATTTTGAAGGGTAAGCAAAAATATAACATGGCTTTGCAAAAAAAAAAAAAATTATTTTTGCAAATAAAAATATGAACAGTGTGGCCTGTGTGTGTATTCAGCTATGGGACATAGTAGATATTTAGAACAAAAAACATGGAGACGGGAGACTACTTTTTTTTTCTCTCCCATTCATCTAGCAAAATAGCTCAGCCTCTGTCACAGAGACCAACAGTGATGGATTAAGTTCTGGACTTTGACTGGACCATCTGAACACATAAATATGCTTTAATAAGGTGATCCTCTGCCCATTTCTGAAGTCTTTTATAGCCTTCAACAGGTTTGCCTTCATGATTGTCCTTTATTTAGCTTCCTCCATCTTCCTACAAGTCTGACCTTATTCCCCATCTATGGTTAAAAAAAAAAAAAAAAGCATACTCACAGCATGATGCTGCCACCACCATGTGCCACCATGGGGAGGGGTGTTTGAGGTGCCGTGCTATTTTTCAGCCACACATAGAGTTGTATATGGAGGCCAGTGCTTCTCAATTCCAGTCCTCAGCGCCTCCTCTGCTCTGCATGTTTTAGATGTGCCTCTATTCCAGAACAGCTGATTCAAATGATTGCATGACCATCAAGTACTGCAGAAGCCTGTTAATTCCCCCAAATATTCAATTCAGGTGTGTGGCAGAAAGGAAACCCTGCTATTCCGCACAAAGGGAGATATTATATTAGACAGGTACTAGATACTATTATTAGATTTCTCCATAACTTTCTCCTTGACCTGTCTGCTGTGTTCCTTGGTCTTCATGATGCCGTTTGTTAACTAATGTTTTCCAACAGACTTCTGATCCCTTTACTGAACAGCTATTGTTATACTGAGGTTGAATTGGACACATGTTGACTCTGTTTACTGATTAGGGGACATTTGAAAAGCAATTTGCTGCCCTGGATTTGATTTAAGGGTATCAGAGTAAAGGGGGATTGGCACAAATGTATCACACATAAAAAAAAGAGTATTGAGAAGGTTAATGTTGACACTTTCTGTATCTCCATGCAGGAACTGAAACAACACAAACCGTAGCTGCTGATGTCTCCTCCTACACCATAGACGGCCTTCGGCCTAACTCGGCTTACACTGTGCAGGTTTCTGCCCTCGTTGGCGCTCGAGAAGGAAGTCCAGCTGTCCTCAGCGTTAGAACAGGTATCTCGTTTGTTTTCTCCTTAGCTACTGTTGCTGTTTTTAGCAATGCCCCTGCTGAAAGTGGGGGGGGAGGCGGGGAAAGGGAACAAAGTTTGAAATGTTTCTGTCCTGACAGAATCCGACCAGTCGGTTGTGGGAACTGTGACGTCGCTTAAAGTCCAGGAAGCCCGAGGGGAAGCGGTGCGGGTCTCCTGGGTTGGTGTCCAGGGAGCAACAGCTTATCGCATCATTTGGAGGAGAGTCGACGGTGAGCTAGTTTGTGTTTATCCGTGTGTTTTCTGTCGTGCTGCTATGTTCCCGTCTGCCTCGCTGATCTGCTGCAGAAGTCAGAGATCTTTCTGCCTCTTTCTGCAATAAGATCCTTGTTCGATCTCAGCTCAGACCGACGACCTATCCGTGTTTTACTTAAACACTTCAACCAAACTGTTTCAATAGTTTTTTCTTCAACTTTAGATTCCCACAGCTCATTGCATCCATGTCGGTGTGATTTCTAGTACACCCTTCTTAATGAAACCAATTCCAATTCATGGAAATGCGAATAAAAATCTGACTGTCATGCAAAGAAGGTCTTCTTTTCACACGACTTTCTGCTGCTGTAGGTAGGGAAGAGCGGAGCCAGCTGGTGGGCCGGGATGTGAGTTCCATGGATCTGGACCAGCTCGATCCTGGAGTTCAGTACGAGGTTCAGGTCATCGCTTTAGTTGAAAACAGGGAAGGGTCGCCCGTTTCCGTCAGAATCACCACACGTGAGCCCTGCATTTTACTGTCGGATACGTTGTACGGTGAAACATGTCGGCGTTGGGTTGTGATCTTGTGTGTTCTCCATTTGCACAGCTGGTTATGTCACCCCACCCCCCACACTACCAACCACAACTATACGAGCGACCGAGGCTAACGCGGATTCTGTGCGGCTGAGCTGGGCTCTCCTTAAGGGCGCCACAGGATATATTCTTCGCTGGAAAGAGGAGACAGGTGAAGAAAAGGAAGTCACGATTTACATTGTACAGCCAAACTCTCAATAACCGTTTCATCATTTTAAATATAAATATTCGTCAGATGTCGGCCGGGGCCTCTCCGTCACCCTGCCTCCGTCGTCCAGCTCGTACCTGGTGACCGGGCTGCGTTTGGGCCGCCGGTACAGATTCACCATCCAGCCCACCTTCGCAGGCGGAGTTTCACCTGAGACTTTTGTAGATGAACGCACCGGTAATGCACCGTCATCACGTTAAAAAGCCTCAAAAGCAGGAGACATTTGGCCATTGTTGCGAACCGTTTCCTCTGCAGTGTGTCTGGGTGGACGCCTTGACGTGGTGTTTCTTGTGCCTGCGTCCACCGATCGGTCTGACCTGGTGAGACCTCTGCGGGACATTGTCACCAGTGCAGCAGGGTCGCTCGCAGCTATTGGGCCCCAAGACTCGCAGGTACATTTCACTCTCAAAAGAGAAGAAAAGTAGGTTAAAATGCTGATAGATTTTATTTTTTATTTTTTTTAATTTGACAATAATCTGGTTTTTTGTAGGTTGGGGTGGTCGTGTACAGCTTTAGACCCAAAATCTGGTTCCTGCTCAATCGTCATTCAAGATTCGACACGCTGCTCCAAGAGATCCAGTCTACACCCTTTGATGAAAGCCCAGGGAATAACATTGGTCTGTTTTTTTTTTTAAGAATCATCTGTTTTAAGCAGCTGATATTGTGTGGCGGTGTGCAGTGGCGACATTAACTGTGTTACTCTTCAGGTGAGGCGGTGACGTTCACTCGACAGTACCTGCTGACCCCCTCAGCTGGACGGAGACCCAGGGTGCCCGGGGTGGTCGTGATCATTGCTGACAGAAAGTCTGTGGACAACCTGACCCTCGCAGCCAGCGGTCTGAGAGATGCAGGTGTGAGCGACTGAAACCGTGAACATGTGATGTGTGACGCCGACATCACTCTGGTTAGATGAAATCACTGCTTAGCATTTGGATAGTTTAATCCCTTTCCTGAATCAAATCCATTTTTTCAGTTGTGTCCTTCATAATCCATAAGAATTAAAACAAACGTTATGCAAAACTTTAAAAATAAAAAGTCAGAGTTATAAATATCAAATCAAATCAAATTTATTTGCATAGCACCTTTCAGCAACAAGGCATTTCAAAGTGCTTTACATCGTAAAAGCACACAAATACAAAGTCATAGAAACGGTCAACAATTGAAGCGTTACATTTCGCCGTTGTTAGACATCAGATTGTTGAATAACGTTTCATTGATTATGTTTCAAAACCAATTCCACTCACGGTTTTTGAGTCTAGCTTGAAATGCACTCAGTGTTTCGGCTGTTTTTCAGTTTTCTGGAGGATTGTTCCAGATTATAACAAACTTCATTATAAAAAAAGTCATTCAGAGAAGCAGTCTTTCAAAAGTATCCATGCCCCTTAACCTTTTGGATATTTTAAACTGCTGTGTGTGTTTTTTGGGGGATTTTGTAACAAAGTAATGCAAATTGATGGAAAAAAATACCAACAATCCTTTTTACAAATACAAATCTGAAATGTGTGGCATGCACTTGCATTCACCCACATTTAATCAGATACTCACATTTAAACTCCAGTGAAACAAATCCAGGCTTAAGCTGTTCCATAAAAACGAAAGTAATAAACATCTCAAGTGGTCTGAAAACAAACACACGTATCATTTTTCTTCCACTTAATAGTCATGTGACACTTTGGTTGTTCTGGAAGATAAATTACCAATTAAAAACATTGAAGTTTGTGGTAAAAAGAGACTAGATCTGAGAGACACTGTAGAAGTTATTTATCTTTTTTTCTGATTTCAGTGACATACATTTTTATTTTCTTTTTGACTTCCAAATAATCCAGGTCCGTGGTGTTTTAGCGCTACTTTGTGGATTCTTTATTTTAGGTTGCCTAAAATAACTCTCCTAATTGTGTCATCATGTTTCTGTGACATGTGGGCGCTGCGTGATCTTTCAGGCTACATAATGTGTAATAAACAGGGAAGCTGATTTTTCACAAATTTCCCTGAGATGTAAAAAAAAAAAAAAAAAAAAACTCAGTGTGAAAAATTTCTGCTCCTCTCTTATCTATGTTGCAGAAATGCTTCACTTGACATGAATCTTCACATATGTGTTTGCATGCAAGGTGTGACCGTGCTAGCTGTGGGAATAGGCCAAGCCGACACGGAGGAGCTGCGGCGGGCTGTGACTGACCGAAGCCCGCAGAACATCCTGTACGCCGGTAACGCGGAACGACTCAACACTCTGCACCCTGATCTGGCCGACTTGCTTTGTGGAATTGCCAGAATCCCAGAGGTGAGTCTGTTGATTAACAGGCCACGTTGGTTTTGGGAAAAAAAAGCTTGAAATTCTCTTTAGGATTTGTTAGCGAGTAATGGTGGAGATAGATCGATGGATAGGGGCTTTGTCTGTGGTAATGCAAGTGATTCTCTTGACTGTCGTGTTTTAAAAAAAAATAATAATAATAAAACTGAACCCTCTATAGTCCTCTCCTAATATTTTGAGAAACAGATCACCACTTTTAATCCTGAATACAGGGGGGTTAAATTTCCTCTGTGTGACTAGACTTATCTTGATGGAGACAGTAGTAGCTAGTAGCTCCCGCCGGACCACTGGAGGTGGAGAAACAGCATGAGAAATATTTCTAAACTCACCTAGGGTCACTTAGTTTCAAATTGACCATTGTTTAGCCCACCTGAGTATTGTTGCTGA
This sequence comes from Poecilia mexicana, assembly GCF_051168715.1. Taxonomy (NCBI): domain Eukaryota; kingdom Metazoa; phylum Chordata; class Actinopteri; order Cyprinodontiformes; family Poeciliidae; genus Poecilia; species Poecilia mexicana. The sequence goes on along the minus strand of NW_028263374.1, from coordinate 14,374,492 downwards.
CCATGTCCATCCCTTTATCACCATGGTATACATATCTTCTTATGGCTGCATGTAACACACCAGGTCATAAAGCTTAAATCATTTCAAACTAGTTTCTTGAAAAATGGCAGCGAGTTTATTGGCCACCATGGATCTTTTATCATTTTCCTCAAATTTTAGAGGAATGTTTCTGATACCTTGCTGAATCGGTGCCATCAGTGCCAAACTTGTTCTAGCTTGATTTAACTCATAAAGTGAGCAGCAAGAGGAGCATATTGGCACCTTTCAGTGTCCAACAATGAGCCTGAGAGCTACATTGGGTAGAGAGAGATGTCTGGATTTAAATCTGGTCCCGATTCAACCTGATCTCAGTTAAATGAAAGTCAGTGGATCATTTGATGAATATTTCATTCCACCTAAAGGTTTCCTTTGATTTGTTCAGGTCACTCCAGGTAAAGAGCAGTGTACCGTACAGTGTCCTCGGGTAAGTCGGTTTTACGCCATCCAGGATAAATGAAACTTACTGATGCCTTTTTCCTTATTATGGATTTTTATTCATTTATGCCTTTTAGGGCGAGAAGGGAGATCGTGGCGAGACGGTAAAAATTTACAGTTTCTTTCTCCTTTTAACATCTTCCAAACAGAAATTAGAAAGTTGTGCTATTAATGAAATGACATTTATTAGGTTTTAGCCAGTTTTTGAGTGTCGTTTGCAACTTTTTGTGTCTGCAAAAAAATAATCATCAGTAAATGTTAAAGTGCCTCTTTCTGCTTTGTGCCACAGGGTGCAAGAGGCAGAGATGGTGCAGATGGACGCAAGGGCGAGCCTGTGAGTCAGACAGATCAGCCACTTTGACAATCCGTTGTGGAATAACGTACAGTGTTATATTTTAAGCTAACATGCTGTGTGTCCCCTAATGTCACGATGCAGGGCCGTGATGGTTTGCCTGGGAGGGAAGGTCCGAGAGGTCCTGAAGGACGTCCAGGAACACCAGGACAAACGAGCCCTATTGACCCTTCTCAGCGGATAAAAGGGGAGAAGGGGGAGAGGGTGAGTGCAGCTGAGTTCATGCCAACATGATCAAAAGAAAACTGTCAAAGAAACGTTTATATATTTTCATCTTTTAGGGCTTTCCGGGAGTGGATGGAAATCCAGGATTTCCAGGAAGACCAGGAGCTCCTGGAAATGCAGGCGTTCCGGTGAGTAGAGCTACTGGAACCCATTGATTGATATTTTTTTGTTGTTGTTGTTGGTTTTAGTTTAACAATAAAAACAACTTTTTGTCGACCCTTAGGGCTCCCAAGGTCTCCCCGGGGTCAGAGGAAGCCCAGTGAGTAACACACTGACCCTCGAGCTACCAGGTGTATGTCAAAACTCAGCCCTGTATTGTTGTCTTGTTTTAGGGTGAACCAGGAGGACAAGGCACGCCGGGGTCAAAGGGTGATAAAGGGGAGAGGGTGAGCTCAAACCTTATTTCAAATTTCACAAAGAAAAACGTTCCTTCGGTACAAACGAAAGCCGAGACCAAAGTGATGCGTGAGGTGTTTTATACTTTCTGTGGTTTGGTGATGTTTCAGGGTGAGCCGGGTTCCTCTGTGCCTGGTGGGGGTCTTGCAGGGAGGAAGGGAGAGCCAGGCGTCCCAGGAATACCAGTAAGAACCTATAGAGTTGCGAAATTGAGATAAAGATGGAAAAAAAACCAACAAAATTCACATTTTTTACTGTATTTTGTGTAGTAAATGAAAAGTTCCACATTTAAAACATTCATCTTTTATTGATAACATCATGTCTGATTCCTATGGAGGGGTGGAGAAAGACTCCTGAAGGTGTCACAGATCTCCTTAGGGGAACCCAGTAATTTTCTGGATCTCATGTGAAGGGTAATCCGGGTCGGCCAGGTGGCGACGGAGCCAAGGGAGACCCCGGAGTTCCAGGCCGATCAGGTCAGGACGGTCGCCCAGGAATCCCAGGAACGCCGGGACTTTCCATTAAGGTTTGGCTCCTCCACAGCTTCTCTGCAAATTGATTAATTATAATTGATTTACCAGGGCAAAAGGGGAATGAATACAAATGCCTGCCACACTTTTCAGATTCCCTAAATGATGTTTCATTCTCCTTTTGTGCCACAACAACCTCTAAGTTCTTTACTTTGACCTGTCACATAAAATCCCAATGGAATAGACTGAAATCTGTCACTGCCACATGTCAAAATGTAGATGAAGCTGAAAGGGTACTAATACATTTTCAAGGTCCTGCTTGGTAATTAACATGACTGAAAAATAACAAATCGGAGAGCCACACGTTGGTTCTTTAGTCCTCTTTGAGTTAGATTATTGTTAGTAAAGCAGAGCTGCTGTGTTCAGAATAACTCACATGGTGGTAGCATTGAGTTACATGCAGAGAAAGCATCACAGCCGAGGCTCAAATTTACCTTTGACTTTTCCTGTGGATGAATACTTTCTGCAATTTTTTACTGTATTTGATTTGATCGGCTCAGTGAGTTCTGTTTCATTCCTTGCATGCATATTTGAAAACATTTTTTTTCTTTTCTTGCCAGTAAAATGAATTATAAATATAATATGATCTTGGGATATATTTTACTCTTAGTTACGTGTAGATCGGAATCATTGGCTGTTGCCACTTTTATGTAACGGATATGATTGAGTCCATGCATTGAGTACACTCCAGTCCACAGGATCCCTGCAGCACCTTATTATGCTTTTCACAATGCAGCGTGCATTATTTTATCACAACAGGAGCCAGGCTGCCACAGACGTTGATTTTTTTGTTGCTCCTGTCGAACAATGCTGCCAGATTAGATGTAGAAGATGCCATTTATACCAGCTAGATCTCTCTGATGCAGGATAAAATAATTGCTGCTTAATTATTGCAGCAATGATCATTAGTAATCTCACGCTGGGCTTTGCAGACCCTCTGTCTACACCGATGAAGATTAATTCCTCTTCTTCTCACTGAAAATTGAAAGCTTAAATGATGGCTTGTTCTTCTTTCTAATGAATTCATCAAATAATTATCATATCCACTCATGGAGCTTTGATTATCAGTTTTCTGTTTATCAGTTGATTATTAGGTAAAAAAAAAAAAAAAACCAGATGAATAAAGCAAAGTACGTTTCCAGATACAACAGAACTCTGCTATTCCTTGTGCTTGGTCTCAGTGTACATCACAAAGTTTGACAGGATTTGATCCTGATTTTCACAAGGTTTTATTACGTTCTTTAAATTTAGACCCAAGTAATATTTTTGTTTCACTACACGAACGTACATGGGAAGACAGGAAACTGTGTAAATACAATTCAATGCATTTATCATTGAAAAATCATTCCTTTTTTCCCACTAGTTTATTTTTCCTAAAAAAGTAATATCCCACATATCCCATTTATGTTTAATTGGTTAGTGAAACAGGAGAGTTTATTTTAGCAAAATAATATCTCTATTTTGCTGGTTTAAAAATGATCCTCTCTTATCTGTTACACAGTAATTGTACAGTTTCTTTTTTTTTTTGTCTTTGCTTACTAAGCTTTTTTTTTCTCAAATATTTCTGACTTTGTTTCATTTTATCTCCCTCAGGGAGATAAGGGCAGCCAAGGAGAGAGGGTGAGTCATGCCATATTGAACATGTTCTCTGAGTGCAGACATTTCCCCAGGAGCCAAAGAGCGTAAAAGATCCTCGGCTCTTATCTCTCTTTGCTGACAGGGACCTCCGGGAGTGGGAAGCGGTGTGGCCGTGAAGGGTGAAAAGGGCTCCCCCGTAAGCATCGTCAGTCACTCGTAATGTGCTGACTCGTTAGTTTTGCAGGTGAACCTCTGTGCGCATCTCGTGTACTTTGCATTTTCTAATTGCTTTGACATCCTCAGGGCATCCCGGGAACGCCTGGCGGCCCGGGCCCGAGGGGGCCGGCAGGGCCACAGGGCAGCAGAGGAGAAAAGGTATCTGCAGGCTTGATTTGGTGATCTAACTGTGAACAGAGCAGAGCGACTGTTTTAATGAGAACGGGTCATCTGTGGTCGTCAGGGCGAAGACGGTGCCGGTCTACCTGGACCTCCAGGAAAGCAAGGAGAGACCGGGGATAGGGTGAGTCTGATTGAAGAAGATTTCTGATTGGCCGGTGAGATTTAAATGGCTGCCTCAAAGAAGCATAGCTTAACTTTGAATTAGATGTACGGTGCAAAGTGTATTACCAATGTTTTCTCCACGTGGATTCGGTGCAATACAATCCTGATTCACTAACCAGTGGCTCCACCTGTAGGATAAATGGCAACAGACTTTGCAGAAATTTCACAAAATGCTGTTAAAACATAGCAGTGGATACTTAATCAATTGCTCTGGTAATTGATGAAGTATCCATAATTATTTTTTTAGCAGTTCTAAAAAATAATTATGGCATGTGATTTTGTTTTTGTCCAGATGAGTGTATTTTTGTTTTGTTTTGTTGTTTTTTTACACCTGAAGATAATGCATGATGTTCAACCATGCAATCTTTTAGAATTAGTCTGAATTTGCTTCACCTGAACGACCCTGTGCCCTGGATGAAAAGCACCGCGGCGCAACATTTTTAGCTTATACATATTTCCGATAATTTCCAGGGTCCCCGCGGGCCTGCAGGTGAGATCGGCAACAAGGTAAGACGCATGCGATTAAAACAAAATATTTCTGTAACAAGATGGAAGAGGAACGACCGACCTCTGTCCCACCAGGGAGACCGAGGACAGCCGGGCGAGCCTGGGACACGAGGAGACAGGGTGAGTCATATGTTAGTCCCTGCGGACATGTCCACACCGGCATGTATGGTACTGTGAATGCTTAAAATCTTCAGCTTCTCCTGAAATTGACAGTGGATTGCATCTTGGCGACAGCTTAAGCAGAACGTGTTGATGATGTTCTCGCTTCTCTGTGGACTCTGATGTTCCAGTAGGACTTGGACAGCAAAGCCTTGGTGCTTCGTTGATTGTTTCTGAATCTCCCAAGGGATTTGCTTTTATCTTAGAGGGACAGTTTGGGTCAGAAAGTTGACAGCAGACAGTTTGTTGGAGCAGCAGTTTGTCTATAGCTGAGAGGAAAAAGTTAGAGAAGCTCATCAGAAAGACCAGCTCTGAGACCAGGATGTCCTCTAGTTGGACAATGTCTCCCACCTCAAGCATGAAGCGGCTGCAGAACTGGGGATCTCTGAGAGACCACTGCGTCTCAGGTGCACAAAGTCGCATGATTGCAGATCCTTCCTCTCAGCAGCTATAAGATTTTATAACCATCACTGCTTCCAACAAACCCAACCGGTTGTTTACATCCCTCATGTTTGTTTTTGCACAGTTTTTCATTTTCTTGTCAATTGTGTGTTAAGTTTGCAGTAGCGTTAAGCAAAGTTTGTACACTTCTTAAAATCATCTTATTCAGTTGAACTAAATTATTTCTCATAGGTGTACATGTTTTATATAAATTTCCCCTTATTGTTCAATCTGTTATTGTATTTTTTTTTGTTTTATTGCTAATTTTATGTCTTTCTACTTTCATTTACATTAATTACTGATTTTGTACACCTGAAATTAAATGAGGGATATTTAATTTCATTTCTGTCCCCTTCTCTTCTCTATTTCTATTTCCGTTTTCATTTTTGTCAGTAACCTCAGATATTTTTGAACTTTTGCATCTTCATAGGGGGAGCGAGGGCCTGCTGGGGAGACCGGAGAGAAAGTGAGTAGAGCTGAAGTTGTTGACCGTTGACCTTTATTGATTTAAAGGAAGTTTGCAACGTTTTCAGCATAATGCTGTCTTCTTAGGGAGACCCAGGGAAGGCAGGCATCCCAGGATCACCAGGCCTGAGAGTGAGCATTGCTTAAATACTTCATTCCTCGTCTGTGTGCTTTCCTTTTTGGTGCTCCTTATGTATATGGAGCGTCTAAACTTATTGTTTTAATTTAATCAAAGGGTTTACCAGGCCCAAGTGGACCAGCAGGAGAAAAGGTGAGACTGAGAGTCTATTAGGATCAGCGATGCATGAAGCTGCAGGTCACATCTGCGTGTCGCATCTTTCATAATCTGATTGGATGGACTTTCAAGACACGATGTCTGTTTCCAGGGGAATGAAGGAGCACGAGGGGAGCCGGGCAGGAGTGTGAGTGTTTAGATCTGATACCTGCAAGTATTGACTGAAGGTCTCTGACAGTGAAATGGAGACACTCTGCTCTCTTTTTAATCATTCAGACGGCAGGTTTACCAGGGAAGAAAGGAGAACAGGTTAGAGATAAAACGTGTCTGAATAAAAAAAAACAAAAAAAAACTATTATCAGCTCAAACAGACATTTTATGTTCTTGGTTCTTTGCTTGTTTTTTTTTCCAAAGGGTGAAAGTGGTCTGCCTGGATCTGAAGGCCTGAGAGGGGAGAAGGGGGAACCGGGGCAAAGAGGAGAGAAAGTGAGCATCCACACGAGGAATCACATGTTGGAGAAATCACGTTTATCAAATCAACATGACTCTCTGTTGCTCCATCAGGGTTCTCCAGGTACTGGAGGGTCTGGTGTTCTTGGACCTAAAGGAGAGCCAGGAGAGCGAGTAGGTTTATTATAATTTAGTCCTCACAAAGGGCACGCCTTATTTGTGAAACAATCTTTTGAGCTGTGTCCACTAAAACTCCTCCAGTTTGGTGTGGATTAAACATGTGGTCTTTCCTCAGGGACTTGCCGGTCTTAATGGACGACCAGGAGCCAAGGTATGTGGCCCTTATTGGCTTTTTCTTCAAATTTGCAGCAGCTTAATTGCTAAGTTGACCTTTTTCACTGTTATTTAGGGAGACCCAGGAGAAGCAGGCGAGAGGGGAGAGAACGGACGCCCAGGAATCCCAGGAAAACCTGGCCTGCCTGGAAAACAGGTCCGAATCGAAGGAAAATTCAATCTTTAAAAGCAAAATAAAAAGAGCTTCAGACAACATTGAAAAACAGTCAGATATGGAGGACAAACGGTGCTGCTGGCCTCAAGAGTTTGTGTAATAATTAAACAAAAGAGTAAAAAATAGCAATGTTTCCCATGCAGTAATGAGGTTTGTAGATGTGTTCAAATCCATAAAGTCTCTCCAAAAATGTTTCTTAATAACAGACTTGATAAGTATATAGATATTTTAAAATTCAGTTTAAAAGTGCTGCTTTTAAACTGTGAATTTGATGCGCTGCAGAACATCAGATTTATTGCTGACAAAACGATGTCGCTCACCTGCTGAAGAGCGAATATAAACATCCCCAATCTCCCACTGAAAGGACCTGACGTCCAAAAAATCCAGAGTGGAGAGCATCCGCCCTGCTACTGCTGTGGAGCTTTTTTTTTTTTTTTTAAGTGAGGTTGTAGATTTATGCCTGAGGCTTTTGCCCTAGAAGACGCATTTGTCTTAATTTCCCGTCATTCTAGTCTCTTGTATGGGACTGCAAGCCGCTCTAATGGAGCCGCAGATCAGCCATTCAGATACAATGACTGCTGCATACATATTAGTGTAACCGTTGTTTTTCAGATGACCTTTGACTTCAGTCACTTGTCTGTTGATTGAAATTACATCTGAGTTTATATCAGCTTGAACATGCTGGGAATCATTTTTTACAATTAATAATGAAAATAATCTGTCCAGCGGTCCAGGCAGGCTAATCTTTCAGAACTAAAAAGCTGTTTTAGTGTTTGTGTGAGCTCAACCAGACATATTTTACTCACCCACTGTTTTTTTTTTCACTGTCTACTCATTTTATTTAATCAAAAACAGCCCAAAAAAAAAAAAAAAAGAGTTGGCTATAAATATCACATATTTTAATGTTTCAGTCTCAGTTGGTTTTGATTTCATATTTCTTTGCTAACTGTCTTTTTTGGGGTGGTTTTTGTTAAGCGCTGCGTCCGCCACTTTATTCGATTCACTGATTTTTGCTGTTATTCTTTTACTATTAGTTCTGTGACACTTTGTCTTATTCTTTCATAGTAGATACATTTCGCAGCATATTCGCTGTGATGCTAAGCTCTTCCCTCTTGTTTCTAACATGCATCCCTTTCTAATGATGGCAGTTTAGAGGTAAAGAAAAAATAAAGCCTCTTTTTTGGTGTAAAACTCCCATTTCATGTTACCTGCCACTTCTTTATCATTTTATTTTACTATTTCCAAATTCTAGGGAGAAAAAGGTGACAAAGGTGACGAAGGCACACCCGTAAGTGGCTCTGGTTTCGTTTAATGTGTCATTTAACATGAACTTTAATCATCATTCTGACTTGATGATTAGGAGCCAAATGTGATCATGAAAATTTCATCCGTTTTCTCCTGCAGGGAGAATCTGGACTTCCAGGAAAACCAGGAGAAAGAGGTTTGCGGGTAGGAGATTTTCTTCTGGTTAATTTGCCACATTAGCTGCCACCTCACATCGAGTCCAGGTAACAGACATCGTTACTGAATGCTCGTTCAGGGACTGCCGGGTCAGGCGGGGCGGCCAGGAGAGAAAGGAGACCTGGGAGATCCGGGAGAGCAGGGGAGAAATGTGAGAGACTCTTTTATGTTTAATCGCACAGACAGCTTTTCGATGCGCTCTTGTGCTATTCCGGAGAGCACGTAAGAGAGCAAACCGCCAGGAAGGTCGTCTGCTCATTGCCTTTATCGATCTGGGTTCGATTACAGGGCAGCCCTGGACCCGCTGGCCCGAGAGGAGAGAAAGGAGAGCTGGTATGCCGTCTCCTTTCATATTGAAATCGACTCGTGTACCTTCAGATGTGAACTCAGCAGATTCACACGCTTTCTTCTCTTTAAGGGACCTCAAGGGCCTGCAGGACCACCGGGGAAAGTGGTGAGTTTCTCACTTAGCGTTTTTTTTTTTTTTCTGTTTGGACAAAAATGCCGATGCGTTGAAAAAGCCGAGCTTAATGCGATACCTCATGCTTGTCTGTCAACAGGCTGACATCCAGGGTCAGCTGAGAGGAGAGCGAGGGGAGAAGGTCTGTGCTCGTACTGTGTGTTCTGGTTTCAGTGCATAAAAAATAAAAATAAAAAAATGCAGGAACATTTTACTTTGAAATTGCAGGTTTCGACCCGGAGCTTTGCAAATGTACTCGTACCTCACAACATGAAAGTCACAGCAAGAAATGTCAATGTCTTTTTATGTGATGGATCAACATAAAGTAGAGGAATATTGTGAAATTGAAGGAAATATACTAATAGATGCATTTTTAAAAAAAAAAGAAAAGCCCAAGTGTGGTCTGCATTTCTGTCAGTTCCCTTTACTTTGGTACCACTAAATAAAATCCATTGCGACCAAAAGTCACAAAAACGGTACGGCACAACTGCAAACCTACCGAGTCCATCAAAACTAACAGGTTTGGCAAGGAGAGCATTATTCTTCTGGGAGCTGAGCATAACTGCCTGCCACACTTTAGAGATTTTTACTCATAAAACATTTTGAAAACCGAGCGTTGTGTGTTCCCTGCACTTCATAATCATGCACTGCGTATGCTGGCCTGTCATATAAAATCTCAACTAACCGCATTCACATTTGTGACTTCAACTATTACAAGTCACTTTGTTTTGAAAACAGTAGTAGCACTCACTAGAGGTCTTACATTATCGTGACCCCAGGGTGACGCCGGTGACCCCGGAGAGCACGGCGGCAAAGGTCAGAAAGGGGAAGCGGGGACTCCTGGAGCTCCAGGCCTGCGAGTGAGTTTGGTGTTTTAAATGGCTGCTGATTTTCCACTCTGCTCTAAATGCACCCGCATGCACATCCACTCCTTTCTGTGTGGATTTGCTGTGCATGACTGATCATTGTCCGTGACTTCTTCTTCTTCTGTCCATGAAGGGTCCGGAGGGACCGAGGGGGCCGGCAGGGATAAAAGTGAGTTTGTTCCATGCTTCAGTCATCATAACTGGTAGAAATGTTCGTCTCATTTTCAAATATAATGAAATGAATTTCCCTACGAATGTCTGCAGGGTGACACAGGAGAAAGAGGATCGCCCGGAGAGAAGGTTTGCAATCGATAAGTGTGACGAAGTTTGGTTTAATCAAGACTGAATCCAACAGTTATTCACTTTTTATCTGAGTCTTGAGTTTTTGTCTGAGTCTTGACTCAGCAGCAAATCAGAACGCCTTGTTATTTCTTTCTTTATGTACCACTACAGAAAACACTGCTTAGTGCTTCTGACTGTTTCTCTTCTTGTGACAGGGAGACAGAGGAGCGTCTGGCTTAGATGGGCGTCCTGGTCTGGATGGTAAACCAGGCTCTCCGGGACCACCCGGATCAAGGGTAACCCAGTTCCTCACATATTTGACCAAACTCTAAAAATCATTGCAATGAAAGTTGCTGTATTACAGGTGAAAGCAGGTATTCCCATGCAGTGTATCACAAATGCACTTCATTTCTTACTGTGTGACATTAAAGCAGACTAAACCTTTCCTGTCTAGGGTTGGCATGAAACGTACTCTTTGCTAAAAGCCAAAAATAATCTTAGAAATCTCTTTAGAGAATATTTTATTGCTTTCTTCAAAGGCAGAGGTTTATGTGACATTAGTTTTCTTTTAAGAAAATCTCAAAAGCCCGGTAGACTTATGTCATGGCTGTGTAAAATTGCCATGGGTAAATCAACAGCATTTGAGTTGAATGGATGTATTTTAAGGCGACACCTTAAACACAGCCGCTTCCTCGTGTGATGTAGCAACCAACCAAATCAACCAAGAGCGGTAGAGCGGCTAAAGTCTGGTTCATCCTGTGAGCAGATGCACACTTAAGTATAAACATAATTTTAATATTTACTAATCTTTCCTTTCAGATCCAAGGTGTGTTTTTGTCTGGCATTTGCTAACTGACTCCTACAATAAAAGCAGGAGACTTTGTACAGCTGCTGGCTAAAGCCAGTAAGAATGCATCACAGTGAGTCCTGTTCTGGACTGAAAGGCCAATCAGTGAAGCAGAAGACATTATTCAAAAAGAAAACTAAAAAGCTACAGTATGATATGCGAATGCACACAAGGACAAACGCCAAGACATGTCCGGTGGTTAGGAGTTGGTCATCATGAGCGTTGTTTAATTTAGATGATGATAAATGAAGATGGTAAGTCTGAGAACACCATGATCCCATGTGGCAGCATCGTGTTATTAGCACGTTTTACTGCAGGAAGGAGCAGTAGACTTCACAAAATAGATACAATGAGAAACTCTTGAGTGAATATTGACGCAACATCTCAAGACATCATCCTGGAAGTACATTTTTTGTGGACAACGTCCCCAATAATGCTGCCAAATTAGTTTTCCAGTGGGACACTGTAAAATATTAGGGTTTTTCTACTTCCCATAGAAAAAAACAAAAAAGACCTGAAAAAGTGTGTGAGCAAGTCGTTTTATAAACCTGACTCAGTTAAGCTAGCTTTGTTTGGAGAAATGGGACAAGATGGTGGAAGGAAGTACAAAAAGTTTGACCCGAGCCATACAGTGTAGAGGCAAATCTACCCAGTACTAAGAAAATGTGTGAAAGCTTCTGAATTGAAATAAAGCACACATATATATATATATATATATATATATATATATATATATATATATATATATATATATATATATATATATATATATATATATAATCACTTAATTGAGGTATATAGAAAATAGAATTTTTTTTCCATCATAAGAAAACTAAAACAGAACAAAAATGATTCTGATTTAATATTGGATATTATAAAATATGTATTTTTGATACGGTGTATTTTAATATCTGTTTCCACTACAGGGTGATCCTGGGAAGCAAGGCGACGCTGGAAGAGACGTAAGCTCCCCTTTTCTATTCAAAGTTACATTTCTTATTACTAAAAAAAGAAATTCAAGTATTTTGTTTTTCTTCTTATAGTTTTGTTAGCATACATTCCCCTGCTTGTTGCACTGGAGTCATAGTGTCTGTGAACTTGAGGCGTTCGTACAGCAGATGGCGCTGTGTAGATGTTGAAATTCCTGCTTCTGCTCCTGTGGCTTGTTGCATAAGCTAACAGTGGAGAAACATGTCTCCAGGCCAGGCCAGTTTCACAGGAGACCGTTATGTAATATTGACAGTAATAATGGTTCCGAGGGTTCTGAACTGCTTCAAGCATTCGGTTTAATAAAACCGACTCCTGCTTTTATGGGTGGACACACTGTACCTCTGCAGCTGCTGATGTATGCTATGATCAAACTCTGTGCATATTTTTATTTTTTTTCCCGATTTGATCTGTTCTTGTAGGGATTACCGGGATTAAGAGGAGAGCAAGGTGCCCCTGGTCCTGTTGGTCCTCCAGGAAATCCAGGAATACCCGTCAGTGCTCACTGTCTTACTCACGTGTTGGTTTCACATTATGTCTCTAAACTACTCTGTCATAACCGAGTCATTTTGTGATGTAGGGTAAAGCAGGTGAAGATGGAAAACCTGGTCCTGTGGGCAAAATGGTAACTCTTCATATTCTGGATGTGTTATTACCAGCTTTTGATTTACTCAGATGAGATGCATTTGATGCTTTTGGTTAGCAATGTGATATTGACTTTGTTTATCAAGAGTAAAAAATATTGTGAATTATGTGCATACTTTCCCCTTTCCGTTATTCTCTCACTAATGGGCTAAATGTACTGATCCATTTCTCTGTGGAGGATCAAAAGCTGTGCAGATATGTATTATAAAGTCTGCTGCATAATGACTGCCTTTAGTGAGCAACTGGAACAGCAGAGCTGAGAGCCCCAGGAGCAGACTGGCCATAATTCAGAATGTAATGCATTTTTTTTTTTTATACATACACAGGGAGAGGATGGAGTGCCAGGTGAAGACGGGAGAAAGGTCTGTGGCTGTTTATGAATTTATATCATCTGACACCGGGAGGTTAAAATGTATGAGTGCATGATTATGCATATGAGTGTTTACCATTTCAGCTCAGTGGAAGACATTTAGGCTGAACTAGCAACATGATATTGCAAAGCAGCCTATCGGCTATAAAAATATGTTCTGATTTTAGGTGTTTGATGATGTTTGTGCAACACTTTTAAACTAAAACAAGCAAATGCTTTAGAGTGCATTTCAAAGAGATTCAGACCTTGAACCTTTTTTCAAAATCAATTTTGTTGTTAAAATTTGTGATATGTACAAGAACATACAGAGGACTGAGATTACTCTATGCACATCCGCGGTCCAGTGAGCATCTAAATAAACATTAAACATTAAATGGATCATAACACTAAACTAATTTATAAAAACTAAGTGGACCTAAAGTGTGTGCATAAAGGTGCTCAAAGGTTGTTTTTCTTTTTAGCACATTACAACCACAAAAAAGTGTCAAATTGGGATTTGTTTGATTGAAAAAAACAGAAAATACTGCAGAATTTCGAAGGGAGTTGGAAATTATGCATGTTTATCAAAGTTATTTATAAAAAAAATAATCTGAAAGCGTGATGTGAATGCATTTGGACTGCTTTTAGAAGCCACTACTGAATGTCCTCATCAGCATGTCAGCCTGCCAGTGTTGCATTCATTCACACTCCTTTGATTCAGGCGAGTTAGAGGAGGTGTACATCTGAAAGTTGCAGGATGATCTTGAGGAACGGACCTGGGCACATCTGCAGTGCATCACCTGCACATGTCAAACATGGTGGTGGTATCTTTGTTGGTGGGCCGCTTTCCTGGTGTGATGGTTCATTTTCCAGCCAGAGAATAACTCTAAACATAGCCAGAGCTACAGTGGGGACTGGTTTAGATCGAAACAAATACATGTCACAATGGAAATGTTCGGATTCAAACCCACATCTCATTAAGATTCTCTGGAAAAACTTTGAACATTTCTGTTCCCAGAAACTCTCCTTCCAGTCTGACTGGCTGAGATCAAAACAAAAATGTGGGGGGCAGTGTGAGGGGTTGAATACAAATGCCACATCATTCAGAATCTTATTTGTAGAGAAAATTGAAAAGAGAAAATTGTTGTTCTTCCAGGTAACAATTACCCATTATTCTGTGAAGAAAATCCCATTAGAATGCTTTATGGTTTGTTGATGTAAGGTGGCAAAATGTGAACACATTCCAGACCTATAAATATGTCAGGAGGATAATGTAAAAGCCTGCTAATTGTTGCAGCTTGTGTTTACGCTCAGATTCTCAGGGGTGTGACTGCTGTTTCTAATCTGCAGGGCGACAAAGGAGACGCCGGAGCAGCTGGAAGAGATGTCAGTTTGGTTCAACCTTTTTTCATTTATTTATCTTTCACTGCGCATGTGATTTAAAGTTTGGTTCCACTCTGCATACATTTTCCACTCTTCCCCTCATGCTTCCTGTTTGTATCACTTCGCTCACCGGCTTTCCTTTTTATTCGTCTGTTTCTCTCTCTAATGGCTCGTTTCTCAGGCGTAGTTTGCTCTGACCCCGACATCACACACTCGCCCTCTACTGAATCAATGGGCTCCTTTAGACCCGGCCGTATAGATTCACTATCTTCTAATGATGAAGCTTAGCCTTTAAGGAGGGAGCCACTTCAGAGAGGAATCCAGAGGGGCGCCAAATGTCACGCTGCTGTTTTCATGTGCAAATTCATATTAATTATCTCTTGAACATCAGCGGAGGGGTGGCAGCAGCCACCTGCTTTGATTTTATAGTTCAACCGAGTAGGAAGTCACCAGGAGTAGAGTGAGTCACAGTTTTAAGTTCACGAGTTGTTTTCCTTTTTTTTTCAGGGCCGTGATGGGCAGAAAGGGGACCGTGGTCCCGCTGGGCCCTCCGGCCCCTCTGGACCGCAGGGGCCTGTCGGATTACCTGGGCAGGTGATTCTTGTGAAGAGAACTAGAAAACTAGTAGCAGGAAAGTAGCACTTTTGACTAATCTCTGATGTATTTCAGGTTGTTTATGTAAAAGGTGTTGAGGCTGCGCCCATCCCAGGTCCACAGGGGCCTCCAGGAACGCCGGTGAGTTCAGGATTTTAAAATTCCTGAAAAGCAAATTACTTCTCATCCTGAACTTCATCACAGTTTCGTTCTTTTAGGTCCGTAAACTAGAAACTGTATCAATGAGAACCATGCAGCTTAACCAGAAAATACTTCCTCCTGCATTGCTGTGACATCCTGAACTTATCTAAAAGTTATGACCTAACTAGTTTATGCTCATTTCTTTTCTTTTTTTTAAATAAAATTAAGTTTTAAAAACATGTCATGTGTACATATGTGTGTTGATTGTATGATGCAACATTTTGCTGTGGGTTTCATTTACACCTGCCTCAGTGGAATAACTCATCTTCTTCTTGTTTTCCAGGGTGTGCCTGGGATTCCAGGAGCGGTGGGAGCCAGAGTAAGAGGCAACAGCTTTTGCCTTTTTGTTAATTAATAAATGCTCTGTCTGGTTTCATGACCTTCACTGTTTGTTTGTTTTTTCCAGGGTGAGCGAGGTCCAGCAGGACCTAAAGGAGATGCTGTAAGTCACAATTGATGCTGATGTCCTAAAAGATTAAAATCAAGGTTTCGTCATTGTTGTGTTGAGCTCTGCACGCCTTGTTTATGCGCAGGGAGACCCAGGAGAGGACGGGGCTCCTGGTAGACCTGGGACAGCAGTGGTATAATGACAGGAGATGCCACGATTTCCTCTCTTTGTTTGTATTTATGTATTTATGCTTCTATTATTAATGCGGTGTCTGTGCTCTCTGAAAAGGATGTACAAAAAGCTCTGTCCGGCCTCGGGATACTGGTACGTGGTCTGTCTCTGCTTATTACGTTTCATTTAGGAGACTGTTGTTTTAGAGATAAGGAACTCAAGCTATATCAAAGAGATAAAAGTAAGCAAATTCAGAAAAAAATGTTTTTTTTCCACATGTAGTTGGGGGGGGAAGTAAATTTATGCCATAAAGGATTATCCGTCATTTGTTCAGAATACTACCAGAACTGTGTTGTGACATTTATAAGTGTGTGGTTCAAGGTATTAGGTCAAGGGTTAAGGGTTGGGTGGAGACTATGTCAATAACTGAACCTAGAATTTTGACTTTAGGTTACAGAAAATCAAAATAAACTCATTTTTTAATATAAATACATATTGGCCAAACAATGACTCAAATGCCTCCTCAAAAGGCCAGAATTAATGATGCTAGTTAATGTATGTAAAATATACATGCTGCTGTCTGACCAGTACTGTTTTAGGAATATGTAACAAAACACAAATTCAGGATTATTAAAGTACTTTTTGAGGAACAGCAGCAACAGGATCATCCTTTCTTTTTTTTTTTTTTTTACTAATACCTCAAACTCTTATTTAGCCCCCGCTCTTCAAGAAGGCTGCCAAATCCAAAAGATCCCCTCGTCTAATATTCCCAACACCTCTGAAATGTTTGAGAGCTTACACCCCAACATCTCTTAAAATTATAATGAGGCCTTTCATTTCTGAAGCGCCGGCATCAGAATGTGGCATGTAGAGGAGTCAAATGCATTTCTGAAGCTGTGGACATGAATTTGTTCTGACCTCCCTTTACCTGAGGTCAGAAGCATTTCACAGGGACTCGTTGCTGCCGCTGTAACACTCCTGCATTTATCTGGTTCCTTCCCGGCGTGCAGGTGTCGGATCTGAAGGTGCTTGTGGACAGGAAGGGCACAGTGCTGCCTGCTGCTGTTGAGAAGGGCGACAAAGGAGACAGAGGGGAGCCTGGGTTGAGAGGACCATCTGGAGCAGATGTGAGCGTGACTAAGACTCACTCCGTTACGCGGGCGTTTCGTCTGATGCGTTGTCACTTAATGTGCAATATTAAGACTGTCGATGGTCAATTTTCCAAGCGTTCACCAAGATGAGTACTACACCTGAGAGGCATCTGAACAAAGATCTTTGATGTCTGCCTTGTTGATCATTTATTTATGGGAGTTTCTTTTTATGAGGCTGTTATATAGGGAGGAGAGTGTAAGTTTAATTACAGCAACTATTTAATGACCTTTATTATCTGCCAGTGGTGCCATTTAAAGCCTTGATTTCTTGCACGTGTTCTAAAAAGTGCTTTGCAATGCTGTTTCTAATGTTTCTATTGTATAAGCACAGATTTTTTTTATTTGTAACTCTCCGATGAGCATGCAGAGATAATGAGGAGTTAAGTGATTTGCACACAAACAGCTGGCAGGGCCGGCGTTTTTCATGTGAATGTATGATTTTATTTATTGAAGGGAGCCAAATAGCCTCTTGTTTCATCCGCACAACAAAGAGCGAGCGGATCAGACGGGAATCAGACGGATTCTGATTTGACCCGAGTTGACTCGACAAGAAACACGCTGCGTGCCGTCAGCGAATCGCAATCTCCTGATTAGCTGCAAGCTCTGCTTTGTTTGTCACTTTCTGTTAATTAGAGCTACCACTGGTAGAGTGCCGCAGTCATTACTGAAACGAGGGGCTGCAGAACTGGGCACGGGAGCGGTCAATAATTATAAAATCTGATTAAGGGGCGTTGCAATCTTTCTCACGAGAACAAAACAATGCATGATGTGACATTTTCTGGCACAGGGCAAGATTTTTGGAATATTCTTTTGAAAACTGTGAATCCAATTTGTTCACACATGTGGAGTAAAGGGTTGCACACATCCCAAACCACAATTAGCTTAGATTCCAATGTCTATGTTGTTGGTTTTTATGCCTGGTTGGTTCCAAGGTGGTTGTGCTAGCTCCCTTTTACTGTAATAATGGTTACACAAATCTCAAACTGTGTTTAAAAATGTCTGCTCATTGCAGAACCATTTAGTTCAGAGTTGATTAGTGTGAAAGTTATTCGTTAGTGTGAAACCTGCCACCGCTGGACTCTGGACTCGCTGCAATGTGTCCTCCTTTTCAATATGTGCTGCCAAAATATGAGAACTGCTTTGGGATTTCCCTCCGACTTCCTACAAGACTGATGCATAAAGCAGGACCCATGAGGACGTTTGGTTTGGAGGAAATAACCTCTGACCTCAACTTTAGAGAGCCTTTGGGTTAAGTTAGAGCCAGACACTACAAGCTAGGCTACGTTTTCCAACATCAGTGCCTGACCTCACAAATACCCTCACAGAAGAATGGTCAAATATTACTATTACTATTTTAAATACCACTAAAAATGGGGTGTTATTAAAGTCCATGCATGTGTAAAGACAAACACCTCAAAACCTTTGGCAATGTGTCATGTCCTGAGGGGTAACGACAAGTATGAAATGAAAAATTAAAGCAAATCAAAATGGAGCAATTTGCTTGAGTGAATCCTAAATTGTGACTCCGCCTCTGTTCCAGGGCGCTCGAGGTTTTCAAGGAGATAGGGGACCGAAAGGGGACCAAGGGGAGCGAGGGCCCATAGGACAAACGGGGCCTCCGGGAAGAGCTGTTTTAGAACGAGGACCAGAGGGTCCCGCAGGGCCTGCCGGGGAGCCTGGGAAGCCGGGAATACCGGGCGTTCCAGGGAGAGCAGGGGAACTCGGAGAGGCTGGGAGGCCAGGAGAAAAGGTGAGGAAGACAAATGGTGCCCAAAATGAAGATCTTTTTCATTGACTGGGCATGCACAGTGAGATCATGTGTGTCTGTGTTTCAGGGAGAGCGAGGGGAGAAAGGTGACAAAGGCGAAGCTGTGAGTAATTATGTCAGACACATGTAGTTAGCTTTTACGGTTTTTACTGTCAGCTGATAATTGCCTCCATTTTTCAGGGCTTAATTGGATTAACAGGACCAGCTGGGCCTCCAGGTCAAAAGGTTAAGTCCCTCTACCTGAGAGCTTTTTTTTTTTTTTTGTAGAAGCGTTGAAGAAAAATTGATTTTAAAAGTACCAATATATCTTGCAGGGAGATTCGATTTTGGCTGGTACTCCTGGGCTTCGAGGCCTTCCTGGAGTGAAGGGAGAGCCTGGTGCTGCAGGACCATTTGGACCCAAAGGAGAGAAAGTAAGATACGAAGAATATAAAATCCCATATCAGCACCTCATGCTTTGTTTTGTGGAGTTATTGTGTGTTAAATATATCACAGGGTTTTGTGGGACCTAGAGGTGATAAAGGAGACAGAGGAGATCCTGGAGATAAAGGACGCGAAGGTTCAATGGTGAGATAACTCTTGGTTTAGGTTACAGTATACAAGCGTAATGAAAAAAGAAATACCGTTGGGTGAAATGATGAATACGTCTGGTTCTACTGAGAGGTAGATGTAAAGATAATATGATCATGTTTTAAGTTAGCCTTGGGAAAGTGCTAAAGCTCAGCTAGCATGAGCTTTAGCAGCGCTAAAGAGCTGCTCTGTTCATAAGGGTTTTAGCTGGGTGGACCAGTTCAGCGTTTGGGACAGAGGAAAGAGAACGTCATATTTGAAAACTAACAAAACCTCACTTATATCATTTGTCACATTTGGTTATTGTAAACTTTTGGAAATGCGCTCATTAATTTTCCAAACTATTAATTGATGTTCAGTAAGCTTCACGTTCCCTGAAAAAGTATTAGCCATATTATTGATTCCTTCGTTTCTAACATATTTATGAAATAAAATATTTTCAAATGATGATTCCTTTTTTTAATATTAAAATCCATTCAGACCATCCTGGCCTTGTTTGAAATAACAATTACCAGCTTATTAGATCACAAAGTTCCTGATTATCCACATGTCCTTTCAGTTTCACTTGCCACATTGTTACCTGATTGTTAAAATGCGGAATTAGGAAATCGCTTAAGAATCAACTGTCTCACAATATGACGAGAAGCAACACATCATGCTGCAATCTTAAGAAATTCAAGAACGGAGGAGAACCGAGCTCAATGATGATGAAGCCTAGTCAAAACATATAATATAAATATTATTGTGATTATGTGGCCCGGCCTCAGACAGGCTTAGAAACTCTCCGGTATATCCGAATTAAATTGATTCTGCAGAAATGTAAAATACCTATTTCCAGTGATCACAAGTATTTTATGGTGGTTGTTGCTGCCATTTATGCCACAACCAAATATTATGTTGATGGGCCAATTGCTTTTTCACAGGAATTAGATTGGTTGGGTCATTTTTCCCTCTAATGAACAAAATCATTATTTGTCTTTTATCTTGAAACATTCTAAGTGTGGACATAAAAGTGCTTGTTTATATTGACATTCTTTTACATACATCTTGGTGATAAAATGCCATTAGGTTGTATGCAAATAACAAGTTGTAAATAACATTCGTTGTCACTTTGAACTAATCAAAAGCAATTTAGAACGCTACGTAAAAAAAATCAGCTATTTTAGAAACGTTATCGACACATAAAATCGTCATAAAAAAGGATAAGATGCTTTTTTCTTTTCTTTTTTTTTCTATTTCAGGTAAATCTAAGCTTTATTTTAAGTGGCACATTTATCTCCATCCCTGGTCAGGGTTGATTGCATTTTGCATACATGTTGCAAAGTCATACATGTTAACAAAATGTGGAGATTGTTCATATTAAAAAAGGCAGAAAAATGCTGAACTTATTTCACAAAATCTTTCATTTCACACATAAATGTATATTTGCTGTGTATATTTTAGCACTGTGTGAACATAAGGTATTGTTTTCACAATTTTATCAATAAGTGGTGTGTAATTCCAGGGGGTCCCAGGGGATCCTGGAAAACCTGGACAGGATGGGAAACCAGTAAGTGGATGTGCAGTTCTGAATTTAACGATTCTGAAATTATATTACTTATAGCCTGATGTATTAGCATGGGGATTCAAACTGTGAACTGGTAAGTATTATTTTTGTTCATAGAAGTCAACATATGTTACGACAGCTTCATTTCTGGTATTTTACAGTGTCATTTAATCAGAAGCACACACATTGTTTTGAAAATATAGTCCACATAATGTCAATGCAGTTTTTTTTTTTTTTTTAACTCTAAAGATGTTTTTTATGCTCAAAACTAAAAGTCAAACTCACTTTTTCATGATTGCTTGTTTTGGATGTGAATAAAATGGAGGAGAGCTGCAGACATTAAGCACTTCCTCTCAATTTGTATTTTCCTTCTCGACATGTTGGAGCAGGGCTCTACGGGAGCTCCTGGTCCTCGAGGCCAACCAGTGAGTAACCCATTAGCCAGTCTGCTTTTAGACCTGACCTGCAGACTAAAACTACTGGGTTGGCTGCAAGCTCAAGTCAAACGGAGCTCTGTTTTCCCCCTCCCTTGCGCCAATGCTTCATTGATCCCGTTGCAGCTGTGCACCTAACACCCAACTCTCTAACCGTCTCTCCTGTCTCTGTTCATTTTCTTTTCTGTCTGTCTTATTTTTTCAACACCTTCCTCCACCAAACTGTCTCCCCATGCCCCTCCTGTCATTTCCTTTTTTTTTTGTTCTTTGTCTTTCCTCCTCTCCAGGGCTTTCCTGGGTTCCCAGGAGTTCTAGGCAGACCGGTAGGTTTTCTGCTGCTGGCTGGCATGCTTTAAGCTCTGCAGGAGGGAGGGAGGGTGGGATGTGTCACTGTGCCACCAGACACAAGTGGGTATGGACCAAAGTCACTGATATGCCTGAGGGCTGTAGATTAAACAGCAAGGAGCCTGAAAAGCGACAACAAATGGAAGAACAACCTATCATCACGATGCCGGCACTGTAATGTAACTCCTAGGCAAACTGAGCTGCTTTAATCTTAATTCGTATGAATTTTAAGCCATATTCTGGCAGCCTGGATAAGAGTCAGACCCTGATTGGTTCCTCGTGAAACGTCCCCAAAGGCACTTGTGTTGAACTCAGGAGGTAATATTTGAAGTTTGATTCAAAACATTTTAAGAGCCTCCATCAGGATCCTGTGTACGGCGCTGTGTGTCGGTGACTGTGTCTGTCTGTCTCGAGGTGGGGTTGCTCCGAACCGTTCTGACTTATTGTTGCATTTCGTGCATGTGCAGCTGTGCCTGCTGTCTGTCTTATTATCCTTGCACAGTTCTGATTTTGTCATTGTCTCTTGTTTGCCTTTTGTATGTTTTGTACGTGTTTTTAATTTGTGTCTTTGTGTCTCCTTGTCAAATGTTGATGTCAAATTGTTTGTAAATGTATGACATTATTTGTTGGAGACTCATTATTGTCTGTTTCTGTGTACAATGTAGTGTGTGCAGTTTTATTTCAATGTATATAAATGTTGTATTCTGGATAGTTCTACATTTTGGGAAAAGGTCAAACTCTTTTTTTTGCTCTTTTGCTGAAAGTTTGAAGAAAAGGTCGCTGTGATCTATTGACAGGATGTAAATAATAAGCAGAGCTGCTGTAAAATCTTATCTCTGTTTGAGCTGCTCTCAGGACAATGTGGGGGATTTGTTTAGAAATGGCTTTTTTTAGGAGCCAAGAGTCTTAACAGACTTAACATAAAAACAAAGAGATATTTTAATGAGCCACTAATTGAAACGTTATAGAGCAAGATAGTCGGGGGAAAAATAGCCGAAGTTCACTGCTGGAGAACTCCAGTAAAGAGCAATACTTTGGAGTCCCCCTAGTTGCGATAAACACTATTAGACACAATCTATACACAATCCAGTTGTTTGGGAGTGACGCCAGAAAAAACAGACTCTGTTCAGGATGTCACAACACTTTTTTTCTGGTTATATAAAAGACAAAAAAAACTACAAAAGTTCCTCATGGCCAGTGATAAATAGGGTGGAAAATCTACGATCCTGGATGCCTGGTGCTCCTTCTAATGCAGTTTAAGACTTCAGTGCATTGAATCATGACCTCTTTGAAGAAACCAGGAGATTCTAGATAAAAGTCTGGTTGCCAATGTCAGTAAAATAAAAATGAGTCACTTTTGCGTCTCTCAGGTACATGTGACCAAAATCAACATAAATGATGATTCAGCAGACTCCTCTTTCATAGTCAGCTGGTCCTCAGATATATAAATATTTTCTAAATAAAAAAACACGTATCCTGTTCCAGACAAGAGAGCAAATGAGAGCACGATTTGCTGTCATTTTATCAGCAGTTTTTTTTTTCTTATTTTGACTCAGATTTCTTGTGGTTTTCCTCACTAAGTAAACCTACTGAAAACAAAGTATGGATTTTATTTTTCACAGTAGGAGATTATTCCACCACATAAAAATTAAATAGGCTTTTCTCACATATTTACCAGGGACACATGTATCCACATTTGGACTGATGCCATTGGGTTATTATTGGCTCCTATTGTCCCGATTGCAAATTAACCGAAATGACAGGAAGGGCACAAAAAATAAATACATCATTTGCATCGATTCAAGATCAGTTTTTCTTTTAGCCCATCAATATGTGTGACATTTGAAATTAGTAGAAAAGTTGAGTATGTCAGTAATGAGTGCTGAGTCGTTTGGTGGCTTTTATTGAGCACAAACCAGAGTTTGATCCTTTAACTGTGTCCTCGAGTAATTAATGTGATTTTAGCTGGAAGCGCTTTTCATGATGCATGTTTAAATCAGTCTGTTGTAGTAAGATTAAGGCCCCGAACTCCATGAGGAATGTGTTTAGAGTTTCAGCACTGCTCGGCAGCTGAACATCTGGAAATGTGTCATTTAGTAATTTTATAAATGAAATAGGTTCAATAAGGCTCCGTGGCGTACTGGAGCTTAGAGAAATTATCTACTAATTTTTTGTTTTCCTCTTCAACTTTCAGCGAAATAGCCAAAACAATTTCCTAAATGTCAGAATGTTCCTTAGCATGTGGCGCGTGTGCCTGCACCTGACACTGCTGTCTTATGGTATAAACATTAAATATGAAACATTTTCTCACAGGGAAACCCGGGAGAGCCTGGCATGAGGGGACCAACTGTAAGCATGAACACGCAGTAAAATGTGTTTTAGTCGATGATCCCTTGCCACAGTTCAAAGCTCAATTTCCTTCTTCTTCTAATAGGGACCCATGGGTCCTGTTGGCAACCCAGGTCCACCAGGTGTAAAGGTAGCTTCACAGTATTTTCCAGCATTTCGTCATTTACAAAGTCCTGAAACTCAAAAACACATTTCCTTCCCGCAGGGTAATCAAGGAGAAGCAGGCGTCGGTTTCCAGGTGAGACGGCCGAGCCTAAATATTTCTTCATCCTCAGATTCAATGTCACAGCAGTCCAAACACTGAAGTTGTGGAAGAGATGTGCAGTGTTTGAGTTTAGTCTTCCTCTCTGTAGGGTCCTCCCGGTGCTCAAGGGAGCACAGGTCTGCCTGGACCACCGGGCCCACCAGGAGCTGTCGTATGTGTTGTTAAAAAAAAAAAAAAAAGCCAGCTTCCCTTCGGGGAAAACCCACCTTCACATTTCCTCATTGAAAACCCCTTGCTGTGTAGCATAGATTATATTCCCTTAAAGCAATGTGTTTATTTCTCCCTACAGGGTCCGCAGGGCCCCCCAGGACTGCCAGGCCAGGTGGTGAGTATTTAATTCTGTTCTGACTGCACCGTGGAGCACGGAGAGGAAAATGGGAAATGGAAGAAATGTTTTGCCCCTGAGGCATTTTTTTCTCTTGTAGTGAAAACAGGAAGGTGATTAAAGTCGATGCCAAAACATCTGTAACAAGACCTGATTGATAAATAGCAGCTTCAGTACCATTTTTTTTTTCATTTGTTTGTTTGTTTGGCAGCTTAAAAATAAGCCTATGGAACAGAACCTTAAGATTTTAGGTCAATGTTAGTTCTACCGTTCTCCTTTCATATTTGGTTTGATCAGCCGTGCTGTTTGGGTGCACATATGCACATGCAATAAGTAGAATTGAGTGGAGATGTTTTGTACCTACACATGTATTTATAACAAATATGAAATGCACCATGATGTGGCCTGTTCGTCAGGGTGAAGCGGGGAAGCCTGGTGTTCCTGGAAGAGACGGGGTTCCTGGTAAAGAAGGACTGCCTGGGTTACCTGGAAAGCAGGTACTTTATACCTGTGTGTGTGTGTCTTAAATATTCTCCTGGTTCAGCACACGAGTCAAGTGAAGAGTTCAGACTTCTTGCAAAACTTAATGGTACACTTAGAAGGTAATTCAGCTTTGTTGGACCAACAGAAACATCTAGACTATGTGCTGGCCCTTCAACACTTTGATTGGCCACCCCTAATGTCGCATGTGGAGTTTCGTGTCATTCTAAGCCAGGTAGTCAGCCACTGAGACTTTGAAATTTAAATCCCAGATTAATTCAATGGTTTAACAGCTGCTGTTAAACCAAAATGTGCTTAATTTCCTTACATTTAGACTCGCGTAGACCACGGTTTTCAACAGGGCACCACATGTCGATCAGAAACTGCCTGAATTCACCAGCAGTTCATGTTGTGCAGCAGCGTCGTCCTCCTTGTTTGCTTTTGTCGACTCCTCCTCAGTGTTAACATGGACACTTTGTTCTTCAGGGTATTGCAGGACCTCCAGGGCTGGCTGGCTTCAAGGGGGAACAGGGAGACAGTGGTCCTCCTGGGAAGGTGAGCGTCTTGTCTGTCCACTGGGCTGAAACTGAAAACGACAATTATTCTGTCACTTTGTTTCGACCTAAGCTTGTCTTGGTCTATTTTGGCAAAAACAAAAACACATGTGCTCAGATTGTTATTTATTTATTTAATAGTTTGTTTTAATTTGGCTGTTAGATTGACTGCTTTCCCATGTGGGACACAAAGCTTATAAGTTAAATGGCTCCTGCTGTGCATGTGCTGCTTTGGTGTTTAAATTGATGTAAATGCCTGAAATCTCCATCTTCTCTTCCAAGCTGTGAATCACCTCCAACCTTGATGCAAGCATTTAGACCTTGATGAAGTAGTAGTGTTGCTATAGCATAAATGTGTGGCTGCCAACGTGAACTTATTCACCAAAAAATAATGATTTTTACAAGGTAATGACTAAGTGGACTAAATATGAATCCACTTCAAATTGAAAATATTTGTACTTAAACAATTAAATACATGTTTCACTCTACTTCCACTTGATGGTTATACTTTATCACATTAAATATCAATAGCATACATTGCAATTTGTGCTTGTAAAAATGACACAATGTCAAGAATATCCAAGGTATGAAAGCTTGTATGCACTATATATTTATCAGTTAGTTAAGCTACACTGCAGACTATGTTAGCTGACTGCTGTCAATGCCACAGCACTTTAACAACAACATGTGTTCATCTAAAAGAACACACTAAACATGGGTTTATACTGTAATGAATAATTATTTGATTTGCGCACTATGCTGAGGTGTACAAACAGAAAATCATGTAAGTGGCTCCCTAAGGCATCATTACAGCAACATGTCGGTGCTCTGTGGTACAAGTCCTGGCCATAATCGCATACAATATTTCCTCTACACAGTCCATGTCATTGGCTGAATAAAACAACATAATCTATAATGCAACACAAAGCCCCGAAGGTCTTTGTTTTCTGCATCAATACGAATAGCCAGCCTCTTTAATGTACTCGGTTACAACAGGATGGTTCTATGATGAAGCCATCATAGAGCTCCTAAAGTGTAATTTGTCACTGTTAATGGTTCCAAAGAGGAACCATCCCGCTGCTGACACTGGTAGGTCTCCGCCCGCCTGCAGTTTCTGCTCTAACGACTGCAGACATTTGCAAACGCGACCGGTTTTGACTTGACATAAAAAAACGTGCAAGTTCTGCCAGTGAGGATCTTCACTGAGACAAATTTGCCTTGTTGAGTCTCAAAGTGACAGAGAAGGTCACTTGGATTGTTTATTCATCACATCATCATAAGCTGTGTGCTCTCTCCTGTGATCTCTGCCGGACTTAATGGTGTAAGTGGCATCAGTAGGCATCGCCGTCAATATTCTCTATGGCGTCCTATAACCATCGATTAAACTGCAGCCTTCTGTGACGTCTTTTAACACGTCCTCCAACACCGACACTCCTTTGTTTGAAACAAAAAGTCAAACATTTTGGCCTGGTGCATTGCATTTGGATGCAAACACATGACTGCAGTGTTTCCAGAGGCACACAGTGGTGCACCGTCCAGACAGTGGCACAACTTCACATTATTCAGGTGGATGCGAAAACATAAATCCCCCCTCTGCCCCCCCTCCGAGGCGACGCTACGTGGAGTGTAAAACTCGCTACATGTACCTCGTTATGTGCGAGAGGTGAAGGAGCGTGAGGCGCGCTGAACTGTATGGGAAAACATAATCCGCGCGTCGCCCCCTCCAGACGGGGTTTTGGCGCCCCCTCTGGTGCTGTGCCCCTATGCGTTGCATACGCTGCATACCCCCTTTTTGCGCCTCTGCGTCCAGAAAACATGTAAGAATTTAAGATTGGATGTAAATTCATCACAACTGCAAGATGAAACTCCAAGCTAACATTTCAGCTCTAGAGCACATAATTTATTCATACACGGTTTGGGTTACGGCTTCATTAAGTTGTTGGAAATGTTGAAAGCATCGAAGTTGCACTGAATGCAGCGTCTAAATCAATGCAAAACACAGCTGCGCAGAATAAGCTGAAAACATGTACTGCTTTTCATATTTTAACATATATGGTAATTGTTTTTGTCCTGAATGCATTTATTGTAGTTTTCTTTTTTGTATGTGCATCTCTGTTTAAATCTGGTTCTCAATAGTTGACAGAGTAAAATATATTGTGTTTCTTTTTTAATAAAATCCTGTTTTTAGGTGTTTTGATGATAAATAAATAAATAAATAAATAAATAAATAAAATAAATAAATATGTAGAATAAAATAGAATGGAATGTGGTCATATAACCTAATCTGACCTGGAGCTGCTGGTTCTTATCTTTTTTGCTTTACAATGTTTCCAGAAAACACACACTCACACTCACTCGTGCAAGTTTTGTGTTTTGTGAGCAGCCCCACCATTCAACAGATGTCCTGCTGTTCATAATATTGACATGAGTTGTGGTGACATGTGTCTCGACGAGCTCCCCCATCGTTAGCAGGTTCAGCACCTTGGACAGAGCCACGGTGATGCTGTCAGCGAGTTCAGCAGTTTGATAAATGACCAGGCAGCATCTGCTCCACATCTACCTGCTGCTACGATCATCCCTCAGATATACTCGTATAAACACGTAATTAACTGATAAGATGAGATAAAAACTTTGTCCAAAGAAATGGAAATTTCTCAACTGATATATATATATATATATATATATATATATATATATATATATATATATATATATATATATATATATATATATATATATATATATATTTTTTTTTTTTTTTTTTTTCTCCCAGAGAAAAGCTCTTAGCTCTAACCAAAGCGAATATTTTTTTATTTATTTTTTATTTTTTATTTTTTGTATAACATGTAAACTTCTGTTGTTGACATCTTTGTCAGTTTTCAGACACTTTTAAATTGTCCTCATATTTTTTTCAGCCTCATCCTAAAACCAAGAAAACAAACCAGAGCTTTTGGCATCAATAACATTTTATTAAACTATGAATTGTGACCAAATCCAAAGTGCGGCTCTGAAAGAACATCTCTCGCTGAAACAGAACGTGGCTGTGGAAGGATAGCCAGCATTTTTTCTTAGAGCTTTCCTTACCAGAAGAGCATGAGATATTTAAAGCAAGGATGTACCAGACCTTGAGAGCCTTGTTGAGAAAACACTCTAAGTACCTACACTGGACACGCACACACACACACAGAAATATATATATAAAGTGTTCAATATTAATTTAATCAACATGTACCTTCTTATTGAAGGTGTTAAGTAAGGTAAGGAAACTTTATTTATTCAGCACATTTTCAGCAAGAAGGCAAATCAAAGGGCTTTACATGAATTAGAAGGAAATACAACAAAACAACAAGCCAAAGGAAAGAGCAAAAGAAGACAAATGAAAATAAAACAAATCATAACCCCACATTTAAGAATAAGCAGTTTGTCATCTATAAACTAGTTGAGGTTTCTCTGGATCCTTGTTCTGATAATGTTGATCTAATGTAATGGGTAGTTTCTCCAGATAAGCTTTCTCTGGATTCTAAGTTTTTTTCTAATTCCTGAATATATGAACTAGATGCTCATGTTATAAGTACTCCATCATTTATAAGCCAGAATGAGTTTCTCTGGATTATAATTAGCCAAATGTTGGTCTTATTGATGTTTGCTGCGGCCTAACCAAAGCCACAAAAACATTTGAGATAATGCTAAAGATTAGGATGGGGGGGAAAGAGGTCCACATACTTTAAAGAACTGGAGCCAAAGACAGTGAAGCAACATGCCATCAGTTTTTTTGTTGTTTTTTTTAAATCATCTTTGAGAGACGTTTCTTTCATTTGAATCTGTACCTACCAGGGGTATGAATAGTTTTGGGCTTATTTGTAGGTAGATTTTTTTTTAAAACCATTGAATATAATGCTGCTAAGAACAGTGACTTACATACACAACCAGAAAATGTCAATTCCCAACACCTTAGACTCTGAGCAAGGCTGAGATTGCGTTTATTGGATATCCTTGAAAATAACAAGGAGCCGGAGAGGATATTGATGAGTGTTGAAGCTTTTAATGGTAGAGCATTTTGTTATGCATTTACTTATCATAACAATAGCAGGTGTTTTTTTTTTTTTCCTGTAAAAAGAAATCATAGTCATTTTCTGTATTTTTCTTCCCTCCCTCCTCCAGGCTGTGGCTGGACCTGCTGGTCCAAAAGGAGACAGGGTGAGTCACTGTTTATGTCGGCATGAAAGGTGCAAATAAGCTGTTTTTTTTTTTCATTAGAAATAAGAATAGTAGCTCACTGCAGCTGACGGCTGATTCTGTCTGCTGCAGGGTCCACCGGGTGTGACGCTGCCCGGTACGACTGGAGAGCGAGGCCTACCTGGAGAGAAGGTGAGCATGACCAAACGAGCTCGCTCTCAGTCAAAAACACAAAACAAGCTTCAAGCGTCTCTCTTTGTGAACTTCTGTGCTTTAGGGCAACAAAGGAGACAAGGGCCCTGCTGGCATCAAAGGAGAGAATGTGAGTGTATTACAGAACAGAGCAGTGTGTTTTCTCTCACAACATTTTTTTTTTTACAATGTGTTACCTGTCATCATGTAAGGGAGTGGCTGGTGAGCAAGGAGAGCAAGGAGAGGATGTAAGTAATCAGCCTTTACTGCTTGTTCATGATTTCAATTTTGAGTTTCATCTTCAGTTTTTGTAATGAATCAGAGTGAACAACGAAAATGATAAACATCACGTCTTGGTTCATTTATTCCAAGATGCGAAAAGAACATTTATTCAGAAATATTGCCCACTGAGAAATTATCTTTGCACTGTTTGGAGAATCAGTTGATAACTGTGAGTCATGCACTCCACAAATCTCGACTTTATGAAAGAAGAAAACCGTTGCGGAGGAGTTGCAAGAAACTACAAACATGAACATTAAAAAAATGAACTAGCTACATATAAGAGACAATGAAAGGACAGTTTAACTTTAAGGTCAAAGTGTCATCGTTTACTAAACCTCTGTTTTATTGTCTATTGCTGTTTTTCTTGCTGTCTTGTTTTATTTAAAACTCTACAACGTGATCTTGTTTATGTTTTTGCAGGGAGCACCGGGATCACCAGGGCCTAAAGGAGATAAGGTTCATCTTTTACTATGCATTTTCATTATTTCATCTGAATTCAAAGCACTTTGTCAGTGAAAGTAACAACAGAAATCTGTGTTGCAGGGAGAGAAGGGCCTTGGTCAGCCAGGTCCACTCGGTCGAGTCGGGCCTCAGGGTTTAAAGGTGCGTTATGGCTGAGGAAGATCTAAGAGTTTATCTCTACAATAGGCAGTGTCAGTGCAACCGACCGGATGTGCCACAGCATAAAAAACCGTCACCGTATTTTAGGGCGATCCGGGGCTTCCTGGTCCAGCTGGCCCACCGGGCCCCCAAGGGAAGGCTGGAGATCCCGGACTGCCTGGTGTAAGAGGAGAAAATGGACAACCAGGGCCTCCTGGACCCCCAGGAGAAAGGGTTTGTGGACAGTTGCCATATTTTGTTTATCTGTGCCGTGCTTTGGGAAAAGTTTGGAACAATTATGCTTCTCTCTTCAGGGCCTCCAGGGATTTGCTGGCCGTGCAGGAAACCCTGGACCTCCTGGTCCTTCTGGGCCTGCAGGGCAGCCAGTGAGTTCATTTTTAACGTTGCAGAACTCTTTTGTGATGAGCGTCTGAAAGTTTTAAACCAGGAAGTGGGGATCTGTTTTGCCTGCATCTGCCAATCTAATTGTAGCCTACATGAGTGTGATTGACAGCGATAAGACCCTCCTCCTGGCTCTGATTGGTTGTTTCCGACCTGTATTTCTGCAGATGGCAGTAGGTCAACAGAGAGGATGCAGAGGAGCCTGATTTTGTTTTTCATAAATGATCTGTCTCATACCATCAGGACACAGTGACAATTGTAAAAAACATATTTTTCTAAAAGTTATGTACTGCAGCTTTAAAACTGAGGTAAAACTCATTTTTTGTTGATTTTTTTTTTTTTATTTATTTATTTTTTTTTTTTTACATGCTCTTGTCCTCAGTGTCGCTGTTCTCCTTTGGAATGCCCCAAGGCTTTATTTTAGGCCCCAACATATTTTCATTACATCTGTTAACTCTGGAAAACAACATTCCTTTCATTGGTTTGCTGGTCATTAAATGATATTTTTTTCTATTGTAGCAAATAGATCTGCTTAGTGTTGGACAGTAAATCGAAAAGTGGATCAATTGCAGTCACAGCAGCATTATTGTTATTATAACTACATGTTTCCCTGTGATGCAGGCCCAGTCCTACTTCAGTTTAATCTTTATGACTAAAAATACACATATTATCTCAGATGAAGAATAACTTCCTTCATGCTAGTAAATGCAGCTTATAACTTCTTCTATTTGGAAATTCAACAGTGTTGGATGGTGATGAGAGTACGATTAACCTCCTGGCATCTCCTCTGATGAGATAACTTTGGTTTTACTTTGTTGTCTTCAAACCTTTAAAAATCTGGCCTTCTTAGCAGAGCTACTGCAGTACAACAGAATCCTGGTTTTAGCTTCCTGCTACTGGTTCCTGTTTAAGAATTCACAGCGCCACGTTATTTTAGAGAACTTTTATCACTCGTGCACATACCAGACCCGTGGGACCATCAAAACCAATTATTTTCTACAAATTCCTAGTTGCCAGTTATGAAATAGATTTGACATGGCTGTTTTTAGTCGCAGCCCGTAAGCTCTGGAATCGTCTCTGCCAATGTGACTGAACTATTTATAACACCTCTGGAAACGCTTGTGTCTCAGGCTCCTGCTCTGGCTGAGCCTGATACACTGACGTTTGATTTGTGGTGTCACTAATAGTGTTGTTTTTGTTGTTGTTTTGTTTTTTTTATTTATGAGCTCCTGAGATTCATTGTAGACTTACTGTCTTGTTACTTGTTCTGATAGTTTCCATTGTGATTGTATGGACAGCACTCTGTGCAGAGTTTTTCCTAAAATGTCTTCCGTTAAATTGATAAGGTGAATATATATTTTCTATCTAGCTCAGTTTATTTCAGTTCATCTTATAGCACCAACAAATCTATCCTCGAGGAATTTAACAAGACAAATAGGGCCAATTCATATATAACCACACAGATTCTTATTCAGTCCAAATTAAATTATTACAAATCTGATAAACTCGTCGCAATTTAACCATATTGCCAGATGTAAAAGTAGTTACAATGTATCCAATTTAATTCCAGGTGTAATACAATAATATATATATTTCATTTCTAGGGCTCTGCTGGTACTAATGGAGTCAAAGGTGACAAGGTAATTTTTTTTGCAGCTCACAAGCGCGCTACCTCTGTCTTACTACAGGAATGCCAATCGAGCTTATTAAAGGTATAAATGTGTGTCTTCTGGTTCCAGGGGGAAATCGGTGTTGGAGTTCCCGGTCCCAGAGGAGAGAGGGGAGATTCAGGACCCAGAGTAAGAAGCCAGTTATGGGGACTGTAACAGTGTGTGTTTGCACTGAAGAGTAAATTTACATTTGGGTGATGGAAAACTAACTCTGCCGTGTTTGCCTTTTGTGTCACAGGGGGAGGAGGGCCGAGCCGGCTTGGACGGGGACAGAGGACCAGCGGTAAATATCAGAAGTTTCTGTTTTCGTGTGGCACTCAGGAGCATAATGCGGACCACCCGGGTGTTTTCTGAAATGCTTTCAGCACTCTCGTTCTCCTTTCTGAAAGCATGAAACGGTCTTGTTTGGAGGCATAATGGAAGCAAAGAAGCATCTGTCTAATGATTATACAGATGAAGAGCCTTTCTCACAAGGACACAAAATGTTTTCTGGACTGTAAACATATCATTCACTGTGTCTTTTACTCTCAGCGTTTGCGATTTTTAGGGAAGAAGGAAATCACATCAGCCACACGCTCTAAGGGCTCACAATGTTGCGTCTTCCCTTAATTTCCGGTCATTTATTGTCGAACGAGAACAGAAATAATTTCTTAGTGGCAGAAGCAGACATACAGTAGTCATTTTTACATGGAAACATAACGTGTGTTTGTGTTTTTCCAACAATCAGGGCCCACCAGGGATTAGAGGTCTTCGAGGAGAAAAGGTGATTTTCTTTTATTCATTTCTTTTCCCATTTTCACTTATCCTCAGGTAGTCCATCTTCTTCATCTTGAGTTTTCTCTTCGTGTAAAACAGTGAACTAAATTTACAGACACCAATAAATCGTTTCACCTAATCTGTGTTTTTTCTTCTTCTTTTTTTTTTTTTTTTATACAGGGAGACGGCGGACTCCCGGGTGAGAAAGGAGATAAGGTTTGTGCATTTTAATGTGCAGCGAGCGCTGCTGCCATTCACTCTCTCGCAAAAAGTATTTTGTTTTATTTATGCATTTGAAATCAATGGGAAACAGTAGCAGCGCCTGATTTGATGGAGCTCTTTCTCTCGCATCAAGTTGGGTGAATATAATGAATCTGCAGAATACTGATGAGCCGAAATGTGAAACAAACACAGAGTGTGAGAAAACGAACGAGGATAAACACTATTATTTTTCCTCTGTCGGGGACGAAACAGCACTTTCACAGCCTGTCCTGTCGCTCACAGGGGGACACGGTGCTGGTGGGAGGACCACCTGGAGCAAAGGGCAACAAAGGAGAAACGGTCAGCGGACGTCCAGTGGCACATTGTTCTAAGCGAATATTCATTCAGAGAAAATAAGCGCCGGATTTTGCTGTTGTTTAACTCAGGGTGACAGAGGAGTCAAAGGCGGTCAAGGAGAAAAAGGAACGAAAGGTCAAGAGGGTCCATCGGGAGAGCAGGTAAATTTAAGTGGAGGGGAATCGATTGTTTGGTGTTTAACATGAGCAGTTTGAAGATGGTCGCTCTGATTCACAACTCTGTCAGCATTACAGAGTTTTTTAATTTCCTCACAATGTCATCAACATGGAGCATACGACTCTGGTGAAAGGTTTGCACACACTGATGGAGGAAATCGATAGTTTAATTTCTTTAACTATGTGTGAGAATGATTACGAAACAAAATACATGTTAAAAAATAACAAGAAAGAATTAGGTTCACAAGCTTGAATTTAATGTGGATTTTTTAAATTAGACACGAGGGTGCAAATATATACATACTTCCTTAAATGTACAGGTTGCATAGAAACCAGACTTTGTTTTGTTGTTTTTTGTTTTCTTGTTTATTTAAACCAAACCCCTAATTTTTAGATCTTTACAAAGGATCAAAATGATCTTGTTGTACAATTTGATCAGTATGGAGAAGGGTAAGATCTCTGAAGTACTATAGCAACAAAGAAAGTCATTAATAACCGGAGAAAATATGGAACAACACTGATATAAGAAAAAAAACTGGAGTTTTCTCCAAAATTACTAAAATGGGAAGACATAAGCCACTAGGATTAGTGGAGAAGAGATTCATTTTAGGATTCTGGCGTTTTCTTAACCTGATAGGTTTAGAGAACGTTTGCAAGGCAGAGAGAGCAAATATTACCAAGCCACCATGTAGCTGGTTTGTCCATGTGGGCAGCTGCAAATTTAAGTGAAGCTTTAAGGTTTTTATTGTGGGACCGAGCATCCTGCTCTGTCACCTCCCTCCGTATGTGAAATCTGTGTCACTGTAAACAGGGACAGGTGTTGCAGCAGGTTTCTGTTTGTGGCTGGTTTCCTGGATATTTCTGAACATTTGAACATCCATTTTCTTTTCACTTGACAAGGTCATTTAATTGAAACGGGACAAAGTTGGGTGTTGCAATTGGACGGAGATGTAAAATTTGTTTTTGAATTGGAAAAGCCAGACATCTGGGAAAACTGTCCCAAAACTCTGACCTCATCAACCCTGTTGAAAAAAGGGAGTCTTCTTAAAAAGCCAGGTATGTCCCAGAACACCAACCAATTTCGATTATCTCTCCCCTTCTGATAAGAAGGGTGGTAGAATATCCAGAAACTTGCTGACGGCTGCAAAATACACGCTGTTCAGGTGGAATTTGCTGAGGGACATTTAGTGAAAACGTTTGGGGAGGTGTGTATATATTTTAGCTTATATTTATCAATGTGGCTGTGTATAGATTAAAGAAAATCCCAGACAAATTCAAACTTGTCCACTTAATTTTGAAATTCTGTGAGTCTGTATGGATACAATGACATTCATCTCCGCAGCATGTGTGTAGAAATTATGAGGATTATTCAGGTATCAATTAGTTAAATAACTTGGATCAACCATCGGCAAAAGGAAGAAAATTTGTGCAGTTTACATGCTGAAATGTGCCGATTATCAATGTGAGCATATTTGTCATCAGGGTCTGAGAGGAGAACCCGGAGAGCGAGGATCCACTGGTTTCCCAGGGGCCAGAGGCCCCGGTGGACAGAAGGCAAGTGACATCATTTTTAATTAGTAAAACCAAATCTGTCTGAGAAAAATGTTTAGACTGATAAAAACCATCAATTTCAGAACACTTGATTTGAAAAAATAAATAAATAAAGGAAATCAGAGCAGAATGAATAAAAACTCAAAGGAGTGAAGCACAGATGAATTCAGAATTTGATTTAGTAACAAGTTTTATTTTGGCAACATGCAGAGAAAAGGCAAAAATCAACGAGTACCTCTTGAAAAACTGAGTTTTTATGCTGATGCAGATATTTCTGCAGTGGCATTTTTTTAAATCAGCTAAGCTGTGGAAACTCGTGTTACTAAAGCAGTGGCATATATTAATATTTCAACAGCTAATTAAGGACATTGTTGAAAACATAACTGCGTTTAGGGCTGCGCCACATGTCCAGTGACAGTAGTTATATATATATTTTTTTAACTGAGGACAAGAAGGATGCAGTTCTTGCAAGCATATTAGACTGTAAGTGCCATGTATTCAAATGTGCTTGCTTTTAAGATTAAGAGACACAAGCACCAACATGCACACACACCAAATAGTTGAAGGTCACAGGAGCAAAGGCTGTTATTATATTAATGTGCCCTGCTGGATGCAGTCTGTATTTTATAAAGTCAGTCCTGCAGTTAGGCTCACATCTAATGTGCTTTCTGTAGAGCAAACCTGCCCTGGCACATGTTGGTAACCATTTTTCCAAACAGGGTGTGTCTATAATGCCGATGACAAGAAATGTAAAAAAATATATATAAATAATGTTAATTAATAAGTATCATCATCGTCACAGCGTTTAGTAATAATGTTGCCTATCGCAAAGCCTTGGATTTTATCATTGTAAATTTAGTTTTTCTTTGTTTCTGCGCAGGGAGAGGCAGGTGATCCTGGAGTGCCTGGCGAATCGGTACATATTTCCACCCACTTCTCCATGTTCTGTATGTGCATATTTCATTAAGATCAGACACGCTGGACTCTGTCTTGTCGTCTTTCTTCCAGGGTTTACCTGGAAAAGACGGCCTGGCAGGCCGTAAAGGGGACAAGGGGGAAGTTGGTGTCAGTGGACTGAGAGGAATCAAGGTATTGTAGTTGTCTGCGTTGCATTGAGTGTTTGTTTATTATGTGGTTTCAAACTTCCAGTAGTCGTGGGTGATGGCTGCCTCAAGGGTTTGGAGGTGGTTTAATCAGAGTTTAAATCCCCTTTTAACAATTAGGTGTTGTCAAGTGTCAACCTTTCATGCAGTCACATTGTCATCCCAATTTAGAATGGTTTTGTTTTTAATAAAATCACATTTATTGGAATCCCTTTGTTTATTATTTTCAACCCATTTTTACCCATAGCAGAGCACTTCTTCTTTTTCTTCTTCTTCTCTTTTTAACATTTCAAAATGTTGGAACATCATTTCTCTGAGGGATCTCTGATCTTGACTTTTTGCACAGTTTTTTTTTTTTTAGATCCTGAATCCATTGTTCGGGGTTCTTCTCTTTTACTTCCTTCTCTTCAGCTTCCTGACAGCTATTGTCCTGTAGAGACTCCAATCTCAAGAACGTTAATTGCAGTGGAAGAAGTCTGATTTTGTGTCCGATGAATAATTTCCAAGCTGATTTGGCCGTATGTCACAGACTTCTGATGTCCCGAGAGAGACATCTACTGACACGCGTTTTCGGTTTTATGTTGGAGTACAAAAAGTTAGATTTTTTTTTTATTTTAAACCTACAGACATCTTGAAATATTGATTTATTGATTTTTCTTTGGCCTCTAAAAAAGTTCCCAGAGCCTTTTGCTCTGAAGAAAGAAACCGGCCAGCAGCGTCTCATGTTGTCCTACATACTGACGAGTTAGCATGAGATTGTCATCCGCATCTTCATTCTTTGGTCCAAGCAAAACTCACCTGAGGTTTTTGTTGCAGACAATACATCCCGAACACCCAGTTGACTTTCATAAATCATGTAATGGTTGTCATGGCAACTGGGTGACTCCAAGATGCTGCAGTTCTCTTAACAGTGAGCTTTGAAAGCGGCGTTAACCTCTGAGACATCGGCGTAAACCGCACATGGTCTCATTTACAGTTTAGGTAAGTGTTACTGGTTATTAAAGACGAGGAAGAAAATGTCTGTCAAAGAGCACTATGCCTGTTACTACCAGGCATAGACGTGTCACTACTACTTTACCATGTAGTTTTAAAACAAACGCCCTGTGAGCCATGGAAATATAAAGGATTTCACCATCTGTCTGCATTTTTTATAACCGTGCTGAATATAATCAAGTTTCTCTTTGGGTTTTAGACGGCTGCATGTCTTATCATGCTTTTATCGTGTCCTGAGTGTCTGAACACACATTACCTATAAAATAACTTCATCCAGCTCCCCGTCATATATATATATATATATATATATATATATATATATATATATATATATATATATATATATATATATATATATATATATATATATATATATATATATATATATATATATATATATATATATATATATATATATATATTGTTGTTAATGGAAACTCGCTGCAAAAGCTGCTTTATGTATGTGGTTTGTGGAAGTCCATTCTGAATAACCTAAGTGATCAGTAAGAGAACCATCCAGCCAGATGGGTTCTCTGCTCAGCTGCCGTGGTGCATTTATTTCCCCCCCCCACCCCCCACTTAAAGTCTTGCATGCCTTTTATGTCTGTCAGTGATGATCTCTTGTGTTTCCAGGGCGACCGCGGACCCAAGGGGGCTTGTGGATCTGATGGACCCAAAGGAGAAAAGGTTAGCTCCTAAGACAGGGAAATGAAAACCGGATGTGTAGAATAATGCATGAGTGAACCTTTACAGGAGCATTTCAATAGATGAAAATATCATCAAAGATGAACGTCTTTATTATTTCTTTTCAAAACGTTTAACTCACATATAAAGAAACACAGGGGGTGTTTATTTCTGTTATTTGTTATGACTAGAGGAAAAA
This sequence comes from Poecilia mexicana, assembly GCF_051168715.1. NCBI lineage: Eukaryota > Metazoa > Chordata > Actinopteri > Cyprinodontiformes > Poeciliidae > Poecilia > Poecilia mexicana. The sequence continues at coordinate 14,335,848 of NW_028263374.1, read as the reverse complement.
TCAGTTTTTCTGAGAATTAAAATATTAAATAAGAGAAATCCATAAAGGATTTTTTTTAATTGGTCTAAAAAGATTTTTAATAATGTTGAACAACTTAAAAGTATGTCCATGAACTCGATACTTAGAGATATGTTAGCATGAATCAATGCGGCGTGGCATTTTTTAACGGCTGATGTCAGTGGCTGTCAGCTGGAAAACATGATATGCTATGATAGTCTAGGCCATACCAGAACATTTATCTGTTAAACCTCATTTTATTCATTTATTTTTTTCAATACTTAAAATTTTAAAGGGTCTTTTATTAGATTTGATTAACATTTAAAATGTATAACTGTGTGTAATTAAATTCATATATGTAACTTTCACTTTTTGAGTAAATTGATTTAATAAATTAAGAATTTGATAATATTGTAATTTAGTTGTATCTGTCGGCAATGATGATAATAACTGCAAAAATGTCACTATCATAATAAACCTTTTCTATTTCTGTCTAGAGGTCTACATAAAAGTAACAGTGATCTTAAATTAAATGTTTGTTATTTTAATCGTCTGACATCTTTCCATATTTAACTAAACGGTGTGTTTGTGTGTTCAGGGGGATTCAGGCGTTCATGGACGATCAGGCTTACCAGGAAGGAAAGGTGAACAGGTATGAGCGATATCTGCACATAAAAAAAAAGATCCAAAGGTGTTTAATAAGGATTTCCTGCAGCTCATTTTTGCTCTGTTCGTGTTTCCAGGGGGACTTCGGACCTGCTGGGGCGCCTGGTACGCCTGGAAAAGAAGGACTAGTTGGTCCCAAGGTATAAGGCAATATGCTTTCATTAATACTGAAAAATAATCCAGATGTCTAAACTAAAACATTTGACATAGGGAGACAGAGGGTTTGACGGGGCCGCTGGACCTAAAGGAGCTCAAGGAGAGAAAGGTGAAAGGGTGAGTATTCAGGACACGAATCTTAAAGTATCTTCTTCTAATCTAATCATTTGTATTCATTATACATATTCATCCATCATCACTGCGTCTCGCAGCGTCACCTGAAAACCTGAAATCCACAGTGAACTGCGTTTGTGTTTTTTTTTAAAACAGGGAGCGTCTGGTATCCCTGGTCCTCCTGGTCCCAGAGGGGCCGACGGGCCCCCCGGCTTGACTGGCCCACAAGGACTGGCTGGTGCTAAAGGCCCTGAAGGACTCCAAGGACAGAAGGTGTCTCTCCTCTCTGTGGATTAATCTGATTCTACACCTACAGTACATGAATTATTTATAGGGAGAAAAAGACAAAGGATAAACACATCTCAGAAGTCTATTGGTGCGCCAAAAATAGCTTTGGTTCTGAAGTTGGAGTTGACACGATCTAATAATAGGCCTGAGAGTGGAGGAAGGATGTTACGACTGATATAAAAAGATTACAGTCTTTTTGTGTTCCTCCTGTCTTTGTTGTCCTCTTCCTTTTCCACTCGTCGTCTTCGATTGCCATCTATTGCCTCAAGTTGATTGGCACTTTGAAGGGCTCTCAGTGTGACTGGCTTGTCTGGTTCATCATCAAGTTAATAAAGCAAGCTGGTGACGGGGCGCATCGGGTGCCTGTGATGGACGCACCTTTCAGATGGAGACACTATTTTCTGCTACACTGACGAAAAAAAAAATCTTTTGTCTTTACTGATCTTCATTCCTGCAAAAGGGACACGGAAGGTGATAAATAACGATTTAAAGACATTTATAACTTCTACATCATCAGTCACGTTGATGCTGCAAATGGGAAAACTGCAGGAAGACATTGGGAGGGGAGAATCAGAATTTAAAAAAATAGATAATTGAGAACTAAAATGGCCCACCAGTCCAAAATGTTACCAAAGGCAACACCTGAACAGGCTTACAAAGGAAATATATGGTGCCTTCGAAAAGTATTGACAATGCTTGATTGTATCCGACTGATTCATACAAAGATCTGAATAACTGTGGTGAAACTGGACCGATTTGTAGTTTACTTATTTAGCTGCAGTTATTTTCCTCTCGTCTAAATCCTTTCTACTTCATTTAAATAAGAGTCACATGGAAACAACCATCCATCCATGATCTACATTAAAGTTGTGGCTCTTTTGACAAAATGTGAAAAAAAATGGTGCGAGTGCTTTTGCAAGGCAAGGCACTGAAAGGCACTTTTCTTTTTAATCGTCAAAACGATGAGATATATATAAAACTCACACAACCAGCTTTGTCCATTGATTTGAAGCTTCCTTTTTTTTTTTTGTTCACATCCCTTATCGTAGGTGATTTTTGGTCCAGACCATTCTACTACAGCTATATAGCCCAATAAAAAGTAAATTGCAATGCAGTGTGTGAGTGTGTGTTCCGATGCGTGTTTATTGGAAGCAGCATTAATAACTCAGGGCAGCATTTATTTGCCTCGTTGTGCTTTGTCAGTGTTTGACCCTGCTGGCAGTGCACCAGTTTCCTTGAACAAGCCACTGACTGAAAACCTGCTAATCACTCGTACGCTCACACTGGACCATTGTTTTCTACTGTTGAACTCATCGGTGCTTTTTGTTCTCTCCCTCTTATCTGTTTTTACGTTGCATCAGGGGGAGAGAGGACCAGTTGGCCCTGCCATGGTGGGCCCTCGGGGCATCCCAGGAATCCCCGGCGAGCGAGGAGAGCCGGTTAGTATTCTGTCCCTCACTGCTGAGGTTTGTTTTGTTTTACAGAATATATATATGTGTGTGTATATATATATATATATATATATATATATATATATATATATATATATATATATATATATATATATATATATATATATATATATATATTTTTTTTTTTTTTTTTTTCAGAAATGCTTCATTTTTTATTTTTTTTATTTATTGCTTTGACAAGTAGCTTTGATGGTATTTGGACCAAAAAGCTGATTATATAAAACGACACTCAGACTTTAAAGTTTCTTTTGCTCTTGCAGAGCTGCAGCTCAGCTTAGTTCATGTGAGGATGCGACTGTGTTGATGGCTTCAGTGCACGTCACTTTTGCTGATTTAACTTTCCTGCTTTGTTTGCTGATTTTGTTCAAACGTGGAACCTGGCCCGAGTCTATGCAGCCACTTCCCTGAAAGTCTCTCTTTGCATGTCCTAACACCTGTCCACATTGCAGGGAGACATGGGACCAGATGGAGCCAAGGGAGACAGAGGAGAGCCGGGCATGACGGTCAGTGTGGCGTCGTTACCGCAGGGCTCAATGTGAAGACAGGAAATGACACGCATCCGCAGAGTTCTCGCTGTGCTGCTTCATAATACAGTTTCTGTCTGTCTGCCCCTTGCTTTATATTCAGGAGGATGAGATCAGAGAGTACGTTCGCGCTGAGATGAAACAGCACTGTGGTGAGTCCGTCAGCTTACGTTGCAAATTTAAAACAATGTTGTCCTCCAAGCTGAACTCCAAACTCGATAACAGAGCATGAGTCACAGTACTTTTGAAACTGTTTACGAGAAGCCGTGGAAAAACTGCAGCAACGTTGCATTTCTCAAAACTGATCTGTGCCGTTTTCTCTCTTTCTGATTCCCCTCGGTCTGTTTGACTGATCCGCTCAGCGTGTGGAGGTGAGTGAGCCGCCCCACTGCAGCAAGCAAGACAAAAAAGGCTTAGCTACACTGCAGTGAGAAAGTATTTAGCGCTTGTCGACTCCCTTTGTTCTGGATTTTTTTGTGACGCGATAATGTTTCAGATCAGAGAAATACTTCGGTATCGGAGATGTATGTCTCAAGTAAATGCAAAAAGGAGTTTTCAAATTATTCCTTTGTTTACAAAAAAAAAAAAAAAAACACTTTCCAAACCAACCAGGTTGTGAAAATATGTTTGATACAAATGAAATATGAAGAAAAGCATAAATCAAAATCTTTTAAAACTAATTTTGCAAAACTGTATGAACTCATTTGTTGTTATGGAGTCTGCAGTCACTTATACTTGATAAAAAAAAAAGTGTACGTTTCATATTTTATTAAACAAAGTTACTCCACAGACAGTTTTCTTAAGCAATGTGACCCCATGCATATTTCATTTTGATTAATTTTAATACTCCAGGAGTTATTTGCATAAAATTCAACTTGTGCCAGTTTTAATGTAAATAAATAAAAATGCAAATTAGCAAAAACCTCCCAAACGATGGTACTTACCCACTTTCAAGCTAATGTGTTTGTTGTGTAAGTTGTTAATGGATGCAGGACAACACCAGTGTTATGAACCAGCATGAGATAAGTGATGCTGAAGCAGACTGCTAATGAATATGCAGAGAAAGTAGCCAAAGTCAGTTTCTCCTCATGTTTAATCAATGTGTTATTTTTCAGAAAAAAAACACATATATTTTACGTTTCATAATTAACAACCTAACAAAGATTTTAGGCCAATTTTGGAAAGATTGTTTCTGTTGATCAGTCTTGGGAGAAATTGGCGAATCCTTTCATGTGGTGTTTGTGTCAGATTGGTGGATTGATTTTTTTTTTCTTTTTTTTTTTGGTGCTTTTGGGATTGTTCGTAGGTCGTATGGATGAATGTTATGCAGCGGGACTTGAAAGTTTATAAACTCTTTGGATGTTTCTGTCTTTTTGCATAAATGGGATTCAGAACCAGATTGTTTTCTGAAAGTCGAATAAAAAGGATCAAATGAAGTTGAAATGATCCAAAGGAAAAAAAAGTTCAGCTTTTGCTGTATGCATTATATCATGTGAAGAAATGCTGAGAGTTAAATGTTTGCAGTAATTGCTGATTACTTTGGAGGAATTATAGGACAGCTTTTCTTCTCTTTTCTTGCAGCGAGATTTCTTTTGGGTTAAGGTCAGAACTTTAACTTGGCCAGTACAACAAATAAAACTCATGCATATCTTTTAAACCCCACATAGAAGACACAAGTGACAAAAAGTAAAATGATTCATGTGCAGTGAAAGATCCCCAAACCATTTCACTTGCTACAAATATCTCAAATTTAACCTTATATTAGACTATTTCTTCTCTTATTTAGCAGCTGTTTGTTTGTTTTTCATTTAATTTTATTTTATTTTGACAAAGTAATAGTCAGCATTTTCAGCTTTATAAAGTTTTCTTTTGCATCATTCAGAAATCTGCTTCATCCCGCTGTTTAATTATGAGAAGGGAACTTCAGGAGGCTTTAAATTCAACGTTAAATCAGATAAAATCGAGAGGATGAAACGGCACGAATAAGATTTCTGCATTTAATTTTTGAGATCATGAAAATGTAACAATAATGGGTCTCCTTATTATGCAAAAAAAATGCAAAGATTACCTAAACTTTCAAGCATCGGTGCTGCCAAAATGTTATGTCTTTCTTCTTATTTCCTCATTTTATTTTTCTTTTCTGTGTCACCTACCTGGTCGCTCTCGCTCTCCGGATCATCTTTTTGCTCCTTTGCACCCATGTTCCTCTCCCTCCTGCCCGGCTCTCTCAGGTTCAGGCCCTGACACTCGGTCCCAGCCCACACTCAGGGCTCGACCTACTACAGAGCAAGAACTGGTTCTGAACGGTGAGAAGGGTGAGTGTTTGTCCCACGGCTCTGCAGCTGACTTTAGTCTGTTTGTCTGTTCGTTATTAACAAACATGCAAAACCTGGTGGCGAAACAAGTGGAGACCTCTGAGAACTGGGTGGTTTTCTGAGCTAGAAAACAGAGGACTCCACTTTTGACCCAGAGTGTATTTGTCACTTTATGTGAAGACAAATACAAGAGTATGGTTTAATGACAGAGCAATTTAAAAGCTCTGATAAACAAAGTAAAAAAAAAACAAACAACTAAAAAGAACTCCAATATTCATGTTATGCAAGCAGCAAAGTTTTCACTTGAATTTAAGGCAGTGATGACCACAATGAAAGTGCTGTTTTTCACTGAACTTATCTTCTTAGCTTTGCCACATTACTTTGATAGTTTGAGCTTTCAATTATTCACAAATCTCCAGTTTAAGCAAACTCCCTGGTGAGCAGCACTTAACTGTGCTTCTTTAAGTTTCATTGGTCTTTAATCAAAAACTCCAGATCAAGTTTACTAAACACAATCAGTTCAAAGAGTCTAACGCAATGCTTTAAAGGGAATGTAAGACAAAACTACGCACCTTTCAGGATTTCCGTTTGCAAATGTCCTTTACTACTGTGTTAGAATAAACTGCCTTAAACAAAGCATTCAGTTAGATGACACGATAAGCCGTAAACAAGACATATAAGTAACACAGAAACATGAAGTAACATTACATGTTACTTATTAAAAATAAACAAAATGAGCAACACCAATTCCAGTACAAGATGTAGGCCAATGCTTAACTAAATTAATGTTGTTTTTTTTAACAAGTAACGATCATCAAGTTTCATGTTTCTGAGAAAAAGGGGTCTGGAAACAGACTCTGCCGTGGAAAACTTGAAAGGCTCAGAACACACACTCTGTTGGCACTGCGAGTCATCATTACTCTTCACTCTGTCTGAGGGCTGGAGAGTTTCAGAGTCAGATGAAGGATTTTGATCAGTGTGATGCCACTCCTGTGTCAGGCCGGGAGCTGCGTGTGGTGGTAAACACCAACGACCCCGAATACGAGCACATCTACTCCATCGAGGCCCTGGACGACCCCTTGGACGACACGCTCTACTTCTCCACAGAGTCTGCCAATCTCACTGAAGGTACTCTACGTTTAATAAAGTTTTGTAATTTGTGAGTCAAGTTAAAATTTGTGCCTTTAATTCATTTCCAGACAGTTTACCATCTCATCCTAAATGTCTTTGTTTCTGCAGCTGTGCAGCTTCAATCATCCTGTCTCCGTGACGTTCAGTTTGCGTTAGGATGCGTTAGCCCTTGGAATCACTGAACTGTTGGCACGTCTTTGTTTTCTGTCTCTGTAAATCTTTTCCATCTCCGCTTCCATCACCAGGCGAGGATTTTAAAACAAAAGCTGCCAAAGCCGATCCGAGCAAATCAAGCGGCGCTGCCGGCGCTCACAAAAAAGCTGCTGGTCAGAAACAAGTGAGAGTCCCACCTCTGGCCGCAGACAAGTCCAGATCAGTCAGGCCCAAGAGGGCTGTGCAAGAGGAAGGTAAAGCAATTCATATTATTTTTCATTCTGGGTACAAATTCAGGGTGAATTTTGCTGTCCATGTCTGACGTTTGGTTCTGTTTTTATCTTGCAGTAGGCAAGTCGTGTTTGTTAGTGACTTTCTAATAGTTATTCACATGAAGTAGTTGATTTCGTGCATGCATCCAGGTAAAAAAAAAAAAAAAAAGCAATATCTTTGCAAAAAACTTTATTGTACATACCGTGCCTGCTTGTCTCAACCCCCTCGCTTTCACTGCTCCTCTGCCTCTATTCCCTTTTACCAGCACCGCGCTCATCCCTCGCTCTGTTGCCGTTCACTCATGCACACTTTTTACACGCGTGTGTTCTGCAGGTGCGACAGACCTCTGTCTGCTGCCCATGGATGAGGGCAGCTGTCAGAAGTACACTCTGCGTTGGTATTTTAACAGCCAGGTTCGAACCTGCAGGCCTTTCATCTACAGTGGCTGCAAAGGAAACGACAACCGCTTCCTTCACCTGGAGGAGTGTGAGCAGGCCTGCCTCCGGGAGACCGAAGGTACATGAAGGAACAAACTGTTATTAGTCAAATATTAAGGGTCAGGATCTAATTAGGGCTGTGTTTTCGCAGATCCTCGACCCTTACAGACGACACGGTGATTGTGGCTACCTTCTCCTCCGCCACAAGAATGTTTTTAAAGCTCATTATGTTTCAGATGTCAGTAGGTCTTTGTTTATTTATTGCCTCTTTACACCCAGTGGGACTTTACACTGTTTTTCAAAGGGCCGCCTTTCTTCCAAGTGGATATTTAGCGAAACAGAATCATTTTTTCAGTGTAATAACAAATCCTTATTTGTCATTCTGACACTGAAAATTTGTCTTTGTCAATTTTTAAGACTTCACCACTGCAGAGCTAGTCCTCTCAATTAAACATTGCCGCTGCTTTAAGGTGTTTTGGGACCGTCAGTTCACGTACTTCACTGCCAGTAAGACTAACAGGTGCAAATTAAGCAACAACAAAGGCAAACAACTCAGCTCACCTTACAGTGTAGGGATTAACAAGACAACGTTTTACAAGTAATTTAGTTGATTTTTATTTTTCCATGTCTTCATTATCTTTTAATTCACTTTTGGACCAGTGGATTCTGGTCTTTGTGGCCCTGACACTGTTTCACTTCTTTTTTTTTTACCTTTCAAAAGTATTCACACCCTTTTGAACATTTTGCACATTTTGTCATGTTTAAGCCAAAATCTTTAATATATTCTGTTAGGATTTTATGTAATGAATGAACACAAAGTAGTACATAATTGTAAAATGGAAAAATATGAGGCAGGGTTTTAATGTTTTATTTTATTTTATTTTTTTCAAAATTAAATTTTTAAAAATGCAGACTTGGTCTTCAATCCCAGCTGCATGGTTTTTGGGGTATGTCTCTGCCAGTTTTGCTAGATGGATTTTTCTCCTCATCCCTGTTTCCAAATTATCTCAAGCTCAGTAAATTGGATGTAGAGCATCCAATGTTTTTTTTTTAATCTGTCCATACATACTCAGTTGGATTTGACTCTGGGCCATTCTATCAAATAGAGATGCTCTGGCTCCATATGTAGGGGGGGTTTTGTCTGTTGCATCAACCCTTGCCCCAATTTTCAGCCTTTTACAGCCTCTAAAAGCTCAATTATCCTGTATTCATCTCCTTACACTCTGACCAGCCTCCCTGTCTCTGCAGATAAAATTATCCTCACATTGTTTTAGGCATACGGCCACCAGTTTTTCACAAGCGATCCTAATCGGAGCAATTTTCTTTTTGCTTCAATAGAGGACCGATTTATGGAGAGCACTGCTAATCGTTGTCTTGTCAACAAATTCTTCTACCTGAGCTTAAGGTTTCTGCAGCTCCTCCAGAGTTACCGTGTGCCTGTTGGCTGTTTCTCTGAATTGGAAACAGTTTTAGAACCAGTTTAATCCATTTTTAAACTTCCTCACAAATCATCGCCGGCATCTCTGCTGTGGTCCTTGGTCTTCACGATGCTGTTTGTTTTCCATTGGTCACTAACAAACAACTGAAACCTTCACAACTTTATTTAAACTGAGATTAAATTACACACACACACACAGGCGAACTCTACAGGACTGGATAAAGCAATCAGCTGCACTGGATTTACTTAAGTGAATCAGAGCAAATGGGACTCAATGCAAATGAGCACCACATTCTTAGATTTGAATTTAAAAAGACTAAATAATTTGAACTCTGTGGTTGTAATGTGGCAAAATGTTAAAAAGTTCAGTTGCTATGGAAGAATTTGCAGAGCACCGTATGAACGAGGCATGATGGAGAATGCAGTCGGAGAAAAGTTGTGAATTCAGGAACAAAAAGTGAAATAGGTTGAATTTTTTCTGAAATTATCAAACTATTTGCTGATTTTGTAGATAAGACATTTGTGGGTATAATTTCCTAAATTTGCATCCGTCTTTGAGACATTTAAAGATGAGAAAAAGGCAACATTTATTTTTACCCTGTGATTTTAACTGTGTTAAGTGAAAAGTTTTTATTTCTTAAAGTTTTGTTCCATTTAGCTCCTCCCAAGAAAATTAAAATGTTTTTTTTATACATTATGCCTTATTTTTGTCATTTTATCTTTGAATTACGCTAACTAAAAGTAGTTTATTGATTTTTACAATAAAATCTTTTTTTAATTTAGTATTCCAGGGTTATTTAGAAGCGAAAGGCTTTCCACCACCTCATTTAACTTTGAAAGCTACAGCATCAAATTGTTCTTTCTGTAAATGTTCAAAATGTACCTAGTTTATTTTCATAATACTATCCGACTTAAGCTGTGTGCAGTTTTCTATTGCGTTCGTGATGTGATGCTTAAGAACTCAGATAACTTCAGTACGGCTTTAGTAATAACCGTCTGGGTCCAAGTTTGGAGAGCTTGTGTGCACATTTCATTTATTTTCTTCACATTTATTTTTTATCCAGGGACCAATATATGAGGTTTGTCATCTGCTGTACGTTGTTTATTTTTCAGAGTTTTCCATGCAGGTTCTCCAGATGCATAAAAATCTAAATTGAACCACACTGATGCACCGACACATACTCTCTATGTAAAAAAAAAAAAACCAGATGAGCAGGACCAAAATACCCTCCTGTTCGTCACACCGAAATAACTATGCAAGCATGACTATGTTATTCTGGGTATCGTGTTAACATCTGTTTTTAAAAATGAAGTATCAAGCACAGTAATTTGTTGTATATAATGGTGTGTTCATTATTTTGGGGGAAAGTTGTGTCTATTTTCATGACTGCATGTTTACCTGCCAGAGAAAAGGTGCTATTTTTAAACGTATTTTTATACTGTGTGTTGAAGGTGTAAGCTTGTGTTTTTGTGGTTTGTCGGTGTTCAACTATGTATTTCTAATAAAGCAAATGTTTCAGTGGTACTGGTGTCAGTGCTGTTCATCCTCTGTCACAGATGTTTTTGAACTGGTGGAAAAGTTTTATTAACAAATCAGCACCTTGAGAATTAGCTTGAAATCTCACGAAACGGCGACAATGACGAGGCCGTTTCTCAGTGGAGAATTTGAGGAGATAAAAAAAGAAAATTACGAGTGCAGGAGTGTGACTTATTAGTCGTTGTAATTTCATCAGCAGATTTTATTAATGAGAAGATTTTACGGCTGTCAGCCACGACTCCTCCTCCTCCTCCCGTGTTTGCCTTTGCTCCCTGCCCTCACCTGATTTCCCCTGGTTCGTGACACGCTCGCTCCGTATCTGCTTCGTCTGACTTCATTAGACCTCATGCAACTTTATCAACTCCTTCACCTCAGCTTGAATTCGTGTCTTATCCAAGCCATCTCATCAGGTGCGGGCGGTGGTTATATTGGGTAGGACAGGACTGCGGTGCAGGGAGAGAGATGTTACATGTCAGGATGAAGAGGTGGAAAAGCCTCCAAACACGAATGACAAGATTGAGTTAAAAAGGTCTGAGAACTGTGGGAATGTGTGGGATGGAAAATAGTTGCACTTTGTAATAGGCCTCCGTTACTCAACATTGTTTTTGTCTTTGTTTTTTTTTTTTTTGTTTTACTGACCTATTACACTTCCTTTTAAAAACTGGAGTTTCAGACCCCTGCTGTAGAGGCTGGAATCACATAAATGGTCCGATTTAACAAAATGCTAAACGATATCAAGAGAATGCAATGGGATCTTAAGTGTTTCATTCAGCGTTTTATTATGCGAGAACTTACTGTGTAATCATAGAGTAGGCATCAATTTTAAGCTGCCAGTTCTTTTATTAGAAAATAGATGTCGGTGGATAGTTATCCCTAAACAGCTGGGCTGAAACTCTGTTATTTTCTTCACGAGGACATACGTAAAATAAGGAACACTGGTGTCAGCCCTGAATTACGGATGATTACTAAAGATTTCACTTCTTCTTGCTTAGATATTTTGTCTTGGCAAACAAGCCGCTGACGAGACGAGACCTGACGAGAACAAATTGCAGAACACTCCTCCCGGTTCATCATCTCTTCTTCGTTGCTTTTACAATTAAAAGCCTTCATGTGTGCTTACTGCCAGATCTGGACCTATTAGTGATTGCTTTGAGTGTCTTCCCGCGGTTTTTCCATACAGTGCAATGGCAGATTTTCAATTCTCTTTTAAATCCCGTCCCAGACTCGTAAGCCGCTACAGTTTTCTTTGTGAAAGCCTCGGATATCTCTTTAGATCCCAGCAAGGTGTTTGCTCGCTCTTTAAAGGTTGTACACCAAGCGAAATGTGTTGTGCTTAAATGGGGAAAACCTCCATCAAAACCCTGAGTAACGATGCTTTAATCATGTGCACCTGTGTGTAACCCGAGTCATTTTAAGCGGGATTAAGTGTGGGGTTGTCCTAATTTATTCCTCAGCAAACATTGCATCCTTTAAAAAGAAAATCTATAAAAGGGATATTCTCTTATTGTATTTGCTTATTTATCTGATTTGAATTTTTCAGGTTTAGGAGGATATTGTATATTCATGTGATTTAAATGTTATGTAACCACACAGGCCATCCTCTTTTTTTTTATTTTTTTATTTTTTTTATTGTTTATTGTGCAGCATGTCATAAGTGCAGGGTAACCATTTCAAATGTACCTTTTTACCCAATGTCTTATAATGACTTTTATGTTTCAAAGCACCAGCACCCTACAACGACACGCCTCCATCTACTAAAGCCTCGTCATTCTGACGCGTTTCAATTTGCTGGAGTGAAAAGAAAATGAGAAGATACCGCATGTTTAAATTTGCACATAATCTGACATCCCACTTCATTTCTGTCTGTAAATCTCCTCGTGTGCTGTGTGCTCTCTGCCGTGTATTTCCGTCCGCCTCTTTGTACGTATGGATGTGTGAGATTGTTCGCTGGTACAGATACATTTCGCATGTTCTAAAAATAGCAGCCATCACTGATTTCAGCAGCCGTATCAGCCGGCTTTATGCAATCCACTAAAGCCTTTTGAGCTGTCTCACAAGTCTTTAAAAGGACATATAAAGATGGTAGGTGCATGTCTGAGTCTACATAAACACTTGGGTGGGAGGTTGTGTGTGTAGAAGACTGATTACTAATGTGTGTCTCTGTGGACAGGAAGGGGAAGGGGGGGATAATAACCATATCTAACTTGGTTTACACTTTTCCGCCGGTTAGGAAGGGCTTTCACTGTGACATGCACAGCCATGACATTATTGTGTCCTCCACGTACCAATACTGCTCTTGGTGCAACTTCACAATTTAATTTTGTGTCACTGCATAAATCTGCTAATTTGTATTGATGGCTGTTTGTTCTAAAATGATGAGATAAAAGTTTGATAGCAAGATGCCAAACAGTGAAGGTTTCTGCAGATTTTCTCTGACCAAATTTCATACTCTTCTATGCTCTGACCAGATTTCTTGAAGTGTCAAAAAAATGACTGTATTGAGATCAGGGTTTAAATGTAGAATCTTAAAATACTGGTGGATGGATGAATGGACAGTAAGACAAATTTTTTTGTGATTTACCAATAAGCAAAAACGTCTGGAAATACAAAGATTTTCCAAAGTTTTCTGGCTTGGAAAAATCAAATTGCAAAAAACATTCAGCACAAGTTTTGACTTGGTCCAAATTTTCTCCCCAAGAACATCTTCGATCGAGACAAATTAAGACTCCATTCTGGTGTGAGCTTGCTTCCTACAGAGACCATCGCCCCCAGCCAGACTGGCAAGCTTGTCTGAACTTCCAACTTTAAAAAAAATATATATTTACATGCAGTTTTCATCCACCTACTCTTCCTGCTGAGATGGAGAGACTGCATATTCACCACATGCTGTTATTAGCAGGGGAGTGATTAATCTACAGAAATATCTTTTTTTCGGGGGGGGGGGACAAAAGTCACAGCGGCATATTGAACTGGCAAGTTTAAACTTTACCAAAATGCTTTGTACAATTACTTACACTCATAATTCCCTGTTGGCGGCCATAATGTTACGTCTGCATGAGGTATCTAAACTTACTATAAAGGCAGTAATTCTCGTTTTACTTTTCCACGTTTTGCCAAAATACAAATAAAAAATGATGTATTTTATTGCTCTTTCAAGAGGACTGCATGTTCAGCAACAGTGTGCCATAAACCTTGTAAGGGATACAGAAAATGTGAAAAATGATCATCTAAACAGGTGAGACCAATATTAAACTTCTGGCATGCAATTCCCACATCACCCTGAATGCACCATTACCATAGTGATACCCATGGTGGCTGCAGCTTCATGCTGTGGAGACGCTTTTCCTCATGAGATCTGAATAGGTCTGTATGCCACTTAGTTCAAAGTTTAGTTTGTAGTAAAAACCTTTCAAAACTACATAACTTTGCACTAATTTGTGTTGGTCAAACACATAGAATCCACTAAAAATACATTGAAGTTTGTGGTTGTAATGTGCAAAAGTAAAGGAACATCTAAGGAGTCAGAACACTTCATTGAAAATCATTGAAAGATGAAATAGAACAAGAAATAAGCAGCGGTTTACTGATTTTTGATGCACAGTGCCTACGATCCACCTCAGTCCTTCTGCACGTGTGCAGCAGTTCTTGTAGACAACAATCATGCGCACGCTGTGAGGACAATAGTCTCTCCCTCTGCCTTGCATGGGGCCAGAGCTGCTCTTCACACTCTTTCTTGGATACAAACTATGCAGAAACACGTCCAGGAGTTGTTCATTTTTTTCCTCTTCAGTGACCTTGACTGTTAAGGCCCCCGGGGTCTTGAGTTGGCACAGAGCTGCGTTGGTAGAAGCTCGCCAACAGAGAGGAGCAAGCCAACTTCTCCCTCTCTCCATCACTCCTCTCACTCTAACTCTTGCTCTTTTTTTTTTTGCCACCCACTTCCATCCACAAGTACAAAGGCTGTTGCTATAGCGATGAAACATGTCAGAATGTGCTCTGTCTCACTTTTATCCATTTTCAGATGATCCATATTACTTGTGTCTTGTGGTTGAGTCAGATGCGCGCAAAATACTGCTCATCTTCAAAAAGTGCAGGAAGTGGTTGTGTTGGAGTTCAGCTCAGGTAGTTTGACACTCGGTTCGTCTCCTCTGTCATTATATCGCTGAACTATCAGTTGAGGGCAAATATTAGGGAATATTAGAGAAAAAGTCCATAGAAACCTTCTCATTGGATCAAGTTACTTCATCTACAGCCATGTTTTCTTACATGGACCTGAAAAAGTCCAACCATCAAGTACAAATGAAAGGTAGCAAAACTGGATTTAATGTTCATTTGTTTGGCACATTAAAGCAAACAAGCCAGATCAAAGTGCTTTACATAATAAAAACCTAACATAATAACCAATTCTGTTGAGGGCAGCAAACAATCAAAGTTTTTCAAGTGCATTTTTTAATTTGAAATGCATTTTCTTTTTCAAATCAGAATTATTAAGAATAATTATTATTAAGTCTAGCATTAATCAATGTCTTTATTAGTCAAAGGAAACTCTAAACAGGAGGGGTTTTTATCACCATGATTTAAAGGAACTCAGTGTTTCAGCTGCTTTGCAGTTTTCTGAAGGTTAGCTCCAGATTAGAGGTGCATAAAAACTGAACGATGCTTCTCCATGTTTGGTCTGGAGAACTTTCAATCACACTTATTAGTACTTTTACACATCAATGTTGCCTTTCAATTTAAAGCAGTAGGGTGGATTATGTAAACTTAATTATTTTGTTAAAATAGGTTATTCTAGCAAGAGGTCAATACATTGTCTGAGGTTTGTGGAGGTTTTACACAGTAGGTCTCAAAGGTCTACAAACCTCAGTTAAAATGGTAAATGAAATATAAAAAAATAGTTGTAATAACTTTGATTTACAAGCGTTCACTCCCTCAGACTAAAACTTCACTAAAGCACCTCTTGAGTTCACATCTACCTGTTTCTATTTACCGGTAATAAAGCTCATTTACCCCAGTAAGATTTTTTTCAGATTTTTTTTTTCCTGTTTGTAGAGACCAAAAATGTTAAACAGAGAGGTCACAATGAATGAAAAGGATCTCATTGTTCAAATCTGTCAGTTAGTGGAAGAATACAAAAAAATACATTGTCCATTGTCTATAGCTGCTTGTCAAAGCTGCACTGAGGGGAGCTGGTGCCCATCTCCAGGGGAGCTGGTGCCCATCTCCAGGGGCGCACCGTGGAAAGCACACCAGTTCATCACAAAGGAAGCACAGAGATACACAAACAATATGCACACACTCATGCCTAAGTGTTATTTCAAGAGACCAACAGCGGCCAGGTTTTTAGACTGAGGGAGGAAGCTGCTCAGGATGTTCTGCTTGAGAATAAAATTAACAGTTCGATCAATAACAGATTCTGATCCTGAAGCAGCAAACCAGGCCCACGTCACACCGCTGCCGCCAGGCGTGCCGTCGATATGGTGCTTTGGTTTTCTAAAATATTTTTGCTAAATTCTTGTGAATTATTTCACTCCGAATATGAGACAAGTCTCCGTGTCCTTTTATGTCAGCACTACGACAACCATTCTCTTTCTTATTGTTGAGTCATAAACATTAACATTGAATGAGGCAAGTAAGACCTACAGTACTTTCGATTTAGCTTAATCCTTTCTAACTTTTTTGGACGGCTGATTAGTAGAATATTAGAATATGTTTTTTGGGCTGACCACTCTTGGGACATATCATTTCTGTTCCACGTTTTCTCCATGTGTAGATAGCAGGTCTTATTTTAATTTGCTATTAAAGGTTTTTGATGATTTTCTGTGCCAAAAACAAAGCAAAAAAAAGTGGCAAACATTTTAAACAGTATTGATCTTGTATGTATACTTCTAATCTTGTGAGAATTGCACAAAAAAAAAAATCCACAGTAAATTCAAAGTTGTCAGCCCACATTTTTTAAGTTAGTTTATTTATTAAAGTTGTTTGCTTTATAATAATTCCCAAGCCACTAAAGCAGCTCATCAAATGCGTCAGCCTAATTCGTCGTGATGATGAGTGTATCTAAACCTCCGACTGGCGCTGTCCTTTTGTGTGATGAGAAAAGTTTGATAAATGAGTAAAAACATGCACTTCAGTGACAGAGCTCACTGCTCACAGCAGCTTTCTCTAATGCTGTGACCCCTTGTTTGATCCTTCTTTTATCTCCCCGGGTTTCAAGGTGCAGACTGAACATCAGAGGTTCTTTCTTCTCTATAAGTCCTTCACTTGAGGACCTTCACTTTGCCAGTCTAGGCATTTTATTCGGTGTATAGATCTTAGGTTACCCTCTGCTGCTCTTGGCTTTACTGACACGTTTCACAGAAAACACGTTAACATCAGAACAGGAACTGCACACAGTCTCGTCTTTGTTCACATATTGATTTATCGATAAGCCTTCGAATGCAGTCCATGAAAGAGCAGATGACTATGACTGCACAGACTCAAACCTATAGGAATAATGTCAAATCTTCAATTAAACTGTGTTTTTTGGGGGGTTGTGGGAAAACTGAGGGAAAAAACTAATTATGCATGAAAACAGCATCCATATGTGACACATTTGTGCTTAATGATTTGATCTGAATTTGGGAAAGAAAATGCTAATTGAAGGTCAGACAGGAATACTGTCATTTTGTCTCCAACATACTGACAGTCCTCTCTTCTCTCCAGTTGATCTTTAGCATGGCAAAAGAGCAACCAAGGTGTTGTTTACTCTGTTAATTTATCCTCTCCCGAATGACTCAGCCTTATTTTATTTTTTTTCTCTGTCACAGCTGTGATGAGCTTGGAGCATCTGTGTGCCAAAGTGCCTCAGCATTATTTCAAAGGCTCCCTCGGGAAACCTCAGCGTTTCAAAATTTCTCATCTCTTCCTGCCGTTATCCAGGTGACCGTTTTCTGCTTTGGCTCTGGTTCAAGCCTCTGATGGTCCGATATATTTTTTCGTAGGTTTCGAGCACCCTCTCTCCATTAATCTCCCCTTCCCATCTTTTACTTCCCTCTTTCATCTCTCTCCCCTCCAGTGAACCACTTTCCTCAATTGACTCAAAGCAAATCTGTAATCTATAATTTTGCAGCTGACTAGGAAGCAAAGAGTGTCAGAAAATGTTAGTCAGTGAGACAGTTGGGGAGATAGAAATGTGATAAGATCTTATGAGGCATTAGGTAGGAACTGATGCAGCACCCTGACCTGCCTTCCTGAGGGCAAGATGCATCTTACAGTCCTCTTGCAAAGTGCATGGACTTTTTAACTTTAACATTATATATGGCAACCATTTGATCAAAAAGGGCTACAGTGACACTTTAATGTGTTTAAGCCTCCAAAGAATTACTTTTACACACAGTAGCTGAGCTGGGTGGTGTGCATGTAGAGTCTGGAAACAAGAAAACTGACATTTACATATTTAATATGTTGCTACAATTGAATATGCCTTATTGAGTAACAAATGTATTAAAAAGAAAATATTAACTGCAAAAATCTTTTAAGAAGAAGAAATAAGATGCTGTGAAACATTATTCACCATGCTTTAATTTCGCTAATGTTCACGTGACGTTTCCAATCAGGTTAATCGAAGTGCTGTACAGGAAAATAAACAAAGTCACAAAGATCAATAAAAATAGAATGAAAGAATAATCCTTGAGGGAAAATTTACAGGTCAGAAGTCCTTCTTGATTTAAACTAGTTTATAATTTCTGCACGTCTCAGATTTTCAGGGAGTTTCTTCCAGAGCTGATTGTTAAAATTTACACACGAGTCCACATGGCAGGTTGCTTGAATACTTTTTCAGTTTTATCCTAATTCTCTCGTGCACTGAGGAGTATCATTGAGCACCGATCTTTAACCCTACAATTTGTTGCCGCAAATAATCACTTTCAACTCGTCTGAATTACGTCGAAACTCTGAACCGTCTCTCCTATCGCCGTCGTGAGGTTTTTCCTGTCTGTGTAGTTTGTATTCCTTCCAGCTGAGCTGGTGATTCTCTACAGGAGGGCGGAGCCGAGCAGGCTGCAGCTGGCGCACCTGATTTCCGTCAGACTCATCAGGCAGCCAGGGTTTAAGGAGCTGCCAGACGGCCCCTCTTAGCCTGAGTGCCAACCTGCTGTGATAGTTCCAAGTCAAATTACCTCTGAGATCTTACTTTGTGTGCTTACCGGGCGTCGTCATCTCCCAGAAGAAATCGTCTGAGCTTCTCCTTGGTTTCTTTTAAGAAGGAGGCTTTTCAAGATGCATCAGACATTCCTCATTCATACTCACCTTCACCACCTGCCACATGGTTCTGACTCTCAAACCGATTGTCTTCTACCTTGCCTTGGAATACAGTGAGAAACATTTTCCTCCCTACTATAAATACTCATCTCTTTCAATGCAATACTTGACTCTTGGTGCTTAGCTGGAGCAAGAAGTTAAGACATGAATGAACATTCCTTATTTTTACTGAAAAGATACATTGATTCTGTTGCGTTTCTGGCAACTGTATTTGGATCAAAAATGTTTCTTAAATCATGTCGTCAGACTTTAAGGACAAGTTTACTGAATAACTAACTGTGGCGTTGTGGTGACAACAAAACATACAATTGTCATCAGCATGATTATAAGAGATTATGTAATAAATATGTGATCTGAACTAGGGGGAAGCACACTAAAACTGACCCGATAATGGAGCCTTGAGGGATCCCACGTCTGAGTTTTGTTTGGTCAGACTTTTAATTATTTTTTTGACTCAAACTAATCTCTCTAGACCAGTTAACTACCACAATCTCAATCAACGATGAGATCAATTGCGCCAAGCACAGTTATGGAGTTACACAATCCGGTTTAGTCTGTTACAGAGTAGGTAGAGTGTAGAAAATAATCAGCTGGACAAAATGCCCCTGAAGAAGATTTCAACTGAATCCCAGTTTGTAGTGAACACCCCACAGCAGGAAATAAAACCACAAAGGTGTGAAACAACTTAACTCCTCCAGCCTCGGTGCTCAGTTATACCAGTAATCCCAGCCCAGTCCCACTGAGACAGGCTCAGTTTGTTGATTTATTTCGACCTTTTCAGAGATATCTGAATATAGCTGGACCCCACATTTCACAATGGTTTATCAGCTTTTATCTCCATCTCACTTCTGTGTTATTTCGCCATAACGTCTGAAACTAGATAATCTTTAATATAACTCAGTATTCCCCTAATCGCCGTTTGCGTTGTTGTTCCGCGGGATCGCTGCCTGAATGAATAATTCTCTCTCTACCTGCTACCTAGCCTCACACAACCACTACTGCTTCCTTTGTAATTGCCTAAAATGTGCCCAACTTCAAAAGCCCCCTGTGAACGAAAATTGTGACAATGCTACATTTCCACGTCGTCATAACACAGATAAAGGTGTGACAGTGACTGACGTTTATTTACCATTTATTCGAAGTGGAGGTTGTGAGGAAGGACAGGAAATTATATCCGTGTGTGTGTGTGTGTGTGTGTGTGTGTGTGTGTGAGCTGTCTGAAGGGATGTATCAGTTTGGATAACTGAGGTCTTGTCCTGATTTAGTACATAATGTCTGACAGGTTTCAAGCGATATCTCCATCCTGGATCAAATGACAATCTCAACTTCTATAAAACGTTGCAAACGACATTGATAGTGGCTTGCTACGATAATGGCTCAGAATATATATATATATATATATATATATATATATATATATGAGAGATGAAGAGTACGGTAGGCAGGACTATTGCCACTGCACAGGAGGAGTTGAGTGTATCTCAGTGGGCATATGGGACAAGACAAGACTGACAGGCTGTGCGTGAGGATGAGGAACAACTCGTGCAGGTATGGAGACGGGACCATGCATGTCAGACAGGAGAGCAAGCCTCAGAGGAAGTGGTCAGAAAAGACAGAGTCAGGGTGTGGAGGCAGCAGAGGAGGGAGGTAGAAGTGTCAGGTCAGTGCACGTGGTTCATCTTTCATCCATCATGCAGCCCCTTTGTGGTTCAATCAAACCACACATGGCTTGACTGAATTTGACTGCATGTGCACAGGTGAATGTGTATTCATGCAGACATCTGCACCTACTTGTGCACACACTTTTTATGCTTTTTTTTTATTTTATGTTACGGCATTCAGCTCTGGTGTGTTTCATTTGGATTCTCATATTAAGGACACAGAAATGGCAGAAATGTTATCCACGTCTTTCTGAAATCTTTAGTAAATGTGAGCTTGTAGAACATGGTGGTCATTTGTTTTCTGTCTCTTGAAGTTTGTACTTTGTAAAAATTGTATCTATTTGGGAAAGTCTTTGCCAGCTTTTAATATGGAAAGATGAGACTGGAAGAGCCCATTTTTCCTTGCAGAAAAGTTCAACCTCAGTCAAGCAGGATGAACCTATGAACAGTAAGTTTTTGTGAAGCTTTACAGCAGGATCTATTTCAGTATTGGAGTTTGGACTTTCTCCTTTCAAGATGTAGCTCCACCCAGATTTTGACTTTCCCTGCAGGGGAAAAAAAACAAAAACATTTCCTGTGTTTTCTACATGGCATGTGGCAAACTGCAAATGGGACTTGTAGCTATCTTTCAATAGTGGCTATTTTTACCACTCTTGAATGTTTTTTTTATTTTTTGTGGATTTGTGGCATACATGAATAACAGCTGAAATGAGTGAAAACTCTATAGTCTCCCACCTGAACTCTGAATCTCTGCTCCTCTGATCAGTGTGCTCCTTGCCTCTTGGGATTTTGTTTTAAAGTCCCTGCCTGATTTAAATTTCCCAGTAACGTCATCCCTGACCTGTCTGCTGTGTTTCTCAGTCTTCATGATGCTGTTTGCTCTATAATGTTCTTCGCAGAAGGGCTGGATTATACTGAGACTAAATTACGAACAAGTGGACCAAATAGCTGGATAAAGGAAAGCATATGCGCTCCATACTTTTCAGATTTTTATGTTTAAAAAAAACATTTAAACTATCATTTCTTCTGTTAAAGAAAACAATATTGAAGTTTGTCTTTAACGTGATGAAATATGGAAGAGTTCTACTTTTGCATTGAACATCCACTGAGCCATATTTCTTATTTATTAACCCTGCATATGGAAATGGATGTGCACATTTACAACGGGGAAAAATGTTTTAAATTGCTGTACTTTGTGTAAATTAGAGCAAAAACACTTATTTCCAAAGCCTGCCTTTGGGGGGGACACTGGCTATGGCAAAAATTGTTCTGTAGCCCATACTGTGTGCGGTGATAAAACTAATTTCACAGGCCATTAGACTTATTTGAAAAGCAGCAACCAGACTCTCAGTGAGGTACAATGTGTCAAGAAAATTATAGTTTACGGTATACCTCTAAATACCGGCTAAAGATGATTGGCCGGCTGTGGCGGGTCATGTGGGCTCTGTCAGCGTGTGGCCTGCTGTGCGGGTCCAGGGCTACTTCCTGGGCACGCTGATGAGGGGGTAAATGAAGCTGTCAGTCCACCCCCTCCTGAGCAAAGCCACCATGATGTTATACAAATACACCTCAGAGGTGGCATTTACTGAACTACCTCTCTGTGGCAACTCTTTGTGCTGGCAAAAGGTAAATTTGTTCACCTTCATTCATAATGCAGGGTGGTAATTGGCTGGAGCATCGATCAAAGAGCAGAGTCTACCCTTTTTTTCTGTGAGCTTGGCCTCTCTCCCTCTGTACCCTTTTTCCCTCCTCTGTCTTTCTCTTCACTTTTCTTTACTGGCTGCCCTTCTCACTCCGCCTCACTGATAATCCTCTCCATCTGCCCCATACCCCTGGCTCAGCATTTACTTTGCTCAAACCTGGTCCCAAGGTCGTTTTATCATGCAACAGTGGCTTCACAAAGTGTTTTTTCTCTCCCTCAAACATTACCCCCCCCCCCCCCCATAATCAGGATGTGATTATTTGTAATATCATCCAGTGCATTCACCTATTAGGGTACAGATTTGCAAAGTCATCATTTTCTTTTCTTTTTTTTTTTTTTTTTTGCTGTATTAGTTTCAACTTCTCAGTTTATTTCATTGCGTCAGAACCCTGCCAGCAGCTTCATTCACTGGGATTCAGTGGATGACAAATCCCTCTGTGGTTTTTATTGCTTTCTCATCTCTCAGGTCTATCTGATCAATCTCGCCTCTTATTTTCAGGTCTATCTGATCAATCTCGCCTCTTATTTTCAAGTGCCTTTCATTTGAGCAGGAAGTGGCGCTGAGTCAGTGTTGGTGACGTGGTGGAAATGTTGTGACATTTTAATTTGTGCTGCCTCTCTTTTTTTATGGGACGCTGCATTTGGTGATCTTTCCTGTCTGTCTGTAATAAGGTCAGCTTGTGTCCACAGCATGTCACAGTCACAGTCAAGGGCACACACCCGGCAGTACGTGAATATAAATCACTACTAAAACGCAGCTCAATTATAATGTCTATGAACTATGCTCGGAGTGAATATAAAAATATGTTTCTAAACCTGAAAGGTGGCAATTGTTCCTGTGGTCGGAGCTCTAAATGCTTTATAAGGAGGTAACGTTTGCTTTCACATAAAGTAGAATTGAAATTTATGTTCAGGTTGTTGTTTTTTTTTAGTAATAAGGACCCCAAACATTTATTTTTTTAGATAAATATTTAATTTTTTTTTTACTGTTGTCATGAAGTGTCACAAAATTGCATTAAAAATGTCAACTTTGCATTATTATGTAAATAATGACACTTTTAATGCAAAATTTCATTAAAACTTGCATTAAAAATCCAATAAAATAGTTAATGGGCAAAGTCTCATTATTAACCAAATGAAACTTCCTAGCGGTTGTAAACATTCATGAAAACTCCCTCATCTTCATGCCATGTATTGTGTCAGACTTATGCTCACCCCGTCAAATAAAGCGTTAACATATAATCGTATAATCAATGACAAGCTACTGGTGCCTTATGAAACTATTCACACTAATTGAATCTTTCAACATTTTGTCATGTTTACGACCAAACACTTCAGTGGATTTAACTGGTATTTTATATGATGAACCAACAAAGAGCTGCACATACTTCTGATGGTGTAGAAAAAGAATAAATGGTATTCACCATGTTGCTGAAAAAAATCTGAAAAAGTGTGACTTGACTCAGATCCGAGAAAATTGTGCAGCGTATGAGTAAAATCACAAGCGTCGCTTGCTGGTAAAATGGTTTGATTATACTTATTTTCTGTTGAGGGAAATCAAGCACCATTTAATGACAGTTAATTATATGCATAGTGTTGGAAAGTTTCACTTGAGTGACCGTCAGAAGTTGGCCTGAGTAATTTCAAATAAGCTGCAGGTTTATTATCTTCTTCCCTTCTGCATAGTCAGCCTGTAAATCTCATACAGAACAAAGTCTTTCTGATGCCTCAGCCCAAGTACTTTTCCTGCGTCCTTTTCAAACCATCTTTCAGCCCAGCTCTCCACCACAGCTCCTCCTTTCCTGAATGCTTCTGGCTTAATTTACGTCATGTCTGCGGCCGCTGATGCTGATTTGTTCTGTCTCTTAAGGGGTTTTTGCTGCTGCTCTGTCTGCCTCATGCAATCTACAACTGCAGGTAGAAAAAGCAGAGAGTTTTCAGGACTTATGCGTGTCCTAAAATATAAAATACAGTCGTTAACTACAATTGCAGTAGTCAGTTTTAGTTTTGACCGAAATAATATTGATTCCAAAAGAGGTTTGATACCCGTCCACAGGCGTCATTGTTTACTATGGAGCCCAGCCACCATCCGAAGGAAGCCAACACCAGCTGCTTGTAGCATCTCATTCTTTAGTTTGTAATTCTTAACTTATGACCATGACCATAATGGGTGAGTGTTGGAAAGAAGATGAACCGGGAAATTGAGTTTGAACTTTTAGCTCAGCTCTTTTTTCCACCCCAACAGACTGGAGCAGCAGACGTGTGAATACGAAGAAGGGCCCAGTCCTCCCGTCCACTCCACACATTTTTCCCACTGTCACTCATAAAACCTTCTCTGTTTCATTCAGATTGTTGTCCATACATTTTCTGCACCAGGTTTATTCTCGCATGCTCAAAGGAGGTCGCTGCCTATATCTTCAAAAGTAAACGGGTGAGGCAATGCACACTGTCACTTTGACCGGCGGAGGCTCTGCGTTAAAGAAGGAAGTGAGGCAACAAATGTCTTTGAGGTGGATTTATTTGGGAGCTCCAAGTCTTCATTACACCAACACCTTTTTTTTTTTTGTGAAACAAATAAGCTGACATTTATACCTGAGGCAAGTTCCAACACTGACACCAGGTAAAGGGGTGATAAAAAAGAAAAGACAAACAAACACTACTTACACAAACCTAACAAACAATAAATGATCCAACAAATATTTACATGCATGCAAATTATTAAAACTAAACTAATCTAAGGTCAATCAAAAGTAAATATAACTAAATATAAATCCTCAGAGTATTCCCCCTCTTAATGGAAGCTGGTATGCTCCAGGAGCATTCGTCTCCCTCTCTGCTCCACCTTGCTGAGACACACCCAGAAAGGCAAGTACTCAATTAACTCAAATTGAACTAATCTAAATCAAAACAAACTGACATTTTCCCCCACATTCTCTGAACAGGAAAGATGGCCAGTCTCCCTACCCAAAAAGAATGTTCACCAAATGTCACAATGCAACTGAAATAAAGAACTGATACAAAACGCATTTGAACTGAAAACAAACATAATATCAATAATCAATATGGGATGGAACCCCGGGTCTCCATCACACACACCATGGACAGGACGACACAGTCAGAGACAGATGCAAACATGCATGCACACATCCATATCTAACCTAATTAACTTACGCATGTTTTTGGATGAACTGCACAGAAGCACAGGTGTTACCACTGTTGTTTCTGATAGAGTCTGGATGTTCTCCCAGTAAACAAACAGCCCATAAACATAACTGTTAAGTTAATTTGTTCCTCTAAATCAGGGGTCACCAACTCCAGTCCTCAAGGGCTACCATCCTGTAACTTTTAGATGCGTCTCTGCTCAAACACACCTGGATCAAATAAATGCTCGTTTCCAGCTTATTGCAGAGAGGAATGAATGCTGGTGAGGGAATTCAGACATTTTGGAGCAGAGGTGAATCTAAAAGTTGCAGGATGGTAGCCCTCGAGGGCTGGAGTTGGTGACCCCTGCTCTAAATTTTCTTTGGGTGTGAGCTTGTTTGTGTATGTTTTTTTTTTTTTGTTGTTGTTGTTGTTGACCTGTGATGTACTGATGACAATGTTCAGAGTACAACTTCACCTCTTGACCAAGTGATTGGAATACATGCTGCAGCCCCACCGGCAAGATGAAAGAGTGAAGAAAATGAATGAATGGTTTTTGAACTGTGGGAAACAACCTGAGTACCAGGAGAAAAACACCAGCATACAGAGCAAGAACATGCAAACTCTGCACAGAAAGATAAAACATTCTTGCTGCAGCACAACAGTGCTAACATCTCTCAGATTACTGTCACACTGAAATCCACATTTCAGCATCTAAAATATACGCATTTGTCAGTGTGAATAACGTAAATAACTGAAATGTTTCACGTTCACACTCCTGGAGAATCGTGATTACGCTGTAGATGGCTTACTGTAGCCCGTTGGTAAATAAAAGATCAAATCCAGAGTAGGAGAAGAATTTGATGCTTTTGATGATACCTTTAGGAAGAAAAAGTCGTTCTCCATCAGTAGTGACATTTGCAGAGTTATTAGTGAATTATGACCTTTTGTAGACTCGCCACATAAATTAACAAGGCTGCTTGCAGCTCGGTTAAAGATTTTTTTTTTTTAGTCGATCCTAAGAATAAGCAGAGAAACTTTGACAGGCTGAGATGTTTTCAGGGCAGCTACAATGTCTTTTTTTTTTTGGTAGAAAACTTCTTTACGGAAACACATCACAGATAAATGTCATAGTTTGATATCAGCTTTTACAATCAAAAGGGAAAAGGCATTCTTTTTAGTCCTATCTTTCTGTTGTGACATTTAATAACTCCACGATACGAGATCTTGCGCAGAGGGGGAACAGACATGTCACTCTCTGTTGGGTTTTGAGGTTCTTGACAGAAAACCCTGCGGTTCAGCTATTGCTGCGCCACCTTCACCCACAGTTACAAGCTGCAGGTTGATGTCCCATCTGTTCTCCTTCGAGTGAATTGCAGTAAATATTTCAAATCTGTAAAATGGATCAGCTGGAGGCTTTTATCAGAAGTTGGAGAAAGTGGATGGAACACAAAAAAAACCCCGGCAAATATAGTAAATGCATGCCAAAAGATATTTTCCTTAAAATGAGAAGCAATCTAAATCCACACTGAAGGATCTCTTTGCATGCACTGCAGAGTTCAGTTGTGCAGTTCAGATGCAAGGGTTTGTCCATACCAGGCTAAGAAACAGGCACACATTATGATATTTATGTATTTTCAATTTCTTTTAAGAGTCGTGTGTGCATGTTTGTATGCGTTTCTGCATTTTTCCCTCCTTGGCTAAGAGGCGCAGGCATATGGCACGTGGGTGTTTGGCAGATGCTCCTAATCACAGGCTAGCTTTGCATTTGTATGTGACTGTTTTCACAAGAGATTCAGATCCGTAGCAAGGGCAATGGGCTGCTGTAGTGTTTGCTGGAGTAAAAAAAAAAGAAGAAAAGATGCAGCTGGGGGGTCTCTGCAGGGTGCCCTCAATGTCTTGTGAAATATGTGGTGTAATGAAAGACAAGAAGTGGAAAAACGGGGAACACATTTTCAATGAGGAGGTGGGCCGTGAAGAGGGTCGGTGGGGTGGGGGGAGAGTCGCAAAGAATGACTGAATTACCTTTTAAACTGAAGGGCTTAAAGTGGTTGAATTGACCTGTAGAGAATCTGTTCAGCCAGAAAGAAAGTTCAGCTGTTTATTGAGGATTTATTCACTAAGTTGCATCCTTGATTGATGCCATAATTTAAACCTTTAAAGGAATAATGTATTAGTCATGGGAAAGATAGATAAACAGACAGACATCAATGACTTAATGAAATGTGCAACAACAGAACTACTAAAACTGGATGTGTTTTTCCCCCAAGAAGGGAGAATCAGAACAGAAAATGGTGATTGTTGCTGCCAAGACACAGTCAGCCACACTGTGAGATCTTCAGGAATTTCTGCCAAGTACATTTTGTATACATGTGGGAAGAGACTCCATTTTCTCTATATGTCTAGACCGAGGCTGTGACGCAGAATCCTTTTCTTTCAAAGGAATCACCTGGGTTTGACTAAAACCTTCTGGTCCGAAGGGAACCAAACTTGAACTATGAGCAGCAAGTCCAAGAGATTTCTCTGGTAAAGACAAAAAACATGCGCAGAAATATAATTTTTCCCAGGACCACAAACAACCCAAGGACGTCCTTGTTTTAAATCGTCAGCAGCATAATGAGCACATTTCTCCAAGTCAAGACAAAAATAAATGATTCAGACTTGCGGTAATTCACGTATGCTCAAGTGTATTCTGCATTCACTCAGTTTGCTTCTGGAGCCCTTAAATATTTGTTGTTCAAGGTTATACTTTATTATATACTAGCATGAAAAGGTCAAACGCAAGCGTCAGACGAAATCAAAAGATTTCTGCAACATTTGCACATTAAAAAAAACGGCTGCAGTTTTCTATCAGATTTTGTGAAAACAAGACTTTTAAATGCAGCCTAATTACTTGTTTTTGTCTGATTATTATTTTGTTTATTTTGACTGTTGATAAGGGAGTTTGAGGCTCCTGCTCTCATCAGAGAGCCTTCTATCTTTATCCTTCTCCCTCGCATTATCTCACACATTCAGATGGACATCTAAGTCTCTCCAAAGAGGAAGATCAACCTGAGCAGCACTGGGAGGGACGTCTTATTTATTGTGCTACAAGGTCACAAATTCAACAGCCAGTGACCTTGACACATCTCCTAACAGAGTGCTCAGCGGAGTGAAAAATGCTCTTCAGCTTCGTCTCGGGACCTGTGAATCTGTTCAGCTACCGGCTTCACAGGAAATCCCTACGTGTTGCAGCAAATGTGAAACGGGTCTTAAAGTCTCCCCCCAAAGTGAAGGGGCGCCCATGATAAAACCCCTTAGATCCAGTCATGTCTTCCTCTGAGGGAGATCAAGCAAGTGTGCGTAATGCGTTTTAGGGCAAAGATGGAAGGAGGCGCAGTTGGGGAATCTCACTGAATTACAAAACGCGCGTTCACCCTTGAGGAATTTCAGGTCGTCCTTGTGAAGCGCTACCCATGCACACCACCAACCCCTCCACCCACACCCCCTCCTCCTGCCTCCCTATCTCCTCCTCCCCTCCCAACAAACCCCACTTCTCTCCATCCTCTCTGCCTGCCCTCCCCTTCCCGTGCGGGTCGCCGTATTGGTCGCTGGGATGGAACGACTGCGCTCCAGCGTGCCGTTAGCGCACGATCATGCCTGCGGCCGGTCTGCGTGTGGGATGCTGTGCAAGTCCGCGGCTTGCGAGAGGGACAGGTGTTGGGGTGCCGTGTTAAAGAAACGCTTCAAAAACGCGGGGAATTAGTGGGTTAGTGAGCGGACAGCATCACTGTAGCGGCTGTAGCGCTCTGCATCTGCAGGCGCGGAGGGTTTCCCCCCCTCCCGCTGTAATATTTATGACAAAACGGAGGCGAAATATTCCGGTCACGTTTTTGGCTGACAGCCGGCTGTCCTGGAGAGCGCTGGAGTGGATCGAGGGTCCAGTGCTGGAGAAGGCGCAGCGCACCGACACCTGCAGTACGATGTAAAGGGAATTCCCACGAACAAAACTGGTAAGTTTAACACTTTGTCTTTGCCACTTCTTCTCATGAGACAATTTCTCTCTCTCTCTCCCTCTCTCTCCCTCTGCTAAGCTACATTAATCCGCTTAAGGCTACTGCAATTTTTTCTTTACATAAAGTCTTATCGTGATTCTGATATGCAAATATGCATTTTGCACATTCGAACTGGGAAACTATGTGAAGGATTCAATGTTATAATATAGCCACTGTAAGGACAATTCTGTGTAATTTGACACAAACAGTTGCGGGGAGACCTATGCAACTGTTGGGACTGCGAACGGGGGGAAGCAACAACACAATCAACAGACTTTCAATGAGGCCTTTAATAACATCGTCTTCATTTACAGACGAAACAATTAATTGGTTTGCCAAAAAACTCTTTGAGAAAATAAGGACATTTCCAAAAAAAACGTTTTTTTTTTAAATATGCACAAGTAAAGGTACAAAAGGTCCATTTCCAGTATCCTTTAGTTTCATGCATTCGCGACGCGACGCTTACCATGGAGGTGGTTCCTCTGATCGTTTTAATTGCAGCGTCTCAATCAGCGTGTTTTCATGTTTGATGTTTTGGGGCTCATAAAAGTGCTCGGTCCTGCACCTCTGTGGCTGTAGGTGAGCTAATATAGCACATGAGATCAAGACTTGACTGTAGTTATGTACCTGTAACAGTAAAGTCAGCGCCAGAGGCTGTTCGTGCAGAACTGCTGCCCCATTTTTGCACACAGAATATAGTGGGGGTATGCAAAAGGAACTTTTTCTTTGTTTGTGCTGTAAAAACTCAGATTACATATACATTTTTTTTTCTTTAATAAATACAACGCTATGGCGATCTCAATATAAGATGATGTTGATTCTGAAAAGCTTAAAAATGCTCATCTTTGTTGAATTATAATGTTTCAGACGATCAGATGGAGTCCAGATTTCTTAAACACCAGCGAATGTTACTTGCTATTGAATTTGGAACCTCAAACCAGAATCCAACTTCCACATCATTAGACAACTCATTGACTGGGCGTCACAGCAAGCAATGCAAAAACTACCATTTTGTTCAGCCCCAAATGATGGATCACTTTTTCCCATGCTCCGATGTCACCCCTTAACAGGTTGACACCCTGGGTTGTGTGCCAGATTGCCCATGTTAATGGCCACCCCTGTTCAGTGTCACTGCAGAATGTATTATAAATTTCCTTTTAATGGTGTTCATAGCTGTTCTGTGGCAAAAGCAGAGTATCCAGCTTCCTCTGTATGAGGGCCTTGTGCATACTTGAAATCTCATTTTGAATGTTTGACAAATGTACCAGATGTGTAATAAATGTCATGAAATCTTTTATTTGACATTTACATTAACACTCCTGCTGTGAGGGTCACAGTACATACAATAACGATCTGTTTTTACGTTGCAGTTTGGGACGTTAATAAAATTGGCCCCTGCTTGTAATGAAGTCACTTTGTTGTCCAGAAACTGCCAGACCAAATAAGTACATTACAGGAATAAATCAATTTACTGAACATAATTTTTGCACTGAGACAAAATGTCTCTGATAAATAGATCAGAGTGATATTGTTATAAATAAATAAATAAATAAACATTGCATCTACTAATTAACACATAAATAATATGAAGATAGATATTCTGCCACAGAGTTAATTTACGAAATGTATTATTTAATAGGCTGGCAGATTAACTATAAAACAAGAGGGTTTACATGCAGAAAGCTAAAACATGTAAGCATAAACAATAGAAGCGGCTTGATTCGTTTGTGGTTTAACTGAAGGTAGACGTCCCATTCTTCTCAGGACCTCCTTCAACCTCAAGTCGTATCCTTAGAAATTATTTTAGATACCAAAAGCTGTGTTGAAATCTTTTTCGTTCATGTTGTGTTTCTTGCTCTCTGCAGCTCTGTATTATTATTTTGTTTGTTTTGCACTTGGTCTCCACTGCCTCTTTCTTATCTGCTGCAGACTGGTTTAATACAGATCTTGTAGTGTAAGCTGTACAATAAGAACAAGTTTGGTCTGCAGTGTTTTGTGAAGCGCATCCCACTGCAGAGAAACGTCGCACCTGCAAAGCTAGGTCATATAAAGTGAATAAATTGCTTTAGTTTTCACACCTCGGCCTTTTAAAATCCAGTGATTTAGTTTAGATCTTGAGAAACACAATTTTTACTAGCAAGTCTTTAATGCATCTATTGTTCATTCCTGCTTATTCTTGCTGGAGGGTTTCCTCCAGCAGCCATTGGGCAAGGCTATACTGTGGGACAAGTGACCAATACGTTTTGGACTGTAAGAGGAAGCTGGAGTCCCCAGAAAGGATAGACTGACACCCGGCTGGAGTTTAGCTCCAAGACAATAGTGCCATCAACTGCTGCAGCCTATAAAGAACTTCAAACCAAACTGTAACTGTGAAAATTGACTCTTTGCATTGTATTTTTTTGCCAGATGGTGGAGTACATACTAGCAGTTTTAAGAAATATTGTGCCATGTATGATCATTAATTATTTATAGAAGGACCGGAGGCAATGTCACAATGTTTGTGTGAGAAAGAGAGCAGGCAGCGCTACACAGCTCCGCAGTTAAGTAAGATTTCACTAATATTTCAAAACAAAGACAAGGATATTTGAATCCTTTTTTTTCAATGCTTAGCAAAAATTTGTATGAGTAGTGAGACCACTGTATCTCACTAAGATTGCCAACATTTTCTAGTCCAGTCTGTCCGGTGACAGAGAAAGTTTGTGTTTATTCTCACTTAATTTCCAAACAACTTAGTGTCAATTCAAATAGCTCTTAGTCTCCTTTATTCTGTAACAACTTCAACACTAGAAAAATGTGGTTTTTATGACCTGATGGCATTTGTATGGGGTCTCAGTTGATTGGGAAACGATCTGCTTTATACCACCCAGCTGCAAGCAGGACCACTCAATCTAGTACCACTTAGAAGTACATGTTTATTACAGTTACATATCATCATCAACATGTATTTCCTGTAATTTACATTTTTAAAAAAATCAACCAATTCCAGTAACTAGCTAACTTCTTGGTGTGTACCGAGTACAAACACTCAAACTCTGATATTGTGATTGAGAATATCTGAAGGTGTTAATCCACACTGAGATACATCCCAATGTTTTTCCCATTCTCACTCTCATTAGAGGTTTAGCCTGTGTGTTTGCTTTGCATATGGGTCATTGTATGTTTGCATCTTAAAATGTATTTATAGACGAGCTTTGATGCCGCTGGTGGGGGGGAAATATTCCGCCACACTCGTGTCACTCTCTTACTAAAAGCGGCAGCACAGTTGAGGGAAGCTGTCACATTTGGTTTTGGCGCGGTGAGAAACAGGAGTACTGTACCTCTGATGTGACGTGCTGATCGAGAGGTCTTATTTACTTTTTCAGATGACAATGTCAAGACGGTTGTTAGGGAAATTTTTAGGATTCCAGTGTGAAAAGCATGCAAGGTTCTCCAAATAATCCTGCATGCACTTTGACTGAAAATGTGATATAAAAAATGTATTATTTCTTTTAATTTTTTGCATTGTTTTTCTTACCTTCTTTCCAGCTTTCTGAGGCTCTTAACCACTTAGAAGATAGGTTAGGTAAAGTTAGAGGACATTAGTGAAGAAACAGCATCATGAAGAACATGGAACAAAACAGACAGGTCAGGGATAAAAGAGCTTAAAGCAGAGTTACTTTAACTAAGAGGCCAGGCAAGGAGAGTATTAATCAGAGAAGCACCCAAGATTCATGGTAACCAAGGTTACCATTAACCTGCAGCTCCACCCTCTTGGTGAGCTGCAGAAATCCACAGCTCAGGTGGGAGAATCTGTTGGTTTGCCAACTATTAGGAATACACCCCATAATTCTGGCCTCTATGTCAAAATGTCACAATTTCTGGATTACTGACTGAAAAACCATAAGAAGTCCCCTCTAAAGTTTACCACAAGTCATATAAAAAACACAACAAACACATGGAAAAAGATGTTCTCACCAGAGATTACCAAAATTTAGCTTTTTGGCCTACCTACAAAAATATAGCGTGATGGAAGAAAACTGATAATCTGACACATCATGAAACATGGTGGTGGCAGCATCATGCTTTCAGCAGGACAGGGAGTCTGGCCAGATTGGAAGCTCTAGTAACGGTAAATTGTTGAAGAAAATGTGCTAGAAGCAAAAGTCCTGAGTCTGATGTGTAGATTCAGCCTCTGGGAGGATGCAGAGAGAGACATACAACAAAGTGTAGCTTGTAAATTGACCAAACTTTAAAATATTTAGGTGTTTTTAATCCTTTTGCATGCACTCTTGGTTTTTTTCATTGCAATTTAAACTTAAATGCATGCTCCTCATTTCTTAAAACGTGGTAATAAAGTAGAACGATAACAGTCCACCCTAGGATAGAATAGGAAAGTAAAAACTCAATAAGCCTCAGTAATTGACTTGTCTGCAGATGTATTGATTACTGACGATGGAAGACGCCGGTTCCTCTTTACATTGTTCACTGTGTGAAATGACTTAACCCTTAACTTTATTTTCAAACCCAGCACAGTAAATACTAGTGTTGCTTTCAAATTTGCATCAGCAGAGGAAAGCAAAAATCTCAAAGCAGCTCTTCCCTCTAGATGGGATATAAAAGAATAAGGGTGATGGTGAGAGTAGTGTGCAGGAAGAGCAGACAGAGGGAGGATACAATGCATCATTAGAAGAGCAGAAAACTGGAGAAGTCATGAGAGGAAAGCGATAATAAGAGAGGAAGGAAAAACATGCGCAGGAAAACCTGCATCCACTTTCCGGGCCATGTTCTAGATATAATCTTAATATTTCAACATGCACATTGCAATGCTGCTCACTCACCTGCTGCAAAAGTGGCAAACTGACAGCCATAAGATGAATACAAATGTGAACCTAATTTATGTTACGCCTCCTGGAGTGTTTCATTTAAAAGTCCCTTCATGCAGAATAAAAAAAAGAATCTATCAGTGTTATTTGTGCACAATCATGTCCCACACGTGTTGTTCACCCCCTCAGAGTTAAGGTTTAACCCCTCGCCTGCCATTATGTTATATCATAGTTGATGGCCCTGCAGTGAAGCTCGTCTCCTGGCCAATGATGTCCTGTCTACGGGAGATAAATGGCATTAATTGAGATCTAATTGCCCTCCAGAGTCAAATAGCTTAATCATTTAAACCTGATACTGACTACTTCTGCATTCTCTCATCTTTTTTCTTTTCATCAGCTCAATTTTCTCCATTGCTCGTTTTGATTGGCCATAAAACATCTTTCTCCCAAACCTCTTTATCTGCTAAAACTGAGTCATTCGTAGACGTCGGGTGTGAGCGCGCTCCAGAAATCTGGTGCATAGAGATTCTCCTTTTCTCTGCAGACTCTGAATGAAAACAGTGTCTAATTAATTTTAAGCTGAAGGTTAGCTCTGCATGAGCCCAAAACTGTCCTGATTACCATTGATTTTTTTATTTATTTTTTTCTATCTGTGCAACAGAGTTACTAGTCGAGTCAGAGTTGATGCTTGGAGTTTTCTCTGTTGTGCCGTGGAGTGACGATCCCATCGGGGCCTTCTGTTTGCCCGTGCTCAAACATGAAACAGTGCTACACATATTCCTGCGGATGATTTGACACAACTTCACTAATCTACCACTCTAATGAGCCGAGAAAAGAAGTAATCTGCTGAGAGGGTTCTGTTGAAAATCAATACGTTTAGAAAGAGTCTTTGTTTACAACATGGGCTGCACAGAACACAATTACACAGCTTCATCTTTATATAAACCAATTTAAGACAACCACTTTCCGCTTTTGCTATCCACGTTGTCAGAAAGAATTTCACGTTTGCTCTCTCCTGAATTTATTTCAGGTGTATGAGCTTACAGAAAACGTAGGAAAATCCAAATTTTAGTTATGAAGCGTTTCTAAAAATTAAGATTGCTTTTGATCTCAGATTTTTTGAGGGCCACCATGGCGGAAAATCTCCTAAGCTCACTGTTAGACCAACTATTTTTAAGAAGTATGTGGGCTTTTTCTTGCCCTTGCATCTAAAACTAACATGTGGAGTGGATTCTGGTGAATTCTACTGGGAATTTAAATTTGTGTGCTTTTCTGCAATGAGACCAACCCTGAGCTTTTCTGCAGCAAACACTCCAGGAGAGTTTGGTGGTCAGGGAAGGGTAAATATTTGCCTACTGCTAAGTATGGTGGAGGATCTGTGATGCTGCGATACTGCTTCTCTTTAGCAAACCCTGAGAGCCTTGTTAGAGTCCAGGACATCATGGATTATTGAAAATAAGACCCTGTGCTGTAAATGAAATAAAGTTCTCACTGGGACATTCAAAATGTTATTAATCCAAAACATTTTTGCCAAATCGATCAATCAGTCACCGGACACAAACTCAGCCTTCGTCCTTCTCAGTCCTCAGACCTAAATCTATTGGAAAGCTGTAGGGTGAGCTGAAGAGGAGACAGTCTAACAGAGGATCCAAGACTAGGGATAATGTAGAGAGATTGTTTGAAAAGGAATCGTCAAAGATTCCTCTGTACGCTCCAACGTAATGAAATGTTGTCAGAGGAGACTAAGTGTAGTCCTTTGCCAAAAGGGTCTTGTAGTATAAAGTACTGCCAGCAGAGTGCAAATAACAACCAATGGGAAGAGCCTTTGTCCACTTACTGAAAAAAATTACTTACTGTTAGATTGCTGTATATTTTTCATTGTGAGATTATGCAGTTGCAATAAAAGATGAACTGACTTAAAGTTCTTTTTTTGTTTTTTTTTGTTGTGTTGCAGTGGTCTTTGCCCCGTTATCTACCGTATTTTCCGCACTATAAGACGCACCTAAAAACCTTCAATTTCCTCAAAAGCCGACAGTGCGCCTTATAATCCGGTGCGCCTTATATATGGACCAATATTGAGCCACAACAGGTCCAGCAACGGACCTTACCACAGGGGCCGCGTTTCATTGGCTAATGCCCATTTTAGGTCACAGTGCAGCTACCACGTGCGTGACCGTCTCACAAACACAAGCTACAGTAGTAAACATATGCTAATGTACATTGTGGACCATCAAAACCATGAATGCCGACTTACCCAGCCTTGCAAGAACAATAGGCATCAGTGAACTTGTCCACAGCTATATTTATGCTGAGGGTGTGAGGATCTGCTGTTTTCCTCATCTATCGGTAGCTTTTAGCTGTGACGCGCACAATGTTGGAGGCATCCAGTGGCTCAAACACCTTGATGTCGTCCAAAAAAGATGACATGAACTTGTTGGTTCCCCTGTCCATTGTCGTGGCTGATATGTTGTGAAAATCCGGCAGAAATGCTACGCTAATTAACTCAGATCGAAATGAAAGACGTCATGTTTACACAGACATGCAGTAGGCTGCTTACGTAGTTGGTCCACTACGGTAAGCAGCCGCCAACTTCTTTTTCCCCCGTAGAAGAAGTAGTGCGCGGTGCATGCTGGGATAGTTGTCAGAACACTGGTTTGTTAATAAAGTTTGATAATACATTTAAAGGGGGGGAGGGGCAGGGGAAGAGAGACAGAGACTGCAGCGGCAGCGTGTCGGTTGGTCTGTGTTACCCAGAAAGCAGTTGGGCACAATATCGCAACACCAACACTGTGAGTGAAACAACGACTGGGCCAGCCTACTATATAAAGTACTCGGGGACCATTTCTTTATTAATGTGGATGTGTAATAATAGAGTATGAAGCGTCTATTCTATGCGCCTTATAATGCGGTGCGCCTAATGTATGAAAAAAGTCCTAAAATAGGCCATTCATTGAAGGTGCGCCTTATAATCCGGTGCGCCTTATAGTGCGGAAAATACGGTAATTGTTTTTAAATCTTAGCCTGTCATTCCATGCAACATTTGTTACGTTATGTTTGTTGCCAGCTCCAGCATAAAAAAAAACGACACAATGGAACAATCCATGATAGCTGTCATTTTATTAGCAAAGGAAGCTGACTGAGCAGCTTAGCATTCCCAGTTGTAAGAAACCCAGAAATGCAGCAAAAAGTAGAGACATTTTTCCTGCTTTTCTCTTATCTTTAAAACTTTCATTGGGGGATTCAAACAATTTAGCAAATTGGTTTGATGAAAAACTTTATTGCAAGTTTTTTGGAATCCCTGTTCTCAGTTCTCAGTCCAGCTGCTGTCGCAGGTTGATCAGGTTGACTCTATTGTCGAGGAGAGAAAAGTAAAGTTTCCCCGTTATCTGCTCCCATCCTCTGTCTGTGGGAGACTTTGAGTGATTGTGTCTGCGTGCGCTCGGTGCAGCATGTGTGCTCAGGTCAAAGCTACTGCCAGGTGTTGCCATCCAGCTGCTGCTCCGCTGCTGTGTCACAAGAGAACCATTAAAACGGTGGCAGCCCTCTTTATGTGAGGCGACTATTTATTCACAGCATTCCAGCACAAAGCAAATCAACACAGGTGGGAAGCGGTACACAGGCCCTTTCGCTCTGATGATTGCATCCAGACAATTAATTTACCTCCTAATAGAAAGTGCTATTTGATTTAATTCAGAGTTTATTAAGGCCACAGCTTGTAAGGAGTTTGACATGGATAGATGGTGGGAGACGTCGCTAATCCAGAGCAATCTCCTAAATGCGTGTAAAAATAAAAATGTTATTTAGTGGTTTAAAAACAAACACAATGGATGCTGATTTATCTATCCCTCCAGTTTCTTCTGCTTCTTATTTATTTATTTTTTGTCTTACATCTACACTAATCGTTGCTATTTTCTACAATACTATACCATTTTAGACATAATTTATCTTCATTTCACAAGCTCTCACTCCGGGATTTCTCTTTTGTTTCAAAGAGCGGTGATTGCATGACAGCCTTGATGAGTGCATATTGATGGGACGTGCGTTTAATAGCAAAATGATGTAGCCAGGACGCCACTGGTGGATGGAGGGTGCAGAGGGGTGTCTATAAAAATGGCAGAGCTAAATTAAATCCACTGAACACACTGTCAGGTGGTAATGATGCCTCATGCTGGTTCAAAGCTGTCTAGGGAGCAATGTTTCTATTTCTATGCATAGCCATGCCGGCTGTAGTAATTAACCTGTCCATTGCTTCTTTACTGATGTTCTGGTTTTGCATCTGCCTGTCAGAATAAAACATATAAACATGCATCTCTGAATAGCATTGTAAGAAAACAATTGATGCCTTTAAGGTACAAGTTTTATGAAAAATTAGAGATATTTTGAGAAATCAGCAGCTGAGTGGCTTTCAGTCAGAAACTCAGATATCCAATTTTTTTTCTGATTGGTGAAAGCACCACAGTGAGCGCTGCCTGATTGCTGGCTACAACGCTCTTTGGTGTGGAGGTTGTTACTGAGTGAAGACACTCAGCACATTCACAGCCATGGCAAAACACTCACACCTTTTAGCAAAAAAAACAAACTGATTTGTATTAAAACCAATACAATTTCTGAGGTGTTTGATTTAGTTTGGCATTTTCTTTTTATGTTTTTGG
The DNA here is from genome assembly GCF_051168715.1 of Poecilia mexicana. Classification (NCBI taxonomy): domain Eukaryota; kingdom Metazoa; phylum Chordata; class Actinopteri; order Cyprinodontiformes; family Poeciliidae; genus Poecilia; species Poecilia mexicana. The sequence continues at coordinate 14,297,057 of NW_028263374.1, read as the reverse complement.
GTTTAACTTTCTGTTTGGTCTTTTATTCAGTTGAAGTCTGATCATGTTGTCAACATAAGTTTTTTTTTTTTTTTTTTTTGTAAATTTAGCATCCATGGTTTCTTCCTTTGAAGCACCCTGTTGATACTGAAAGTAATAAAAAAAAGAGTCATGTCACTTCCTTCTCCTTTGTACAGCCGTGTTTCTGAACTGAATTAGGGTCAAAAACCCGCTGGGTTGTTCAATGCAATAAAAGCACTGAGTAAGCAATTTGTTTTATAGTTATCACTTATTTAAATATCGTTGCAGCAAAAGTAAGCAGATATAAAATGTGGCAGCTGATCTCTGATTTGTTGTAAACATACTAAAGTCTCACTTCACACACCTCCACTAAAGTAAACATTATAACTTCATCAAATTTTCAAGTGCTCTTTTATTTAATATTCCTAATTTATTTCATAAAGAGTTTTTTTTGTCATGAACTAATTTGTCAACTTTATACATTAAAGTATCTAACTCAGTCCAAAAACACAGGAATGGTTTAATAAAAATTCCTACACAGTAAAGTAACTTCTGCAATTCATCCACGTAGTGAGAGGAAGGTTTAACATATAACAGGCTTTAGTTTTGGTGCTTGTCGGATTTGGAAAGTTGACAGTCTTTGTGAAAACCTCACAATCTTAAAGGGAATACACATAAATAATTATGTTTTTGAGACTTTAACCTTGCTAACTTTTCTAAGCGCTGATTAAAGAAGTTAAAGACGGTCTAAATGTCAATCCTGTAATCATTTTGCTTTTTTTTTTTTCATCTTTACAACATGTTTCCTTACATGGCAGCATAGCTCCTCGTCTTAATTAATGAGCCTTCAGGGAGAAACTACAAAACATAATTTACTTCTCTTCTTAAACCTACTCATATCTACTTGAGGACACAACTGAGTCAGCTCAAATTGCTACAGGCAGCACAAAGATTTTTTTTTTTTTAAAACCCAGAGATCATAATGAGCTGCAAATTTCTGATCGGTTCAGGTCTATTAAAGATCCCTGTGGGAAGTGACATGAACATATTGCAAAGTCTCAAACCTCAAAGCAATATGCTGGTTTCTAAATAAATGGTGAAAAGGGAAGGCAAAGGGGTGCAAGTGGGACTGTTCAGAAGAGAGATGGATAGTGGCGGTGAGCAGGGAACAAACATTCCTCTCCACTGAGCACACGACTCAGCATCCATCTGCACACCCCTAAGCCTTCCTTCCATCCATCATTCCCTCATTGCACCTTCATCTTGTTTTATCTGTGCCCACTCCAACCTCCAATCCCGGCTCTTCCTAACTTGTCTCGCGGGGGGATAAGTGTGGATGGGGATTTGGCCATTTCCTGAGCACAAAACATGTCGTTCACCTCGAAAAGCAATCCATCTTGTGTTGGATCTGCAGGGAGCATGCAGGCAGGGAGGCAGGCAGGGAGCGAGTGCAGAGGGGCGGGAGGTGGGTGGTTGTGTGGGTGAATGGCAGCTACCAGTAGCATTGTGAAATCCGCGTCACTGGCGGGATCAGCAGGATTTCTTATAGTGCATGTGAAAACTTTGCAGTGCTAACAGCTGTTTGGCCTCATGAATAGTAGCAGGGAAGGTGTTGAGCTGGAACATGTGATGAACCGTCTGAGCTCGTCTGCTTGTCACATTTTGAGCAGCCGCACCGCTGAGAATCAACAGCAGGCCTTGATCTGAAAAACATTAGATGAAGATGTTGCTCTTACTGAGGCCGGTCTGCCGCTTGCATTTCCAGGCTGGTTTGTTGGACGCCTGCCAGGGATGCTGCTGCCCAGCTGGAGGACGCTCGGCGTTAGCGCTGTGAGATGAATGGGGCTGGAGAAATTAAGGCTTTGATCAATTGTTTCACTGCGGACTTTAGGAATACCTAAAACAGCCATGAGTCAGTGCTCTGTGTAAACCATCAACCTCTTTGCTTTCTCCCTGTTTTTTTTTCTCCTTCCCTCAATTCAGTCTTCTTCTGATTTGGCTCGCCTCCGTCTCTCCTCTGCATCCCTTTCTTTCCCAAATGTCATCTCTGGGTGACAGTGCCATAGTATCAAAGAGCAAAGCCTTCTCATCTTTTTGTTCTGACATATCACAGCTTTACAAGAAAAGGGAGGCAATTCTCCACAGACATTAGGCTGAAGAAGCCATAAAACAGCTGATATACTTCTGTCTTTACAGCCAATGTCCTGTTAGGAAAGGGACAAAACCAGCTATGCAAACAGTTTTGCTAATTCTACATATTTATGTGATTGTTAAAGTTTGTCTGTTGCTGTTAGGATGATTAGTTGAATGGCTCAGTAAAGATTGATGGTGTGCATGAAAGTACTACCAGATCTGGGATGTGACCCAGCTTTGAAATGATTAACTTCTGTTGTTGATCCAAATCCAGGCTCTCCATGTTCATCCCTGGAGTCTGGGAATACTCTTGTTGTCCTCACCTAAACACTCCTGACAATTTCCATCCATCAGGTTAACCTAAGAGCAGAGATTTACCATTAAAAAGTAGATGACTTTGCATGCAGTTACTTGCAAAAGTATTCCTACCCCTTTCTTCTTCTTCTTGTTCTTCTTCTTCTTCTTATTATTATTATTATTATTATTATTATTATTATTTTGTCTTTTACCATGACAATCACAAACTTTGGTTTATTGGACAGATTTTGTATGTGGAAAATCAATAAGTGGTGCATTTAAAAAAATATTTAATAGTAAGTCTCAAGAAAAATCAAAAGTCTGGGATGCATTTGTATTCAGCCCACTCTATTATGATCCCCCACACTTCATAAGTCACGGAATTTGTAATTAGCTGTGTGTATTTTAATCTAGTTTTTTAGGGAATATTATAGAAAATTGCATCTTAATAACCAAGAAAGGCGAGAAATAGAGTTGTAGATTCACTTAAATCAAAGGTGGCAAAACTTTGGACAAACTTTTGAACAGCCCTGAGAACAATGTTCAAAATGCTGAAGAGTCAGGTGGTCTGGTAAGGTTAGACTGCAGATGAACTTTTTGTCCCACAATCAAACAAAACCACATCACCCTGTACCTATGCCTATTGCAGCAAAAGTTGGTTTCTGCAAAGTATTGGCTCACAAAGATATTTAAATTGTGGTCATAACACAAAATGTGCAAAAATTTAAAGGGTGTGGGTACTTCAAAGTTTTGCAAGATACTGAAACTCTGAAAGGGCTTTACTTGAAAAGGAAGAAGGATTTCTGAGCACACGTATCTTTATGCCTCTCAGGTCACAATTGAGTAATTAGCACCTCGTTGCAAACCTTACACACTGAAATCACGGCCCTGTCTAGACTGTCAGAGACCAAGATGAAAGTCTGAGCGTGCTCTCTTGAAAAGTGAAGTACTTTGAAAAGCAGCAGGCAGAAACATCGATAGGTGGTAGCAGCTCAGCAGACAGTGCTTACAACAAAAGATTTCATAAGGTCTCTCTGCCTCGTTACAGAAGAGAAAGGCTCTCTCTGTTGTTTATCGGACAGGCGCTGATCATAAACCGTTGCTTCATGTCAGGGCAAGTTTACCTCTGCTGACCAAAGTGTGATTAAGTAAATAAATGACACGCACACACACACACAAAAAGAGAGTTTGACCAAAGATGCAAGTTTTATTTTGAAATGTTATTTTCCTGATGCACATTATTTTTTCTTAGCATTGTCTTTATATAAAGCTGTGCTGCTGTGTTGTTATCTTTTGCATTATATTCTCAGGAGGACCTAATCCTCTCATTCACCCTTGCTTCATAATGTTTGTTATTCTACCAAGCAGTGGAAGTATGTCAAAAAGCTCCTCGCACGGCGTTGTGTTATGAGCTACCTGAACAAAAGTGGGTTTTTCTGTTTGTCTTTTGGCTCAGAGGACATAATCAAGCCTCGAGCAGGAAATGTATTGTCTGACTCAGGAGTGCAAATTAAACACAAGCATGGCTTTTGTGTAGGGGTGTGCAGGGCGAACACAATCCTGCCAGAGAAAAGAAAACAAAAAGAAGCAGGCTGAACTTTTCACACTTGAACACGCAGTCTGCTTTAGTGTTTACCCCCGTTATATTGTGAAAAGAAGCTCGACAACTTGTCATCTCCTGCTGGACACCTATAATAACCCTGGCAGCAGGGTGCTGGGCTCTGCCAGCTCGTTGTTTCAGACCAAATCACAGAATCCACACAAAGTCAGACACCAGATGTGATGGAGAGGAAAAAAAAGAGAAAAACATCTGCCAAGTCAAAGTAAAGTCTTTATGCGCTGAGCAAAGCAGTCAGTTCATTTATGCTTTGGACACAGGATGTTAAATGAAGTTGTTTACTGAGGTAATGCCTACATCTATTCACACAAACCCTTAGTCACATTCAAATCGGAGAAGATCCGAGTCTTCTGGAAACATTTCATTTCCTATTAGGCATGGGCTGGTCGATTCCAGCCCATGTGTCCCAGCGTAGGCTCTTCCAAGCTGTCATACATTATTTTAACCTTTACCTGCATGATGGAAACCTCCCTCCTAAAACACAGTATGTTTGGATCATAGTTCCGAGAGTAAAAACTTGTTCTGTTCTTGCCTGATGTCTCTCCTGACCTTTTTCTTTCTCTCTAATGTGAAAATCACAGGCCTGATTGTAATTTACAGCACAGGAGTTTCACCTTGTTTTCAGCAATTTTCTGTTGTCACAACTCGCTCTGAAGCGTGCCTTCTCGGGGAACAAACCTCCCTGAAGTCGGAGCCTGATTACAACAAGCAGACAACAATAACAAGGCAAACTTGGTTTAAAACAAAGAAAGAAAAATAGAAAGATTTATGAAGGCTACAGAGTAATTGTTACATCTTTGTTTCCTACGCAATAGGATTGCAGATTGCAAAATATTAGAATGATACGTTAACTTAACATTGCTGTTTAAAGATTTGTCTGAAAGGCACAAAACCTACTAAAGCTCATCGCTCTGTCTGAACACTTTTGATTTTATTGCTCCTCTGTAGAATATTGTGACTTTTCCCGCCTGCCGGTCAGAGTCACAGCTGCTCTTATGAAGGGCATGTGACATTTACTCTTGCTGAAAGCTTCCAGACATTTTGTTCATCATTGTTCGAGTTCCTTTGTAGCTCTTATCAGTTTATCAGAGTACTAAGTAGTCTTTATAGCGGCACTCGTTCTCAGACTTTCCCTCTTTGTGAAAGGATAAAACAGTGTCGTTGAAAGCTGTTCCGTCTGCTCCACCCTGCAAAATCATTGCCTTGTAAACATTTGTCTCGGAAAAAGAATAACAGTGTGAATGTTACAAAGCGTTCAGATCATTTTGATGCTCTTGCTTCTGATATGACTATAACAATATACTTTTAATTGGAAAACATTAAACTATTCCAGGATATGGTAATAACTCTAGCTGTTTAAAACGTTTATGCTTTATTATGTTTCCCAAAGGAATTTCTTGTGGCAGTTTTTAAATTACAAACCATTGTGTGCTTTCTACAGCCACTTAGTTTTTGCATGAAACACCAAGAAATTAGAGTATTTCCAAATTCTTGTTTCCTTTAAATATTGTTTAATCTTTTATAATAAATGAAAATATTCATTTGTATCCATCAGAAGGGAAACCTAACCACTTTCCGTACTTTTATAGCATATTAGCTTGTTCTTACTATTATGTTATCACCTTATTTTGTTTGATAACGTGCTAGAATTTGAAGTTTGGCTACGGCTACATTTATTTTTCCTTTGACAAGTATTTAGATGCACTTAGTGGCTCATTCTAAAAAAGGACCATCAAAAATATCTAGTTCATGTATCTAATTAATCTTTTTTAAGACTTGTAAAACCACGTGTCCTATGACTCATGTAAGTGATAAAATTGCTACTGGCTAGTCAGAGTGGGATGTAAACGTGAAGTTTTCCTTGTCTAAATTAAATTGTTGAATTGAAATAAACCAATGTTTCTCTTTTTTAATCTGCTCAGGTTGTTCATGTAGATTATAGATTAAAGGAATGTAGTAAAAAAAATTAACAAACGTTTAATGTTTTGAAGTTTTACTGTCAAGGTTGAGTATGCGATGTTAAATTAATAATATCCTCTCAGCTCGATAATGTAGTCTTTTTTTATACTGATGGAGGAATATGGATAATGAAATAACATAAAGAAAAAAACTTTTTACAATAGTCAAAATGAGACTATGTGACTGGCAGAGGATATGAAAGGGCTGTTTACATGCTTCTTTTCTTCAGGCTTGTTAAAGTGGCAGATCGATGATGCTTTAAATCAATGTTCCAGCACCACTGCAAACCCCATAAAACCCATTAGTGAATTAAGATAGACCACTGCTCTGCCTTCAGGTCCTTTCCATTTGATGAATGGGAGACAGAAAAAGAAAAAAAACTGAAATGAAACAAACAAAAAATGGCAAACAGGAAGGTGTGAAAAACAGTGACAGTTAAAGGCAATAGCAAAGACAGGAGGTAAGAATTACTGCTTTTTGATTCAGACACTAAAGCAACCTTTACAAGGCTCCTGGGTTTTATGCGACCATGATTCACCCCCGTCCATTTGCCTCGCAAAAACACACAACCGGGTTAGAAATCATCCCCCCAAAAAACAATCCAGATGGGGAGGAATTACTTCGATATTTATCCTAAACCCTAACGAAGCTTTGTTGGAGAGAGTGATACATATTTCAAATAGGAACAATGTTTCAGTCATTCTGCTGTAAACTCCTTTACTGCTCATATTTTTTTTAACTATTATTAGATTGTAACTCATAAACTTTCCATAATACCTGGAACCTTCAGGGTGAAGTTATATATATATATATATATATATATATATATATATATATATATATATATATATATATATATATATATATATATATATATATATATATATATATAAATCTTCAGCTTTTGTGGAGTAAATCCTCCAATCAAAGTGAGGTTCATGTTAAAGGTAGGATATAATATTAAACCCCTACAAATGTTTGAAAGAAAAGAGTCAAACTGTTGCTGTGTATGCATTGTGGAGTGTCGTCTGGAATTGTTTCTTCAAGTTTGGAAGGATTTCATTTTGCTTTAAAGAACCTCGTTGATGCAGTGAGGAAGAAAGTCTCAACCCATAACATGTAAAACTTGTCACAGCTGTATCTTTATGTAGAGCCTGGCAAAACTCGAAATAGGTTATGAAAATTGGCCAAGAGGAATTGGTCCTTCATTGATTCATTTGATTAAGTCCCTTTTCCTCTCATCGTTGATGAAGGTTATTGTCCATTTAGTAGTCTAAACCCAACAATGCTGCTTGAAACAAATATAAAATACAAAGATCTTCTCTGCAGCAGCTCCCTCTCCTTTAGTTTTTAGGATGAATTATTTCACTTCACGTATTCTTACTTAATTTATAAAGGGAATATTCATGTTTGGTGAGGTTTCTAGATAACAATTAAGTGAATAGTTGCGATAAATATAAAGTTCACCTCGGTTGGAATAGCCGATGAAATTGAAATGGGAGAAGCGAGAAAGGCAATCCACTCAACATCATCTGATGCTAATTCACATGAACAGCACTGGCAGTCGAAACACACATGACAATCAGTGCAGGGGAGATTGAGGTTCATGGTCTGGAAAAACACCTTAAAGGATCTGTGTGGTTTAATATCTCACATCTACAGGGTAGATTATTGTTATCTCTTCAGTGTTGAACAAAGCTTACACTAAGCGTAACAACCTGTGTCAGTCATTAAACTGGAGCGAGAACAGAGTGGGAAGACATAAAATAGATGTATAAGAAAAGAATAAAAGGGATTTGTGGAGGGGGCACGGCAGTCAAGCAAGTCTGTTTCTGATAGCATTGTTTATGTGGTACTGTCTGTGGATCATTGATCCATTTGTCTTCATTGCGTCTCCATGTGTGAACTATTAGCTGCTGCAGTCCTTTGCTGGATCTTCTGTGTGGATAAAAAATGCACCCTCTCCCTGACAGTCCAAAAATGTCCCTGCCTCTTCTGTTTATAGTGCCGGATACTGACAGTAGCTGGGGGATGTGCTTACCAGAGCTACGAAGCAATAGCTATTGTCACAGGCTCTGTTGTCGGAGCTGTGAGAACAAGCAGCCATAGTTAACATGTACTATGTCACTGACCTGTCAGCACTACGGATAAGCGGCTTGAATCCAGGATATTTGACAAAGCTTTAGCCTGCATGTATAGTTTCTGACCCACATAATGTATGCTGTGCAAGAATGAGTCAAGCATCCACCCACTCACTCTCTACAGAAAGGGTTTTGCAGCAGAATCCACTGTGGTATGTGAATTAAGAGAAAAATGAGCATTGGGGTTTGTTGAAATACAAACTAGTAGGGACTTTGCCATCAATGCACAACAAAACGCGCTGAGGCCTGCATGTAAGCTACATCTTGCTCCAGAACCTCTGTAGCAACAGCAGCCCTGTAAGAGATCATGGGACATGCACAATAACTTCAGCTGCATGAATTCAAAAGAGCCCCAGCATCACAATCGCACTCCACGTGTCAACTTGTAAATCACGACATGTTTGACTTGCACTTGTAACAGTGTTATTTTTAAAAATAAACATGAAGGGCTGCTGGATCATTTTCTGTCCCTTGCTAACTTCCTTTCTGTGTATCTTCTCTGTTTTGTTTTGCAGCTACAACCTCAGATCTGGTTATTATCTCCAACGCTGTCTCATCTGAGCCAGAGCGAAAGGAAACACAGACCATGGTCAGGTTTGGCGGCTGCTGTTGCTATGCATGAAGGGCCGCTGTGGTGTCAATGGAGACCGAAGGCTATCGTGACCTCCTGGAGACCAGCGATGGTCAGGGGGTAGGCCTGCTGGATGGAGGGGGAGAGGTGGGCGTGGAGGAAGGCTGGAACACACCCTATCCCGTCGGTTTCCAGGTGTCGTTGACCACTGTCCTCGTACTGGAACTCGTGTTGGGCTTCAGCAGCAACTTGACAGTGCTTGTCCTCTACTGTGCTCAGTCCAACCTGGTGGATTCAGTCAGCAACCTCGTGACGGTCAACCTCCATGTGCTGGACATTCTGGTCTGCGTGCTCTGCTTGCCGCTGACGGTCGCTGTGATCCTGGTACCGGCAAATGAAAGTGGACTCAGCAGCCTGGCCACACTTTGCTGCTTCCATGAAGCTTGTGTCACATTTACGAGTGTTGCTACAGCAGTCAACGTGTTGGTGATCAGTTTGGACAGATACGACATCTCAGTGCGTCCAGCCAGTCGCCTGTTGACCCCTAGGCGTGCTGCGTTACTCCTGACAGCAGTGTGGGCCGTCTCTCTGGCTGTTTTCTTCCTACCCTTCCTTGAAGGGGACTTCTTCTCTTCATCGACTGAGGATACTGAGGACGAGGAGCTCGAAAGGCAGAGCAATGACTCAGAACTCAACACTGGGCATACTCCCATCTTTTCTTCTATCCCTCCTTCTTTATTACCCACTACTCCGCCCTCCTCTCCTCCACACCACCTGCCACCAGTATGGCAAAACAGGACACTGCTATGTGTTGGAGGGCAGGGGTATTACACGGGTATGGCAATGTATTATCACTTGTTACTCCAAGTACCCTGCTTCTTCATAGCTGTGGCAGTCATGCTTTTCACCTACTCCAGGATTCTGCAGGCCCTCAACATCCGCATCGGCTCCCACATGATGAGGAACACACGGTCAAAGGACTCCACCTGCAGGATACGCTGCAGGAGGCAGAAGAAGAAGGAACTCAGCCTGCCAACAGAAACAGTGTCTTCTAACCAAAATCAAAACCTCAGTCACCCTCCACTCATCCCCTCTGCTACCCCTACTCCAACATCACCTCCACCATTGTCTTCCATGCCTCCGGGGATGTCAGATAGTGGGGCCACAATAACTACTGTGAGCACCGCTGCAACCACCCCTATTGCGACCACCCCGGCGACCCCGGCTTCTCCTACTCCCCCTTCGGCGTCAACTCGAACCCATGCCACCACACCTCTGCCCGCCTCATCCATGGGTGTACAGGCCTCAGTTTCGGCTATCATCGCTTTGAGAAGGGCAGTACGCAGGCACAGGGACAGACGAGAACGTCAGCGTCGCGTCCTGAAGATGTCCCTAATCATCATATCAACCTTCATGGGTTGCTGGGCCCCTCTGTCTGCAGTCAACGTTCTGATCCTTTGCATGGGCCCCAGTGACAGCCTGGTTGAGCTGCGTCTGTGCTTTTTGGCCATGGCTTACGGGACGACCATCTTTCACCCTCTGCTTTACGCTTTCACCAGGCAGAAACTGAGGCGTGCCCTCAAAACACGCGTAAAGAAAAGGGTAGTTTCGCTTCTGCAAGTAGACCCAGCTCCCAGCGGTGGGACTGTGATTCATAACTCTTGGGTCGAGGGAGGAGGCCAGAGAAAAGGTCGCAAGTCACGAGTGGAGGCTAGTGATGGCACTGATAGATGCCTCACGGAGGCAGTCAGAGAATGAGGCTCCTCTTCGAAGAGCAGTTGCATGTCTGAGAGTGCTGTTTGAGTTTAGACAACTACATGGACCTTACTAAGCTGATGGAGATGGATTGCTTGTACATTTGTGAGTGGGTGTGAGGACAAATGAGCAGCATATAGTTTACAAGGATCAGAACAAACACTTTGTCCTCCAGTGTTCGGCAGATGTGGAAAGAGGAGAGCCTCAAGCTTTTACGAGAGCCATCTTTTCGCTCTCCTTATATAAGCCCTTACAAGTCCACCACTGCCAGTAGGCAAACATTATAACAAACCTTGACATGACTACTCCGATTGCTAGTGTGATCCCTTCATGTAAAGTAAGGGTTAAATATCTGCAAAGACAAACAAATCAGCATTGCTCCTCCGTGCACTTTTACCTGCATGTGCATGTACATATGCACAGTTTAACACACACACGCACTTAACGCACATAATATAGTCACTATCTGTGAAAGCACACAAGTATCTACCTGCACACATGTTCTCAGTGACATTAATACTTCTGAAAAACCTTTATTTTTGTTTTCATTATTTTCATGCCTTAATTGAGTTATTTGTATATTGTCATGGTGCTGAATGTCCAGCTGTATGTTTACAACAATGTTATCAACACAGAATGAAAGTATTTGCATCGAGTGCAGAAAGTATAACAAAGTACTGCACCAGTCAGGGATAACATTATGACCAGATGAAGCTAATTACTCTGATCATCTCCTCGTTGCGGTACCTACTAATTCTGGCAGACATTTACGTAGCCTGTATGAAAAGACAAATATCCATTCTTCCTCACTGCCTGACCTTAAATCAGACAAAACTTTTTGTGTTTTTTTTCCCTTTTTTTTTTTTACTGCTTTTTGAATTCATAAGATTGTAGACAATGACTTTGTCCATTTCAAGACCCATTTGTAACCAAGATTTCAATTCCTGTCCCGTCTTGAAGGAAGGGGAATTGTGAACTTTCCAGGCATATGGAGACAAAATTGGAAAGCATAAGGTTTTGAGTGAATTTAAAGAGGACTAAATTGCAATTGGTAAATGAAGGGGCCAGAGCATCCCTTATAAGCGATGTTGTTTGCTGTATGTATCCAAAGTGGACCATGGCTTGCTGCTTCACCAGCGTTTTGACTCCAGACTTTGACACCTTTGCAGCATGTCTTCTCCCTCTGTTCATATTCTGTCTGATTATTGTCAATAATGACCACCAGTGAAATAAAATCTGCAGAAGAAAATGATGAAGAGAAGAGAACATTCAAAAGGCTTCGCCATGGCTGTGTGATTCAAACAGATCAAGAAGCTTTTGTTCGTTCTGATACAAAAGCTGTATATACCTATCAGGGTACCCGTCCTGGTCATAATGTTATGTCTGGGTGTAAATGATTAAAAGCGTAGAAACATAAAGTTTACATACTCTGATAAAAATTACCAGGAAAAAGCAAAAACAAAGGAAAGAAATGAAGAAAAAAAAAACAATCAGATTCTAGTTTAATTGTAGGTTTGCAGCACTTTTTAGAAAAATGTGTACAAAATATAGTTGAAAGGCATGTTTCTATTTTATTTTATTTTTCCAGATGAGTTTTAATGATTTTGATGAAGGAGGGTTGTGTGATTGTGTCAGTATGTTTGCACATTTGTAAAGACTGGGTAAATGAAGACATATCTGTGTTTTAGCCAATGAATATGTGCAATAAAACACATGTAAAGCAATGACCCCTCGGCCCCAACCACCACCAAGGGTGTGAACAAAGAGAATGCTTTGTTTTCTTTTTTCTATACGTTATACAGTTGTTAGAAAAGGACAAAAGGAAGGGGACTTTTTTGTCTTCTTTTTTCAAAGAGGAGGTTGCTGAATATTAAACGTATATAAATAAATATGTGGGGCGTTTTTGTAACTATATGTATATGAAAATTCACTGTAACACCATCTTAACACCATCACTACAGTTTCAAAGAAGGATTTAAAGGGCAATACTTTGTGAAATATTTCATTAAAACTGTCTGTGAAGCCAGTGCAGATTAACAGCATAAAGACGAGGAACCAAACCAATGACCTCTAACAATGGGACGTCTCCTCATGTTATCCCTTAGTTGCTCTGGACGGCAGCTTTGAGGGAGCATTTTAAATGATGACAAACAGAAACAGCCTCTGGACTAAGACCTGAACACGTCACACAATATAGTCTCTCTATCTCCTCAGGGCTTTGTGTATCATTTCAAACTGGCTTGACAAAAAAAAAAAAACAAGATAACAGCAAGCAGCCCTCAGTCAGCTGTTGTGATATGAGTGTTAGAGTAGGTTGCGGTTTTTGTCACCAAGTAGATAGAGTTCACTTGAAACTTTGTATGAACTGAAGACTTGGAGGGCTCCTATGGCTTTGGGCTTTATTCTCCTTCCACCTCACCCTTTTTACACTACTTGTGAGCCAAACAGGAAGACAATAACTCTTGTGTATCCATGTACATTTTTCAGGGATGTAAATACTTAAGTGTTTGTTTTGTGTTTTAGTCAGAAATCCCTTTTCCTTTGATCACGATCATCTGCCGGACAGAAAATCAGTCGTTGTGAAAAACTCTTAATGAGCAGGAGAGCTGCAAAGAAGAAATATGTACGTGTAGTTGTGTTAATAATGTATGTGTGTACACTGTAATTTACATTTATGACATGTGTATAGAGAAATATTAGTATTGTAAAAGATTTATAATATGTGCTATTGTATAGAAAATAACTAAATCTGTATTAAAAAGGTCTATCTCAGTTTACTGTGTCCATCGTTGTATGTTTAACGTCCATATCAGAGCTGCAGCTCACTGTAGGGTGCCATTTGTAAAGTTGCACAGTGAAATTTAACTGCAATATATATTTTTTTTTTTTCTTTACAGAAATGCATTTATACAATAATGGAAAACAAAAGCTCTGCTAGCAGATGAACTTGCAAATATCACAGGAAACGATGTAGTGTTCCTGCCTGGCCTGTAGGAGGCAGTGCACCATGTGCTTCTTGGACAGTGAACATGTGATTAGAAGCCTGTAATTCATGCATCTTTGATTTCCACAATGAGCATATTTGGTTTTAACACTCAGCAGCAGCAACACAGATTAAACTGTTGTTGTTGTTGAGCTGTCCATGGTTGAAAGATCATTTTGAAATGTTTGGGTTTACAACAGACATTGATTCACATTTTGTTTCTAAAAGTTTCACTTTAGGTCCTGTTGTCAAACCTGTGCATTTAAAACACAAAGATTTTCTGTCTTCAAAGTTCAGCATGTTGATGATTTCCCTATTATAACCTCGGTTATAATAGCTATTTAAATTGGTGTCGTCTTTTTATCGTCTTAAGCTAGTCTGCCAATACTCACCCAACATCTGACAACAGACAACCCCTCTGCATGCTGACCTACAACCACTCCAACAGTCACTTTCATGGCCACCCACTTAAAAACATCCAGAATCTTGTCATGAATACTGTTTCTATAAACAATTGGGAAAGAATAAGTTGCTCTCTGGAGTTCAGGGACACCGTGGTGGATGCCAGCTGTGCAATAAGTCCAGGCATGAAATTCCCTCACTATTAAATATTTCACGGTCAATTCTTAGAAGTATTATAACACAGAGCACAGTCACCGGATGCAGAGGCATTTAGTGGCAAAGGATCTTTAACTTTCTGCAGACTCAAAGGTTGCAAATCTCCAAACCTCATGTGACCCTCAGTTCAACTCAGTGACATCACCAGGCACTATGCAAAGAGTTGGATACAAAGAGTCAGATGCAGCGATGTAAAGCACAAATCTAAAGCAGCAGAGAAATGTTCACTGTCATGGAAAGTCATAATCCATCTGAGTATCCAATGTGCCACTCTGGGTTTACAGTAACAGTTCCCTAAAGAATAAAACTTACCTGTCTGACATTCTGTGGCAACTTCATGCTCCCAACTTTGAGGGAACAGTTTGGGGATTTCCCAACCAGCACACAAAGCAAGGTCCGTGAGAACAAAGGTTTGGAAGTTTAGTTATAAAGAAACTGACTTGCCTGCAGGTCAACTTAATAAAGAACCTGTGGGATTAGAGTTATTCAAAACTTTCTAGCAAAGTATTTTATTCTATTATGCAGATAGATTGTCATGAAAATTCCTCAAATTACATATATTATTGAATTTAATTATACGCTATTGTCCATAAACTTTCCATTACACCCTATTGCAGTTTTATTTAATGGAGTTGCATAAGCACTTTTCTTTACTGTAGACAATGGGTCGAGAATAGAAAATGGCTTTAAATTACTACCTGTCAAAATAGGTACAAAGCATCTTCCTGGTTGAGAAGTATTGACATGTAGGAAACATCCTCTAGAAGACTATGAGATTTCCTACCTGAAAAAGTTAGGTATGAAACATCCAAAACTACAGAATGACAAACAGGCAAAATGACCTGCAATGACGATACCCGTCCCTTCTGAAACATGACATGATGGAGTCAAAGATGTTCCCCTCAAGATTTGCTGTTATGATTTTATTTGAGGCTCTTAATTTATTTAATCTTCAGTCAACAGAATAATTATTCATATATATAACTTTTTTTTTTATTAGCAGCACATATACAGATTTAGCATTGTCATGATAGTTTAGTATTAGAATGTGTAAAAAAAAATAAGCAGATGTTCTCAAACATAACAAATAAGAAAAATGTTAAATATTTCTAACCTTAACAAACTGGGGGTCATTTTCCTAGCATGCAAGGCTTAGAGGCAGATAATTTAAGAAAACACATTTATAAAGGTCAGCTTTTGTTTGTGTATAAAAACATTAAGAGCTGACTGCATAATCCATAAATGAATGACTGAAGAACAATAATCATGTCACTCTCATTATGGTTAAGAGTTTTTGACAAAACAGCAGCTGAAATGTGCAACTGGGGTTAATTATAATTACAGTTTGAACCAAAGCTTATTCTCTAGAGCATATGGTTTAAATCCTCTCCTTTTTCAGCCAACACTTGCTTTTTTTTTTTTTTAAACATTTTCTATCTTTACCCCCATTTCTTCTGATCTCTAAATTTAGAAACTCCGTCCCAGATACGTGCGATATTTTAGTGATGATGGCAGAGAACCTTCACTTTTGTGTGACAACTGTACTAATCACCACTGCTAATGAAGATGAAACATGCTAGTAAGGTAAGCATCTGTGGAGGCAGCTTTTGATCCTGACAAATCTGGTGATGCATGTGTGCATGTAATTGATTGCTCTCTGTCTTACTGATTTGTGCATCTGGTCAAAACTGTCGATCCTTCCAACTTGCTTGATAATCTCATCAGCCACCCCTCATCTTTCACTCTCTGATTCTCTTCCAGTGGCCCTCCCTCTCTTTATGCTGCCGGTCTGCATCTCTCTCATCTCTTATCCGCACTCGGGCCTTCCAGAACAAAAAGTGAGGAACAGCTGCAGTGTCTGTGAAGGAAGGAAAGTCACCTTGGAGGGGATGGGGAGGGGAATGACAAGAGGAACAAAAATGTGAGCGAGAGAATGAGGCAATATGGAGGGGAGATTACCAGGGAAAAGAGAGAAGAGAAGAGAGGCATAGAAGCTGGCACAGAGACATCATATGACTAATAAAGGGACAGCACTGCATCACTGCAGAACGCAGTCAGAAAAAATAAAAGAGGCAAACGGCAAGCCCAGAATGCTAATATTATCAAGCTTCACTGTTTTCCAACAAACACATTGTTGATTTTTTTTTTTGTAAAAACATCTGCATATTTGGGTGTCTTTCAAGAATATGCACTGGAAGTCAGCGGTACATGGAAACTAAAGGCTGCTGCCATTTTCAGACATTGTCTGAGCTATTAGTAGGGAATACAAAAAACTAACCAGAAGGTTTCAGAACAGGAATAACTACTCAGTTTTATTAATTTAAATGATAATAGTCATATATATATTTTTTTAAATCTCTTAAAGAACTGATTTTACTTATTGCTATTTCAGTGTTGACATGAAATGTAGTCAATGTAAAAATTGATTGCTTACTGTAGTACAAAATAGTGTTGGTCACTGATCTGGTAACATCATGGCTACCTGTCTAATAGTGTGTAGTTTATTCAATGCCTGGACTCTACTAGGCCCAATGGTATCTGGGACCATGACTTGTAATGCGGGGCCATCTATTGACAGTTTGCTAGTAAAAAAATATGACTTTAAAACACCAGACTTTTACTTTATGTTTTTCTCGATAGCGGTGTGGCGCCATCTTGTGTCCCAAAGCCCTTCAAGCAGAATTCCGTTTAAACTCTGTCGTATCTACCTTTGCCTTATTTACCACATTTACTATTGCGTAGCAGATAACTTGAATGTTATATTCTTTGGGCCTCGCCTGTGGCAACTGTTTTATCAACAACCTAAATCCAAAACTCGTCACCACTTATTGGGCTTATAGGATAATCACACCAGCTCTGCCCTTTGCAGAACGTGCGGCCGAAATAGCTCAGTTGGGAGAGCGTTAGACTGAAGATCTAAAGGTCCCTGGTTCGATCCCGGGTTTCGGCAGTACAACGGGGACAATACATTTTGTGAGTTACTGATTCCCAAATGCTTAATGTGCTTTACCTCAAACACTGTAGTAATAAAGCGCAATGATTATCTTAAATGTTATTATAATATTCCTGGTGAATATCTGCCAGAAACAAATAAACAAAAAGTATTTGAAAATGAGTAAAAAAGGATAGTGTCCAGCTTCTCTCTTTCTTTCTCTCTCTTTATAATTTGTTTCTGTACCACTGGTTTGGTTTGTAAGTAATTCCTGTGGAGAAATGTTGGCTCTTTTACAATAAAATGAAACTAATTTGCAGAACTTCCACCGGGGGGCAGTGTAGTTCAATAAATCAATCAACAACAGCGTTTTCGTTAAAAGGAACAAGAAATTCGTGGAGCTCCTATGAAATATTTGGGGAGACATTTCCGCTTTTAATATGGAGGAATTTGGCATAGTAAAAGCTAACAGCACCATAGTTATAACAACAATAAACAAAACCGAAAATTCAAGGCAGAGAGCACAGCGCTTGCTGTATACAAGTTAATCTGTTTAACTTAAAGAACGTGGGTATGAAAAAGTTTCAAACATTATTCCAAAATTTAGAGATTGACATTATCTTGTTCTTGTTCTAGCTCTTGATAAGAGAGAAAGTTTTCAGCTTTTTGCACATGTACTGAAGAAACGACTGTGATAACAGTTATTAAATAATGCTTCTTCTTAAACACGCAAAAGAAACTCTATGTTATTTTTACATTTTGCTGTTGTTGTGGTTTTAAGCAAGAAGACAATACAAACTGTTTCAGGTAACTTGATTAAAAGGAATACATTAATATTTTAGAACCATAAAGCTTCTAAATATAAAAACTAAATTAATCATAATCAGCCTGACCGTTGTTTTCCTCTTTTCACAAAATTTTATTGGTAGATATTCGCCTCTTAAAAGCAGAATATGGGTAATGTGTGGATAATCTGGAGCAGAGTCTGAACCAGACTGTGTCCTTGAATTTTAAAAATTACTTTTTCATTGGAAATATTAGGAATGGATGTGTGGCAGTGCGTTGGAAACTCAGAAAAAGGAAAGATGATATTTCAGAGCTCTATGGAAACATTTACTTGTGAAAAACACATTTTGCCCCAGGATAATGACAGAGTTGAAATCTTGGTAAAGAAACAAGCCAAACTTAAATAAACAGGACACACTACTACTTGAGTGCTGTTGTTTGTGAGCATAAAGTTCACCAGGTACAGAAATGCTTTCCTTTTCTGTGGGTTGTACATTTTATGTGGCCTTTATCAGTACAAACCATCTGCTTAAATGTTTATTGTGCAAAGTCAGCAACGGCTGTCTTAACATTTCCTGCTACAGGTTTAGTCATGATAATTAGCTTTAGCTGCAACTAGACCTTTAACAATAAACAACAAATCAATTAATCACATGATAAATTAAAACAAGCTCAATCATTTTCATTTGCATGTTTTATTGTTTTTCTCTTTTCTGTTTCTGTTTACCAAAAACTGGATGATAAAATTCTCAACTATCGCTTTTTCTGGAGGACAATTTTGTCTACAGAGACACAGTGGTGGAGAAAGTACTCAAAAAATTTACTTAAGTAAAAGTACAAATACACAGTCAAAAATGTACTCAAGTAAAAGTCAAAGTACCACATTAACATTTTACTTAAGTAAAAGTAAAAAAGTACTGGCTTTTAAAAATACTTAAGTATTAAAAGTAAAAGTACTTGCTGAATACATAACCTAATCGCTAATATCATTAAGTGAACTGATCATATTTAATTTTAATACATAAGAAATGCGCCATTTTAATGAACAATGCCACAGATTAAACATGTTCTTATTGTGTTTATCTGTAACAGTTTATACTTAGATATGTGATTCTATGAATCATAATTTCAGGGATGGAAACATCTCGTCTCTTGTCCTAACATAGCATGAACTTCATTAGTGACAGGGGATGGAAAGAAGGTGGGTGAGGGAGAACATGCAACCAAGGAGCCACGTAGCAGAGTTGTAGTCAAGACCACCGAACCCGAGACCAAGACCAGTGCCCTGCGCTACATGACACAATAAAATTAAGTTTATCAAAATTGGTTCTCAGATTGATCTGAAAGATCCACATTCCCATAAAAACACCTAGATGTTAAATACTTAGAGCTGAAATTTATTTAACCAGTATCAATTAAAACTCATTTCATTCTGTTTTGCTTTCATTGCTGTGCTACAATCCGCAGAGGTCTCCTGCTATCCCTAGAAAAATAACACCCTGGACGGTTGCCCATATTGCCCATGTCAGAAACCACAACTGAAACATCGCAATTAACGGTAAATAACGTTCAACTATGAACACTGTCCAAGGCGCAACAAGAAACCAAGCAGAAGGAGCACCGTGACTGTTCTCACCCTCCCTCCCACTGCCATGTTTGCCACCATGACAGGAGACGAAATCAATCAATGAGCATGCTCTGTGTTCATTCAACTTTTACTTATTCGGCGATTAAATAAACGTGTGTATGTGTTAGCTACTGCAGTGTACACAAGAACAAAGAATGGCTCTCAGTGAGGCTTCAGTCCTTAGGACTTAGTAAAGATCCGTCCAGAAGAATCGGATCGTTCCTGAATGTCATATTACTATATTCCACTTTGGTCACAGCGTTGTCCCATATATGCGACACCTCAGTCAACACACAATGGCATGAGTGACAACTTTTTTTTTCATCGCAGATGCAGCATGTGTCTCAGTCAGTACAGCTAGCTTTGCTAGCATCACGTCCACAGATCTTACCTTTTAAGCTTTCCTTCGTGCAACGCTAAAAGTTGCACGAAGTCCCCACCGTCTGTGAAAGCGAAGGGCTGCTGGTTTTACATGTCACCATATCTCATGGTTTATGCAGCGTTATTATATTACTAACGATTAGACGGATATCCACCACTGCGCATGTCTGGAGCTCCGCGTGCGAGTAAAGGTGGAGGCGATGGGTGACAACAGACAGTAAGTCATTGCTTGGATTTTACGGCGCCACCTTAAGTCCCTGAACGTCACATTTTAACGGACAAAAAGCTCAATGCGACGTGGATGTAACGAGTAACGCGACGGTTCTGTAGAAATGTAGTGAAGTAGAAAGTACAGATACTTACTGTAAAATGTAGTGGAGTAAAAGTAGAAAGTATCCATTATTAAATCTACTTAAGTAAAGTACAGATACACGAAAACAGTACTTAAGTACAGTAACGAAGTACTTGTACTTCGTTACTTCCCACCACTGCAGAGACATGATAATTAATTTTATTTATTGTTTCTGTTGTTTTGTTTATTTATTTATTTTTATTTTTGGATATTTAAAGTTTCTTCCACTTCCAGTGTCAAATGTTAATTAGAATTTAAAGCTCATTGATATCTGAAAATGCGTTTTTGCATTATTATGCCATCACCCTTATATTACTTGAAAATAGTCTCAAAACAACAATATTATCATTTATCACAATAACGTCTGAGATGATTTAACGTTCAGCAAACATTTTTATCATGAAAGGCTTAGCTGTAACCAATGTCTTCCCTGTGTCTGAACCAAATGAAAAAGTGTTGCTACTGTCTAAATTAAATAATATTATCTTCCCTTTCCTCGTCTGCATGTGTGCGATTGAGTTAAGAAGATGTTTGGTGCTAAAAACCAACAGTTAGTTAAAAAGTTTGAATGACACGAAAGACTGTTTAATTAGAATAGCGTTTTGAAAACTTTTGCTGTAGTTGAGTTTAGCCATTATGGCGTTAAAGAAAACTGATTACGTAGAGAAAAATCAGAACTGCACAACCTCTGTGTTTCTATCTCCTATATAGTCGGCCATGTTCGAAAGAACTTCCTCAGAACATGAGAAGAACGAAGAACCTCTATCTGAATGCCACCAAAATTTTAGTTTTGAAAAGCTAAAAATAGAGTAATTTAAGTGATAAGTTCCAAACTTCCTCTTCAATCTGCATGCATTGTTAAATGATTGTCATCAGAAAACTTTGAGAAATATATGAAGGAAACTGCAACAACCCACGATTTATTTTAGTTACACGGCTTTTAGCGGCCAAGTTGTGTAGCTTAACAGCTGTACATTTGCTGTTATGTATACTGTGGAAAAAGCAGACAGTTTAACTACAGCAACTATTTCCCCCGGTCACTGTAATGCACCTGCACACCTATCCAAGCTGCATTATTCAATTTTGTGGATTTTTATCTGTTATTCCTCCTGCTCTCAGTTTTTCAGCTCAGCCTCTGTAAACTCTCAGTGGCTGTATGTGTTTTTCAGTTTGAACGACAATAACAAATCCTCATCCTGAGTTGTTCTTTCACTCTTTTGTTGATAGTATAAATTTGCCTCCCCATAAGCCCTTGTGTTCAAAACTAATAGGTCATCCAGTGGCCACAGTGACTTTTATTTGACATCCTTTAAAAATAATAAATAGCATTTCACTATTTCAATATTCAGTAAATCTTTGGTTGCATTTCTGATATCTGCTTCAGAGTTGTTTTAAGAACCAATTTAATTTTGTGTAAAAGTGTCTCAAAAATGTTTTTTTTTTGCTAAAAACGAAATGATTCTAATTTAATCAACAAAACCACGCTGCGTTGCATAACATGCCATCAGTATTATTTACTATCAGAGGCAACCTGACTCTGCATCGCTCAGAGCGTGTTGGGTTTGCATGATTTGCACACGTCTCCTTTTTCCTTCTGTTAATACACATATTTTGACCTTTGTGCAGTTTAATGATTCACTTTGCTTTTATTGTCTGCATGTTTTCCAGAGTGGTTCTGTATCTGTCATAGTTATTTTTTGATGACTCAACTCTCCAGTTTATTTCTACACACCTTTTCCTTGGAGGACTGAACCCAGTGTCTTCTGATCAAGACACGATAGGTTTACTTTGTGTGTGTGCATGCGTGTGTGTGTGTGTGTGTGTGAAAGAGAGAGTGTGTGTGTGTGCTCCCTTTCATTGGCAACAAAGTGGGAAAGAGAAGACTGGCTTGAACTTGTCTTTTTGGCGTAAGGCAGTGTGCTTCTCTCTATTTACAGTCAAATGTTCAGGATTTTCTTTCACGTTCATTCCAACCAACTTACAAAAATTGAAGAAATGTATTACAATTTGAAAACTAAATGCAAGTATTTGATATCAATTTTCAACAGTATGAGTGTAATATAAGCCTGGAAGCATATTTCAATAAAGTTTGAAACAGTGCTATGTTCTGATCTGTTACCAGCATTTGGGAACCTATGCCTTATTACCATCTGTCTTTGATATACGATTTCATCCTCTCAACAGTTCAGGGACTTCTTTGTCTTATTTTTAGTTTAATAGAGTTCTCCAAACACTTCTAGTTGTTGACCGGACAGGACTGCTGGCAGGATCATTTCGGAGGTGGCGTTATTATTTTAGTTTTCCCAGTTGCTGTCGTTAGTGTTGGCACCCACAAAAAAAAACAAAAAAACTCCACATGTCTCTGGTTTATTCAGTTTGATGTATATGGAGAGCTATATGATATGAACTTAATAGCATAAAAACATCATGCCCAAAAAAAACAAATGCTTAAGGACTTGTGCATGCCGTTGCATAATTTTATGTGGCACCAAAGTGTTAGAGGTGCAAGAACACACTTTAACAATGCAGTAAAAATAATTACATTTCATTAGAGGTCATTACTGTCAAAAATGTCAGTCACTTACCGACCAAAATTATACCACTACGAAGTGACAAAGACAACCATTAGTACCAAAAACTATGGGAACATGGTCTCATATAAATCGTCAGTAAATGAAAGACAAATAAATTTACCAGAAAACTGAGGGGTTTTTTTGTTGTTGTTATTTTTACCTTAATAGTTTTGTTTATTTTTTAAAAAATTCCCGGATATTAATAAAATTGAACTGATTGAGAGTGGATAGTTCAGCAGACACAAAATGGTTTTATTTACACGAATGAAATAATAGTGTCGGTATGACACAGAGAAGAGGTTAAATAACCCATCAGAACCTTAATCACTGAAGATGACTATAATGTAAAATCTTCAGAACGTTCTATACAAATTAATTTAAATTAATTACATATGAGTTCAAAGAAATGTATATTTTTCATAGTAGTCTTTTTAAAGTAGCAGACTGCCTTGATAATTAAACTAATTGTTTGGTATATGGAAATAAAACTGTTAGATACGTGTACAAAATTTGGGTATAAATTAAAAGTCAAAGTCAAGTTAATTTTAATGCCACTGTTTACTAAGTGCTTTACAAGTTGTAGAAATATAATAAACGCAATCGTGGTCAAATCATATAAAATACGAAATAAACAAATCACAGCTGCTGTGCAGGATGAAGTTTCCCATCTTCCAGACTGTTAAGCACAAGTTTCTTGGTCTTTACTTGTCTTTGACTTTCGAGGCATTGGGACTGAAAGGGAGCATCGTTTGACAGAAGCAACAAAGATTACTGTGTTTTTAGTAACATAAAAAGAGGGTGGCAAGTTTTTCATCTACATAAAACCAAGGTATTATGCAACAACCCATCATGAAAAGCTGTACGTCTTGTGGTCACCATCAGGATCAGCTCACGCAGTGTGGTCTCTCGTCTCACGTCACCTGAGTTTTGTATCTAAGCTGTCTTACACAAAAACCTCCGTGAGAGTCTCAGATGACGATCCAGGTGTTGTTAATTCTTGCCTATTCACCCTTGTGTTGAAAACCCTTTCTGGATATATATGCGATGTAGTTGTGCTTGTGAGTGCATGTCAGATCCTTTATTATAATTTCATTTCAATACAGAGGTTCTGCTTTGCTGCAGGCTCTGCAGGTGGAGAGCGCCCGAAAGCAACTCAGACCGGCAAAACTGAAACTTCTTAAACTAAAAGGTGGAATAGCAGGGCTGGAAATACTCTGATCAGATAGATGGGATGCCACTATAGCAGAATATGAAAGTGCAAATACAGCTCCAGTAGGCTGAAGGTTGCTCCTTGTTAAGTTGACTCACCTTGTGCTGTGTTGGCTGATGCACTAACCCCTAAAACTGTTGAACTTAACTCACTTAAGCTCCACTGACTTTTTGGGCTATACTGATTGATGGTTCACATTTGGACTTATGAACTCGGTGTTCAGTCCAAATTCAAAAATATGCTTTTCTGAGTGAACAGGGACAACTTTTTGATGTTATAGTGAATTTGCTGCATGTTCTGAGCGCACAGGGGACAGGATGAGAGCTTTGTCTGGTGCAGACACTTAGAATAGTCTCACTTCCTGTATTTAGCAAGCCTCCTCCCTGTTGTGCTTCCTCTTTTCAGATCTCGGCTTGTCCCTCTGAAGAGCCTCGGTTCACTCGACGAAAAGAAGCCAATCAGTGGGAACAGAGGCAGCTTGTGCCACAGAGTAACACACAAACTGAATTTAAAGGAAGTCGTTGACAGGATAAAAATATATGAATCATGTTGCCCTTTGGCGTTTCATCCTGAACTAATATAACATGTTGAAAGCAGGTTTCCTGAAAGCTGCTGCGTCACGAGGTACGACTTTGACACAACTGGTGCCGCTCTCGTCTTGTAAGCGTTTGACCGTTTCGCACTTTGCACAGCGGCGTAACGCAATCCACGGGGCGGATGCTCCAAAAACAGGGTCTTCTTTACGTTAAGAGGGGCCTGCAATAAAGCAGCAAGGATTGACCCCTGGATCAACGTGTTCCTGTTGTAGCTGTGTCCTGTTACTCAGCTTAGCAAGAAACAGTGTTGCCATGGCGCAAGTGCACATCTTCTTACTCAGCACTGACTCCAGCAAAAAACTAAATTACATTTAAAGCCTTGAGAGTGCTGAGTTTCATTTGCTGGCTCCAAGATAAATGGTTATTAGTTCGTTAGGTCGTCTGATGAAGGGGAGGCTCTTTTAGCCGCAGCCCGACAATGTTCCTAGTCTGATGATTCACGGAGTCATTTATTTAAACACCTGTGGTAATGAGAGAGCCTTCACCGCTGTCTTTGCCATGTGGATTAAGCAAAGCGGGAATGTCGCTTCAGCAGATCTGAGATTTCATAAACACTGGGTGCAGCAGCCACATTTCTGCACGCCTACCAATCATCCTCCTGTCCGTGTATGTTTACGTAACTAATTTCATGTCACCAGACCCACCGGCTGTTTACACAGATCTCGAAGGCAGAAGTAGAAAAAAGAAAAAAAAAAAGAAAAATCAAGAAGAGGGCTGAGAATGCACTTATGTTTGGCTGTGTTCGCCAAGAAGTCTGGCCTCCTGGAGACAGTAAAAAAAAAACACATCAACATTAAACTGTATTGGTTACAAATGAGACAATACATCAGCATTATTTATGTGTCCGGCACCTGTGCATGCAGCAACGTGTATAAATGTTGGCGGGATGGTAAAAATGTTTCAAAAGCATAAATAATTATTGTATCTTTATTGCAGTAGCATGATTCTACACTCTTTTTACCTCCTTTTGTCATCAGCCTGACTGCACGATTATGAGATGAACATAAGTATTCCTCCAGCCATATTTGTGACAAGTCCAGTTGTAAACATTTATCTGTGTGTGAACCAAAAGCAGGAGGAAGCTTAGCAGATGGAGGAGCGTTTATTAAGATCTTTATTTTACTTTGCTGTATAAGACTTTTCTTATTCAGGGTTTCAAACCCCTAAAAACATTTACAGAAATTATGTGCCAAATGCAAACATTTATTAAATCAAAAACAGCTAATCCAGTGTGAGCAATTCAGCAAACTGAAAAGAAAAAATTGCATTTTACTTAAAAAAAAAATAAAAATTAGCAGACAATTTATAAAGCATATAAGCACGTTAGCCTTAAGTCTCTTATGTTTCCCATCTTAAAGGGGAGCAAAAACAAATGGGTCTCTGTGTCACATCTTTTATTCCCCTCATCTACCTGTTTGTTTTTAAATGCGTACAGTCATGTTTTAGGAATTATAATCAACAGGTAAAAAACATATTTAGCAGCAAAATAAGTTCTATGAAATTAGAGGTTCTATTTTCTATATTGTTTGCTGCGAGATATTTGCAATCAAAGCTGATTCAGTTGTAAACTTTAAAACAAATCTTTGCCCAGGGAAGATAAAAAGTATATCGAATTGAACATTTAAATAGAATTTAAACATACAAACTTCAGCATGTTGAAACCTTTATTTTAGCAATATGAATTTAGTAATCTTAGTATTCATCCATTTATCCATCCATGAGCCAAGGATACCGAAATATGTCATATAAAAGTCTAAAGAAAGTACACTGTTAATATTAATGTTTTTTTGAAGTGTATTACTGAAGTAAGACTGTTTTTCAACTTTGCTGAAAGCGTAAAGGAGATTGCGTTGTAATGTTTTAGTTTTGGCTTGAAGCTGGTAGCACATCGTTTCCAGCTGGGTTAGTGTGTGCTCCATTAAATTTGCTCATATATTTTGACAGTGACAGGTCTGATGAGTTCCCCATGAAATAAGATCACAGCTAAGATCACGAGTTAACAGCAGAGCTGCCCCAATTAGCAGGAAGATTGTCGCCCCTGGGTCAACTCAACCTCACGTGTTGAGATCATTTTACACTTTCTTTTTTTTTTTCCATCAAATTCTATTGGGAAGCTCAAAAAGAATCTACTGGGTCATTATAATTATGTCCCTGAGCTCATTCTGTCCTTTCTCTCCCTGACAGACATACATATCGATTGTCTCCAGAGTGGAGTTGGCTGAGC
The DNA here is from genome assembly GCF_051168715.1 of Poecilia mexicana. Taxonomy (NCBI): domain Eukaryota; kingdom Metazoa; phylum Chordata; class Actinopteri; order Cyprinodontiformes; family Poeciliidae; genus Poecilia; species Poecilia mexicana. Next base: position 14,270,301 of record NW_028263374.1, on the reverse strand, counting down.
CACACACACAGGTTCCCCTGGTGTTATATTACTACGTACCCAAGTATCAGAACACAAGGAGAAGAGGTTAAGATGAGTAAATGAAGTGCATGCTCCCTTGCACTGGAGCAGCCATGAAAGCATACAAAAATCTAGATGCTAACCAGTTTTTTTGCTCATGCCAGGCGATATGATGGGAGGTTATTTTCTCAAATGATTAGACATGCACCTTCTCCATAATGCAATATTTGATTTTGTCTTAATAAACTTACTTACAAAAAGTATATTGTTAATTTTCTCACCTTGTAAAAAGTGTTCACTGCAAATCTGATTAGTTTTTCCTGTTCTATTACATGCACACTCCAGGGTTTCCCCCAGAAAACTTGCTAAGCCTGGAGCTGGGGGCGCTAGGGCAGTCATTCATCCAGCACCAAGTCGTGTTTTTGAGTTAAAAAATGTTTACAGTTGACAGAAATTTGAAAATATCACTTGATACTTATGCACTATTGGAAGACTGGAAGATTAATCCCTAAACACCAACTGTAAAGTCTTTTAAAAAAAGGTAATAATTTAAAAAAAAAACTAAAATAAATAAAAAACGCTAAGGCTGGTGTGGGCACAAGTGAAGCCTGGTGGCCCGCCAGGCTTTTAATGCACTGTGGGAAACCCTGCACTCAGTAAGATACAACATTTGTGGTTGCAATGTAAAAAAAAAGGAAAGAAAACTGTATCAAGGGTTCATACTGTTTGCAATGAAATAAAGTAACAGAATCACAGAACAACGCAAGTCATTTAGATGTTTCATATTTCTGCTAAAGCAGTTTTACATAAGACTCTCCAAAAATAATTTCAAATATCTTTCTCAAAATATAGATACAGTGACTTGGTTACGTTGTTTTTTCTTCAGATGGGCCTGGAAACGATCAGTGGTCTTTTCCTCTTAATTTGCTGCCAGTGGGCCATATCCGATGTTTCCCCGGACTTATGTAAGCAAACTGATCTCTGTGCAGCACAAGACTGCAGTGACTTTGACCCTACTTGTGCTTACGTTTGCTGCATGTGACGGTTCATCTGCATCCTGCTGCAGCTTTGCTCGGCTGACACTTGACAATGAACAAAGACGATCATGCAAAGGTGCACATTCACTCATTCCGATGGATTTTCATCCATTTGTCCCTATTAAAAGAATATGAAGAAGACGCATGAAGAGTCCTCAGGGATTTGCTGTGACCAAAGCTGGAGCCCGAGGCAGGATGTTTGACATTTCACTTTGACCCCTTACTTACGTAAAAGGGAGCTGGAGCTGTTCTCTGCAGGCCTCTTTGCATGCAAACGTTCTTATTGGATGAAGAAAGGATTATGCAGTTTATTTCATGAGGATTTTATTTATTTTTTTGCTCTTCCCAAATATTTGAATGTCCTTTTGTTCCAAAATCTTAGATCTGATAAATTTGTTGTGTTGCAGATCTATATGAACGAGCCGATAAAACTTACTTGTGCACTTCTGTTATTTAGGGCCATCAAATTAAATGGGGCTAAACAGAAACATAGGTCACACTTTTCAGATTTTAGTTGTAAAAACAGTTCAGAGGGTGTGATTAACTTTGCAAAGAATCGTAGACCTTGTGACCGTTCTCCATTCTGCACATTTCGTCCTTTCAATTATCTACTTTGCTCGCAAATGAACACTTTGTTTTCAACTTTTGTTCTCAGTATCTGATGCAGCTGGTGTGTCAGCAACACCACCACTTTAGCAGCTCCGGCCTAACCCCTCTTATATCAAGTCTGAGCTTCTCAGCTGTTGCGTCAGGATCACTCTGAGGAGCTTTCCTGCCTGATCTGTCACCATTAACACGGCAGAGGAGACAGGCAGGTAGTCGTTTGCCTCCCCAACATGGTTTTGCTTTTGCACGAACAGAACAAGATGTACAAGTGGCAGCGCCTGTTGTTGTTATTGTTTGCCTAAAATCATCTGTAAATCACATTGAGTGATTTTAAAATATTTAATTTGGATTCTATTGAATGAAATATATACTCCCAATTACACAGGTCAAACATTGGTTCTTGATCAGGCTTACACACATTTCAGCAGTGATTCTCCTTCATATGAATATTTTTCAGACTTTCAGTTTCCTCCACAGATTTTTCCATCCATACTCTCCTCAATACAATGCAACTGTCCTGCGTCCTTTGCAGGAAAGCACATCAACGCATGATGTTTCCATGCTGATACGTCAAGGTTTGGATGGGGTTATAGGCATGTACTTATCCTTCTTCTGCCAAATACAGCAAGTGGAGTTCATACTAGAACGTCCTGTTCTGTTCTGGTCTCATCTGACCACTCAGCCTTCTCCAGTGCCTTCTCAGATGGTCATTGGCAAACTTCAGACGGGCCTGGACATTCGGTGGCTTCAGGATTTTAATTCAGACTGGAGTAGCGAATGCCTTGTCTTTTTTGAGACTGTGGTCCCAGTTCTTGTTAGGTAATTGACCAGGTCCTCTCATGACATAAGATCTTGTAGTAGTTCAAGGGAGATTGACATCATCTTCACCTTCTTCCACTTTCTAACACTTCACTGGTGTCCTTAGATAGCTTTTTGGTTCTTGCACATGGTGGAGAGTGAAGACTGATTGACATGCAGGCAGGTTATTTTTATTCATATAACAGGTTCAGTCAGTGGCATTTAATACAGGTAAGAACTGGAGGATAGGTACCAGGTAAAAACCAGCCCCTTGTCCTCTGTCGCCTTGTACAGAGGATCTGGACCCTCGACTGTTGGAAAACAATTGATTACAGGAGGTGTGGACTCTGCTGAAGTTTCAATACCCAATCACTCACATTTGGCCCTGACACATGTAATGCGACAGTTCGACGCTATGAAGCTTACCAAAAATTGTATACAGCCATCTTCCACTACCAAGACAGAATTGCCGAACCTAAGAAGGTGATTGTTAATGTTAATTCGATATTTGGAGGCGTGGCCAACACAGATTGAACAGCTTAGTTCAATTCCTCCGCTGCCAACGCTAAAACTACAGGCAAACTACAATTATAAAACATCACACAAGATCAACATCATCGTTCACAACTTTTCCTTCTGTTCGCTAATGATCTTGGTTGAAATTCGGCCAAACAAATCAAGCTTCATGGGAGAAATCCCAGACGGGGCACTGGAGGGAGATGAGAATCAAGTGGAATTGCACAGAAAGGCAATGGCCAGACTAGAGAATAGGATGACTTCAGAATTAATGCTGATTACCAGGTAATTAAATACATATTTCATGCAATAAGATGCTAATTAATTACATACAATGTGATTTTCAGAATTATTTTTTGAAGCTCTTTCATGCAGTTGAGGCGTTCACATGATGAAAATGATACACCTTTCATTTCCTGTGAAAGGGAAAACCTTCTTTACAGAGGAGACTGGTCACTCACTTTGCTTTTCAAATATCTAAAGTAGTTATCTTCAAATCCAGTCCTCTCGGGCAAGTGGCCTGCAAGTTTTTGATGTGTCTCTGCTTCAACACATCTGAGTCAAATCACGAAGTCATTAGCAGGACTTTTCATGACTGGACTGACTACTGAGGAGGCAATGCAGCCATTTGATTTGGTGTGGGACCAGAAACAAATCTAGAAATGGCAGGACCCCGGTCCTCGAGGACTTGGGATGAGGAACCCTGGTATAAAGACCCGACATGTTACAAAGCAATGCATTTGATCAGGGAGGAACTGAGGGACTTTTTTTGGTTGTTTGCTTTATGAGCATGCCTGCTACGCTCAGACACAGCTAAGCCCTCAGCAAAGAGCCATGTCGCCCGTTTCATAACCAGTACTGGAAGGCAAGTCATTACGTGAAATTTGCAAGTATTTCCCAAACATACAGTACATTTCTATTTGCTGAGATCTTAGTACTCTTAGGCAACTGTTTCTATTCCGGTGCTCAGTAGACATTTAATGACTATACTGACAGAAGATATGTTAAAGAGCTGTGGAAATAAAGTGACTTCAGCCCCCTGAGGATTCAGTCTCAATTCCATATGTTCCCTTGGCTAAATTTGTCTGTTCTTGTCTTTTAGCACACTCTAATTTACTTGTCTTCCTGTCCAACTAAAATCGCTTCAGCTGTTCTTCCAACCATGTGATCATTAGGGAGGTGTGTAGGTGGCAAGCTTAAAAAACTTCTCATCTGATACATTGCATTATGTTAGCAGCGTGCTTTCTGCTGACATAATTACCTCCTAAGCCGACTTGTTTGCACAGGCGGTGCCACTCCAGTGCTCCTTACAAGACAAGTTAAATGGTCACGCTGTTCATCGGGAGTTTGTGTTGGCATTTGCTGCCACAGCTAAAGCCACTGTCTTTACTGGCAGCGAGCTTTGTCTGCAGTCTCAAAGCTCCCATCCATGCCGGGTCCTCGGAGCAGAGACCAGATGCCCTTTTGTTGCCTGCCAGAAACAGCTTTACATCCCCTGCTTCTTCTGTTTCATTCATTCTATCCATTGGCCTTTTGTGTACTCTGTCTGATCCGTTTCTTGATCTCTGGGATTTACCACTGGTGGTTGTAACGGTGGGCCTGGGGGTCCAGGGTTATGCAACCCTGGGATTATTCCTCAGGACAAATTGATTCAGACAGGCTGAATAACCAGTACATGCACAGCAGATTTACAGGAAAGAATACACAGCATTTTATGTCAAAAGCTTGAAGCTGATCGCACCACGACTTGCAGTACAACCTTTGGGGATTTTTCCCCTCCCCCAATTAGTTTGCTTTTAGAGTTTGCACAAAGTTTTTACTCGTGAAGACAGATGAGCAGGACCTGCTCCATTGGCCTAGATCCCAGGCCTTAAAGGGATTCCAATAAAACCCCTCCTGCCAGGAAAGCTCACAGGGTCCAGTTTCCTTTGGCATCAGAAAGTGACAGAAAGAGAGCACCGAAAGGTTTCAGGGGGGAGTGTTGGAAACTCCTCTTCCACAAAGCCATGATGGGTAATGTGTTCAGACCTTGTACATGTCACACTTCAGTGACCAATGTTTCTTCTGTCTGATGATAAGGTCCATTTATATGCAGTGTTGATCAGCACACCATATTTCCATGGAAGGCCCTGTTGAAGCTGAACTGCCACGTCATTAAACTAATGATGAACTGAAGAGAAACATCAGACTTTTTGCCCCTATTAGTGAAGGGATCAATTAGTATGTTGTTTTGTTGACATGATTTGGGATTCTTACAGTGAATAATTACTGTAAATGAATGCAAATGGTTGCTTTGTTTTGACATTTTCAGCAAACTGGATGGATGTTCATATCCAGTTTTGGTTCTGCTTAATTCCTATTTCCAGGCTCAGTAGTATTTGGCAGTAAACCTTTCAACTAATGTAGAACCGCATCCCAGCTGTGTAACAAAGCCTCAAATTAAAAGTAGCTTAATCTCACACTCAAAGCTTTGGAGCAGTTCATTAGCACTCGATTTTTAGTTTTTTTATTGAGATATTTGATCATTTACTGTGAATGGTACTAAAGTACAAACATTTCTTATCGTCCTGCTGTGTTTATTATAGTTCTACTCATTTTAAATGTTTTAATTATTACATTAAACATTTAAATTTAGGTTTGTTGTCATTTGTAGCAATTTACTGCAGCCACAGCTGTCTTACCAGAATAATTTCTTCTCTTTTGAGTTTGATGTTGAACAGTTGCTGAAACACATCAGCAGTTATAATGGGTGCACTGGTACAAAAATACAGATGGATTTTTGGATGGATGGATGGATGGATGGATGGATGGATGGATGGATGGATGGATGGATGGATGGATGGATGGAATATATAGTCATTTTTGTTTAGGAATTAATGCAGAAATGTGAAAAAATACAAAGTTTTAAATGATCGGTTGGTTTGAAATTTATTCAGTGCTGAGTACACCATCTAAAACAAAAATCCCCTCTGGTCAGACGGTAGTGTGTTTCTCATGTGCTCTGCAGGATTTTGGACTGGTTGTAGCAATGATTCATTACATAATGTGTACCAAGTTGCCAGGGATACAAATTGCTACAATTTTCTTCAACCTTGACAAAAATTCAGTATCAAACTTTATTGAAGTAGGATAACAGTACACAGGTCCTGATACAAAGCAAGTCTTTTTAAACAAAATGTCCTGATGTCTTACTTTATGGCATGCATGTTTGTGAAGAGTTGTACATTGAATAATTACCCTATGGCTCTAACTCTTGCAGAGAGCCTGCACAATTTTAATTGCCACACATGTACGTTTCTGTAGCCATAAATCAAAGTCAGCTGTTCTAAGAAACCACTGCAAGCCGACCCTTGCTCCATGCCACAAGAAGGCAACAGCAAGTTCAGCATTGACCTGTTGTGCAAACTTATAAATAGATCCACAAACTTGTTGTTTGTTGGTATTCAAGTATCTTATTTATATTGCTAAATTTAACTTCATGTTACATTTTGTTAGATTTTTTTTATATTGCGGAATGATCATAAAATATATTTTCAGTTACATTTTTTGCAAATGTTTGGCTTATCAAAATTTAACATTCTTTTTTTATGTTTCTCTGTTTGCAACTATGCCAAATATCTCCATATAACTGTTTACCTCCACCATTAATGATACAGAAAAAAAAAAAGCCTACAAACTAGCTTCACTATTGGTTTCCTGGAGGCATGTGGCTCCGGCATGCTGCTGGTTCTTCAACTTGAATAAACATCATGGCTGATGCAGAAACTGAGGGCAAATCTTGAGATAGGGAAGCTGTGAAATACAAAGTCTAGCAAGGCCTACTGCTGTATTGTTACCGACTAACTCTGTTTTACATGCCCTATCATGTTCGAAACAGTAAATCAAACATTATAGAAATCAAACATTACAGTATTCACTGTGGTGAATAAAGTAAACTAAGCAACAATAATTGTTTTTTTGTACTTAATTCTGTGGAAATCTGAATTCCACATGTTTTTTTTTGTTTTGTTTTTTGACTTACTGAACACCTAAAACAATTAAATATCTCAAGTATAAATCAGGAAAAACTCTGATGTGTCGCCTTTTATGCAAGTGGATGAGTAATGGAAATGTGAAAATAACCCTTACAGAAGCACGATACATTATGTCATGTTCTTGTCATCACTCTTGACACAGGGACAACATCCATGGTGTGAGATCGCTCACACGCCTTCCCCTTCCGGTTCTTGTCTCCATCAGTCTCATGATTATCCACAGTGACCCGACCCAAACGGAGCAAAATGTACACCGAGGACGTCCCCGGATCGCACCTATTACCACAGACACTCGTTGTTGCGCCGGCGTCACACTCACAGAATGTCATTAACACATTTGCAATCACCTCCTCCACTTTCACAGCAAAGATGCTGCAGCGACTGACTGTGACTTGATTGTATCTACAGATATATTCATCAAACCCTGCAATGAATACGACTCATCCTTAACCACTTATCTAGATATTCGTCTGAACATTAATGCACAACCTGCAGCTGCTGAACATATTTTAGGTTATCATACATATAGGTTATAATTTTTGTAATTTATTGTGTTTTTTTTATGTAATTCCAGTGTAACTTAAACCCACAGTACAATAATAAAAACAGAAAGTTTTACAGTGTGAGCAGTAAAATTTACGGTAAATCTAGTGCTATATGTAGTAAAACTTTTAAGTTTGCTCTTTTTTGTGGCTCAAATGATCAGATACATTTTTACTAGCTAAATGTAGAGACAGAAAATGTAATAAAATTTAAGGAAACAAAAAATATATGCAAACGATGAGTGTGAATAGATTCGTTTAAAACGTATGTATGTAAAAGTCAGATGCTTTCACTTCTTTTATGCTCCTCAACTCCTCTAGCTGTGTTTCTCTATCCATGTTTATTATATTTTACTTTATTACCTAATGTTTTAAATAATCTGAGTCTTTCCTCTTCAGTAAGAGGAAGAAAGACGATCTCCAACTCGCCTTCTTTTGCATCAATTTTATCCACCTAGTATTTTTCCACTAACATATGAGCAAGAAATGAGGTGATGGATCCTTCCCCTCAATGGCTCAGTCTCTTTTTCACATGTCTCAAACAGCACTCACGCTGCCTCCTTCCTTCTAATCTCCCTTTCCAGCATCACTTCGAGCCTCAGCACTGCAGCACTTGGAAAATTCCACACTGCAGCAAACAGAGGGGTGGCGGTGGAGAGCACGGCGCAGGTGCAGAGAGGAGGGAGCGAATGAGAACACAGAATGTGCCCGAACCCAGTAATCGATGATGGTAAGGTTGTCAATACAGCGTGGGAGTAAGACGTTGGCTCTGTGAATGGAGCAGATATCGCAGGAGCAGTGGGAAAAAAAGAGGCAGGGACAGGGGTAGGTGTGAAGCTGCGTCATTAAACAATGATGAAGTTCACATGGTGATCATAGAGGGAAATAAAATCACCTAGTAAGTGTCGAAAGATTTTTTTTTTTAAATGTCTATCATCCACTGATAGTGTAAATAATGGGAAAAGCAAAAAGAGAGAAATGAGAAATGAGGAGAGAAGAGGATTGAATTCTGGAAGGGCGAGGTGATGGAGTAATAGATGTGGAAACCTGTACAAACGTGCATCCATCATCACGTGCCTCAGAATGAGCAGAAAAAAACACTGCAGCAATTTAAAAGTGCTGCTCTGTTCAGGAAGCCACTGACTCTACAAACACTACAGAACATCCCTCACATTATTCCTCCATGTTTAAGGAACACATGTTTGCATTCTCATTCAAATAGCATGTGAAAACAAAAAAATTTAATTTTTATGGAAACAGTTATCTTTCATTCTGGATGTTTTTCTGCACATGATGGATTTTTGGAAAACGTTTCAATATATAATCTTTGTATTTTCTGCCTGAATTGCTCTTTGTGACATACTAACGGAATAGCAGAGCTCTTTTGTTGTGGAATTTTCCACCCAGATGGTACACAGCACGTTTATTTAAAGCTTAGCATTATTTGTTTAAAAGTCTTGGATGTGACAAAACCAGAGGAACGTTTTATGAATTTTTGCAACTCGAGAACCCTTATGCGTGACATATTTCAGTATAGTCTTTTATAAGTTGTCACCCTTAACTTGTTGAACTACAATGGTGAAAAATTACCAAATAAACATTCTTTTTTTTTCCAGATTCAAGAGCACTTATGTCCTCTTTCACAGGGGAGTTTGAATGTCTTCAAAAAGCAAATATTGAAGTTATTCAGCCCATTCAGATTGATGTGATATGATTGTTGACAGATTTGACAACATGATGCATGTTGCATTATGATTTTCAAAGTTGTTTCAGGGAACCTTTTATGTTTTTCTATGCCATGTGTCTAAATAGGTCAGCCAACATACTGTCGAAACCGAATCTACCTTGTATAAAAAATGTCACGACCTTTACGTCATCGCTTTAAATTAGACTATGCTTGGACGTAACCAACCAAAATGATTTCTGCTTGCTAAATGTTCTTTATGGCATTTCAGTTAAATAGTAGCAAGCCTGTGACATCATGGGAAAATCAAACCCTAACCCTCATATTTTGCTACTATTTCTAAACATCTGAAGGTGCCACAATCATTGTTATAAAAGCACAAATATATACAAGTGTAAATTAGATGGAAATCTCCAGCATTTGTTCTAGTTGCAGGTTTTCCAGATTTTTGGTAAGCAATGAGACTGAGTTGCTCACGTTCAGGTTTTTAAAAAGTGCTGACGGTCTCAGAAATGGGATTGTAAGTATTCTGAGGTAACAATGTGAGAGCAGCTTGCACCGTTTTGACTGTGAATTGAGCAACCCACCAATGTCACATTGAGACAAAGCGAGCGCATCAGCACAGACGTCATAGTGGTAGAGATCAATCACTCTGCTATAATGACCTACACTGCTGCGATTGATTCACAACAACTGACCCGGTCCGTTATCGATGCAGTAGCAGCCAGCTTGCAGATGGACTGATGAGTATTTGGGAAACAATGGAGGACCCCAACACGTGAGAGGATGACATGTGTGCATCCTTTTAACACTTGTTAAAAAGCTCATTATAAACTCATTTTTAGATGCTGTCATTTATACTGAGGTTAGGGTGTGAGTGACACTCATTCTAACTTATCACCATCCTGTTTTGAGCCACAGGGGAGGTTAAGCGCTTTGAGTCAGTGCATTAGAGGTCTGATCAGTGAAGTAAAACAAAGTTTTACTTCACTGCAGCTCCAGCTGCAGCGGAGCCGCATTTCTGACTCAGAGAAAGCAGGTGAGGGGATTTTTTTTCTGAAAACAACTTTCATGGACATCAGTAAAGTCTCTGCGTCCTGCAGACTGAATGAAAAGGAATGAGCAAAAGTACATTAATAACCTGGTTCTTATTAGTGGGCATTCACAAAATAGTCTTGGTATGTGTGTCAGTGCAATCGCCTATTTATAGACACAATGTTAAAAAAAAAAAAAGTTATTATATAAATGGTGCCACTGCATTCCAGACCAGAAAGGCAGGACCTTCTTCTTGTGGATATTTTCAGTGTCATGTCCATGTGAAAAGGTAGAGACTGAATTGGATAAGTCTTTGATTTTGTAGGGCAGTTATTCAACTTTTCACGGCCTCAAATACTGATGAGGCCAATTCAGGATCACACAATGCAAACATTATGCAGTAATCCCCTGCTATTTGTTGGGGTTAATATGTAGAAGAAGGTTTGCTTTCAGAGCAGAAACCACACCTAGAAAGTGTCGCATACAACCAGCACTATACATCATCCTGATCACACCCAGGTAAAATATTTTGGTAGCAACATCATAGTGTGGGGATTGCTTTTAGAAAAGCTAATGAGAGTTGATGAGCGGATGTGAATCCAAGACAACTCAGAAAGAAAACCTGGAAGAGTTTTGAGATTGGGCTGGATTTTTACCCTTCGTGTCCCTAAACGTAGAGCCAGAGCTACAACAGATAAGTCAAAACGTGTCCATGTGACAGCAGGACCCGGTCAAAGTCCAGAGCTAAATCTGACTCAGCATTTCTGGCAGGACTTGGAAAATTAATGTTCAGAGTTGCTCTTCATCCAGTCTGACTGAAGAAGAAGAATTGAAGAGCCTGTCATGATCTGTGTTTCTGTGTATTTATTGTAAGGTTTTTCTGTGTTCAGTTTCTGTCCTGTGAGTCTCTGTCTCTGCGTCTTCCCCTGTTGATTGATCCCAGCTGTTCCTTGATCACCCTCCCAGTGTATTTAAACCCACCTGTTGTCTTTGTCTCTTGTCGGGTCTAATGTCAGTTGTTGTCTCACATCTCTGCTGTTAAGTGCTGGTTAGCGTTAGCTCTCGTTTTCAGTTCTCTGTATCAGTAGCTACCGGTAATTAGTTGTGCGCTAAACTCTCTGCCGTGCCGCCTGTGTTGGACTGTTTTGAGCTTTCATCATTAAATTCATCATTTCTTCTACCACCTGGGTCCAGCCTGCGTCTCTCCCCACCACCTCAAACCCCACCCTATGACAGAACCATTGAGCTCAAACCCACAAATAGCCGTTTCAGATTTAGTGAGAAAACCCCCAATTTATAGTTTAAATGGGTTGAATAAATAGTTACAATAGTAATGGACTATCCTTGTCATAACACAGATGCTGTAAAGCAGCTTTACTTTGAATTGTCCTCTTAGTGTGCTAGTCAGTGTGGACATCTGAGTTACTGTTTTATAGGCCTGTGCTCTCAGGGAAACACATGCAACATGCCATGTTTGGCAAAAAAAAAAAAATCCCCAAAATTCAGCTTCTGCATTCACAGAAACTAATTTCTGCTTTGCCCTCTGCTTTATGTTCCTCTTGAAGACAATTTGTCGGATTAACCTGCCTTCCTGTTAGTGTTCAGGACAGAAATCAACATGCAGCAGAATAGTAAAAATGTTTTTTTTGTTGTGTGTTGATGTTGGAAACCAGTTGGAGGCTCATGGGCAAGATAACAAGGAATAAACAAACATCATGTTGGCTCAGTCAGCCAGTCAAAACCCTGCCGTGGTGCCATAGCAGGATTTCTGAAAACAAATCTAAAAATACTGTGGAAGTGGGGCAAATCTGGAACTAAACTTCACCTGAAACAAACACAGGATAGAACCATGAAGCAGATCTGAAAAAAGAACAAGAGACCCAGCAGTATTTATATTGGCTAAAGAAATGTCTTAACAAAACACAGATGGGTGATGGGTAACAGGAACTGAGTAGGAGGTGGGCAGGAAGCATAACCATAAGACAATGAGATGAGTTTCACAACAAAAAGCAAGTACAATTAAACCAGGAAAGTACAAAGATCAAACACATAAACTCATTAGACTACAGTGATGAGAAAAAGAATTTGTGCTCTTTCAGATTTATTTTATTTTCTTCTGTTATCAAACATTTTATTATCAGACAGAAAAAAAAGGCCTGATTAATGGAAATACATAGGCCCTGTGTGAAATATAATTTATCTTACCCAGACTGAAGTCCACACTCCATAAACCTTGTTTGATTTTCTTAGTGGCCGGAGGTTTTCAGAGGTCACAAACTGATGGGCAGACATTTTCCTTCTGGATCTTCTGACAGAGTAAAACTCATGGTTCCAGCACTAACTTTCAGATCTTCCTGGTTCTGACATTAATGGAGGCAAGCCCAGCTTTCAGTACTTTAGAAGTTGATCTGGGTTCTTTTGCAACCTCCTAGCTTTTGTTGTTTACTCTCCTTATGGAGGGTGGCTGACTGGACAAGTGCCAACTCAGCAGTATTTCGTCACGTTTGACTAAATCTTATTTTGGTCATGTTGTTTTTTTAGTGGTACTATGTAGCAGTCTAATGTTCTTAGGGTTTTCATTTACTGTTTAATGTGTGTAATCAATCCATTATTCAGAAAAAGCAGGGTTTCACTTTTTTGAAATAATTAAAGCAACTTTTCTCATGTATTTTAGAAATTAATATATTCTAATTTATTAAGGGCATTGATCGGTATCTGTGTACATATGGGAGCAAAAAAAAAAGCTGAATATGAGGAATGAATGGCCCAGTTTCAGAACCCAGTGGTTCCACAATACTTGCACCAAAAAACCCTGATTCTCCCTTTACGCTGAGTCTCTTCGGTAGCTGAACCTCTTACATAATGTCTTTTTCCCCTTCACTTATCCATTGGTACCCACTGGTGTCAACATTGGACCACTGTGGGAGTTTTTCCACCACACTGGTTCCGATGTTGAACCCTTGTTTGCTTAGCAACAATGTTTTCTGAAAGCACTGACTCTGGCACCATAAAATGGGTTTTATTCTGGCACCAAGTCTTTGTTGGGCCGGAGAATAAAACCTCTTCCTTCAGCAGCTGTTTGTGGGCTCATGTAAATCAACAATGAGTAGAAATGAATCATTCTTAAAATATTAGTACGTTTCTCTCTTGCTCAGTGTAATCCAAGACAAAAACAATAAAAACTGTAACGTCAGTAAAATAACTGATTATTACTGGGATACCGCAGACTCACTCCATCTCATCTTTCCTATTTGTTTTCATTTCATCTGTCTTCTCGCTGCATACAGCTGCACTTAAAATCTCTACTTACTGCTGAATTTATTAACATTGTTTTTAACTAAAATCAGAAACATTTTTAATGTCACAGTGGTAATAAATCTGCTTGGAACAGGCATGTGGAGCTACTGTTTGCATGGCTTTTCATAAAGTACCTACCAAAGGTCAGAACAGGGGAAAGGGAAACATTTAAATACACCAGCTGTTGTTCAAATCAGTGTTCATAAGTTGAGCTGGTGCCAAGGCGTTTGTTTGCACGGAGTCTAAAATAAAACACTGGCATTTGAGTCGATAAACTGCAACCCTCTGAAATTTAAAATGCATCAGAGACAAGACCGAGCAGTCGGTTACAGAAATGTTGTTAGAGGCTTTAGAAGGTGGCACCGAAGGTCGCTTCTGTACTTTGTTTCTATAAGTTGCTGTTTTACTTCTGGTCGGTTGCACAATGTGATCTGCAGGCCTCATGCATGACCACAGACTCAAGTTTTCCAACGCGTCAAGGTGTCATCATGTTTGTCTGGTTTAGTCATTGTTTTGACCGACTGCTGGACGCTGCAGATTGCTTGTGCTAATACCATAAGGAATCCCCTCACCATTCTAGATGTGCAACCTCCACGCTGGTTGATAACATATTTCATGTCAGCAAAATAAAGTTCAAAGAGCATGCAGCATTTTTATCTTTGAGAAAGTTTTAACAGCATTGGTCTTTCATCAGAAAGAGATATTTCTATTTAAAAAGCGTGTGAATATGTTAATTATAACCAAAACTGTCGTCACATATTTCAGGAATAGAAAGAATTACATAGTTTATCGATGTGTAAGGAAGTTAAGTTTAGTTTACTAAAGTTGGGCATATTTTACCTCATCGTAGTCGTTTGTTTAGGATGCCTTCCTCTGTGTATTTATGAAGGAATAAGTCGTCACTGAGGTAATTTTATCATTATTTTATTTTATTTTCTCTACTATCTGATTAGATAATGACACTTGACCTTCCAATGCAGACGGTGAAAACAACAGTAAAAGTTTAAGCAAATGCAAGGACAAACATTAAGCTATTGGTATTTGTGTGCAGGCATGTTTGACATCTTTGAACAGTCTGTGCTCTACATCATGTCATGGGGTTCAGATATAGTCTGATTGGAACCAAAGGACTCTTACATAACAGCTATGAGCACACAGAACCAGTATTCAGCCCTTCTTCTATCTCAAACACACACACACACACACACAGAGGCAAGCACACTCATGTCCAGGATGTAGACACACACACACACACTCATGCGCCCCCACATATGTGAAGAAACTCTAGAATTCATGACATCTGCACAGAGAAGACAAAACACACCCGCCATGTGCAGCCAGGCAGAGGCGGAGCCTCAGTTCTGACTTTTAACAGATGATGTTTACTTCGTTTTTCCAGGAAAATGGAGAACGATGTACTCTAAAGTTCGTACAGTGAAAAGGGAACCAATTCACTAAAAGGCTGCATTTTCATGAACTTTGCTCCTGAAAGACCTACTTTTTACTTTTTTTCATATATGTAAGGATAGAAGAAAAAAAATGTTTGTCTGCTGCAGCTACAATAATCAGTTCTAAATACAAAGTGCATTCTTTCATAGAATCCTTCTGTAAGACATTTCACTCTATTTAATTAAAACTTTATCTGACAACACATATTTAAAAAAAACAACTAAAGTTGTAAAAGCAATACATTTACAGGAATCAAGCCTTGCTAAAAGAAAAAAGAAAAACAGGAAATAACAGCTGTAAAACTGCAAAGCTATAAAAACGGCCATGCGACCTGATGACCTGCAGTTTCTTGGAAACTCTGGCTCGAAGCCTCCTGTTCATGTGAGCCTCACTTACTGTGTTGCACAGAGTGTGTAGAAAACATACATTTTCTGTGCAGGCAGACATGTGTGTGCATGAAAATCAAAATATTATGTTTCCAAATCTTGGCTATGCTGTGTGCCACGTGATTTTTTTGCAGCACGTGTGGAGAAATGGGAGGGGACATTCTTATACGAATAAGTTCTTCTCTCCTGCTCTTTCTTGATATACGCAGGTCATATGGAACGTGTTAATCTGTAGTGTGCTGAGGAGGAAAACACAAAGCTACAAACATGTTTTACCACTTAAGCTTATTTGCAGCTCGGTAAACTCTTCTCAGTGTCACAGCAGTCATTAAAGCTGGCATTCCTGTTTTAACTCAGTGGATTTTTATGACTTTCCTGAGCTTCAATTTAACTTCAGTTTTAGGTTTTCTCTGATTAATTAAGTGTATTTGCTCTTTTTCTACTGTTATCTTTTTTTTTCCCGTGAAGCACTTAGGAGTGCTCTGTGTATACAAAATAAATTTGACATGCGTAAAAAAGTAATTTTGACAAGTTTAAGTTACCTTGTCGAGTTATGTTCTTGAGTTATGGTTTATCTTGAAAAAATCTGCACGTGTGTTTGTTGCACTTAGGAAAGTTGAGGAGTTCTGCAGCTGAGAGGTGCTGACAGCTTGCTGGACTATGAATACAAGCAAAAGGGAAGAGATGAAATGAGGAACAACCTTTAGCCTAATATCCATTCCATGTCAATGGAGAATTAAAAGTTTTAATCTTAGTACATGACAAAAAAAAAAAAGAAAATTGGCTATTTGGCAATTTTCTGAACCAAAACCTGATTTGCAGGCTGGTCATTGCTTTTGTGAGGTTGAATGAAGGTTGCATTAGGGAGTTCAACAAATCCCTGCCAGCTTCTCTGGCACGCATGTCCAGCAGGATGTAGACGTGACGCCTTCCTGCAGAGGAAGTGGGGCAGCAGAAACCATGGTCTAGACCAGAACACGTGAAATAGATTTGGTGCAACTATTTGGTCAGCACCCAGACATCCCAGCCAGACAGAACCTGCCTGTCCAGATCCTGGACTTGGGGATGTGGAATGTGACCTAATTTTGTCGCCAGGTGCCCAGGAAATGATAGCTTGAGAAGCAGGTATCGCCACACGCTTTGAGTCATTTAAGAGAGGTCACGCGTCCGAGGGAGGGACCGGCCACATTGGTCAGTGTGGGAGGGCGTGTACTTACCGAAGATCTTTCAGCACAGCAGAGTTAAAACAAACAGAACTGGCAGGCCATTCCTCTCTTAAAACTATGCCAATAATTAACTACAGCATTTTCTTAAATATAAAAAAACGAGTTTTTTTTTTTTTTAAAAAGCCAAAAGAAAAAATCGGTTACTAAAGTTTTTGTCATTTTCAACAGAATGATTTTTGCAATGAAGCGAGTAATCTTGATATGAAGTGAAGCTAGCATAAGGAGAGGCGCAACATCAGTCATATACTTGATGCAGCATTTTCATGTGTGACTCTGCATCAGCAGTGCTTCTACAGGACAGACGTCACTTTGACGGGACACTGATCTGGACACCTTAAGGAAGTAATCATTTCACCATCCATTTGTAAGGCAATGCAGGTTTATTTGTACAGAACAAGGCATTTCAAAATGCTTTGCATGGCAAAAACACTTGGAGTTGCAGCAAAAAGATAACCCTTGTATTGGTCTCCTCAGATTCTATTAGTTTCTATTACTTTGATTTGGTCTACTACATAAAATCCCAACAAATTTCATCCATTTTGCAGGACAAAATGGTGAAAAAGATCAAGGAGTGTAAATATATTTGCCAGACTCTTCAAGTGAAGCATTTAATGCGTAGATAATTCTTACCCCTCTGAGAATAAATGTCCTCATATTAAAAATTGAATTTGATCGGTGTGGGATTATGCTGCCATAACAATAGATGATTTTATTTTAAGGTTTTTCACACATCTTCTCGAGGTGTGAAGAGAGCTTTATGCGCTCTGCTGATTTTTACCTACAGGATGAAATGTGTGTAGGATGTTAAAGCGAGGTTACCCAGCTTACCTTAAATACATCCAACATGAACACATTTTCTTGAACACTGACACAAACACGCTGTCCTCTTCAAGCTGTTACCATGGTGAGGTGGCATGGTGCAGATTGATCTACTGGATGCAGAAACTGGGGCATAACGATAAGGCAGTAGGTAAACTCAACAGAGACAGCATGCGGCAACAAGAAATGCAGCACACAGCGTTCTCACTGAACCATTTAATGTATGTTTACGATATATTTTAAGTCCCCTAGTCTTGAGTCAGGCTGGCTGGAGTGAACGTTAAAAACGGATAAGATAGTAGGCCAGGATTCGTCTGGTTCCCTCCTGATGCTGAAAGACTGCAGCTACTTTAAACATTGTAATTATTTGCTCCCAACTTATCTGCTGATTACTGCACCCCACCTCCACTGCTTCTGTCGTTGCAAATGCCTTCGCTATCAACAAGGCTTTTTTTAGACGTTAACTGAATATGTAAGTGAACTAACATGTCAGGCTTTGTTTACATCATGGTATCATACTTACACACGGCACGCCCTGTACGTGCACAGAAAGGAGGAACAATTAGAAAATTTGCAGCCGCCTGCCAAGATGACAGTCAACTTGACAGTTTGTGTCCGTTTTTCTATGTGCATCTTGCCTGTCAAACTCCTTCCCTCTGCTCAAGCTCTATGTTGTAATGAAGCATGTACATCTCAGGTGTGAACTTTGACAAACTGATGTCGTTCTGCAGGTTAGCGTCAACGACCGCGCAGCGCTGCAGATTTAGTTGAAGGATGCGCCCCCCTGGCATCGAGACGGTACTGGGTCAATATGACTAACCATGTTTAGCTGAACATGTCGATTGAAGGTCAATAATTTCATTTTACTACTTTAGAAATCTAGAAAAATATTAAGAGTGCTTAATTAACTGTAAATTCAAATACTGATTGATTGCTACCTCGGTCAAATTTTTGAATCTGGGATGTTACAGGACTGAAGTAATCTGCTGGTTGTTATTTCTGATCATTTTGTGATTGTTGTTTATTGTTAAGGTCGTTCCGCATTCAGTTTATTCCTCTGTGTTGAGTTTCTTTCTTCTGTGTTAGGTCTTTTCCCTTTTGGTTTGTAGTTCCTTGTTTTCTGTTTGGCTCCTTCTCATTTCTTCTCTCCGTTTGCTTTCTTTATCCTCCCCCAGATGTTCGACATGCCCCTGATCAGACTGACCTGGTCTCAGGGTCAAGGAAAGTATAAGATGTTGGCTCTTGTTGGTGCCAAGCAGTCCAGAGGACTGACACAATCTTTCCACTTGACCTGAAGGATGAAGTTTACCTGGGAGGATCGCCATTGACTGGATCACTTATCAGCCTCATTGGTTGTGTCAAATAAAGACCTGACCTGTATTCACTAAACAGATTTATGATCTGTGTTCCAGTGTAATAGCATCTAAATAATATATCAGATGGTGGTATCAGAAAGTATCCACTTTCTTCCTTGCATCTTTGGCATAATCTGAGAAAATATATTTTGCTTTCAAAGGTGAAGCATTCCAGTTACACTACTTTATGTTTAAATTGGATATAATTCTGTAATATATCAGAAAACACAAACACTATAGTTTTTTTTTCTTTTTTCAGTGGTGGATTGTCCTCTTCAGTCTGTAGCTTTTTTAAATTGGGCAGTGGAAAAGAGAGAGTGAAAACGGATCAGGTTTTACTGGATCTTTTATGACTCATCAAAGTTTGTATTGGTTGAAGCATCTCAAATATTTCAGAAACATCAGCCAGTCCAAAACAAGGAAGATAAAAATTACTCTACAATGTTTGGCACAATCTTTTTTTGTGCCAAACATCAAAGACTCTGAAGATTTCACCGCTTTTTCTTCGAGTGTGAAGCATTTTTAGTTTCCGCACTGTCTATTCTACTAAAGAATACACCCAGGAAAAAGTTGCTTTGGGGAGGTGAGGCATGTCGGTAACTTCCTTCAACACAGGCTGCACTGCATGGGCTCTATGAAGCTCCAGGAATGGACTTGAGGAAGGCATCCTTGATCTGAAAGGATCTGAGTTTAATGGTACAGCGCTGCTCAGATGTTATCTGTAGATGTTAATGGTAGCCGTCATCTGAGAAGCTCCAGAGACGCAGACACGTGCAGAGCTATTATTTACAATCTTAGATGCAAAAGCTACTCCTCCCACTTGAACTTTGTCACCTTTCCATGTTGCAACCACAAGCTTGAGAGATTTTATCGGGATTTTTGTTGCAATAGACAAAATGAATAGTACACATAAAAGAAAACGTCACACGTTTGTTGCAGATTTTTACACTTAAAGATTCAAAGGAGTGATGTGCGTGTGTCTTCAAGTACTGCTCTGACTTTAACTACATCCATTTCCTTATTACGATGGTTTCCCCCACAGACAGAGTTTTGTATGTCAGCCAACAAAGCAGAGCACCTTTTGTTTTTTTCCATTCGTGTTCCTTTGTGTCTTTTGTGGCTTCTGCCAAGTTGCAAATCAGACTTTTGCTTCCTTTTAGCAACGGCTTTCTTCTTTTGTGTCTCTCTCGTAGGAGTTAGGTTAGTAGACTCCTACGAGTAGTAGGAGTAGTTGTTGTCCTGTCGACAGATTGTCCACCTGAGCAGTGGATCTCTGCGGCTCTTACAATGCTACCATGAGTATCTTGGCTCTTTCTTTAATTAATATAGTCCTGAACAGGCGAGTCAGTTTAATGACTTAGTAGATTCACAATTGTTCAATTCTCTTTCTTTTTTTTAGATACTGAACGATGCTCTGTGAGATGTTTAAAGCTTGTGATATCTTTTACAGAACATTGATGAAATCTACCTGTAAAAAAACGACTGATGCTCATTACATCAAGTTATAGTAGTAGCAATGTTTGTCATTTGCTCCTGGTTTTCTTAAAGCATGGCTCTATTACAAAGCAGAACCAAAGTCAAATCAATCTTGTTTGTGTGCTCAAAATTGGTAAATATCTTATACACTTTGTTTGAGGCAGCAGTGACACCAAGCATCTGGTTTATTCTGGACAAATTGTTGTCACTGTTGCCTTCAAATGAGTCATGCTGCCTCTGATACGGGAACTTTTATTATAGCTGTGGATTTCCTCCCTTTCTGCTGAGCTCCCCTTCCACATGTTTTAATACTTGCTCAAGCAGTAGCTGCTTTCCAGGAACTTATTAAAGTTGTAAACTTATTGGCACAATCTCTTTCGTTGAAAGTGAAAGTGTTAGGAAGACTCATTTTGCCTCCTGTGGTCAGAGATTTTTATTTTGAAAGACACAAAGTTAAGATTTAATTCAGACACGTGTTCCGTCGTGTAAAATACAGTTTATTACGGGAGATGTGTTCTGATTTTTGCTATCCAATGGTCAGCCTCCCTTTATTTTGTGGCTAATTCATTGGAGATTTGGAAAGGGCTGTGGGTGTGTGGGAGGAACATGAAGGAATGTGGAGTAAACAAGGCTGTCCTTGATCTGGCATTGGGGCAGCTTAGTGCCTGCAGCACTCATCTTTATCAACACACTTATTTTTAGTGGAGCAGCTCAAAGCCTAATGGAGCCACCATCTCAGCTCACGCCCTCCATATTCAGTGTTTTCATGGCCACATGTCAGTAGCCGCACCTCACGTGCAAAGGAAGGAAGACAGAAAACACAAAAAAATAAAAGTGTTTTGTGTTTTTAAAGCAGGAAACTGCTGGGAATTCCTCAGCACTAGACTTTCAAGGTGCAAATTCTCTGACAGTGTCACCTCTAGTTTCTGTTAAAACGATGCACAAAGCATCTGTACACTGCTCAGATATATTATCAGATAACTCTGAACAGGATTGTGCTGAAAATATATAACTTTGTCACTTTCTGAAGATTAATTGGTTTCAAAAAAGTATTTTTCCTATCAGTAATACAATGAGAAAGTCAGTGGATATTTGATGATTAGTAAGATAATCCTCTTATGTAGATCAAGTCTTTAATTAGACTCATAATTAACAGTTTACAT
The DNA here is from genome assembly GCF_051168715.1 of Poecilia mexicana. NCBI lineage: Eukaryota > Metazoa > Chordata > Actinopteri > Cyprinodontiformes > Poeciliidae > Poecilia > Poecilia mexicana. The sequence goes on along the minus strand of NW_028263374.1, from coordinate 14,248,878 downwards.
TGGGAAAACATTAAGTGGTCTCAACAATCAAAAGATTTCTAGAAATTTGAATTTACTCAAAATTAAATGTTACTTCAACTCAAGCATAAAAAATAATGACATTGTGATTTAAGTATCAATCATTTAGTTATAATCAAACTTACCTATTTAATAATTATTATATGTTGAAGGAACACACACACCAATTTAAAGAGTTACAAAGTAATTACCCTAATTGTACCTCGAGGACATTTTTATCCTCAGAAAATAATGTTTAATAAATATTATCTAAACTGATTGAAACTTGACACATACTATAAGAGACGGAAGAGAAAGAAGTGTTAAATCAAGATTCAGTACCAGCTTTGCTCCATTAACTTTAGTATCAGAACCACTTTAACAAAACTGTCTCACTACATCAATTCACATATTTTTCCGTAAAGCATACCTACAATTTTTGACAGGAAATCCAGCTTGGAAAGCTGAATGTAAGCACACTTTACACAACATTGTTTGAAAATCATCCACTCCAGAAGCATCATTCGTTTTCCTTGCCACTGATTGGCTGTAGTCCAAAAGCAGCAATAAGGAAACTATAGATGTAGATGTTAGCTTCTGTGATAGCGATAGTTCCACTGTTTGTATTATTGGATGACAACCTATAGGGGGCAGTAATGATCACTTTTAGAGGCGATATGAAGTATTTCTAGAAGTTTCAGAAGTTTTCAGGGTGGCTGTGGTTCCTAACCACCTCAAATACTTGAGATCCACAATCTACTTGATTTCTGCTCCAACAGAAGTTGTGTTTACCAAGGACACTCCGTGACAGATCAGTGTTACTGGTTTCATCTGGACTTTCGGTGCCTGTAATTTCCTACTTGAGATCACTTACAGAATCGTGCTGCGTATGAAGGGCGAGGCACTGAAACAAAGCTTTTAATTGACATCACATGTCTGGAATCTTATTCAACTTTACGCTGCAGATTAACTAAACCTAACACACAATGCAAACAAAATAACAGAACTGAGTCAAGAAAAACAAAACAGGCCTCTCTGACTTTGTTGGAAAATACAATAAAAAGAGCATTATGCACTTCTGATGGTGTTATGTAAAAGGATTAATCAGCCAATCAGAAGGAGATTTGGAGTAACTTAAGAGGAGCTATCTTACTTTCCTGAAATGTTTCAATTTTCTTCTAGTTTTAAAAATGTCATCAGTCTATTACTGCAGCTAAAATACTCATGACTGCTCCTGTTTTCAAATTATTAACATTCAGAAGCATTTAATCATTATATGCATTGAGTATAAAACACATTCACATGTAAGGCTTGGTTTACAATCAACAGTCTGATGTTCAAAGGTGTAATTAATTATGAATTATTTTGCAGCTTTCTAAATTTGTAAATTCAGAAAGTATTCATAAGGAAAGAGCCTGATTTGATTTGACAGACATTTACCCAAAACATTTGGGCATAACAACTTCACATACGTCTCACATTTAGAAAGTCCCAGGATGCCAGATGTGCAAATAATAATCCACTGACAATAGAAATAACATAAATTACTGTGTTGCTGTGGTGACTGGTAAGTGATGGTCCTAGATGGAAGTGGGAAGAACAAATTAAATTCTGCTTAAAAGTCCACAAAACCTTGATTTGACTCTGACTGACCAAAGAACAAGGTGGTTTAAAATCTTTAGGTCAAACTAGTTGGTATCAGTTATTCACTTCAGAGGTTGGCGCACCAGCCGTCAAGAGTCAGTAGAAGTTCAAATTTAATCAAGTTAATTTATCACCGCTCAAATGATCAGAACGTTTCTTAGATTGGATTAGCCCTATCAGCTGTGCACTTACAGTTAAGCATTTACAGATAAAAGGTTCTTTGTCATATGTTTCTCAGACTTTGTTCACTAGACCCTTTGAAAGGAGACACAAGAAAAGCTTAACTAAGCACCTTATATTAAATAATCGGCTGCTATCAGTACTGACTTTATGCTATCCGATTTCCATGAAAGAAGGCCACTTCCCTGAAATTTCACAATTTAGTAAGCTGGGTTTCATCATCACCATTTAATTGCTTTTTTGTAAATCGGTGAGAACCAAAGCTCTCTATATAAACTATGCTATTTTTCATTATTCCGCAGAAATTTTACAATTTAATAAGTCGGCTTTCATCATCACCAGCATCATATGCTCTTCTTTAGGCCCATGTCTGACCTGATAATATAATGCTCTTTATCTGAGATGGTCATTTTACAAAGTATGATGTATCAAACTTAAGAAGGAAAGTGGAGCCTATTTTATTTATATTTTTATGATTTTTCTTTATTTTAAATATCTGGTGGATATGTTAGATGAAGTCTGCAGGGACCGCTGCATGGCCATGTGGTATTAAATGTCCAGAATGGGTTTTCATATTTTATCACAGCACTGATTCACAGGCAGACTAGTGACCCTGTGGCACCACCTGGAAATGTTGTTCTGGGTCACAGAGCTGGATCATGAGACAGTAGGCTGGACCTGGCACAAAGCTGAAGTAAGGCAGGGCTGGATCATGTAGAGATGACAGTGAAAGAAAAAGAACACACCTTCAAATTGGTCTGATTAAAAAATACCAGCAGTATTGGATCAGACAGTCTGGGTACTGATTATAAATACATTACTACCTCTTTTGTTCCCATCTCATTTTCCTCAAGGCCATCAGGGAGTTCTCAGAGACCAGATGAGCACCTGCTCCACGTGCTGATCGTTTAATTCCCTCCCATCCTGCAACTGGGATATTTTCTTCCCATGTGTAATCCTGGTGAGGAACTGGAACATCGGAGATTAGAGCATAATTAGGTTGTAGCCATCCAGTGACCGGAGCCTGACTGTACTTTCTTGGCTTTTTCTAGCTTGGCACACCAATCAAACTCATTAGGTTTAGTGCCGCTCACAAAGACATTTTATATTCGGACCTCTTGATATATTTAAGCATGAATGAACCAGTTCATCAGAGTGCTCTGCCACTTACAAACCAGTTTTTTTAGCGTTTTGTTAAAGCTCATTGTTCACAAAACCAGCAACCTACAGTGCATGTTTTTTTTAACTCTTATATTTGGCTTTGTTTGTTTATATTTTAAATTATGAATGTATAAATCCTTTAAACTGTTGGCTGATATTTTTTATTCATTCAGTTTTCAGTTCATTCAATAATTGAAAAATAATCTGTATGTCAAGAACAATAGCATCAAAAAAGTATTCCCACCTATTTTTTTTTCCTCAATTTGTGACATTTCAAACTTAAAGAATAAAAAATGTGTTTAAGTACAGACAGTAATCAACTATGACAATGTGAAAACATGTTTTGAGACAAAAAAGTGTGTATTTATTTATTTATTTTAAATAATACTTCCATAGGGCTGCACAGTGGCGCAGTTGGTAGAGCTGTTGCCTTGCAGCAAGAAGGTTCTGGGTTCGATTCCCAGCCCTGGTCTTTCTGCATGGAATATGCATGTTCTCCCTGTGCATGTGCATGCATGGGTTTCCTCCTACAGTCCAAAAAACATGACTGTCAGGTTAATTGGCCTCTCCAAATTGTCCCTAGGTGTGGGTTGTTTGTCCTGTGTGTCTCTGTGTTGCCCTGTGACAAACTGGCGACCTGTCCAGGGTGACTCCGCCTCTCACCCGGAACGTTAGCTGGAGACCCCACTAGGGACAAGAGTGTAAAGAAAATGGATGGAAGTGATCATCTTCTGACAGATATAAAAGAATTCAGCAACATCAGATGTCCTGTAAAGCATTGAGGTCTCCATGATTCTAAACCTGAAGAAGAATAATTTCTCTGGTATCATCTCTGGGACTGGAGTAGATAGCTGATCCCTCTTGACAGTATGGAGTTCAGACACATTCATTTGATATTGCCATTATTCCAATCATCTCAACTGGCTATAGTTAGATTCTCATGAAACAAATCATTTCAACAAGTTTTGAATAAAATGCTTCAAATAAAGCCTTTCTCATCAGATCTGCACACTGCCAGCTGCAAACCTAATTTGGTTTTTAAAAAAACAACATATTTTCTTAACTTTCCTTCTACCTGTTGTTTTCATTGACCCCATTTCTTCATAGCTTCACCTGCAGTCTATTGTGATGCCTATTCTTGTGTAACAGGAACTTGATAAAGGATTTTAAGATTGTTCTACCCAGAGTCTATTTATACTCAACAGGAATGTAGTCCACCAATGTCAGGTTCATATTAGAAAGAGTGTCTTCAATGCTTTGTGAATTTTAACGTTTAAAAAAAACAGCGCTTTGACCGTCTTTAGCACTTTAAACTTTTATGAAAATGTAAAGAGCACATTATGTATGAGCACAAACAAGCTGTTACAGGAATGGCAAAGAGTTGTGACAGTTCGCGTTACTGTGATGTCAATCTTAAATCTAAACTTTGCTGGACTTTCTGTGCAGTACTACAACCTTTGCAGTATTACAAGGGCTGCAAAGCCTTTGCTCCCTGCTAAAAGATTAAATGTTCAGCTATGCAAGGCTGAAAATTTGATTTGCCTCAAGTTTTCCAAACTGCAAAATAGAGCAGACAAATTAATTGTATGTAATATATATATATATATATATATATATATACATATATATATATATAAAAATTCCCTTCTCACCCTCCGCGGGTGGTCTCTTTCATCCTCTGAGCTCGGGTCCTCTACCAGAGGCCTGGGAGCTTGAGGGTTCTGCGCAGTATCTTGGCTGTGCCTAGAACTGCACATTTCTGGACTGAGATGTCTGATGTTGTTCCTGGGATCTGTTTGAGCCACTGCTCCAGTTTGGGGGTGACTGCCCCGAGGGCCCCTATGACCACAGGCACCACTGTGGTCTTCACCTTCCAGGCCTTCTCCAGTTCCTCTCTGAGGCCCTGGTATTTCTCCAGTTTCTCATGCTCCTTTTTCCTGATGTTGTGGTCACTTGGTATTGCTACATCCACCACAACGGCTTTCCTCTGTTCTTTATCCACCACCACAATGTCCGGTTGGTTCGCCATTACCATCTTGTCTGTCTGGATCTGGAAGTCCCACAGGATCTTAGCTCGGTCATTCTCCACCACCTTTGGGGGTGTTCCCCATTTTGACCTCGGGGCTTCCAGTCCATATTCGGCACAGATGTTCCTGTACACTATGCCCGCCACTTGGTTATGTCGTTCCATGTATGCTTTCCCTGCCAGCATCTTGCACCCTGCTGTTATGTGCTGGACTGTCTCAGAGGCCTCCTTGCACAACCTACACCTTGGATCTTGTCTGGTGTGGTAGATCTGAGCCTCTATTGCTCTGGTGTTTAGTGCCTGTTCCTGGGCGGCCAGGATGAGGGCCTCTGTGCTGTCCTTGAGTCCAGCTTTCTCCAGCCATTGGTAGGATTTCCTGATATCAGCCACTTCAGTTATTTGTCGGTGGTACATCCCATGTAGGGGCTTGTCTTCCCATGATGGTTCCTCCAGCACCTCGTCCTCTGTTCCCCATTGTCTGAGACATTCGCTGAGCACATCGTCCATTGAGGCTTTGTCCTTGATGTATTTATGGATCTTGGATGTTTCATCCTGGATAGTGGCTCTCACACTCACTAGTCCTCTGCCTCCTTCCTTACGGCTTGTGTACAGTCTCAGGGTGCTGGATTTGGGGTGGAACCCTCCATGCATGGTTAGTAGCTTCCGAGTCTTAACGTCCGTGGCCTTTATCTCTTCCATTGGCCAGCTAATTATTCCGGCAGGGTATCTGATTACTGGTAAGGCATAGCTGTTTATTGCACGGATCTTGTTCTTGCCATTGAGCTGGCTTCTCAGGACTTGCCTTATTCGTTGGAGGTATTTGGCTGTGGCTCCTTTCCTTGTGACCTCATCGAGGTTGCCATTTGCTTGTGGTATTCCCAGGTACTTGTAGCTGTGCTCTATGTCTGCTATTGTTCCCTCTGGGAGTGAGACCCCTTCTGTGTGGATGACCTTCCCTCTCTTTGTAACCATCCGGCCACACTTCTCTAGTCCGAATGACATCCCAATGTCAGTGCTGTAGATCCTGGTGGTGTGGATCAGTGAGTCGATGTCTCGCTCGTTCTTGGCGTACAGCTTGATGTCATCCATGTAGAGGAGGTGACTGATTGTGGCCCCATTCTTGAGTCGGTATCCGTAGCCAGTCTTGTTGATGATTTGGCTAAGGGGGTTCAGGCCTATGCAGAACAGCAGTGGGGACAGAGCATCTCCTTGGTATATGCCACATTTGATGGACACTTGTGCAAGTGGTTTGCAGTTGGCTTCAAGGGTGGTTTTCCACAGCCCCATCGAGTTTGCAATGAAGGCTCTTAGAGTCCTATTGATGTTGTACATCTCTAAGCATTCAATGATCCAAGTGTGTGGCATTGAGTCATAGGCTTTCTTGTAATCAATCCAAGCGGTGCACAGGTTGGTGTGTCGGGTTTTGCAGTCTCGGGTGACTGTGTGGTCTACAAGGAGTTGGTGTTTGGCTCCTCTGCTATTTATGCCGATGCCCTTCTGTGCCGTGTTCATGTATTTATCCATGTGCCCGCTTATCTTAGCTGCTATGATGCCTGACATGAGCTTCCATGTTGTAGAGAGACAGGTTATCGGCCGATAGTTGGATGGGACTGAACCCTTTGAGGGATCCTTCTGGATATATATATATATATATATATATATATATATATATATATATATATATATATATATATGAATATATTTTAAGAAATAGCTAGCGTTTAGATCATAGTTTGGATAAAGTGTCTCCGTGATCTGATGCACATCAACACAGGAACGGTGCCACAGTATAGATTTTGTGTACTGTCAACACCAGGTTGTTACGACCAATAATATTTTTATGGTATCATCTCAAAAGCAGATGATACTTCTTGCTATTTAACTCTATGCAGGTAAACACAGAATTGTATACACAAGTGGTAGAGTTGTAATGTGTGAATATTAAATATACGTAAAGCTTGTCCAAAGCCTGAAAATGTAGTTATTATATTGATAACGCCGTGCTGAGAGGAGAGCGAGAAGGAAACGTTGTTTTTCAACAAGTGATCACAGCATGTCAGCTGGTTCTATTTTGGAAAATGCCTTTAGTGACCATTATGACTGGAATAATAATTTTGTTGCTTCTCAAAATAATCTTGTGAAGACATAGACCTACAAAAACAGGAGAGGACATTTTTTATTGCTTTCCCAGCTGTGGTTTTCCTTTCACACCGTCCTATTTTCAGTCTGAGCTTGGCCTTGAGTTGCCTCTCCATCAGCATAGTAAATGTTAGTATCAATGACAAAACTCTTGGATAGAGCTGTTTTGGCAATGCACCGTTAAATCCACACGTGACGGACTCTAAGTCACTTATCTGATGACATGCAGGCTTGCTTGTTGTACGCATCAGAGATGTGAAATATTGAAACCACTTGATCTTTATTTGTATTTTGTCACGATGCAAAATCTGATGTATATTTTCACGATGCAAAATCTGATGTATATTTTTACACAACAGAACCACACAAAGTAATGTTCATAATTTAGACGTAGAAGCAAAAAAAAAAAAAAACTTTTTTCCCCAAATAAATATCTGAAAAGTGTGTCATGCATACATAATCAGTCAACATTTTTCAGAACTACATTTCCTATTGTTCGTATGTGTTCTGGGTTGTCACTGCCATCTTTGCACATCTGGAAACTAACAAGTCTCCCATCTCCTCTCTGTAGAACAGATTAAGCTCAGTCACATCAGAAGGATATGATCCTTTTATCAACTCTATCCAGTCACTGTTAAAAGGAAGGATTCTCCCAGCATGATATTGTCATCATGGTTTATGATAAGATTATGTTTTCATGGTTATCTTAGTTTTCCCTCATGCACATCATATTGCATGGGGACCAAAAAATTACATTTTGTTTAAATCTTGCTGGAGCATCTTCTTCCACAGGATTTCTTGAAGCTTTTGATAGTTTTCTTGTTGCCACTTTCCCAGATTCTCCCACCTTGGCTATACTCTACAGCTCCCTCAAAGTTGCAATGGAGATCTCTATTCTTACCCAACCTCCTTACCCAGAGCAAAGAGGTTTGACTAACAGCCTCCTACACTTTTTAGTTTTTTTATTTAAAACTATGAATTACTTTACTTTCACTTTACAAAAATCTTAATAAAACATGCTAAGGATTCTGGTTGTAAAAATTCTCAGTCTTAGCCTTGTAAAGAGGTTAGGCTATGAGAGATAACCAGATAAGCAACATCTGACATTTGACAGCCTTTTATTTTTATTTTTTACATTACTAATCATATACTGTTGATCACTGAACAAAATGATGTGTGAATAATTTTAGCATCTGCAGTGCCCCTTTAAGAATACAAACACAAAACCCAATGGCTGCCTAATGATAAAGTTGGCATATGCATAAAATAATTAAATTAATTGAAAAATGTATTTTTGTTGTTTTTCCTGTATTCCCATCCCCCCCTGTTTTCTCTCCTTCCTCTTTGTCTGCTTGATCTCTCCTCGCTGCCATCTCTCCTCCCAGCGACAGCCGCTGCTCTCTGATTGGCTGTTTCTGATGTGGGGGCGGAGCTTGCTGAGTCCTCTGCTGCTTTTCTAGCTTCAAGATCAGCTCTGTCGTCAGTTTCGGTAACAGCTAAGCAAGGAGAGCGAAAACAGTGTACGTTCACAAAAAGAAACAAACGTTTCAGTACTTAAACTGGTGGCTTAGTAACAGTAAATGAAACGTAAAAACACACAGCTTAGTGTTGGACCTTGGTAGCGCTCTCCTCCAGTAAGGAAAAGGGACGATAAAACGGATTTCGACGGTGGTTTTGCTTCTTCCCCTTCAGCCCTTTGTTTTTCGCCGTTCCAGTCAAGCAGGTGAGCAACAGCGCCCCCCTGTGAAGACGACTGGAAACAGCCTGAGGATAGGGAGCCTAACAAACGGCCGAGCAGCTAGCCTCCCCTGCGACGTGGGTCTCCACAGCCCAGCCGTCCGATGCGGATTGAGGATGAGTCCCGCTTTGGAAGCCCTCATGCAGGCGGACGGGACTCCCTATTCGGCGAAGGGGGTGATGCTTGAGCCCTTCGTGCACCAGGTGGGAGGCCACTCCTGCGTGCTGCGCTTCGGGGAACAGACGATATGCAAACCCCTCATACCTCGGGAGCACCAGTTCTACAAAAACCTGCCTCTAGAGATGAGGAAGTTCACCCCTCAATATAAAGGTAAGATACCAGCGTTTACCCAAAGGATGCAGCAGGAAGAGTGCTATTGTTTTGACTGTATTCAATGTGGGTTTGTAATCAGGGCCTGCACAAAAATATATGCGGCCTTGAGCAGAGACTGGTTTGGGGTCTCATTTCCTGTTTTGTCCACTAAACCACCAATGATGTCTTTTTAATGGGTTTAGCTTAATTTAGTTGTTTATAAATGTTCCTTTTTTTTACAAATATATAAAATGTTGGGAGTATTCAGCATTTCTTATATGATCCCATATAACAGCTGATCAAAGAAGTAAACAAGCTTTGTCTGATCTAATGCCATTTTATTGGTACATGTCTAATAAATGGAAGCAAATTATTTGAAGTTTCAATATACAGCTCTGCAGTTCAGACTAATTAATTGACTGATTAATTCAATTAAGAGAGATGCAAGAGGTAAAAATTATAAATGTAAGCTGAGCTGAAATGACTACAAATAAGTTAAACACTTATTTTTAATACTAAAGAAGTTCAGACATTAAATATTTTTGGGAGTCCCCTTAATTAGCAGCATTGTTTTCTTCTGTGTTGTACTGGGTCTGGTTGTAATCGGTGGTTTAAAGAACATTGCATACACAACAGGACAAATTCAGAGTGGATTGGATTCCTGTTTTTTAAGTGCTATGTCAATCATTTTTAAGATGCTGGTGGGCACATGTCATGTCCAGTGGGGAGTTTCAAATGGCACATGAATGTAGGAACTGACTTCCAACCAGGAGGATGTGTAGCCAGGGGTGTCTTTTAAAACATCTACAGTTTCAAGATGAGAGACGACCCCACCGCCTGGATCAAAAATAACTGGGCCAGATCACCTGGAGTGGAGAGAGGAGCTCACAAGTCATTTGAGGAGATTCTAGTTTCAGAGAGCTTCACACAAATACACATTTTCACACACACACGCACGCAGGACTTTAATGAAGAGTGTAGCGTTTCCTGGTTGCAGCCAAGGCCAACAGGCTCACATTCGCACTCGCAGACAATGACACCAAATGCATGCGAAAGCAGACGTCTCCTTCGGCCAAGTTTGACGGAGCCTGGGCTCATGAGTGGTATCTGACCCCTCGGTTATGCGGCTATAAAAAGATACGCGTGTGATTTAGATGACGGTCTTCTGGGCCTTTCGAAAGCACACCACGTAAACTAATGCTTAGAATTTCCTCACTTTTATCAGGAGGTATCGTCAGAAAATTTCATCTGCAATTAATGTATATAAAATATAATGCTTTTAAAATTTTTACACATTTTTAGAAGTAAACAATGCCTTTTATTACTACTTTGGGTCAAAGTTCAGACTTTCAGGCAAACAAGGAAACGGTAGCTGACAATAATCTGCGTTTCAGTCATTCTCCTAATTTAAACAGTTTGTGCCCTTGGGTTGTAAAAAAAGAAACAAAGGAAAAAAACCGCATGTCTTCTTTGAATTACTCCTTATCACAACTTTCCAAGCATCCTGTTGGATCAATTAGGAGTGACTCAGAAGTTCCCACAATCGCTGAGAATGATTACCGTATTTTCCGCACTATAAGGCGCACCGGATTATAAGGCGCACCTTCAATGAATGGCCTATTTTAGGACTTTTTTCATACATTAGGCGCACCGCATTATAAGGCGCATAGAATAGACGCTTCATACTCTATTATTACACATCCACATTAATAAAGAAATGGTCCCCGAGTACTTTATATAGTAGGCTGGCCCAGCCGTTGTTTCACTCACGGTGTTGGTGTTGCGATATTATGCCCAACTGCTTTCTGGGTAACACAGACCAACCGACACGCTGCCGCTGCAGTCTCTGTCTCTCTTCCCCTGCCCCTCCCCCCCTTTAAATGTATTATCAAACTTTATTAACAAACCAGTGTTCTGACAACTATCCCAGCATGCACCGCGCACCACTTCTTCTACGGGGGAAAAAGAAGTAGGCGGCTGCTTACCGTAGTGGACCAACTACGTAAGCAGCCTACTGCATGTCTGTGTAAACATGACGTCTTTCATTTCGATCTGAGTTAATTAGCGTAGCATTTCTGCCGGATTTTCACAACATATCAGCCACGACAATGGACAGGGGAACCAACAAGTTCATGTCATCTTTTTTGGACGACATCAAGGTGTTTGAGCCACTGGATGCCTCCAACATTGTGCGCGTCACAGCTAAAAGCTACCGATAGATGAGGAAAACAGCAGATCCTCACACCCTCAGCATAAATATAGCTGTGGACAAGATCACTGATGCCTGTTGTTCTTGCAAGGCTGGGTAAGTCGGCATTCATGGTTTTGAATGTACATTAGCATATGTTTACTACTGTAGCTTGTGTTTGTGAGACGGTCACGCACGTGGTAGCTGCACTGTGACCTAAAATGGGCATTAGCCAATGAAACGCGGCCCCTGTGGTAAAGTCCGTTGCTGGACCTGTTGTGGCTCAATATTGGTCCATATATAAGGCGCACCGGATTATAAGGCGCACTGTCGGCTTTTGAGGAAATTGAAGGTTTTTAGGTGCGTCTTATAGTGCGGAAAATACGGTACGTTGCAACTCTGAACAGGATAGTCCCACTGGATGAGTTTCAGAGGCGGAGCCGTTCGTAGGAAGAGGAAGAAGATTGTGACTGTGACGTCAAAGCAAATGACATCAGCCGTCCTTTCTCTACTCGCTACTTTAAGTCACTAAATATTAACAGAATACATGAATCATGGTGATGAATCAAATCCCTGGCCCTTTTGTTTATATCACTAGCTCTTCCTTTTCAAACGCTTTCTACCTCAGGTTTCCTTCCTCTTTCTTTTTCATATGTGTCGGTGACTGCAGCTGCCATGTTTATTCTCAGTGCGACGCCTCCCCTCCCATCTCTGCAGGCACTCAGGGCCTTGTAGGGAGTTGTATTAGGAGCTGGTGGGGGCAGACTTGGCTGCATGTTTGTTGGCTGTATCACAAAAAATGAATATTGGGATCACGTTGCAAAATGTTCGTCATCGAGATGTTTTCATAAGTTATTTGTTGAGCTAGTTTCTACTCAAATTTCGGCTTTTGAATGTTTAAATACCTTGGTAAGAAGCACCTAACATAAAAAAATGCATAATTGTGATTATTATTTGTTTTTCAGCCGCACTAACGAAGATTATCTTTTTTTTTTTGACTGGTCAGATGTGTAAATGTGTAACGTATATGGGGCTGAATTAGATTTTCATCTTACAACCTTGAGTACAAACAACAAACTGTTTCCCTCTATCGCAGTGTCTAAAGCAAATACAGTTAAAGAAAAACAATAATTAAAATTACTTCTAAATGGTAAAATGTTTTTCTATTTTGTTTTTCTAAGTCAGAAGAAAATGCTTGGACCAGTAGTAGGCAGCAATCTAAAGAGTTGGTCACATTTCTTTTTGGCAATTGTGAAACTTTAACTTGATTTGGGTAGACCATGCAGAATGTCTAATTAACATTCGAATGTTTGCTTCGTATGACATGTTGGTCATTAGTAAACGTCTCTTCCTCGTCTTGCAGGTGTTGTGTCGGTTAGTTTCGAAGAAGACGAGGAGGGAAACCTGTGCCTCATCGCCTACCCTCTCCATAGCGAATCTGGGGACTCGGAAAACAAAGACCCTTCGGCGGACTGCCAAGAACCCAAGAGCAAGATGCTGAAGTGGAGCAACAAGAAGCAGTCCCCGTTGCTGCAGGAGAAGGAAAACTACAGCAAAGACAGACCCCGAAACAGCAGAAAAGAGGACAAGATCATGAGGTGAAGATGCTCGCTGAAATGAGGCCGGTTTCTTCATATTCTGTATGCAGCTCAGGAGCTAAAACATTTCTGTGTTTGTTCTCTCTGTGTAGTTATAATCGTGACGAGGTCCAGCAGCAGCAGGCTGAGGTTCTGTACTTCAGCTTGGAGAAAGGCAACGTGGTGTCACAGATCAAACACAACCCATGGAGTCTGAAGTGCCACCAACAGCAATTACAGAGGATGAAGGAAAATGCAAAGCATCGCAACCAATACAGTATCCTTTTTTATGAATAACGCTGCATTCAGTGACTCGCATGGAGATGCAACGCTCCATTCTTGGGAAAACCAAATCCCAAGAAAGAAAAAAAAAAAAGCAATTGTAGCAAAACCTAGACTTATTTCTGTCTTCTGTATTGGTGTGATCCTTGACTCCCCGTCTCACAGAATTTATTCTGTTGGAAAACCTGACGTGGCGCTACAGAGTCCCGTGTGTGTTGGATTTAAAGATGGGAACTCGCCAACATGGAGACGACGCTTCAGAGGAGAAGAAAGCCAATCAGATCCGGAAGTGTCAACAGAGCACATCAGCATCTATTGGAGTGCGGCTCTGTGGGATGCAGGTACAGAGATTGGCTTAATTAGGTTGGAAAAGTCGGGAATTTCACTGTTCTGCACGTCTGGATTAAAATGGACAAAGAAAATGAGAGTGTAGGGAAGGGTTAGGGTTATCAGGGCTTGCAGCTAATGGAAACTAGAAAATTCAGTTTAGGATGTTGGATAGAACCAACAAAGAAAATATTTTTAGTTCAGAAATGTTAGCCTAGTTAAAGTTTGTCCTTATGTTGCATGTACAATATGTGCACTTGGCTCTTTGTGATGATGTGATATAGATTCTATGTTTTGGTCAGAGCGATGCTGATCTTTTTAAACACGATTTTGTTGCTTTATTCAAAATTTTCCCTGCAAGTGTGCACTATTTCAACTACGGATTTTCCTTCCACTGAATTTCACATTACTGTGTTAAGATGCATCATTCTGAGCAGCCATTTTCTTTAGCTCTGTCAGTTTACCCTGCTCTCAGGGAAATCTTAATATAAGACTTCTGTATTGAAATGTATTTTTTGAATTGGTCTAATTATTCTGACTCACACGGACAAATGTTTATCAGATGAAGGAAAAGGCGAAACCTGAGATTTGCAGGCCATTAACCTGTTAGGAAAAAAATCTAAGGAGTTTAGTCCTTTTTTTTTTGTTGATGGTATGACATGTTGAAATGAAAAGTGAATGAGAACCCTAACGGAGTGGATTTCTGCATGTCTCTGCAGGTGTACCAGTCAGACTCCGGCCAGCTAATGTTCATGAACAAGTACCACGGGCGAAAGCTGACCCTTGCTGGTTTCAAGGAGGCTCTCTACCAGTTCTTCCACAACGGCCGGCGACTTCGTCACGAGCTGCTGTCCCCGGTTCTGCGCCGGCTCCGGGAGATGCAGGCCGCCCTGGAGGCGTGCGAGTCCTACCGCTTCTACTCCAGCTCGCTGCTCATCATCTACGACGGCGACCCTCCCAGGACTCCCGCCAGACCCAGGCATCGAGGAGGGGAGGAAGGCGACGAGGACGAGCCGTCTGATGAAGAAGAGGAGGAGGGCGAAGAGGAAGGAGCGTTTGGGTTCCCTCGCTCTTCCTCCACCAGCGCAGCCGGCGGCCTGTCTGGCGGCGGCAGCGGCCGCTCCTCGCACGGAGCGGGAGAGGCCAGCAGCCCCGAGGTGGACGTGCGCATGATTGACTTTGCTCACACCACGTGTCGGCACTACGGAGAGGACAGCGTGGTCCACGAAGGCCAAGACAGCGGCTTCATCTTCGGCCTCCAGAATCTGATCACCATCATCTCTCAGCTGGAGGAGCACAGCACTGACTGAAGGCACATCGGAGCCGACCTGGTTTCAATTTCAAGCATGGGAGAAAAGTTCTTTGGAGCTACAAACCCCGCTGCTTCACCCCCTGAGGTGCTTCATTGCCTGAACAGGGGTCCGCTTGGTTGGACACCCCAGATGCCTCTCGGTTAGAGGAAGAGTCTGCAAGGTTGATCCTGCGCTCTTGCTCACCTGCTGAAGGAAAGGGCTGCTACTGCCCTCCCTTGCACTTTTCTCTTTTATGAGACTGAGACTTTTACTTTGTGATACATGGTAGGAGCATTGTTGCATGAGACGGACGATTTTTCTACAGGTTCTCTCCTCTGACGTTGTAAGACCTCCCTCCTCCCTCTCCTCTGGTACAAATCGGTATCTTTACGTTCTCTCTGAGAGAGAAAGAAAGAGGCAGAGACGTGTGAAGCTATTCTTAGGTAGGATGCTGCCATGGTGCTTAACCTGTGATATCACATCCTTTTTGTTAATGAACTGCCCCCAACAGCAGAGCACAACTTAGTGGAGGAGTTAACTAGTTACCTGAACAAGCTGACCTTAGCTGGCTCGGTCAGCAGCCTTGTAGCAACGGACAAATTAAACATCTAATAAGGACATTTTTGTGTTTCTATTGACGTCTTGTAAGAGAAATTGTTGTCTACCACGCACTTGGATTTAGACTTTTTTTTTTTTTTTTTTTTTGGTGGAATATTATTTAGGTTTAGAAGAAGGGATTTGCCTTTTACATTTTTTGTTCCTCCACTTCCCGCCTATATAAATATGTTTTGAAAAGGGGATTTTATTGCAGTTTCTTTTTGTCATTCATCTTCTTCCTCATTCCTGCAAATTTGACTTGAAGAGGATATATTGATAAGAACACTAGCTTCAGAGACTATAGACTATTTATTTGAAATGATTCTTTAAAAAAAAAAAATGGAAACAAGCACATTCCTTATTACCACTTTAAATGTTCTGTCCTCCTGAGCGTCTGATTTATTGTTTTTTGCATACTTGTGTTAAGTGTCTTGGTAAATAAAGGCATTCGTTGTGGTAAAATCCATTTTCTGTGTCGTTCTTATTTAGATTCAGAGTTGAACAGTCCAGAAATATCAAAAAGGAGAAATGAAAGTGAAACGTGAGCAGGTGGCATTCGGTAAAAAGGGGAAGCAGTGCTGTGAATCAGGCTTTTTACTTAAAATCTAGATAAAATGTTTTCATTTTAGAAAGAACAGCTGAGTGCCATTGAAGCAAACTTTCCCATTTGCTAGTCTGTATGTTCATTGCATTTCCCCAACTTTCTCAACAAAGTAGCATTCCACTAATGAGATTTTTAGACTGAACCACTTAAAATCAACCCCTGTGGTAGAAATTAACCTCCAGACTGACGTAAATGATGCATTTTAATGACTTGGTTGAGTCTGTGCTTCAGTTTTGCTTTGCAAAAGACGGTTTGAAAAAAACGTGTTCAGTGAAAAGGCTTCAAGGTTAATGTTCAGGCGATAAAGAAGGAAAATAAATACCATGAACTTTGAAAGCTGAGATGCTGTTGCATAATGCTGCATACCATAATAATGACCACTTCATGGAGTTTGAGTCTTTGGGAGTTCAGGGAAGAAGTACATTATACTGTATAGGTGCAACCCAGTGAATTAGAATATCGCTGAGAACTTCATTTATTTCAATAAAAAATGAAACTGAATTATTATACACACTGTATTAAATCATTTTATTCATATAAAAAAATTTCAATACATCGTTTCAAGGAATTTTACAAAAAAAAAAAAAAATCATAGATAAGCATTTTAATGGCTAGCTCAGATTTTAAACTCCACTTTTATTATGTTAATATTTGTAAAGATGGTAGTTCTAGTTTGGACAGACTGTGCACAAAAAGTTAGAATCTGTATAAAATAAACCGTTAATTTTCTAAACTCCCCCACAGTTGCTGCTTCGTGTTGCAGCCCGTTAGTCGCTTGTTAATATTTGACACATGCTTTGACGTATGGAGGGGATGATGTGATCCTTATCTCACATCGTAAAGTAGTAAACGTCAAAATGTTTCTGAAATTGCTACCATCAAGTGTGGTTACACTTACAGCTGTCACGTTTACGCTCTTACTTCGCAAAGGCATGTACTGTATGTCTTGTTTGTTTTGCCTTCCAAATCACAGACGTGCAGATATGCAAACCATTTCCTGGATGCTTGAAAATATTCTGGTTTAAGAGCCACAAAACATTTGGATCATTCAGTTCCTGGAGTTTAAAGCCTGTTTTCGTTGTCCAGACCACATCAAATATCAAAAGGATATGGAGATGGGGCAGGGGAGACTCCTGATGATGTGAGGTCAGGAAACTAACGGAAATTAAACCAAGATGAAAGGGAATGAGGAAGGTAAGAAGAGTTGCGGAAATACCTGTTCTTGCTTTTATGCTGTGGCATATGGTGCAACAAGGAGTGGTTCAGGTTTGTGTTTTTTGTCCCCTCTTATCGAGATGCCAGACAAGGTGCTGGTATGATAGGAGTTTTATCTGACTGTATGGAGCATAGAGTAAAGCAGAGCTAACGCCGCCTCCATCCTCCTCTTACCTGCAGCTGCACACTGAGAAAAGGCTCCAACAAATTTGCACTGAAAGCATAAAATGTCATGGAGTGGAAACTTTAGGAATCCTACCCATCAAGCCACAAATCACTAGGTCCTATCGGAGCAGATAGCCCAACTAATTCATCAGCCAACACCAGCTTGTTATACTTTATATGGACCAGAACGGCAAAAGGTAACATTCTTCTGTTCAACAGCTGCTATTATTGTTAATTATTAATAATATTAACACAATATTACTGTAATAATTAACAGTCTTACTTTTTTTAGCTGCTGTAAGATAATTGTTGCTTCTTTTTTGAAAAGTATTCAGATCATTTTTACATGCATGTTTTAGATCTTTGTGTCAATACAGTGAAACCTTGATCTTTTTCTTGTGGGAATCTTCCAGTGGTTTATTGTGAGGACTCTAACGGAAGCAACATTTTAATCTGTCTGAAGGTGATTATCTCTGTAGAGTGTCTATATACGGGCTTGTATGTCCAGTTATTGCTCTTGAGATGTTTGACCTGTGAAGATGAAGACAAATCAAAGCACTGCCAACACATCCTGCAAAGATCGAGCTCTTCTCGTGACCCATACTGCAAGCTTTACATCCCACCTGATAGTCAAGGTTTTAAGCTGCACTTTTATGAAGTTGAACCTTTTTTGTTACAATGCAAACTGTCCAATGCATTCAGATGATGCTACGTTGACAAAGACAAACCCTGAACTTTTGACAATCTCCAGCAGCTTCTTCCCAATACTGTAAAATATTGCGGATAATCGGAGGCTTTAACGTATATGAGCGGACGATGTCATCCAAACAAAGATTAAAAATTAACCTACTTATCAGAATACTGTATGTTGCCATCAGGGAAAATTTACAGAAACAATAGTAAGTAATGTGAGGCGGGGGGATTCAGACAAACGTGTAAAATAGTTTGATTCCAATTCTTCATCGACTGGTTTTTGATGGTGTAGTTGGAACTACTCTTTCTTTCCACTGATTGGACCAGTTCTCTGTTTAGTTTGGAGTTTCCTTGTTCTCCACTGGTTTGCTGCAAGTTCTCTCTTCTTGCAACTCTCTAAGAAACATCCATGTTCATTGACGATTCTAAGTTGCCCTTCGGTGTGAGTGAAACATTGTTGTTTCCTCTCTGTGTTTTCCTGTTTCCCGGCAAAATGTCTAGCATGTACCTTGTCTCTCATCTGATTCCTGGTGATAAGCACAAACCCCACTGGTGCTTAATTTAATGTCTGGAACTAAAATGATGTTAGAAGTTGCATTTAAATTTGATCAGAATCCAACATTGTAAAACAGCTCCAAGACAATAATCTCCGAGCTTAGTTTCAGTAATTTGTTTGGGAATACCAAGCTTCCCAAGCATGCGTCATTCTGGTTCCAGAGTTCATTAATAAGCAGTTTAGTTGATGTTCTTGGCCAAGCTACCCACAGCTGTGACGGCGGTGACTGATCTGCTTTACATTGGCGGAAAGCTCAGATTATGGACTTCAAACACTCGAAACAAACTCCCTTCACGGATTCACAGTGGAACACAGGAGGGCATTCAGCAGGAGCAGATCAGCTGCAGAGTGAAAGCAAGAGCCTGTTTTTCACTCTGCGCAGTTCATCAGGTGAGCAATATGCGGCGCAGGCTGCTGCTTGTCCCATCCGTGGGCAGCATAATCAGCTTTGTAATGCTGGAAAACCCAATGAGTGGGTCGGCAGAGAGTCACGGAAAATATGTTCAGAATTTTCCGACACTTTTCAGTAGCTACAAGCTCACCTGTTTTACACATCAAGAGTGAGGTGGAGTGAAACAGCAGAGGAAACGTCATAATTTGTGGCCAATCCAGCGCTGACTTTTACTTTATATCTGCAGCATGTGGAGTAGTTTAATGAGGTTTGCTCATTTTAAGACTAAAAAAAAAGAATCTACAGATTTTATTAAGGTTATTTGTGCATAATTTCCCCTGGCAAGAAGTCAAACTGTAGCTGTGTGTCATGTACAAGAGATTTGTTTACATTCAAAACCACAGTTGGAAACAGTTCTGCTGTTTTCATGCTTTTAGTGAGAAAATTGTTTACAATGTTCTCAGCAGCTGACTTTGCCTCCACTCTTCCTGTCATCGGTATCCGCTGCACGCTAAAATCAGCCTGATGAAACACGATACGATGAAATACTGTCTCGTGTGGCACGAGACGGGAGGGGGGATAATTAATTTCCTCTCATCAGATCTAAAAATAGCAGCAAAATCTCTGCTCATCTGCTGCCTGATGGGGAACAGATTTAGATTTATTTGTTTTGCTCCTGAGCTGCAGACACTCAGTCATACACAGGTACCTCCTAATAAAGATACTGAAAGTGTATTTACTGTTTGATTTGTATTCTTTATTTATTTATTTTTGCCTTTTTTTCCAGGAATAAGTGAATTTTATTTCCATGTCTGTGTTGTGTTCCAGTAAAAGTGACGCATTGCTATTGAGACAAGTGCAATTTAACTGTCTGATATATGTTTTACGGCTAAACTATAAAGTCTTTCTCAGAGTCCTTCATGTAATTAAATGTCAGAAAACATCACAGCCAGCGCCCTGTAAAAGTTTTAACAGCTCTTGTGCTTTTTCGTACATTGTAATTTAAAACTTCAGTGTATTTCCACAGTGAAACAGGGTGGCGGAGGCGTCATGTTGTGGTCAGAGTTGATTAAATATAAATGGAGACACACAAAGGGCATTCCTAGAAGAAAAAATCTGTTAGAAGCAACAAAGGCAGAGGTGGAGGTTTTCCTTTCAGCAAAATCAGAAGACGAGTGAATACAAATGCATGTTAGAAAAAACTATTTTATTTCTTTCAATTTCACAATTATGCACGTTTTGCAAGTAAGTCAAGTGAACCTGACACAAAAACAGACATCAGTCCTGATGTAAAACTGTGTGATTAATCCTGGTCTGATAACACCTGAATGCAGACGAACGTATAAGAGCACGCAACTAGTTTCTGTGTGTTTGCATGGAAACCTGCACACGGTGGGGTCTGATATAACCATGTGGTGCTTCGCATTTCACAGTTCAAGGGTTATGCAAATTTATTATCAGGTTGCTTGTCACTCCAGCTACCTGCACTTTAGTGGCTTTACAAGGAATCCTAATCCAAGCTTTGCATGAGACATCTTTTGTGAGAGGAAGCACTGAGAATAAATGGCTTATCTAGAGTGCAGCACATAAACTGCCTCTTTACCTGCAGCAACAAGAAGAGAGCAAGTTGGAGCTTAAAATAATCCAAACAGGAGCACAAAAGCAGAGGTGTGTTTCTGCTGTCATTAAATAACCTTTGTGATCAAAGGTTCAAAAGCCATCCTTGTTCCTGTTTGTTGTGGTTGATGATCGGGAATCTGTTCCAGCTGCAGGGAAGCTGAGGTTGATACAAATGCAGCACCTAACCAAAACAGGCAAAAGGTCACAGTATCGCGTTGATCCACCTTTGACTTTGATTAAAGCACACATTTCCTGTGATATTGTTCCAGTAAGCCTCTGCAATGTCTCGAGATTCATTGCCATCCAGTGTTGATATTTATTTTTCCAAGATGTTGCTCTTATGATGAAAGTGTCTGGCCGTGGTGCAAAGGTTTCTCCAGAACATCACAAAGATTCTCTTTGGTCAGAGCCCGATGAAGCTTGGCCTTGTCGTCTTGGAATATTCCTGTGTGGTCGGCGAAGAAAACATCCACTGATGGAATAACCTGGTCATCCAGTGTTTTCATGACCTCATAATGTAGCTGGACCTGGACCCAGACAGTTGCAGCAACTACAGATCATAGTGCTTCCCCCAAAGGCTGCTAAAGTAGACATTAGTCATGATGGGTGCATCTCTTCATCTGTCCATCTTCTTACCCCTCTGAGAGGATAAATCTGGACTCATCAGATCACTTGACCTTTTATCTCTCTAAAGTAGTCAAATCTTAATGTACGTCAATCACAATCGTTCAGTTCAGGAACAATGGTTTGAAACCGGTTTGTTCAAAGTTCAAACAAACGTTTTCAACACAGAACAAGAGCAGGTGACAAAAGGAAAAACAGTGTGGCTTAAGTTCAAACCCTGACGTCAGCAGTGTGTTATGCAAGTCTCCTTGAAACCTGGTGAAAAGATCCCTGAGATAAGTTAGCCACTGAGATGGGCTAATTGGACGTTGAAGATAATAACCTGGACACCTTGTACCAATATCTGTTGGCCCAATTTCATATCGGCCAGTTTTATATTACACATTTCTAACTCTAGGTCCCTGGTGGCTCTTACCGGCCTTTAAACTTCGACCCTGAGTAGTTAATGAACATCCGCTGAAGTGTGTCACTTTACCCTCAGAGGGGGGCCTTTAATGCTGCTTTTCATAGCTAATTGAGTTAGTTAGGATATTAGATACATGAGTATACTTCTGTCTTGACCTCACTAGCTTCTGTTTTGTAAGAAAGTGTCCTTCGGTTTCTTAATATTAAGGTCAGGCGCCTGAATTTCTGCGATAAACCACTGTAAGATCTCAAAGATGTCTTTTCTTCCCGTGAGTAAATAGAAAACAGTGTTGTGTAATTCCTCAGTGGTGTCACACACTGTTTGTTTCCTTTCTCCCCCACCCCCCACAGGGGTTGTGTCAGGGCATCAGCAGCTGTTTAAACTCTAAATCCACATGAGAAGCGTGGAAGTGTTATGAATCCACACTAAGCCTTCAGGGCAGCTTCGACACTCGCATAGCTTCTCCAAAGGTCTACAAAAATAAAATAAAAGGAACAGTATTGGGAAGGAAAATCCACAAATATTCCACTCATTTTTATGCTTTGGATGGTAATTTTAACATCCAAAGCAAATGTTCCTCATTTTGTTTTAAAAGCAAGTAAGCATGGAAAGGTTTTATCGTGTTGTTCCTACTGAGAAAAAGGGAAATAATGTGCTGACTTCTACATCATGGAGTAGGGAGCTTTGTTTGTAAAATAGGGAAAAATAAGAGACAGTGCTTCAACCTTTCATGCCTCTGAATGTTTGCAGGGAGAAATCCACAGAACACCAGCAAGACCAATTTGAAGTCCATTGCTAAGTTAGCAGCAGAACCATCTGGACCACCGCAGCAGAGAAGAGGTGTTTTACATTTCCACTTTGACACATGAGCAACACTAAGACACAAAAGTTGTCTTCAAGCTAAAAAGAAAAAAAAATATGAGTTGTATTTTACTGTTGGTCACAGCTGTTTCCGTTTATTTGGCGTCATTAGTTTGATAATGAAGAGGATTATCTTAGTAAAAGCAGCAGTTATTTTTTTAAGCAGCCAGATGATCACATCAGAATATCATAAAATAACCAGCAGAGCCCACCAGATATCCGAGCTTAGTTTTTCTTCTTCTTTTTTTTTACTTTTAATGTCGTTAGTCCTCCACTTACATTAAATGTCCAAGTCTGGGATCGAGTTGTAAATGAAAAACATCAGATGTAAATACCAGATCTTGTTTTTGATTCGCTGTCATTTAAAAATTTCTTCTGAGTATCTCTGGAGACACAAAGATCTAAACAAAGACCAAACAGATAGGACAAGTCTTTACAAACAAGAAGTAAGATGATGCAGAAAGTGTTTGAGGGGCTGCGGGGATTTATGATGCGAGAGGTGCTGACAGTTCTGACTACCTTCAAACCTTATTTATGCGCTGCAACATGAAGCTGAAGCGCCTGTAGACGTGATACGCAGGACGGAAAGAACTGTTCATGTATGCATGCTGCACACAGACCCAATTCTCCCTGCAGCAAGCACACAGGGTGGTACGACTGTGTGGTCTCAAAATAGCCCAGACAGAGACACTGGAAGCAACGGGAATGATGAGTGTACAACCAGCTCATAGTCTGGAATAATCTGGATTAAGGCTGATGACTGCAGTCCAGTTAAGAGCGGTCATCTGTTGTGGTCTTATGTTGTGGCTTTCAGGGTCAGGAGGGATTGTGTTGGTTCTCTGCTGGTTAAAGCTCTGGCAATTAATCCGCTTTGAAATATTCCACTTGCATGTTTGAACCCGTCGGGACACCAAACTCTTTCCCTGACAGAGCAGCAGCACTCGCAGGTGGATTACAGTAAACATGTGTAAGGTGGAGGTGAAGGCAAGGTGAGTCAGAGAGAGAGTCACCTCACCTTGTAACACATTGTAATCCAATATGACTCCCTTCTTTTGCGTCACAGAAGGGATTTTTTAAAAGGTTTTGTGTCGAAGAGCCTCACTGAGCAGGATTTCTGATTTTCAAAACACACATCAGGCTTATGTTTTATTAAATTACAGTTAATTTCTCCACTGATCTTTTTCTACAAAGACATTTATGTTACAAAGAGATTTGTTTGCCCTAACAGTCTTAAATTTCAACAATATTCTGGTGCATTTTCACTTTATTATCATGTAAAGTTTCTGACCATTGACCATGCAACTTGTTTAGAAAATCAAAATATAAAAGGATAGACTTCTTATGCAAGACATTTATACAAAGGCTGGTTTGTAGCAAAATTACTGAATTAAAGAAAAGGAAGATAAACAGAAAAGCAACATCCCTTTCTGCTAGTCCAAGGTTTTAATGTTCTTCAACATTAGATATTCTGCAGAACTATTTACTTCACAACACTTTATACCATAGAGGAGTTGGTCTGAAGTTAGCTTTGCCTCAAAAACCTTTTAGCCTTGATTACGTTGCAGCATCTCAGCAAGTATTTGATTACCGTATTTTCCGCACTATAAGACGCACCTAAAAACCTTCAATTTCCTCAAAAGCCGACAGTGCGCCTTATAATCCGGTGCGCCTTATATATGGACCAATATTGAGCCACAACAGGTCCAGCAACGGACCTTACCACAGGGGCCGCGTTTCATTGGCTAATGCCCATTTTAGGTCACAGTGCAGCTACCACGTGCGTGACCGTCTCACAAACACAAGCTACAGTAGTAAACATATGCTAATGTACATTGTGGACCATCAAAACCATGAATGCCGACTTACCCAGCCTTGCAAGAACAATAGGCATCAGTGATCTTGTCCACAGCTATATTTATGCTGAGGGTGTGAGGATCTGCTGTTTTCCTCATCTATCGGTAGCTTTTAGCTGTGACGCGCACAATGTTGGAGGCATCCAGTGGCTCAAACACCTTGATGTCGTCCAAAAAAGATGACATGAACTTGTTGGTTCCCCTGTCCATTGTCGTGGCTGATATGTTGTGAAAATCCGGCAGAAATGCTACGCTAATTAACTCAGATCGAAATGAAAGACGTCATGTTTACACAGACATGCAGTAGGCTGCTTACGTAGTTGGTCCACTACGGTAAGCAGCCGCCAACTTCTTTTTCCCGTAGAAGAAGTAGTGCGCGGTGCATGCTGGGATAGTTGTCAGAACACTGGTTTGTTAATAAAGTTTGATAATACATTTAAAGGGGGGGAGGGGCAGGGGAAGAGAGACAGAGACTGCAGCGGCAGCGTGTCGGTTGGTCTGTGTTACCCAGAAAGCAGTTGGGCATAATATCGCAACACCAACACCGTGAGTGAAACAACGACTGGGCCAGCCTACTATATAAAGTACTCGGGGACCATTTCTTTATTAATGTGGATGTGTAATAATAGAGTATGAAGCGTCTATTCTATGCGCCTTATAATGCGGTGCGCCTAATGTATGAAAAAAGTCCTAAAATAGGCCATTCATTGAAGGTGCGCCTTATAATCCGGTGCGCCTTATAGTGCGGAAAATACGGTAATAGCAGTGTCATTGGCTAAAGATATTCTTAGTCCCTTGTATTTTGCCAAATGCTCAATAATGCAAGCAAAACACTTTCTAAATGTCAGAGCTTTGCCACTGTTTTGGTTAACATTTAGCTCTATGAGGGCCTGAGTTTACACAGTTTCAACTCTGTTCCCTTCAGTTGCAGCTGAACTTAACAGAAGCAATGACATTGTTACCTGATCTTTCCCAAATAGTGCAAAGTCAAAGTAAGTGGATGAAAATCTTCTTAATTTGACGACAGTAATGAAGAGTTTGTCTGTTTTTATTGTGGCACTTGGACAATAGAGATCATTTTGTTATGTGTGTGGTTGTAGTAGCGGAAATGTGCAAATCTCAGATTGAACAAAATGTGAAACATCCAATGTATACAGTAGTTTGAAAAAATTTATAATGCGGTAAAATAAAAAAGAAAGGAATACATTCTTATGACTGTAAAAATAAGTATAGGAGGTCAGATTAACTCTTAAGTTATTGATAACATCAAAGAAAAGCTCAAAATTAATCTATAACTTCCTCTTTCCTTAGGGAGTCAAGATATAGACAGAACGGTTTACCTTTGCTGTTCTTCTAAAGTATTACTTGTGTGTAATTTCTGGTTTGGAAAATTAAGATGAATTTGTTTTGAGGAAAAACATTACGTCACTGCGGAGCCTGACTTTGTAAAACAACTAAGTGAAACAAGAATCCATCTCGTTTCACAAATCAATTCCCTTGATTTAATTCAGAATGATTCATTTTTGTTTAAGATAAACAGATACTTCTTTCAGTTTTTATATTTTAAATGCTAACATGCTACTTTTAATTTTTAAATTAAATTCTAATCACGCCAGTTGTTTCAATCTATATATTTTTGTTGTATTTGTAAATCTTTACCTTTGACCCTGCTCATGTTATGTTGTATCAAGTTAAACTGCTATGTTGTGTGAAAAAGACAAAGAGGCCTCTGAACTTCAGATCTTTATGTAACTTCAAGCTTGATTTCAAGGACTCTGTGTTCCTCTGTGTGGAGACCAGTGTAATGGATTACTGGGACAATTAAATCCCCCAGTTAAGACCCTTGAACAGGAACCCCTGACCTTCGGCATGCTGAGTCATGAAAATTAGAGAAACTCTGTTTCTTAGAATCGTCCATAAATCAAATGAATCAGCTGCACATTCTGACCCGTACAGACCGAATGAACCTTCACCTTCATCGTCACAAACCTGATGTAAACATCTCTTTCTAGAAGACTGATAATAAAATAAAATGCAAGGTAGTCAAAGGTCAGCGAGAGTTGAAACTAGCTCGTCTTGACTCAACAGCATTCTGCCAAGGTTATTCTCAACTAGCAGCTTGGATCAACGGGACAAGGGAGTGACTCACATTCCCGGGTCTCATGGTGAGCTTGTGACTTTACATTCCCACCCGCTTTCTTTTGTACATATTAGCATGCAATTCCATCCCACCCCCCTCTTCCAAGAACCATATGTTCAACACAGTGGGTACAGTACATGACAGAGAACATGGCTTATCCCGTAAACATTGGAAACTCTGGAGAGTCTGATTCACTCCTTTCACCACTGTCGCCACTTGTTTATTTGCTCCTCAGGTCTGATCATTTGTTAGCCTCACATATCCACAGACTAAAAAACAAATAAAGCAACATTAGTTAGACTCAGGTGGTGAAACGGGGCGGTTTTAATCTCTCTAATCCACCACGTTTAACAAATGATAGAAACTCTCCTGAGTTGGATCAAAGGAGGTAAATTTCAAGAAACACAATAATGATTGAAGTAAATCAAAAGAGACAAAAGGGAATCATATTTAAAAACTGCATAATTATAGTTTCAATCTCAGACTGAAATAATGGAGTAGGGGGGGTTGTGTTAACTGAACTCTTCCATCTAAGATGGAAACAAATGATAGATTTGGATAGACTGTTTTGTACAATCTATTATTTTGTTTTGTGAGTTTCTTTAGCAATTTATAGCCTGAATACGGAAAGTATACCTGAATCTACGCCAAACTGTATCCGGATATAATCCTGTCAATAAAATACACCAAAGAAGGCATAAAGTATAAACATAAAGCATGACATTGTTACCTTTGATGAGCTTGTGATTCAGGGCTTTACAGGAAGTGAATCTATAAAGTAGTTTTTGTCAAATGGTTGATTAAATATCTCTGTGAAACTACAACAAGTGGATTGCAACCACTTTGGAAATGTTTAAATATGTTGTTTGGAAAACATCAATTTAGGGAGAAAAAGAAAACCTATATTTTGGACCTACTTCTGGGCAGACATCCATGCCAGATTGTGGGTTGTCCAGAGTTGTGTTTTATGACCGAGATGATGCTGGTTATGACCACATGATAGTCAAGCACATTACCTGCTTGGCTCACCGCTCCCCCTGACAATAAAATTATGACTCAAATTGTTTAAAAAGCTGCAAAACAAGTTTTGCTTTTAATTCTCGAGAAAAGGGAAGTGGGTTAGCAATATGTTTACATGACAAATATGAAATATTGAAAGGTGAAAACATGATGATGAAGATGCAATGTATGAACTAAAATACATTGTTCACACAATACAATGTATTAATAATAAATTGTTTATATTGTTCAATACAATCTGGCTATTCAGCATTTAATAAATAGTTTTTAAAAGTTGTATATTAATCTGCTTCTAAAGCTGATATCAATGTTCTTGTGAGCGTCATAGTCCCAACCAAATTAAATATCTTACCTCCCTACGTCAATCTGCAGGTACTCTGTGATCTTGTTTCGCCACAGGAGCCTCTCTTTTATCTTTTCCCTTTGACCAGCACTGTGGACTCTTTGTGTTAACAAGAATTTCTCTGAAGTGACAAAGCTAAATATTCTCTTAAAAAGAATGATGTATGCTAGAATGCCCTTATTTCAAAGGACAAACAGTCAGGACAGTCTTTGTCAGAGCAGCCTCAACAATGGCGACGGTTGCAGGAGTTTGTCTGTAATCGGGGATTTCAAGTTCGAATCCCCACTCTGACTGTTTCTGTCGTTGTCTTTGGCCAAGACGCTTCATCCACCTTTCCCGTTGGTGGTCAGAGGACCCGGTGACACCGGAGCACGGCAGCCTCGCCTCTGACAGACTGCTGAAGAGCAGATGTGGCTACAATTCAGTAGCTCCATCACATCATTAGCATGATGTGTACATGGATCAGGGAATAATTGAATGTAGTGTGCACAAAAATGTGCAAAAATTACAAAGAAACATTGAAACAAAACAGTATAAGACACCAAAAACTTTGGGGAGATGTGCATGTTCATTAGTGAGAGACCACCTGACATTGCAATCCAATGAATAAACATTATGAATCAACCACTGAATTTGGCTTTGAATTTAATAAGTTTGCAAACAGATTATATTTAACTTAAGACTAAATTTGTTTTCTGACTTCTTCCCAAAATGAAGATATGTTCTTTTCTACATATGAAACTCTGATATCAGAAGACAAGTTGTATTACTTGTGATGTTTCTTCAGCTGTTCAGCTGTTAATGTAACTCTCTACTGCTTAAAATACACTTGTTCAGAATATAAACTGTATTAACAGTTTACAAACAGCAAGCTAATTAATAACTTATATTGAAACAGAAATTTTTAGCTGTGATTTTGCCTATCTGCTAGTCACTGTGTGTTAATTCATTGACTTGTGATTCAACAACCGGGTGGTTTTCTGGTCTCTTCTGCTCTCTGGTGGCTGTTTCAGGTAATTTGACTTCCAAATTGTGTGTTTGTGAGGAAAAAAATCAAACTGGTACTCTATAAGTCATCCTTCTGACTTTTTGCTTTTTCTAATTTGCTTTGTCTTGTCGGTGTCGATTCCAGACAGACAAATTAATCCCTGTTTATAGTAAATAATGAGTATAAACAGACTTGATTAGCTAAAAGGAATCAAAGGAGAGCAATTCATGACTTCATGAATAATCTTACAGCAGAGATGTTCAACTTGTTTGCTTCCTCATCATTCTGCAATATTATTATTATTATTATTATTATTATTATTATTATTATTATTATTATTATTATTATTATTATTATTATTATTATTATTTAAATCAGTGATGATTTGGTAACACTGCGAATTCCGGAGCGTGAACGCATCACAACCTGATTCGGGTGAATCTTCATCTTTATGCGTCAGAACGCGGAAGTTCCACTAGATGGCGCTCATCTGAAATCTCAAATGAACGAATCTGTTTTTGATGGAATTTGCTTCAGTTCGTTCACTTAAAATGATCCGTTCATTTGAACGCGTTGTTCATTTCAACAGGTTGTTTATGGACAACACAACGCTACCTCCGCATACTTTCTGTTTAAGTCTTCGTAAGTGTCATAACTCTCATAAGTCACCGAGGCAGCAGCAGTCACTGAGATTCACTCAGAGCTGGAAAAATATACGACCATTATTAAAACATCATGGGCAGTGAGTAGCTATATGGGTAGAACTTTGTGCCATCAAAAACTGAATTTAATAGGTTCTATTTTAATTTGTATTGCATTCACTAAATGCTGAATTTGCATATAATTTAAAATATATTGGTTTGGAAAGGATTATCTCTAAATTGAAACTGAATCTAATATTTTCAAACTGAATTGATATAGCAGAAACAAATTATGCCACTGTTTAAATTGACATGGGGAGTGTGTTTTATTTAATGGCGTCATTGACATATATTGTATTTTTTTAGAACCAACTAAATGTGTTGTTGCCAGGTCAGTGTTGTAATATCAATATTTGATCTTAAGGAGTTTTATCCTGGTTAAATAAATGTTGGATATATTAATTTGCTTTGAAATTGCATTTTATTCTACAGAAAATTCATCTCTCAAATACTTTCATTTTCTGTTCTCACTATTAAATTCCAATTTGACATTTCAATAAATGTGCCCCGCAGGTGACCCTCAATAAAACGCATTCATTGAGAAAGCGCCATGTAAACTTTAACATTTGCCAGGCTAGTTAACAATACTCTTCTTCCTGGACACGTAATGCAGTTGTTACAAACCAGAGCGTGTAGCCGCAGGCCGTAGCTCATTACACGGCGAATGGCTTCTGGCAACTTGATCTGTGAGCGAGGAAAGGTTAATTCAAGTACCAACCTTGATCAAGGTTCATCTAAGTACAATGATGAATCTCGGTCAATCTGCGCTTAATTACTCTGTGGCTGGATGTCCGAGTCCGACCCAGAACACTGAAAACTGAATTTGAATGGTGAGAACAGAAACTGAAAGTTGTTGAGAAGCGAATGTTCAGAAAAACACAACTTCGAAGCAAATTAATTCAGCTTAAATTCAGAAACAATGCATTGGATTTCTATTTGTGCTCATTCAGATTACGTTTTTCATTTCCTAAAGTTGAGCAATAGAAATTCGAACAGACCTTTTTCAAATTCGCTCAGTTTCTGACGGCAAGTCCTGTTCTGGCCATATAGATACTTTTTAAATGAATATTTAATGACACCGAATGAAACGTTCTAATTAAATATGCTTTATCTTATTTAAAATACATTTAAATCTGTTAAATACGTATATTTCTGTCAAAGCGAACTAATTTAATGTTCAATATTTTTACTCAGTTTATTAACCTTATTTTCATTTTAAATTTCTGAACTTTAGCGCAGTTAGCTTCAAATCTTTAAGCTAACCGCTCATTCAAACACGGAATGTATGCAACAGAGCTTTATGTTTACCTCAGCTTTGTCTCACTATCAATAAATCAAGTTACTATGTGGCAGATTGATGTCCGACCCATTAATCCACAGATCCTTTACAGCCTTAGAATATTACAGTATTTTGTCTTCACTTCCCTTGAGTCCGCCCCACTCTCAATGCCACGTCCCACTCATCCTCATCATTTATTCCCAGCCAAAAACTCTCATGTTTGATTGTTTCCAGGTAAATTCTTGGAGGTAATAAAGCCTTTCTGTGCGCTGATACCAGAGATCCAGAGACCTGAGAGAAAAGTAAATATTTACTTGTATTTGTTAGAATTTTAATGTTACTAATTAATTTTTATCTTGATTCATGCTGCTTCCTCTTTTATGTGACCAACAGATCCAGTTCAGAGAAAAGGTGCTATGGACAGCAATTACTCTTGTCTTCTTTCTTGAATTTTCCCAGGTGAGAAAAAAATGCAGTCATCTTCTGTGTTTTAGGTAAAGATCTTATAAAACAGATCATATTCAGAGAGATGTCAGACTGAAGATACCTGATACATTTAGTGTTAAGGACCAGAATCTCTGTCACTAAACTGTCAACGTTTGACGTTTTGAGGCATGAATAATATATTTAGACACTATTTACAAAGTACCTGAATAACTGAAATGTATTTATTTTGAGATTTACTAAAGTTACCTAAAATATACACAAAACCTATTTGAAAATATTACCAAAAGTACAACTTCAGAAAAATATTGTTTGTATATATTTGTAATATTTTTTTTCAAATGTGCAATTAACAAATACATTTCTAAAGTGATTATCTAAAGTATAATTTGAGTATTGTCATGTATTAGAATTTAAAGTATATTTTAGAAAAAATGCGCTTTTAGAAAGTGTACCAAAATAATTTTTTAAAAAGAGTATTACAAACATTTTTTAAAGAAATGTATTTATTTCACACTTCTAATATAATCACAAGTATATCTGCTTGATAACAAACTGAAAATCTATTTGAGAAAAACACACCATTCTTAAAATATACTTAAATATATGAATTGTTTTCACCAGGGAATATTCAATACATTATTTAGAACATTGTAAATGCTTGTTGTTATTGTTACTACTGAATTAATAATTCAGTAGCAGGTAAACACATTAATAATTGACTTACTAGTTATTTTTACCAAAATATGTTTTTCCCACAAATGCACCACTGGTAGACAATGTGAGAGCTCCCTGAAATCCAGTTGATTATAAAAGCTGTTTGTTTTTCTTAGATTGTGTTATTTGTTTCCAATAAAGGTGATTAAATTAAAATATTTTTATTTAAGTTTATTTTTACATGTCAGATTTGGCATTTATTGCATGCCATATAAAATATTAAAAATTGACCCCCATTGTTTGTGGCAGATTCTAATTTCTTAACTTGAATGTATTTCATAAATAGCTTTTTAAGAAATAACATTATTTTAAACATTATCTTTTAACTAATTCAATCTTTCTCATAAATGTTGTTCCTTCAGATTCCCCTCTATGGAATAAAGAGATCAGATTCTGTAGATCCATTCTACAGGATGAGAGTCATTCTGGGTTCAAATAGAGGTATCGGTCCAACACATTCTAAGCAAAATAAAGTAAAATAAAAGACTAATGTCCTGCAGGCATGAGTTTATAAGTATATCTTCATCTAGGTACTTTGATGGACCTGGGTTTCTCACCTATTGTCACCTCACAACTGATAATGGAGCTGCTGGCTGGAGCTAAGATCATTGAAGTTGGAGACACTGCAAAGGATAGGGTACTTTTTATTGGAGCTCAGAAATGTATGAAACACAGACCTGCTGTGATCTAAAATTTAATTTTATTTTGGATCATCTAATCTTTTGATGTTTTCAGTATTTGCTATGATCATTACCATTGGTCAGGCCATTGTTTATGTGATGACTGGCATGTATGGAAATCCATCAGAGATGGGAGCAGGGATCTGTTTGCTCATCATCATTCAGGTAAGAATGACAAAAAGTTTTTGACTGACCAAAGCATTTGGAAGAATGATGTGCAAACTAGAACATTTCTGAAGAAATTTAGAAGAGGTCTCCCAAAGAGTCCTTATCAGTTCCATTGAGCTTTCAATTGCATATTGATTAACACTGACTTGCTCTCTGTTGAAAGCAAACCTCATGCCATGAGGCAGCTAAACTCCCAATAATCTTTTTTATTGTATACATTTATTTTTTTTTTGAATTGGTTGTAATTCTTTGCAGCTGTTTGAAGCCAGTCTGTTTGTGCTGCTCCTGGATGAATTGATCCAAAAAGGCTACGGTCTTGGGTCAGGATTCTCTTTGTTCATTGCCACCCAACTCTGTGAGTCGATCATCTGGAACGCCTTTAGTCCCACAACTGTGGACACAAGAAATGGTAAGCAACCACAAACTACTCTTCCAATAGATTTTATGATGTACTAAATATGCCTGTTTTAGCTTTTCTCAAACTTGTCTTTGTATTCCTAGGAAATTCCAGTGTTTCAGACACAGAATATGAGGGAGCTGTCATCGCTTTTTTTCATCTTCTTGCCACAAGGCCTGACAAACTGGATGCTCTCAGCGAGGCCTTCTTCAGGCAGAACCTTCCCAACCTCATGAACCTCATCGCTACAGTGTTTGTCTTTGCTGTAGTTATATACGTTCAGGTGTGTTGCTTTCCTTCTGTTTGTGTGACTGATTCTACATTTGAAATTGAGCCTTGACAATCTGAAAATCTGATCTTCTCACAGGGATTCAGAGTGGATCTGCCCATCAAATCTGCTCGCTACCGTGGCCAATATAACACATACCCCATCATGCTTTTCTATACCTCCAACATCCTGCAGTCTGCTTTGGTCTCCAACCTGTATGTTATCTCCTACATGCTTTCTACACGCTTCAGTGGAAATTTCCTGGTTGACCTGCTTGGAATGTGGTCTGTAAGAACACAGGTATTTATGTTCTTTAATTAAGCTCCTTTCAAAGCCCTGAACCTGTATTTAATATTCCCCATTTATTTTACGCTGCTCTAAATGTCATAGTCCTTACCATTTCTGTTGTTCTCTACTATATATTGGAAATTAAGATGCAACAGGATTGTCACATATGAGGATCTATTATTATTTTAACTAAAAGTTCAATTCAGGATTTTCAGGTGACTGTTTACATGGTAGCTACTGAAAAACTAAGAAACAGTTTAGATTTCCAAAATTCTAAAATCAAGAAAGTGAAAGAGCAATGTTTAAATCTGAGAAAATAAAAATTAAATGAATATGCTGGTCCATTTAAAATCACAGCCCAACTATAAAACATATTTGTGTCACTATATTTGATTTGCTTACTAGCAAAGCAAATTTGTTGTAAGTATTTATTTCATAAAGTTCTAGATGTTTGGACATTTTTCTTTAGTAAAATTTATCTGTTCATGATTACAGAACACAACATCAGGTTCTCCATCCTTTACCTATCCTGTTGGAGGACTTTGCTACTACCTCTCTCCACCAGAGTCTTTTTGTTCAGTCCAGGCTCTAATTTACATCTTTTTCATGCTCGGCTCATGTGCCTTTCTCTCTAAAACCTGGATTGAAGTTTCAGGCTCTTCTGCAGAATATGTAAGTCATGGCTGCAGTCTGTCAAGTGGAGGAGGTGTGGGTTTGTTTTCAAAATATTTGTTGTATTGAAACTGTGCTGTTAATCACCATCCAGGTAGCAAAACAGCTGAAGGAGCAGCAGATGGTGATGCGAGGACACAAAGAAACCTCAATGGTTCATGAACTGAACAGGTAAAATCAAGATTTTCATTTCATGGTGTTTATTTGGCCTGTTAATCAACTCCAGGCTCAAACCTGAACCTGAGCCGTCTTCATTTAGAAGTCAATTCACAAACAGACAAAAAAAAAAGGAAGAGAACAAATTTTATCATTACAATGTCAATCGACTGTACTATTCATACAGTTAAGCCAGAAATTGAAATGTGTTCATTGGTGTTAGTCTTATAATAATTTGGGACTACTAATGTTTCATTCTTTTTCAAATGTTGAATGATTCTCCAAAATACCACTTTGATTATTTTGTTCGTGATAAGAAGGAGCATAGGTTTCAATTTATTGGGTATTTTCTATCATCAACTCAGGATAAAATATATACAAGCTTTCATCTGAGTATTTTAACTCCATTTATTTTTCTTTTGTTTTTTAGTAATCAACTTCCAGTTTCTTGAAACTTAGACACAGTTTGGTTCTCCAGCAGGACATTATATTCCATATACAACTCAAAGCTGCTTCAAGAGTGGATAAAACAGGCTAACATCAAGTTTCTGAAATTTCCCTTAACTTAAAGACTAAAATTTGTGAGTATCATGAAACTACGGAAGTTTAAGAACTTCAATGGTTTTCTGCTGGATATTTATTTTTCCTCTCCACTGTCGCTGCTTGCATGCTCTGTATGAGTGATTGCTGTCAAGTCAACAACACAAGACAAGCAGCTGCCTAATGTTGCTGCATGCTCATCCAGGAAAAGTGAATGCTACAAATCAATGACTCAATGTAATCTGCTGGGTTTCATTAGAAATGAACTTTTTAAACTAATTTACTTTAACTAAACTTTTTGTACCGTTTGATAATTAGGAAAAATTCGAAAGTATGATTGAACTGAAATGACTTTGTAAAGTGCCTCAAAATTACATTTGAGAATTGGTACTTTATAAATAAACTGAATTGATTTTAAACTGGTAAGAAGAGTGATCAAATAACCTTCAGAAGCTTCTTAATGTCTAAAAAGAGTTCATGATATCTCTGCAAGCTGCAACGAAGTATTTACCCGAATTGTAGGTTATTAAATAACATTAAAGTTGAAGGGAAAACGTTATCTATTTGTTGTTTATGTTATAGGGATAAATACGTAGGTCAAAACAATCTAATGTCTGCATCAGTGTATTTATGTATAAATTCGTAAGACTCGTCCCTGTAGTATAGAATAATGTTCTTTTATGGCTATTCTTTATTTATTTTTCTTACTCTTTACTCAACCATGTCAATTTTTTTTTCTTTTTAGGTACATTCCAACAGCTGCTTCCTTTGGTGGACTTTGCATTGGTGGTTTATGTTTGATGACATACTTCCTCGGAGCCTGTCACTGTGGCTGCTGTATCTTACTGGCTGTCACCATCATCTATCAGTACTTTGAAATCTTTGTGAAAGAACAAAGTGAAGTAGGCAGCATGGAGGCACTACTCTTCTAAAAACAATCCGCAATCCTGCCATATTGTGTTAACTATTATTGTTTTTTCTGTTTTCACTTTCTGTTGTTTCTTCTTTTTTTACATTCATAAACTGTATCTGCTCATAATTGGAGTTAAGGACTTGAAGACTTATTTTTGATAATGTGCCATATTGATATCATCTATTCAAATCGTATAATTTTTCAAATTAAAATCTTTTTTGAGGGTTAATTAATATTAAACAAATATAGGTTCCATATTTCTACTTAAGTTTGATGCCCAAATTTGGCTCCAACTTGGTTTGCACCAAGTAGTAACAATCATCAAAATAACTGTTTTTCTAGTGATTTTCTAGCTGAACACAGAAATTAAGACAAAATTTGAAATTGACAGTCATTTTTTAAATCTTACTTGGCTTCCAGTTCCAAGAAAGCAACAAGATACAAAGAAACATTGAGAAAAAAAAGACAAACACTTTGGGAGATGTGCTTGTTTATTAGTGAGAGATGCAACTCTCTCTTGCTCATAGCTTCAACATGCACTTGTTCAGAATATAAACTGTTTTAACAGTTTACAACTGAACTGCTAACTAAAATTGTAGCTATTTTGCACTGTGTGTTAACAATCTCATTGACTTGTGATTCAACAACTGGATGGTTTTCTGGTCTCTTCTGCTCTCTGGTGGCTGTTTCAGGTTATTTGACTTCCAAAGTTGGATGTGAGGAAATAAAACAAGCTGATACTCTATAACTCATCTTTGTAAATTTTTGTTTTTACTAGTTTGTTTTGTCTTGTCTGTGTCGATTCTAGACAGACCAATTAATCCCTGTTTATAGTAAACAATGAGTATAAACAGACTTGATTAGCTAAAAGGAATCAAACAAGAGCAATTCATGACTTCCTGAATAATCTTTTAACATATGTAAACCGATACCTTAAAGCAGATATGCATTACTGTTTGCTTATTCATCATTCTGCTTTATTTTTTATTTAAATCAGTGACGATCTTCATTTAGTCCTTTCAAACCTTTGATCCAGGGCGGACATCCATGCAGCATTGTGGATTCTCCACAGTTGTGTATTATGATTGATATGAAGGTGATTATGACCACAATTTAGCTGAGTTCAATATGTGCTTGGCTCCTGGCTTCCTCTGACAATATGGCTCCAATTGTTTGGAAACATGCAAAACAAGTTTAACTTTTAGTTCTAGAGAAATGGGAAATCCATACAACAATATGTTTATACAACAAATATCCAAATGAAATGTTGGAAGGTGAAAAAAATCTTAATGAAGATGTATTTATGAAGTACAGGATTTGTGAAACAGAGAAGTCTTTTCTGATTATTCAGCGTTGGAGATATAAGATGTTAAGATAACATGTTTGAAACAAATGACAGTCTACAACAAGAAACACTAAAGTTACAGTTTCTTAGCAGTCTTAGCTTTAAGCCTTTAAATTTTGGTCCCTCACTTTCTTATTCTACCTCAACGCCCTTGACATATGAAGGACTGACTTGATGTTTACAGCTAAATCACATTAAACTGCTTCTACAATTCACATCAATGTTCCTACGAGTGTCACTGTCCAAATATGAAGCCCCCCCACGTCAATGGAGAAATCACCCGGGACAGTCTTTGTCCCAGCTGATAGTGACGGAAATTGAAAGGAGTTTGTCCGTAATCGGGGATTTCCAGTTCGAATCCCCACTCTGACTCTCTCAGTCTTTGTGTCCTTGGGCAGGACCTTTTATTCCTGCTGGTGGTCAGAGGTCATGGTGGTACCAATGTGTAGCAGCTGCTCAAGAGCAGATGTGGCTACAGTCCAGGAGTTCCATCACACCATTTGTATGTGATGAAGTGAGTTCATGCATTCATGTGTGCATGAATGGGTGAATGACTGAATATAGTGTGAAACATTATGGAGTCTTCTGGACATGATAATGTGCTATACAAGTACAGGTCACTTATATTATCTTTTCCCCACTGTGGAATCTTTGTGTGAACAAGGATTTCTCAAAAGTCAAGAAGCTGAATATACTGTATGCTTTGTCACCTATTTCAGATTTCATACAAAAATGGACAAAAGATACAAAGAAACATTGAAAGACAAAAAGTATAAGACACCAAAGACTTTGGGAAGATGAGCTTGTTCATTAGTGAGAGACCACCTGGCATTGTAATCCAATGAATAAACATTAGATAATTTGAATCAACCACTGAATTTGCTTATGACTTAAACAATTGTGGAAATAGAATATATTAAAATTAAAACTAGATTTGATTTCTGACCTCTTCGCAAAATGAATATATGTTCTTTTCTATGTGTGAAACTTCGTTACATTTGTCAGAAGAGAAGTTGTATTACTTGTGATGCATTATTGGTTCAGCTTTTCAGGTGTTATTGCACCTCTGTTGCTGATAGCTTCAACATACATTTGTTCAGAATCTAAAGTGTTTTAATCTTAACAATTTACATCTGAACTGGGTGCTAATTAATAACTGTCTTCTGTTGAAACAGAAAACTATAGCTGTTATTTTTGATAACCTCCTAGTCAGCATGTGCTGGCCTGTGCTTCAACTGTCTTCGTCTGTCGGCTTGGCTCATGTCTGCCTGTCTATTGAAGATAGACAGAGAGAGATAGTCAACCTAAGTTTATAGTAAACAATGTCTCTAGTTAACAATGAGCATAAATAGGCTTGCTTGGCCAAAAAGTAAACACGCAAGGCCAATTCAGAGTGCAATCATCCATGAAACAACAAGAGGTATTTACAAAATTGTGGCAAAAATCGATTCTTCTATTTTTATGAATGCCACAATTCAATAAATAAATGGATTTAAATGTTTGTTGTTGTTGTTGTTTTGTTATTAATTGTGTATCTGCCCTGTTTTTCAGTAAATGATCAAATAATTTTCACCTCAGACAGGACGATTGGTCACCTGATGATTTGCTGTGCATGTTAACCAATTTGGATGGATTATATGTGCATTTTCAATTATTTCATTATGGTCTGCAGTTTAAGTGCTAAATAAATACTCAACTGAATAAACCAGATTTTTATTCAAAAAAGTAATGCACAGTACTTAATAAATTAAGCTGCACAACTTTTCAATTGTGTCCCTTATTCAATAAATTATCAACACAAAATAATAATTCATATTTTATAATAAATTTAATGAAGCTAAAATTATCACATATATTAATGTAATATCAAATAAAACATTTTCACTGAATTGTGGCTCTTTTTTGTTTATTTTTACTTGTTTCCAAAAATACGGTCCATTGCGATTTTAATAAAAAAAACTGTATCAACTGCACTTGTTTGCAGTACAGATTTTCAAGAAGTGCATTATGTGCTGGCATTCTTTGCTAAACCTGAGCACTTCCACGTTGCTCAATGCGGTAGTAGTACTTCCGTTTTAAGCAGAGAAAAAACCCTACGAACATAACTTTGATCTTTTAACCCAATGAGAACAGGATGTATGGCCACTGATGAATACATTTTACGCGAAGCCGCTAAAATGGACGCTGTCTCTTTAAATCTTTGAGCTTCGTGTCTGTAACGGTGACGTGTCTTTCTCCTCCTTCTCCCGGTGGCTCAGTCAGTCAGTCATTGAGATTCACTCCGAGCCGATTTTCACTGGAGTGGAAAGGATATACGACCATTGTTAAGACATCATGGGTAGTAAGTACCACTTTTTGAATGAATCTTTATACGACTGATGCTTGTAGCCTCTGAAGAAAACCTCATGTTGTTGTTTAATCTGTTTTCTAACTTAGTTAGCTTACTCTATCTATTAGGGTTCACTTTAGCTTCCATTGCTAGCTAGCGTGTAAATTGTTGCTTTTTTACCGCTATAAAATATTTCTGATAAAAATCTATTTGTGGAAATAATTCAGCGAACTTGTAATATCTTAGAAATGTAGTTTATTATTTTTCTTTTTGTTCTAAAGTTCTAAGCTGCAGACCGAGTTAGCTAGAAACATATAATGAGCTAACCACTCATTCAAACACTGACAGTCTAGTGATGACGATGCATAACAGATTTGCTCTTATCTTTATCTCACTGTCAATAAAATCAACCACTACAATCATGTGGTACAGATGAATACTTGTAAAACATCCAGCAACAGCGCAATAATAAATATTTTATAATATTATGCATTGTGAGTATTTAAATTTCCCATGAGTCCGCCCCACTCTCTATGCCACGTCCTACTCATCCCCACCAATTATTCCCAGTCAAAACTCTCATGTTTGATTGTTTCCAGTTAAATTCTTGGAGGTAATAAAGCCGTTCTGTGCGGTGCTACCAGAGATCCAGAAACCTGAAAGAAAGGTAAATATTTTTCATTTATAGTGTTATTATTTCCATGTTCTTAAATGGCCTTTTATCTTGGTTTATGCAGCTTCCTCTTTTTGTAATTCCTAACAATATGTGACCAACAGATCCAGTTCAGAGAAAAGGTGCTATGGACGGCAATTACTCTCTTCATCTTTCTTGTGTGTTGCCAGGTAATTAAGACAAAACGCTTTCAATATACTACAGTCTACTTATCATGTCGAACATTGTAAATAATTGCTGTTTCTTTGACTCTATAAATATCAGGTTAATGTGTATCTACTAGTTATATTTATTTATTTTTTGTCACTTTCAGCTTTTTATTAAGCTGAATGTGACATTGTGACATTGTCAATGTCATATAGAATATGAAGTTAGCATCTGCCATCTCTTCAGTGGCAGATGCTAACTTCCTACTGTCATTGTATGTCATGAATAGTTTTAGAAAAGGAAGGGAAGTTACTTTAAACATTAACTACTAACTAATTCAGTCTTTCTCATGAACTCTGTTCCTTCAGATTCCTCTTTTTGGCATAATGTCATCAGATTCTGCAGATCCATTCTACTGGATGAGAGTCATTCTGGCTTCAAATAGAGGTATCCATCCAACATGCTAAGCAAAATGAAATGGAGAACTAAAGTCCTGTAGACATGAGCTAACGGATCTATCTTCATCTAGGTACTCTGATGGAGCTGGGTATCTCGCCTATTGTCACCTCAGGCCTGATAATGCAGCTGCTGGCTGGAGCTAAGATCATTGAAGTTGGAGACACCCCAAAGGATAGAGCGCTCTTTAACGGAGCTCAGAAATGTATGAAACACAGACCTGCTGTGAGCTAAAAAAATCATTTGTATTTTGGATCATCGAATCTTTTGATGTTTTCAGTGTTTGGGATGATCATCACCATTGGTCAGGCCATTGTTTATGTGATGACTGGCATGTATGGAGATCCATCAGAGATGGGTGCAGGGATCTGTTTGCTCATCATCATTCAGGTAAGAATGACAAAAAGAGTTTTTGACTGACCAAAGCATTTGGAAGAATGATGTGCAAACTAGAAAATTTCTGAAGAAATTTAAAATAGGCCTGCCAAAGAGTCCATATCGGTTGTATCGGACTAACATTTGACTAATATCAACGCTATGTAGAATGCAAACCTCACTTCATAAAACTGCTAAATTCCCAATAATATTTTTATTTCATATATTTGCGTTAACTGGACTGGTTGTATTTTTTCCAGCTGTTTGTAGCAGGGCTGATTGTGCTGCTCCTGGATGAATTGCTCCAAAAGGGCTACGGCCTCGGTTCAGGAATCTCGCTGTTCATTGCCACCAACATCTGTGAGACCATCGTCTGGAAGGCCTTTAGTCCCACTACTGTGAACACAGGAAGAGGTAAACAAAAACTTAACCATTCTTCCAAAAGATTTCCTGATATATTAAATATGCCTGTTTAAATTTTCTCAAACTTGTTTTTCTATTTCTAAGAAATCACATAAATATTAATCACTTTTGTAATTTTGTGTTGCAGGAACAGAATTTGAGGGAGCAGTCATCGCTCTTTTTCACCTCCTCGCCACAAGGACTGACAAAGTGCGTGCTCTCCGGGAGGCCTTCTACAGGCAGAACCTCCCCAACCTCATGAACCTCATCGCTACAGTGTTCGTCTTTGCTGTAGTTATATACTTTCAGGTGTGTTGCTTTCCTTCTGCTT
Source organism: Poecilia mexicana (assembly GCF_051168715.1). Taxonomy (NCBI): domain Eukaryota; kingdom Metazoa; phylum Chordata; class Actinopteri; order Cyprinodontiformes; family Poeciliidae; genus Poecilia; species Poecilia mexicana. The sequence goes on along the minus strand of NW_028263374.1, from coordinate 14,206,658 downwards.
CTAGCTGTGTTTCCATGCAACTGTCAAGCAAATTTTGAGCAAAGTTTTAACAGCAGAAAAATCTAAATTAATGAGAATTAGGCTAATCAAACCAGTAGACAAAACCATGTCACACAAAGCGTTATTTCATCAAATACTGACAGTACGTATGGCTGTAAAATAATAAGATGTAGAAAACTCAAATGTCTCAGTGTTTGTATTGATGTGGAGGCTAAATCACTGGAAACTGGAATTACAAGCAGCATTTTAGCTAAAGTTTTGAAATCAGGGAACTTCTCTCCAATTGAAGCAATCTGAACTCTGCAAGACTCTCTGAATGAAGGAGAATACACTTCTTCTGCACCAAATCTGCTCCAAGTGTCCTGTCCAAATTCTTCTGCACTCTGTCAGATTCCTAGTAGTGAGATGCCTTTAGTTCAGTATTATGATCAGAGATGATTTTCAGATGGAAATTTTGTTATTTTTGATTAATTGAGCACAACATACTCTGTGCAAAGTTGAAAATGTCTTTGTACTAAGTTATGTGTGAATTGTAATGTGTCAACAATGGATAGTCTACAGATTTTACCATCACGGTTTAAAAAAACACAAAGACTGAACTCCGTCACTCCCAGCTCAGCCAGGACAGCCTCTCCTCTGCCACCCGAGTCTCCACTCCATCCTGGAGTTTCATGCACAGACCTGTCGGTGTATGAAAAAGCCCGCTATGCCAGAACTTATTTGGCAAACATGTTTTCATCTCTATTTTTTTACATATTAACTATGTTTTGGAAAAGACAAAAACTATTCCAAGCAAGCCTGCAAACGTTTTTTGCTAAATTTAAGATTTTCTTTCTTTCTTTTTTTTTTTTTTACTTTTGCTGTTTTGATCCAACTTTTAATGCAATGCTTTGAAATGCGCATAAAAAAAGTGACTGATTCTACAGTATCAGTTGAGCCTCACCTAATACAAAACTCTGATCTTCTCACAGGGATTCAGAGTCGATCTGCCCATCAAATCTGCTCGCTACCGTGGCCAATATAACACATACCCCATCAAGCTTTTCTACACCTCCAACATTCCCATCATCCTGCAGTCTGCTTTGGTCTCCAACCTGTATGTTATCTCCCAGATGCTTTCCACACGCTTCAGTGGGAATTTCCTGGTGAATCTGCTTGGAACGTGGTCTGTAAGTTCACCAGTATTTACCTGCTTTAAGTATTTTTTTAAGCACTGAGTCATACTTTATGATTCCCTCTCTGTTCTAACAATATTATATTAAAATTAAATTGTTTTCTTTTTTCTACCATATACTAACAGGTGATTGGGATGTAACATGGTAATGTCTGTATAAGGATCCAAATGTGAAGATGTAGAGTAAAATATTTAGTATGTAAATGTAGAAAGATCAAACTTGGCTGGGAAATCCTAAGCAAATATTCTCAGACCTCGGAATAACTGAAGTGCTATAGAGTAGGTTGCACCAATTGCAGTTTTTTGGCCGATCGCTGATTACCGATCTTTTAAAAAGTCTAACTTACCTATTCCGATTCTGGCCGATACCAGGTCAGCCAGTTTGTCAGTCAAACCTCTCTCACAGGAGAAAAGAAAAGCACAGTGGTTGATTTTTAGACCTTTGCTGAGGTTTATAACATCGGTGGATAAAAATGGCTTCACATATAAAAGTTGGCCGATCACCGATCTCCCAAACTTAAGGAAATCGGCACAGATAAATCAGCTGCCTGATAAATCAGTGCACCCCTACAATAGAGTGAAATACTACAAGTTTGGTTGGCTGCTGAATTGATATATTCAACAGCGTCTGGGTTTGAGAGCAGGGTATTTCTACAAGTGTTGGCACTGATGCTCCACTATATGATTTGGTATTTTATTGTCTTTTATCATGACCTCAGAGCTCCTCATACACTGAAAGTTGCTGCACATTGTCTATGTTTACACTCAGATCGCTTGTCGACTAGACGGTTTAAAATCATAAGACATTTTCCTATTACCAAGCTTTTTGTTTATCAAAACAAATTCATAGGAAGCCAACTGTATTTCATATATTTCTAGATGTTTGGACATTTTTCTGTAATAAAATATTCTTTACCTGTTCATGATTACAGGATGCAACGTCGGGTGGTCCAGCCCGTGCCTATCCTGTCGGAGGACTTTGCTACTACTTCTCTCCACCAGAGTCTTTTGGTTCTGTTCTAGATGACCCAGTCCATGCAGTAATTTACATCTTTTTCATGCTCGGCTCATGTGCCTTTTTCTCCAAAACTTGGATTGAAGTTTCAGGCTCTTCTGCAAAAGATGTAAGTCATGGCTGCAGTCTGTCAAGTGGGTTTGTTTTCAACGTCATTTGTTGTATTCAAGCTTTGCTCTTCATCTCCATCCAGGTAGCGAAGCAGCTGAAGGAGCAGCAGATGGTGATGAGAGGACACAGAGAAACCTCAATGGTTCATGAACTGAACAGGTAAAACGGTTTTCACTTCCTGGTGTTTGTTTGGTCAGATAAGTCATTTGGCCATGATGACTGTCTTTACTCTTCTTTAATTACTTCTGACTGTGTTTATAATTTTTTTCACCCTTGTAAATTTTCCCAAAATCTTTTTCTTTTTAGGTACATTCCAACCGCTGCTGCCTTTGGTGGACTTTGCATCGGCGGTTTATCGGTGATGGCGGACTTCCTCGGTGCCATCGGTTCTGGCACCGGTATCTTACTGGCCGTCACCATCATTTATCAGTACTTTGAAATCTTTGTGAAAGAACAAAGTGAAGTAGGCAGCATGTCGGCCATGTTCTTCTAACAAAGAAAAAGAAAAGAAGCTGTGATCCTGCCGTCTCCTGCCAGCTTTTATTGAGTTTTGTCTGTATTTCATTTTGTTCTTTTTTACATCCATGAACTGTATCTGCTCGGCTAAAGACATTTGAGGAACCTTCAGGAGTCCCAGCTGAAATGGGACGCTGTGGGAAGTGAAGGCCTTGCTGACTTTCACATCATTTACTCAGAAATCCCAAAGGGGATGAAGAGAACACCACTTCAGCTGGATATCATCACAACTCCACATTCAAACCAAGATTTTCTGAATAGCTTCTGGCAGTGATATTTTATTTTTTACATGTTTTCCCCCACACTGAGGATTTAGTGCTTCAGTATGCAGGCATACTTAACTAGGAAGTGGCTGCCAGCTGCCTGGGTGCTTAGTGATATGTCTTTGGTTAAACTTTTACTCTCAGCTTAGTTATTTCTCTGCCAATCAGGTTAGGGTGTGGACCAGAAGCTGGCCTGTCAAGTGCTGATTCAAATACTGTAAATGTTCCTTTGTGTAACCTTGAGGAGGAGCTGAGGCCTCAGAGCTCACATTGGGCTCCAGCCTCAGGAGGGGTGCTCTGAACACTCATCCATTAAGTGTTGGTTCTTGTTCTTTTAATGTGTGGCATTCCCAGGGATCTGCAGTATTAACTCACACCTCATCCACATTCCTGTTAGCCACATCTGGGGGATTCTTCTTTTGTTTTTAAAATGTTCCCTCTTCTTAAAGCTTTTTTTTCAGACAAACTTATTATGTTTCTGTATATAGACCACACATTGAATAATGTTGACTCTGTCTTAAGAGTAAGATAAAGTCTTTGAATATGTAAAAAAAAAAACATTTCAGAACAAACTTGTTTTAAAAAACATTCTGAATAAAAGAGACTTTTGTGAAAAAAGTATTTTTCAATAACTTGTCCCGTGTGTAATTAAATTGCAATTTCTTGATGAAAGATTTCAAAACCTTCATCAGCAGTTGAGACATTTTGATTTTAGAGATGCTTAAAATATGCCATAAAGATGAAATCTAATTTTTTCATTTTGCCTGTAGAAGCTGCTAATAAGTTATTTAAGGGTGGAATCCATATGATGTGATTTAAACACATAGGGCTTTTTGCATTTATCACAAATTTATTATGGCAAAGTAGAGCTTGGCATATTTTTAATTTGTTTAAAAAAGTTAAAAATGCTATTTTATCATTGTTAGTTGTTTTATTAGTACTAATCTTCAGCCTGGAAGGTTAATTTTTACAATAAATAATTATTTTTTTGCTCAATATCTAGATGAATATTCTTAAAGTAATGCATATGCAGATTGCACCAATCATTAAACAGCACACTTTTTAGATTTTCTGGCGTTTTTTACCTATAGGGGGCAGCAGAGCATTGACGCTACCGGAAACGATAGAAAAGAAGAAGATGATCCCATCACGCTTTAATAAGGATAGTTGTGAAACAGCTACTTTGTTATGTAGTGAAATGTGGAGCTGTTTTTGTGTGTGTTTTCTTTGTTAAAGTGTGAACATATATTCCGGAGCAGTCGGCTGCTGAAGTGAATTTAAACGAGGCCTGTAGCTTGTTCCAGCTGGAAGAAATGAGCTCGGTCCGACAGGAAGGTGAGCATCCTGAGCTAGCCGGCGGCTAACTTTTCTGGAAAGCTAACACTAAAGTTTAGTTTAGCGTGATTAGAAAATTAACCCTGGGGTTCTTACAGCATGTCTAAACAATGATTTATGGTTATATGTGAGGCGGGACATTTTGAAGCTGTGAAGTCTATCATCAGTGGACGGATCTCTGCTGTGATAATCTCGGGGTTTAACCTTGAGCACAACAAGCTGCATGTCACAACTAGCATAAATCTAAGATTAAATCAATAAAAGTCGCTTAGCTTCCGTCTGAAACCGGATTTTTATACTAATCCATTCGGATGGAAACATCCCTGTATGTTCCACAGACGTGATATACTATTTAGCATCTACTCTTAATGAGTTCAGAATTACTGTTTTTAACTTTGAAAGCTGAAATTTGTTAAACAAGATTGTGACAGATTAAAGCTCTAACCTCTCCATCTCATTTGGTTTTGTGACGTCTTCTCAAGTAGTTTGTCATATATTTTTGCTCCACGCTGCAGGTAAAGACAAAATCATATTTGTCACCAAAGAGGATCATGAAACACCGAGCAGTGCTGAGCTTGTAGAGGAAGACCCCAATGATCCATATGAGGAGCAAGGTGAGCTGGTCTCTGGATGAGTGTCTCTGGTTTCTGTTATGCAACGTCTCAACCAACCTGGACTTCCACTCTTTTCCTTTTAGGTCTGATTCTCCCCAGTGGGGAGATAAACTGGAACTGTCCCTGCCTGGGCGGGATGGCCAGCGGTCCCTGTGGGACTGAATTCAAGGACGCCTTCTCCTGCTTCCACTACAGTAAGGAGGAGGTGAAAGGCTCTGACTGCCTGGAGCAGTTCAGGACCATGCAGGAGTGTCTGCAGCGCTACCCAGAGCTTTACCCAAAGGAGGACGACGCACCGTCCAGCCAGGCGTCTGAGGAACCGTCAGATCCAGCAGCTGGCTCTGAGAAGGACTCTGATCCCACACTGCCTAACACAGAGAGCTCAGCAGAGAGCTAATACTGAGCCTTACTGTGGAGCTCATGGCTCATTTCACATTCAGTCATCTTGTTATACATCTGAAAAAAAAAGAGATTTTTCCAATAAATATTCATCAGAACTAAAAGTACAAAGATAAAAGGGCTTGTTTTGTGGAGAGAAAAAATCCTAAACAAAAACAGGTAAAACTCGTATCATACAAGCTGATCATGTAGCTGTTTGGCAAAAATAAGCCTGCTTGAGTAAAAGAGGCCAACAGCAGCTACTGTCAAGTCAACAATCATTTCTATAGGCAGGTGATTTCTCTGCAGAACAGAACTCATTTCATGGGAGCAGAACCGTTACAGTTTCAATTCTGTGACAGATTATCAGAACTCATTAAGGTTTGACACTATGTGGGTTCCTCAGGTCAAAGATGGGTTAAACAGGAGATAATTACGTGACTTTGGTCTGTGATCTTACAGGACCAAGCTCATCATGCTCACCGGGTGCACATTGTGTATACTTCTGTTTGCCTTTCTGTCTACTCTGATTGATCATAACTTCAGTAACTTGTGTTTTAAACTATTGGTTGTGCCCTCCTTTTTACAAATGGGTTTTACAAAATTTCATAGAAAGCTCAAAGTGTATTTTATTTTCACCGTCCTGTGGCTGAATTCTCAGAGATATGAAGACTTAATGTACCGAAGAATACTTCAGTCACTTTCCATTGTGAGCTCCTCAGTGTTGTTTCCACTGTTGCCTCTCAGGCTGCACTTATTCTTCTTAATTTATATCCAGACTTGAAGTATTTACCTCATCTGAACCAAACTCAACTTTTTGTGTGCAGCAAAAGAACGATTGCAGTGAAAATTGCTGACAGTTTTGTAATAAAAAGCATTGTAACTCTTCATTGTTTTGCAATTTATTTAAAAAATATATATTAATGTAACCAACCAAGTAAAACTATCCTGACCATTAAAAACAAATGTTTTCAGTTGGACCTGGACTTGTGGCATACTGAGAATACTCCAGGATATTACCAACTATCAAGCACGGTGGTGGCAACATCATGCTATGGACCTTTTATACTGCATGTGGTAATGTTGCAATGCACAAAGTGTTTAAAAAACATGGAGAACACCACAGATGAGCAGGTCAGCATTAAGGTCAGAACTCAAGCCTGCTAAATTGTATTGTTAATTTTGATCTTGGCAATATTAAATATTAAATGTGAGGTTATCACAAGGGCCACAACTGTATTTTTTATTGCCTAGCTGCATATTCAGTCAATCTGGAGGGAAATCTGAGTTGCAGCTTCCAGCTTGGTGCAAACTTTAAGGTTTCTTGCACATCTTTTAGATTTTGAATCAATTAACTCTAATTTAAAATCTAAAATACTGAGTATGACCAGACTGCTTCTGTATGATTACTTGCAACCAAAGCTTGAGCTTTTGTATGAAAAGTTGTAATTATGATGGCTAATGTTGTGCGCTTTCATTATGAACAGAATTTAACATATTAATAATGCCTATTTAATCAAAGCACAGTAAATGGGCATTTCAAGCATTCAACACGTCCCTCCTGAAAATGAGATCCAGATCTCAACGGGGTTTACCTGGTTAAATAAAGGAAATACATTTTAGTTTTGGAGAATTCATCATTTCTCAGAAATTGTGAACATTCAGAGTGCATTCAAATGATTAGGATCAGATTTTGTCACGCATTGTATCACACTTTGTATTATGACAAAACACAGGTTGGTCTCCATGTTGGTCTGCTCAGTCTGTGCGACTTCAGCCTCTTCCAGGGATCAATAATTATCAAACATCCCTGTGGAGCTACTGTATTTTCATTGGCGAACCCTTCCAGACCAAAGGTAACGTAGAAACCAATGGGGACGGAAAGGGAAGAGGGACTGGCCCCAATAAGTACACAGATTCTACGCAGATGCTTGTTTTGTTGCATCAGTTGATCCTGCCTTCGGTGTGCAGCCTGAACTTTGCCTCCTTGGTCTCTGCTGCAAACGTATAACAGAGAGAAGCCTCCAGGATGTCGGATTTAAAGGATCTATGTAGCGGTCTACCCCTGGATCCTTTGCCGCCAAACCGAGGAAGAGATCCAAATGTGCCACACGCTCCGGTCCGGACTCCTAACCTCACGGCTGAGGAGGAACGAGTGAGTAACTCCTGACATCTGTTCTTCCATGGAAGTATTTCGTTGGAAGACGTTTTAGCTGTAGTTGTTATTGCATGCATTTCATGGTAATGTTTACTACCATTACCATTTAAATACACACTGTAAACTGAAACCTGCATAACACCCATTAAAAATATAAAAACTAACTACATGTAGATGCATCTCTGCCTGTTAATAATGTATGAATGACAACACTATTAAAAGATCCACATTTACCATGGAAGTGATAGAGCTGAGAGCAGTAGCCAGAGCCTCATCTGCACTCTGTGTTTTCTTGCATCACTCTCTGTTGGTTCAACCTCGAAATTGATTATTTTCAGAGGTCCTAAAATGATTGCCCAAACCCAGAAAAAAAACACCTCAGTCAATAATTAAAGGAGGGAAGCAGGGAACGATCTACCTCTGACATGAAAACTTGAGAAAAAAGGAATGACAGATTTGTGTGACAAGGCTCTGCTTTCACTAATTCACAGTAAATCGTCTTTATCCTTCTACAGCTGGCACTGAGAAATGCTCTGCGTTACTTCCCACCGTCCCACCATGCAACACTCGCGTCTGAATTTGCTCAGGAGCTCCGGCAGTACGGACATATATACATGTACCGCTTCTGCCCCGCGGTGCGGATGAGGTATGGGGCCCCCACTGTTAACCCGGTTAAGAATTTCCAGGGGTCAAAGTTAGACATTAGAGTTTCTCAGGATTAAATGTCTTGAAATTCCCTGAACTTCATATAATCATCTAAATTTAAATAAAATATGTTGAAAAAAATTGAAGTCCTACATTTAGGTTTTATAACAAATGTAATGCAAATACCACGGATAGGTTCTACCCATTGCTAAATCATTATGTAACTGTGCTTTCCAAAAGTATTTATACTCTTCATACATTTCCAAATTGTCTTATGTTCTACGTATTTCATCAGAATTTTATGTGATAGACCAATTGTCTATTTCATAATTGTGAAATGAAAGAAAAAATACACATTTTATTTGCAAATGGACATCTGAAAGGCGTGTTCACCCTAGTTACACTGATACCCCTAAATAGAATCACATGCAGCGGTTTTCATTTAGAAGTTGCCCAACCAGTAAATGAAGTCATTGTGTATTTATTTTAATCTCAGAGGCGTAACACAAGTGCAGCAGCTACAATGCTAAAGGCTCTGAAATTTGCTAGAGAATGTTAAACAATAGGTTACAAAACAATATCCTTAGATATGAGCTTTATAAAGTGAACTGTTCAATTCATAATCATAACATGGAACATTTGACATGGAAGGACATCTAAAGAGAGGATTATTCAGTGAGCAACAGAGACTCTGTGGTGACTCTGGCGAAGCTACAGAGGCACATGGGTGGAAAACACTGTTAAACGGACAACTATTACTCATGCACTCTAGAAATCTGGCCTTTAAGCAAGGAAAAAATTACTGTAAAAAAAAGAAACATCAGAAAACAATAATTTTTGCACAAGTATGGAATAAAGCAAAAAATTTGGAAGAACCAAAATGGGCTTTTTTTGGCCTGCATGAACAACACATGTCAACCTGAGATGAAACATAGTAGTGGCTGCATTATACTTTGGGGATATTTTCTTCTGCTGGGACAAGGAAGTTTTCTTCAGAAATACATGGAGATAATTTCAAGGTAATCCCAGAAGAAAACTTGTTAGAGGCAGTAAAAGACATCAGACTGGGCTGAAGGTTCATCTTCCAGTGACAATCAGCGAACAACCGGAGCTTCAGAATGGTTTGGATGAAAACACATTCACCTTTTCGATCAAAATCTATTTGAGAATTAATAGCTATCCCATCGTGTCATACGTTTAAGATTTTAATAGACAAATTTTAAAAGAATGTGTCAATTTTCTTTGACTTTCACAATTTTTCATGGCTTTTTGTTGGTCAATCACAACAAATTGTAATGAAAGGAAGGAAGCTGTAATGTGGCAAAAATGTGAAAAAGTTTTTTTTTTCTTTTTTTTACATCAGCTTTCATTCATATCTTCAGAAATGAAATAATGTGTTTTAACAACTTATGCTTCATGCTAATAAAAAAATCAAAGATACTAACCAGCATTGTGTCAAGATACTGTTGAGACTTAAGGTAATTTCCTGCACTGCTGCTATGACATGAATGCCTGTCTCTTCTGCAGAGCCTATCCTATAGATCAGTATCCCTGCCGCACACGGCAAGCAGCAGCTATGATGCTAATGATCATGAACAACCTGGACCCAGCTGTTGCTCAGGTGAGCGTTTTGCGATCGGCTTGACTAACCATGTCTAATTTAATATCACGAAGAGGGGCGTCCAAGTTCAGGCCTCAAAAGCAACTATCCAACAACGTTTAGGTGCAAACCTTCTCCAATACCATTGAGTAAATGACCTATTGGTTAACAGTCGTCTCCAGAGGAGGAAGTTCAGTCATGTGACAGGTGTTGGAGCAGGGACGCCTCTAAAGGTTGCAGGATAGTAGACGGACGTGGGCAGCCCTGAAATGAAGGAAACCAACTTTCCTCCTCCTGCAGTTTCCCCAGGAGCTCGTCACGTACGGAGGGAACGGACAGGTGTTCAGTAACTGGGCCCAGGTGAGTCCAGAGCAAACCCAAAATATAATCTATCTCTTATACTTACTACATGCTAACTTGAACAGCTGAATAATAACTGTGTTCAGTTTCGCCTTGTGATGCGCTTCCTGAGTGAGATGACTGAGGAGCAAACTCTAGTCATGTACAGCGGTCACCCCATGGGCTTGTTCCCCAGCCTGCCTTCCTCTCCGCGGGCCATCATCACTAACGGCATGGTACCGGCAGAACACACGCCACGTGCTAACAACAGACACAAACAACAAACTCACATTTGTTTCTGTGTGTTTGTCCTGTTCATTTCCTCAGGTTATTCCAAATTATTCCTCCAGAGAACAATATGAGAGGATGTTCGCTCTCGGCGTGTCAATGTAAGTCTTTTCCAAACTGCTGGACTGATTGTGATGGAAAACAAAAAAGAGAAGACAGACACCGTGTCTTCTCGAAAACAGAGCAGATAATGCATTTTATCTGCTCTGTTTTCCAGGATGCAGTGATACTGCAATTCATAAGTGCAATGGTTGAAACCAAAAAAAATGTACATTTTTCAGTGTGGATTTTCTCTCATCCACACAGATATCAAATCATGCCTACTGAATCAAATATAGACACAATTCCCCACTACTGTTTAAATAAATCTACATTTGCAGATTGCTCCTCACTCATGCATTTTTGTTCTCTTCAACAGGGTTCTGGTATATTTCTAGCTGGATATTCATTTTCTATGCTTTTAGAAATGTTCATTTAAATCTGTCGATTTGGTTGAAAGAAAATCTACAAACTGCAGTGGAAAGACACTAAAGATGAATGTCTGTTGGCTTCATCCATCCAAAAACCAGCTTTGACGTGTGTTTTGGGATCTTGTTCCTGTTAAATGTGTGCAGGTTTCACGTATTTCACCTAAGCTATCATCCTAAAGTTAATTTTTTTAAAAATGGTTGAATTAAAAGAAAATCTTCATAAACTGGATAAAGCTCAAGCAACAGTGTCACCATAGAGTCTTATTCAAGGGCTGGGGAAGGGCTGGTTGAAGTTTTATCAGGGGAAGCATTTTCTAGCAAAGGAAACTGCATTCTCGACTATTTCCAAAACCCAGATGCATCTCTCTCATGTGTTGCCCTTATTATGAGTGAAGTTAAATCCTGGCATTCTTAAATAAGGCCCTTTTCCTGCTGGAAAACGCTGACTCAGATGTGAATGTTGATTCCAGGAAAGAAAAAAAATGTGTGCAGTCAAAATATTACCTTGGACCACAGAGTGGTTCAGCCATGGACTGTCCCTTTGCAAAGAGCTGAGCACTTTTCTCTGTTCTTGTTCCACGCTGAGTGTTTGGGAACATTTTCATTTCCCACCGATCAGGAGCCTGTTCTCTGGTTCTGGAGTTGTCTAGAAGACGCATTTAAAACTTACTGACACGTTTCTCGAAATACTTAAATGCAATACTGAGTTTGGTGCTTGTTTAAATTAGCTTAGAAATATTTTCCTTTCTCTTCATTCTTAAGTTGAATGTCTCGGTTCTTGTGCTGTAAATTAAACAAGCCAACTACAATGAAATGGAACTGGGCCAGGTAGACGGGCTTTTTGTCTGTCGGCCATATTGGATTTAACACAAATTATTTCTTGCATTTGCAGCTGATGGCCAGTAGTTGATAGTGTATTTTATGATGCATTAGTGTTCACTTCAGTGGTCTGTGTGCGTTTATAACAAAAAAATCCACAAGAAGCACAAGAAAATGACTTTTAGACAGCTGTCCACTGTAGTGACCTCTATGCATGAAAAGGTTAATTTGGCATTCTTGCAAATTATTGCTTACAAACTTCTGACCGGCACAGTATTCATATTGTGTTACAGCTACGTGGTGTAATTTGTGTCCTGCTGTTGTTTGCATACAGGTATGGCCAAATGACAGCAGGCAGTTACTGCTACATTGGACCTCAAGGGATCGTTCATGGCACAATGGTTTGAAAAAATAAAAATAAAAAATCAGATCCCCACATCTAATCCACATCATGACAAACTGCAGCATATTGTTGCAGCGTCTACATAATGATCTGAAGGTTATTTTTTAAATATGTTTTCTCTGTGCAGCTGACTGTACTAAACGCAGGTCGGAGGTACCTGGGCACCGACGACTTGAGGGGCCGCGTCTTCGTGACGTCAGGCCTGGGCGGAATGAGCGGCGCCCAGGCCAAAGCGGCCGTCATCGCAGGCTGTGTCGGAGTGATTGCCGAGGTCGGTTGGTTTCCAGTCGTTCCTGTGTCTCACTGAAAGTCACTTTTGAGAGCCAGAATAAGTAAAAACGTTTGTCGTTCCTGTGTAGGTGGACGAAGCGCCGCTGAGGAAGAGACATGAGCAGGGTTGGGTCATGGAGGTGACCAGCAGCTTGGAGCAATGCATCAAACGCATCCGGTAACACAGAAGAACACATCGTCATAATTCATTCCCTACAAATAATATCTTTGTCGGATGGTTAAAATGTTATCTATTATAACGGTAGCTGTTAGCACTGTTGCCTCGCAGCAAGAAGGTCTTGAGTTTAAATCCTAGTCCGGGTCTTTCTGTGTGGATTTTGCTTGTATCAAATTTCTTAAGGACAGCAAAAATGATGAAGAGACATTTATGAGCAACACAACCCACAAATCTGAGTTAGCTGTGCCAGTTCTGTCAGGAGCAATGGGCCAGAAACACATTAAACACTGTGAGATGTTTGTGACAGGACACAAATGTGCTGATTCAAGTCATGCAGTTAAAAAGGATGTCTAGGAAATAAAACAATAGTGTTTATACATCTTTAGATATGCACTGAAAATAAAACTAAAAGTAAATATATCTTGCAAATCCAACTGCAATCAAGTTTGAAGGATATGCATTTTGAAAACTGATGAGTTTCATCTTTAATATCTCTCTGTTGTTGTCTCTCAGAGAAGCCAGGACCTCCAAGACCCCCCTCAGTTTGGGATACCATGGGAATGTCGTAGACTTGTGGTGAGTGAGCTGTGAAAACTCTCACTGGACACAGTCAGGGCCTGTGTTAAAAATAAAACACTTTAGCTCAATTGATGCTGAAATTGGTCCAACTTTTCTGTTTATAAACAGGGAGCGGCTGCTGCTGGAGTTTGAGAGGACGGGGGAGCTCCTGGTGGATCTGGGTTCAGACCAGACGTCGCTGCACAACCCCTACAACGGGGGCTACTACCCCGTCCCACTCAGCTGCCGCCAGGCCAACCAGCTCATGTCCACAGACCCCAGACGCTTCCAGAGCGTCGTCCAAGAGAGGTTCAGTTCAATTAATCTCAGAGCTGAACCGTGTGCAGCATTTCGTGGCTGATATTGTTTTTACTACCATGCAACCAATGCAATTACAGCCTCAGAAGACACATAAAGGCCATCAACAAGTTGTCGGATGCAGGTATGTTCTTCTGGGATTACGGCAATGCATTCCTGCTGGAGGCCCAAAGAGCAGGTGAGTTATTTATAAAACATGATACAAAGAGTATCAGATTCAGGGAAGATTTGAGCAGCAAACAGGAACATGTTTTTGGCTTTAATAGGTGCGGAGGTCAGCAAAGTTGGTGGAGGAGCAACCGAGTTCCGGTATCCGTCTTATGTCCAACATATTATGGGGTGAGTATATATCCAATGATATGTTGGTCCAGTTAGTGCAGCTAAGCAGCATCAACTTTATTTTATGTTGGCCAGATAATAAAATAATAGATTCTTGCTGCAGGGACATTTTCTCTTTGGGCTTCGGGCCGTTTCGCTGGGTTTGCACGTCTGGCGATCCACAAGACCTGGCCGTAACCGACGACATCGCCGCTAAGGTGCTGGAGGAAATCGCTGCCAACGTGTCGGAACGTGTAAGGCAGCAGTACAGAGACAACATCCGCTGGATCAGAGAGGCCGGGAAGCACAAAATGGTCAGCCAAAGAAGATCTCCAAGTAGAGAATTACATGGAGACAAAAACAAAATTGTTAGTTTTTAACCTGTGTTGTTTCTTGCTTAGGTTGTTGGATCTCAAGCTAGGATTTTGTACTCGGACCAGAAAGGAAGAGTGTGCATTGCTTTAGCCATAAACCAGGCTGTTGCTGACGGAAGAGTCTCAGTAGGAAGATGAACTCAGCTGCAGTCTTAATAATAGTGAACTGACACGTGAATCTTAGTGTTGTGGTTTTCTGTTCTGCTCCTTCAGGCTCCGGTGGTCATCAGCAGAGACCACCACGATGTCAGCGGCACCGACAGCCCCTTCAGAGAGACCTCCAACGTGTACGACGGCTCTGCGTTCTGTGCAGGTGCGTGTTTTGCGCACAGCTAAGATGATGAATCTGTTTTGAGGTGGAAATTTGTGATTTTTGCTGCTTGTTCTTTCTGACGCTTCAGCACCTTGCAGAAGTATTCACACCCCTGGAAAATCATGCAATGTTTCCCTTTCACCACAAAGCAATGTGCTACTTTATGTTGGTCTATGACATGAAATCCCAGTATAATTAAATGACTTTAGAGGCTATGACGTGAAAAAATGTGAATAAGTGCAATTAATATGTTGTAATTATTGACTTTGTAAAAGTAAATATAGTTAAATAGTTTGTCAATAATGTGCAGGTAGTTACAACTTCAGGTCTACAAAGCTGATCATTCATGAATTTACTTTTTGAAACTATTTCAGGTTTTCAGCTGTCAAACATTAACATAACCTTGGTTATGTTAATCAGTAAATATGCCAGGTTTATTTATCACCACAGTTTCATCCTGTGCAGAAGAAACTGTGACGATTTTGAAAGAAGCCCCGAGGTAGTTTGCAGCAAAACCTGATTTGGGTTTTGTTTTTCTTCCAACATGGCAAAGACCCAAAACACAGAAGCTCTTCCTCCAGGAAACCAGAGTATTACTAATAAGATCAGGAGTGACTAACAATTTTCACCCAATAATTTTTTTGGCTTTTATTTAATCACTTCATTTCTGGGTGCAAAGTGAAATACGGTAATTATGCACTCAAAATAAACCTCAGTTGCTTCGAAAAGCTGTTTATCTTTCTTCCTTTTCTTTTTTTTTTACTTGGAAAACACTTTTAAAATCATAACAGTTTTGTATGATTGTCTATAATTTTCCAGCTGTAGATGTGACATAAAAGAATAAAAGAGACATTTTAGATTTTTCGGTGCTTCCTTCCCTCAGATATGGCCGTCCAGAACTTTGTTGGCGATGCCTTCAGAGGTGCCACTTGGGTCGCTCTGCACAATGGCGGCGGTGTTGGCTGGTGAGGGCAGTAAACAGTAATCTGGCTGTGTCGACGCGAATCACTGTGTCCTCATGTCTGTCTCCCACCGTCAGGGGAGAGGTAATAAACGGAGGATTCGGCTTGCTGCTGGACGGCTCCGACGAGGCGGCGAAGCGCGCCAGGTCGATGCTCAACTGGGACGTTTCCAACGGGGTGAGGCTGCAGGCGGAGCAGCAGCTCGATGCATCGGCGTGGAGCCGCCGCTCCGGTCGGCTGCATTCCTGTGTGGTTCTGCTTGTTGCAGGTGGCTCGTCGCTGCTGGTCTGGAAACACAAACGCCTACGAGACGATCCAGCGCACCATGGAGGAGAACAGCCAGCTCCGCGTCACCCTGCCGTTTCCAGTGCAGGACGAGCATGTGCTGGACCGAGCCCTGCAGGGATAACCGGTGACGATTTAACCTAATTAGACACAGAGAGCAGAGGAAGCCAGCAGCTGCATTTACTTCAGTGTATTTATCAAAATGAGGCCTTATTCAGCAGTATGAGTTATACAGATTTAGAAGAATCACCCACAGTGTTGATGTCATGATCTGAAAATGTGTTGTAATAATGTCTGTTTTAAAGAATGACGTTGAGACGCACACTGTTTCCAACTTTCGATGGATGGACCATCGATACATATCACTAATAATACATATTGATACTAATATATATCAATGGGATGGAGAGATGATATCACCCACAAAATAAATTGGACAGCTTTTAGGAAAGGCCATTATAAAGAGGAAAAGTTCAATGCAATTGAATACTTTTACCAAGTTTGATCACTTTTATCTATTTTTTGTCCTGCAAATTAATAAATAAAATATTTGTTTTAATATTGAAGATTTAAATGGCTGTTCGTGTCTCATAGTGTTGTAATCTAAATCTCATTTACTTGTGGTGAATCGTGAATAAAACAAGATGTTTTTCTCCTGTCTAAGTAAAAAAAACGCCTTATACCAATCAATAGTTTATGAGTTAGCAAGAAAGTATTGGCTTTTTTTTTTTTTTTTTTTTTTTTTGGAAAAAGTATTTTGGAAGGAAACCAAATAGAGACATAGAAGACACAGTTACGCAGAGCAACACCTGATACTCATGTCTCAACAGGATGAAAATGAGAAAGCAAAGGTTAAAAATGTTCATGCTTGTCTTTAACTCAGACATCTCCAACAATAATTTGTATGGAAAGCTAAATTATCATAAAATAACTGAACTAGATTCTCAAACTACTTTTCAAGGATAAATTTGATCACATTTTCCCTCTCTATTGAGATGACTTTAAACTCAATATATCTGAAATACATTATCCTATCTGGATTAGTAATTGCTGATATTTACTACCGTGTTCTTAATGGGAAAACTTTCATTCCAGATGTCTAAAATCCCAGTAAAACATTTTCAGCTAGACATTTGACATGAACTATATTAATATTATATTGATATTATATTGTCATATTAAGTCATATTAACTTAAAACAGGAGCAATTGCAAATACAGTTATTAACATTTATACAAATAAATAAAATGTGATTGTCTTCTTGGAATTCTTTGTTTTTTTTTTGTTGTTTTTTTTTTTGTTTTTTGGTTGGGGTCTAGTTTGAATATCTAGGGCATAATACCTAATAATTAAATATATAAATAACATTCTCTGTCTGCAAAAGTTCAATCACCTGAAAGGTTGATCTAAAATATCAGCCTTGACTAGAAAGAACTGAATTTTGCAAATCTGCGTCTTACACAGTCCTCGCACATATCTTTTGAAGACCAAAAAACCTATAAAAATCCTGCCTTTCACTTGAGTTTATTGGGTGGAGCGACTAACAAAACAACTTTACAGTCACTGGCACATGGTAAGACAAATGAAGCTGAAGCGTTTATGCAAAGTGTCATTTAGGGTTGTTTTTTTAAGAGTCTGGGATCCCTTAATGAACAACGTGTAACTTCCTGTTTCAGTGCCGTTACACAGAGTTCCTTCGCTGCAACTCAGTGTTCACAAAGGGAACAACAATAAAACATGTAATTAAAGGGAGTTAGATGTGTGCTGAATTTCACGAGCCAGCAAGAAAAGAGTTTATTTGACTAAGGTTGCATATTACTCAGAGCAATAACTAAAATGTTTTAAAAGCAGCAAAGGGACCTGGATGTTTTTTATTTTTTAATTTATGTCCAGATCACCTTAAACTACATTAAAAGCGTCCAATAAGACCCTCAGACATCTTTGGAATAATAAAAGACATTTTATTTCTGTACAATAACTCCCCTCCATAAACTTGTCACTATTAATGTTAAATTAAGCAGGTTTATAATTTCACAAAAGCTCTACACAGAAAACCAACAGGTGATTACTATCAAAGTGTCTCAGATTTGTCGTCATGAAGTTATTATGAGGGTTTTTTTTTTTAATCAGTCAGAGGTTTGCGGCCGAGCCTGGTGGAGGAGAAAAACGTTTTCTCCTTTTCCTTCAAGTTGAGATCTTTCCTCCACATGATCAGAATTCCTCCAGATTGATCTTCGAAGATGGTCTGAAACGTTTCTGTCACTGTTTACAGTGAGAAGTTCTTCTGTCAGAGAAGATGAATAAAACTCAAAGAGCATTTAATAACAAAAACAGTCTTAAAACACGCAAATTACTTTTTCATCTCCTTCCATTGAAGGCCTCATTTTTCTTTGGGAAGGCTACTTTTTTTTGTCTTGGAAAAATATTTCTAGTTCAGATTTTCTCCTGAAAAAATCAATGGTTAGATTTTTTTTTAATGTATCTTGTTAATAAAGTCGAAAATGAGGAACCTAAGCTGAGGACAGTAACACTTTGATTAGATCTAAACAGGAACTTAAGGCAGATAAAGAGAAGATCATATTTATAAGAGACATGGGGTGAGCACGGTTTCTGAGCATTTGAAAGCATTTTTTCTGACTAGATGAGCAAAATCAGTCTAAATTTTTGAATATATCACCAAAATGTATTTGTTTTTAAATCATTCTCTGATCAGTCGTAAATCAAATACTATTTTAGCCATGTTCACAGGCTTCTAACAATTGCTTGGTAAAAAGAAAGAGAAAAAGAAACAGTCTACAGGGGAAAGAATATTTTAATAGAACATGACTTACTATTTTTGAGCCACGCTACGGCCCCCAATCCTTCAGGATCCTAACAACGCCTCTGTTTTGCACTGTGGTTTGAATATATGCAACAACGACCTGCCATAAGTTAGTGTTTTCCCGCTGGCTGCGATATTTTTTTCCAGGGATCAAGTTTCCGTTTCAGCAGCCGTGAGGTCTGCCGATGACCAGCATTGTTCTCAGCTCTCTCTCCGTCCCTGCTGGTTGTCCGTCGTTACGTGCCTGTTCCTTTAAGAAATCTGTGAATGGTGACTGAACTTGAGCTTTCCGCGCTGACGTAAAGGGTTACAGAGGTTGATGTTCCCTCAGAAAGCGGCAGAGATCTGTAATGAGGACCGCATAGGGGGGTGGAACTGATTTTCTTATTACTATTTATGCTCATTTTTAATGCTTCAAATTAAGTTTTAAGTTGCCTTGTCTTTACTTTTTGCGAACATAACGGTTCCGCTTAAACCTCCGCCCTTTTCTGAGATACTCTTTTGCCTTATTTTCAGATTTGCCTCTTTTTTTTTCTTGTTCTTTTTTCTTTCTTTTTTTTTTCTTTTTTTTGCCTTTGCAGTCTAAACAGTCTGGAAATACCAAAGTCCTCTTGTTGGATCACAATGCCGCTGGATTGCTCCTGTTGGAGACGGCAGTGAGCTTCAGTCGGTTCGGTTTTAAGTGAAAATGCTTCATATTGAGGAGGAGGAGCAGGAGGGGACCCCGAGCCCCGCGCAACACGGGACGGCGCTCCGCAGCAGCGGCTCCTCCGGCGTGGGCACCAGCAGCAGCAGCTGCCCCGTGGGGCTCCTGCCACCTGCTTACCCTAAAGCGGAGTTCAAGAGAAACGCGGTGACTGATGACTATAAGATCACGTCTCAGGTTCTTGGTCTGGGAATCAATGGCAAAGTGCTGGAGTGTTACTGTAAGAAAACCGGGGAGAAATGCGCCCTGAAGGTTTGTATTTCCTTTCATTTAATGTCTTAAAAACCATCAATAATTAATTTCCCCTCGATTTTTGTTTCTGCTTTAAAATCCTACATTAGCTTACATTAGTTAACTTTCTTGTAATTAAAATATAATTATTACATAAATAATTTTTAAGCAGTAATCTAATATATTGCCCAGACATTGATGTGTTTTTTCCTCTCTTTTTTCTTTCGCTGCCTGGACAATGATATGCTCTGTAATGATATTGCATAATAGTCTGTATGACTCTGGCATTTAACAAAAGTAGTAATTTTCCTCTCATCCACTCCACAGTGAGTGTTCAGCAGTGAGCTCAGATTTAATCAACAAGCAGCGCGTTGCAGCGAAGCTTTCTAAACAATAAACAGGAAGAGCGGCTTCAAGTGACTTCTTCCGAGAGTTTTTCTTTTGGAAAGTCTGAAGCTATGACTAAGCAGGTATGGTGAAATGTTGGCAGCTCCTGCATTCCTGGTCAGGACTCATTTATGAGTAGCACACTCTTCAAAACAGCTGGTTAAAGAAAAAAAACAACAACACCTAATTAGTGTGATTTTTATTTATTTATTTATTTATTTTTCTGGCTTTGGCCTGGACTGAACTAAAAGAGGTTTGGGTTTGAAATTAGCACACTGAGTTTTCATTCCCATTCAGTGGTTGTCAGATGTTGCAGGTGAAATATTGTCAGAGGAAGATCATTTTCAACAGAATTGAAAAATTAATTATAGTCAAACATTTAAAACTTTTGAAATTTCCTTTATTCGATTATTTTTGTTGTTGTTGCTTTTTAATAAACTTTTCTCCCTTCAAATTGTGTTTTTTTTCTTCCTTAGAATAAACTAGCAGTAAAGTGAGAGCTACGTCTTTCTCCAACACTAACAAACCGCTTTAAAATGCCGTTATTCATTCAAACAAACTGAAATTAAATGTTTCTTCTTGTTATGTTTGTGGAATATCAAACAAGATGTGTTACATTTTTTTCTATATTTAGAAAAAAAAAGCTTTTAAGTGCCTCTTTCTTCACTGAGGCCTTTTCTGTGAATAATGTTCCTGCTTGCGTTGGCCTTCAGCTTTTCTCCTGACAAACGTTGCCACTCGCTGTACACGACCTGTTCAAATCTTCTGTTGCGTCACATTATTTATTCCAGCTGTACGCTTTCAGCTGTCAGACATAACAATCACTGAAATGACGACAGCTACTTTTCTGAATACCTATAAACACACCATTATTACTCAGACGGCTCTTGCACCTAATTTAAGGCAACACTTCACAACAGGAAACACTTTCAGCTCTTGGTCTGCTGGCAGGGATAAACTTCCCCTGCGCTGCTTGTTATGTGTTGGCAGGCTGATGCAGAGACCGACTCCCCCCCCCCAGCGGAAGCTGAACGTTTTCTCACATCCATTGCTCCTCCAGGATTCAGATTGCACTTGTGATTTTCTCGAGGACTGAAGCGTGGATCCATCCAGAGAGCGCGGGGGGGTGGAAGGGGGACGTCATAAATGAATTATGTTACTGAATAGGAGCCTCAAAGTTTCAGTTTCAGCGCCAATTTGAGACTCTGGTCTTGCGTGAACATAAGAAATGTGTTTTTGGTGTTTCGTCAGATTCTCTACGACACTCCTAAAGCCAGACGCGAGGTTGAGCTTCACTGGCGAGTGTCGGGAGGCCCCCACATCGTGCGAATCCTCAGCCTGTACGAGAACATGCACCAGGGGAAGAAATGTCTGCTCATTGTGATGGAGTGGTGAGTGTCACCAACAATCGAACAAATTCAGACACAGACAGCTTTAACCACGCGCTGCCAAACAGATAATAACTACCTGCGACTACAAGAAGTCTCCTAATCCCAAAGCTAAAAACTGGGGTTTCATTAAAATTGGCCCCTAAACAATGGTTACATCAAAATGCAGAAAACTAACCATAAATGGGTGTTTTTGGGACTCTGCAGCCAGAGTCACTGTCTTTGTTTCAGGCAACAAGTTAAGCAAATCAAGTTAAACAACAAAAAGCTCATAAATGCAAGTCAGGGAGAAAAATGCCAGATGATTCATAGAGGTGTAATCAACACTGCTTGCTTTTTATTTGTTTATGGCTTTTTGGTAGTTGTGTAAAAGAAGAACCTGTTCTGGTGTGCTCCACGTTTTCCTCTCTTAAAAAGCTTAGAGGTAAGACATTTCCACAAAACCTGTGTCTCATCTCCCACAACTAAATTTAAGCTATTTTCAATAAAACATGGCCACGGAAAAATGCACCCCCCCCCTCCCCCATTTTTTTTTTTTTTACATTTGCTCTCAAGTTAAAAACAGCAACTTGGTCTCTGACTTAGATCAATGTTTATTTTTCCACCTTTCTATCACCTGTGAGCCAGAAGTTTTTATTTTAATGTGATTTTTCGTGTCTATAACACGTGTTCCTTTTATTTTTTTTACTTTTGCTCATACTTTACTGTAAACTTTTAAATATTTCATTCTGTTTCTTTTTAATTATTTTATTCACAATTATCAGCTCTTTTGTCAGTGTCTGCTGTTTTTAAAGTTGTTTAGAAATCAAGCCTGCTTGTTCTGCTTTGGCCCAGTTTGGGTTTAAGGAAAGTTACTGTTATGCTGTCCTGCACGTTTATCCTCTGAATCCTTGTTTACCCTGAACCCTTAATCTCCCCTGGACTGTTTTTGGTCTGCGTTTCGATTAGTGCTGATATTTATGTGAAACACATCCTCTGATGTTGACAGACTCGCCCAAATCTCTCCTCCTCTGTAGCTTAAAACCTTCTGAGGTGCTGCCAAGTTTGTGAGGTTTACTCTGTAACCTTACTGTTTGCAAAGTCACTTCAAAACTTTAGCTGTACCATATTTTAATTCAGTGTAATGGTTGCAGACTTCTGACGTCACTACCTTTGTTGCACTAAAGTGATGAGCCAGAAAATACGTCAGCATCAATACTGGTAGTCAGAACATTTCTTTGTTTGTTTTTTTTTGTTTGTTTTTTTGCACAGAAGTTGCTCTAAACTCGGTGAAAACTGTTAATTTTCAAAAATGTATTAAATTAAAGTAATTCCCTATTTTTTCTTTCTGTCTTTAAAGGAGTGGAGTTATGGAAAATCAACTCTTTTGAGATTTACATCTTGTTACAAAGTCAATACCTTTATAAAATAACTTTATACTATTATAAAGTTATAAATGTAATATAAGTACGTTTAAATGAGATTTTTTTTTTTATGAAAAGTAATTTAAGTCAGATGTTCAGCTAATATTAAAAGTGACTGAAAACCAATGGATTTTAATTAGGGAAATTAAAATGATTAACTGTAGGAGGCGTCAGTCAGTCTCTAAGTAGCAAAACTAGACTGCTCTGCAGATTTGCAGCCGCCTTTAAGGAATTATTGCCTTAACACAAGCTCCTGTTTCTTACTGAAAAGTTACTTGTATGATGGTTTTGTCTTATTTCAAGTGTACTGAGATATTTGCACAAAAAACTAGAATAAAAATACTTGCAAAGATTTTGTGTTTTTGCAGGGTAAAATGTAATATTTTACAAGTTATTTCCAAATTACCCCAGCTTTATTTGAATATACTTTAGGGACATTTCCAGATTCATTGTCAAAATTAGGTAAAACTTTTTAATGTGGATAAAAAAAGTACTAGTTACATTGGCAGATGTTTTCACTGAAGACATGAAAAAATGCCTTGCTGTAGGTAAGACATTTTTACCTACAGCAAGACAGGTAGTACCACTAGTACCACTAAAATTACTAGTGGTACTAGTAACTTTTAATCAATATTATTGACGTAAAACAATCTCTTTGATTTTGCTGAAAAGTTACTTGTAAGTTAGTTTTGTCTATCATATTTGCACTGGAAACATGGCCAAAATTACTTTTTATGTTTTTGCAGTGCATTTCTGGCTTTTTACATGAATCGTTATGTGTTATGACCTGCACTGAGTTTGGTTTTGCTCTGAAGAGTGGCCTTCTCTAAACACTAAATGACCAGGCACAATGGTTTGCTTTGTTCCGATGTGCTGTGGAGAACCGTCCTGTAAGCGTTTGCCAAGAGCGTCCACTCTGTCCCAGTTCTCATCTCTTTTGTCCACCTTGTCTCAGCATGGAGGGAGGGGAGCTGTTCAGCCGCATCCAGGTCAGAGGGGACCAGGCCTTCACTGAGAGAGGTGGGTCAGCTCTTCTGTTCAGCCGCCTGATTCGCGTCTCGTCAGGTTCGCCTCGGCGTTTACGTTGAACTTGTCCCCTCAGAGGTGTCGGAGATCATGCACGACATCGGCACGGCCATAGAGTACCTCCACCATGTGGACATCGCTCACAGAGACGTGAAGGTAACACTGCTGGACGACGTGGCTGAAAAATCATGATATAAGGATTTCATATCAGTCGATATCAATAATTATCAATTACCTTTTTGTTTTAAATATATGAAATACGGCCAAGCTAGTGATGTGATCTTTCCTGTCTTACAGTTTTCACTCCATGTCATTGCTTTTAATTTTTTTTTAAGCAGTTATGAGGCATGTTTGCAAAACCTTAAACTGCTGCAGTGCGTGTTACTCAGCAGATTGTTGCTAGGTAACCAAAGAGTGAGTGAGTTCGTTGATGCCACCCACCTAGCTTAGCTGGCTGCGAGAGGTTGAGCAGATAAAGCTTTTTCCTCTCACCCAGAATGCTGTGCGGCTTTGTCCAGCCTTAGTAGAGCATAAAGGAGGATTCATATTTCACTTTTCTTTTTTTACTGTTGCAGCCTGAGAACCTGCTCTACACGACAAAGGACAGCAACGCTACGTTAAAACTGACCGACTTTGGCTTCGCAAAGGAGACTAAAATGCACAATTCCCTCCAAACCCCGTGTTACACCCCGTATTACGTTGGTGAGAACTTTAACCACCGCTTGAAGCTACTGTCAGCCGTTATATGACTGATTGATGTCAACTTTTCATGGAGCATCTTTCTTTGCTCGTTACTGATTTGTTTTGTTTCTTCCACGCAGCGCCTGAAGTGCTCGGGCCGGAGAAATACGACAAGTCATGTGACATGTGGTCACTGGGGGTCATCATGTACATCCTGTGAGTATCGTGTATGTCTCGACCTCATTCAGCTTTGTTTATTACGTAGATCTGCTACTCAGCTGCTGAAACAAGGAAAAATGTTTTTTTCTGTTTTATTTTAATTTTTCAAAATTTGTCTCTTACTTTTTTCTCTCTTTTCCATTTCATTGTTTATTTTTTTCTTATTTCCTGTTCTCTCTAGTATTTTCTTCTTAATTTTAATTTACTATCTTTTGTCTGACTTTTTTTCTCTTTTGTTTATTATTTGTTTCTATTTTTTCCTCATCTTTTGTCCTCTCATCTGTTGATTTGTTTTGTTTGTTTGTTTTGCAGACTCTGTGGATTTCCCCCGTTCTACTCCAACACAGGCCAGGCCATCTCTCCAGGTATGAAACAGAGGATCAGAC
The DNA here is from genome assembly GCF_051168715.1 of Poecilia mexicana. Classification (NCBI taxonomy): domain Eukaryota; kingdom Metazoa; phylum Chordata; class Actinopteri; order Cyprinodontiformes; family Poeciliidae; genus Poecilia; species Poecilia mexicana. The sequence continues at coordinate 14,181,706 of NW_028263374.1, read as the reverse complement.
TGGGCCAGTATGAGTTTCCCAACCCTGAGTGGGTCGACGTTTCTGAGGAAGGTCAGTATTTTTACCGTTTTCTACATCACACAAATTAAATGAGTAAATAACATATATTTTGTTTATTTGAATCACAAGAACGTCCTGAATTAACACAACACAGTTATAATTATTAAACCGTTTATTTTAGATTTTATGCACTTAAATCAAGAAGAGGTATTTAGCCTGCAAAAAGCCTCAAAGTACAGTTTTTTGGTGGATCAACACTCCTGAGTCTTTCCTTAAAATTTTCTTTATTTTTCTTTATTTTCTGTCTACTACCACATCAGTATCAGCTGCTAAGCGTAACAGATTAAACAGTGTTTGGTCGAAAAGAAAGTATTTAAGAAGGAATAAGAATGTCTTTGTGACAGAATGGTAATAATACAAGGCACAAGATCAAATATAACATTTAATTGACTAAACTGAAGGAGTTGGGAAATTAAAAGTTCATTAGCAGCAACATATGAAAAATATTTAGTAAAGATTACAATTTTTTGCACAGAACAGAAGCTCTCAAAACAGGCTGCATGTTTAGGGAACATAATGCTTTCTCTGGTTTTGGAAGTAACAGATATCTTGCTTGAATTCAATGAATTGTAGCATCTTAATGCATTTTCAAAAAAGCACATTAAAATAAGAGCTGTTTGCTTCTGTACCTGCAGCCAAACAGCTGATTGTTCAGCTGCTGAAGACGGACCCCAGTGAGAGGATGACCATCGGTCAGTTCATGAACCATCCCTGGATCAGTGTACGTTCAGACTTTGCTTTCTCTCTGTCTCTAAATCATAACAGCAGTCTGTTCTGTGTGTGATGCTGATGCTCTGACCCAACAGCAGTCGATGGCGGTCCCACAAACACCTCTGCACACGTCTCGGGTTTTGACAGAAGACATGGAGCTGTGGGACGACGTGAAGGTGATGCTCGGTCCAGCTGCATGGAGTTTTGTGTGTGTGTGTGTGTATTTTTAGAAAGTTGCCACTAGGTGGCAGACACGAACCAGATCACATTTATATCTCAGCCTGTTCCTGCAGGAGGGAATGACCAGCGCTCTGGCTACCATGCGTGTGGACTACGACCAGGTGAAGATTAAGGACTTGGATACCTCCAACAACCCTCTGCTAAACAAGAGACGCAACAGGCCAGCAGGTGGCGCTACAGGCCATGCAGAGGGCGCAGACAGGGGCAGCAGGGACGGAGGCGTGGGGTGCATCGGTCAGATAGAGGTGGCCTTTAATGAAGAGCATGGAAAAACGATTTCTGGACAACACTAGTATAAAACCAAGCTGTATGCAATACTCCCTCCACATATCATTTACTTTGTGTCTTTATTGTTTGTGTTTCATTACTCATTAATAGAAAAAAAAAAATCACATTTGTATTTGAACAATTTTAGCTCTGAAAAATACATTTTGTTTAACACATTTTTCTGAATTTTGTAATAAATTCACACACATCAAGTTATTTACTCCCTAACAGAAGCCAAAAGAAATGTGAAAATGAAAGTAAAATAAAATTAAAAAAGATAAATGGCATTTATGAAATATAATGGTTGACAACTGGAAAAAATAAGAGATCACTGCAAAATTATCAGTTTCTCTGATTTTACTTATTTTAGGTATGTTTGAGTAAAATGAACATTGTTGTTTGATTCTGAACTACTGAGAACATGTCTCTGAACTTCAAATCTAAAATTTAGTATTTATTTGCAGAAAATGAGAAATGGTCAAAATAACGAAAAAGATGAAGGTGTAAATAAGATGGTGGCAGCATTATGCTGTGGGAATGTTGTTTTTCAACAGGGACAAAAGAAGCTGGGTAGACTCAATGGGAAGGTGGATGGGGTTAAATAAGTGCCAATACTCAAAGAAAACTTGTTAGAGGCTGAAAACAATTAGGTTCCAGTAGGACAAACAAATGTTTTGATCCAAATGTGAATTAAAGCCCTGCAAAAAGAATATATAAATAAACTTCATCCGAATGTAATTCTTGTAATTTAACAGTTTTTAAAGTACAGTTGTGGTTCAGATTTGGATATCCAAGTGGAAATGCAACACCAGTTTCAAACATTTGCTTGGACTAAATCAGTAATGATTGCAGCTCTATGAGGACATATGTGAACAGGCTGAACTCTTTCCTGGTGGCTCTCTGGCGACAACTGCACATAAACAGATTTGCCTATTCAAAAAGGTGCTCTGTTCACATACTGTCCATAAATTTGCATAAATGCTCATTTCACGGGAACTGAAGACATCCAGAGCAGGTATGAAGATCAGAAAGGACTCAATGGACGCATTTAGAAAGGACTCGAGAAGAAGCTGGAGGCAGCTGAGCTGAGCAGGAGACCATGGCGCTCAGTCACATCCTCCAGTCTCATGTAATGAGCGACCTGCTGACGATCCGTGAGAAAGGCATCCTCGTTCGTCTGCTGGAACCGCACTGCAAGGTCAGTCCAGTTTATAGCGACTTTACAGAACCAAATTAGCCAAATATGACTGAAACGTTTAACACAGAACAAAAACTTTATGTGGTTGATATTTGCTCCTATAAAAGTATGATTCCTGTAGCAATGACAGTTTCTATGTTATCAGCTGCTTCCATCAGGAGGTCTGCAGGGTGAATGGATTAGGTTTTCCTGGTAGCCGATGTTTGTCCGGTCGTCCAGCGGCCCCCGTCTGGCCACCCACTTTTGTTGGCGACACCGATAGGATGACCAAAGCCACTGAAACTAAGATCAACTTCGAGACAAATTATTGAATCCTTTTTGTTTTCTCCACAGCTAGAAATAAAAACATCTTTGCCTCTAATTGGATTTTGATCCCTCACATTACCTTATATAATGTTGGGTACCAACTTTTATGGTCTTATGAAATCAGTGAAATAAATTCACAATTTCTTGGTGGTAATTATTAAAGCAAACCATATTTAAAACATGCTGCATGTGTCCAGTGTCCACTTAAAAATCATTAAATCACTCCTCTGTAAAATAATGATGTTTGTTTTATTAAAAAATACAAGTTTCATTAGACTTTACTTTCAATAAGGAAAGCAATAAGCTATGATACTATTGAAATGGATGATTCTGGATCAGTACCAAGACGTCATTGGTTCTCTGAAGGGAAACCAGTCTGCTCTGAAACTCTAAAACTGAACCAGAAAGTCGTTCAGAGAGGTTTTTCTGAACGACTACCATGAATGAAAATCAAAAAAACTGAACTATCTAGGAAAAAACAATGAAAGCAAATTAGCAGCAGTTAGTAAAACAGACTTTGGGGAGATTATTTGCAGACTGATAGACTGACTGACATATAGTTATCTTATATAATGGTTTTATGACTCATGGGATTTGTTATGAAAACGTTTCCAATTTTTTCCTAGTTTTGTTTTTCACAGCATGGATTAAATGTGTGCATAAACTCAATCTAGGACTCTCCCTTTAACAAAATTGCATGAGTCCGACTGACTATTTGTGCACAAATGTAGATTTGAAGCCCATAAAGTCACATATTTTCATAAAGTCACCAGTTCCAGCATTGGCCGCACCTACAAACAAAATATAATGAAGGTATTTTAAAATTCGATAAATGTAAAACATAGTGACCCAGTGAAGAGGGATATTTTCTATAGCCACTCTTCAAATCGGAAATACAAGAGAACATATCATTCAGGTAAGCTGATTAATGGTCTACATAATTCATGAAATAGTTGAAAGAAAATGATTGCACACCTAAACTTGACCATATTTACAGACAAACCAGTAATTACAAAAGGTTTGAACAACTCAAACTGTGGCAGTTTAGACATGGACCCATGTTTGTTTTGTCAATAAACACAGTGAGCATCATGATAAAGGAGGTTAAAAAAAAGACAGAGAGAGAGAGAGAGTTTATGCAGCTGCAATGCAAAGTAATCATATTTTCTTTGCTTTTTGCACATCTTTACTGGAGATGCTTAAATATTGGCACAACAGTCAAATACAGCATATGTAATATATGTTTGCCTGGAGTAACTTAAAAAATGTATCCTAGTTGGTCAAAACTACGGTAGCCCAGATACTCCAGGCCAGTGATTCTGAGGGTGAGAGGCGGAGCTGGCATCGTGTGGACTGCGGTGTGGTCTGCCTCGTCGAGGACACGTCTCTGCAGTCCTTCTTCCTGCGTCTCTACTGTGTTCAGGTGAGAAGAACAAGACAGAGCTTGTTGCTCCTCCCACTCACACATGCAGAAACATACAGGTCCCCCCCTCACCCCCCTCTGTAAAGTGGCAGCCATGTTTGTTTGTTTTCTGTGGTTCAGGCAGAGCTGCACGTATGGGTCAGCTTCCTCTAATCTGCAGTTTCCTCTACAAACAATGAGTCCTGTTTAAACTGGTGCATCTGCTCTGCTGCACGTACAACACACAGTTTACGAACACTTGTACTTCTTCTTTTTGCTTTGTCCCTCCCTTTCCTACAGCGTGCCAAGTTACTGTGGGAGCAGGAATTGTACATTCCTTTCAAATACGCTGCAAGTCGAGCATACTTCCATACTTTCCCTGGAGAAGTAAGTCATCTTGTTTGAATAGCCTGTCAGTGTGTTCGCGTGTCCCATGCAGTGTTTTGCAAAAGCACTCATACCATTTAAACTTCTTCACATTTTTGTCACATTCCTGCCTTAAATTTTAACTTATGTTTGGGTGTTTAATCCCCACTCCTTGGTTAATAATTCATGGAGCCATTTTTTTTTTATTTTAAATCACAGTTTTGAGCTTTTGGAGACTGAATTTTGAGTCCAATTTTTAAGTCTAACCTCAAATTGGACAGAGAATGTATGTACACGTCACAAGTTCAGATATTGTCACAGGTTTGTCACTTTAGACTTTGACTATGCCATTCAAATATATTATCATGATTTGATATTAGCTAATCAATTGTAGCTCCCGTCATTTTCCCATAAAGAAGAGGATCGGCAAAGCATGATGCTGCCACCACCGTACATCAGTGGTAATGCAATGTTTGGGGTTGTGGGCAGTGTTAGTTTTCCTCCACACATGGTGTTGAGCATGTTGGGAAAAAAGTTAAACTTAATCTCATCTGATCAGAGCATATTCTACATATTTGTTGTATCACCTACATGGCGTTTGCTAAATTTGAACAGAACTTTTTATGTGTTTCTTTCAACAACAGCTTTCCTTTTTCCCACTCCTACGCTCTTCCTCAACCTATCGCTTCTTTAAACTTTTCCACAACTTTACCCCTGACCAGTCTGTTTTGTTTATTGGTCTCCGTGATGCCGTTTGTCCGCTAATGTTCTCTAAAAAACCTCTGGGACTTTTAAAGAAAAACAAAAAAGTTTATTCTTAGATTAAGTATCAAGGGTGCTTACTTATTAGATAACCACTCTAATAGAAATTTGTTGCGCTAGATTTTTTTTATTGGGATCACATTAAAGGCGTCCGCACTCCAAACTTTCCACACTTTTAGTAATAAAACAGAAAAACATTATGTCCCACTGGTGTCGGTCTATAAAAATCCATGTATGATACATTAAAGTTGATAGCTCTAATTTGAAAAAAAAAAAATGAAAAAAGAAAAGAAAAGAATGAGAAAATTTTCTAATTCACCATCAGATCATTTGTTCCTTCCCTGCAGGCCCACCAGGTCGGGCTCAACTTTGCAAACGAGTCCGAGGCCGAGGAGTTTCAGTCTGCAGTGGAGGATGTTCAAGGTTAGAACAAGGAGCAGATCAACTGTCTGTCCTCCTGTCTCACATGAAATGCGTTTGGTCCTCTTCATAGCAAAGCATATTAAAAGAGAAACTGTTAGAGACTGATATTCCTGGTTAATCTCCTGCTACGTGTTTCTTTTTGCAGAAAAGATGACAGCCATGATTGGGAAGACAAAGACTGAAGAAAAGATCATCTCAACAAGCAGCCCACCTGATCTGAAGTAAGAACGAATGGATTTTAATGAGAAGACTGAGAGATCCTTTGAAAAGGCAGTTTACACCCTGCTTGTGTTTTGTAGGGAAGAAAATGAGGATAATTTGTATGAGGAGCCTGTTTGCTTCCCACCGGTTCCAGCCTCTCCAAGTTTGGTGAGCCAGCTTGTGTGTAGCGAACATAATGTGTTAGTAAAACTGTAACAGCACTGCAGAAATACTGTAACATCTCTACACTTCCCTCCATTTTCTGATGTTAGTTTTCAGGTCTGGATCCTGATATGAAGAAGCTGTTGATGGAGGCAAGACTAAGCGAGGAAGACCTTAAAAACAAAGACGTTGCTGAAGTTGTCGACTGCATCATTAACCAATTTGGAGGACTGAAAGCTGTGCAAAAAGAGCTGAAGAAGAAAAGTATGTTTCTCTCGAAAGGATTTTTTGTTGTTTGTTTGTTTTACAGAAACAACACATTTTCTCTGTTACTAGCTTTTTTTAATTTAAAAAGATCAACAATTGAATAAGCCTGAGTGACTTCTCTGGTACATTTGATAGGCACAGTTTCACAGACTTTACCGAGATCTGCAGGGGCGTCCATTTCCCTGGCTTTGCAGAAAGGACCCCTACCACCAGTCCCCTCCGCCCAAAACGCTGAGCAGACAACAGATAACACAACCGGAACAGGTGACAGTCAGGATACGCCTCCTGCTGCTCCTGGACCTGGAAGATTAAGAAGAAGTGCCAGTTTTAAAGATGTAAGAGGAGCTCTTGTCTCTGTCTGTCTGTCTGTGTTTTGTATTTTTAAAACTAAAGGACTAATCCAACTGTTTTGTGTTTTTAGGTGGGCTCGTCAGCAGAACCACACAAAAGCGATCTCATCCTGAAAGCACTGAGAGAAGTATTCAGTCAAAAGCAGATGCTCCGGCAAACCTCAAGAGAATTTCAAGATTAAGACTCAAGAAAGAAAAAAGAAAAACATGAAGGAAGACAGGTAGACGGTGGAGCAGCAGGTGCATTAAGATATGCAAGTTTGGAATATATGAGCTGATTACGATTTTTGTTGTTCTCACCCAAAGTCATTAAAGTTCTGGAGGTAATAGACAGGAAGTGAAAGTGATGATTGCCTGCAACTCGGTAAACTTAACGACTTTAAACTTAAAGATCACCAGTAAGTTTCCAGAGAAGCTTTCAGATAAAAACATGCAGAAATGATGCCTGTTGGATTCCTCTTTATGGCAGGGGTTTTAAAAATAGCTTTCAAAACCGATTACTTCTTCAGTTAATTGGAACAAGATCCATGGAGACTCTCTATAAACTGTTTAATTAACGTCACTGTCTGTAATGTGTCCAAACATAATGAATTGTGACGGTCACACATTTACCTGTGAAGAATTGAACACTCGTATTTCACTTTCTCACAATAAACTTAGAAAAGTCCAAGATTTTCTGTGATGTTTTCCTAATAAAACTTCATCATTTTTTGCATTTGGGGGTTATTTACAGAGAAGCCATAACATATTTACATGGGAAATGCGAGACAGTGGTAGTTAACTTGAAGTTGTTTTAGTTGTTTGATGTTTTTATTACAGTGCACATAAAAATACAAGCCATTAAGTTCCTCCAACATTATTCTAGATAACCTAGTTTTAAATGGCAGTGGAACCCAGCCAGAACAAAAACTCTGTAAATGTTTTTGTTGTAGTTTCAAACTGCATAGTGGTGTTTTGGAAATATATGAAGATAATTAACCTATTTTAAAAAGAACCGGCACTGGAGTGAAACGGTTGATTGAGTCTCCTCCGGGTTTAAGGTGTGGATGAATTGCTCAACTGTCAACAAGGCGTACGGGCCAAAACTGAACCCATCCCAAACACACAACACTGCCGAGATTAGATTAGTTCAGCACTCAAAGATAAAATGGTGAAGAACATCTGAAAACTGATAGGAGAAACAGTATCCCAATCAATGGCTACACATGACCCAAAATAAGACAATTATTAGACAAAAAGGATTGAAGTGAGAGAAATGTGACACAACAAAGATGAAATGATAAAAAAAAATACCCAAATATAGAACAAAATAACTTTAAAATGTCACAGAAGAGCTTGAAAGGAAAACAAAATGTGCAGATTTACCAATTAATGATGTAGGACAAGCATAAGCACTCAGCAACCTTTTACATTCAAAGGGCCACTTTTGCCCCTGATGCTACAAAATAAAATTTGCCTAGAGCTGCAAGAAACCATTTTTAAACAACATAAGATGTTTTGCGATAAAAACTAACAAAATGAAACTAAAATTTAATTCTATTTTCAAATATTTTCAAGTCTTAGAAGAAAATTTATTCTCTATCAACTTTGTGACAAATTAAGATATACAGGTGCTGGTCATAAAATTAGAATATTGTGATAAAGTTCATTATTTTCCATAATGTCATGATAAAAATTAAATTGTCATATATTTTAGATTCATTGCACACCAACTGAAATATTTCAGGTCTTTTATTGTTTTAATTTTGATGATTTTGGCAAACAGCTCATGAAAACCCAAAATCCCTGTCTCAAAAAATTAGAATATTATGAAAAGGTTCTCTGAACGAGCAATAAAAATAATCATCTGAATCAACAAAGTAACTCTAAACACCTGAAAAAGATTCCTGAGGCCTTTAAAAACTCCCAGCCTGGTTCATTACTCAAAACCGCAATCATGGGTCAGACTGCTGACCTGACTGCTGTCCAGAAGGCCATCACTGACATCCTCAAGCAAGAGGGTGAGAAACAGAAAGAAATTTCTGAACAAATCAGCTGTTTGCAGAGTGTTATATCAAGGCCCCTCAGTGGGAAGTCAGTAGGAAGGAAAAAGTGTGGCAGAAAACGCTGCACAACGAGAAGAGGTGACCGGACCCTGAGGAAGATTGTGGAGAAGGGCCGATTCCAGACCTTGGGGGAAGCAGTGGACTGAGTCTGGAGTAGAAACATCCAGAGCCACTGTGCACAGGCGTGTGCAGGAAATGGGCTACAGGTGCCGCATTCCACAGGTCTAAGGTCAAGCCACTTTTGAACCAGAAACAGCGGTAGAAGCGCCTGACCTGGGCTACAGAGAAGCAGTACTTTGGAGCACTGTTGTTCAGTGGTCCAAAGTACTTTTTTCGGATGAAAGCAAACTTTGCATGTCATTCGGAAATCAAAGTGCCAGACTCTGGAGGAAGACTGGGGAGAAGGAAATGCCAAAATGCCAGAAGTCCAGTGTCAAGTACCCACAGTCAGTGATGGTCTGGGTGACATGTCAGCTGCTGGTGTTGGTCCACTGGGTTTTATCAAGGGCAGGATCAATGCAGCCGCTATCAGAAGATTTTGGAGCACTTCATGCTTCCATCTGCTGAAAAGTTTTATGGAGATGAAAATTTAATTTGGTCTGGAATCGGCCCTTCCCCACAATCTTCCTCAGGGTCCGGTCACCTCTTCTCGTTGTGCAGCGTTTTCTGCCACACTTTTTCCTTCCTACTGACTTCCCACTGAGGTGCCTTGATATAACACTCTGCAAACAGCCGATTCGTTCAGAAATTTCTTTCCGTTTCTCACCCTTTTGCTTGAGGATGTCAGTGATGGCCTTCTGGACAGCAGTCAGGTCAGCAGTCTGACCCATGATTGCGGTTTTGAGTAATGAACCAGGCTGGGAGTTTTTAAAGGCCTCAGGAATCTTTTTCAGGTGTTTAGAGTTACTTTGTTGATTCAGATGATTATTTTTATTGCTCGTTCAGAGAACCTTTTCATAATATTCTAATTTTTTGAGACAGGGATTTTGGGTTTTCATGAGCTGTTTGCCAAAATCATCAAAATTAAAACAATAAAAGACCTGAAATATTTCAGTTGGTGTGCAATGAATCTAAAATATATGACAATTTAATTTTTATCATGACATTATGGAAAATAATGAACTTTATCACAATATTCTAATTTTATGACCAGCACCTGTATTCCTGCCAGCATGCCTAGGTGGGCCCCATATGGGGAAAGGAGGGCCCACATGGATTTGCCTATGTAGGGCCACAGCCCACATGGGCCCTACATAGGCCCTAAATGGGCAAACCCATGTGGGCCCACCACCATGTAGGGCCCATGTAGGGCCGATATGGGCTGTGGCCTTACATAGGCAAATCCATGTGGGGCCTCCGTGGAACCCGCAGACAAACCCATATGGGACCCATCTGGTCTGCCCTCCTTTCCCCGTATGTGGCCCACCTAGGCATAGCAGTTACTTTTAATAGCCTGCTGTAGATATTGAAAGCACATTTTGCATAAGAACATACAAAAAAATTCCTAAAATTATAATTTCTTCTTGTATCCATAATCAAAAACATTTTCTTTTTGGTTTTGTAAGACCCACAGTGGAGGGGCCAACGCCATAGGTTGCAGGTCGTTGGTGTAGGACAACGACAATGCAAAAGACAAAAAATATTTCCAGAATGTGGAAGATTTAAAGCAATAGTCTGCCAGACTAACGGCTAACAAAATATATAAACCATTTTCACACCATGGTTCTGTGTTTATTTCAGTCTGGTTGATTTGAATTTCCATCTGCTTTTCCAGACTCAAATTTCCAGAGTTCTCGTTATACAACTTCAACAATAATTGGCTCAGAATACGAAGAACCTGCAATAATTTCAAACCGCAGAGTGGTTCAATGACAGATGAATGGATGGACGAACGAATCATAAAGTTTGGGACAATAAAAAAAAACAAAAAAACTTGTATTCAGTATTTTCTTTCTCGCTGTCTAGAAACTTCCTTTCAGCTCGTATTTCCTCATAAAAAACAAAAACAAAGAAAAAAAAAACTTGAGAAACTGGTAGGTGATGGTGGCCACGCACACATTCAGGCTTCATGCAGGTTTACTAACCTGTGCTCTCTGTTTGCGTGGAGGTGAACATGCACGCGCCCGTGTTCACGGAACAGCATGCTGAGCGCGCGCGCTCTCCCACTTCATTCATCGCTGCCTGCACTCCGCTGCAGACAGACAGCTCCCACTCACGCCGCCCTGCACACTGACAGCTAGAGGCTTCAAACCGAGACCATGAGGGGCTCCTGCCGCCCGAACAACCCGCGGGACAGGACAGGTAGGCACCGAACCGGATCCTTTCCGCACTCTCGTGTGTTTTCACGTTGTGGAGGTGCTGTGAGCGGACACTATGTGCAGACAGAGCTGCAGCTGGGTTACCAGGCGGACGAAGTAAACAAGCCAGTGTCACGTAGGCTTCCTTCTGAGATGACGGGTGGAGAGGCGGAGCAGGCTGCCACTTACAGCCGTGAAATTAGCTAAATAATGTTGTTCTAGGGTTTATATAGTGGAAAGAAAGCCTGGTAAAATGGAGAGGACTTTGTTGTTAGCAGCTCCTTGTCAGCTGCTTAGCCTGGCTGCAGCCTGCGAGCAGCTGGCTGCTTGGAGAGGGAAATCTAGGAAGTGTTAACTGATTGCTGAAGGAAGCTACACATGCATGTAGTCTATTACTGCATCATGCCTCTGAAACACATTTACATGATGAGGTCGGAACTCAGCTTCACTAAGTTCGTCACAGACTAATTTAACTTCACTCTAACTTCGGTAATAAGTCTTCAAAAGATAAATATTCCATTAAATAAGGCAGTATTTCTTCAGCAAATAAGTAAATACATTTTACTTATTTAAAGATTTTCTTTTCACAAAGTTCAAAAGTAAACGACAATAAGGCTTTTTCTGGTTATTTCTGCAAATAGATTGATAAGGAACAAATACCATAAAGAAGTAAACAATAGATTATTTCTTCAGCAAGTAAATAATTTATTCAAAAAGCAAACAAAAGATTTTGTTTCCAGCAAATCACCCAATAAATACATGAGAAAGTTAATAAGAAATATTTTTACACAAATAAATAAATGTGTACTTAAAGAAGCACATTTAATAATACACTTTTAGAACAGGTTATTCTGATTATTATTATTACTATTGAAAATAAATCATTTTAAAATAAATTTTTGAAAAAGGAGTGAGAGAATATTTTAATTCACTAAAGCATAATCCTTCATTTCTTAGCAGAAAGATTGTGCATCCGAGTTACCGGACACTACATGATTCTTATGTTTTTAAAGCACTCACTGTAAAAAAGGTTTACATTTTATGGCTTTAATTTAACACCTGTATAAAATAGGTTGAGTTGGGCCCGCGGTGAAATGGCACAAGCTCTGTTTGCGCCTGCTGCAGGTAACATATGTTGGCATGGACCGGACAGATGGAGAGCAGATTTCCACGTGAAATCCAGTCCAGAATGTGTTCCGGTGTTATCAGGTTCACGTTAACATCTGAATGTTTCTGTTTGCCTTACTTTAAAAAAAATAAAACCCACCATATCACTTCTGTTTGAGAAGTTCTTTGAGGAGAAAGGTAAGCACCTGAGGAAGGATTTGTACTATGACCTATATAAGACAGAGTCTCATGTATTGTGAGAAGGTTTTTGTTATGCAATTTCATGAGTCATATGTCCTGGAAGCCTGTGTAGTGCAATATTGCTGTGCTGTCATGTTTACCAAGCGGCATGCAGACAGACAGATCCGAGTGCGGTGACAGTGGTTTAGATGGCTGCTGTGGCAGATGGATGGAGGATGAGCAGAGCTGGAGTTGTGCTCCATTTTTACACTTCCTGAGAGGAGGGGCTGTGCCTAAAAACACACCACAGTGCAGCTTGCTTCTTGTGGAGACTGCTTTACGTGTTCTAAGACATTTAAACGTCTTCTCTTTGATACAGGTAGCCATTTATTTCAGCTACTAGACTGCCAGACGTAACCGTGACTCTTTCTTCCCTATATGTGCAGTGGATGCACTTCAGATGGTGCAGCAGACCTGTAGTAATCATGCAATTATGTACCCACCACAATAGCTTTACATGCCATTAGCTAGAGGCTGGTTGAAGTGAAAAATCCTTATTTCTTTTACGTTCCCCCTCATTTGATTCTCTATTGAAAATCTTTGTTTTTGCATTCATATCTGTGACAGATTTCTGCTGTGAATCACCATCTTCGATGATCACTGTTGTCCTCCCAAGCAGAGCTCTCTCTCCTGTCCTCCCTCACTCCTCCCTCCCTCTCTGTGTGTGTGTCGGCTTTATCTGGGGGAAAGTTCACCCGCTTGCTCAGAATCACATTAAGGGCTTCAGGCGGGCCTGTGTTGTGGCAATGCAGCAACTGTGTGGCTGAGCACTGCACAGACACAGCTGACGCTTTGGCATGCAGGACCATCACAGCCTGGGATTGATTGGTTTATGTTTTTTTTTTATTTTATTTATTTCAGTTAGCTGTAGGAATGTAGTAAAATATGCAATTCAGGTGTAAATCATCAAGAGCATGAATGGTTAATTGATTATCGTCTTTTATGAAGACACATTCAAACCATTTCGTTTTGGGATTGTGTGACAATGTTCATAATACAAAGGCTCCATTTTTTAAAAGTAGAGCCACTTCAACTGTCTACAAGGTTCAGACATACTGTATGTTTAAACTGACTTTTCTTCCTGAATCACATATGTGAGGTCAGACACTGATGTTGGACAAGATTATGTAACTGTCTTGGATATAATTCGACAATGAAGTTGGGCAGTTGTGTTTCAATCATCTAGTTGTTGAGTGAAGATGAAACTTAAGGTTTTAGAGTAAGTTCTTCATTGTTCCATTCACAGTGCCAGTTTGATAATTATGTGCATGATGAATATGGAAACTTCATTTTATTAAGAGTTTTTTTGGCTCCAGTGGCTTTTATTTGACAATATTGCAACAGGAAGGGAGCAAAGAGAAGGGGGGAAGACACGTGGCAAAGGAAACCGAGGATGGGAGTCAAATTCGGGTCGGCCGCGTCGAGGTCGTCCCGCCTCTGAATACGTGGCTCTAACCACGGTGCCCCGTTCATGTAAACTTCTGACTGATGCTGCAGCATTGAATCCTAGAAGAAACTTCCTTTCTTTAATCCACAAACGCTGCCACGCTGGTACTTCACCTCAGTAAACAGCAAATTAGACCTTTCTTTACATTTCAAACAAATTATTGTTATCCATTCAAAACACATTTGTTGTGGGATTTTTACAAAAATAACCCTTGTCTTAACTTGTTGCTTCCCTGTAGCCACATGAAAAGCATTGGCTGCATTCAATGTTTGTGCAACTATCTGTTTACTGTTCTTGTGAAAAAACATCAAAACGGCATTTAATCAAGCTTCACACTTTATCAGCCTGTCGCAGTTTATCACTTAAACTCTAATCCAGAAGGAAGTAACCATTGTTCTTTTGTTTCCGTGTCTCAAAGATAACTGAATAAGATTTATGTTTAACTCAGGCTCAAGATTCACATGGGTTTATTATCGTTCTGGTAACTAATATTTAAAGTAGCACCCTAAAGTTGAGCTAAACTCTGTACTGTATTTTTTGTTTCATTGCAGTCTCGGCTGCACTTTCTCTTACTGCCAAGAAATGGGAGGAGAATTAGGTTGATTTCAAAGAACAAAGGTGAAAAACGATGGTTATCTTACAGGGACATGCAACAGCAGGAACACATCAAGACGGTGATGCATGATCCTGTTTTGCACGCAGTCCAAAGTGACACACCTTTACAACAGGCTCAGCATGTTTTGTAAAAGAAACATTTGTTTTGACAGAACTTAAGATAGATAATTAACTTTATATAATATATGTAATGAAAAGTGTTATGCCTGTTCAAGTGGGACAGGCATTTAAAGATTAGAGGAAACAAGACCTGTACGTTGGTATTAGCTTTACTCCTAAACACTGTCGATCATGTCAAGACTACTTTGAAAGTTTACAGCCCTGGTCTAAAGCCTTTGGAATCTTATTGGCTCAATAAAATGAGCTGCACAGTTGGCAGCATTGTTGTGCTGCAGCAAGGGAGTTCTGGGTTCAAAAGGAAAGAAAACGTGTCTTTGTGCATGGCATTTGCATTTTCTCTCTGTCTGTCCTTTCTAGGTATTCTTGCTCTCCAGCTGTCCAAAAACAAGAGTGTTTGTTAATCAGTCTTCTTCTCACTAAGTATACTATTGAACCAAATGCTGCATGAAAAAATAGATATCTTCTTTTTCTTTATGTCTGACATTAAGAGCTTAAATGTTTACTTTATTAGATTAGCTAGAATGACAAAAAATATTTATGTTTATAGAGATAACTTAGAGAGTCTTAAAATAAACCCGTTTTTATCAGAACTTGACATACATTTCCTTATTAATTGATAGATTTGTCTTTTTAGCTTCATATTGTGGTCAACTGTTTTGGGTTTCCTCTCAAACTTCTTGCTTAAACTTCAGCTCATTCCTCCTGACAGAACTGGTACAACTGGGTCAGCTTTGTAGCCCACATTGCTCACACACACACCTTTTTAGTTCTGGCCAGAAACTAAAAAGAAACTAACCATGGGTTAAATCACAGCTTTGTGATGACCCCTCCAAAACTTTAACCTTGTTGTCCGTAAACTTGAGCAAAGCATCTGACTGGCTTCTCCACTGGAGGCATTTTGAATTCGTAATGAATGGATTTATTTGTGTTGATTTCTTCATTTGTGTGGCTTATTTGGATCTGGAGATAATTTCATTTTACATTCCTATTAGAAATATATATTCTTCAAAAAAAATTATTGACTTATTTATTTGCGCTTCTGAATATTTAGCTTTTATTTGTGCATTAATATCATTAAACGCTTCCAAACAACGTTAGTAATTTATCCAACCCACTATTTATATACTCAGATGCACAGATTCCCTGTTCAGCAGGTGAGGCGACCACGTCTGTGTGTGTTTATGGGATTAGTGAGAAGTCTTGTAGTAAATTTAACAGATTACTACTAATCCTGCTGACATGGTGACTTCTTCCTAATACCCTCTGACCTCTGACCTCAATCCGTCTCACAACAGAAGCTGAGTTGATAACAAAGCTTTGATCAGCTGTGAACTCGTTTGTTCTCACACAGGACACTCATGTTTGTCGTAACTTGTGGATAAGCTGGTGAAACAGATTTAAAAGAAAACGTCTCTTTTAAGTGTGGTAGCACACTGCCCTCTAGTGTTTTTACTGGAGCTCTACGTTGTTTTTCCTTCAGGATGAGAAGCAGCCAAAAAGAACAGGATGTTTTTCTTGAACCAGCTAACTTTATTCAGTGCCTTACCCTTAATTCACACAACATGTGACAGGAATGGAGAGCAGCGAGACGTCTAAGTTTGCTTCTTCATTTATGGCCAAGCTTCTTCTTTATCCTTTAGAAATTTAAAAGTTAAACACGTTTTAAATTACGACAATCAGAAAGCTGTTCGTTTTTGCAAACCAGTAAAATCAGTCAATTTCTTTTAGGTCATTTTGCTGAGGTTACAAACTAAACAGAATATTGTACTTTTTAAATAAATTAACAAAATGAGCAACACACCACAATTGCGAAAGTATTCATGCCTTTTGAGCTTCTTCACATTTTGTCTTGTTACAACCACAAGCGTCATTGTAGCACAAAGCAGCACAGAGCTATGAAGTGGATACAATCTGAAAAGTGTTGCATGGCCCCATGAGTGAATGCTTTTTTTAAAATAATCTTCCACTGCAACTTATGCAACAAATCTCTTGTGCATCCAAAAACTGTCATTCTATCCCATTTTCTTTGGAAAATAATGTTCAAAATATCATCTTGAAATGTCGACTCACCACAGATTGTCAGCTGGATTTAGGGCTTGGCTTTGAATGAGCCAGTCTGACATGACTATAATTTTATCTAAAACCACATTAGTGCACCTCTGGGATGGTTTGCGATAATATCCTAAACATCCAGAGGCTACCAAAGTACATACATAATACAAACAAAACAACTACTGTACAGTAGTAAAACAGATCAAACCAAGATACAAATTAAAATAATAAAATATGAAAGAAAATAACAAAAGCTGAATAAAGTGGGATTTGTACCATAAAAACAAACAACAAAGTAAAAGGAGCTGAATATAAACACATGCTTTGTTGTTTTGAATTTTGAAAACCATGGATCATTTTCCCTCCATTCCACTATATGACCATACTTTATGTTGGTCTATATAAAATCTGAATGCATTTTTTGTTGTGGCTTGATAACAACAAAATGCATTTAAATGAATTAATTTTTAAGTGTAACTTGAGTATCTTTAACTCCATGTGTTGAGGACTTTGTGATAAGCTACTTTAGGAATGTCTTGAATCTAAAATATTTCCCAATACATCAAAATAGCAGACTGACTGCACTTGGATGCAGTCTCCATTTTACTTTAATGAACCTGACGACCTGCAACACACACGCGTAAACAAAGAAAAGCAATCTGTTACTTTTCAAATGTTGTCTGACAGCAGAAAGACAACATGTTTACATCATGACTTTCCTTCTGTTTGCATATGAGTGGGGAGCGTGTCAGAAGCTGCTGACTTAGCGTGAGGAAAACTCCGTGGGGCCCGTGATGGGGTCGTGTAAAAGCCAAGACTTATAGTTTTCATGTGGAAGTGTTTTCGTGAGCCTCGTACTGGCAGCACGCCTCCCATTCATCCCCTCTCCTCTCCGATTGGCTGCCGAGCGTCTGCTCTGTCCTGTGATTGGCTGATTTCTGAGCTGCATTCGCTGTCCATGTGGGCATCATGTGAACAACAGAACGCTTCTTTTCTCCACGCAGGTTTGCTTGCCGATGTACTTGAAACATTACGGTAACGTTTCAAAACACGTTTTCTCAGAAAGGAGGGCCGAACATCCTGGTACTGAAGATGTTTTCGAGTACGTTTTATTGAAGGAATCCAGAACATGTGCTGGATGGTTCCATTCAAAACAATAATATCATCACACCAGTGCATGTGGTAATTTAAGTATTAAGTGCAGAATGTTTTGTAATGGCTACTGTTTTAATTTTTTACATCCCCCTTCACCAGATATATCATTTTATGATACATTTGTACAATTAGTTTTAAAAAGGACATACTTCAGTGAGTTTCAATTATTGTATATTAATTATTTTTATATTGTTTCACAACACTTAATATAAATTGCTTTGTTTTCCTCTCGGTTTTAAAGGATTTCAACACAAATCATATAAAAGCCTGGGTTTATTATGGTACTAGATTTTTAATCCAACTTATAGTGATGCAATTGCAAGATCAATGTATATTCCCTGTTATTTGATTTCTACTAAACTCAAAAAGAGCAGATTAGACTGTTAAATGGTGCATTCATAGACTGAACTTTTATTAATACATTGCCCTTAGTTCCTCAAGTTGTAAAATTTTTATGTGTAGGAAGAGTCTCTCTTTATGACAACTAATACAGCAAATATTGCCTCACAAATGTTCAAGGGGGCACAGGTCCCAGGATTTATATTCATATATCTTTATTGCTATCGATTTTTAAAAATATTTTTAAAAATCCACTGCAAAACATTAAAGGAGATTCTGGTTTGTCTGAAGGAAATAAACAGAATAACAAAAGACAACAAAAATTATGCCAGCTACATTTTAAAAATGCACTATAAAAGTGCATTTTAGCAACTGGGGAAAAAATGTATCTTTTATATCTTATATAGGACTTATATAGGATATATACAGTTTATGGAGAACATGTGTGATAAGTGTTTGCCAGACAAAAACCTAACATAAACGCATGATTCTAATAACTAACTCATGGAGGCGGGTAATTTAAGATGAGAGGACCAACCCATGAATCAACATTTTATCCCGGACATGTTTTGTTCCTTCCCTCTTTCTCCTTGCGCTCCGCCTCCACTTCTTACGGTAACGAGAAACTGCTGTTTCTCAGCTGATATGAGGCGTCCACTCCCCGGCAGCCTCCTCAGTCAGGACTTAGCAGGACAGAATCCCACCGCTTCACTTTGCAGACAGGGGCTTTAACGACCATAAGACCCGAGATGTTGGACAACGAGGACCATCTGTTGGAGAACCACCCGCGGGAACTCACCCAGAACCCGCTGAAGAAGATCTGGATGCCGCATAAGAACAGCCACATCGGGCACAGACGGGGTAAGAGATGCGGCTGACCCCACGACAAGTGCGCCAACACAAGATGTGACCAGGACAGACATCTGCGGAGACTTTTTATTATTATTATTATTTTTATTTATTTTTTTTTTCTCGGTTTGCGTCAGCTTTCGGCTTGTGTTATTTTTTTCCTCATGTTAGATTGATTTCTTAACTCATAAAGGCGCTGCTCGGTGAGGCTGGAAGTGTTGCATCATGCTCTGCTCCTCTAATCCGTGTTTGCACTAACCGTGCTTCCACGGAAAGGCATTCAGGAACGCAGAGAAGGAGAATAATTGCGGGAACTTAATTTAGCCTGAGCCAGCGCTAACCTGTCTGGGTGTGAGACTTGGCAGATGCTCTTTAATCTCACACGGTAGCTTGGTCCCTGTCTGGTTTGTTCTCTCTGCAGCTCGTGTTTCTACAGACTCAAAGCTCTGCTTTCCTTTTTTTAAATAGCTGCAGCCAGTCCCGTCCTGCGTCTGACAGGACAACACCCTCTGCAGCTCTAATGCAAAGATTACTGCGATTAAACCATTTTAAAACTGAATTATAAATGGGTTAATAACTTTATTTTGTCAGTAATTTAAAAAAAAAGATGTAATGTTTTATGTTAGAAAATGTCAGAGCTGGCCAAAAGTTGTATGGGGTCCTGGGCAGACTTTATTTGGGGGACCCACTTCCAATTAATCCCATTTCCTTAAAATGGTTTTGCCCCCTTCTGGGAGAAAACAGACACTCCAATTTGAAAGGGGATTAAAAGCATATTGCAGTATAGTAATAAGTACGTTTTTAAAATGTGAATTGATATCAAACAAGGAAAACTGTTATATAATTTTGCTACTGGAAGTAAAGTAAAGCTGAAGTGAAGGCACCAGAGACTCTGAAAAAACTCAGCAAGAGGACAGAGGAGATATATATATATATATATATATATATATATATATATATATATATATATGTAAATGTATATGTGATTTTTTTTATTGCCAAAATGACTTGGCAAAAAGTGACTTAAACCATTATTTTAGGAAAGTGACTGTATTCTGCTTCTATCATAAAAAAAAACTTCCTGTTTGCAATATGTGTATCCTGAGATTACGCTGTATTTTTAATTTGAATTTGTACAACAGTCAAGTCAAATCTATTTAGCACATTTAAGGCAGTCCAAAGTGCTTTAAACAATAAAAACATTATGCAGTTACCAATTATGAAACAAGCAACCGTTATCAAGAATGATCGTCAGTAAATATATTGATCAGTGTTCCAATTATTATTATTAAAAAACTAAACAGGTGGTTTTAGACTTGATTTAAAGAAACTAGTTCATAATGGCAGGGATGTTAGAATAATCTTAGTCTCACAGGAATTTTCACTGTTATTTAATAACTATACCATATAATTCATACACATCAAGGGCAAAAAGCCAATAAATAAAAAACAAATAAGAAATCATCTGGAAAATTTAAAACATGTTAAATGAGGAAATGGATTTTGCTGTTTGACAGTTAATTAATTAATAATTAAAACACTTTATTAAATGTATAGTCAGAAAAGCAATTAGTCCGTTTATTGATTTTAATAAAAACAATAGTCAGCATAGATTTGAACTTTTTAATAGGTCTCATGACCCATAAAAGTTAATTTTGAACGTCAAAATAAAAACAAATAATAATAATTTGATTCCTAATAATTCAAGCATTCTGTAGCATAATGGGTCTGTCAAACCTTTTATTACTTTTGTTTAAGGTGCCCGGGGAGGATTTACATTTTTGTCATATTTATGACCCTTTTATTTCAAGATTTACTATATCAACCCAACAATTAAACTCCTTGACCCTCAAATTATTCATGTTTATTATTAAATTATAGGTCATAAATAAATCCTGAAGATACGATTATTTCTCTGATTTTCTCCATTTTGCTAACCATTTGCCAGCCATGGAAAATTGTGTTTTTTATTATACAGATAATTTTCAGTAGCAAAGTGCATGAAAGTGACTCTGATCTGGACACAATGAGCATAAATGATCGACCAATCAAATAAAGTTTATTTCTATATCACATTTTAAATTTTAAATAATTTACTAAAGTCCTGAACCAAGTATAACATTGCTTACAACTTAGTGAAGTATAAGCCACAATAATATATTTAAAAGCAAAAATATAACCATATAGGAAAAAACATTGTTGAACCAGCAACTTAAAATTAGATTTAAATATCTGTTAAACTCTGAATATTTTCATTTGTATAAGTAGAGGACATGCGTTTGTCCTTAATCCTGCATTAATAAAACAATATGAAATAAACTAGAATCATATTTACTGGTCAAGGAATTTAACTTTGGTTTTCAAGCGCTCACAGTGCACAGACATATATAAAAGAAAACAAGGATAAAGGAAAAATATGTACATCCAAAATTACTTTATATAATTTACATGCTTACATTTTAACCTTCAAGTCAAATTTACAGCTGACTATTCCCCTCTAGAACATAATTTAAAGTTTTGAGTATAAAAAGTCGAGGGCTTTTGGGAAAGCCTTGATAGTTTCGTTTATGCCTTCAGAAAACTGTTACTCTGCAGAATCGCAACAATTGCGAGAAATCCAGCAGAGCTGCACATTTTATCAGATCCCAGTGGTTAAATATGTGCAACATCTGAATCACAAAGGACTGCCTGGACGCTATTGGCTGGGGATTTACGGGCTATGATAGGCTGCCTATAAATATTGGGTGCTGTGGATGGACTCCAGTCTTCCTTAAGCTGAGAGGCTGAAGCCGGCTGAAAGTTGTGTAACGGCCAAGCCAGGAAATTGGCAGGAAGATATGCGCTAATTGTTTTCAATATTGACATGGCAGTGTGCAGGTGTAGTGTTGCATTTAAATATTTCCCTGATATCCTGCAGCATCAGCGTATCAGCTGTGATCTTTAGATAACTGTAAAGCTCTTGCCTGGCTTTTGTCCAGCATGTGAAATGCTGTCCCTGATGAACAGGAGCGTGTCTCCAGTTAGTCACGTAAAAAGTCTGATTGGACCCAACCGTTACTCGTTTTGCATCTTTCTCTCGTCTTCCCTCAGTATGCATGACAAACTGCCCAACGCTCATCGTCACCGTCGGACTTCCCGCCCGAGGAAAGACGTACATTTCAAAGAAGCTCACCCGCTACTTGAACTGGATAGGCGTGCCAACCAAAGGTATGAGAGCGGCTCTCCCGACAATTAATCTGCATGTCAAAGTGAAAAGCAGCTGCTCTCTTTGGTTTGAAACGCGACTGTCTGGTTGTCAGAGTTCAACGTCGGTGATTATCGGAGAGAGTGTCTGAAGATCTACAAGTCCTTCGAGTTTTTCCGTCCAGATAACGAGGAGGGCGTTAAAATCAGACGGTGAGTTTTCACAGACGTTTTAAGGATCCAAAGTATTCAGTCACAGAGAGGAAACACAGCAGAGTGACACTGAACTGACCAGAGTTTTCATTTGAAATTAATTTTTTTCTAGACTGAAATTTCTAGATTTTTTTTAATAAAACACTAAACAAAACATTTACCTCATCGGTTTTTAGGATGTTTTATTGCAAAGATCATCAGAAACTGTTGGGTCTCATGCAGCAATGTGGGGAAAAAGCCGTTTGCTCCATTTTTGTTTTGGCATCTGGACCAATGTGGATCAGCTCTGTTTCAAAATCTTTAACCCTTGTACATATCAAACCCAGACTGGATCATTCTCCTTTAAATGGAGACATCCTAAAGCACTTTCTGATCTGTGATACTTTTATTTTGTTTGTGAAAATTAAAATAAATATAAGTCACTTACATTTCTGTGCTTTGTTTAGCATCTAAAGTGTTTTAAATCATGATATAAGAGCCTAGAGGACACAAAAATCCCCTCGTTAAAATGTTTTTAATGGGTGTGCATTTATATTTGTTCTTGGTGAGTAGATTGCTGATAAATGAAGCAATCTAGATAGAAATCAATGTTAAAAAAAAGTCATTTATTAATTTTGAAATCCTGAATTTAATATGTTCATCAACAGAGAAAGGAATAAACTCTAAAAACTTAAACATTTTCCCACACTTACCCAGACTTGGAAAATGTCCAAATCCATTTCTGTACATCTCAGCGAGTCCTGACGGACTCATCTGTAAATCACTTGTGATGCAGATTTAAGGAGTGTCTCCTCTTGTGTCCTTTCACAGTCAGTGTGCGATGTCTGCGCTGAATGACGTGCGGCAGTACCTGAGTGTCGAAGGAGGACAGGTTGCTGTAAGTCCTTCAGCTCCTCCCTGACGTCTGCAAGCAAAGCAGCTGCACAGCAATTATGTGAAAGTGCTGCAGTAACGATAATGCTTTCCTGCTGTTTCAGGTGTTTGACGCCACAAACACGACAAGAGACAGAAGAGGAACCATCATGAAGTTCGCTGAACAGAACGGGTTCAAAGTACGATCGATTTATCTGCTTTTAACTTCGAGTTGATGGCTTCCGAGTTTTTTTTACAGCACATTCTTCTCAACGCAGGTATTTTTCGTGGAGTCTGTGTGTGAAGACCCAGAGGTCATTGCACAAAACATCGTGGTGAGCGCCATTTGTCTTGATTCCGTGTTTATACCAAATAATATGCAGCTGTGCAATTCTGCCTTCTGGAAACGGAAGTGCTTGTTTTGATTCAGCCGGCGTCTGCTTCCTGCTTTTCCTTCGCTCACATGCTGTTCTCTCTTTGAAGCAAGTAAAGCTGGGAAACCCAGACTACATGAACTGCAGCTCAGAGGAGGCCATCGAAGACTTCATGGAGAGAATAAAGTGCTACGAGACCTCCTACCAGCCTCTGGACGAAGACCTGGACAGGTGAAGATCCACGAACGAACCGACCCGATGATGAAATCGCCTCGGTGTCGAGGGAGTTTGACCGATAATTTTCCCCTCTTTCCAGCGACGTGTCTTACATAAAGATCATGGATGTGGGCCGTCGGTACCTGGTGAACCGAGTTGTTGACCACATCCAGAGCCGGATCGTCTACTACCTGATGAACATCCACATCACTCCGCGCTCCATCTACCTCTGTCGCCATGGCGAGAGCGACCTCAACATCAAGGGACGCATTGGAGGAGACTCCGGCTTGTCTTCCAGGGGGAAAGAGGTCGGTTTCTGTTCACGTCTGAAACATGGAGGTCCCTCCATGTTTATGGAGGAAACATTTTCCATAAACATTTTGGACATGTTCCATGTCCAAAATGTTCCTTCGGCTTTTATTGAAGAAAGGCTGAGAAACCGGATTGTACGTAGTTTCCTGTTATTCATTTAAGGGACAGGGCTGAAACGATTAACCAAATTTATCGTGATGAAGCGATTATTTAAATAATTGTTAACTAATTTAGTAATCAATTAATTGTTAACTGGACCATACAGACTCTAAAAAATGCTATTTGCTGCTAGAACAACATATTCACTGCAGTAATTAAGCCAAAGCTATACAAAAAATGTATACATTTTGCATTTATGATTAAAAAAGCTTTACCTGTTAATATTTTCTACCCTGAACTCCACATGGATTCTTGGCAAAGTATGTTTCCGGGTTCATGTTGTAAAGATTAAAGAAA
The DNA here is from genome assembly GCF_051168715.1 of Poecilia mexicana. Classification (NCBI taxonomy): domain Eukaryota; kingdom Metazoa; phylum Chordata; class Actinopteri; order Cyprinodontiformes; family Poeciliidae; genus Poecilia; species Poecilia mexicana. Next base: position 14,157,119 of record NW_028263374.1, on the reverse strand, counting down.
TGCCACCAAGTAGGAATATCTGACTCCACAAATGATTTACTCAGTGTATTTTTTTTTTCCATTAATCAATTATTTGTTTTCTTCTGTCACATTAAACATCCCTTTCAGGATGTTGCAAAGTTTTTTTTTTATGATTGCTGTGGCCTAAAATTACAGATTTTGAAGCACCTATTTCTAAAAAGTTGTGGTTTTTTTTTAAGCTTTGTTTTTACCCCAACTTGGTTTTTAAAAAAGTTGAAATGGCTTCACATGACCTCCCCATAAAGTATTTAACATTAAATATTTAAGTGAGAATAACATTTCCGAGTACCGTTGTAAAGAAGCACCCTTAATACAAATAGAATAATGTTCTGAGGAATTGTCAAAGTGCAAAAGTAGAATTTCATAAGGTCAAAGGTCAGCGTCACACAAAGCTTTCATCTCACGGCTTCGGATTTAAGAGACATCGAGAAACGGGAAGCTAAGTCAGAAAGTGGCATTGATCAAAATTCACCTGAATTTCAGTGCTTGATCAGAAAATAAGGAAAGAACATTTTAAGATAACTGGATAGACTTGTGGAAAAATTGCGATGATTGATGAAAATTTGCGAATGTTCAGTGAATTTGTCCTAATAGTTGCGATTGTAACTTCCTGCATTAAACTTGATTAAGATTGTGATGAGGCGGTTTCTTACATGCAGTTTGCCAAACATTTGAGGAGCTTCCTTGAAGAGCAGAAAATCAAGGATCTGAAGATCTGGACCAGCCAGATGAAGAGAACCATCCAGACAGCAGAGTGCCTCGGCGTCCCGTACGAACAGTGGAAATCCCTCAACGAGATCGACGCCGTACGTCCACTTCTGGTCTCATCCCTTGAGAAGAGTTATCACTGCCAGAGCAACATTTTAAAATCTGTTTTCTTCCTTCTACATAGGGTGTGTGTGAAGAAATGATGTACGAGGAGATCCAGGAGCATTTCCCTCTGGAGTTCGCATTGAGAGACCAAGACAAGTACCGCTACCGCTATCCGAAGGGAGAGGTGATTACTGTATTTTTGCACAAGTTGGAGACGAGTTTCCAGATGTGTTTTGAATATTTACGGGTTTGTGATTCTGTGTTAGTCGTATGAAGACCTGGTGCAGCGGCTGGAGCCTGTGATCATGGAGCTGGAGAGACAGGAGAACGTCCTGGTCATTTGTCACCAGGCCGTGATGCGCTGCCTGCTGGCGTACTTCCTGGACAAGACTTCACGTAAGGGAGAGACTTTAAAATGTGTCAATTAATATCTTTTGAACTTGTAAGTCTGAAGCAGAAGGAAAACTTTATTTGGTTTCAAGTAAAAATTGGAATCCGTCATGCATTTGTGTTCGGTCGTCTCAGAAACAATTGTTTGCAACCAGCTCAAGCAGATACTTAACGGAGAGCATTCATTTAAGTCCTTGCACAGATTCTCAACTGAATTTTAGTCAGGGCTTTGACTGGGCCAATTTAACTAATGAGTATGTCTCAATCTAACCCAGGGATCTGCAACCTGCAGCTCCAGAGCTTTAACGATGGCTCTAAATAACTCTAGCTTAAAATCATAAAGATTCAGTTGTTTTAAATACACAATAGCTGTTTTAGATATGCATTTAAAACGTCAGTATATCACAGCCTCTCCTTCATGGCTTGAAGTAAACTCCAACCAGGACTTGTTGTGATTTTCTGCTTCTCTCTCTCTCCTGCAGATGAGTTGCCTTATCTCAAGTGTCCTCTGCACACCGTCTTAAAACTCACACCCGTTGCTTATGGTGAGCATTTTTGGGGAGTTTATAAATGTTTTTCTTTCAGTCGGATTATGCTGTATATTGAGAGGCTTTCTGTATTAGTAGGTGCTTAATGTGATTATCGTCATTTTAGGTTTTAAAACCCCACAAAGTTTTCCACTTTGGGTCAAAAATGTGTTTATTTTTAGCTTCTTCCACTTGTTTTTTTTATATACAGTGTGTGTGGCATTTCTTTCTTCTACAGTTTGTAGTTCTGGGTTGGAACTGAGATTAGGGCTGTTGTAAACGAATATTTTAGTAATCGAGTAATCTATCGATTATTCTTACGATTAATCGAGTAATCAGATTAAAAGAAATTATAAAATGAAATATTGGTAAATCTGGCATAATACCGGTGTTACTATCAGATATCAATATCAGTCCAATTTTTCATATTTGAGCATCCCTAACAGTTGCTTTTTTGTAGTTTAGAAAACTAACCTGTAACAATAATAGCTCACTTTCTAAGTTAACCAGAAGAAAAGTTATAGAAAAATCTGAAATTATATTGAATTTAATAACAAAGAGGCAGGCTCACAAATATGCTTATAAAAATGTCTACAATCCAGCTTTTAGTTTATGTATTCATCTTCAGTGAGTTTAATAGATTAATTAAACTCACCTTGCCACCTAACCTGTCACGCTTTGGGTTTGAAAATACGGGAAATGCCGCCTGGAGTGGGAGGAGAGGGCGAATGAACGAACGTAAGATGGGGTGGAGGGGAGGAAATAGACCAGCGGACTGACGAACCGTTAGACCGGGGGACGAACACGGGGGGAAGCAATACGGGACATTTACGACACCTTCACTGGTCACACTCAGAAACTCATCTACCAGCCATGTACGATGCGCTCCGCCACCCGTTTCTTCAGACCGGGATATGAAATTTATTGTGCGGTTCGTCGGTAAAGCTACACGGTAAGCATCAGCTACTCAGCCGCCCGCCCTGTTCAGGCTATCCGCTCACCTCAGCGCTCTTCCCGCCGTTCGCTTTCAACCAGCAGCCCCGGAGGAGAAATGCTGCCGTACTCCAGGCATTCCCCCAGTCATTTTAAGGATGCTTATTGGTTCCCCAAAACGATAAAAAGTCGGGCATTATCATCAATCAATAAAATCCCCACGGACCAATCTTGAAGATTGGACTTTATGCCGCTGAGACTTAGCTTTTGTCAACAACTCAGAGGCGGAAGTGAGAGCTCCGCGCAACGCAAATGAAGTCCCGGCCGGAACACGGTGCGCTAACTAATAAAACATAAATTAACGAAGCTTCGAGGCAGGTAAATTTTCCTCGAGGAATTTTAGTAATCGAGGTACTCGAATCATTCGAGGAATCGTTTCAGCCCTAACTGAGATGTTTTTTTATACTGACAAATTACATCCTCGTAATGCAGAGAAGCAATAAGCTCTGTAGACAAGCAGCCTTCCCTGTGAACTCATTCTGAAATTGCCGTATTGTCTGTTCAGGCAATGCAACGTTCTGGTTGCATAACGCTAATAGCTCCTTCGTAGTTGGGGAGTGTGTGTGAAACAGGTTAGGCTTGAAAACAGGCATTTATGTGGTTTGACAAAACTTGTCCTCAGTCGCTGCTGCGAAAGTTAATCATCATATTATCAGCTGTTAAGTATGTAGAAATTTCTTTGGGAAGTTATGTTTTATAATTCACTTAAGCCTTAAAGCTTTATGTCAAGTTATAATGTTATTCCTTCATCCAAACCATAACTGGAGTGTTGCTTTGATTCTCTCATGCTTGTTTGAGGAATCCTTGAATTTCTGGTAGCAGCCATTGGGGGCGCCTAAACGCTTGCTCCTCTCTCACTCGGCTCCTCCAGACTAGCGGCAGCAGCAATTAGCAAACACCTGGTGTAACTGTGTCTGCTGAGCTCATCATACAAACTACTCCTCAGTCCAAGAACGATTGTAAACGGCATCATGGAGTAGTGTGTTTGTGATGACTTCCTGAAGGTAGAGTGTCAGAGCAGGAGCTTCTTAAAGTGACAAAGCCCAATTGCAAAGTCAAATGTCTTTTAAGTCATGTTTGATATATATTTAGCATTTTTATAACAACTGAAGGTAACATACTTGATTGTGCTCTACATACCTGGTAAATACATAATACACCACCTTTAAATTTTAATTCATGAGTCCTAGGAAGTCTTGAAATTAAAGCAGTGAAACTCTCAGAAATCCTGAAAATAGCTTCCTCACGAGCTAAAGGAGGCCAGCTGCAGCCTGATGTGCACAGAGGTTATAATCATGCCGAGACAAAACTGATTTCCTCTGAATAATGTCTTATTTTCCTATTTGTTTTCTCTTCCTCAGGATGTAAAGTGGAGTCTGTGTATTTAGGCGTGGAGTCTGTGAACACACACAGAGACCGACCAGAGGTGGGTATCACAAACAGCATACTGAGAAGTCTGACAGCAGAGCGTTGACTTCGCTGCGTCGTCAGCCTCACGCCGTCCGTGAACCTCGTCCAGATCTGGGTCGGGTCGGGTCGGGTGGGGGTTCCTCTCTCTAAACACACAGACTGTGACTTTGTGATTGAGCTCTTCAGAAGGCGCATCACGTCCTCCTACATATTCAGTCCCAATCCCCCTGCAGCTCAGCTGTCAGCGTTCGACCCGTTCCTGTTGTGACAGAATATGAAGAATGTATCACAAAACAGCCCAATCTGCTGACCCGTCATTTCATTCTTGTTTCCAGTGTTAGGAAAATAATTCAGCTTTGTGTTCCCATAAACAAAGTGTGACAAATCAGTACAGTACAGAGAGTCCTGTGGGACAAACAACCATTGCACATAAAATACATTTAATATTTAACCATCTGATTGCAGATTAGAGCTGATAAAGAGAAAATTATCATATTTCAACCTATGGATAATTAACTGGTGCATCTGTATTTCTTTGTATGAGTGCTTGTGGTTAATTTCTGTTTCATCATAAGTTTAATTTTAGTTCATTTGTTTTATTGTCGCTGCTGTACGCACAACTTAAAATCTTAACCTGAATCATGCTGCACACGACGCACAATTGTTCCTGCCTATTGAGTGATTGTTAAAGCTGCACCTTGAGCCTAAGCTAAGTGTTGTTTTCGAATGTTAAAGGTTGAACCTGTGATATTTACCAGCAATGTTTTCAGTTTGCTGTTAAGTTTCGAAGTTTGTGTTTTATACTTCAGTCGAATGTAATTTGTCCCATGTTGACATTGTTAATGTTTGTGCATTGTAAATAAAACAAGTTCATTTCAATTATTGTTTCTGGCCAAATTATCATTTATTTTGTCAAAAGTAAAGCAGACATAGTGGTGTATATTTTTTAAAGCCAGTTTTCTTCATTACACATCAAATTTCAGCACTGTATTCGGAGCAGTAAGGCTGGAGACGACTAAACGTCTCCTACAGCCTCTTCACATTGACTCTGACATTTATATATCTAGTTACACCTTCCAGAAACAACCAAAGCCACGAGTGCCTGAAAATACATTTTCCACACACAACAAGGCTCCTAGAGGAAAGCCTTTGCTGCCCTCTAGTGGTCAGTAATGCCTAATTTTGCTAATTTTCATTCTAAATTGACAGATTATACATTTAATATGCTATATTCAAATTAATCTGTTTAGATTTTCTCTTGCATAACCTGAAATAAAGTGTTTAACATTTAAAAGCCTTTTCATTAGTTCATACCCAAAGCATTCGCTTCACGCAGGATTTTAGTTTCGAAGGTTTTTTCACTGAGTCAGTACTTTTCAGATCCAACAGGTGGCGATAATGACCATTCCTTTGTTCCTTCTTGCAGAACGTGAACGTGCAGCGCAGCACCGAAGACGCTCTGCAGACGGTCCCGGCTCACCTCTAATATCTGGGATCGCTGCTCCAGCTGGAACCTCACTCGGTGTAAACGACGCCCGCTCCGCAGCTTCGATCCACTCCATTCAGTACTTTTAGTTTCTATTGGGAGAAATCCATTCCTTAATCTGTGAGGCCACTGTCACTGGTGCTACAATACTCCCATCAGTATCATCTGTGACTGTGTTGCTGAGTCCTGTGTGTGTACCGTCACGCGCTTCCGTCGACTTGGAAGATGTTTTAAATCAACTGAAAAACTCATAACTCCAGAAGAACCTCATAATAGTGTATTTCACAAATACGTGTTCTTTTTTTAGATCGTTGTTTTATTTTTACTTACTGTATTATATTTTATACTGAAGCTATAAAGGAACAAATGAAAAAAAAAAAAAGGTGCAGCAAGAACTAACAGAGCCAGATCAACTGTACGCATTCCACTGAAGGACAAACTACAGAAGACACTAAATGTGTTTTTGTTGCCATAATCCAAAATGTGACAACTGCATTAAGATCAAGGACTTCTAGTGTAGCCGATTTTCACTCTTAAGATACTAAACCGAAAATATATCTACAGTCCTGTTCCTGGTCTGCTTTCTGAATCAAAGTATGAAGTGTGGCACCATGGAAGGGATAGATGCACATCTCCATCATATTACTACCTGTTATTGTACATACCTGTGCTGAATATTCAGCTGTGGAAATGTAAATGTGAAACAGATGAAGAAGAACCACTAAAATACAAAGTATACTTTATTTTTATTTTTATTAATTGCCAGATGTGTAAATTTGTTTCATCTGTTTGCGTGTGAAATAAAACATTTAACTGATTGCCCTCATGGTTCAATGTTTGTGGTAACAAAACAAAATGAAATTTATGTGCATATAATATATATCTGTAAATATACTTAAAAACATTTAAATTATCTTTAAAAAAAAATCTGTTTCATCCTGTGCTCAATACTATAGAGGCTGTGTTGACCTTTCACGGCAAGAAATGAAGGTGTGGTGGGAATATTTTTATACACAAATGTCAATAATTTGAGCACAGGACGAGTTTCAGGTTAAAGGGAAGAGCCCCATTGGCCCTCAGAGCCTCACTGCGCTTCTTCATCTTCTTTTCCCCTCTTGGCGGAAAACGCCAGCGAAGGTCTGCCCTGCCGTGAGTCGGCTCCACAGTGACGGCCAATATTGCAAAAGGAATGTGTTCTTAGGTCTTCTCTCGCTTTCAGAACTGCAGAAATAAAACAGGATGCCGTTTTTTTCCAAGCTCACGCCGCAGAAAACAGAATGAAAGAACGACTGAAAACCGAACGTACGTTTTTGAGGAACTCCTCCGCGACGATGCGAGCCCTGGCGTTGACGGACAGCTTCATTTCACTGATTTCCTTGTCGATTTCTTCCATAAAATGAATAACAAAGTCCACTAGTTTGTGCTTGTACATCTGCTCGGTGTGGAAGTTGGTGATGAGGAAAGAGATGTCGTAACCCTGCAAAACACAAACGCCATGATTAAATATTCGAGATTAGCACGGTGGAATACTCATGTCATCACAAAGACGAAAAACAATTAAGGCTCAAAATTATATATTTGAAAAAAGGTCACTTTGGCTTAAGAAATTAAACTTACCAGTTTGTTACAATAAGAAAGTGTCACGGCTGAACGTTTTAGCAGAGCTCCACTCTGAATATCACTATTAATGGAAAAGATTGCTTCCTAACAGACTTTATTTATTTATGAAACAAAAGCTTAAAACAACCCCCACATAAAATAAACAAAAATATTAAGCCACGTTGTGATAATTTAAGTTCATATTAAAAGGCTATATATAAACATGGACAGGTCAATGTCAGATGGCATCATGATGAAATTACTCCTGACCTCATCATGACGCCGGTAAGTCATAATGTTAATATTTCAATAATAACCTAAAGTAACTAAAGTTCATCTCCTAAAGAATAAATAATGCATGTACACAGCATGAGTCGACATTGAGGAGTTTAACAGGACATAGTCAGTTTCAAACAAGTATTTTATACATGTCTGCTATAAAACTGGGTGCAAAGTTTCAATGGCATTTTCAGTCACTTACCTCGACTGGTTTCCTCCTCAGGATGAAGAAGTTTTCTGCCCTCATCATCATGAAACGCATGAACTTATGGCACAGAATCTTCTCAATCTCATCTGCCTGCAAGCAGCAAATAAAATGTGCGTCCATTAAAGCCGGGAAGCTGTTCAGGTCTCGGTCATCACTGTGTCGGTTCTGGACAGAAATCTGGCTGACCTGCTTCACGGCGATGCTCACTCTGACAGAGTTGATGGAGCCCTCGATCAGAACCTTCTCCTTGTCGTTACGGCTAATGATTACAGGTTGGAGGAGCAACTCTTTGCTGCTCCTGGACACGGGCAAAAAACACCAATAAAGTGCACGTCACCCCGAGTGACAAACTGAGTGTCTTTCTCTCGGCTGTGACTGTTGTCTCACCTGACTTCCACCTCTGGTTTGTTGTGCCTTTCCACCACCTGAGAGGAGAAGTTCTCCAGGCAAAGAGCGGCCTGCAGCGTGGCACGCACCGCGTTGAGATACGGACGCAGAGTGGCCGTCTGATGGTGGAAAACAAGAAGCTGAACTGAAGAAAAATGCTTTCCAACGAGAAATGAATGCACCTCACCACACATTTAACTGGTTTAAAAGAATTCAACGCGTTTCTGGTTGATGAATAACCAGCTTTCCAAAAGATACTCTCTCGCTCTGTATATTAAGAAGGACTGTGGAGGCCTTTAACCGGCTGATTCCTCCAAAGTTTCTGCCTACTGCTCTGCAACTTTTAGATGCATTCCTGCTCCAACACAACTGAAGCAAATGGATGGCCCCTTGCCAGGCCTCTGTCAAAACTGATGGCACGCTGAAGTAATTCAATCATGTGACTCAGGTGTGATTGAAACCTCCCAACACCTTCTATTCCCTTCAAAACCAAAGTGCCCCTTTCTATTACATTAGAAATGTCTTGGAGGGTTGCACTGACACACAGTCTAAAGGGAAAGAGGATTCAAAGGGTATTAGCTGATAACACCTCTTATAACACAACAGACCCACAGGATTACCAAACAAATAGGAGGGAAGGTTTTCATTTCATTTATTCATACTGAAATAATCACAACTACAAATATGACATACAAGTGAAATTAGGTCTGATCACCGTATAATAACAGACCCCTTTTATTACTCAAAACTAAACATTTCCTGTATTAAACGTTTGTTTTCTGAATTCCCAGATTAAGAATTTTTGTTTTTATTACATTCAGAAAATTCTAAAAATTCATACTAAATTCAGAAATGTACATTTTATTTTCTGACGCTAAAGTAAAACTTCTGAAACACAAACTCCTGGTAGTTAAATTTCTGAACTCAAACAAATAAAAAGCAATCTGGTGAGTTTGGCCCTAATTGGTGAAACGCCTTTATTTGCATGGGTTAAATGAATATTTAGCATAAAATTGTTAATGATGGGGAAGAAATCTGCTCTAGACTGCACACATACATTACATCTTTTTCAATTTTATCATTACCATCATCTAATGAAAAAGGAAGCAGGAAGTTTCACCAAATATATTCTTACATCCGGCTACATCGCTGTTTTAAACTGTAAAGCATTACTATCATGTATCACTACAACGTGATGGCTACTAAAACAACTAAAGATATCCTCCTGCTACAACCTGATATTAGGAAAAACCTTAAAATCTCTCTTAGCTTGTCGATTAGCTAACGTTAGCAGCTAAGCTATGTCTCAACTGACAACAGGATGAACAGAAATAACCTCCGTCTATATTAGCTACAGAAGTAATATCAAAACACTCACTATATACAAAAAAAATCTGACATAAATAATAGTTGAAATTGGACATTTTATGCGGACATATGTCAAATTTCTCTCACCATTTCTCAGTTTCAGCAGAGGGAGCTAAACGCGGAAGTAGCTACTGTTGCGTTTTCCGCGAACACACCGGAAGTGCCCACGGCTGCCTGAATAAATATTAAAAACCTCACAAGACATAACATTTTTTAAATATGTATCTTCAGCATTTAAACTACACTGCTCAAAAAAAAATAAAGGGAACACTCAAATAACACATCCTAGATCTGAATGAATGAAATATTCTTATTGAATACTTTGTTCTGTACAAAGTTGAATGTGCTGACAACAAAATCACACAAAAATCATCAATGGAAATCAAATTTATTAACCAGTGGAGGCCTGGATTTGGACCCACACACAAAATTAAAGTGAAATGTTCCCTTTAATTTTTTGAGCAGTATATTTTGTCATTTCAATGTTGAAGGTTTTACAAAAGATAGGATAGCAGAGATGTTTAATTTACAGTACATACTTTAGTATTGAGCTCATTTATAAATTTTAGATGCTCCTTTCCTATTTGTGAAGCTAAAAACCTATTTTATTTATATTTTTAAGGATTTAAACAATGATGGAAGAAAAAAAAATATGTTGTGTATATTCTATGCAGTTAGTCACATTCAATGACATTCCTACCTTCACACACTGATTACCAACATTATTTTTGTATTTACTTTATCTGGAAAGATTAAACTTTAAGTATTGGTAGAAAAATCCAGGTTAGCATAAAGTTAATTTATTTTTAGACTATTGTGCATAGAAGGATTCCACATAAAATCAAAACTGTTACTAGCAGCCATAAGCATCCTCTTCACGTCTGTTGTATAACCGTCTTCAGTCAGAAGTTTCTTTTGAACTGCTGCAACACAGATGACTACAGGAGATTCTTCCTGCCCACAGCATCTACACCAGCTCTTTGGAGAGTATGTAATATGAGCTTAATTTAATTTATCTCTGGAAATACGAATTTAATTTGAATTTAATTATTTAAAGCATCTAGTCCTATTTTTAATTACCGAAATGAACATTTTCACAATACTCACAAGATGCACCTGTAAGACATCAAACACCAAACTATTTATATATTCAAGAGTTTTATTATTTGACGTTCAAATTTTCTTTTACAACATCATTGGCATTGCTGTAATGTTTTCTGTAAAGAAAAAAAAAATAAGAGTAATACCAGGGAAAAATGTTGAATATTTTCTTTAAATGGAAAGAAGAAACATTTCAGTCCTATACCATCTATACACCGTAGTACACAATCCGTTAAAAATATTAAGTACTTAGCCGACCTGAGCTACAAGCAGATATAGAACAGCAATAATGAAAGACGGGACAGGAGACGGGTGAATGCAGTGTTGGTGAAGCATGTGGTCACCCTTTACCATTGAGAGGCGTCTGATGAGGAGGACATAACACATACAGCAGTAATAGTAGCAGTACAAGTAATGTTACATAAAAGGCAAACTTTATATATCAAGGTTTTAACTTGTTACGCTGTGACTGCCTAATCAGCTTTTACTTGACACAGTAACATATATTCAGCAGTGTGAGGCAGTTAGAAACCCTAATCCTGAAGTGAAAAGGCAATACAATCACCAGATTGTTCAGAAGATTCTCAGGAGAAATTCGCAGGAGAGAGGAGGGATAAATTTAGAGCTTACCAAAAGGCATGTGATAGGAGATGTTACCCCCCTCCCCCCAAAAAAAACAAAACAAAACTAAAAAAAAAAAAAAACTAATGAGTCATCCCTCCATAACACTTAAAGGCAAAAAAAAAAAAAAAAAAGGTGCAAAACCACAAGTGTTTAAGATCGGCTTTTAAATTAACCGCCAATTACAACAAATATTTATTTAGTTCTGCTAGTTTATTTCATGAGAAAGGCGCAAAAGAAAGCGAGTAGAAAGCAGAGAATGATATTTGGGATGCTGCATCTTGGGAAAAGCCAACATCATCTCACAACAGAGCTCGCTTTGAGAGCTCTGGAGTCCGTCCAGATTTCCTAATTGCACTCTGAACATGGCTCCACGGCCTCGCCCTCTCAGAGTGAGTCAGGGGCAAAACCTGACAAACATGGCAAAATACAGGAGTTCACTCACTACCGAGTCATGGGTGTGAGTTTCACAAAGGGTGTGTTTCTTCTCTCATGTGATTTTTACTGCGCTGGATTTGTCATTGTTTTATATGTGAGGGTGAACTGGTGTATTAATTTATGTACTAAGTGGGGAACGAGAAAGAGGTTTGGGGGTGGGGGGACGTACATCCATGTGCGGCATACAGAGTGAGGGGTGGTGTCAATGGAATGAGCGGTGTGTGAGGAAGACCAATAAGGAAACTTTTTTTTGTTGTTTTTTTTCCCTGGGAGCGAGGCTGATGACATGTAACAGGGTGATGACAAGATGAGAGAAGATGGTCCAGTTTGTCCCTCAGCAGCTGCAGCTCTCTGCAGAAGGTTTAGCTCTGTCGTTCCTGTCCAGCTTTATGGGCTCTGGGAATTCATTATACAACTCCACCTCTGTCTCCTGAAAAGCATACAAGAGGGGGGGGAAAAAAGAAGTTAGTAACTATTCTTTGTTAATTAACAGTACAAATATACACTCAAATGTTAAATTCCTGTGTTCTTGTTCAACTCGCCTGTTTGAGAGCGTTGCGTGCGATAGTCTGGAATGCTTGTTCTACGTTTATGGCTTCTTTGGCGCTGGTCTCAAAGTACGGGATGTTGTTCTTACTCTGACACCAGGCCTGAGCCCTTTTAGTGGTCACCTGAACACAAAGAAAAAAAAACAAAAAAACACATCCATCAACGATGACATGGAAAGTTTCAATACTAGAATTGTCTGATTTGTTATTTTAAAGAACGTAATTCACAAAAAAACAAGTTTGTACCAAGTAGTGGACGGTGATCAAACGTTCTCAGTGATCAGGAGGCTATATAATTTATTTACTGAAAACTACCTTTAATAGTCTGTAAACCCATATGCTTTGATCCACATTGTATTGCAGTTAGACAAAAATCAAAGATTAGGGACATTAACATCGATGCATGAACACGGATGTTCTTCTAATTTTTATTTTTTGATGGATTGCAAACAGCAATATGAATTTTATTTCCTTTAATTGGTTTTTTAAAAAAGAGAGAGAAATATAAAATGTTTACAAAAAACAGGACGGATACATCGCAACATATAAACACAGCACATTTGATTTTTTTCTATAAAAAATTGGGCCGATATCAATATCCGGTATTAATACTGCTTTTTAGGGCGATGTTACATAGAAACTTCCGTATTCCCTCGACCTTTGAAAACTATCGACCACACCGCTGACTTCACCACTGCTTCAGCTGAACTACCCACAGTCCTGCTCTGCATCACTATCACATGACGGAACACAAACCACATGACCAACCGCCACAGCACCTCATCCAGAAACAAACGGCAAAACCCACGATCTTTAAAACACACTTTGGGATTATTTTGACCAAAACCATTTGTGAAACTCATGTTAGCTATCACAGGGAGCATTTTGGCCAAATGTTTAGGTAATCCCAACTAAAACTAGACTCAGACTGTTCTGCCAAACTTAAAAACTGCTTCTAAACATAAAGGTCAAAAACAACATTCAGGCAAACTGAACTGCAGCGACACAAGAGGAAGAGGAGGGAAATAAAACTGGTGGCTCTGCTGAGGAGAACAGAACAACAACAGGATATTCTACAATCTAACCATGTATCATCATACCCCACTTTTATCTTGTTACTTGTTAGCAACTTCTTTTTGCATACATGCAAACAATTTAGTCTTGAATCCTAAAATACACTGAAGACCAGATCAGCACTGCTGACATGAGAGCAAATAAAGGAAGTTCTTCCTGCCTCTGTGTCCAGATGCATCCACCTGCCTTCACCTGTTCCCAGTTCAACTTCAAACTGCAACCATTTTCATTTGAGATTCTTAAAATACGTTTCATTTCAGTTTGGATATGGTTTGCTAATGAGCATATTAAACAAATTCAATAACAGACTTTTAAGACATATACTGATGCAATATCCTCAGGTCAGGGGAAAACGCTTTACTTCCCATAAGAAAGGTTTAATTACTTGTGTATTGTCACCACTTACTCTTTTACAACTATCCCCACTGAGGAATTACAGTCATGTCTTTATAAGTCAAATTACACACAGCAATACCATTAGGGTTTTATGGCCGCTCTGAAGAATTACAACAGAACGTAGAGAGCGAGTCATAAACATAAGAATGCACACGTGCAGACGGAAGATTTGCAACCCATTTCCTGCACCGGAGTCCTTCGGAGTGGGCATTAGACACGGTCTCTGTTTCAGGAATGTGGAACCGATAACAACCTGTCTGTTCTCCAGGTCAATCTTGTTGCCTAGCACCACGAAAGGGAAGTTCTCGGGGTCTCGCGGGCTGGCCTGGATTAGAAACTCATCCCTCCAGCTGTCGAGCGTCTTGAAGGTGTTGGGTGCAGTCACGTCAAAAACCAGCACGCAGCAGTCTGCCCCACGGTAGAACGCAACACCCAAAGACTGAAACCTCTCCTGGCCAGCTGTGTCCCAGATCTGACCAGTCAAAAAGAAGGAAAAAAAACAGAATAAATCAACTTACCAATCAGATTTTTTCAATACTTTAATGTCACAAATTGAGTCATCAAGTTGGAAATGTACCTGCATTGTAACAAGTCGGTCATCCACCATAACCTCCTTGGTGAGGAAATCTGCTCCTATTGTTGCTTTGTACTGGTTACTAAACTTTTTGTTCACGTACTGGTTCATTAGGGAGGTCTTTCCAACTCTGAGGAGAAAGCAAAAAAAAAACATGAGAGCTACTGTGTTTAAAACAGGCATGGGAACAAATCAATTTGAGGCATCTAGCAAACAAATATAAAACAAAGATTTATTTCCTTAAGTTACACTAAATAAGGCAAAAGCATGCCACCGTTTCTACAGTAAAATCTGCTTCTCTGTAAAAAAAAGAAAAGATCATATGAGAAAAACAACTTCTACAATATTTTAAACATATTTTAGTTTGTGCAAAGCTGGCAACTTCTTTCAAGCATTAAGACTTGAAGTACGCTTTTCTCAGAATGCTTAATAAATTTATGAGCCTTTAAAAAGAATGAATTACAGCACCACATAAAAGGGATGCGAGAGAAAAAAAATCTGCATGATTGATTACTTCATGCAAATTCATCACAATTAGAGTTAAACTTTACCATGGACATTTTATTGCATAGCAGAAGTGCATATTTGATAGAGTACTGATTCCTAAATGGGACTGAATTGTTATCCGTATATTGAGATGTTATTTGCATCGACCACTGAGCGAAGATGCACACATCCAAGTCTTTTCATTCTGTTAAATAGTAATATTAATTAAATATTAACACTAAATTTAACCATGAAAACCATTTTAACATCTCTGCTGCTGAAGGAAACTGAAGATATGAAACAAAGTTTATGCAAAACAATCAAACTGCAACCAAGTGTGAGTGAACAAAAAAATCCCTCACTTTTAAATCTAAAGCAATGACATCATGAGTATTTTATTCTTATTTTATATAAATCCAACAACTCTGGTGAACTCCATACAACTGTGTTTCCAATTATGAAATGGCTTATTAAAATTTTGCTTAGTAAAAAAAAAAAAAAATCTACATGAAGCTCATCTCCACCAACTGCATGTCTGAATAGACAAAGCTAAGTAATACAGACAGCAGGTGGCAGTAGAAGAAAAGTAAAGTAACAAAATGGCTGCATGAAAGAGAAAACAACTTTGAACAAAACAAGAAAATAAAGCAGGTCATTTTGAAAGTGAAATAAAAAGTAAACTGTGTGAATAGATCTAGTTCATTTTCAGTGAAAAGGGTTGAACGTTGCCGTAAAAACAATTACAAATTCAGCTGCCCAAATGTATAAACTCATATTGGTAACTGTTGAAACGGGGGAAACAAAACAAATAAATTTCATTTTCATGTTTGTCAGGATCTTAAAATGTTCACTATTCTCCTCTAAAGTGAAAGGTGGAACTGCATTACATCAAAAAAAGCAGCAATTTTCTAGCTAAGTTAACTTGCTTCCTCTTGTCTTTTACTTTAAACTGATAACTAAACATGAATCCTGGCAAACAGTTTCAGTTCTGGTAGAAAATGGAACTGAAGTCACTAACCAAAGTGTTGCTTCATGGTCACAGCAAACACAGGAAATTACTAAACGACAGCAGTGACCATGTTCCAACAGGTCTGCAGATTAAAAGTCCAGACCTTCAAGTTATTGGTAAAAGCCTAAAATCATTAGAGGGAGCAGAGGTGGTGATCTGCCTGGATACAGCTTATGTCTACTGCCGACGCCAATGAGGAAGTAGCACTGAGCATTCGCTCCAACCAGAAAAGCTACCAGAAAAAAAAAAAAAAAAAAAAAAGAGCGCAAGTTTTTTTCACCAACTATATTTAGAGGTGATCTGTGTGGTCCTTCACACTGCTGAATTTGGCATAAAGAAAAACAATAGACCCATCTTGTGACTCACCCAGAATCTCCCAGGATGATGACTTTAAGGAGCACTTTCTTCCTAGACGTCATTGTTCAGCTGCAGGAAGAAAAAAAAATGAATAAAACTGTTAAAACTCTCTATATCCCCCCTAACCGATTCATTTTAGATCAAAAACTAATCAGCTTCATGACGATTTAAAAAAAAAAAAAGACAGTTAACTAAACGATAACTGGCCTATTGAGAAACATGAATGTAGAAATCTGAGCTCAGTTTTTACGCTCCTGCGGCAGTAAAGTTTGAAAGCGACTTATTCCAGTCATGTGCTTCCTAAGCTGTCGAGCAAATCACGAGGCGAACATCCCTCTCCTTGTATTTCTCTCTCTCTTTCTTACACACGCAGACAGCAGGAAGTCGTTGCACAGGGTCAACCCTTTCAGATATTACCGGCACAGAGATAATAACCTGATAGAGAACATATTTCCAGGACCCAAGCAAACATCAGAAATACCTCAGGAAGATGATCTGAACTGCTTTTGCAAACTACATGGTTGGTCTCGCCTGACGGCTCAGATTTTGTCCAAAGACGAGGAAATGAAAAAAAACTGCAAGAGTTTTCAATAAAGTGATTTTCCCAATTTGTTTATCCAAGCACATTTCCAATCTTAATCTGATTTTAGAATTAAACTTAAAATAAAAGTTTGATTTGGAAGTTCATGCATTTATAAATGGTAAACAGAAAGAGTTGTACTGATTGACGCACTTAAATATGGGGGAAATCATTTTTTTCACTATTTGACTGGTGACCTACTGATTAGAGGTGATCATGGGAAAACTGGATGATTCTGATTTCTACTGATTGGTACATCTCCACACATCATCACTCTAATTTAGAAATAGTCTCCCTTGTTAGAACAGATTTGTAGTAAAATATTTTGGATCAAATATTTTCCAAGTTCTGGACCTCAACTCTAACAAACCATAATCAGCGTAACTTGAGGTTAAAAGTAGGAGAAACAAGAGTGACTGTAAGAAACTGCTAAATTGCACAAGATAAGACGGGTCATCGAACTGTAGTTTTATCTTAGTATTTAGTTTGATTAGATAGGAAGCCGTTACAGAACAGAAAACATAGATGTGCAATACAAAGTATATTATGAATTCCTAAGGCTAAATAAAAATACAATGTGAATTCAGCACTGTTATATTTTGCAGTTTTATCAAGGCTAATAAAATTAACAATCCCTGAATTGCACAACCAATACGTGAAGTAGATATTCTCAAAGCATTTATCAAATGCTCTAAAAGATCTATTCAATCTCTGATTGAAGTAAAAAAAAAAAACAAGGGGAAAAAATACTATTTTCAGTTTCCAAATACATTCATGTATTTTTTTTTTAAGTTTCATAAAAACAACAGATAAATGCTTGGGACGTGTGTTTTGATGGTGGATCTTTAAACCTCCCACCAGTACACAGTGAAATACATTTAGTCTCCAAGGATTATCTTAAACACTTCCCTGCACAAACAGGAGACAGACTAAAGAAGCAACAGTTCAATAAAAGTCTGCTCTATCTCTGCTCAGACGTTTGTGAAATTTGGCTTCCGTTAAGGAATCGCTGCATAAGGGAAAAAAAAAAAAAAAAAACACAAAGCGGTAACTACTGCACACTGTAATATCTAGCAGTGTTTTCCCAACCATTCCTGTCCCAGATACATGAGTGTTATTCACATCTTATCCAGAGACATTTTAAATAGTTAAACAACACTCATTATTGTCAGTTTGATAATCATCATCAAACACCTCTGTTGTTAGTACTCAGGGAAATAAATGTTTGCTCCGTTCTTTCTTTTAGCCGGTGAAAACACAATAAGGGACTGCACAACAATTTGACAGAAAAGTTGACCACTTCCCATCAGCTCCGGGTCAACTTACATCCTGGCATGAACGGCAGGACAATGAAACGGTCCCAACTGTTATTCGTTTTGTGTTTAAAGCAGTTCTAGACCAAGAAGTTTTGTTTGAAAGAAAACAATAAAAAAAAAAAAAAAAAAAAAAAAAAAAAAAGAGAACACTTGAGCTGCAGCCCCTCGAGAGCAGCAAAGTAAACTTGTGTTGCGCTCAAAGAGAACAAGCATGGCTCTCCAGTGACAACATTCCTGTGAAGCACGCTAGGAGCTGGAACAACGGCAAGCACCTGAAGTGAAGGCGTGTTCAGACCACACTCACATGATTACTGAACAAAGCAAGATCAGGTATCACTGAAGCACAGCTGACAGAAAGGAGATGCGTTTCAAAACGAAAGAAAGTCGGCTTGACAAAGCGGACAAAGAGCTCTTGTCGTTTTGACATGAAAACGTCAACCTGGCGACATATTTTACTGCTTTACTGAGCTGTAGCAACAGGTTTCCTGCTTATGGTGGGAATTAATGCTTAAAAAGATTTGCACAATGCATTTTATCTGGACAAGTTTTTTTTGTTTTTTTTATTTCCCAACTAATTATTCTGGTCAATTGTAACCCTCTCTTTGTAGGTTGAAGTAACAATAAAAAAGTGTCTCATTGCACCAAAACTGTACAATATTACATAACTGCTCTTGAATTCAAATTGGGAAATCTGTTGAAAAATGTGACACAATGAACTTGAGCAAAGTTATTCCTTTCCGACTGCATATTTGAGACGAGAGCAGCTAAAATCCACTCGCTCTGACATGGATTATGAATGCACACAAACAGGATTAAATATAGAAGGCAAAATGTGTCTCGCTGCTCAGTTTGTCTCAGAGTCGGATCATTTTTATGGGTTCAGGCAAGTTTTCATAACTTGAAAGGGCAAACTAATAAAGAACAGGGATCAGTTTTCAGCACAAGAGCTAAACAGAAACAACAAGTCATTACAAATTCAGTATTTTCTAGATTTGCAGAGAAACTAATCAACAGGAAAGTAGTTTATAATTGTTTTTTAAGGGACAATATACAGCATCAGACACTTAACTGTTAAAATTGTGGTCTGAATAAACAAACTCGAGAGAGAACCAAAATTCAAGCCATTCCAAACCAATAGGCTGGTAGGTTGAGTCATTCACTGGTATTGAGTAAACTCAAAAGTTGATTATGTTCTGGGAATGTTTGCCAATGACAGCAGTCAATCATTGAAAACACATCACGAGGCAAGAGGACGGGCCAACCCGTAAAGGTTAAATTTAGATTTTTAGAAAATCAAACAGACTAAACAAAAAGGTACCGTCTGATAACTGGTGTGGAAATTTTACAAACTAAACTTTTACAATTATTTTATAAACACCTGAGGGCTTTTTTTCCCCCTTTGCATTACTGATTGATAAAATACTTCCATTCATCTCCCTAAAAGCTGTTCAAACAAACCAGCCATCTATCAAAACGCCCACATCGATTTCCAACATTCATGTTGTGTTTCTCTGTTATCCTCTGATTAATCTGACCTGCTACACGGCTGAAATTCAATGAAATGCAAATGGACGATGAAGCTGAAAACAACTTCAGTTACAAACCCAAACACCGTTTAGGTATTTAGGTGCCAAGATGGGGACATCCAACTGACTTGATGTTGGCATGTTGATATCACTGTTGTCTGACATTCTTTGTATCAGAAAGGCATAACGTTTATCAAAAACTTTAAATTATTGAATATTTCATGGTAATATCGAAATAATATTTAGAATATTCTGTGATATTAGGTAAAAATAAATTTAAAACAAGTTACGATGTAAAAGTGAGGGACATAAATTACCTAAAATCGTAAGTCTTCTATTCTGTTTTAATAAATCAAAATAAATGCCAGATATTTTTAAAAATGTCGATCTTCAAGTGGTACAGAGCAGAAGAGATGTTCAGTTCTACCAACTAGGTAGCAATCGTAGCTATTGCTAATCAACAAATAAAGATGTTATTTAAAAGTACACTTGATTTAATACCAATTTCCTCAAAAGTCCCACATTTTTCGACCAAACTGTGAAAGTTAAGATTAAAGTACATGGTCTGTTGTGCAAACTCAGTGACTCATAAGCTAAACAACAACAACAAAAAATACTTAGAACACTGGCAAGTTTCCACTGCCTGGCAACACAAAAACAAAAATATGAAAAAGGTGCTTCCCGCAGCCAGCTGTCAGGTGATGTGTCAAACCTAGACCCCTGTCAGCATAAAGCTTACTGTAGCACAAGGTCCAAAACCAGCCCAACATTTGGAAATGGGTGGTGACAAACACTCCATCTCTCGGCACATACATGGCATTTTAAATATTGTTATGCAAGCAAAGAAATAACCGTCGGACATATGATAAAGCTTCTTTTCACGATGTTCCCTTAGCTCGGCTCACCGGTTCTCCTTCCTTGTTGGAATCGACCCAGACTGAGCCAAAGGCCGGCCTTGTTTTTTTTTTTTTTTCTACATCAACCAGCTTCTCAAAAAAAAAAAAAAAACACTGCACCACCATTAACGGTTTCAACATCAGGGTACACCGGTCACCAAGCAGACATTTAAACACATGAACGAGCTGTTGGCGTTTAAAACTCACCTTAAAGTTGCGAACACTCCCTAGAGCCGACTTCTGGACCGTTTCGGAGCCGGGTTGCGAGCTAACTAGCTGTTATTGTTCAAGACAGCTAACCGAATTAGGCGTTACGTTAGCCAGCTAGCTGCCCGGAGCTCGACTGGTCGACCAGCGGTAATTAGGGAACGACTCGGCTGAAACTGCCCAAAATATGTGCTTTGCTTGGTGTAAACACCAAAAACTAAAACCGATCGAAAATTGACGAAAGAAATACAGAAATAAATAGTTTTAAATTTAGCACTTTGCCAGAGAGCTAGCTTTCTTGTCTCCCAATCAGCTAACTACCCACTACCCCAGCCTATGATCTGGCTTCTTCTTTCACTTCCTTCTCCACAACCACGTCTCGTGTGACGTCAGACGCAGGACAAAAAATATGTAGAGTCCAGCGGATGCAGAAATAATTTTAGAAAATAAAGCTCGCTCTGTTGATCCAAGCATCCACGAACAGTGCATCTTTTAGCTTTCTAATTTATTCCTATAACACAGAATGCACTCAAATTAACACATTTACGTGTGGAGAAGGTGCCTTTTTTGATATCTACTGCACGGTATTGATTGGTCAAATTTTTTTCTATTGAGCAATCAAAATGTGTATACCTTGCATTTTTATTGAAAAATCTATTGGCTTTTTAACCCAGAAAAATGTGGTAGGCATAAATAGGTAACCTACATATAGGTAACCTACGTTATGACTACTCTCCCCACCAGACTGCAATGTCTTCTAAATGAAATAATATAAACTGAAGGCACATCTCTAACCTCTAAAATTAACATGATTATGACCTTTTGTTTGTTTGTTTGTTTGCTTGTTTGTTTTTTCTTATGGGTAGCTTGCATAGGGCTCAACACAGTCTGTCACTTAAGCAATTTCTTTCAGGCCTTTGTACAGGTAACAAGAAGCAGCATTTCCATGATGGAAGAATCAAGATTTTATATTAAAAAAAAAAAAAAAATAACACACTGACCTTAAAAGTGAATGCAAACACTAGTGTCACTGTCACAAGAAAAATAGAATATGCGGCTATTGTGTTGTGGGAAAGGAGTGATTTTGCAGCCATGAAACTGCTATATTATTGAGTCAAAAATATGTACTTGAACCCAATATTTGTCTAGTGTTTCTTACGCTGTTTGCAGATGTATTTGGCTATTTATAAATGGTCATTTTCTGTTGAAGACTCACAATGCCATACACTGATGAACTAAGAATAATAAAGTGACAAAACAAAGTTACTCTCGACCTTTTAAAGCCTGACCCAAATTTCTTAGAAATAGGATCTTCATAAAGCCTCGAAACAAAATCTAAAAAAAAAAAAAAAAAAAGAAATTGTCATTTAGTTTATGATATGATTTTTTGTAACACATTTGATGCAGCAGGCTTTTCTTAGAACTTTTGGCTCACAACAACATGAGTTTTAGATCCAAAAGCAAATGTTGCCTATAATATTTAGAAAGTATGGAACACTTTAGGATGTTTTTATCTTAGTTTTTTTTTTCCACCAACAACTTTTACAGTCCAGTCCTCATCATAATCCTCATCATCTTCTCCTTACTGCTCTATAGTTTGAATTGTCATACATTATTATGATGACTAGTATTTTATTTCTCTCTCTTCTTCCTCTGCTCTTTTTTTAAATCTAAAGCATACAGAACTAATCGATACACCATAAGGATTATGGTTCTAGAACAGCTACTATTGTGACAAAAAACAACCCAAAATTTATTTTGAAATGACATTTAATGGTAATTATTGAGTAAACAAAAGTTTGTGGCTGAATTGTGACTGGTATGACCTTGATTACTTTATAAAAATATAACATTACTGTTCAGTGATAAAGCACCTTAAATACCTGCAGTATCAAATATGACACACACATTTTTAACACGATTTAAATGTAATGTAACAAAAACATTTCTAATTAATTGTGCATTATTTCAAAACATAAAACATAAATTTAAAAAAGGGAATAACAATTCATAAATTATTTTTACTGTAAGTTGTCTAAAATTGTCACTTTCCTGGAAAATGCGAATGACAATCTCATGCAAGAAGACGTTTTAAAAAGAGAAAAAAAAGCTGTTTCTCTTCCTGCAGTGCAATGATAATCCAGTAGATGGCAGAATACAAGCCTCAAATTATATACAATAGGTTGTTTGGGTAAGTATTGGTCATGGTGTAAAAAATATATATATACAAATGGTGATATAGAGTTAAAAAAAATACATTAATAATAATAATTTCGATTTTGCATGCACATTGGTCTTTGTTCCTCATCTGAAGGTAACCAATGGAAACTGAAACACAATCACATGAATAGTCCTGTGTCACTTTGTGTGCATGGTCAACACACATGCTGAAGCTACAAGCTGAGCTTCATCTGACTGTAGGCGCAGCAGCAAACACAACATGCAGTCGAGTCAGGACATGTCTGAGTCTTGCAGCGACATATCTGTAAATGTGTGATAATGATAACAGACAGAAAGCTTCAAACTAGTTTCTTTGTTTCCTCAGAAATCAAGCACGCTTCTTAAGAACTGCTTTCAAAACAAATGGCTTTGCAGTAACTTTTTCTATCTTACTGGGATTTGTACCAAACTAGATGTGAAGAAGTGTTTAAAAACCTCCCACAATCAGAAGGGAATAACTGTCCTTAAGTGTCAAAATGAAATTAACACAAGGTAAGGTTGTCCAGTGTAACTTTATTGACTCAACAGACAGAATAATTGTTGTTAGATACACATACTATAGACACTTTAACCAAATCTGGTGCTTTTTACAAAAATCCACTTTCATCTTCGAATGAACTGAAGGAGCTAAGATCTCCAGCCTGTAGTTCAACACCTGCTGCTTTTCTATCCTCCATGTCATGCAGATTTGGTTTCAGGGTTTTATGTAAGCTGATATGTTATTTCCGCAATCATTGTCCGATTTTAAAACTGGCTTGAAAACTTTCCTCTTTAGACAAGCCTTCTCCACTTTTATTTGACAGTCTATTTCTTAATTGTTTTTGATTGTTGATTTTAGGTTTTTAGATTAACCATGTAGCACTTTGAGATTTTTATTAATGAAAAGTGCATTATAAATTAAATGTATTATTATTATTATTATTATTATTATTATTATTATTATTATTATTATTATTATTATTATTTCCATCCTTAAAGCTGTTATACACAAAAAGGGCTCAAATAGCCGCTACATCAGTCCACAATTAGGATGTAAATAAACTATGTTGACATGTACAGTTTTGACAAAGAGATGCTGCTAAAACCATCCTGCTCTTATTTCTGTTAAATCATAATTCCTATTGATCAATTTAGTAACTTTGACGCTGAATTAAATTTGTCTGTTTTTATCTTTACTGTCTGATTTAGTGGTTTGAAAGTGACAAGATCAAACTTATAGAAATCACTGCTCCAACCCTATTTATATTAGAAGTATTACACTTCTGTGTGAGCGTGACGATGGTAGGAGTTTGTCCTGTAACCAGTGGGTTGCTGGATTGAACCCCCGCTCCGTCTCTGTTAGTCGTTGTGTCCTTGGGCAAAACACTTCACCCGCCTTGCCTGCAGATGTTGGTCAGAGGGTCAGTGGCGTCGGTGCATGGCATGCTTGCTTTAGTCAGACTGCCCCAGGGCAGCCCTGGCGACTATTCAGTAAACTGAATGTAGTGTGGAGTCCTCCGGAGTAGATAAAGTACAGACCATTTACGATGTTTACAATATGTTGGTGATATTCTGCTTAATTCGGTTGTTTTGTTCGTTGCAGTGATTTATCAGCATGGCGAAATGATATTCGCCACTAGAGGTCAGTGTTGGCATGTTTTTGAACGGTTTTGGACTCGCTACATCAACTAATTGATGTAGAAATGTAAATTATACATCAACATTTTTTTTTGACTGAATTTTCCAATGGCCATCATTTATAGATTAAAGCTTATTTATCTGCTTAAAATGGTCTAGTCAAAGTTAAGACTTAAATTCAATTTATATTCTGTAAGAGGACTTGAAAGCTGATGCTCACAAACTCTAAATAAAATCTCACTGGGTTTCAGCTTTATTGCTTCGATGTGTGGTTCTACAAAGTGTTGACTTAGGGCACAGGTGTCGAACTCCAGTCCTGGAGAGCCGCTGCCCTGGAACTTTTAGATGTGCCTCTGCTGCACCACACCTGAATAGAATAATTAGGTCATTAGCAAGGCTCTGGGGAACTTATCTACACAAGGAGGAGGTAATTAAGCCATTTCATTCCAGTGTTTTGTACCTGTGGCACATCTAAAAACTGCAGACAGTGGCCCTTGAGGACTGGAGTTTGACAGCCCTGCCCTGACTCAGGGTATGAATACAAATGATCACCATATTCTTCAGATTTTAGTTGTAAAAACCTTTGCAAACCATCTTTCCTTTCCTTTTTGGTTGTTGACAAATTGTAAAAAATGTCATGGGGGACTTTTGTGAGGTCTTGTGGTTCTCTCAGTGTTTCTCATATTATTGCAGTCATCTCACTTTTCTCGACAGAAAAAAATGGTATTAAAAAAATATGATGAATAATTTCAAAGAAGATGAGACGTGAGCAAGTTTGGACTTTTTAAATGAAACTTTATAAATGTGAGTAGAGTACTTACATAGAGTTAAGGGGAGTGCAAAGCTCTATATAAATTGTGTGATGGAGAAAAGAAGAGAAAAATAAAATAAATATAGTAAATATATCTGTATGTTGTACGATGCCCAGAAACCTTACCAGGAAGAGGTTTTCTGTCTGATGACAAGATTACATGGCACACAGCTGGACTCTGTTTTCTAACCAGGTGACTTCTGAGGGTGAGTGACTACTGCAGTGACTTTAATGTAAAGAGAAGTGAATTCAAATACACATTCAACATGGACAGATCTCCAGTCCATCAAAGAGATGCAGAGGACAAACACAATCACCTTCCACAAACTGACCTAACAGTTACGTTTTGGGACTTCGAGAGGAAGCCGGCGTACCTGAAAAAAACAAAACAAAAAAACAACAAAACACCTTCTCATGCACTGGGAGAGCATGCAAACTCCTTAAAGAGCTCAGGCTGGGATTCAAACCCAACAACACTAACAACTGTGCTATAGTCTGTCACTTATCAAACTCCCACATGCCAATTCAGAGTGTTTTTAACCCAAAGTTTTCTTTTACTTTGTAACAAACATCATATTAAAATTGTAAATTGTTATTTACAATTTTAACATTATGATTCAGTTTCAGTGTTCAGTGATCCATAAGGTTGAGTCCAGTCAGTATTCATTACTCACGTCTGAGTGCACCGCCACATGTTTATCCTCCTTATTACTGGGAGTGTGTCCCTGCAGATGGATAACTCTGGTGTTTGGAGAAGGATTCCTGTCTTCTTTACCTATTCAATGTTGGGTCTTTATGGCTTCTTTGGAATTCAGTTTGCAAACACAAAGCGGCACAAAGGCCACGAGACTTAGGAAGTTGTTCACAGGACGGAAGCAGCTGAGCTGCTAAAGCAACTCCATGATGGCTGGGGTGAAAGGTAGGAGATGTTAGCTCACACATGCTACATGAAACATGTGGAAAATGTGTTCACAGTCATGCTCATTAATAGTTTAAGACAAATCGGTGCAAAAATATTCATAAACATGCATCATGGTGTGTGGCAAAGTGGGAGTGTAAGTTGGGGAGATGAAGAGATGGTGTGTGTGTGTATTGGTATGTGTGTGTATGTGTGTGTGTGTTGGGGGTGGGTGCATTGGTCCGTGTCAGAAAGCAAAGTGTGCTGCATTTATCTAGGAATCCGAGCCAAAGTAGCCTCACAAACACAGACCGTGCAGGACTACGAGAAGGACGAGGAGCGACATGAACTGAGGAACAAAGGCAGAGAGGACAACTGCATGAAAAGGGCCAGTGTTACAGAGATCTAAACAAAAAGGATAAAAATGCTAAAACCTCTTGCCTGCAGAGGCACATCTTGGACATAGAAAGAAGAGAAGAAACATTTTCCAGGGAACTGATGACAAGAAAACCCTGCAGCATCTGAACCAAATATTTATTCTCATGGTTTCTTTCGTCTCTCTCGTCATGCTCACTCTGCTGTTTCTGTATGTGGGAGCACTGCTGTCCTCATATGCTTCTCCAGCCTGCTTAGATCCACCTTGCCAGGACACGTTAGTGGCTACACCTGCTTCTCCAGGGCCAGGAGCAGCAGTGACTACCAAGGCCAGTGAGGGTCAAGCTGGGACAAGTGTATTCAAATACACATTGGGTGTATTGGGTGCTTCAGTTCCTGTTGCTTCAGACGATCCTCAAAGGGAGGAGCACAGACCGGATTTCCCTCAGACTAGATTGAAAGTAAGTAAGACAAGAGCGAGAAAATGTAATTTTTTTCACTAATCCTGTGAATATGAAATGACTCCATCTTGCTGACGTGTAAAGACTGGACAGACATGAGATCTCTGACTGTACTTTCACATGTACCAGTGAGAGTCGGCGGCGTACGATCAGAGAACAGGCCGGAGATGCTAAACTCGGCGCCGCCAAACAGCTACGGAGAAATAACTGTCGGCGATCAAAGAGGGGATAAAATTAGGAGCGCTTTAAAAATGTCTCGTCATCTGGTGAGCTCATGGTGCAACAGGTGCTGGGGACCTGATCACAATGAGTGACCTAAGTGTGAGAGACAGAGAACCAAGTTTGGGTTCTCTGTCTCTGTTGGGTTCTCTGTTTTTGAGTTTGGGGATTAATATTTAATATGTAATGTCTTTCTGACTCAGGGACTATATGCATACATCATTTTCCCCCTGAATTATTTTCTTATTGTTTAAGGTCTGGAATAATTGGTTAAAAAAAAACAACAACCAAAAAACAAACAAAAAAAACAAACTGTTGTTTAGTGACCACAGCATGATGGTGCCACCACCCTGTTTAATCATGAGAATGTTAATTTTAGTGTCATCTAACAAAATGAATAAACTAAATTACTCACAGGAGGACACTGTTCACTAATTTGTTGACTTCTGAAGGGACTTGTTTGCATTGGGTTTTATTTAGAAGTATCAAACTAACGGGGGCTGAATAAAAATTTTCAGACACTTATTTGCAAAACAATTGGAAAGCAATGAATCATTCATGAATCATCTTTATGACTACTCATTTTACCAGTGGATTTTTATGCATATTTTGTTAGTCTATCACAGAAAATACCAATAAAATTGATTGAAGACTTCAGTTTTTTTAAAGTGATAAAATGGAAAAAGTTCATAAGTGTGTAAACAGTTTAGATAAGTCCTGGATTTCTGCCAAAAATTACAACATTTTTTCTATAACAAGATATAACTCTTATGGTTCAGTTATAATGCTCCCTTGTGATGATTAATTCGAAAGTGTGCCTTCATAATTTCACAGGTTTCAAACATTTTTGTCCACATTTGTCACCCTAAGGCATTCCCTTACCATGCAACCATACTTTATATTAACCTATAAGTATTGTCTTGCAGAGTGGAGGTGTTGAAGAGCGCCTAGTTCGGCTGCAGAGCTGCATGAGCTCTCTCCAGGAATCAGGAGGCCCCCAGAGTTACAGGGACCAGGAGAGCAGCTCTCTGGGGGCCATCCTGGCCCTGATGGCAGCTGTGCTGACTGAGTGTGACCTCCACTGCCACAGCCAAGCACTTGGAGAGATGGCCAAGCGGCTGGGTGGGTCACACATGTTTGTAACCCCCAAGAAACACACACATCCACACACACACACACACACAAGAAATTATGCCAGTGTAGTCACTCCTACTCTGATAGAAAACAATCGTCTGCATAGTGTCAAAGGTGAGTGGATAGGAATTTAATGATGCAAGGAGGCAAAACATATCCAAACTCAGAGATGAGTAGTGTTCCCAAAAACTGTACTCAATTAGGAGTAGCACTATTTTAACACATTTTTACATGAGTAGAACTAAAAAAATAAATGTCCAAGAAATGACTTGAGTAAGAGTAAAAAAAAAAAGGATTTTATAACATGGCTACTTGAGTACAAAGTAATTTCACCACACTACCTCAGATTTTATACTCTGTTTCAATATGTCGGACAGAAAAAAGTATAAAATATATAATGATGTGCAAATTCTGATATTTTAAAGATTGAATAAAAAAATATTACAAGTAGATTGTTAGAAAATAGCAAACACTTCCATGTAAAAAAAATAATTTCAAGTTAAGACAAATGAAACCACTTACTATAGGTAGTTTGTGTACATGTGACAACAGGGATATGTACTTTAGGAGACAATACATATGCTCAGTCTCAGCAGATAGAAAATAATATCAGAATAACAAAGCTTGTGTACAAACAAGAGGTCCTACTTTAATATAAACTCTATCCTTGTCTGGTGCACGTTGGTTAAAACATGTTTGTTGTACTGCATATGGAACTTGGCAGCCATGTTGATAACTTGATGCTGCTGCTCTGGGTTGGTAGAGAGCGCTGCGTTGGGAAGCAGAGAGGGTGAAAAAGACTTGCTGCTTCTCCTAAAGAGCATCACACAGTATTCACCTACAGGTGAGGGAAACATTTGTGTGCATCTCCTGAGAATGGTGGACTAATAAGCTCAAAAGAAATGTGTCCTGTGTGGCTTCAGCTGCTCCCATGGAGAGGTTACATCCACAGGATTGTGCAGAGATTTACAGTCTTGGGATCAAAGAGACTGGCATCTACACCATCCAACCTGATCCACACGGACCAGCATTAGAGGTATTTTAATGTACAAAGATCATCAGAAGTAATCTTCGAAAAGCTGAGCGCTATCTGTGGAAAAGCCTTGAATCATGTCAGTCTTTGCTTTGGCTCAGGCTAAATGTGACATGGAGACAGCGGGCGGAGGGTGGACGGTGATCCAGAATCGGCAGGACGGCTCAGTGGACTTTAACAGGACTTGGCAGGAATACCGGGAAGGCTTTGGTAGTCTGCAGGGAGAGCACTGGCTGGGGAACGCAGCACTGCACGCCCTCACCTCCACCGGCCTGCACCAGCTCCGCATTGAGCTGGAGGACTGGTACCAACAGAAGCGCCAGGCGACTTACAGCAACTTCAAGGTGGCCTCAGAAGAGGAAAGGTGCACAGAGAGACACTAGATGCTCTGAATTACCTATGGCAGGAGTAGCAGCTTTTTATTTCAATTGACCAAAAGCTTAACCTGTTTCCTTTTAATCACTAATGCAACTATAAACAAGATGAGACTAAAGCTGTATGGAAGAAATCTGGCTGCTTGGATTAAATGGATCAGCATGTTGTTCTGCTAGATTAAAAAAAAAAGGAAGCTTTTTACCTTTGGGCCAATTCTTGAGCAACACCAGTTATTACTGCCCAGACAGCAGCTGATGGAGCAACTACATAAAAAGTGTTGCAAACCCTGTTTAGACTTTGTCATGTTAAATTCACAACTTGGGCTGCACAGTGGCGCAGTTGGTAGAGCTGTTGCCTTGCAGCAAGGAGGTTCTGGGTTTGATTCCCAGCCCCGGTCTTTCTGCATGGAGTTTGCATGTTCTCCCTGTGCATGCATGGGTTTTCTCCGGGTACTCCGGTTTCCTCCCACAGTCCAAAAACATGATTATCAGGCTAATTGGCCTCTCCAAATTGCCCCTAGGTGTGAGTGTGTGTATGCTTGGTTGTTTGTCTCTGTGTTGCCCTGTGACAGACTGGCGACCGGTCCAGGGTGTATCCTGCCTCTTGCCTGGAATGATAGCTGGAGAGGCACCAGCAACTCTCCTGACCCCACTAAGGGATAAGGGTGTAAAAAGAAAATGGATGGATGGAAATCCACAACTTCAACATATTATGGGGATTTGATGTGACAAATCAAAACAAAACACTTATGAACATACAAATTTAAAACCTTACACTGGGGCTGAAATCATTAATAATTTGATTAATCAGATTAATTGTGATTAATCAATTGAATAATCATCATTTGAATAATGATTAACTGGACCATAAAGACTCAACCAAAGCCATTTGCTGAAAGAACAACTCATTCAGAGCAGGAATTAAGCCAAAACTGTACAAAAATATATACTTTTTGAATTTAAGATAAACAAAACCCTTTGTATGCAAATATGTTCTACCAGAACTCCTCAAGTAACATTATTTTAGCTTCACCTGGTTCAAAATCTGTACAAAAAAATCTTCTGTGAAGTGCCTTTTGCTATCCAAATATTAATTGGTTAATAAAAAAAAAGAATTACTCAATCTACAATTGATAAAGAATACAGTGACGGATTGCTATATTATATGAAATTGCATTTTGTGCAACAGAAATGCTTTTTTATTATTTAGAAAAATGAACTGAATTATTTGTTTCTTTTAGAGAACATCCCCACCAGACTTACACATTTAGAAACTGAAAAGTTTTCACCTATGTTTGCAAAATAGCACAAGCTCAGTCAGATTGGACAGAGCCTTTAGTAGGAGTTAGAGAGAGAAACTCTGCACAAACCAAGTATAAAAACCTTTAAATAATATTTTACCACAAGTTTACCACACAGTTACCACTCCTTCTCTTCCAGGTATCGTCTGACAGCCCACGAGTACTCTGGCGATGCCGGCAACTCTCTGAGCTACAGCAAGCGCTACAACCACGACGGCAGACCGTTCAGCACTGCTGACAGAGACAACGATCGCTACGCCTCTGGAAGCTGTGGCCAATACTACGGCGCAGGCTGGTGGTTCGACGCCTGCCTGGCAGCCAACCTGAACGGGCGATATTACCGTGGCCGTTACACGGGTTTGACCAACGGGATCTACTGGGGGACATGGTACATCCTGACAGACGGAAGGACCGGGGAGCGGTACTCCTTCAAGAGGGTGGAGATGAAGACGAGACCCAAAGACTTTAGGGGAACCAAGTGAGGAACAGGATCGGAGAGGGCTCACTGCAGAATACGCGTGGGATGCAAGGCCTTTTGTTGTATAGACGACAGATTTTAAACAACTTTCTGCTAAAATTTACATGGATTTCAGTGAATGGATTAAAGACAAAATATAGTGAGTTGCAAAATCATTCATACCCCCGGAGTCTTTTTGCATTTTATCACGGTAGAATGAAGAACATCTGTGTATTTTTAATCAGGATTTTCTGTGACAGACCAGCACAAAGAATTGCATATATGTGACATGCATAGAAAAGTTTAGTTTTCATGTTGTTTGTTTTTTGTTTTTGTTTTTCAAATAAAAAAATCTTAAAGGTGTGGCGTGCTTTGGTACTCAGATACCCAGTAGAACCACCTTTAATAGATTTACAGGGGTGTGACTCAACCAGTTTTGCTCCTCTGCAAACACTGATTTTTCTGAGTCAGTGTGCTTCAGGAACGTCTGTCATAACATTCAAATCTAGCCACAGATTCTTAATTGGATTCCTGTCTGGGTTTTTAGTAGACCTTTATTCCTCATAAAATGCTTCGATGTAAACATTTTATTGTAGTTCTGGTTGCATGTTTGGGATTGTCTTGCTGCTGGAAGGCAAACCTCCTTCCAAATCTCAAAGCTCCCATGATTATCTTGCATTTAGCTTAATCGATCTTCCCACTAACTCTGAATAGCTTTGTCTGTAATAAAAAAGACATTCCCACAGCATGATGCAGCCACCACGTATCACTGCCTTCCAGGTGACCACGCCATCTTTGTGGAGTCTTCAGATATGTGAGTTGATTTAAGACAGACATTTTGTCTAATGTGGCCAGCAGCGAGTACATGTCGGTCTTGTTTATGCACATTTGAAAAAGAAAAAAAGAGATGAGGGGAAAAAAAACTGCTTGGTATTTATAAACTTCAAAAACTCATAAACTTTGTGTAACCACGGAGCAACACACACACACACGCACACGTGCACGCACACACATGTTTGTGTTGCTATCTTTGTGGGGACTTTCCATTGACTTCCATTCATTTCTACAGCCTAAACCTTACCTTTACCCTTTTCCTAACCCTAACCATCACATACCTAACCCTAACCCTAACCAAAACTCAATTCATACCTTAGCCCTAACTCTGACCCCTGACCCAAAAACAGGGTTTCCCCTTGTGGAGACCAGGCTCAGGTCCCCACGAGGAGCGATTGGTCCCCACAACGTAGCATATGTCAGGAAAATCGTCCCCACAAGGTATTACAAACAAACGCGCACACACACACACGCACACACACACACACACACACGCGCACACACACACACACACACACACACACTTCAAATTCATCTCCCTCTCAGTGGAAGAGGTGCATGATATGCTTGGCTTCATGAAAATAAGTGGGGTCTATATGGTGAGTTAATGGTTAAACAACCATAAGCTCCTCTTGCTCTGGTCTCTGTGTTTCATTACATTAACACACACTAATACACACGCAGAGCGGTCAACCATAGGCAATCAAGATCAGTCACCCTTCACAACCATCATGCGTATCAGCTTTCTGCTTTGATTTTGTTGTCTGTGCATCATGGGCGCAGTCAGCGTTGGGTCGCTTTGTTCTGCCCCCTGGTGGCCACTGGCGTTGCTGGGGAATTTGAGTCAACCTTTTTATTTAGCTCATGTCCAGCTGATAAAACTGACACAGAATCAATTCAGTCTAAAATTATTATTTATTGGTGACATAATTGAAGACTTTGTCTGTGAGATGTTCTATTAAAATGTACAGCATAATCTCTTGAATGAAGACAGCAACGATTCCCTCATCAGTCTTGTTGACAAGGGAGGAACAGAAGCCCAGAGTTGTGTCACCACAGTATCCTGGCACAGTGTCTGGAACGAGGTGATAGTAGTGGTGCTGCGGGCTGCGAGCCGCCACCGCTCCCAGGGAAGAAACCCCTGACTGGGCAGCGGTTAGCCAGTACAACCTTTTAGATAAACACAGTGATCCACTGTGGAAACTTCCGGTCTAATCTTATTTGTTACTGAGAGACACAAGGAAATGTTTGTCCTGTGTGTATTACTGCAAGACAGTTAACACAAAACCTAAATACATGTAAGAAGTGTAGAATGATACACAAAATTACCTTTTAAATGCAAAATATTTTATAAACATTTTGAGTTATGGTTACTTTTTTAGGGATGTCCTGTCTTAGTCATCTGACTGGCTGGTTTGGTAACTTAATACAGGTCACCAAAGAACAACATGTCTGTTTTAGCATGTCAAGTAGGTTAAGAAGCTGCAGGTATATTCCAAAATAAGTTACTGTTATATGTGATTTTTCCGAGCTAAATGTCCGTCCTGTTATAGACTAAAGCTACACTGACCATAGAAACCTATACCGCTGATTTAGAAACCTTTAGTTTGGAGTGCAACTGATTCCTCCACCTGAGCTCTGGCTCTCTGCAGATCCTCCAGAATTAAAATAAGCATGCTTCTCTGATGAATACGCTCATTGTGTGCACAGGACTTTAATTATGTTGAATATAATTTTAAAAAAAATGACACAGCGGTAATTCTATTTTGGTATTTATATATTGAACTGAATTTAAATATAGACTTTTAAGTGATGTGACGCAAAAATATAATTGCATGTTTTGATGATATACTTAGAAAAGGGGCAAGAAAAAAATAAAACAAAATTATTATTATTTAAGTCAAGGAACCCAGAAATCTGCTGGGTTTTCTTAGAAACGTTTAAAATTACTTGAATAGTTGAGCTTAGTTTGATAACTAGTATCATTTGAAATGTATTTATAATCGCATTGAAACTATTTTTCTGTAAAGTGTCTCAAGACGACAGTTGTTATGAGTCGGCTCCATAAAATTAAAACGGAATTGAATAGAATTGAATTAAAGGCTTAGAAATCTGAGCTGCAGTACTTGTTTTCACCACTAGGAGCACTATAACTGATGCTGTGGGTCAAAGGGCAAGCAACGTTCACAGTAGAAGTTTCAGATATGCTAGGGCGCATTTGTGACTTGAAAACACAGGTTGAGGTGAGGCATGAGCAGAAATCTGTGAAGGCGTGCAGAACACGTGGAGAAAACAGTTTGGAGTCGTGACAGCCCAGCAGAGGCGGGAGGAAGCGACGAGCCGGCCGGCCTTCAGTGGAATTCAGCTCTCCAGTCTTTAATAACCTGCTCTCGCTCTGATAAGGGCGCATGTGGCAGATGTCAGGGCCAAGGATGGGGAGGAAGACCAGGGTGTGGGGAGGAAGCAGGAGCTGGTGAGGTTTGAAAGGTGTCTAAGCATAAACGGGCCGTTAGGGCCTCCCCTTCCCTGACCACAGGACCACCGAGAGAGACAGCGTGTGCCTGCTTTTAATACTGATCCTGCAGAAAACCAGAGCGAGGCAGCGTTCCGTTTGAAACCGGAATTCAGAAGAACAAGTGTATCCTGATGTGGTAAGGAGCTGGGAGGGGAGGAGGGGGGAGAGGAGGGCTGAGGACGCAGAAAGCGCCATGTGGCAGGCCTCAGTCCAGGGCTCGGCTGAATCTGAACGTCAAAATGGAGGATCTGCAGGCAAGGTGGAGGAGCCAGAGACAGTGCCAGGGTTAAAACAGCAAATTAATTAATAATGACTAGAAATATTTACGTGATTAACACTAACCTTCTGGAAGACGAACTGTCTGAGATGCAGCACAGGGTTCCAGGACTTCATGCTATTCTTTAAATAATATGCAACATTTTCAGTAGCTCTGCAGACACTTTAATTCACTGTAATTATTTACATGTTGTTCTAAAAGATGCTTCCTAATGATTGATAATCATGCAAATTAGGTAGCTCCAATTTTTTTTTTGCCTGTTCCAATTTGAGGTTGGATGCTATAAATCTTCCTTCTTTATATTAAGGCAGAAAAACTTTGAAACCAAGCGCTGATGTTTTTATATCAGTAATTCAGAAGAGATCGCCGAAGTGATGAAGTTGCAGTTCTGGGACTTTACATTTCTGGACACAGCATCAATAAAATGCTGCATGAATGCTGGAAATTCAAAGTGCCTCACGGAGTTAATGATGACCTGCACAGTCTTTCACTTCCTGTCCTGTTAAAACAGAATGCATGCCCATGTGTTGCATTGTAACTTCAGATGAAACATCAAAACAAAACAGCAAATGACGGTGAAATGTAAGGAAAAGGATGAATAACGTTAAAAGATTTTTACAGAAAATGTACAGAAAAGGCTTGGAGGCAAGGTGAACATTTTCTTGTTGCTTACAAGGAAAAACTAAAATGGCCACCCCTGTCCGCCATTCTCCAGGGTATTTTCTTTTTCCAATCTTGCATGACACATTGAGGATTCATCAATCACAACTTACTTCATCCAGGGACAAATCTTCTCCACACTTGGTCTTGTAATCTTGCTTCTTTTGAAACCGACTCGTTTTCATTGTGGGTATTTTGTTGCCTTGTGTTTTGCTGCCCTCTCAGCAGAACATCAGCAAAAACAAATGAGTTATTAATTACTCAAATCTAGAGTCCAATAAACAGAAAGGTCAGAAGAAGAACTCTTCCTTGTATTCCTACATGCCATGATGGGACAGTGAAGAACGTCAACAATAACTGAGGAAAATATGATACAAAACTAGATGTCGTTCTCTTTCCAAACCTCAAATAAAGATAAAACTGAAACTGAAGCTGCTGAGATGTTTTTCAGCAAGCAATGCTTAATACCTGATTAAACGTCATTTATGTACTTTTAATCTGACAAACGGGCCTCGTCTGAATGCATATGCTCATTTATTCAATATGAGTATTCCATTATATAATGCTTTATGCATTAATGTTGGTATATTATGTTGGTGTATTTACCTCACTTTCAGCCCAACTGTTTTTTATTTACTTTTTTTTTTATCTTGGAGTTTTAGATCCATTTTCAGACTGCAATTTGGTCTAAAACTTACAAAGTGCCACCTAAATCAGTGTGATATTTGATTTTTTATTATTATTATTACTATCTATTTTTGTAAGGTTCCCTTACTCTATCCAGTGCAGGAGCAGAATGTTCTTGTCTCTTGTCTGACACTCCTGGGACCTGCCGCCGCCTCTGTTATTCAGATATTAGTGTAAAGCAGTTTTTGCCCAGCAGCTCACCGTCTTCCCAAGGAGCTGCTGCTTCATTGTGATCCACCAAGTGAATCAAAGGAGGATAAGAGGCAGCGAACGGCAAAAGAAAGGAGAAAAAGATGCTGATCAGGCTGACTCATTTTAGGCAAATCAAAGGATTATCTAATCTGATAATACCCGCTGACAAGAAAGCAAATCCAGAAGGTCAGAAGCAGCTCATCCTAATCCAGTAAAATCCAGTAAATATGCACATTGTGTTTGTCAAATCATAAAACATAAAGGGGAAGAGCGTGTGTGTTGTGTGTATGTGTGTGTGGGTGCGTGTATGTGTGTGAGTTGTGGAAGAGGTAAATTAAAATATAAAGGATGTGGTAAAGCAGCTCAATGGGCAGCTGTGTTTCTCTTCTCTGTAATTTGCACCTGTAGACTTGTGGCAAAATGATGAAAACCGACAAAAAAAAAAAAAATCTCCCCACTGTGGTTTCACCAGCTGAAAAAGGATGAACTCATCAGAATGCTTTTAAACTCTGCTGTCACATTGTTGTGCGCACGTTTGTGTTTGCACGTGTGCACGAGGAGCTCCTGGTTTTAAATAATGACCAAAAAGGAGCTCATGTGAGACAAGAGGTGGATCACATCTGGTTTGTTTGGTATTTTTCATGAATGGGTGAGTTTTATTGTGGAGAATGAGAGGAGTAAAAATCTGAAAACAGCAAGAAAATAATACAGAACAGTGTGAGAGATCAAAAATATACCTGGAACCAGAACTAGTCCCTCTCTTACTGATATTTCAAATCATTAAAGCTGCAGTATGTAACTTCTATAATTTATTTATTCTTTTTTTTTTTTTACTTTTTTTTTACAATTGTTGAAATTCTCATCATGTTGTGACAGTATAGTAGGAGAAAGATAATCTGTGGAAAAAAAAATCAAATCAGAACTTTCAGGAAACAATCAGAGCAAGGAGGAGGGCCTTAGTGCTATCAATCATCCTCTGCGTGGTGCTGCTCATGTCCCCCTGCTCAGGCTATTTGGCTTGGCAACTGATGATGGCAGATACATTGTTTTCCTCTAACAGTAAGTTGTTTCTCCAGTGCATTTAGCAGTGAGTACATGAGATTGTTTGGGAGCGCTACAACCCTCCTCCTTGCTCTGATTGGTTGTTTTAGCTCAGGGCATCTCAGGAGCGATGCATTTACTCAGACGGCAGTAGTGGTTCAGGGAGGAGGTAGAGCAGATCGATCTTTTCACAGGTCATCTGTCTCATAACAGTTTTAATAAATATGTAAGAAACATTTTTCTTCATAAACATTGCACACTGCACCTTTAGATACATGTTAATGTCAAATAAAGACAACACAAAATGCATTTTAAAAACGGCAGTTTTCCTGTCTGAGTGAGTCATTGTCCCAAACGTAATAACTGGTTGTGTCAGCTATTGCTTTCAGACATTACTGGGGAGCAGCAATGAGCCTTTCTTGCCACTGTGGAGGACTGTTTCCTCACGAATCAAATGGATCTCAGATCAAACCACCTAGTTGTAAAACCTCGGCTTCCAGTCGTTATCCTGTTGCAGAACCCGGGTCTCCTTAAGTCATTCTCCTTCAGGTTTTTCACGTAAAAAAATATATATATATATGTTTCTGTTGGTATTGGACATATAATTTCCAAAATGTTTCAGTGTTGTCTTTTCAGTCCAGAAAATGTTTTCCTAAAAGTCTTGGAGATTATAATTTTTTTATGGCTCGTGTTGGATGGAACTGCGGGATTTTCTGCTTCATGTGGTTTTTCTCGTTGGAGCTTGACGTACTCCTGGATTATTTTTGGTAAACCAGCCACTGCTGGAAATGTCTCTTACTTCGATTCCCTGGAGTCTCGAATCATTTCAAAGGGCTTTGATCCCCTAAAGCACATGTGTCAAACTCAAGGTCCGCGGGCCACATGCGGCCCCGCCATGTCATTTTATGTGGCCCCCCCCCCAGCATTTTATAGGCCGATGATTGACTTAAAATAGGTTTTGAGCACGAATTGACTACAAACTACATCTCCCACAATGCATTCCGATTGTTACCAGCCAACATTACAGCTTCTCGCCACTAGAGAGCAGCAGAGTCACCTCAAACTGCTTATTGGTAAAACATCGACAAGCTAACATCAAAACGTCCAAGAAAAGAAAAATCGATTTACAAGTAAGACTGTGAATGAAGATGTGTGAGTTGGTGTCAGGGCGGCAGGTCGCGCTAGACTTTTTTTGTTATCCGTTATCTTGACCGACAACATAAAAAAATCGGTCATGTACTATTTTTATCTGTGAAATTACAATAATATTAACATCGGCTATTTAGCCGCATTTTATGCGGTTTAGTTAATATTCACCGTGAATCCAGATCCCATCACAAATTAAGCAGATAAATGCTTCCACATTTTTCTCCGTAGTGACAAAAACCACTGACTGAGGCCCCAATAACTTTTAATAAATTAAATTAAATTAGCATCACTTCACCCGCTGGGGTCTGAACGCACTTCCTCCCATCTGCAGAAAAATCTGCGCTAATTCATCAGTCAGTTGGATCTGTCTGATCCAAACAGATCAACTGAACTCTGAGTGTTTTACCCTGTGTGGTCCGGTGTGCGCTTCTACCAGGATTTTTTTGTTGTTGCGTGGCTTCGCTTCTCCCAAACGGACAGATGTCACGTCTGCAGCTCCTCCAGAGCGCCGCTCTCCTGGGTAACGTGAACCCTGAAGGCTCCATTTGTTAAATCCGCTGGATGAGTTTCTCCCAGCGGTTTCTAATTCTTTACAGCGGCGGAGCCACGTCCGCAGTGGTTGAGCTGCGGACTGCGCATGTTACAGTCTAATTAACTTTTGCATCATTTATTTCCTCAAGATAAACTACCGGCTCCTCAAATGGATTAACACAACGTTGCATTCTCTTTAGTTTTCTCTGGTCTGTAATGGAGACTTGAATTTAACACGTCATTTCAACAAAAGGTTTGTAATGCGCTTCCTAACCATTTTTTATTTTTAAGTATTGATTTTATTTGTTAGCCATTTAGCCAAGTCTCTGTAGAACCATTTGTCTCTGCTAATGACATCTTCAATACATTTTTGATCCCAGGCTTATTTTATGGACTGAACAGACATAAACAGTTACCATTATACATTTTGAACTGTTGATTTTATTTTTGAAACCTTTTTTATTGTAAAGTGTTGATTGTATTTTTTGAACTATTTTTTTATTGTAAAGTGTTAATTTTATTTTTGAAACCTTTTTCTATTGTAAAGTGTTGATTTTATTTTATTTACTTTTGAAACCTTTTTTATTGTAAAGTGTTGATTTTATTTCTGAACCCTTTTTTATTTTGAAGTATTGATTGTCTGAGAGACCTTAGACATGACATATGGGTTTGAACCGACGACCTCAGCATTACCGGCACGGTGCTCTAACCTGCTGAGCTAACCTACCTTAAAAACTGTTGAGTTTCCATGGATTTAAGAACTTACATGATCTTACCACAGTGAAGATTTGATAAAGTGCTTATATTCTAATGTTTTTCAAAACAACATACATAATATTTTATTTTCCAGAGATTTTGTATTTTGAAGTGTTGATTCTAGTGTTGAACCATTTTAAATTTTCAAGTGTTGATTGTATTTCAGAGATATTTTTATTTTAATGTGTTAATTTTATTTTTGAACCATTTTTTATTTGTAAGTATTGATTTTATTTTATAGCCATTTAGCCAAGTCTCTGTAGAACCATTTGTCTCTGCTAATGACATCTTTAATACATTTCTTTGATCCCAGGCTTAGTTTATGGACTGTAATGTGAAATTGGGCACAAGTATAAGTCTGACACTTTGTTCACCAAGTTACTGTGCTCTCTGAGAGGATCTGTGGTATAAGTATTTGACATTGTTCTATGCCCATCGTTGGCATTAGTCTCTAACAAAATGTGGATCATCTACCAGGAACACTGCATAGAGCATGAGTTTCTGTAGTGTAGTGGTTACCATGTTTGCTTCACATGCAAAAGGTTGCTGGTTCGAAACCAGACAGAGACAGATTTTGTATGTTCTATACATCACAGGTGTTTACTAAAGGTCAACAAGGGTTCTGTGGTGTCATGGTCTGTACTCTGAATCCAGGCATCTGAGTGCAAACTTCAGTTGAAATTTTCATGCGTTGCATCTCACTTCATCAACTTTGGAACCTCAAACTGAAACAAAGCAGAGAAGTTCAGTTCCTGTAGTGTAGTGGTTATCATGTTTGCTTTACACGCAAAAGGTCTCTGGTTTGAAACCAGACAGAAATGGTTTTTGTAGGTTATACATCTCTTGGGGTGCAGTGAGACAACAAGAGCCTTCCTCTTTTGTGATGGTTCATTTGCCAATCGACTTCAATGTTGGCTTCTTTGAAATCGAAGCTACTTTACTTCAATTACCAATTGGCAGTTCTATGGCGTAATGCACATGTCAAACTCAAGGCCCGCCGGCCACATGTGGCCCCCCAGCATTTTATAGGCCAATGATTGACTTAAAATAGGTTTTGAGCATGAATTGACTACAAACTACATTTCAACCAAAGGTTTGTAATGCGCTTCCTAACCAGACGCTCCAAAGCGTCCGGTCCATAACTCTTCAACACGCTGTCAGCTCCTGGTCAGAAAGACGCATTTAGTTCAGAGACCATGAGATGATATTCAGAAAGGATTTTTAAATTAATTGATTTCATTTGCCTCTGAGACTAAATCTTTGTGTAAAGTCTATAATGTCTGCCCATGTGACTTGTTTTTATTATTTGTTTGCTTACCTTTAAACACTGATTTAAATATTGTAATTTTTAAACTGAGCAGTAATTTTACATCCATGGAAACTCAAATCTAATATTTAAAACTTCAATACATAAAATCAGTTATTTAACAATATGAGGTGGTGTTTAATTTATTTTTAACATTGTATTTTTATACATTAATGCTAGGGCTGCCCAAGTCTAGTTTTCCAGAGCTACCATCTGCAGCTTTAGATGCATTCCTTCTCTAACACACCTGGACCATTGACTCATTATAAGCCTCTACAGACCTGAATGAGGGAAGTCAACCTTTTGTCTGGGGTGTTTTAGCAGGGATGCACTCCTGATCTGTACCGTCAATGTGGCCCGTTGAGGGGGCCAATATGCTGAAGTGGCCCTCGGTGAAATTGAGTTTGACACCCCTGCCCTAAAGACTGATAGATAACAGAGACTATGTTTCTCATATGGTTTTGAGTTTTGTGAGATCACAGTGTGCTGAGTTGATGTTTGGGATCTTTTACCTCATTTCAGGAGAGGCTCTCTTCAATATTTTTTGATTATGCAGCCCTGAGTCTTATTAATAAAACTGAAGCAAAAAAAAAAAAAAAAAAAATCTACATTTCAAAACTAAAATCTTAATTTACTCAGATCAAGAAAGCAGCCATTGTGATTTTTAGTAAACTAGGACCATAAATCTGCAACCATTTGGCTCTTTTGAGCTTCCACAATATCTCCTAATAACTTTGGTTAAAAAAATTATTTTGTTGTGGGATACTGAAATGTATGTATCCTATTTTTATAAAAGTTTTTTATGTAAAAACCTGAAAACAGAACACTATTGATAAAATTGTTCCACTTTAAAAATGACAATAAATTTCCTATAGTAAATATTTATCTAAAAAAAAAAAGTTGTCTTTTTCCAAAGTGTTGCGTAACATTTGTGTTTATAACTGGACTGAATTCATAAACGGCTCTTTGGACTGTAAAGGTTTGAAATGCCTGTTTTAGACTGGACCATAAGTAAGGAGAGAGCTGAAAGAAAGAAAAAAATGGATGGAGAGAAAACAATGCAATGAAATAAAATAAAAGTCAAATATAAAAATATAAAGACGCAATGAAGAACATCAGAGCAAAAATAAAATGAACAAACACAACAAAATAGTCTTCAAGGCAATGCATA
Source organism: Poecilia mexicana (assembly GCF_051168715.1). Lineage (NCBI taxonomy): Eukaryota > Metazoa > Chordata > Actinopteri > Cyprinodontiformes > Poeciliidae > Poecilia > Poecilia mexicana. Next base: position 14,114,490 of record NW_028263374.1, on the reverse strand, counting down.
TCAAAATAAAAGTTGTGCTGTGATAATGAAGCCAGGAGAATGGAGACTGGAAAAACTCCTAATGACTAAATGTTGTTTTTCTGACCAAATCCACTCTGCTGCCCACAAACTGTCACGCACATAAAGTATGCACACACACAGGTACTCAGACCAGGCAGTGCTGCAGGATGTGGACTCCTGCAAAGACAAAATAAAGGCCTGTTGATGTGAGTTTTGATGAATCCTCACAGGTTTCAGTTGAGACGGGGCGACGGGGTCTGGCGGCGACGTTGTTATGAATTCTGCAACTCCCCAAACACCTCTGGTGAAACAGAGATTGACTGACAGCTGGCTGATGATGAGGTGTTGTAAACTCTCACTTCCTGCTGTTTTCTGGGCAGGAAGTGAAGTACTGAACCTTTGACCTGTAGTCATTCTTGTGGTCACAACGACAAGCCAGAACAAGTAGGCTCAATTACAATTAATTGCTAAAGATACTGATGATTGTTTGATTGGTGGACAAAAATAAAAATGTAATCTAGGAAATGAATTGAAGTTGTACATCGTCAGTGTTTGATCAATTCAAGGCAAAAACAAGTTTATCTAACTTGTACTGGACCCACAATTATTACTGCAGTACTCTGTAGCCTATTTCCGAAACATTACGTCTGGTAGTAAACATTACGTCAGATTAAAATGTTTAAGAAACTTGTTCCTAGAAATTTTTGAGGCTTTTGTATGAGTAATATCAGTAATGTAGATTCAACTCAGCTTTCCCAAAACATGTAGATACTATTTGTAAGATACTATCTGCATAGTTACCATCCTTAAGATAGTAACTATGCAGTTTCACTGTATTATGTAGATTAGTGATATAGCAATAGGATTACAGCTAATAAAAACATCACATTAAATCTGCCTGCTATTTGTCTATCACATAAAACCAACAAATAAGGAAAAAGACAGGATAGTTCACTGAGATGCTCCTCTAGTGTGTCCACACTAAATCTTTTTCTTAAAAAAACTATAAAACATATAAAGATTATAATATTGTAATTCTTTAGTTATTATTTAACAATCATGTTTAGTTTAGTAAATAAGATGTACTGTAAATGAACAAATTCATCTGAAATAATTGTTTTTAACTACATATTTTCTGGCTCCTCAGAATAAAATCCTTTTATAATCTACAATCCCAAATTTTGTATTCTATCTGGATTTTTTTTTTTCATCTTATATTTATTAATGAGTCCAACTCCAATTTTCAAATAATATTAATAATAGTATTAATATGAAAATAGGTTTAATACCGTATTTGAGCCATTTAGCTGGACAAAATGGTCTATTATGGAGATGATGACACACACATCAAGTGTCGTACAGCTGTGAGCGTGATTTGACTTTTTTTCTTTCTTTCTTTTTTTTTTTTTTTTTTTTGACTGAACTAAAGCTCAGTAAATTTGATGAATTTGGTGCTTTTCTCCGTCTATGTGACGATTAACAGACCAACAACCTTCCTCTAGGTGTCACTGTTCACCTGATTACTTTTAAAAACACCAGCAGTAGGAATCATCTTTAAATGGAATAAGTTTTATTCTGTTCTGCATCTTTTAAAGCAGCAGTTTTGTTAAAGAGATGGATTGAAGCCCGTTTCTCTCTCCCAGTGAGGGGTCTATGTCAGTCGATTTAGAATAAAAGGAAATGTCAAATAACATAAAAATCTAAACAAATCAAGATTTGATTTTTTATTTAAATAATTCTTTAAAATTGCTGAAACAAAATAAAAAGAAAAAAGTGTGCAAAAATGGTTCTATAATGACCATAAAATTGACTGTTTAAGCATGTATGTCTTTATGAACTTCTTTATGACAGAAATGTAATTTTTCATGAAAACTTGTAATTTTTTCAAGTTCATCTTTACAATGTCTACGGGTATTTTTCAACTTCTCATGGACCTTTCTCCTATTTTCCCCTTTTTAATATTAGTGTTTCAAAGCAAGATGCATAAATAACATTAAAATAAGTGTGTTCAAGTTTGGCTGCGGTAGGGCTACTCAGCTGTAAATCACATTCAGAGCCTATTCAGAATAAAATGCCTTTACTGTAAAATACTCAAACCTTAGTGAATACAGCCTGTTATCTAACAGATGTATCTGCACAACATGAACAAATCTCGCATGTCTCGGCAGTTCAGTGACAAGGCATTGCGTCCTCATTTTTATCCTTTGAGTCAAACGTAAAACAAAGTTTGTCAAAATGAACAGTTCAAGTGAAATGATACAGATTTTATGCGAACAATACCTGTGTGAATCAGAAGAAAACACAAACAGGAAAATGTGATGAGTTACATGAGATAAAACAAGAAAAACATAAAGTACTGAAAAACATTCAGGGAATTCTTTTGTTTGAGATTGAAGGCCATTGTGGATCAAAATGTGTGTGTCTTTATCAACCGGGGTAAATGGAAAGAAAAGGTAAATGCACTGTTACTGCGAGGAGGAGAAGGAGGAGGAGGAGGAAGAGGAGGAGGAGGAAGGAGAAGAGGAGGAGGAGGAGGACTCCTGCCTTGCTTGACTTTAGGTTTGACCTTTTCGGGAAGGAGAACTAATCCTTGAATATAATAGACTGTAAGATATGGAAAATGACTACGCTGTTATCTCTGTTACCCTGGAGACCATCAGCAGACACAGCAGGGCTGCTGCAGCTGCCAAGTTATTAAGCATCCAGTTATGGGATAGATTGGAAAAATACCTTTTCCCTGCCATGACAGATCATTCTGAAAGCACATGCATATGCTTAAATATAAAGTATAAAGGGCATGCTTAAATATAAAGGGCATACGCTGAAGTATAAAGGGTTTTCCTCTTGATTCTTAATGTCCAACAGGACACAGTGTATTTTAAAAAGCACATTTTACTTATATGAGTAATTAATTTTATGAGATGTACAATTATTATTATTATTATTATTATTATTATTATTATTATTATTATTATTATTATTATTATTATTATTACACAATTTGTTGCTTATTTAAATAAAATAAATTATGAATCAATCAGTAAATAAAATATACAAGAGTAATATTTTGCGTCCGTGAGTTTGAGAATTGTCAAATACTGAGTGCGAACCAACTACTTAATATTATTGTTGTTTGCATTAGCAAAAATTACCGACACATTCAAATATTATTCAAATATGCATTTTCCCCCCCTGGATGAAGTCTGCTGCGTCTGTTTAGCTCGTATTCAGTCAAATCCAAGATGAAAGTAACAGGATACCACAACAAAGACGCTGAATCTCTGATGACTCTCGCAGATAACCTGGAAAATAATGAGAAACCAAAGAGCCGCGCTGATGCTGTCAAATTCGCGGAATAAAGACTTTTTCACATGCAGAACATTACACTTGTTAATAACAACCAAAAGCGCAATCCCCCTTCCTCTTTCTGCACTCCTCCTCTTCCTCCTCCTATATCTGCCCATCTATCAATCAAGCTCGCAGATCTGGTCCAGTAAGTGATGCATTCGCAGCATTAGCTGCATTTGTTGTTGCGAGTTTGAAAAGACGGCGATAATCTGGGAGCGAGAGATAAGAAATGTCATTTATTCCGCGGCACTTTGGAGCCTATTGCCCGGGCCGATCAGCTCCTTTTCTCCCCGACACCTCCAGCAGCTCGCTGATAACGATTGGGCTATTTATTATCTTCACAAAGAACAAAGATTAGGCGGCACCGATGAAAAATTACCCCGGGATAGGCTATAATCAGTGCGATCCGAGGAGACCAGCCATGGATTCCTCTTTCTGTGATATTCTCACCCACACACAGGCACAGATTTATTCAACAGAATGAATATATTAGACTACAACATAATTAGAACTTGATACTAATTTTTTTAAATACAGCAAAATGTTGACATTTTTATGAAATAATAATAATAATAATAATAATAATAATAATAATAATAATAATAATAATAATAATAATAATAATAATAATTTTGGTAAAAAATTATATTTTTTATCTAGTATATTTTTGTTTTGAAATCACGTGAGGAAAAACGACTCGTAAATAAAGGCGTGGATTGAATTAATGTGAAATCCTTTTCTTAAAAAAAAAAGAGAGAGATGCAAGTGGATGTTCTGCGCTGATAAGGATTTTTATCGCCTGTTCCAGATCAAGAAAGGAGGGGGTCACAGTCCAAGCATGTGTCTGCTTCCCACATTATCATGCTGATGAGCTCTAATACACGCTCACTGTTCTGCTTTTTCTCAGTCCGTTTGGTGGATTTCCTCTAAACAGGCTTTATCTGCAGGAAAAGAAAGGGAATTTTCAATCTGGGTAAAACGAAGATTGTCAAGCTATTGACGCTAAAATAAACATATAAATACATAAATAAAATTAAACCCAAAGAATGTGAAACAAGTTAAGATACAGTGCAACTACATTAAAATAAGCACGATAGATAGATAGATAGATAGATAGATAGATAGATAGATAGATAGATAGATAGATAGATAGATAGATAGATAGATAGATAGATAGATAGATAGATAGATAGATAGATAGATAGATAGATAGATGATAGATAGATAGATAGATAGATAGATAGATAGATAGATAGATAGATAGATAGATAGATAGATAGATAGATAGATAGATAGATAGATCTGTTTTCATTTACATTTACCTAATTAATCATGTCGTTGATATTAGGCCACTTCAGTCACAAGAAACATGTTGGTAAAATGAAAAGATAAACTAATTTAACATTTCTAATATAACCAAATTGATCGAATTGAAACGAATCTAACATAATATTTCTGTTATTCAGGGTTTGTTGTGCGTTATAATCGCTTCTACGGCGTAAATATCAGCGTCTCTTCCTCAAGTTCATCCGCTCGGACTGCAGCAGCCCCCCGCCCTGTCCAGCTCTACTCGGCTCGGTCTGTCAGTTCTCTTTTTGCGGGAGAAAGTTCATGTCCTGCTGTATCTTTATTTTTTCTAAAATGCAGTGACGTCAGGAGACGGCGTCAAGCAGGCGGCTGCGTCGGCCAGTCGGGACTGCACGCGCTCCCTCTACAATTATTGTCTGTCAATCATGCACGAGAGAGAGAGAGAGAGAGAGAGAGAGAGAGAGAGAGAGAGAGAGAGAGAGAGAGAGAGAGAGAGAGAGAGAGAGAGAGTTACTGTCAGATTTTTAATTTTAAGAGATTTAAATTAACTTGAAACCTTGCAGTCTCTACATAAAGGCAGTTATTCTGTCGTACTTTCCTGTTTGTTAGTGAAAAGCACTTTAAAATTACTAGTCAGATTTTTGTGCAACATGAATAAAATCCACTACGGACATATTATGTCCCTATACTTGTTAGCCTCTTGTGTTTGTATAATGCTCTAAATTTAAGTAAAGTAAATGAGTTACTTTACTTAAAGTAAAGTAAATGATTCCGCATTGGTGAAGTCACCAATGCTTCTGCATGCTCACATAAGGCTTAAACAACAAGGGTCAAGCCCCAGAGACTCAAATGCAACTTTTGAAATTTTTTTTGTCACTTTGCATATTTGTCCCATTTCTGCTGTTTTCATACTTAAATATTTCATCTCATCAAGCGATTTTAAAAACACAATAATTTTTAATAATTGGGGCACTCTTTAAAAGTGAGACATGTAGGCTGACAAGATGAAATTTTATCCCCACTCTTTAAAAATATTCATATTGATGACTTGTCTGTCCTGTATAGAGATGTTCTGTAACCATATGATGCCGTGTCTTGGTTTTATTAAGCCCACAGTGCTGGCCTGCAGAAACTCTTGACTATTTGTTCTTGTCATGGTGTACGATGTCAAATGCAATGCCCTAAAAAGTCATAATGACTGTAAAAGCAAAAGAAGATAAGAAACCTTGGTTTCCTGATTTTTATCGTTGTGGACATCTCCTCTAGGTGACAGACAGGGTCAAATATCTGAGACACTCCCTCACAAGTGATCTCTCTGAAGATAGTCATGTATGGGGAGCAAAGCAAACTTTACGGGCAGGCAAATTGCACTCACTCGTAAGTTTCCAGTAATGTTAAAATTGCATCGTTCAAAAGACTTTCTTGTTTTCATATACAGCCCATCTCTGGCACACCTATAAACAAGAGAAGAATTTGAATGACTGAGAATAACATCGAGACTCAAGGCAGTAGCGTGAGTGTAAGGTGTGGCATTAGATCTTGTCCAGCTGTTATCAGGTATTGCATCTATGCATCTACGAAAAGAATCAGCACACCTGAATCATTCAAGCCGTGTTTAGCTTGGTAAGGCACACATCTAAAATGTAGAGGAACTGGCATTCTATGAACTAATAATAAATAAAATATGATCTAACTTTTTTTATTAGCATTATGTTTGAAGTAGGCATTCAAATTAAGGAACATATGACATAAGTAAGTTGTTGACATCTATCAATTTCTAAGGTTTTAGGATTCTATCGAACAACAGAGAGAGCCATTATCAATAAAACAGAGGAATCAATATTGGGGAATCTTCCCAGGAGCGGGCAGTCTAACAAAATTACATTAACTGGTTGCTTCAGTTAAGCTCAGAGTTTATGATTCAATAATGAAACTGGGAAAAAAAATACAGAGTTTTTTGGCTAAACCCCCACAAGAAACATGATGATCTCCGAGACTTTTGACTAATCAAATATTTGACAGTGTGGATCCCATTGGGTCAGGTGTAAAACTAACATGTCAAAAAAAGAAAATATCTACAATCAGGCATGGAGGTGGTAGTGTGATGGTCTGGGGTTGGTTTCCTGTCGCCACGACTTCTGCTCTCAAATCTGCTCTCCCATTAACCGAAATGCAGGCAAAGCAGAAGTAATAGGTTTTCCTGTGCAATTTGTAGATAATAATAAAACAAAACAAACAAAAAAAGAAACATCAGTGGATTATCATCGTGGATTATCATTAGTAACTGACCTATTCTTCTGTTGTTTATATCGCCCAGATACAAATACTTTTAGTCAATTTGTTGCAGAAAAAAAAAAGTTTTCTTTTGGAAAATGGATTTCTTGTTATTTATTAAATTACGCAAAGCCTGGCAGTCAGACAACGTGGATTCATGAATATAATAGAAATATATCTCCGTGATTTTCTGGCCAGAGATTTTGCCTCTGAGGTTTTGTATGGAGGCAGACTTCAATTGGCTGGGTCCCAGCCAATTTAGACTCCGCCCTTGACTCCTTAACTAGGCTGGCCCCGCGCTGTCAGCCGCAGTTATGCGCGTTGGCTTTAGTCCCTGCGGACGCAGTTTACTCTGACAAACACTGACTAATAGACGACCTGCAGCGAGACGCGGAGACAGGGAGCCGTTTCTCCAAAGAGGTCAAAAACACCAGCCTAAATAGGTAAGGCATGTTTATGTTACTGTCACGTTGAGTAAGGCCGCCTGCTGAGTGCTTAAAGTAACAGTGCGCACCGATGTGCGTCTGTAAAGTGATGAGATTTTAACTCGCATCCATTCAGATTTTTAAAAAACCAAGAAGCACGCAAACGTCGCAAAACGCAACTTTAAAGAGTAAATTACATGTTCGCTTCTTGCAGGTTTTGAATGCAAAGCTTCTCCAGGCCCAAGAGAGGAATTTAAGCCACAACATCAGTAGTATTAAGCAGCCCGTGGACACTGTCAAGAGCTCTTAAAAGGACGCTATTTTCAAGAATCTCCCTGGATATTAATTCTCTTGATTAATAATAAGAAAAGGCGCTTCGGGGAACCTCCAGAGAGAGAGAGAGAGAAAGATGGATGTAGCGGCTGATCAGCCCCGCTGGATGCATCCCCACGCAGCCATGCTGAACGGACAACACCCGGACTCTCACCACCCCGGCCTGGGTCACAGCTACATGGAGCCCACCACACAGCTGCTCCCTCCAGACGAGGTGGACGTTTTCTTTAATCACCTGGACTCGCAGGGAAACCCTTACTACCCAAACACAGCCAGGGCCAGGGTGTCCTACAGCCAAGCGCACGGTAATTTGAATAAAATACAAATAAGTCTTTTTTTGTTGTTGTTGTTTTTTTTTTTTTACAAAGTTCACACTGTAACCATGACGTATATTTTGCCTTTAAATTCGCGCAATTTTAATGCAAACAGCAAGTCAACGTAGATTTTATTTTTATTTATTTATTTTTATTTTTATTTTTATTTTTATTTTTTTTTGGGGGGGGGGGATTATGTGGATTTAAATAGGCCATTTAATTACTTCTTTTGGCTTCCACGTTTTATTTTACTTGAGTAACCTAGGTTACATTATATATTTATGCGCATGTAAATAAGGAGAATGAACCCTCTGAATCAACAAGTCTCCTCGCATCCAAACTCCCTCAACCAACATAATCATTTCATCTTCCTTATAATAAACTTCTGCTGTTGTTTCCCAGCTCGTCTGACGGGGACTCCGGTCTGCCGGCCTCATCTCCTCCACAGCCCGGGGATCTCATGGCTGGACGGAGGGAAAGCAGCCCTGTCGGCCCACCACCACCACAACGCCTGGGCCGTGAGTCCGTTCAGCAAGCCCAGCCTGCACCACCCGGGCTCCGCTTCCCCCGGCGCCCTCTCCGCCGTCTACCCGTGCAGCAGCAACTCAAACGCGGCTACCGCGTCTTCTTTGACGCCGTCGTCCCAAACCAACTCCCACCTCTACACCTTCCCCCCTACTCCCCCGAAAGACGTCTCCCCAGACCCGGGAGCCATCTCCCCTTCCTCCGCCGCCGCAGCCAGGATGGACGAGAAGGAATCTATCAAATACCAATTGTCTTTACCGGACAGCATGAAGATGGAGGACTCGAGTCCGCTCCGAAGCAGCCTGGCCTCAATGAGCGCCCAGACCCCTTCCACGCACCATCCCATACCGACGTACGCCCCCTACTCTCTCCAAGCGGCCCACGACTACGGCGGCAGTCTGTTCCACCCCGGCAGCCTGCTGGGCTCCTCGCCCGGCTTCACCCACAAGAGCAAGAGCAAGGCGCGCTCCTGCACCGGTGAGCAAGCACCAAACATCAGTCCAAAATCCAAAATAAATTCAAGGGATTAACTCTTAGAAAGAAAAGGAAAAAAAAAAAGAGAGAGAGAAATAAATAAGAAAAAAAGAGCCTGCATGTGTAGAAAAGGATGCCTGTCGGTTTCAAGATGATTTTATGGAGGGTCTGCAGGCTGGGATCCTTTAAATTTTAATCAGATAATAAAGAGAAACAGATTAACTCTGTTTTTATAAAAATTTTATTATAATGTGCATTATCGACATATATAAGCCATGGTTGGTGTTAAGGCTCCCGGTTAATTTGCCCGTTCACAAATTCATGCGCATATCCATTTTGTGCTTCTTTACTGTGTATCGTCATATTAACCCTGTTAGATTATTACTTTTTATTTTATTATTATCATTTATTTCAGAAAAAGTTTCCAGATCTCATATATGATTAGATATAGTTGTTTATTGTGGTTTTAATTCAGCTCTATTTAAGCCATCTAACTCGTTTTTAAAATATGAAAAATTTCAACTACGGAGTAAACAAAAACAAAGTGAGCAGCTCATGAATATCATTTACTATGTAATATGATCGCAACTCTCTAGAATAGCTTACGAATATTTTGTAGAAAATGACTTTAATTTTAATCGTTCACGCGAGTATGAAGCATCCCGAAATTAATTTTGGGTACGAAACGTCCAGATCTATTAAGGCACGAAATGGCGAAGTGATGAGATCAGCATCAGCAGGACGGAAAATGTTAAAAACTGATCGCACTGTTAAATGTATGAAATGATTAATGATCTAACGACCACGTAAAACGCAGTTTTTATAAAACTAAATATACAAAAAAAACAGAAACATCGTCCATCAATTGATTGTCAGGATATTAATTAATAACCTATAATTTTTTATGACGAATTTCTACCATAATTTCGTGAAGAAAATAAAGCAAACTTAAAACGTATTCCTCAACAATGAATAATTAAAACGTAAAATTCACAATCATTTTCAAAATATAAAACATTTTCCTTGCAAACTACAGAATCAGTGAGTGGTTTGTATTTGCATAGGACAGAGGAGAGTGACTTGTAAAACCCTCTTTAGTTAACTGTGACTGTGTAATTACGGCTGAGCTGACTGCAGCTGCAGCTGCTGCTGCAGCAGCAGCAGCAGGTTACAGAGAACTGGATCCGGACCAGAGGTGTGAAAGGAAAATCCACAGTCGGAGCTGAGAAGAGTGGGAGCCACAAACCCGATATTTAGACTGGGAGTCACTTCTCTGTTACATAAGGCGCTGTCCTGATTGTTCAGAGACACTGTCCTTATTTGATTACAGACCAGAGATTCAAACATGCTCCTGGTTTATATGAGGCATAATTATACACCCGGAAACGTACTCAGCATCAAGTTATTCAGCTTTAATTGAAAGATGCTGATTTCAAAAGTTTCTGTTATGATACTGACCTTAATTATTTCCACTGTGTTTGATTTGTGTAGCATCAGGAGTAATATTGAAACAATTGTTGTAATTTCTTAGATCATTTTCAAACATAAATTATATATTGAAAAAAAACGAGTGCTCTGCTTCATTGTTGAGATTTTAACACACAACTCTATTGTTCCTTGAGCTGAATAAAACTGAAGAACCTTGTGTTTACAAAAAAAATTACCTATTTGACTTAACTTAATTTCTCCTTGATAAACTGACCTGTGTATGCATGCATGTTCCTTGTCAGAGGGCCGTGAGTGTGTAAACTGCGGCGCCACCTCCACACCCCTGTGGAGACGGGACAGCACTGGACACTACCTGTGCAACGCTTGCGGCTTGTACCACAAGATGAACGGCCAGAACAGACCGCTCATCAAACCCAAACGCAGGCTGGTGAGTCCTCCACCCTCTCTGTACAGAAGCCAGCGTCGCTGTGTGTGTGTGTGTGTGTGTTTTGCGAGAGGGAGTACATAAAGAGAGTGTAAGGTGAAGGGTGAGGGGAGAGGGAACAATTCCTGGAAAGTTATATTTTCCCAATCGGTTTCCAGGAATTGTGCTTCTCGCTCACCTATTGCTCCTTTGGCTCAGGCAGCAAGCAGAGAGAGGCCATCTGTGGTGTTGCTGTTATCATTATTACGGCCACCTCTGATACTGTCATTGATAGCAGGCCAGATGGACTTCGGTTCAAACAAAACACTTAATTCTGCTGCGTGCTTCTTAAACCTGGAAATGAAAATGTAACACCGGCTGACATGTTGAAAGGAGAGTGCTGCTCTGCTCCCAGTAATAAAGGCATGGGCGAAATATTATTATTTTACCACTACTTCACACACGGTGATATTAACTGTTTTGTAGATTGTAAAAAGTCATCCTATCTTCCAGGTGATGATCTTTTAAAAGTCACAGCTAATGCAATGGGAATCAGTCCCACTGAGCTGAACACAGGTTTGTTTTTGTCAGGAAACATTTTAAGAGATTTTCAGCTGCATTTGAGATCAGAATCAGAGATCATGTGCTGTCCTTAAATATGATGGGATAAGCAAACATAAACAAACAGAACTGAATAGGATGAGTAAAATGGAAAACAACAAGAAGGAACACAAAATAACATTCCAAGTAGAATAGAATATTAATCCTTTTTCGTCCTTATTTATGTCCATTTCACAATAATATGGCATCAAGAAACGTGCCTGCTATACGTTTAAGTTTACCTGCATCAAAAACTGACACACAAAACAAAAACATTCATATTTTAACCCCAAAAACGGCTTGCAATGATGAATGTCCCTTTATTATTCAGTTTTGAATCTCTCAGAGCAGTGATGCAACCTACTTATGCTGGGATGGAAAATGATAAAAACAAATTGTTGTATTCTTTTGATGATTTCCCAAAATGTTTAAGATCAGCAGTTTGATCTCTTTGTTTTTTACATGGAAAAAAAAGCAGCAATGTTGTAACCTCAGATGAAATCCGTAGAAAAATTACAGCAACCCAGTGGTTTGAACAAGATGATAAAAAGCAGAGAGGTCTCATTCACCTGCATTAAAGAGTGTTTGCTTACGCATACGAACCTTTAAAAATAAAAAAAATAAAAAACAGCAGAAAAACAACTGCCTGTTTCATATAAATTGTACGACCTTTCCCCCCCTCCTCTCCCCGTCTCTGGCTCGGCCCATGCACGCAGAGACGGTCATATATCAGCTCTGTCTTCCGTGTGCAGCTCGGCCCGGGCTCGCAGCGCCGCACCGTGCCTTTCGCTCAGCGGCGGCAGTAGCAGCAGCCTTCCAGTTGTTTCCTATCCGGATGCCTGACCGCTCTAGATAAAGCTTCACGGCTTCCTCCTCTGGCCTCCTAACTACAGGGCTACACCTCACTTTTTTAGTGGTCAAGCTTTCCGTCCACCACACAGAGACAGAGCAGTGCAGGGAGTTAAGAAAATATAGGCGCACCAGGGCATTTTTGGAAGATGACATATGTGTCAGAGGGCATCGTTTAATTATACTATGCAAGAAAAGCAACAACAAAAACATTACGCAACAACAACAGACAGATTTTATGTTTACATCCTCTAACGTAATGTAAATCAGGAGTCAAATTAGTGTGTCCTCAAAATAAACAAGGCTTGATGTATACAGCTGCTGCTACACTAACTAAACAATCTGTTGGATTTAATTAATATTGTTTTGTTTTTAACAAAGTGCATTCATTTGATTGACCGATTCTAATCAATACTTCTGAGCATGGTTTTAAGTTAAACAGCTAAAGATACTTTTAAAAAATTTGTTTTATTCAATCAGATTGTAATTGCTTGGTGATGTTAAAGAGACAAAAAATAAGAATTTGCGAATAACCTCTATAATGTTAAACTCTTTTAATCAACTATTTAAGTTAGGATGCATACCTAACTAATGTAAACCATAGATAAGATGTGCTGTATATGCATGGTTTGTTGTAGACAGGGGCCAACAGGGGCCAACAGGAGCCAGTGCCCCAGTAGAACTGGTGGCCCCTATACGGAATAAATAATTATAAGTTTCTTATTTTGTGCACTGGCACATAAACAATATATAAATAGTCTCTTTGACCAATTAAGTTTCTACCTTCAGAGTTTTACTTCAACAATGAATTAAACTTATGGTGTATGGTGGTATATTGAGACAGGATCACAGTTCCCATCTGTTAGGTCAGGGGTCTGCAGCCTGCAGCTCCGGAGCCATGAGCGGCTGTTTGGCTCTGTGCCTCATTTATTATAATAAACAATGAAATATTGCTCTGTTTTTTTCATCCTGTACATCCATGAACAAGACACTGTGCCCTCCCTGGCTCCCCCTGCTAAATTTGGAATAGAACCGAAAATTGTATATTTGCAATGGGTTCCTCAGAAGAAAAACATCCGTTAGCTAGCAAGTTTGACTTAAACATCGGCACTGTTGCTAAAACAAGATGAGATTAGTTTCAAAGCACACAAATCTTCTCAACTACAAGTCAGGTAATAGTTCTTAGCTTTTATTAAGCTCTCACATTGATTCATATTACAACTCATGAAAATATATTTTGATATAAACCAAAACTAACGAATGAGGGTAGCTAATTCGCTGAGTCAAAGGCAGTTAAATTTTTCATCTCCTTGTTTAGGTTCGACTTCTTATCTAAGTAAAATAGTTAATTTAATTCAAAACTATTCATTCTTGATTACTGTATTTGCAAACTAACATGACTTATCAAAATGTAAACAATTTCTCTTGCTAACATTATTCAATACATACCAAAAAAAAAACCTTCTCACAATGTAAAGACAAAACTCACATGTAGCTAAATATGAGCAGTGCCTTTGTCTTCTTTTGCATGAAACTAGATGATTCATAAAGGTTATTGTTTTGTGTTTAGCACACAGATCCAGTTCAAATCCAGTGATATGAAAATAGGCATAAATAAAGGAATTTAGTTCATGCTAACTAATATCAATTATACCACACAGACAGGTTCAGATGCTGTAACGTACAGTCAAAATGTAAGGCCATGGTTTTGCTGCAGTCACTTCTTCTTTGCAACAGTGTGATCCAGTTGGCAAACCAGAAAAAATGAATTGACAGAACGAGAAAATTAAACGTTTTCTCTCAAAGTCTCATTGCTTGTCTGCTTTTGGTGTTCAGCCCCAGTCAAACCTGAATCTTAATTAATTTGCAGTCGGCTGCCAGACGAGCGGGGACCTGCTGCGCTAACTGTCAGACGACCACCACCACACTCTGGCGGCGCAACGCAAACGGAGACCCGGTGTGCAACGCCTGCGGCCTCTACTACAAGCTGCATAACGTAAGTTTCCTTTGAGGGCTTGGCGTCAGCTCATTATGAAGCTGAGTGGACGTGAACTGAACGGCTCCATTGATGGTCGAGCATTTAGACAGCAATGCAAAATAGAGAGAAGAGGAAGAATTGAGGGGTTTCCTATTCGGACACTGTTGCTCTCCTTGGTGTTTTCTTTCTTTGGGCGTTATTGTTTCCATGGTAGGCGTAATTCCCTTGAGAATAACAATGGTGGGACTGTTGTTGAGGCTTCCCTCCACACCAATAGCTTTAACTCAATAACATATGCAGGCTGGAGGTTTACATTGGAAAAAACAACAATTAACTGACTGCATGAACATATATATTTTCTGTATTTAGGAAGCAAAACACACCACTTCACAGAAAAACTTTATTCTTTATCATTATCTTATATATTACTCATGGTCAACAAATGCAGAGTTTGGTTTTGAGATGTACTTCCTAAAACTTAAAGGCCCAAAATGCTTTACAAAGTTACATAACTACTGTTTTGGAGAGTATTTATGTCCAGTTCTGATCAAGTTTCTGTGTTATCCAGCTGACCAAACACTCTGGACAAACTGAATTATAATTTAAATTTGATGTGATAGTTGTCAAGTAAACAATTAGAAAACCCATAACAATCTGAAAGGGATCAAGCTTATTTTTGAAAAATTACGAAATGGAAAATTATTAGAGCACAATCTGAAACCAAGGGTTTTTTACACTCTTTTGCCTTGAAGGCAATTTACATAAGTTCCACAAGCTCACACATCACATTTCTTTCTTTCTTTCTTTCTTTGCTTGTTTGTTTGTTTGTTTGTTTGTTTGTTTGTTTGTTTCTTTCTTTCTTTCTTTCTTTCTTCCTTTCTTTCTTTCTTTGTTTTGATGCATAAACTAAAGCAGAAATCCAAATTCAGCACTACCTTTGCTGCTCTTTACAGATAAACAAATCCTGACATTAATTAGTTAATTGGGGGGGATATTTTCTCAGGTACCAACCCTGCAGCTTAATGAACATTCTGGTCATTGTTGACCAATAGTATTATAGTGTTGCTTTAACAAAAGAGATGGGCTCTGTTCCTTCAGTTTCCACATCTATACCTGTTCAAACACCCAAGTTAATCAGCCGACAGACTGGTAGTGCAAAGCAACAGGTGGGGGAGGGGCAGCACTGACTTACTCTATGCTTTATACAGCCGGGGAACTTCTAGTTGTTTAGTTTTGGGGCTGGATTTTGTAACTTTAACATCTTAAAAACTTCTTTTGCATTGATACTGGTAACCAGCACATACCTGAACGCCACTTGAACATACTTGTATTCTGTTGGGTGAAATCTTTTTAAAGTCTTAAAGATGAATTTTTTCCTCTGATGATGGATAATTATGCTTGTTTAGGTATGACTCAGATAAAAGCTTGTGCTTATACAAATGTTCTTATTTAATTTCTAATCAAAGGCATGACTGACCTCCTCTTCTTGTCCTCGTTTCGACAGGTGAACCGGCCTCTTACCATGAAAAAGGAGGGGATACAGACTCGCAACCGGAAAATGTCCAACAAGTCCAAAAAGAGCAAGCGGGCCAGCGACAGCTACGAGGAGTTTTCCAAATGTCTGCATGACAAGAGCTCCTCCTTCGCCGCCACCTCTCTGGCCGGTCACATGACCATGGGCCACTTGCCACCTTTTGGTCACACTGGACACCACATGCTCCCCACGCCCACCCCGATTCACCCGTCATTCGGACACCCGCACCACTCCAACATGGTGACGGCGATGGGCTGAGGAGACGGGATTTTAGCATCCTGAAATGGTTTCATATGAGGGGATAAGGGTCTGAGTAAGAAACAGGACCTGCTGACGTGCAACACGTGTGTTTTTATCGATCATGTGTCTCGATCGATTATAGCAGTCACACATTGTGAAAGGAAAGGCCCTTTTTCTCCTCTGTCAACAGGTACTGAATTTTCTGGAGAAATATTGGGCCTTCTTATTTTTTGTTACGTTTTTTTTTTTTTTATCCAGGCACATAAAACGTGTATTTGCACCATGTAGTTTTGTCCTCACTGACTGCCTGAACAGAGGCTCAGCTCAACATGTGCTGAGCAGGTCCCCTAGTAACTGTGAATATTGTAAATGTGTGAGACTGGAGGGTGCATCCCAGACAGAAAAAACAAAAAAAAAAAATCCTTTTACCACTTAAAAAATGCCGGTTTTTTGGCTCATGGATGATTTTAAAAGCAGTTTTCCACAAGAGGAAACAATAAAGGTTTATGAAACTTTAATGTTAACACTGTTTACTATAAATATTGTTATTGTAATTAATATTGTTATTCAGATAATTTATTTTCACTATTGTTTCTTCTTTTGTCTATATCATCTGATTTATAATATGGATACTGTTATCACAGTTATGAGTATATTTTTAGCTGAGGCGCTTTGTCTGAACTGGTCAACCTTTATACTCTAACAAATAAAGAGATTAAGTTCACTATACCGTCTCCCCTGCCTGTTCAGTGCGGTGAGTCTTTGGGGTGAAAATGGATTCTGACGCATACGGACAAAAATGTACAAAGATGAAAAGAATAAATAGCAGAATAAATAAATACGTATAAATCCATTACCGATTTAAAGCATCAGTAGTTCTAAAGTATGTTTCAAGAAAAGTTTTTAAAACTATCGTCATGGAAGAGTGAGTCAGAATGTCTTTACAGTTCATTATAAGGTAGCAATGTACCAGATGTAGCAAAAGAAGTACAATTTTACTTCTTGGCTGTAAGGAAACATTCTTAGTTTTGTCATTTTCAGTGGATTCCTGGTATTCGTGGGGGAAAGGAACCACAGCTGCCCACAAATAGCTGAAATTCTCTAAGATCCCTTCTAAGAACGCGTATTATTGTCTATTTTATTAGTTCAAACACCAGATACATCTTAATATGCATTAACACGCACAGCGGAAACCTTCTTGAACTTAAAGATACAGTTTTCTTGATCGCCTCTTATGAGGGTTCAGCTAATCAGTGTCAAGAAAAATTAATGGCTTTGCAAATTGCCATTAGCATTTCAAGTAGCATCTCAGCTAGATATGTCAGCTTCCCAAGCTGCATTTTCTCTCAAATATCTCAATTATACTCAATGAAATACAACCGCGAATAAACGATTGTTTCACAGATAATTTGTTTGTCAAATAATTGCTGCTATGCTGTATACTCCTATGAAGAAGCGGACAACCTTTTGTGTTTTTATTTGGACATGTGATAATTTAATAGCGATACTGATGAATTAAAGTAATATATAAACAATGAAAACCTTTTAAATTTTTCGGTGAAATGTGAAAAAATGTGGTGAGGTACAAGTTGGGACATTCATTCACAGTCAAAATTAAATGACATTCAGACGGGACACATCAGGCGCATGTGAACATAACGTCATTATCCAGCATTGCCTTGGAATCATCAAGTGCACAAGCAAAGGAAATTCAAAACAACTGCCTGTTTGCCGAGGTCTGGCTTTTCCAGCAAGTTCAGCCTGAAAGCTGGTGAGACGAAGACCTGCAGCAAGAGCTGAAACCCCAGAAAACAACTTTAACAGCCGAGGCTTCGGCTGTTAATCTGCAGTGAGGAAACATTTGCTCTCTGAGAATAATACGAAGGCAAGACTAATTTTGAAGCCTTCTCCTACCTCCACACTAGACTGGTAGATATCAGCAAGAAGTCTCCAACTATAGTTGCTTCAGGTAAAGGCGGTAAGATGGGATGATATGCTGCTGTACCTGGTGAGGTGAAGGTCCCAGCAGGAAGACCCAGGACACAATGGAGGGACTATGTTTCCTGGCTGGACTGGGAACGCCTTGGGATTCTCTCGGAGGAACTGGACCACGTGGCTGGATAGAGAGAAGTCTGGGCCTTGGTGGGGTCTAGACTGAGACAAGACCAAGGACAACACAGAATGAGTGACAAGTCTTATGTAAAGTGGGTAGAAAACCTTCCCAAGTATGGATAGAAACCGAAGCTCTGACTTTCTTTAGGTAAAGTTATATTAAAACATTATCAGCGGTCAATAGTTTACCTGCTGTAGATGAAAATTCTCACTTCTCTGCAATAATCTAGATTAGTTGCTCCCAGAGACTGAAGCTAGCCGCTAGCCTGAGCAGGGCCAACAGGGACTCCTGGCTGTGGTGCGCTACCAGTGAGCTTCCATGTGAAACACACACTGCAGAGCAAATTGTGTTAATCAGAGTCGTAATCTGACTCAAATGGCTGAGTGGTATAAGAACCGCTGGAGCAGCCAGCGCTAAAGACTCCAGACGACCTGATGGCATAAACCGGTGGACGCAGTCCTACAAAACTCTCGTATCGTTCTCTAACTCAGTGCAACCACTTTCCTTGCTTGTCTGTCATCATGACTTCCTCTTTCTGTCTGTTATGTGTTCTTGGTGTACCACGTTTCAGATTTCATCTTGTTCTCTCCCCAGTGGTTTGTTCAGTGCCACAGGGATGTCTGCTCTGAGCTGTTGTATATTCTGTAGGTCACGGAAAGGTCAGCTGAAAGGCAACATAAACAGCAACGACACTTGGCCTCCAGCATAAACTCCTCTCAGTGATTGGGTCCTAAGGGCCTTGCTGACTTGCAGTAAAGTTGCTTGTTTGATGTGGAAAAGACTGGGTCAAAGAAAACAGTGCTGCTGTTTATAGATGGGTGCTTTCTTTAATGCTGAAATTGTGCCTTTAAATCACAAAGATAAATGCATAACTTCATTACGTTTTTTTGAAAGAAATCACTTTGTGTTCTATTTGTGGAAAAATAGTTTTGATAAACTATAAATTAGCTGATATTAACCATATCTTTTTGTGAAAGCACAGTTCAGTTTCACCAATGACAACAAGGCCTGTTTCCTGCCAGTCCTCTTCGCCTGGAGAATTTCCGTTTTGTGACGTGAACTCGCAGCATTTTATACTTGTTTTTGTGTTTTGCAGCATTTTCCCTTTGCTTGAATTTCATGCGGTTGCAGTATTATTTTTGCTTGCAGCATTTCTCTGTTGCATTTGTTTTGGAATTTGCATCATTCATATGTTTGCAGCACATTTACACCTGTCAGCCACCGTACGACAAACACTTCTCAGAAAAACAAAACAAAAAAACACTTGTGAACAAACCGTACCATGAATACCAATGAAAACACAAGAAAAAGTTAAAGTTTCAGATAAGGCTAAAGAAGAGAGAGGTTGAAACATTTATCCGTCCAAACAAGGGGAGGGAAGCAGCAAAGAGGTCTACAGAAACTCTGGAGGTGCTGCAGAAATCCACAGCTCAGGTGGGAATTTTGTGACAATTATATTGGACAAGTGCTAATAAGAAAATCGTAGGTTCCACATGTGGACGCAGCAAATGAGGAGAAGAAGGAATCTACGTGTTAAATGCAATGTGTGAGGAAACAGTAACACTCCAGATCACACTGACTACTCAGTCTACTCAGCATCAAGCTGTGGGGATATTTAAGTTGTTGGGAAGACAGATGGAGCTAATTTCATGGGTTTATGGGAAGAATACCTCTGCAATGAGTTTTATCAATTCATTAATGTCAATTATCATATTTTAAACCCATTTGATGCATCGTGCTAAGTGACCTGAGACAAGACAGATTGCTGGACTTCATCTTTGAATAGTTTTATCACAAGGGAGCCGACAAAACCCGAGAGAGAAACATTTCATACTTCCCTCCACACATTACTGATGTGTGTTCATGTTAGCAGCTGCTAAAAACAGGACAATGACACATGCAGATGTAGCTGCAATCAATTAGTGTAGCTCAAAGCAATCTCAAGTACTAGAATGACCCAGTCAAAGTCCAGACCTACGTTTAAATGAAAATCTCTAGTAAGACTTCAAAACTCATGTCGACAGATTGTCTCCATCAAGTCTGACTGACTGAGAAATGTCACTTTCTGGATGTCAATAGAGACATTCTCCAAAAGACTTTCAGCTTTTAGATGATACTTTGTGTTGCTCTTTCCCATACATTAAATAAATTAAATAAAAGTGAAAGAGTTCATGGAGTCTGAATATTTTTGCAGGGCACGGCATGTGCATTTTGTTCTGTCACTGAGTCTGGGTATCTGAAGCAGGAACAAAGGATGCAAGTCGCTTTGCTCCAGCAAACACTGACATATATGGGGCAAGGAAAGAGCTAAGTACCTGAGATGTTTTGTCCTTCCTTCCCACTGTCCTCCCATCCCGGCCTAGATAGCCTGCCTCTCAGATTTCCTCAAGGCTGAGCCTTGGGCTCTTTGTCAACTGTGTTATAAGATAGTGGGGCCCAAACGCCCAGTCCCACGGGCCCTAACACACAGGACATTAACCCAGTGCCTACAGTGTAGCACTGTCAGGCAGATGTAATTCTCCCTCCCTCTCTCCTGGAGCCTCCCTCCACCTTTCATTGGCGCAACAGGCGAAAGAAAAGAGGTGATTGTTTGGGGACAAGAGGGATGAATTTGTCTGCCTCAAACAGGAGAAGAAAGGCCGTTTGAAAGGGACTTGGCAGTAGTCGTGGATCAGGTGGTTGGAGGGTGTTCCACTTCTCAGAGAAAACGCACCGTGTGTCAGCACGTTCTACCTCTTTCTGCCAAGTCTACAGCCACTCTGCGTTTGCACCAGTGTGGATCAAAATATACAATTTAATTCATATTGGTTATAGTTTACATTCTTCATTTGAACTGCCTTCTTTCAGCTGCGTTGCTCCTTTACCAGAGAAAAACGATTTACCTGGACACAGTCATATTTTGATTTTATTGTTGCTGTTTTTTCAATATCCAGTTTTAAGAGGCATGATTGTGGTTCACCTTGATGGAAGCCAGAACAATTAGTGACACATTTCCAGACGCAGTCGAGGTATGTACGCAGTCCCCAGAGGATCTGAGAGTTTTGTTGGTGGCTCTAATTTTTCCCCAGGGATCCTGAGGGCTGGTAATGCAAGCTTTTTCTTTCTCTTGGCTCCTTTGTCATTTGTTGCCTCTTAACATCCAGCCACAGTTTAAATGTTAGCATCCACTGATTCGTACGCCATACGGATGGGTTACTTTTCCCTCATTTCCGACATCTACCGCAGCTTCCTTTAGTAAATAAAACATTGTATTTTTCACCATCTGTTTTCTAATCTACCCTTTTAAAGATCGCCTTTGTTTTTGGCTCCAGTAATTTAATTTGTTGGAGAAACAAACGGTCTAAGGAGTTGCTGTCACACAAAGGTGGGAGTTATAAATTTCACTAAGGAGCTGATTTAGTATGCCCACCCAGTCCTGAAGCCCTCGTTTCACTTGGCACCTGGCCTCTCTTTATCTTGTCTTTACTGGAAAACTACAAAGTCATATTTTCAGCCACAAGATGGCATTTTAATAGGGTCCCAGAGTAAGTATGTGACCTCAGGTGAATGACGCAGTAAGTGCATCCAGGACAAGGGGTCAGAAAGTCTTCAAAAGAGGCACTTAAAAAAATGGACCCCAAAGTTGTGGCTTAAAAGAAACTTGTTTTAAATGCTTGCATTGCTAATTGCTCCTTAACTCATCTTTATTTACTACAGTAATTTTCAAGCGCAAATGTCACCCAAAGTCCTTAACAAGACAAGTGGCATAAATAACACATAAATGAATTAGTAAGATAAAAAATTGTTCAAGTTTTTTTTATAGACAGTATAAAGCTGAAGATGTAAATATATTTATACTGATGCTAGCCAGATAAATGTCAGTGTTTTATTTTGCATTTTAACTCTCCGTGTGAAATGATGAAGACTTACAAACAGTGAGTTTAATGTAGGAATTTATCAGGCTATTTAAGTATATTTATTTACCACAAAATGTGTTAGTCGTCTAAAATATTTTCATTTAGCTTTCAAAAGTATTAAACAACGTGCGCAAATACGAATGAGTCAATTATAAATGACTATTTATTTATAATATTGACATTTTAGTAACTTCATTGCTGAATTTGTTTACAAGTAGAACAACTAATTAAGCTGTTAGTATATTGTTTAAAAAAAAAAAAATATATATATATATATAGATAAGCTAGAAAACAAAATAAAAAAATAACATAAGATATAAGTGAGAAATTATGAAAGGAGCTGAGAATTAAAACATATTTTTAGCTGATTAAAACTTAAAATCAATGTCTCTTTTAAATGTAAACACATCATTTGGAAGTCCAAACATATGTCGTCATGCCTTTAAAGGAAAATTTTGTATGAGAGAAACAAAAGGAGACCTGAACTTTGAATGAGCCAACGCGATTCATCACTTCAGAATCAGCCGAAATCGGCACCGTTACTGACTTTGACGCTGTCAGTAAAAAAATATCTCAGTTTACAGCCATCCAAGAAGGCGATACCTGGGACTTTTAAGTTCCAGCTTCTGGGTTCAAATTAGATAGTTTTTTTTTGTTTTTTTTTAGCTTTCTTGCAAATTTCATTTTAACCGCAACAAAGCAGCAGAAACAAAACAGAGTTATTCAGATGAAAAGATTTTTATTCAGCCAAGAAGTTTCTTTCTGATAGGTAATGAGACAGGCCTCCATCAAAAGACAACTAAACAATGCAATGAGATTGAAAAACATAAGGTTTTATTTAAAAAAAAAAAAAAACAACATAAAAATACAAAAAAAAAAAAATTAAAGTTAATGTTTTTCTTCTGAATACGACTGGAGCCGAGTAAAAGATTTAGGCTCTGAAAGAGAAAATGTATTTTGAGACTTTTAACACCCTTACTGTCCTAAATTCAAAAACTGTGTGCCAATTAAAAATATCCACCTTCTGTTGTATTACTTTTTAAAACACATCTGACTGCATGGCAGGACTTGAAAACCTTTGTAGTCAGAGGCGGTACTTGTGAATAAACGCGAATCGTTGATGTACTTACTAAAATTCAGTGAGCTTTTTCAGTCACCAGACTCAGTGGACTTCATGTTCCAGTCCACATTCCCACACAATCCCAGTGGTGATATAAACTGAATTCAGTTTCATTACTGACTGCACTGACCTGATGTAACTGACCTTCAGGGAAACGGAAAGCTTCACTTTCATAAAAGTATTATTCAAAGAGCAGCTGGAAGTGGTTGAGTAACACGGAGAACATATGGCTCATCCTGATCAATTTCCATCAACAGGGCTAATCTCTGCTGCCCGCTGAAACAGCCCATCTATTAGAAAGTGACGGTTTATGTCAACAAGGGTTACACAGGTATTTTGAACACACCTGCTTTCTGTTGAATTCATTACAAACACTGTCTAGAAAAAAAATACAATTCATTTAAATAGGTCAGCATCACTAATCTGGTAGGTGTTGTTTACTTTTAAGCCAACTTCAACAGCTACAAAGCTAACCGAAACCAGTCTTATAAATTAGTTATCTGTTACCTGTTAAATACTTCATTATCTTCTCTACGGTTTAATAATTGAACGAGTACTTTAAAGTGAATTTACAGAGAGGTTTCTCTGATGCCTCAACCAGCACTTGGCTGAGGCACTTGTTGCCATTGTGGTCCAGAAATTCACAAGCTGCACAATTCTAAGAAGAAATGTTGTTTAAGTCATATGTTAATTAAAATAAAGACGTTTTTTTTTTTTTTTTTCATTTTTTGCTCCAAACCTGCTTAAGTATTTCTTAATAATCCATCTCAGTTTTCCCAATATGTGAATTGTTCTGGTTTTGAAAATGACTGGAATAAGCAAGTCAAAAAACAGTTTTATGACATTAATATGAGTCGCAGAGTCCACATGTGTCTCTACACTAACTGTAGAGATGATTGCATGTTTCAGGATTTTTGTCATTTTTTTGTCTGATCTCCTGTCTTGGTCACTGCTGGAAAAATCCTCACCACAGAAACTCAAACACTTCTGTCAGTGTTTGAACATAAACTCTTGAAGGTTTTGAAATCGGATTACGTTTGTGCAGAAGTATTTTAATTCATTCATTTAAAAAAAAAATCATTTGATTGTTAAATGACTATGTTTTATTGAAGAGGTGATAATAAGTCAGCGTCTTGCCTGTAGATAACTTTCTCAGGGTCTTCTTTTTGTATAAATCCAGATTAGCTGACCATAGACATTGAAACTGAAAAAAATATCAAGCCAGAGTAACTTTTTTAAATTAAATTAATGTAACTATTTTGTATACTTTTCATGAACAAAGCAAACAGTGTTCTGGTCATAAACAACCGAGACAATTACATTTACGTTTATTTTTTTAATCACACATTAGTTTTTCTTGCTAACTACTACATTTTATTTCTGTTGTCAAGCTCACACTATGTCACTGTTGAAAGCTATTTTTTGCATGTAGCTTTTCATTTCTCATCAGGCCTCCCCTCTCATGTTAGAAGTAACAGGATCTATCCTGGATAAGATCAGACACAGGGATAATAACACTGGAGGAACAATCTGCTCTGACTGACACTTACATAATAATTGCAGCTGTCGTTTTATTCTTGTTTTGTTTTTTGTTTTTTTGCATCCAGAAAAGATGTTTATTTTCACTTTAAGTGTGCACTGCGCAGTCAAAGAACACAAAGTGTCCAAACTAGAAAGTATAATTACAAGAATCCATATTGAATCCTCTGGAAGTGTTTAAAACATCTAAAGTTTGTGTAATCAGTTAGAGTGCTAAATACATGCAGCCATGCGAAGATTAGGAAACCCTATGACAGCCTGACCTTTTTCCTGTAGTAAATGTACATGAAAGTAAATGAAAAAAAAAGTAACAATAACAAAGTTCAAATTATTCAGTGGGTGTCTTTTTATTTAAGAAATAAATTATAATACAAACCCATATTGTGCCCTTCTCCTTGGAATGAACATTGTGAGCCTCATATGGTGACTAACTTGCACTGTTTCAACATCTGATAGTAACTTCTGATTGTTGAAGTGAGTGTGACCACCATAGTGAGAGCCAAAGAGCTGATTATTAGTCTGGTACGGGATTATAAAAAGAAATTAAAATGAGCCATTGTACTGTATGGAAAACAGTCAAAATATACAAGAAAGTATACTGTACTGCCTGCAGGTACAGTAAGAGGAACACTGCACAAGTTTTTATATTAAATATCTTCATGCTACATAGTTCCATCGAAGATGTGGAAGGAAGAAACCTAAAAAAAAAAAGTAAAGGTGAAGACGAACTGGATCTTGTGACTTGACAGTGGCCCAAACCATACCTGCTGGGAATCAAGAAATGGAAAATCTTGTCCTAGTTAAAGTCCAGACCTTGATCTCATAGAAAGGCCACTGGGTGACTTGAATTAGGCTGAATATGCATGAAAACCCACAAACATCTTGCAGAGGCAGGTGTCCTAACTTTATCTCCCATTAGATTAAACATCTAATCTTCCACAGTTTTGCTGATAGCTTTTGTTTAATCAGAATAGCTTGATCATCTTATGCATTTTTATCTTATATTTCTGTATTATCACCATAAAAATGCAACACATTGTTGCATGTTGCTCTTAAAAAGAGAGCTTGAAGCAGACTTGCAGGTCCAACAGGATGCACTCAACTTAAGCTAAATTTTTTTAGACAAAAGAGATTTTCTAGCTCAAATTCTGCTATTTACAAGGGGAAAAAAGCCTTTGAAATGTTTATAATTTGCTCAAGAAGTTGCATTTAGTGCAATTCATAAAACTCAGATATAAGTCTGAAAGTCTTGTATCTCAAACTCATATTTACCACCAACAAAGGCTGTGTTGGCCAGGTAACCAGAGATTTTTGGCAGCTTGGACACGGAAATAGTCAGATATTCAAACTGATAACCTTAAACATTTCCATGACATCAGTTTGACATTTGCATCTTGTTTGGTGAGGACTTTAAAAAGCTTTTAAATCGTAACATTAGAGATTATGGAAAGGTGGAAGACTAAATCACAGCATTTGCATCCACCAGATATAAATATGGTACTAAACTCTTATTTTACATTTAGAGTTGTTCTCCACTCTTTTGTTAGTAGCGAACTTCATATTTATGTGCATCGTCTTTTGATTTGATTAAAAACAAGTATATATGATAAGGATTAGGCAAAATTTTCCATATTATGAAAAGGCCAAACAACAGTTCCAAATACTCTCAAGAATTACACACAAAGTTATAATTTAGCTACTTTCAACTTTGATCACAGACATGCGTAACCTTCTCACCTCACTTTTTAAAAACTTGAACTCATTGCCTTTTTGATGAGTGCATCTCTTATCAACTTCCATCAAGCTACCTTTCATTTCCTCTCCCTTATATTGCTTTTTTTCTCCATTCATCATTCCCAAGATATGATTCTTTAACCCATCAATCAATGTGTACAGCTCCATATTTTTTTGTATTTTTAAAATTTTCCTTAAAAAATTATTGATATTATTTATTTTTGAAAATGCACAGCAGTGATGAAGAATTGCTTTAACGGCATCCACATTTAGTTGTACTCTCTCTCTCTCTCTCTCTCTCTCTCTCTCTCTCTCTCTCTCTCTCTCTCTCTATATATATATATATATATATATATATATATATATATATATATATATATATATATATATATATATATATATATATATATATATATATATATATATATATATATATATATGACATATATTTTTATTAGATGCAAAAACAGTACAGTAAAAAAACTGTTGGCTGTTTGGTTTTTAAAAATGTAAATGATGAAGACGGTCAAATGGAGGAAGAGGAAAGAGATGGCTACAGAAGCTGCGCTGCTGCTCCCACCTTCAGTCAAAAACAACTAAATGAAAAAGATAAGAAAAAACAATGGGTAAAGTCAGCCTTCCTGCGTTTACTCTGTAGATTCCAGTATCAAGTCACATCATCAACCCAGTGGATGGAAAAACGTCAACCTCCATGGTTGAAAAATATATTTTTTGAAGTAATTATGAATTTTTACATTTCACAAACAGCATTTTTTTTTTCATTAATAGGACAATTACAACATATTTAGGCTAACATCTTCAACTAATCATGGATCCCTTTAAAACCGGTTGTTCACTCACTGACACCTGCTTAACACAGTTAAATGGGGTTGAAGGATGGAAACCAGGCCAAAAGAAACTGGAGACAGAGATGTGAGTTCTGGGAGAAAAAGATCCAGCAGAAACAGACACAGATCTTCGCTGAAGAATCTGCTGCATCTCTGCCGTTGCCTTCCTACAGCTCCAGCATCTTCTTCTGAGCAAATCATTTATAGACTATTAAATGTTACCATCATGACTCTGCACTGTGGATAAGCTGGTAGCAGAAGGAAAGTCCTGGGTTCAAACCCAGTCGGTTTTCTTCCCATAGTCCACAAACATGGCTGGTTTTATTGCAGGTGTGAGTGTGGTTGTTTGTCTTGTGTGTCTGCTACGTTACCATGCGATGGATTGGTGACCAGTATAGAGTGGATCCTGCCTGTACCATGACTCCACCAAGAATCCTTCCTCCTTTGTTCACTTTACGGTTTTGTTTTAGGTGAGTAGATTGTATTAGAGATGTAAGTTTATATTATCTATTTTAGTCTATGAAAAATAAAACTTGTTGCCAAGCTGTTTTTGTGTGTTCTCCCAGTATAACAGAGGGTTTTCCAGGTTTTACAGTTTCTTACAAACTCAGACATCATGCAATTCACAGGAATTTTTGCCCTCATTAAAACCTTTGAATATTGTTGGTGTGCTGGTTATTCTTTTTTATTTTTGTAATTCTTTCAATCACAGACCCATTTACACTTCTTTTTTTTACATTGGATTTATGCACACTACCTTCCTCTTTAGTTTCTTACCACAGTCTGAAAATAGATTAACTAGTGGTTGCAATTTCACATTAAGACTTAAGTAGGGCGTTTTGTGATGGACTGAAACCATTTAAGACAATCCTCATCACTGATTGGGAACATAAAGTTGAATACTATCCACAGTTTTCAGACTTCACTTTGAGAAAAAAAAGATACTGAAACCATGTATATCTTTTTTAGTTTGTGTTTATTTCACACAAAAACTCAACAAAATAAATTTAAGCTTTTGGTTGTAACAAAAAAGTGTGAATACTTTAACATAGCGCTTTATCATAGTCTAGCAGGACAAGGTGGTGACAAAGTGGGCGAGATTTGGAAGATATCAGCCATTATAAAATAAATATCAGGCAGTTTCCTATTTCTTCTTTAATCTGAAAGGCTCCCAGTGAACATCTAAAACCTTTTTACATTCCTCTCCATTCACGTCCTTCTTCAGGTTTGTTCTCCAGACCTGCTGATGTGAGAGTCAGATAGCGTCCCGGCAGCCTCCTTCCACGCTCTTCCATCAAGCAACGAGCAGACGAATGGGGGCAGGAAACCGGATTCGGCACAATGTGCTTACTGTAGCAGCGCTGGAGCAGAGGGGCCACGCTTAGGACGTCACATCAAGTTGACCCCCCACAGACGCTGGCCTTGAAGAACCTCGCTCGCACAAAATTTAGCCCTTTCATGCATGAATTATCACCCTTTGTCACAGGAATTTTTTATTTTATTTTTTTTTAGGTGATCAATAACAAAGTTGTCATTTGAAAAATACATCAGTAGTATTGTTCTTTAGGGGTTATCCTATGTCACAATATTTTTTTTCACCTGCAAGGAGGGACCGGGTCGGTTGGCATGCTTTTTTGTCTGTCGGCCATATTGGATTTAACAAAAATAATTTCTTGCATTTGCAGCTGATGCCCAGTAGTTGATAGTGTATCTTATGATGCATTAGTGTCCACTTCAGTGGTCTGTGTGCGTTTATAACATAAAAATCCACAAGAAGCACAAGAAAATGGCTTTTAGACAGCTGTCCACTGTAGTGACCACTATGCTTGAAAGGGTTAGAGTGAAATCCAAACAGCGGTGTGACAAAAACATCCAAGAGCTGTAATGCAAACCTCATCTCAACAAACAGAGGCACGTGTGAGTTACAACCCCACATCTATAATGTGAACACGCATTCAGTGTGAGAGTTTCACACAGTAAGCCTGGCCTTATTCAAGCTCACAGAGTGAAAGGGAATCCATCTGACTTCTCTAAACTCGATCTTTAGTGCATAAAGCACGATCAAACTGCTCACTTACACCTTCTTTTTGTACTTTTTATTGTTATTTAAAAAAAAATACTTCCTTCATGCACCAGTGCCCTGGGCATATATGGGAACAATATTGCTCAGATTGCTGTGACAATACAGCTAAGGGGGTTCAGGACAATCGCTGTGGATTGAGTGACTCACTGAGGTTATTAGTCCATGTTCTGAAATCTCATACTCAGCTTTTCCATTCATCTCCACCTGTAAATTAAACCTTGTTCTGTGATGTGCTACTTTTACATCTCACGACCAAGCGAGTGTGGGCACAGCAGTAGAACCATACCTTCACTGGAAGTTTAACTGAGCTTATCATTCTTACATGAGGTTATGACAGGAGAATCCAGGTTAATGTTGAAGACTGTAGACAAACCAAGGCTTATCGTTGTAATTGACCATATTAACTTTAAAATGTCAGATTTGCTTAAATTGCTTTCTCTAGTGATGATAGATTAATTGAAAGGTGACCTATTATGCTTCTTTGAACAATTTAGAATAGGTCTATGGGCTACACAAAACATGTTCATTACATTTTTTGCACAAAATTATTTTTAGGTAATGAGATTTCAGTCTGGTCAGTTCTTTGATCTCCTTTCAGAATGAAATGTTTCAGAGCATCTTTAGATCCAAATAAGCTGCTGCTGGCCTCGCCCCAAACTCAATGTTCACACACACACACGCACGCACACACACACACACACACACACACACACACACCCACACACACACACATGAAAAAGGCTGCAATAGATGCGCAATTATAACGCCATACATTTTTGAAAAGCAGAAGTGGAGCCTCCTGCACATCCAAGAAGAATGCAGCAAGTGGTTTCTGCATTCTTGATAAGAGAACAAGGGTGCATGCAGAGGTAAAACCAGCTGACCGAATGTACACAAACTCTGCTTGGGTTGCTAGGAGACAGGCTGGGCTTGCCTAGGGTTGCTAGGTAATAGCTCTGTGTGACTCAACAACAGAGGCGGGTTTTGAAACGGCTAATTTTCTGAACACCAAAAATTGTAATTTATTGCCAAAAAATGGCTGGATGTTTTTTAAGCAGTTTTCAGAAGCAATTGAGACGCAAACGGATGTATAAAAATGCACAAAAAGTTAATTTTACATAATAGGTCCCCTTTAAGTTACTTACAAAGCTGGTCAAAAGAAATATGAAGCTTGTGATGGACTGCCCACCTGTCAAAGGTGGGCTGTACTCTGTTTGTCACCCTGGGGGCCAGTGGAGATTTCTGACTTCTTTGTTGACTCTAGAGTTATGCACTGATGCCATAGTTCAGAATTTTGAACATCATGACTTTTCTGCAACTTGCAGCTTATTTCTCAGCAGCCTTGCACTTTCTCTATTTTGTACAAAATTAGGATGCCTTTCGTAAAATGGCCTGTTTCCCCAACATATTTTGAAATATAATGTCCTAATATAAACGTTGGCAGTATGAAATGTGCCAAAGAAATGCTAAAATTGGCAAGGAATAATTTAGATCAACCCCACATTTAGTTCCAATGAAATTCTTAAAACCGAAGCATGGAGGTGGAGGTCTCTTGGTGTTGTAGATGCTTTTCTGCAGAAGGACCTGGACTAAGACCAAACTCTCCTCAGACTGTCAAAAACTGGTAGAGGGCTGCATAAGACCTCTCCATTAAGTTACTTCAACTTCAGGGGTTAACACTGGCTATTATTTTTCCAATTCTTTCTTCAGTTTATTGATATTTTATTTGCTTAACGAGCCAAAGATTAAATGATCTGTTTTCAGACACTTCTTCTTTCTAATAATAGAAATCATTATGCTGACATTTTATTAGAAAAAAATTAAACATTCACTAAAGTGTCCCTATTTGTTTACATAAAAGAAAAAAAAATGTTTAAAATGCTCTTTTAACCTAAGGCTTTTGTGTCTGAACATCTTAAAGGACTTTGCGTGCCTTGAGACGGTGTGGTAATCACCCATTCACCCTTTATTCTCCATTTTCTCTGGTTTTCTCTTTTACGTGTGGCCTCTATTGTGTGACACACAGATTACATGGCACACACTCTCCAATGGCTGCATCGTTCTTACACGTATGTGTCTGTGTGTGCGTGTGCGTGTGTGTGTGTGTGTGAAACATGGTTCCGCAAATTTCTATGACAGGAAGCCAGGCTGGAGTCAGCCCACACACCAAGGATGCTGGGACACTGGAGGCCCTGTCCCCCAACCGTGGGAGAAACCGAAGAGGTAAGAGGAAGTAAGAATCAAGTTGCTATGTTACATATGTTAACCTTTCTGGGGGTAAATGAAGAAACTGTATTATTTGGGGGACTTTGAATAGTAAGAGAGTAAATATGATTGAGAGATGACACAAATCCAACACATTTAGCTCCCACTTTCTCAATTAAAAATACTATAAAGAGGGAAAGTTTGCAAAAAGAAGGAGTAGGCCTGTCCAACAAGCTTAAATTTTTAAAAAGACTTAGGAACCTTTTTTAGTTTGCAGTGCATTGCAGTGTGTGTGTGTGTGTGTGTGTGTGTGTGTGTGTGTGTGTGTGTGTGTGTGTGTGTGTGTGTGTGTGTGTGTGTGTGTATGTCTGTGTGTGGCCTTGAATTTGATATATTGTAAGGACTAGTTTCCTGACACACTACGTCGTAGGAACCGTCTGCTCCTTATGGGGCCCAAAGTCGGGGCCCCATAACAAGAAATGCTGGTTTTGGTCTATGAGGTGCAAATCAAGTGATGATTAAGTTTAGGATAAGGGTCAAGGTTAGGCTGTGGGAATGGATGAAAAATGAATGGAAGTCAATGCAAAGTCCTTATGAAGATAGAAAGACATACTATGTGTGTGTGTGTGTGTGTGTGTGTGTGCGTGTATGCGTGCGTGCGTGTGTGTGCGTGCGTGTGTGTGCTGTTCAGATTAATTCTCCATTGTGAATGGAGAGGGAGGGCAGCAGAGGATCATGTGACAACAGTCAGACTGGACCAGGCGCCTACACGCTTCTCGCAGGTCACGCTGGGGTCGTCATGCGCTTACTGTGCCCAGCGCCGAATGCAAACAGAAACGCACGCTCCCACCAGCACACACGATCACACACATTAAGGCACTTATGATGCATTACCTTTTAACAAGAGGACACTAATATGCAAACTGAGATCACATGAACAGTGACAGATCCTCCCTTTGTTCTCATGACATGTTTCACGTTTATTTGTCCCTCTGGGTTAAAATGCTTTTAATTTTCCATCTGCGCTGTTACATACATTATGTTCATATCAATACTGAACATGTCTTTGTGCCTTCATCTGCCTCAAGTGGTTATTTCCATTCTACGGCTACAGGAATCATCACACAGTATGATCCCGTTTTGTCATTCCTCCATGTTTTCAGAGCAATAAATGGTCTGAGCCCAGTTCAAAATTAAGGAAAGGGGATAAAAGGAAGGAGATGGAAAAAATGGCCACACCTACAAAGGAAGCCCTCTGGTTAAAAGTTACAGATTTTGATATAACATGCTATGCAACACCTGATTCAGTTTAAAGTTGCTGCAGTGAAGAAGGCCAATGAAAAGCGTCACCAACTAAAACAAGTGATTTCTTGTCATTATGTAGGATAAGAAATCACCAATGCTATACCCAAACATAACAAATGCAGGCAAAATGACCCGATTTCAACTACTTAATTACAAAACCTTAGAAGAAATTATAGATAAATTAAGCTCCAGTTCCTGCTGTCTGGATGTCCTACCCACACATTTCTTTAAGAAAGTCCTGTCGGTCATTGCAAATGATCTGATCCAAATAGTAAACTCATCGCTGTTTAGAAATTACTGCTTTTTTTTTTTTAAATCTCCAATTACTAACAAATGTCACTTCACCCAGACATGCTACACTAGCCTCCAAAAATGCAATTAATTTAATACAAGAAGAAACAAAATAAAAAACACTTAAATATCAAGAGCCCTAATAAGTGTTCAGCTTTGTGTTGCATGACCAGACTGGAGATTTGAAACAAATTGATATACAGTACACACGTTTTGTTTTTTTATAAAAGCTGTCAGTTCCTCATACATTAAGAGGATACTGAACAAGTTTGAAGCCGATGAAAAGATAGGCCAGGAGAGGTTTTAAAAGAACGACGTGTGAAACCTCAAAATGGAAGCTTTGAGCCAAAATAGCTGATTTCCTGTTTGATTTTCTGGAATGTGTTCACACTTTGATGACATTTTGGGAAGGCTCTGAGCTCCACAAGGACGACTCAGACAGAAAAGGAAAGAAAGTAATAAACACTTGCATTTCAGTCAGTCTTTGGACTGCTTCCTGTGCTCTTCTCTAGAGTTATAGTAATTTCCTGCTTCCAGGTGACAAAGCTTGACATTAAGCCACAGCCACACAATCTTTCGAAACCTCTAGATCATCTTCATCATCTTTTATTGGACATAATTTAATTAATATGTGTGTAAAACCTCACAATGGGTAGGGCTTTTGGCAAAAAATCCTAAAAATCTTTTCCTGTCCTTAAAGCTTTAATATTACAATTTTGCTAGCTGCATATCAAACTGAGTGAAGGGGTACTATGTTGAAACTGTTTTATTTTTTGAAGCCCTTAAAACATGTTAAGTTTCATCTGTCCTGACACATCTGCAAAGATTCACAACTTTTCAATTCTGGACATGAATGTTACCGAGAGTTTGAACTTGCATCGTGATAGGCCTCAGCACAGCCTACAATTAGGATGAGCAAGACTGAAAGGAAATATTTTGTACAGAGTGAAGAGACGGGCTAATAAGATGAAGAGGAAAGAGCTTGAGAGCAGCACTGGATCGGGTTTCATTGTGTTTTCATGGTCTATTCCCATTACAGTAAAGTGCCGAGACCACTTAACTAATGTATACAAGTATAGCGATACCTGCAATAAAAGCATTACACAATGAATTAGTCAGAGAGCCGAAGAGGGTCGTTTAAAAATGTAGACGTTGCACACTTAACCTCCGACGTCGCTCAGGCTTCTGCCTTTGTGAAAACACACACACTCAGTGAGATGACTAACTTCATTACCCTCCCCATTCCTCTTAGCATGCACAGTGATTTGAAACCTAATTACTACACCAGAGCCAAATTAAAAGCTTCTCCTCTCAATGGCTACAATCCATCTGCTGACAAATGAACAGCGCCACTTCCACCGTGCTAACGCTCGCCCCGTCCTTCCCTGCATTCACACTTCTTCATTCATCCCATCGCTCCTTCCTTTCAAACGAGACTGAGGCAATGTGCTAAAATCCATCAAACTGCAGACATAAATTACTGTGAGGATTTGAAAAAAATTTGTTTTTATGTGTAAGCTTGGTGCAATTGTTATGCAAAATGTGCTTCCAGCTCTTCAAAGAGACTTGATGGAGTTTGTTTTTGAGTCAGCTGACAGTTCTTTTGAACCAGCATCATGCGCATGTTTTTGTTTGCAAGTGCTCCTTATGCTTATCAACAACATGTTTAGCCTATACTTATATAGCAGGAGGAAATGTGAATACCTGGATGATCTAAGTCCATATTTAAACTAAACGATGCATTGCATCAATTGTAACAACACCTCTCTGCAATAAAAGCCTGTTTAGTTCCTTTTATGTAATGACACTTTTTTGAGAAAATGCAATTTTTTTTAAGCAACACACTTACAAATAGCTTATTCTGCAAGCTATTTGTAAGTGTAGTACTTTGTCTACTTTTTGGATTGGATTATTGAAGTTTGAGCAAACAGTTGGGAATTTAACAACTTATACAGTCACCAAAAAGGGAGTCTCAGTGATATGTTGGAGAACTGTTCACAGCTGAAGCAGCCTGGCACTTCCTCCTTAACGCTGGCCACCAGCTTGGTCACTGGTGCTGCATTCTTCAAACCAACATTTGTTGCAGATCAGTCAACCTGTTTGTGTTGGTCACTCAGGCAGGAACAGCAGAGGCGTTTAAATGAGTCGAGGTCAGGCTATTCAATCTGCACTCCCAAAGTTCTGGAGGCGGCCTCTCATAAGCTGTGCTATGTGGAGGAAAGTAACAACATCTTGGAGGATGGATGCATGGAGTATCTCTCTGGATTGACTCCCACTAATGAAGAGAAGCCTTGTTTTTACCAAGAAACAAGTTTTTATATTGCTGTCCATTAGCACACAAAGTAAGGTCCATAAGGAGATGAATGAGTGAGCCTTATGTGGGAAAACTTGAATGATAGAAAATAATTACGTCAGCTAGGCAGAACACCTTTAGGATGAATTAGAGTGGAGACTGTGAGACCTGACCATCTCATCCAATATCAGTGTCTGACCTCAAAAATTCCCATATAAATTTGTCTAAACTTTGTAAATAGTTTCCCTTGTGAAGTTGAAGCTGTTATTGCTGCATGTCTGACTCAGTGCAGTGTGTTTTCCTGATTTAATATCTTGTAGCGTGATTTCTCATCATACTTATACCCAGTATACATCACGTCACAAAATGACACAATTTTTGTCTCGTGTCTGCACCTTTACAGTGTCGTTATTTAACTTCGATCCCTGGCCAGCCATCTGAGTAGTTGAAATTTCACTCACTGATTATTGAGGATATGTATCAATTGGAAATCAGATATTTTTGGGATGTAGGAGGCCATCCTTCATCCAGTGATGCATTACTTTAACTAATAGCGGCGGTTCCCAGACAGCTGGGTTATCAGACTTGCGCTCTGCTCACTGCCACTTACTGGAGATAGGACCAGATTAGGAATCCCACATTCACTTTTACTGCAACACTGTGTTATCTGTTCCCCTCTGTGGTATTTTTACGTTTTACAAGAACATTTCTTTGTCACTATAGATCCCATTTGGCCTATTTGTCACTTCTCATTCAGCTACTTGAAGCAGTCAATGAAAAGCCAGTTTACAACGAGACGCCGTTTGACCGATTCCCCCAGACCAATAAAAACAACCGATGCTAATACATGTAAAGTGTACTTTGCTAGATTGCGTATGCTTTATCCTAAAATGGTTATCACATAGAGGGCAAAGTGCTCTTCACTAAAAAGTCTTTATCACTCTTCCATCACAGCCGAGCGAGTTTGAATTGATGGCAGATGGCTGGTGCTTGGTCTGCAGGTACTAATGCTATTATTATCCTCCTGGTTCCATCTCCTATCTGTCCATCCTAATCCAGTTAGACACAATGAAAAAGACTCAGAGGGCTACAGCAGATAGCAGGAACCAAAACACATTACGTCCACTTCTGCGTCACTCAAACCTTTTTGCCTCCTTTACATAAGTGGCAAAAAAATAAAATGGTGCCATGATAGCTTGAGGTTGATCATTTTCCTTCCTACTTTGTGGTGTCTATCATAAAGGACATAACAGATATTGGCTTCATGTAAACTGTCAGTCTTTTAGTAGAGTTTCTACTTGTGCTATAATTTACAGTGAATTGCTCTCCCATGCGGCTTCATACACATTTAACTTTTCACATTTTGTTACAGAAACAACCAAAAACGTAACTTTAATGTGAGAGACAAATAGCTCATAAATAAATATGATATGAAGCACCACGACAGACATTGGAAGTGACAGAAAGGAGTACTGAAGCGACTGTTTTCCCAATACAGCCATGGTCTCTACTTGTTCAGGTCAGGTTTATTTATCTGTGTAAGTAGCAGACTTATTGGGGCTCATACTCGGTGATATTTACAAAACTTGGAAATATCAACAATCGATAGCTTTGAAATGGACCCATACTTTCTCCCTCCTGACGTGTTTGTTGATTTGATCAAATCACCGACTTTGCCTGAATTAATGCCTTGTGATTTATACCACTGTCATGTGATTCTTTTTACCAGAGCTTTACTTAAAAGTGTTCAAAAGTCCAGATGCTTACCAGGTTTTTTGTACATGGTAGGCATGATAGTCTACTTCACATAATCTTTTTCTCCATGGTTACTAATCTTACTTATGAAGTACATGAATGTTGATTCTCTTACCTTGTAAACAGTGTTTGCTTCAAATCCATGAATACACTGAGTGCTGCCAGTTCTTACAGTTGACGACCCATCACATGATTTGCAATAAAATGACCAGTTTGTTTGTGCCGCTGACAGCGCAGCACGCTGTGACTATGTTTACAGTGGAATCAAATAAATAAAAGCAATATTCGACTATAATGTCTGGGGTTTTTTTTATTACAAGAGTTAATGTGTGCAGAGGTTGTTTTAACAGCTATCATCCTCTCTACTTTCTGAAAAGTGTGATGTCAAGTGTCGATACAAGGCAGAGGCATTTTAAATATTGTTGAAGTAAGAGGTAAAATATGAGACAATGCAATATAGTACAACCAGAAATAGAAGGAAAACATGCACAGGATGCAGAGATGCAAGCAAGCATGCTGTGCAAACTAACTAGAAAAATCAGCACACCTTGAACAATGAGCAGAACATGGTAGGTGCATTATGTGACTGCCTGTCTTTGTGTTTTTGTATTTTTCTTTGTACAAGGGTGGTGGTTGTTATTTTTTTTATGCAACTCCATAGTTTGACATTTGAGTGCTGGGCTGCATTCTTTGTCGAATCAACAAAGCTGTTTGGTATAGAGCGTAATCTTAGACCGGGCTGTTTTCCAAACCAAAGGCAGGTTGAGAGAAATGGGAATGAGACGTTTGAACCAATAGGACAAAGATGGAGCAAAGTGATGTTTCAGCTCAATACTTTTTCAACACCACACATCCAAGAAGTAATTTCTGTATGCAAATATTTACACATTAAGTCCTGTCCCACTGAAGCTAATGTCTAGGTTTTTGCACCATTTTTCTGCTTCCCCATCTCTTCTATCCTTACAATTAAATTCCTTTTAGTTTAATTTCCTCTTTTTCTTCAGTATGTTTTACTGCTTCTTTGCAGGAACCTCTACTTCAGCAAACAATCCAAGGCACCTGAGTCGAAGGTTAACCTTTGGTGTAACAGTAAACACTGAAAGAGAGAGAGAAGAGGGTGTAGGAATCGCATCTTTGTACAGACTATAGATGGAGGTGTAAACGGAGGAGGGACCTCAGTGGCTTTGTCCTGGCAACCTGATACAATGAGGAGAGCAGGAAGAAAAAAAGGCTTACTTAAAAAGACATTCATACCATCTAGTTTGTGCTGAGACTGTTAAATTGTTGTGGTTAGGAGGCGGGAGGTGGGACTGGGGACACAGGCCAACAGGAGGCGATGGACAGGCGAGGTGTGGGAACCTCGGCGCTCCATGACGTCCACTGATGTCAACCTCAACCTAACCATGATGTCGAAACAAGAAAACCAGTAGGGACGGCGTAAGGCAATAACTATTTACTCCACAATATTCTTTTTTACACTTAAGAACTGCAGACTGCAAACCATACTGTCAAATAAATAACGAACTAGTTGCATTGGCATATTTTCTCACATATAGCAAGACATTTTTCCCAAGATTTAAGAGAAAAATGTTTTGTTTTAACTTTACTTTTTTATAATTGCAAGAATTATCAAGCTCCTATATATTGTTGAAAAGTTACTTGTATGTTATTTTTGCACTACAATCTAGACAAGCAATACTTTGATTTCATGTTTTTGCAGCACAATACAGGCTCTACAGTACCATCTGTGCCATTAGTTTTATTAAATTCAAACTTTCAGAGGAAAAAATGAAAAGTTTCTACAATAGTTGTTCCCTTACAAGCGCTGACTAGGCCTGTCGCGATAAAAGATAAATCAATTAATGGCACGATAAATTAAACCTATGGACCTCATTTTAATTATCGGCTTTATCGTCTCTTCCTGTCTTTTTTTCTTTATGTTGATGACACTGAATGAAAAAAGGCTCAACTCCGGTGCTCTTCCTTAGTGTAATGTCCAGCGCACACTACACGAGTTGTTGGCGGACTGTCGACCCATTTTCAAAACCTGACAGAAGTCCTCGGTATAACGGTTCGACCGGTTCGTAGTGCCATGTGGTGTCCAGCCACATGGGCACAAAATAATGGCTACAAGTCCAGTTAACTAATTTTAATATCAGGCATTAACCAATGCTTTACTAGAATCTACCTGTGACGCATGTGGCTAGAGTCAGGTAAAGTCCTGACTGAATGAAAATTATTATAACCTATTTATGTCACGTTAACGAAGAACAGCTGAAAACTTACCGGGTTTATCAACTGCGGTAGCAATTTGGCTCCAGTTCCTCTCCTTGTCATTTCTATATTCTTTGCACGAAATGTTGAATAAAT
Organism: Poecilia mexicana; assembly: GCF_051168715.1. Taxonomy (NCBI): domain Eukaryota; kingdom Metazoa; phylum Chordata; class Actinopteri; order Cyprinodontiformes; family Poeciliidae; genus Poecilia; species Poecilia mexicana. The sequence continues at coordinate 14,074,884 of NW_028263374.1, read as the reverse complement.
ATTAATGTTGTTTCCACATATCATCTCCGATGTCCGCTGGACTTCGGGTTGCGCATGTCAGCTGTTTGGGATTCCCCTCCGTAATTTCCCCTCAGAAAGCCCGAAGGAGAATGAGCGCTTTCTGATTGGCTACCTGTCACATTCAACAGGCTGCGTTAAGCTCCCAGTCGGGAAAAACACCTTATTTAGATCGGAGCGGCCAAGACGATCCACCATAACACACCACACACTGCAGGATGATCGGTTACGAAATCACCAGCGACAATCTTAGATCGGCCAACGATCTAAGATTATCGTAAGGGGAAAATAGGGGCAAAAAATCGTGTAGTATGAAGAACTGCATTAGGGAGTCGGATGTGCCCATCTTCTCTATTTAAATCTAGTGATTACTGAAGGGCAATACAGTAGTCAGATTTCATATCTGCACTCTATTGGTTGAATGTAGTATTTATTTCCACTTTGGCTTTATGTTGTTTAGTTTTTATTCAAGTACGTTTTTTGTTAATGGAGACTGAGAATCCATTTTATTTTTGTTTTTGGTGTTTAGTTTAGTTTATTAGTTCCAGTGTTATGTGTTCTTTTGAAGATAGTGTATCTATCTATGGCAGGTAATCACATTCATTATTAGTCATTTCCATTAAATCAGTGTCAACTGGTCTTGAAACAATATTATCGTTTATCGCAATAATATTTTAGACAATTAATCGCTCGGCCAAATTTGCTATCGTGACAGGACTAGCGCTGACACTATACTGGACTTTGAGGCCGGGGTTGGTGAAAAATCTCCATTGTTCCTTCAAGGTTGGGAAACTTTAACCAGGTAAACGGTAAAAACAAAAGGAAGTTGACCTAACTAAATTGTATGGTTAGGTCATACTATTTATGACACTCATTCATGGTAAAGCTCAATATCGTTAGGCAACTTGTGGCAATCCAATGTTGTTCACAGTTACTTTGAGTCTGACTGAGCTTGAGATGCTGGCAAAGAAGAATGAGCGAAACCTGAGATGCTCCAAAAGACTTGCAGCTGTAATTGCAACAAAAGGTGGTTCTGAAAGGATTCACTCAGGGGACTGAATGCATATCCATACCACAGCTTTTATTTCCTGACACCAAAAAAGATGTTACAACCAGAAACATGAATCAATTTCCCTCTTGCTTCACAATTGTTCACTAATTTGTGTTGGTCTATATAAAATCCCCATTTATGGTTTTAAAATGGCAAAATGTGGAAAAGTTCAAGAGGTTTGAAGACCTTTGCAATTAACAGAATGTCTTTTTTTGTGTCTTCAAAGAGATGTTAGGCCGGTTAGCAAGATACACGAGATGCATCAAATTGTCACCAAACTCCAACCCTAAATTTAATGTTTTCCAAAGATTTACAGGGGAACATGCAAAATGCAGCCGAGTCCAACCTTCGGGCTTTAATAAATTTGTGCCCCCATTATTCTTGTTGACATTAATTACAGATTTAAGGCCCATTTGCAGAGACTCATTGCTCAGTTATTTGTACCCTCCACTTGAGTTTAATAATCTGTGCTTTCAAGTTGGCCCCCTCTTTAACAAAGCACTTCACCTCATCTCAGCTAACCGGCACGCGATCTGGAACAAATCCTCACCACACACACTCAACACTTAACACTTGACCTCTAACTCAGCCACACACCACGAGTCGCAGGAGGTTTGACGAGGATATAAATAGTGCGAGACGAAGAAGAGAGCCGGAGATTTAAGAGCAAGGCACACAGGTGGCGTATATTCCTCTGCACTTATTTCTTTCAACATTCAATCAGAGCTCTGTCGCTATTATCGCACTCTGATAATGACAGCGGTGATTAGATCGCACCTTTGTGTTCTTCATTTACATCTGCCAACTTTTTTTTTTTCAGACATAGTGAGTCAGATCAGGCTTTGCATGAGCGTATTAGGAAGAGAGACGACGAGATATGATTTCTCACTCTTGTGCTGTCTTTGTCGAGCTTCATCCCGAGCTCCATTCACTGAGCCGCGACCTTTTTGGTCTCTGCTATGTGACAGAGTGGGAACAAGTTGTCAATACAAATGAACTGAAAGAGACGGAGAAAAGCAATTACGATTTCCCTTTAATCCCAGCTGGCTCCTAAAGTTATAGATTTATACCCGATCTTTGCTCACCTTTTCTCCACAGTGTGCACGGTGCTAATCAGGATAGAGTGAACAGGGATCAGGTTTCTCTTTCACTGATCAGGATAACAAGTCTAATTAATCCAGCATCTCTATTCAAACTGACGACGAAAGAGATGAATCTGTGAAAGGAGCTGGTTTCTTTAAAAAAAAAAAAAAAAAGAAAAAGGGGGACAAAGTGTGGACAGAGAGCTATTCACCCGGCAGGAGACGGAGAAGGCGAGTCGACACGGAGGGTGTGGGTGCATCGGAGGGCAGGTCTGGATTAGTTTCTACCTATTCCCCACCTTCAGCGAAGGAATTAAACTGGTGGGGGAGGATTGGGAAGAAGTGGGGGGCTGATAGTTTTAACAGTCTGAAAGGAGTCCAGATAAGGAGCAGAGAGAGGCTGGGCACTGGGGGAATGGAGATGGGAGGGAGAAGTTAATTACCTGAGCAGAGGGCACAGAGAGAGAGGTGACTGGAATGAGGGAGGAGAGATATCTCACATGGCTACCCTCCAAAGTCTCTGATGCATACTGAAACAGATTTACAGGCAGGGGGGAGTCTGGGTTGTTTAAGGGTCCTCATGGTCCCTCCATGACCACAGACAACACCGGAATATTAAACGGAAATCAAAGCGAGGCACTCGTCGCAACACGGAGCTCCAGACCTGCCAGACTAAGCATGAGGAAGTGTTTTAAGTCAGCAAAAGCATCCTTCATTCACACTTATAGTTTATCTTCTATACACACAACTCTAGGTAAGCTGACAAAGTAATGCCTTATAGTTAAGTAGAAGGTACACCTCGTATAGCTCCAATTGCAGCTACAATTGGAGCTATACGATCTTTTAGGTTATGTGTCTTACAGATTTGAGGACATGCACATTTTTGCCTATTCATCTTTGCAAGTTAGTCTTCCTTCAGTCAGGTTAGATGGCCGAAAATTCCCACTGCATAATGCTGTCACAACCGTATTTTACAACGAGGATGGTGAATGCTTTCCACAGAGCAGTGAGCTACAAAGTTCAGAAGAGACTCTAGTCTCTTCTGACCAGAGTACCAGATACAACATATTTACCATGTTTCCAAAATTTCTTGCTTCAAACATTAAAGGGGACCTGTCATGCAGATTACTTCCATTTGGGTTCCTACTGCTACTAAAGACAACTCAAATGCTTAAAAACAATAACAAAACAACAACAAAAAACATACATTTTTTAACTATTTGTGTCTAGAAAATGAGTCGTTTCAAAAATCTTCCGAATGTATCACCACAAATCAGCAGGCGATACATTTGTGGCGATACATTCGATGCACTGCACCTCACTTAGCAACCCCAAGCAACTCAAATGGACCACCAAAGGATTTGCTCAGCTGGTTTTACCACTGTTGGCACTGTACAATGGCTGCTGGAAAAGAAAGTTGAGGTGAGGCGCCTGGCTAGTGGCAACTTATTTGGATTTAAAGTGACAGGACGCCCTAAAAAGCTCATTCTGAAAGGATCTCAAAATAAAATAGGGCTACATAAAACACATTGTGTTCAAGGAAGCAAAACACCATTCCTTACATCTTTCTTTCATCAACAGTTTTCTTCCTGCCTCTGTCTACAGTACAGATTTGTGGAGTTCATAACTAATAGTTCTTGTTGCACATTCTCCCACCTGAGCTGTGGATCTCTGCAGCTCCTCAAGAGTTACCGTGGACCCTTTGCTGGTGCTCTGACTAATGGTCTCTTTACCGTTCTTTCAGTTTAGATGGAAAGTCATGTCTTGGTACTTTTATACTTCTGACATTCTTGTTCCTTCCTTTTTTGGGACTTTGTTTATTAATTATGTGATTTCTGAGCCAAATGGTTGGATTGGGGAATTGGAATAAAAGGAGCTAGATACACATAAAATACCCCAAAGTTTGTTGTCATAATGTGACAAAACGTGAAAAACTTTAAGGGGTATACATACTTTTGCAAACCACTGTAAAGCAAATATTCAGCAGGAGCATCAGGCTTAATATAAACATCTTAAAGAGTAAAAGATCTCTAGTTTCACAAGCCACAAAGAGGAATGCAGGGAGCGGGAGAGTTAAAGGATATGAGAGGAAGAAGGAAAAGCAAAGTCCCATTAATAGGGTGAACTTCAGAGCCAAATTACAGAGGCGCCGCAGAGATAGCAATCAGAGCGTGGCCGTGCACCCTGGGTCTGTTAACGCAGCACTCAGTGCATTTACATCACTATCATTACTGTCCTTATCAACATCATTCAAGGCTACATGAAGCCCAAATAAAAGCAGTAATGGGCTGCATTAGCTCACGTTCTGAAAGGTGAGAAGTCGAGTCCGAAGTCACATCACTGAAAAAGGCAATCCAAAAAAGTCAGCATTTTTGGAGCAACCAACTTCGAAAGGAGGAAGTGGCAGAGCTACGGCCGTCTGTGATTGGTCCCCGTAGACCAGCCCCGCGGCTCATTCGCTGGCTGGACGGTAATTTTGTTAAGGGCACGGGTTGCTTCCTGTGCTGGCTAAACATATTTGTGCAAATGAGGTTTGGGATGCCTAAGGGGGAGAGGGGCCGGGAAGGAGCAGTGGGGCCCGAGTAATGGAGCCACTCTAACAGAGGACCGTGGGGGGAGACAGAAGAGATGGGGTGGGGTTACGGAGGGAGGACAGGGACGTGGAATGAGAAAACAAGGCCAAGGTAATGGAGGTTAAACGAAGTGGAGATAGAGGGAGAAGCATGGCCGCATACAGCCTCTATTCGCTTTGATTAACGGGCCCTGCTTTGAGTCACTGCTCTAATATTTCCAGACGTCAAACAAAGTTGACCCATTGAGCTGAGAGCTGTGTTCGTTCTGACCTCCCGGGTCACGGCTGGCCTAATGTCTCTCGCAAAGCAGAACAAAAACAAACAGCCGGCCTAAATGGCTGAAAATGCTCAGACTCAAAGAGGTGTTATATGTTACTCTAACCCCAAAAGTAACCTCTGTTCCACACTTGATCTCATTCTTAAAAAGGAAAAAGCTGCAGTTCTTTCCACACTTTTTCTAAATGAGACAAAGAAGACTATAGGTGTTTTCACACCTGATAGTCTGGTATACACTCCGTTTGATTGGGGGCCGGAGTTGCAACATTTGTTAAGTTTTCAGCTGCTACAATTTGCTTTCGCCCTGCACTGTGTCAAACAAGTCAAAACACTTTGAAAAACGTGTTGCCCCCACACACCCCTCGCCAGTGCTGGCGTTACACCAAGAACCACTGAAGGAAAAGACACAAAAAGCTCCAAAGAAGACATGAGAGCAACTTCCTCCTTCACAAAATGTAAACAAAAATTCAGTAGGATCAGATTTTAGTGGTTGCAAGATTTCTTTTTTCTCTTTGGTAAAAACTTGAGACATTTCTCCTGATAGAACTGGACTATCAAATGTTTGTTCAGGTTGCATTTTCCCAGAATGTCCCGTTCACTTCCTGCTATTGGAATAGCATTCGAAAAGTTAACCTTTTTGGTCCGTATCAGAGTTCGATTCCTCATTCACACCTTTCCAAAACAAATCGGACTTTATAGGTAGGTGAATTCGAGTTCAGTCAAAGCGGACTAAACAGGACTGATGTGAATCCACCCTAATTTTGTGAAAAGCTGGGAACAAGAGCCGCTGTTTAATGTTTGCTAATAAATCCTGATGAGATCTCCCTCGGTCAGGTCTGGATGGCAGGGGCAACTCTACCCACATGGTCCAGTCCTGATCCAATTACAGCCAAACAGTGACAGTTACCAGCCCAGCAGTCAGGTACCCTCCACTCCGCCGTCCCCTGAGGCCGGCACGCCCCTCTCTCCATCCCATTTGGGCTCCACTGAGCCCTTTGCTGGACCTTAATTGGATTGGTCAGCAGTTAAACACATTACAGCAGAGCAGTTAGGCACTTGATATTTCCAAGTTGTTGGCAGTAATTTGCTCCTATTAGCAGCTTTTACAGAGAATAAGAGTCGGTGCGCAAACAATCGACTGAGTAGGGTTTCACCCTGCAGACAGTATGTGTTTGTGTGCATGTTTTTGTGTATAAAAGGGTGTTTGTTTCAAAGGGAGATTCAATTTGAGGAGTCAAACCTAATCAGAGGACACAGAAGTCTTACGGGAGCGTATGTGTTGAAGTGGGTGTCAAAGGAGGATCCCGGAGGCTCTGAATGATCATCATAATGGAAACTGAGGGCTCACAGCATCATAAGACACTGAGCATCTAAATTAGCGAAATCATAACACAAATATGGTCAAAGGATGCATCAAGGCATTGCTTAGAATTGGTGACTTTGTGCACCAAAATATTTTTGGTGTACTTCCTAGTGTAAATCTTAGTATACTTGAAATAAGACAAAACCAATTTACAAGTAACATTTGAGAAAGATATGGGAGCTTATTTTCAGTCAATAATTCCTTAATATTGATGAAAAAGTATTAGTTCCACCTGCAAATCATTTCACTTATTACTAGTGGAACTACTACATTTTTATCATACAGGATTATTTGCCTCTCATACATAATAGCAACAGCAATCATGTATATAACTGTAAATGAAAGGTAACACGTTTATTTGCTTAAAATGGGACTCAGGCCTCCCCTTACACTGCTGTCCTGGGTTACTGCCCAAGTGGTTTAGGAGGTGCTGCTTCAGTGCAGGTTTTACCTGAGCCCCAGCTTTTCAGGATTATGAGAGAAGAAATTAAAAGATGAAATAAAATGGAAAAATTACTTCTTGGTCCTGTCATTTTTTTTCTTTTTAGCTTAGTTTCTCCTCTTTTTGCTGTTCGCGTTGAGAGTTGGGGCACACTGAAACGTGAAACAAAGGATCCAGGTGGAGAGACGTCAGGACAGATACGCTGCAGATGAGGAGAGATGACTGAAGTCTGGGGGTTTCAGGGATCGTGTCTGGGTATCTGTCTGTGAGGAGGACCTTTCCACCTGTTGTAGCCGACATTCCTTCACATTCCTGAGCTCATGCAGACAAAGCGTGGTGAGAGGGCCAGGAACTGACCTTGGCTCTGCCTGTCAACAGTTGATCTCACAGATAGAGACCACAACGGTCCAGACACACTGAGGCATAATTCAAGAATGCATAAGGAAATCACTCTACATAGGCATATGTTGTTCTTCCAGAAGAAGTTGAAAACTTATTCACTTACAAACAGAAGGATGGAAAAAAGACGACACATGTATGTCTTGGATAAATAAGAAACATTTCACTCTAATTAGTGAAAATGTGAAAGCTGGATTAAATTAACTAGTCATGTTTGCACTACAAGTGTGTGAAAAACTTTGTCAGTATTCCTCAAAACACAATTTTGCAATTGTAGTGTTTCCATTAAACAAGAAACATCAATGAAATCAAACATAAATAACTTTATTCATGCGATAAGAAATTTAAAAACATAAATCCGTTTGATGCAGTTGTTGATCATGTGACTTGTGTGATGCAAAAAACAGTGTTTCCATTGTGGTTTTGTTAAATACACCAATTTTTATACTGACATGAAAAAATTAAATAAATAAAAACTCATCCTGGCAACAAAACTTTTCAATCAAAAAAACCAAACGTTTTTTTGACACGTTTTTTATTGTTTTTTTTATCAGGTTTTATTAAGCAAATTTATTTTAAAAATGTCAAGTTGTGCAATTATATGGTCAATGAAAACACAGCCAGTGACTCTTCCTCTGAGTTCAGCCCCAACATCTCAAACTGTTTCTGATGTAGCCTGTATACCCAGGATTGCACAATGAATTAAAGCAGTTTGGCATCTTTACTTGCCAAAATACTTTAATTGCTTTTCATTTAGCGTGAAGGTAAGGCTGTAACTTCATTTAACAGATACATTTTGCAGGTTTGAATTAATAAAAGAAGATTAGTGAAGTTCCCATTTCAAAAGAAGGAGGTCGTGATGTGTCATCTCAAACTCAGATCAATCACCCAGGAGCAGTTTGCTTTCTGCTGGCAAATTCATTTTTAGTCATCTTTACTATTGTTTTTGTTGATTATTTTTATTTGCATTGATTTGTTTTATTCAACAAATTAATTATATTAATTGTGACGGAAGAATCTCCTTTTTCCTACGACGCAACAAACTTGTAAAATTACACTACTGCATACAGATTAGTCAATCAGTGCATCACAAACCGAAACCCAGACACTGCAGCTTGACCTGCAGTGTTTTCTGATTAAAGAAAATCTATAAGCCTAAGTCATGCTGAGGGTTTTTAATTATAGTGCTGTGTGTCCACCTCGGTTTCATAGGGCACTGAGCCACGGAGCATTGCAGCTGTTAACAAAGTGGAGGGACAGCAGGAAGAGGTGGGGCAGAGAGCCTGGAGGACGCAGCAGCCATGAATGGAGCTTATTCTCCCCGAGAGGACTTCAGACGGCGTCGCATCACTCAGCCGGGCGGCTGAGCCACCGGCGGCTGAGCCACCGTCAGCCCAGAGGTTTCAGATGCACTGAGCACGCTCTCTCACACAACGTACTGACTGGCCGGTCTGGGCCAGCAGAACAGCAGTCACACACAAACGCACACACAGCCAATTTTAGTCTCAAACTTACTCTGAAGTGAAAAGCCACACAAAATCATTTGTACATCCCTTTCAAGTGAGTTACAACATTAATTTCCATGTCTGGAAAATAATAAAACTAACAGGAACTTGCTAAAGATTAGGGCTGGGTGTATTGATCTGAATTTCAATATTAAGGTGAGAACTGGTGTTGTATCGATAATGGTTTGATAAGATCGATACTTTTGTTTACAGTTTCCCTTCCATATGTCCTCCAATTACTCCAATATCCTCACAAGAAGCCAAATATAAAGAGCTTACATTTTAAATTTGAGAGCAAGATTTTATACCTTTGTCATGTTTGTGCTTAAAACATCTACTGTCCTTCAAATGTAATCCGGTTAATTTTCCCTTATTGGTTCTGTGATTATCTATTCAGCCCGCTGAAAAACTTAAGATATAAACCTCAAACTTGACATATTAAAATGACTGAATATTAACTACTGGCAGAAGAACAGTATCCCTATTTAGGTTATATGCAGATTACAGTTAGAGAACGAAGCCAGAACAGAGGCTTTCTGAGGGATCTAGCAAACCAGCACCCAATGGAGGGATGTAAAAACCCAGTTTACTTGGCTAATGCCAAGTAAACTTTTTTTGTGACAAAAACCATTATTCCAAAACCCTTTTCACTTTTTTTGAGCCTAATATCATATTTTAAAGTTATTGCCTCATCAAAAACATAACTGGAGTGTTGCTATGACTCTTATTAGTGTTTGAGAAACCCTTTCATTTTCCTTGGCTGCCATTTTGGGGTGCATAAACACTTGCTCCAACAAAGTGCCACCTATTTCCACAAATCTCCTCCTTAGAGCTGCAGACTCCAGCTGAGCTTCCGACTCACTCACATTTCAAGACTTTAGACCCCAATCAGCTCCTCCAGACTAGTGGCAGCAGCAATTAGCAAACACTTGGTGTGACTGTGCATTTTCTGAGCTCATCATGTAAGCTACTTCTCAGTCCAGTGTGCCTAAGAACGGTTGTTAACAGCTTAATAGAAGAAACTTGCTGTAATGATGTGCTGAAGGCAGAGTGTCAGAAATAGCAGGAGCTTCTTAAAGAGACAGAGGCCCGATTTCAAGGTGTCAAAAGTGCAAAGTCAAATTTCTTTTAAGTCATGTTTGAGATTTGCAGTATTTTTATAACTGAAGATAACATAGTAATGTGATTATCATTTAAATGGCACTATGTGCTTGGAAAATACATAATGTCAACCCTTTAAGATTCTGGGTGTACTTAAATATTGTAACTTTTGCTCCAGTTCTGACCTGCATTTTTACCCCGATGTGCACAGAGATGAATCATTATATTCCTCCCAATAACAAAATAGCATACTTTTTAGGAGCAAGCCATGCAACTGTTGTGCAAGTCTCACTTTTCTCCACATAATCAGTAATTGAGGTTTTCTCTATACTTACACAAATGTACCTATCCAAATATTATGAAGGCAACATCTGTCAGGTTTCTCTATTTCTTGAAGACTATTACCAGTTACTTTACCTGCAGTAACATTTTGTTTGCCGCTAAAAAGTCACTTCCACAAAAAGCTACAAACTCATGGTGGATGGAAGAAAAATTAAAACACTTATATAGAACAGACTGACAGGAAGTTTGTGTTTGGAACAAGATGGAAAAAATATCTGGCCTTATTAAGACTTGCAAGGTGCTGTACATTGTGCTGGCAGTGCCCTGACTTTCCCTGGAAAGAGTTTTCATCTGCTGATCTCTCTTGCAGTACAACAGGTGTATCTGTTTCCTTCTTTTCTCTATGGAAAAACAACGCTGCAACTTCCCCAGCCTCCAGGTTCTTAACCAACAATGGATAATGCATCAAACAAATTATCCAGCATTGTACCCGTAACAGTCATTTGCCTCAGCAGACAGATACAGCATTGTGTATTGTGAGAGCATGATGTTGATCCGTCTCATCAGCAGTCAGTCAGGCAGCGTCTTTGAGGCTGAGATGGCAAAACGGTGCCTCTCATTGGGCCTGTCCTTATGTTTGTGCTCCAATTATATACGTCTTCTCATCTGCCGTGCAAGCCCTCTGACCTCTGACTGAGGGTCAACATTTAGTACCCCCCCCTGCCAACATACACAATAGGTCTCCATTCACAAGGCAACAGTGGGCAGAAAGAAGAACAGCAAGAAAAGAAATGTTCCCCCAGACATCAAACTCCATATCTCCCCATCGTTTCCCCTCATCTGCACGCTGTGCAGGCTCTGCCCACATCCTCCTTTGGCGACGAGACCCTCTGTCTGCCGCCCTCTCTCTAAAACAAACCCTCTCAGCCCACATCCCCCAGCTATGCAAGACCAGGTTGTTTGCTGTGAGTGAACCTATGCCAGAGAACACAGCTTTCTGCACAAAACCAGCCCGTACATCTTTGCAGCAGAGCAAACACCTCTGTCTGAATTCCAGCTGATTCTAAAGCATCCGAGTGTCACCTGGCGCCTGACGCCACCATCACTGTCTGTCACAGGAGGGAAGGGAGCTCCGTGACGAGGGGCGAGGGAGCACAGCCTCACCCCCCCCCCCCCCCCGAGGGTTACGGAGGCAAGACTAAGGTAGTTAAGGATGGCAGCAGAGGGTGGTGGTGGGTGTATACTGGACTGGTGTTAATGTGTGGGCGGGTGGGCAGAAAGGATTTAAATGGATATTGACGCCCCAGGGGTAACCTGGCAACAGGCTGGAGCTGCTGTCAGATTAAGATCTGAAAGAGAGAGATAACCACTTTACTGCCCCCTGGACTGAGCAGAGCTGGTGGGCTGCAGGGTGTGTGTGCCTGTGCGTGTGTGTGTGTGTTTAACCTGCAGAGTTAAACACACAGACAGGAGGCAGCTGCAGAGCTGCTTCTAAAGATGTGCTTAAAATGCCACACAGCAAAGAAAATCCATCCATAATTGTCAGCAACGCTTCAATCTTGCCCGATGTAATGCAGGAAGGTGACGCATTTACACAACATGAACACATGGAAATATTTGATGCATAACAAGCGACAAAAGATAAACAGTGTTTTTATTTCTCCTAACATGCCTGATTTAATGACAACAATTACACGCCTACGTAAACAAACTCGGTGTAGAAATTTGCAGCAGTGAAAACGGCAGTGTGATTTCTTGACAACACCAAAAGCAAGCAGTAGCGTCTTTATGTAATGTGACAGCAGAATTCATACATTGGAAAAACTCAAAACAATATTTTTGAGCAAAGTCAAGTCAATTAGCTACCTCTTTATTTGATAATTTTCATATTACAGTACGCTTTTAGGTGGTGAAATGGTGAGCTTGAACCCAAGAAATGTGCTTGATGAGAGTTAATTTAGGACATAGGAACGGAGAGGTGTTTAATTTTTCACATAGTTTTTGGATATATTCAAATTTGGTAATCTAAATCATTGAAGTGTGGCAATAATGGCAAAACAGAAGAAATAAGTAAAGAAGCAAATAATTTTACAGTGACGTAAACTCAATCTTTGTATTTTTCTGTTGTTTAGCTAAATGTTTTGTTTATTAATTTATTTGAATATAGTTTGCACAAAACTTGTGTGAAGGGGTTTTCTGTCCAATTCTTTTACATTAAGGGTCTAGAGGTGCAGATTACATGTGGCGATTTACTCTGGATGGAGGCACTTATTCTTTAGGGAAACTTTTTAAGTGAAAATAAGCTAAATACAGATTAGTGGGATCTAATACCGATAGAGGAGAGTTAAAACCAAAATTGAAGGTGACAAAGTAATCAGACAGAAGATTGATGAATGCAAAACCTTGTTGAAAACAAATTTGTATGGATGTCCGCTCCACTGATAAGCTTCCGAAGTCAATCATTCTTTTAAAAAAAAACAGTAATCAATAAATTATCTTTCTGATCTGCAGCACAAATGCCATTCAATTCTTGAAAGTCCCACACTATGAAATGTGTAAGCTAACACAAATCCACACTAATACAGAGCTGAACACACTGAAGATGGGCTGAGAGGGACATGCGAGCCCAATCAGGGCCTCCCAGACTGAGAGGGATTTGTGGGACGGCACGCGACCGCGTCACAGCAGCGCCTGCGTCTCCCGTCAGCTGTGTTTGTGCAGGGCCATGATGGAGGGAGGGAAGGCCGGGGAGGAGCCGGGTCTTTACACAAGGACAGCTTCTACATAAAAGAGTTCAGGAAAAAAGAAGGGGCATGTAAATCCACTTGACAGGGAAGAGGGATGGGCTGAGGGGAAAGGAGGAGCCCTGGATGAAAGTTGAAACAATGACTTTTTCTTTTGTGCAGGTGTTTTTGTGTGTGCACGTGCGCAAAGAAGAAAGACGGGCACCGAGGCAGCATAAATAACATGGAATGACTTAATGACATTAACCAAATATGACGTGTAAAGATCTGCTTTCTCCTTTTGTTTAACTTCGGCACAATTTGCATTTGCCAGCTAGTGACTACAAGGAGTGCGACAGTGGATCTGATTAAATTCACAAGTGTGACTTTTGTTTACCAAGACTGCACGGCGTGTGTTCATGCTTGCTTTTCATTTGGTTAACAATAAATTTCAAAAATAAATGAGACCGCAAATGGAAACAAAATACTTTTATTGCAACCACAAATCCAAATGAAGTCAGAAGATGATAGTTGGTTTGGGGAGTATTTTACAGTGAAGCTGTAAAATCCATTTTATGTGTTGACTGTAAACCTAAATCCTCCTTTAAGAAACAAGTGTGGTCCAGGAATCTTCAAAGCATATTTAACAGCACTGGCAGTTTTATTTAGATGTCTGCCTTTGTGCTATCAGGGAATTGATACAAGGTTTTAACTGATGTGAAATTCCTTCCTAAATAGTTAGCAGCAAATCATCTCTAAAGCAGAGAATTTCATTTAAAAAGTGTATTTCTTGCTTAAGTGATGTTAATGTCATTACAACTGAATCTAAGCTGAATAGATATTCAGAATAAATTAATGTGTGGATGCGCCATAACTTTATCCACCCACCAGAAACAAAACTGAAGTTATTATCTTTGGACCCAAAGAGGAAAGATCTAGAGTCAATACACAGCTTCAGTTTTTTCCAGCTACAAAGTAGCTATAAAAGTTGGTAGTGCAGGTTTGAGTCCATCACCACACCAGAGCCACGTAAAGACAGTTACAAAGTCGGGCTTCTATCACCGGAAGATTTCCAGAATTAAAGGACTAATGATCTCAAGAAACTCATCCATGTGCTTATCTTTAGTTGAATTAATTACTGCAACAGCATCTTCACAGATCTGCCTTAAAGAAATAAAAAAGGATCAATCCTCCTGCAGGAGCTGATCCAGAATGCTGCTGCTCATATTCTCACTAAAACTATGAAGACACGGACATCACACCAGTTCTAGGGTATATTTGATGTGTACTGATCATTCTGATGGCGGCATTTGACTAAATGTTTATTGCTCGTATCATAACTGATCACTGCACAATATTTTTATGAAGTAAATCACTTTGAACTGCCTGGTTGCTCAAATGTCTGACTTGACCGTTTTGGGGAAGGAACTGATTCTTTGAGTCATTTCAGAGACACCAAGTGTTGATGTGGGGACTCTACAAATGCAAAAAAATAAACGTGAGAACCAATTATCAAACCTGTCCATTTTACTGCAAATATCAAAGAAAAATAATTTAAAAAAATAAACAGGAGCTAAAATAGATGTAGAGTGCGTTACTGACCCCTAAACTCCAGTTCTCTGTGTCTGCGATACCCAGATCTCATTTCGTTTTCAAGACTTTAGGCCCTAACTCTGCACTCTCATATCTCCCTCTGGCCGATTTAGGGAATTATTCAAATGAAGGAGAAACTTTGCTCGATAAAGACCCTCAGATGTTCTTTTGAGGGCCTTTGAAGGTTGCAGATGGAGGAGGGATTCCTCTGGAGTGGCTCTCTCATTAACAATGATAATTAAGATCTGCGTGCGTTTGATATACTGTACAGCATTAAAGGCCTGTTGCTGTGGGAGAGAGTTAGGGGCAGTAAAAATTTTCCAATGTGGAAAACCCCAGGAGCGTTTTAGATGATTTGCCATTCAGTTCCTTTCTGCCTGGCCCGACACTCGCTCCTCTGTTCTCCACAAAGACAACACAGGATTGTAATATTAAAAACTGCTGCCTCAAAAAAAAAAAAAAAAAACAAGTTCAGCAGGAACAGAAATTTAATCAAATGTAAATACTTAATATCCCTTATGGGGGTTAGCAGAACAATACTTTTATTTTTTTAAATAGTTTGAGAACACTTGAAAAATTATTATATGAAATCGCCTCAAATAAATCATGAGTTTACTTTGGATCCCAGTGAGTCAAAACTTCAAGTCTAGATGTGCATCAGGATGTAATGTTGAGTATTACTGTTGTGCTGGTCCTGAACTCCGCTATCAGCTTCTTATCAGGTCGCTTATGCTCCATTGCTGTAAAGTATTATGACCTTGCAATCACAGTCAGTGAGATAAAGACCAATCAGAGCTGGGAGAGCTGATTAAAGCCAATCAGAGACGTGGAAAGTGATAAGAAAGCAGAGCTTCTGGTGCAGGTGATGAATCCGGGAGTCAGAGCCATGCAAATCATGGAAACGCATAAACACTCAGAGATGTAGGCACGTTATTACAGCAGAGCAAAACAAGGAAACTCTTATATTCAATACCTCAAAGTGCTACCTGAAATTTCTCATGAACTCCAACTAAAATATTTTACACATCTTTGCCTATAAATGTGGCATTGCGACGTTTTAGTATAAAGGCACACTGATGGGGCTTTGTTGAGAGACGAGGATCATTTCATTATTAAGATACTTTAATTAGACCTTTCAGTTTTGCCAGCTGTCTGCACATAAAAACATTCAGCAACATTCTGAATTCATTTAAAACACACTGGTGATGATACAGGGTTTACATCAGAACTGACTTCTCTAAATGTGTCATAAATCCACTACAAATGCAAAGTTCATAGATCAAAATATCCTTCTTTCCCACTGCACTACTCTTCATATTTTTATCAGTCTAATGACACAATTTTAAAATAAAGAAATCCAGTGTTATTCATAGTACTTGGCTAGCCTTTTAATCAATTATTTTTTTGTTCTTAATTTATGAACAGCTACTTTTTATTGTAAGGGAAAGTCTTTAAATCTGAAGATTAAACTGTGTTGCTCTAAAATGTTTTGTAACTGCGATTGCTATGTAAAATATTTTACTAGTCTGTCTTTGGTCAGTCATTTTGTTTATTTTTCAGCTAGAAGCCTTGTACATAAGAAGTCAATACATCTGAAGCATTAAAGGAACACATATTGAAGAATATGATAAGGATCCAGCTTTATTTTAAAGTTTCCTGACTTTGGATTAGTTATATCAGAACCTAATCCTAGTGACTTGTGATATTTGTGGTTTGTAATATTCGTTCAAATTTTCAAAAATAAGTTCATAGCCAAAAAAAGTTACTGAAATAACTTCTTAAAAATGTTGGAATAAGTGTACGTTTACAGATTTAAATTGAAAACAATCGGTGAGTCAAACACTGACTTTTAAAGTGTGGTCAAAGATGAAAGATGCCATTTTTATGTAGATCCATACAAAAACAAATTTATGAAAAATTCAGATATTAAATGAAGTAACTAAGAATGTTTCTACTCATTTTTCTTCTTCCATCTAATTCCAATCAAACTCCATATACTCCCAGACTTCAGTTCTGCTGTGTTCCTGCAGGAAAACTTCACTATGGAAACTATTTGATGATTAAACATCCCAGAACCTGCCACCTCCTCCTCATTTCTCTTTATTCTTCCTCATTAAAGCACAAAGCGCTGTCAAACCTCTTCTCTGTTTACTTGGCCTTGTATGTCTGATATTAACAATTAATCACACATGTAAAGACCAACTTTACAAAGTTCATTTTGTTTACATTTGTTCCCCCCAACACTGACCTGATTTTCTTTTCAAGTATGTGAACTGAATGAGTGATGAGGTTAAGCAGGGTGAAGGGGAAGAACATTTGAGAGACTTTCAAAACTCTTTTCGACGGAAAATGAAATCCCGGCCAGAAACAGGATCACAGGCTGCAATTACAGCAGCCTGCTGCACTGATGGAGGCGATAACGTGCACTTTGGGCTGCGTTTAAAGCTGGCACTCTGAACCTCAGCTCACCCTGTCTTCTTCCACCGGAGCCCGAAGCACTTGAAGAGGAGATCTGGATTCCTTTCAAAGAGGGTGGCCTTCAGGTCAGCTAAGAGTCAAGTGCAGGAAGAAGTTGGGAAGTGCACAACATAATCAAAAGTTCTGATCTAACATTAAATCTGCTTCAGTTTTTTGTTTTTCCATAAGTATTCTTTTGTAACCCAAACTTTTTTTTTTTTGCATGCAGCATGTGCAGCCAAAAAAAGTGACTGTTGTTAAAAGAAAACATTGTATTTGGGTTATGTTGGTATTGGGTAAGAAGAAAGGTTTTCAATAGTTTTAAAAAAAAGTGAGCATTTCTTGGAAAATATGCTGCAGAGTTTTAGTGCTGCGCCAATCAAAACATCTGCAAATCATCTGCTCATAGCTGCAAGATGTGCTGTAATAAATCGGAATTTATGCATTTATTTAATAAATAAACATATTTCATTTATTAGAGGTGTTATGGAACAAAGACCAGGGTGTGTATCCTCATAATATTTAAGTAGACTTTTTTTCC
Organism: Poecilia mexicana; assembly: GCF_051168715.1. Lineage (NCBI taxonomy): Eukaryota > Metazoa > Chordata > Actinopteri > Cyprinodontiformes > Poeciliidae > Poecilia > Poecilia mexicana. The sequence goes on along the minus strand of NW_028263374.1, from coordinate 14,057,478 downwards.
CTAATTTTTTAAGGCATCTTTAATGGATCTTAGTCTTTTTTTTTTTTATTACAATTTCTAAAGAAATTGTTCAATCAAGTGCTTTTAAGTAATTGTAACCCATCTGTGTTATTTATGTCAGTTTCTATTGCCATAAATATTGTACATGTGAATTGTGTTGGACGAGACTTATTTGTTGATTGAGGCAGTAACATGAAATGTTGCCTGTGAATTTCTGAACAGAACTTTACAAAAGTTCACCATCTCTATAGTCCGAGATTGATTTAGTTCAAAATGTATTCTTGTGTTTGATGGCCTAGTCAAAGTCCAGTCCAACTGAGAATTTGTAATTTGAAGTCTCACTTTCAGAAATACTCTCAGTCCATTGTAACCAAATGAATACCATACATTTTACATCTTTAATTATTAAAGTCTGTGAATCCATGTATTATTTCTCTTCTCCTATGCAATTATATTCTGCCTTGTGTTGGTTTTTCCCTTGAAAAGTCAGCAACATATTCATATTTGTGGTTGTTATGTGACAAAATGTACAAAAGAAATGCACGAACATATTTGAAAAGGTTGAACAAATGATGTTAAAATATGCCAAATTTCAAATAAAAATAATGAATTTGAATTTTTTTTAAATAAAATACACGCAGTAAGAAAATTTGAGGTTTTGTGTTTGACAGCGTTCATGCTTGAAGACGAGCGCCAAACTGCTTAATGGTAAAAGTCTGATTTGCTGGAGGGTTGCTTGGATCAGACATGGAGTAATTATTTCCACGTTAACAGTTCACATGTGTGCTGCACTCCGGTTGAACCCTTTAAAAATAACATTACAGAAATCCCACTTAACAACAGTGGCTGATCCTGCATGCAGCTAATCATTGATGCTAATTTTGTTCTGCTTCAGATTGAATTGTTTAGACCTCCTGGTGCAGAATTTCATTACTTTGTTTCCACAAGTCACCAGTTTGGGAGTTCACCAACCAGAGTAAATGAAACTGAAACTTCCTGACACTTTTAGGCGTCAGTGATCCCCGCTTTTCAGTTTTTATATCAAAACTATTTCAAATCAACAAGACAACCTGTATGAGCGGCCCAGTTTCTCTTGACCAAAAGTCCAAAAAGACACTTTAAAGACTGAAGATCAATTTCACAACAAATTGTGGTCTGAATTCATCTCCTTTTCCCCCGTCCGTTCCCTGGGTGGGAGTCCATTTCCGTCTCTTAATACATAAATAAATAAAGGGGCACAGAGAGCCCCGAGAATGTGGAAGGAAAGTGACGGCGTCAGAGTGGGCAAAAAAACAAAAAAAAGGTAAGAGAATAGAGTTGGACAGACGGTAAGAGAAATGAAATAGCTTTGATTGTCTCCCGGCTCGGAGAAGCTGAATCCAGCTGCGAGGGGCAGAGCTGCCTGCCCCCAGTGAGCCCATCACCCCGTCCTCAGAGGCACGAGAGGGAGGCCTCGGTCCAACACATGAGCCGCAGAATATGACCTGGCAAGTTCAGCAGGAGAACAGGGGAGGAGGAGAGAGTTAGTGTTAATTGATTGAATTACACTCTGCCAAAAGCACCGTGTGTGGGGCTGACAGTGCAAAAGACTGACGGGATGTGGTTAGTAATAGTGACATATACAGATTAAGGGTTTTATTTATTGTATTTAACATTGAAGTTCTGCCAGTAAAGTACTCATTTCGGAGGTAACACAAAAATGTATCTGAGCAACAAAGAACCAAAAAGGACACGTGAGGTTAATTGCGTTTGTTTTTGTCTGGTGCCAGCCTGACGACTGCAGAGGAAAATAAAGTTATGCCTTTTGGCAACAGGATTGTTAGCAAATACATCTCCATTTGTTTCACTGGGATCGTTCCTCCCTCTCTTCATCCCATCTCATCCCTCACTTTTCCAGAGAGAATAATAATAGCTCAAAGCAGCAAAAATAATTAGGCTTCCAAATTTATTCATCTAATTTAAAAAATGGTCACATAAAAGCACTGTTAGCGAGTTTATTTTCCCTTGATGCTAATTCTAGCTGTGAGTGTTTACCGTCGTATCTCCTAGAGTCGAATCAGTGCCGGCAACAGTAGATTTGACTGCCAATCATTAATAACCCTGTAGGTGTCATTACTTGCACATCAACAATGATCGAAGAACAACTACGTGAGTCTGAAAGTAAATTCATGTTCTTTGGTTCTAAACGAAGATAACCAAAGTCAAAACAAAACACAGTTTCTGAAACAGCATCTGAGAAAGTGTGTTTATGGGTAGTTTGATCTGACTAATCAATAAGTCAGCAATGCTGGCTCATAAAAGAAATATGCAGTAAAACCAGATATTTACATACGGCGTATAAAAAAGACAAACTTTTGTTTTCACTGTTTGACATTAAATCAGACCAAACGTTTGCAGTTTTTGACCAGTTATGGTGACAAATTAATTCTAGTTGCTAAATATTATGAAATAAATATAGATTTTTTTTGGTGGTTTTAGTTTTTAAAAGGGATATTTTTTTCGCCTGCTCAAGTACTTTTGAGCTGATGAATTTGTCCCGTTTGGCAAAAACTTTGAACACCCTTGGTTCAGAGTATTTGACTGACCTGACGGTCATGTGTTTTGACTATGGGAGGAAGCCGGAGAACCCAAACAGAACAAACAAAGGGAACATCCCAGCCCTATGCAGAAAACCGCCAGGCTGGGATTCAAAGCTGACAACTCAGTGCCCTGATAATTTTCAAAATAACCTTATAAACTTTTACATGCATGAGATGCATAAGCCTTAAAAAAAATCAATTATAATATTTGAATTATTGACATAATCAACAAATTGAAGAGAATAAGAGCTGTAGGGGAGATAAACCTTAAAACAAATGAAAAAGCAAATAGAAAAAAACAGGCAGACTTTAGTTATTGCACCTGATTTAAACTGTGCTAAATTCACAAACCATTTCATAAAGTTAAAGAGACTCCAAGTTTGTCTGAACTAACCTGAAGGTCCATTTATAGAACAAGAAGCTGAAATGGGAACACAGAAATATAAAGCAAAATATCTCTGGCAGACACTAAAAGAAGTGACACTAAAACGTAAACAAATTTAGATTATTGCTTGCTACAGTTTATTAATGACTTCTCAGATGGGAATGTAGATTTTTCTTTCTCCATTTGTTTTATTCCTGCACGTCTGTGTTGTCCAGAAAACAGGACCAATGTGTGAAACTCTAATCTGACATTGTTATTTAGAAGATCTTTGCAGATCACTTGAGGTCACGCTGCAATGTCACCAGTCCGACCAGTTCTCTGCAGACAAGCGCCAACAGATAACACCCTGACGTACATTTGCTTATATTTGCATCAGTAGAGGCAGAGCCAAGTTTTCATACTGGAACATCCAGATGACATGAAGCTCCCATTGTTAACGGACACCTGGGGTCATCTGCAAAACCCATGTTCCAGTAAAATGGTAACTTTCCCGCAGCTTTCTCCGCTAGATAAGAATCACAATGGAAAGTAAAGGTTTTAAAAACTCAAATCCTTCAGGGGTCAAGGTATAGATCCAATTTGAACATCCAGAGTAAAATCAAATGTGGAGCAAAACTGGAACGGAAAATCAGGAGACAGAAAAACCAGCATCCTTTAAAACTGGGCCATCCAAACATTTTTTCTTTCTTTTTTTTTTTTTTTGTCCTGCAGTAATCATCTACAAATCTCCAGCATCAGAGGGATATTGGGGTTTGAATGTAATTACTCTATGTCGCCTTAGTCCAGGCTGTCACTGCTAAGGTCATATGAATGAGCCTCCATATTTGTCTCTAATCGAGCCACTAATCTGAAAGATCTAAGAGCCTGAATCAATCCCCTATTCTGCCTCTATTGATCTCATCTCCTCGTCTACCAGTTTCACTCCAGCTTTTTCTTCTCCCTGCCATGCTCTTTGCAGTAATGGATACTGAAGATGTCAGCCAGATTTAACATTTATTGCTTATTTAAGACAGCTTTCTGACCCACATATAATACGCCCCCCCTCCACCACCACCACATCTCTGAAGGCTCCCCTGAAAAAAGGAAGTTGAGCGTCTCGGAAAGCGCAGTTTAGTGGCTGTCATTCTTGGTGTTGCAGCAGCAGCAGCAGCCATGAAATCATCAAGCCTAGCTAATGGGAGCCTTATCTCTGCAGCAGGCCCTCATAATGCCTGATCACAGATTCTTTCTCCAGGTGGGAGTTATGTCATTAAAACTCGACATAGCTCATTAGAATAACAACAGCTACCACATGGTTGGAGCTAAGAACAAAATATTGAAAAGTTTTCAAAGTCTGGAGGCGTAGACAGAGGCATCAAAGTGATTGAAAACCTGATTGTAAACTTTTACATGTGTATACTTATACAGTGCTAGCAATTATGTGGATGGCTATCTGCACACGTACAGACATTTACACCGTAATTTACATGGAGAGATTTTCCCAGTCAACTTACCTCACTTTTTAAGCGCATACAAAAGAGATGACCATCTCACGTTAGAGTTAAGAGAGAATAAAATAAGCTTGCCATACGACATGTCTAGTGTTTGTACAAAAGCATGCCTATCTTAAGTTTGCTATAAAATATAAGTTTTCCCTTCAAATCAGGCTTCTTTGTTGCCCTCTAAGAGGAAACTTAATAAGAACAACAAACACAGGTATATGTGAACATTTAATGTGTCAATGTACTGATGAAATGTTTGTTACTGTTTGCGTGTGTCATTTGTGGCAGCCATCTTGGGTCCATGTTGAAGAGAAGGCCCGCCTCAAACCCAGCTCTTTTGATTGATACCTAAAGTAGCTAAACAAATAAAGTGTCTTGAAAAATGTACATTTTCATACATAAGATGTTTTTCTGACATTTTCTTATTGATAAATAAGTGTTAATATTTACATTATTTATGTGAAAGTCTGTTTCCTTTCCTCCAACCCCCCCCCCACCCCAGAAGGCTGAGATGATTGGCCAGTTTGAATTAAGAAGGCGGGGTTTCACATGCATATGTAACTTTATATATATATATATATATATATATCAGTGATTCTTGAGAATAGGGACAAAACAGGTCCTATGGATAAAGCATGAAATTTGAATAAAATATACACAAAATATATTTTTTTCAAATATCTAACTAAACTAACCTGGGTCATGTGAGCACAACAATGTATATTTTTCTTTGTTTTGCTGAATATTTTTTTATTTTAAACATTGTAGTCGGTGGATGATGCCTGTAAAAGCCCTTGTCCAGGAGCAGAACTCAACACATTCTTATAGTTTAAAACAATTAAAGAAATACTCAAATTATATATTATGACAATTAAGTATAAGTAGTCATATAAATAATTATAAAAGTATCGATAAATTGAATTAAAATAATGTTTAGATATTTTCCAACTCCGTTGAAATTTGTCCTTAGTTTTTGTCAACACCGTCAGAAATGAAAAGAATGTAAAAAAATCAGGCATTATTGGGGGGCACCAGAACTTCTGAGGACCCCATGACGTTGTCTTTTCTCTTCCTTTGCTAGGAGGGCTAGTTAGCTCCGGTTAGCTTAAGTTATTCTTTAGTTTTTTCTTCTGTTTTATTCCTAAGTTGTTTGTCACAACCATGATGTGTCAACTCCATAACTGACAATTTACAAAACTTTGATGAAATTTTGCGAAATAAAAGCTTAATTTTGGTTTAATGTAAAGATTTCATGGACCTGACGAGCTACAATATGGCCTCCTTCAGAATAACATCATATAAATTGAGGTAGTTTGGCATTTCGTCAACTCCGTCAGATGTCAACTCCGTCAGAGTTTTTCTGACTCTTTCAGTGAAATTGTTGTCAAATCTCACTTAATTGTGCAACTAATTCATTTTAATGTATTTTACATGAATTGCATTACTTCACATGTATCAAGTTTTTCATTTTACTCACTAGTTTGTCACCACCTTCAGTTCTGTGTCAACTCCGTCATGCACTGTCAACTCCATCAGATGGACTTTTTCTTGTTTTTTGTTTTAAATAATATTTATTTTATTTCTTGAGAAGCATTTGTCTGTAAATTGAGTAAAAATATCACTAATAGGGTATTTTAAAAATCATTTTAGATTTATTTCTGTCAGATGGTGATGACAAAGTTCTGGGTCAGGTCGATTAAAAATGTAATTTTTTTTTTAAAAATTCGCAACTGGGAGCCTGTACCTTAGCATCTTCATATTTTCTAAACATTATTTGTCATATTTGCATACATAAGGTTGAGAAATAATAAAAAAAAAATATGGGAAAATTAAAACCCATTTTGTCCCTATTCTCAAGAATCACTGATATATATATATATATATATATATATATATATAAATGTTAAGTTTGTCAAAATGTGTTTATTTATTCCTTGAATTCATTTTTATTTAATCAACAAGTCGTTTCTCCAGGCATTTATTGGTGTTTTAAGTTCTGTTATGTTGCTTTGACAGTTGGTGGTTACCGTAGTAACCAGTAACTGACAGCTCCTCCCCCTTTTTCTGTTGCTGTTTGTAACTGTGGGGCAGAAAAGCTGCTGGACTTGATGTTAACCACCAACTTTATTTTCTATTTTCTTAGAATAAACACAGAGAACCTGAATGTGTCTGTGTGAAGTCAATCTATTGGACCTGAGACGATACAAAGAAGGGTTACATATAGCTGGACTGCTGGATGCCCCAGGTAGATTCATGGAATGGCTGCCATTCTGAAAGCTGCTGCGATGCCTGACAGTCAATAAACCAGCTTTGTTTTCTGCACAGACAAGTCAGAGTGATGACTGACCTCTTAGTGTGAGATATCTGCTTTAACTTTCATAATTAAAATTTAAGCTAAATTTGGAGAGATAGCTTGAGTTTTTTAAAACAAATTTTATGACATTTTAGGGATCTGTAGATAGTAAGGGCAGAAAGTTTACAATAGGAATCCATTCATTGTCTATTTGAAGTTAAAATCTGTTCATGGTCACAGATCTGAGGGTGTCTGGATGTTGGACTATATGGACCATAGACAGGAGACCATTCATACTCACGTTAACAACCGATAGTGTCTAAAAAAATAAATGAAGTATGGTTTTGCTAAGGGAGTCATACCATATAAAACAACATTTTGAAAAGTTATACATCACTCCTTGACCAAAATTAACACAAGAATGTAAACATATAGCTAGTAGTGAACTGCATCACAGTACAGTGAAGATGAAGGAAAAATGTTTTCATTTTCGCTCAATGTTTCTTCTTTTACCACCAAACTCCTATCTTTGATGGCTTTGGTTTGGCATTTTTCAGTCTTTGTTGTTGTGTCTCAGTCTTGTCATGTGACAGACCATTTCCTTCCATCTCTTAGTGAAAACACGGTACAGAAAAGCTCAATGCTTTGGTCTCTCTTTGGACAGTTTGAAGCTCTTAAAAATGTGTATATCTGCACAGCTGCTGCTCTGCAGGTAAACACTGGACCATTCCCTGTATTACGTATTATAGTGAGTCAACTTGGTCAAGAAAGAGTTGTTAATCTCAATGGATTTCCTCGTTAAATAAAGGTTAAATGACAATAAGTGGAATATTTATATCAAACACTGTATTAAAGAAACATTCTAAATGCCTTTTCTTTAAAAACATCGATACATAATCCTTGATAAATAAACTCAAGCGACCCTTTGCTGGTCTGAGACATGTTTTTTGCCGCCATGCTGAGCATCTTTAGTTTTTACTCACACTCCTGTTGTTTGCTGTACATCCTCATAAAGATAACAGGAACTATTCCCTATTTATCTATAAATATTTTCTCTTTATAGATAATGAGCCAGGATAGGCTGTGTATGTTTACAGTCTGGCTATTTGTTGGATACAAATATCTAATGTTTTGTGCTAAATTTAGCACATAAATAAAATGCAAATTCATAGTTTAGAACCTGTGCTAATCAGTGCTGTTAGAGTGAAAAGTACACGTAAAAACTGCACATTACAGGATTAGGTTACTCGTGAATACAAAAACAAAACGGCACTTGTCTAATGTCTAAGCTGATATCTGAAAGTTGCTTCAGAAGTGAAAATAAATAAAATTGCAAAAGAACAAAGGAAGGGGTTTAAGAAACTTCTTTTTTGTTGTTGTTTTGCAAAACTCTAATCTGGTTTGTTCTGTGGAGTTATCAGCAGCCATTTAAATTTGAGCAAAGATTACATCTGACCAGAAAGTCAAACAGTGAGAACTGTGAAAGTGCCAAAGCAGATTTCTACCACTATAAAATCAAATTTCATAGAAGTTGATGCAAATGTGTTATTTTTAACAGCATTACTTTTGAATCAGATATGTCTTCTGCCTGATTACATCTAATATTTTCTTTTAGTGACTACATTAGTGTCACAACTTTCTTGATAAGGTACATGTCAAACTGAAAATAGCCAACAACTTCTCTGTAAATATAACACAATGTCATTCAGATGTAATTTTGGAATGAGTGTTTTCTAACAGAAGTTTAAATTAAGTACAACTATGTTTTTTTTTAAGATTTCTTTTGATTTAAGATGGCTGAAATCCACTTTAGATTTTCAGCTAATTTGATTAGTTGTTAGCTTGATTATTTGGAGGATATTTATCTTCATTTCTAGAACTGATGCTGGTGGTGGTGGTTATCTGCTGGTCGAGCTTAAACCGATGAATATCGCTGGGATTTGCTAATTATTGTTGTGCTAACTGCTTTTTGCAATTCAAGTTGTAATTATATAGTTCACCTTATTTTAGGCACTCAAACAATAAAGGAACGTTGTCACGAAGAAGCCGTACAGAAGCAGCAGATGAGTGTCACTGTTTTATGGAGATACAAACCATCATAATTACTAAGAAATTGTTTATACCTTTAGCTTTCACCATGTTGTGACAGCCATGTTGGTTCTGAACATGGGACTCCTCAATGACTTCCAACTTCTCGCATCAAGGACATTCCTGTCTATGAAACTCAACCTAAAATAATCAAACCTACCTGTTTAATCTTACTTTTCCTTTAAACTTGTATAAATTATACTTATTTTAGATACCTGCGTACGTTTCCTAGAGACGGATACCAAAACAAAACATTCACAACAAAGACATAGTGTGAATAACCGGCCAATTTTGCTCTAGGGCTGATAACATATTCACAAGGGTGGCATTGTTAAAAAAAAAAAAAGAAAATGCAAAGTTCTTAAAATAGTTTTATTAAAACTAACACTGCCATCAGCCAGGAAAAAAAACGAGGAGGAAGAGTCATTCAGAGCCTTCCTTTAAAACAAAAAAAAAGAAAGTAAACAGAACCACCATGTCTATATTTGTGTGTGGTTTTCAGTTTATTAGAAATGTGAAGAGGGGGGAAAACATAGCTCAACAAAGAAAATGAATGAATAACTCGGGATTCTTCCATAAGTCAAAACTACATCCAGATGAGTGAGCCGGTCAGCTAACCCTTTCCATATGATGAGTTCACAAAGGGTTAAAATCAACCATCCAATTTATTAAAAGTGCTAAAAATTGACACAGAAAAAGCATTTTATTTAGCTGCTGTCATTACAGAACTTAATAGTAAAATTAAAGAATATGACTGCATAGTAACACTGTATCCATACAGTCTGAGGTGAATGTAAATAAAACTGTTTTTTACAGAAAGGAAGCACAGTCACATCTCTCTGTATATTGGGGACCATCACCAATGATGTATATTTTTGAATAATTACTTTTAACTTTGAATCAGGACATTCTGTACATCAAAGACATGTCCTGGCTGTTTCTGTATTAATTGCACCGCAGAGGAGAATATAGTTCAAGAAGGTGCAGAACAGGAGAACTTTGAAGTTTGCAGCAAAAGTGTGTTCAATACACTAACCCAGGGTTTAATTATCATATTCCAGTGCAATCAAATGACCTGCTTAAAACCAGCCTGCACATGCATGCTTTGGGTCCAGATAAAGTTGTGCAAAGTAGAGATAGAAAACCAAAGCAGAATAGAGACGGGATCAGTGATTTCAGTGCTGCAACTCTGGAGCTCACCCTAACAATGTCACATAGGGATCTGGTTACTCTTTTTAGCCGTCTGGGCAGATCGGAAGCAAATACGACACCCAACCCCCTCCAGATATTGCTGATGAAATAAAACAACCACGCTAACTGGCGCAGCAGCCCCATTTATGAAATTTACCAAATGGGCCGGGCTTCCGTCAGGGCCGTCTGACCTGTCCCTCAGATCGTTCCCTAACGGCCTGTCTGACTTCTGCACACAAGGAAAAGAAGACAAAGAAAAATAAATAAATCCTTGGTTATAATGGCTCATTTCCATGGGAAACTACTCTTAAGCCTTAGGCCCTGACATCAGGGTAGACCGCTTCTCAAACCCCCATCCTCCATTAAATTTCACCATCCTCACAGTCTGAGCAAAAGAATGCCAGGTTAGCTGTTTAAATACGAGTCCCTTTCATCTGAAGAACCAAACTACGACTGATGTCTAAATACTCTTATTTAATGGTTTATTTGTTGTGTTTTACGTGAACGTTTGATTAATAATAAGACAAAATACCTTTTTTTTCTTATGAAAATAAGTTCTTGGGTAAATGTCAAAGCCCATTTATCTACAGCACCCTCCATTAATGTTCTTGGGGTTTTAAATTGCTTTATTTTTCCACACGTTTTTATAACTTCAGTTAAACCTGCTTCAAAGCTGTAACATGATAAACAGTATTTTTTTATTATTATTATTATTCTGAAATGAGCAGCTGTGAAGTCAGATTGAAAAAAAGAGAACGGGACGCCCTGTTTTTTGTTATCAGGGCATGCATCTCCCGTTTGCTGTCACCCATGAATGCTCTATGCTCCTCTGTTGTTTCCAAACTGCTGTGGGCATCTATGAAACGCTGTTATGTACACACACCTGATGATTAATATGCAATCCTGAGGCAGCTATGGAGCAGACAGGCATACACAATGAAGCAGACGGTGATAGAAAAGTCTGATGTAAGTCTTTTCAGTCCCGTCATAATCACAGATTTGGCAAAATGAGAAAATGTTGGAGCAAAGAAAGGTTAAAATAAAAATGAGGCTCTCCGAAAAGTCTGTGATTTTAGATGTTTAGATCCACTTCAATGATGGATGTAAAGAGGCTTCTGTCTGGTAAATAAGGATGATGTACATAAATACATCCAACTGTAAAAGCAATTAGAAACTCAGCAAATCAAATACCTTAAAAAAAGATGAAATGTATGTTGTTGTTTTTTTAAATGACTTAAATAAAAAGTGAGTCATATTGTTTCCCAAAATGCTTAGGCATGCATGTGTGTATGAGTGAGAATGATGCATGCTTTGCGTCAATCAAGCAGGTTTCTAATTAAGAGTTGCTGTGTAAGGTTAGAGATAGTTGCCAGGGAGGGAAATCACTATCAGCTTCCCATTTTCATATGAATGGGCTCATTTAATTAAACTGAACAGCTAATGAGAGCATATATATCAAAATAATGGAATGTTTCGCCGGCTATGTAGGAAATTAACAAAAAACCCCACAAGGAAATAACACATAGGAGAGGGGAGGAAATAAAAAAAGCAGAGGAGAGACACTGACAGAAAGAAAGGTGGGGAGAAAAACCGGCTCTGAGTCAGAAACAGATAGCTCCGACAGAAGTTCAAAGAATCTGTAGATCGAGTCAGCCGAGATTGAGTCAGGCTTTGTTGCACAAAAGGAACGAGGAGGAAGACTTGCATTACGTCTGGTATGTGTACGAGAAAGATGGAAGAAGAATCAGGATGAAAAAACTCCCTTCCGTTGTTCCAGCTTGCATGCCTGCTCACTTCTGCGCTCGTCGAGTGAGGAGGCATACGTCTCTGTCTGCTAGGATTTCTTCATTTGGAGGTTAATTAACGCTTGAAGTAAAAGCTGCAGGACTGCAAATCAAAGACAGTAAACAATCTTCCAACCACCTCAGGGGATTATTAGAAAAATAAATGAAAGCTGCACCAAATAATTAAAATATTTGAAATGTGAACTTTGGGGAAGCGTTTTTTTTTTTTTTTTGTTTTTTTTTTTTTTTTTCCCTTCTGCTAGTCTTTGATATGCCAAAACAGATCAAGGACAGCTGAAATAAACTTGGAGCACATGTGTGAGGGTGTCATCGCAGGAAAACCTGCAGGATGTGGAAACATTAAGGTTTTAGTAAACACAATGTTTTTAGCGAACTTAATACAGGATTTTTTACCAAATAATCTTAGAAAAGAATAATTTAATTTATGACATCCTGAAGGGAAACATTAGGCTCTTAACTTTGAGTAGAAAAGATCCGTTGATCGTTGCCAAAGACAAAAGCACTCTTACATTTTACACATGTTGTGATGTAACAACCACCAAACTTCAGAATATTTTTGGGGGATTTTACAAAGTGCTGCAAAACTGTGAAGGGGAAGGACACATGTTTTTCTTTAAAAAAATAAATAAAATAATCTGTGTGGAGTGAAGTTTGTTTTTACTCTGACATCTCCAGATCAACAGTGCCAAATTTTTCTGGAAACAAATTCAGCACATTGAACTAACAAATATTTTATGCAATGCCTAATTCATAAAATCCCAGAATAATACATTGTAGGCATATCACTGCATTGATACTTTTGACAGGCACAGTATGAAAATATAGACAATGTGAGTGCTAATAACCTTTCAGGACATGTCAACCACCTCAATTAAGCTAATACACAAAAAAGAAAAAAACTAGAGAGAAAAACGCAGAAGAGGATTCCTGTATGAAGTACGCAACACCAGTAATGACACAATACTTTTCCTACATTAAGCTGATTTTATTTATTTCAAGGATGAAGACATCCTTTCTTTTTTCTTCATTGTTTTCTGTCTCTCCATCTCTGTTTGTTCCCTCAGAGGACTTGTCCTTGTCCCAGCCCCAGAGCTCGTATCTGATTGGCAGCAGGCCACTGTTTTCATAAACACAGATTGCAGAGGGTGAGCATACATACATAAACAGCGGCAACACATGTCTGCTGTGTCAGATCCTCTATAAATCTCCATCACTCACTCTGCTCCTCCAAGATACCCGAGCGACGCAGCTTGAATGACGGCACTGGGTTTTCTGAATTGAAGCCATCTTTGGGTAAAACTGTCTGCTGATAAATAGACATTCAAAATCATAAAACAGTCACCATCGAGCTGCCATCTTTTCACTGCAGGCTTGTGTTTTAATAGCGTCACATCGGCTTAAGAAAGAGCAAATAAGTGAAGAAACGGTATTTGACCTCGACCTACTGGTGGCACTCAGTGAAATGTGATGTTATTCGTGACTGGTTACACACTGACTCCTCTGGAAGGAGCTTTAAAAGTCGCATTTATGACTAAAGTTCAAAAAACATCCAGCTCTGGAGTTCATCTGTCCACATCCTGAAGACATTTAAAGAGACCACAAAGACCCAAGTTGACTGGTTGATGTGTCCTAGACATCTTCTTCAAGGTCACCCAGAGTGTAAGTCGAGTTGCATGTGACCCCGCAGACGTCACATGACTCCCACCAGCAGCAGCTTCACTGTGAGACCCCACAGTTTTAAATCCTCATTTATTCAGTCTGAAGAGCACTCAGAAGTAACAGAACCCTGGAAAGGGAAGAGCTGCAGGCCTTTCCTTCAAATGCATAGCTGTTTGCTCTTAATGTTATTACTGGAAGGAGTCTTGAGCCTGCACAGCATCTCAAATGCAGGATATATCCTGCTTTCACAACAGCGAAACTTCATGCTCTACTGAAGGACATCGGCGATGGATATTTTTAGGATTAAAGAAAAACGACTTGGGACTCCACTTTTTCTGAAAATGTACTTAAAAATATAGAAATAAATACATGAAATAGTTAAGATTTTGTAAGCAAAACTTGGTGAAAGTTGGGAAAATATTCTGTGATGTTTTCACAGAATATTTGACCTAAGTTATTCCAAAATAAAGCAGTTTGTTTTATTTCATTTCATTTTACTTCATTTTATTGTGTTGATTGCATCTCTATGACTCACAGACAACAGATATAGGACAGAACGAGTTTTAATTTGGTTTACAAACAAAAACAAAAGCCTAGTATGCGATGTTGTAGTAAAGCTGATTTGAAGCCAACCCTGATGTCTCCACACTGCCCAAAATACTCCTGTTGTAGAATTTTTTTAATTATTTGTCATGCGACTTGTAAAATAAAAATATTTCTCTAAATGAACAAGTGAAAATGTGAAGTCAAAGATAATATAATAATAGGAGGAAGTACTGCGCACAGTTACAATAGGCAAGATATTTCAGGACATTTACTGAAAGAATCATCTTGAGAAACAAGAAATAGGCAAATTTCATGTTCAAGAGAAAAACAGAGAAAGGTTTTCATTTTCATGCACTCCAAAAATCTGGCCTGTATGGAAAAGAAAAAAGAAGCAAACCTTAATTTAAGAGCCACAAGAAGTCCTAAGTTAAAGTTTGCAACAAGCAGGGGACCCACAAAACTCGGGAGAGACATGAGATCAAAATGTAGCATCACCACCATGTTCCATGGTGGTGGAAGTGTCATGCTGTGGGTTCTCCAGGACAGATAAGCCCATCAAACTGGATGGGAGCAATCCTGGAAGGAAACCCCACAGCAGGGATTCTCATACTTAATTTGATTATAAGGTGAGGTCAAAGATCCAAAGCCAACGTTAATTATAAGATACAAGCAACAATAACTGACACTTTATGCTTTTAATTGGTTGCTGTGTACTGCAGACTTCTTCCCAGGTCCCCCTTGAAAATGAGATCTAGATCTCAATGGGGTTTACCTGGTTAAATAAAGGAATAAAAAAAAAAAATTTGTTTTTTGTGACTGAGCAACAGACGTTTTTGACAGTAAAGCACAATGAGTTTCATCATTTTAAGTTCAAAACAAACTTGATCGACTGAATTACCTTTCAGAAAGGGCCCTTCTTTATTCACAGGAGTAAACAACATGAACCAAAAGTGCAACAAGACATTGAAGCTTCAAAAAGACTGAGGTAAAAGTTACAGACCACCAGACAAAAATTACAGTACATGTAAAAAAGACAATTATCTCCAACAAGCTATCTAAAGATTTTCTGATGAAAATGCTTTATTTTTTTCATAATCGTAGTTTCCATTTTTTCAGATTTTAGTATTTTCAATTAAACTCATTATGCAGAGTTAAGGAAAAACAACCTTTTTTTTTTGCAAATAACTTTTTTTTAGTAATTAGCCTGTCTGTTATCTCTCACTGTATGTGTGAGTATGATTGACAGACAAAGTTGTATCCATGGCAACATATGAAAAACTCTGTGATCTCCTTCAAGGTGCTCCTGCAGGTGACCTCTGACCTGAAGTGCTGGACTCTGCTGAGCCCAGCTGAGTAATGATGGACTGTTATTCTTCAGCCGTCAGCGAAGCCCCCCCCTCCACCCCTCCATCAGTAAGTAAAGAGGAAGGAGGATGGTAACGCCACTGAAAACAGACCGTTGTTTGTGTTGTGTGTGCGCCATGGTATGGAAACACTACATCAATACATTTCTGTATTGAAGTGCCAGCACTAATTTGCATGTTTTTTTTTTCTCTCTCTCTCTCTCTCTGTGTAAATGAGACGGGAAAAGATATGCAAACAACCAGGCGATGATGGGAGAACAATGGGCGTCTTAAAAGCTATTTTTCCATTATGGCGTAGAGGAGCTTGCATGTTAAATCTGTTTTGTCGGCAGATCGGCTAATGGGCCTCTTCGATGTGCTGAGGAAATAATAGGAAATTTGCGTTTATGGGTGCAGAAAAAAAAACTTAACAGTGTGGTAGAAAAATGTGCAGCGAAAAAAATCTGAGAAGTTGCTTGAAAGCCAAATCAAAAATCTCTAGAAACAGGCTAATTCAGCTTATAAACTGCTTCATGTTTTTCGATTTCCTATGCTAAAAAAAACACGAATCAAATATTTGAATTCCCTCAGCAGCGTTCATTAAGCTCTGCAGAGGCCTGGTAATGAGCCAGTCATTCGATTTACCTGTACGTTTCAGGATGGGAGCTCTCAAGGACTGGACCTGGGCACCCCTGAAATAGAGAATCCCACCTGATACACAATTAGAAAAGTTATCTATCATCTTAAGCAGTGTGTGTAAATATCTGGTTTCAGTAGGCCTAAAATGATGAGAAAATAGAAAGGATGATGACCACATTTCTCTAAAAAACCCAAAAATGAATTCACGAGCTTCCATGTGAACTAAATTATGACTAAATTTGTATTATTTAAAGAATTAGAATCACTTCAACACTGATTTTATTAAAGCTACATTACTCAGCAGAACCATTTTGTGGGGGGATTTTATGAAACAGTCACTTTTGTTTGAATCTAAAAAAAAAAATGTACGAGCCCAATAGAACAATTCTGTATTTATTCAGATGTATTTATGAGCAATAAAGACCTTAATTTGCAGCAGTGGGTGTCGCACAGAGGCTCAGTCATGAGTGTGATTTATGACGACACGCGGAAAGAACAAAACACCTTGACAGACATTTGCAGCTGATGGGAGGCTTGGAGATAAGCTGCACCGGAAATGGAAAAAGCCGCCTGAATGGGCTGCAGGGGTATTAATTAAACAATGTCCATTTTAATCATAGCTAATTATATTTGCCTGAACGTGTTGAGAGCATTCAGGGGGGCTTGGGGTGATTCTATCTGTGTCTTTGCTCATTAGTGTGATCCAGCTTGTCAGATGGCAAAGCTTGGTTTATGTCATCAAAAATCTGCTGTAAATGTTGGATCTGTCTTTAAAAGAAAAAAATGAAAGATTTGAGTTGGATTGTATAGAAAAAGAAAGGCGCTGCTAAAATAAAACAACTTTAGAGGAAATTATTTTGTCAAAAGACACATACTGAAGCTAAAAGAGCGCATTAGCAGTCTAACCGCATCCCCACTGGTTAATTTGGTAATTAATGTTGCCTCCATTTATCACCAAAATAGCTGCTAATTATTCTTTTCCAGCTCTTCTGCCTCAAACTGTTCTTCCTCTGCAGTCTGCTCTGTCAATAACCCAGCCACCTCCACTCTCCGTTTCTTTATAAATATCTGTTATCTGTGCTCATCAGAGACCGGTTTCCATTTATAAACATTCAGGAGCTCAGACGGTGACCCTTGACTCCTGGCTGACCTGGACGTCAACAGCAGAAAGGACGGGGTTGCTGAGGGGGGGGAAACATCTCAGCTGTGTCTTATCTCTGGAAAGAGGAGGGGGGGTGGGGGGAAGAGGAGACGAGTTTAATAGGAAACCATAGAGGAGAGTAGGGAGTCCAGGGTCATTCATAAAGGTTAACATGTGATGATTATCATGTAAAACGTGGATGCAGTCTCAGTCTCACTTTCAGTCTCCAGTGACCACAGCAAGATAACAAAGGTGACATGTTTTATTTATGCAGTCAAACACAACAGGAGGAACATGCAATCATGGGAAGAAGTTTGGACTCAGTTCAGTTTTCTCATAAATGACCAATCTCAATTTCTTTCTCTGAAAAGACCACTGGACTGAACGCCACTGAAAACCTTCTGGTTATTACACCAAATGTTGATCTCTGAGCTCTTCCTGAATTAAAACATCAGTATTGTTTTTTTTCTAAATGAATATGAACTTCTTTTCTTTGCATTATTTGAGGTCTGAAAGCACTTCATCTTTTTTGTTATTTTGACCATTTCTCATTTTCTGAAAATAAATATAAAATTTTTGCCTGGAAGTTCAGACATGTTGTCAGCAGCTCATATAATAAAAGAACAATGTTCATTTTACTCAAACATTTACAGACGAAAAGTAAAATCAGAGAAACTGATCATTTTAACTGGCCTATAAAGTTTTTTCCAGAGCTGTGTATACACACAAGTCACTGATATTAGACTGAACAAAAACTTATTTATATCAATATCTCCTAACAAACTTCAGAGGAACACCATACTTTGTTTTAAATATCCAATTAAAACTGGATATCTCAAATACAAATCAAAAATACTTTATTGATTCTAAAGAGAAATTAAATAAACTAACAATAAAAACAAGAGTGTTTGGTAACACTTTATTTGAAGGGGGTTGAATAAGACTGTCATGACACTTTCATAAACATGACATAACACCTGTCATAAACATGAATAAGCCTTCATGAATATTTATGACTGTTGTCATAAAGCGTCATTCGGTAAATTATGACACTTTTAATACAAAGTTGACATTATTCAAAATGTCTTTGTTATGAAAACTTGAGATTAACCAGGAAATCATTACTGTTTAAACTTTACCTTTACTAACATAAAGTTACCTCATTTTTAAAGTGCAATCAGTAATACTTTTATAACAAATTTATATCAGTAATGATTTCTTGGTTAATGTCAAGTTGTCATAATAAAGACATTTTAAATAATGTCAACTTTGTATTAAAAGTGTCATAATTTACCGAATGACGCTTTATGACAACAGTCATAAATATTCATGAAGACTTGTTGATGTTCATGACAGATGTTATGTCATGTTTATGATGGTGTCATGACCGTCTTATTCACCCCCCTTCAAATAAAGTGTTACCGAGTGTTTATATATATTTTTGATAAAGGTTGAGGTCCATGTCAGCCTGCTTTCACTTTTCCAAAACCAGGTTGAAGAAACTGGAGCTAGTCCTTCTTCAATGACAGGCAGACCCTCAGCATGATGCTTCCTCTACCATGCTTGAGAAATAGCACAATATTCATAAGTTTGAAAGCCTCACCTTGATTCCTAACCATAATCTCAAATTGACTGTATTGACTCAGTAGCTCCAATCATAAATGTTTCACCAGAACATATTTGGCCGGTCATGAATAAATGTTTGTAGTCTACAAGCCGAGCCCACCTGAACAGTTTTAATTGTACCGACGGTAATTAATACTGTGAACGGCAGAGGGAGAAAGGATGCTTCCTATTAAACCAGAACGGACTGAGAACGAAAGAAGAGCTGCAACAAGAAAGAGAATGTGAAAAGACAAGGAGTAAAGAGCTACTTATTCTTCTTTCCTCCTGCGTCTGGTTTGCTGGAAGAGGAATGAGTGGAGATAAGCCTAAAAGGACTGTCACTCAGAGGAACAATTCTTCCAGTGTCCTCCTCTTCCTCCTGGGACTCCTCCCTCCGCCTTTCCTCAGATTCCTGCTGCGATAGAGTTGCTGCTTGCAGGGACGGTTTGCTGACATCACAGCGGCGTCGTCCAACCCTCAAATTCACAAGTGATCCTCAGAAAACGAGTAAAATCTTCCCCACGCACTGAAGCGTTCAATACGGAGGGAAACTGTTTGTTTGGATAGTTCTGGAAATGCATCTCAGCAAACACGGAGAGTTTTCAGTATGGAGTCGAATAACATTAACTGACTGATGTGCTGCCAGAAGATTGCTATTATAAAGGCGATAGGTGTTGAGAAAATGTTCAAACAAAGTTGGAAATGCTTCACCTCACTTCAGGATCCACATGGAAACCCAGACATCGTCCCTCAGAGCAATCCGATAGGCTAATATCAGAGTACCAACCAGTTACCTTTACTCAGCTACAATTATTTCCTTATTACAATAACTATTTGGAAAAATACATACTTTCAGCAATATTGTTACTATGCTGTGCTTTGTACTTGAGTAATTTTACTATGTAGTACTGCTACTCTTATTTGAATAAAATTTCTGGATAATTTACCCACTGTGAGTAACTTTACTGAATAAAAAGAAGCTTATTCGTAGCAGTTTAATGTTTTGTATTGAAATAAATTGATTTGGAAAAATGCTCCTTTGTCATTTATATGAATTATTTTCACTTTGGTCATATTTTGGTTTATGTCAGATTATGTAATTTTCAAATATATATATTCCATCAACTACTCAGTACTTGAGTAGCTTATCTTTACAAAATACTTTGTAAAGTATTTTGTAAATACTTTTTTACTCCAGAGTAATTTCTTGGACAGGTACTTTTTAACTTTTGCATGAATAAAAATATGTTGGAGTAGCGCTGCTTTTAGTTGAGTACAATTTACGGTTACTCTACCTGGCTGCAAATATAAAGTTTATCTGGATTTAACGTCACATAGGAAAGTAACAAAAAAATGTTTTTACAAGGTGTACGTAAATTATTTGTGTTCCAGGAATCATTGAAAAATCAGAGGTCACACTGTCACTGTTTTTGAAATTATACTTTTATTTATTTTATTTTTTTTACTTCCTTAACAAAAAAAAAACCTGACCAGTCATCTGACATTTGAGTGAATAATGAGGAAATAAAAAAAAGAAAGAAACTGAGACAAAGACAAGTCAGAGACAAAGCAGGAGCCAGTGAATAACGAAGCTGGAACGTTGCATTATCGCTGCTGATGAGACGCACAGGAAGTAAACAAAGATCAACCTGAGCTCTGCATTTCTGCTACTAATTATTTTATTCGATCAAGACAGAAGAATTATTATCTTTCATATATCTATAAGTAAAACTCAGTAGACATCAGCAGATTTGGATCATTAAATGAAAGTCGTGCATTGGGGTAAAAAAAAAAAAAAAAGAGCAGCTTTCCCCTGTTGTGGTGGAGCAAACAGGATTATGCCGAGCTCCTTAGAGAGAGATAAAACAATCACTGTTTCACATGCGTTCAACATTCCTCAGTCATCGCATTTCTGCAGACTGTCTCCATCTTCCAGAAAAAAAAACCTAAAAGCAAAAAGGCTCCAAAACCTCTGAAGCTGCTTTCATGGCCTGTTTCTAGGAATCAGAGGAGTGTGCAGGGGTCAGGACTGAACCATCTTCTTATGGGGATCAAACACGTATCTCTTGAAGTGCAGGTGAATGCTAACAGGCTGGGACTCTGTTTTGGGCTCCTCTTCGCTTGACGGCCCGCCTTTGCCGCCGCTTTTCCCCTTCTTCTTGGAGGAGGACAACAGCTGCTTGGTCTCGGGGCGAAGACCCTCTGAGAAACACATCAGCAGCAGACAGGTCAAGAGGACACGAGGATAATATAAATCTAAACAGATAAACCGCCTTCATGCGTCGTGTTTTTCACTTTTCTCCTGTGCAAAACCTTCCTCAGCTTAACCTGGTGCATGATGTTGATCTTTTCTTTCTTGCATTGTGCAGCAGGTATTTCAGTATGATCTAAAAAGCAATCTCCCTCACTGTCAAAACTCATGCAAAAGCAACCTCCTCCTCCCTGTATCTGCCCTCATGTTTGTTTTCCTGCATGTTTCAGGTCTTTTCTCCTGTGCAAAACCGACTGCGGCGTGTGCTTTCCCTTCTCCGCACAGCAGGTAAGAAATGTTCTGGGTTCACCGCTTTTCATGCAGGCTGTCTGACCCCGTGTACATCGGCGCCAGCATTCTTCTTGTTATCATCATGCCAAGGTGAGGGCTGTTATGGTTGCAGCGCAGCCAGAATGCTCCGGCTGTTATCTAGGATCAGCCAAATACGTCGGCTTTGTGCTGGAAAACACGCTCACGCACCTCCAGCGACAAATCATTTAAGGTAAACGGGCCGAGTTTGTGGTAAGCTTTTCAAGTCAGCTGCATGTACTTACGTTTTCACACCACGGTAAATGTGGTGAATTGGTAATTTATTATTTTTTCCCTTTATCATCTATATCCTCACACACCAGTCATCAGATTAAGAGCAGCGTGATTTCCCAGAAAATCCTCCCAAACCCAAAAGCTGAGATATTCAAAAATCTGATTTATATTTGCATAAAAAGTAATAAAAATCAGCATCATCAAAGCGCCACCTTAAGAAGAAGTCACTCAAGTTAAGTTCAGGTAAAATATGGTGTCTGAATGGGGTCAAAGGTCAAAGGAGACGCAGCAATCTATAAGAAACCAATTAGTCCAATAATGTGACTAATCTCACACGACACTATTTATTATTGTTTTGTTTTTGTTTTTTTTACAAGGGGTGAGTATAAGTACGTATGTCACAATAAGCAATTAATAAATTAATTGAAAGGGAGCTTGATGATTTCTTTTCTAATAATGAATATTTTTTAAAGTGCAGTTTTATCTACAGAGACATCTTTATAGTTTTATTCATGGTTTCGGTTGTGTGTATTTTTTAATTCCATTTTATACATTGTTTTTATATTTGACGT
Source organism: Poecilia mexicana (assembly GCF_051168715.1). Classification (NCBI taxonomy): domain Eukaryota; kingdom Metazoa; phylum Chordata; class Actinopteri; order Cyprinodontiformes; family Poeciliidae; genus Poecilia; species Poecilia mexicana. The sequence goes on along the minus strand of NW_028263374.1, from coordinate 14,035,357 downwards.
TTAAAACATCTCCCAGTTCAGGTATCAAGTATTCTTTACAAAATTAAAGTTTATTCACCTTTGCGATGGCAAACTTGCGTTTTTATGTCATTATCAATACCACTTGAAAATGGTCTCAAAACAATATTATCGTTTATTGTAGTAATTACTGGGGTAATTCATCATTCAGCTAAATTTGTTACTTAGCTGGGTTATTACTAAGTACAATAAAATAATTATGATTCATTTCCATTGAAGGTACACCTGGTCCAGCTGCTGTATTCAGCTGTGACTCCTTACTGGATGGGAAGTTTCTACCATTAACTTTGATTACTCCTTGTTTTCTCACCATAGAAAATATAGTAATTCAGTAATAAGCTGCATTTCTTTTCCTGATCCAAGAAGCCACTGCTTTTATTTGGTTTGATTTTTTTTCCATAGAAGGTACACCCAGAAATTTTCCCAGTTTTGGAATTGATTTGGTATCGTTCACACTGCCAACCTGCAAGGGCAGGCAGACAAAAATGAGTCTGAACAGCTGAATTCAACATAAACACATATGAAAAACAGTGGAAACATGACCCAATCCACTTCTGGAGCAATAAAACGAAACCATTACTTTGCAGGTTTGGAAGTAAGGTTGGTGTGAGGAGCTGAAGTCAGCAACAGGAACCAGACACGTTTAAAATCAGTTCCTTACTCGTCTGAAGAACGACACATTATAAATTCAACAGAAAGCGACTGGCAGGAAGCACAGCCCTGCACAGATACATCTTAACCCAAACTGACAGCCTCATGGAGACGCCGCTGAATGTCCACATTATGCTCCCGCCTGAGCATACTGCGCACGTCGGTAAATCTGAGACGTTTGAGGATGCAGGAACAAGGCGGCGAGGAGGATGTCGGCATGGTTCTGTTTCTAAAATGTTTTTGTTTTCTCTTCCCTCCCGGTGCGGAGTCGTTCGTGGGTTTTGAGCAACAGAAGGTAAAATAAACACTGATCAGACTTCCCCCGGAACACAGGCCATCCCCAGAGGAATGCTGGGAATGTGGCTCGGGATGTCGGGCTTGCCGCTCTTACCACATCCTGAAGACCGTCTGCTGAGCCCCAAAACACTGAAAGTGGACTGGATGTGGGCGTCAGCAACAAGGGAGGCTCAGGTGACAACAAACTAAGCGTCACTCTTTAAAACACCAATCAGTGACACCAAATTTACAAGCAGATGTCGAACCGGATTCTCACCTTGAATACGGATCTTAAACTTCCCGCTCTGTCCGAAGCCGCCCTCGATAACGCCACTCTCCCCTGTCGACAGACTGACCTTTAACCCCACAAAGAGTTGGAGGTTGGTCTCCTTTTTGAACAGACTGCGGCCGATCACGGAGTAATCATCGGTCACCTGAGACAGGAAAACAAATGAGCTCATATCAGGAAAAACGTCTCAACAAAAGCAAGGAGATTTTGTGGCTCTGGAGCTGCAAGTGGCTCTTTGGACCTTTAGCAGCAGCTCTTAATAAATTAGCTAATAAAGTGCAGGACCAAAAAATTTTTAAACAAATAAATGTAGATTACAGATGTGTTTCATTGCATTTAAAACTGAGTGCTTTTTTTTTGTTTACACAATTTTCCCAAAAAATAAACATCCTATAGCATAAAAATTTATCAATTCTCTTTTTGTAAATGCTTCATGTCTTCCTTTGTTTTAAAACCTTAAAACTGGCCACAGATTTCTTGTAGAAGACATTTTCTACATTTACAAATTATTTTCACAAAAGTGATACAACATCTTTGGTTCTAAAGTTTAGTTGGACTGAGAGCAAAAATGGCTTTTTGGTTCGTAAAGGCTGCAGATCCAAGTTAGACCAACACAAAGCAGTGCATCAGTGGGAAGTGAAATTAAAATGTGAGTTCATCAATGTGTCTTTTACACATTTCCAATTGTATTTCCAGCTGTACTTTGACTATGCCGTTCTACTGTATGCATATGCGTTGATCTAATCTATTCCACAGTAGCAGTGGCTAGTCGCCTCTTTCTTCACACTCCATTCCTGCTTCATAAACATCAAAAACAAAACAATAAAAAACGTTCCCATACCTTAATGTTGCTGTCTCCCTGTCACCATGGTGTGTTCAAGGAACTGTTCATTTTTTTGTGACAAATATTAAATTTAACGTTCACTAATAAACGTCTGAGGCCTTCGAATGACAGCTGGATTTATGCCTAGATTAAATTACACAGATGACGTCTGAAGGCAAATTGGACGCACTGGATTTTATTTGGAGTATCCAAATATAGGGGGTTTAATAATATGCCTCAAATTTCTGATTTTTATTAGTTAAAACCTTCATTTTTTATTTTTTGCACTACTCTGTGTTCATCCATCAGCTAAAATCTGAATAAAATATGTTGATGTTTTTGGTTGTTAAGTGACAAAATGTGGCAAAAGTCCAGAATTACAGCTGCTTTTAGGAAGTACTGTTCAACATGTAACAAATGTTGGGTGAATTTTGCTTCGAATAAGTAAAGACACGTTCCTATAACATGTATGATTGAGGAAGAAGAGCCATCAGGCCACATTCTTCAAGGTTCGCCTGCCGGGCTATCTCTGACTTTCTTTACCACAGTTAAGCATATTTTATGGCATATTTGTATTTCTTCTTATCACCCATCCCTAAGTGGATCTAACCCCGTCACTAATCTGATAACTGCAGGGCACCGCTCTGTCTCTGCGCCACCAACGCTTCCTCGCTCTTCTGCCTGACCCTGATTCATTCCTGAACATTTGACCCTCAAGCATGACGGATCTGCTGATACAAAGAAAAACAGCGTACAGTTGTTTTTCATGTCTGATGCACCGTCTGATTCGTGACATCTCAACAATGACAGTAATGTGCTCTTTTTAAGAAAGGGAATTCTTTGGTCCTGAGGCACGGCCGGGTCATTCCGCGAGACGGCGCGAGCGACGGACGCGACGTCACATGACCGCCGTCTGACCCCTCGCGCTGTCCTGAGCGTACGAGCGGAGCTGTCAACAGCCCGAGGTGCTCAAGCAGGAAACAAGTTCACACACTTGAACTTTGAACTCCTGGCGACCCTGCTCGAGGGCCTACAAGGAGAAACCGAACCGTAACACACAGCGCGATGAAAGTCGTCACCAGCGGCGTGAGCTTGTAGGAACACCGTTCGGGTTTAGGGACATAATCTAACAGCAAACACGCAGGAATGATAACAACGGCGTGCAGACAGGGAGAGAAAGATGCTCAGACGAATGCGGAACGTGTGGATGTTCCTGCGCCGCTCAGGTGTGACCAAACAGCGCCAGCCTCCGATAGCTAGACAGCACCGGAGCGACTGGCGTCAGGCGGCCACCCACGCATGCTTCTGTCGCAGCACATGCTAAGGCATGCGTACCACCCATGCCTCAAATGCAGCTCATCGCAGCCACATATGTGCGATTGTTTGTGTGTACGTGTCTGTGAGTACACAATGGGGGCCTGTGTCTGAGAGGCACGCTCCGGCGGCACCGGCACCAAGAAGCATCCGAAGAACTAGAGCAAGAAGAAGGAGTTCAAAGGTGATGGTTCAACTAGCGCTGAAACTATTAATCGTTTCATCGATTAATCACATTTAATCGTGATTAATCGATTATTAAAATAGTCGTCAGCTAATTTAGTAATCGATTAAATAACTTCAGTATAGAAACTGAAATAAAAAGGCCATTTGTTGAAAGAACAACAATCAGAGCGGTAATTATGCCAAAACATCAAAAACATGTTGCACTTGAGTAAAAAAAAAAAAAAACACTTTATGTCTGTAAATATGTTTTACCAAAACATATTTTGGTAAAACAAAAAGTGGCATAGTTTATCTTCAACAGGAACAAATTCTGTTAAAAAAAGAAAAAAAGCTCTCCTATTTAGGACCTCCTCAAGGACTGGACCAAAGAACTTCTGACATCAAATCCTATTAATTTTGTGTTCAAGGACAAGAGAAGCAAGGTGGAAATCAAAAAGCTTTTGTTACATAGTTTGTCCTTCAATGAGAAATTCATAGAGCTACATTTAAATAAATATAAATATCAGGATTTTAAACACTTTGATTCTGACAGGGAATGTTATTTCCTTAACTTTGTCAAACAACCGATCCATCACAGGGTTTCCCCCCCAGCATATTGTAAGCCTGGCGGGCCACCAGGCTTTACTTGATCCCCACCAGTCTAAGCATTGTTATTTTAATGCAACACTAACAGTGACAGCAAAGAGGGGCTTTGAGCTAGCAGACAATTATCCATTTAAAAATAGACAATGGTATTTGATTCTACATACAAAACATACAGAAATGTTAGTTTTATTTAGTGAACTGCTATATTTTATTAGCTGCTGATGTTTTGTTTCCAAAATTACCTGTTAATTTTTAACACAAAAATGCTGTGGGGCAACTGGTGGACTTCACCAGCCTTAGCTGGTTTTCTGGGGAGAAACCTGCATCTGCATTAATAAGACAAAACAAGGAAAAAATGCCCCAAAATAGTAACTGCACCTCTCCTATTTGGCATCTTTTGTTATACAATTATTACTGAGCTAGTTTAAAAAAATCAACAGATTAACTCAACACATCTTATGCTACAAATGATCAAGTGTGCACTGAAAGAAAGCTGAATTATGTCAGACAACACAATGTTTTTCTTTCTTTTTATGAAATGAATTATTTGTATCTTTCAATACTTCAAAATATGGCCATTTTTTAAACTGGTTAATCATGAGAATATTGATAGAATAGTCGATTACTAAAATAATTGTTAGTTGTAGCCCTACAAGGGATCGTTGACTTCCAGGAGGTCCTGACCTGAGCAGACAGTCACCAGAGACTGGATCACATGAAGTTCTTTTGAGATCTCTGAAGAACTCACCTGGGAGTCTAAAACAGGCCCAGCAGAGGATAGTGAGGGGAGCTGGAGTGCAATTACAATACTTTGGAAAAAAAAAAAATCAACACTCAGTGAACCTTTCCACATTTTGTTTTGTCACAACCACAAAGCGAGTTAACATTGTGAAATCTTTTTCATAATTTTACATTACAAATAAAAATCTGAAAAGTGCGGTGTGCATTTGCGTTCATCATTCCTGAGCTGAAACAGCTTTCAACACGGTTACAGTAGCAAGTACCTTGGCGTTCCACATCTGGATACTGACATGTTTGTCCATTCTTTATTGAAAATTAGCTGAAGCTCATCCAGACTGGATGGAGAGTCTCTGAACTTTATTCCAGTCTTGTTAAAGATTCCCAGTTAGTTTCAGGTATAGGTCTTCCTAACAGATCAAAATGCTTTAATTCAAACCAGTCTACTGTAGCTCTGTATGCCGTCCTGCTGAACTTCTGCCTTCTCCATCATAACAAATATTTTCTATTTTATGTTTTTGCAAGTGCAGTTAATCAGCCAGATTTATTTTCATTCAGAGCACTCATGCAAGCTCCGCAAAATATAATCACCGACCAAACACTCAATGCAAGGAGTCAGATGTTGCACACATGACAACTGCATTTCAGTATAATGGGTTGCTCCAATTTATTTCCGTGGTTAAATTACACATAGGTGGACTCCAACTCTTAATGGTAGACTTTATAGACAATTTGTTGCGCCAGATTTTATTTAGGGGTATCAGAGTAAAAACAGGGTTAACACAAATGAAAGCCACACTTTCAAGGTTTTTTTTTTTTTTTAAATACTCCCCTATTTTTCTTGCACTTCACAAAAATATACTCCAATTTGTGCTAGCCTCTTAAACAAACAGGCAGGTTTTTGGTTGTAATGTGACAATATGTTAAAGTGTTCTTGGGTTGTTAATGCTTTTAGAAGGGACTGTTTTCATCTGTTTTGAATTGTATCTTTTTTGTGCTTCATCTACAAAATCAATTTTGAAACAAATCCCTTGGTGAACCAGTAGAAACACTGTCTCAACTTGTTAATTGGAATAATAAATATAATTGATGTGATTTAAAATAAATAGCTAACTGCTGGACGACCACTCACCCTCTCCACCTGTCCCTCCTTGTGTTTGGTCTTGAAGATGCGTAGCTGAGGCAGAGAAGTCTCGGCGTAGCTTTTGTCTTCAAACCCGTGCAGCAAGCAGCCTTGGAAGGCCAGCCGACACGCGTTGGCGTGGATATCCGTGTCCAGCTTGGAGCCGATCACCAGGCAGAGTGCAGGACACGTGACGGGACGCTCAAACTCCAATAAAGCCCACTGTTCTGGGTCGGGCCCCGAAGCCGCTTCTTTCTGTCTGCTAACGTACTCGTCCTGGTAGGAATACTCCCTGTCAAAGGTGAAGGGTGTTTCCAGTGAGGACGGCTCCGACGGCGTCGGTTCGGTGTCGGCAGGGGGTAAGCCAAAGAAGGTCACCTTCGCCATGACCGTCTCGTGACCCACCGTGATGTGGAACTTGGCCCGGGTGGAGAGGGAACCCTTAAAGTATCCGATCTTCCTGGTGGAGATGATGGCTGCGTAGAGGGTGCGCAGGGAACCCGGAGTGCACACCAAGCCGCGCTCCAGCAGTTTAGGGTCGAACTGTGTCACGCACACACCCACGCGGTCCCCCTGCATGGCCCCCGACACCGGCTTCCGAAACATCTGCACCGACTTTATTTTCTTGGTCACCTGATGTCAGAGAGCACACAGACACAATAAATAACACGCCTAAAAACACATTTCCACAGAAAAATACACAATACTTAACATGAACCCGGTCGCAGATTAAACAGCAGCAGATGAGGAAAAGCTTTAAACTTCAGAAACACATTTGTAAAAACGTTTTACTCTCAAATATCTCAATAAGATGTCGGGAAATTGGTAAATTAACAAGCAAAAACTCAAGGGGTGTTTTTTTTCCCCCCTTGAAAGTAACACTGTTGTCAAAATATTCAGCTTCAAAAAATAAATATGTACAATAAAGCCAATGATTAAAAAAGACTGACAATGAACAAAATCAAGATTAAAATATAAATCTCCTTTTTGTTCATAAGTGCATCAGTTGTGGTATTTAAGAATCCAAGAATGCGAAAATCAAATGACCTCCCTTGATGTAACGATTATTAACCTAAATCTGAAAACTGGGTTTGACAAATAAAAACTAGGTTTTGTTGTGTTTCCTCAAAGGTGCACAAATAAGAATCTAGAAGATCTGTTTGGATGGTAACTCCATAAAATGTAAGACCAAAACATGAACAGCTTGGCAGATATTATTATTGTTTTTTTTAACAGTAAATAAAAAAACACAAACGTTCATCAGCCAGATTGACGAGCAGATAAAATGTCAATTAAGCTATCTGCTGCCACCAAGAGGTGAACATAATAACTGCAGGCAGCAGTTTTGCATGTGGTCTTGATTAAACACAGGATCTGCAGTCAGAAAAGCACCAGTTCCCCTCATATTTCCCTCACATTAAACAGGCACATCCTCTGAACAGACAACTATTCACTCCACTTCTGAATCTCTGCCGTTTCCACACATCCATTTCCACTGTTAGGGAATGTCACCTGTGCATAAATCTCAGACACCTCGGTGTTAAGAGCAAACCTTTAGCACTGGGATTTCCACGGTGTCGTTAATGGCCAGTGATCCCTGCAGGATGGTCCCAGTCATGACCGTTCCCTGACCACGGATGGAGAAGCAGTGATCCACAGCCATAAGAAGGTCACCTTTAGCGTCCCTCTTGGGGAGGTACGTCTGTTTCTTCAAAAGCTGGGAGAGGAAGGTTAAATGTTTAAGTAATGTTGGTGCTTTGATCATTTTTCTGTCCACCAGCAAACAGGTCATAAGGTGGTAATTTGAACAAATGCACAGACATGTTAATGTCACATTTTGGAACTGTTTAAAAATGAGTTAGCCATCTTTGATGTGAATCAAAGAGGCCTTTGTAAATCAGGGTTTATTGTGACTTATAATTAGTATATTTTTCAGCGGAATAAGACATGTAAATGTCACAATTAAGGTCAAAAAAATCTCTGGAATTATTTATTTTGGTCTCATTTCATCACATCATAATACATGGCGCTTCACAAGGGGTGTCCAGCCTTCTTAAGGACACTATCGAATAAATTATCCTTAAATCTCCCAAATATGATCAACCAGACTGAAACCTGGTGACTACTTATATGATTATACAATATGTTAAACATTTTCCTATTTGTCTCTATAAATATTAGGAAAACAATCAATCAGTTTTATATGAACAGCCAGCTGACTGGCACTTCGTAGCAACAGGTGGAGGAAGCTGGGACTTACTACTCTTTGCCATAACTTTATAACACCTAGATACTTCCTAACACTAGCTCGCATAAACTCAGAGCAATTTTAGTGCTGCTTAGTGAGGCCTTAATATCTCTAAAAGCCACGGCTTTTAGAGTTGATTTGATTCAGGTGTGTCAACATCTTTTAGGCCAGGTTACCGGCTCTCAAGGACTGGACCAAAGAACTTCTGACATCAAATCTTATTAATTTTGTGTTCAAGGACAAGAGAAGCAAGGTGGAAATCAAAAAGCTTTCGTTACATAGTTTGTCCTTCAATGAGAAATTCATAGAGCTACATTTAAATAAATATAAATATCAGGATTTTAAACACTTTGATTCTGACAGGGAACGTTATTTCCTTAACTTTGTCAAACAACCGATCCATCACAGGGTTTCCCCCCCAGCATATTGTAAGCCTGGCGGGCCACCAGGCTTTACTTGATCCCCACCAGGCTAAGCATTGTTATTTTAATGCAACACTAACAGTGACAGCAAAGAGGGGCTTTGAGCTAGCAGACAATTATCCATTTAAAAAAATAGATTATATTTGATTCTACATTCAAAACATACAGAATGCTAGTTTTATTTAGTGAACTGCTATATTTTATTAGCTGCTGATGTTTTATTTCCAAAATTTCCTGTTAATTTTTAACACAAAAATGCTGTGGGGCAACTGGTGGACTTCACCAGCCTGAGCTAGTTTTCTGGAGGGAAACCTGCATCTGTTTTAATAAGACAAAAACAAGCACACAAAAAAAAAGCCCCAAAATAGTAGCTGCACCTTTGAATTAATGAGAATTCATACATAGCCTTTAGCAACACCAGCATCAATTAGCTTCCAAACTTTACCTCAATTAGCTCTGGCACTCCCTGTGGCTCCTCTAGTTCCGGGGCCTCTGGGCCTCCAGGCTTCGCTGCCACAGCAATCACCGGACATTCCTTGAATCTGTCCACCGGAAAACAGCAACCCTTAAATTATTTCATGATGTGGTGTTGAGGCACTCAGCCTACCCTAATAAACTTCAATTCTACATTTACACAGATGTGTAATTTTATAAACCAGTACTGACCTGGTGCTCTCCAGTGTTTTGTGTAGCCTTTTGGTCATTTTCTCAATGGCACTTTGCCTCTTGTTAGGCGGCAGCAGGTCGATCTTGTTCAGGACGACGACCATGCGGGGGCAGGTCAGTTCTCCTATCAGCAGACACTCTGCAGTCTGAGTCTGCACGCCTTTCACCACGTCCACCACCAGCATCATCAGGTCGATGATTTGCGCACCTGGGAGATGAAGACATCGGAGAAATACTGAGCTGAAGCAGAACGACTCCATCCTTCCCTTTCCCGCAAAAGAGAAACTGAGGACATTACAAGCATGAAGTTGAATACTGCTACAAAAATGGAGCAAGACATGCAAAAATTACTGGGAAACAGGACACGAAATGAAAGGAGGGGTAAATCAAGGCAAATAAAGAGCTATAAGATTGAAACTAAAACTACAGTTGTCTTGTTCTGACTTTGATGGATTTCCTCGTTCTTCTTGGCTCTGACAGCCCACAAACGACACTCATAACTGCAGAGTGGGTCTCACAGTTGCAATTTACAGCAATCTGTCTTGATAAGAGGTAGAGCTGTTGATCATTCACAAACATGGTGAGAAACTTCATACAGTCCCTGATGTAACCTTCCTGATGCATCTCAGCTGCCACTTCGACTGTCGCCACTTATTCAATAATTTTTGTCAGCGTGAGTCTTTCAATTTGGTTTATTTGAAGAGAGACAGCGCCCCCTGCTGGATGAATTAATATAATTCAGCTGTGGTAACTAATACTGCAGAAATAGAATACAGTTTTGGAAATGCTCTGATCTCAGTCGTCAAGCCATCACAGTTTGGCACTTGTAAAACTCGCTCAAATCTTGCCAATTTTTCTAATCAAGAGATTAAAACATAAATTTGCATGTGCTCAAACAAAAACGCCAATGGTCTAGTATAAGTTTATTGCACCTATAAGGTTAAAGCTCACCTCCAATGATGGTCCGAATGAGAGAGGCGTGTCCCGGACAGTCCACCAGGGTGAACTGGAGGCTGTCATATTGTTGTTGTCCTTTGTTGTCACGCAGATGATCAGGACAATCCACGGTGAAGGAGGAGAAGCCCAGGTCCAGCGTGATGCCCCTTTCACGGGACTGCGGGTTCTTGTCGAAGGCTGCCGTGGAGGCTGTGCTGCTCAGCGCTCTGGCCAGCGAGGTCTTCCCACTGTCCACATGGCCGAGCACCCCGACATTAAAGTTCAGAGTTTTAGCCCGACTATCTGGTGACTCTGTCATTTTCTCCACGGTCTGGAGATGGTGTTATCTAACATGCGCGTTTTCCTTCACTCTGAATCGGACCCTGAACTCACCACGCCGCGTTACTTTCCGCACCAATCCTTCCGTCGGCAATGTTTGTTGATAATATAGTATATTTACAATAAAAACATTTTAATGTAACTGGCTACAAACAACTTTTCTACTGAAAGAAACGTCTTCCCAGATATCAGCGAACTTCACCCTCGGAAAACAAGCTAAACCGGAACCTCTTTTGCAAATAAACAAAATAAAATAAAAGTATAAAATCAATAATTCTCAAACAGTGACACTTGAATTTTAGCAAAAATATGAATGTCAGTTGAAATATTTCTATGATTGTACCCACGCACAGTGAAACATATAATTAATTTGTAACGAGTTTCTTGTTGTTTCACTACGACAAATCAAATGAAACACACAGGAAAAGGCTAGTTGATCTCAGCCAATTACATTTTCACATGTTTTCACAGAATCCAATCATATTTCATATTTGCCTCAGTAGGCGGGAACTTAGGGGGACGTACTTCCGCTCACTTTCCCTAGTAACCCACATGGAAACCGAGTTCCCTGTGTTTTGAGTTTCGGCGCCGACTGCGGTAGTTTAAAATAATCAAACGGGAAATCAGGTATATATTGGTCTTAAGAAAAACTAGCGACTTCTACATTTCACATAAACACAAATAACACAGCTATGAAGATAGAGGAGGTAAAAAGTACCACGAAAACCCAAAGGATCGCCTCACACAGTCACGTTAAGGGACTGGGGCTAGACGAGGCCGGAAATGCTAAACAAACAGCATGTGGACTGGTCGGGCAGGAGACTGCAAGAGAGGTAATATTTATGTTTCACTACATTGTTATTATTCATCTGTGCATAAAAGGCATTAATTAATCGTTTTGCAAGTCATATTTAGCTAAACGCTGGTCGTTCAGTAGACAATATGCTAACGCTGTTAGCACCGCTAGGTCGCTATTTATTTCTAAGTTCTAAAGTTGGGATCGATTTAATCGTTTTATGGAATACAGTTGAATAATTATGACAAATCATTTTTTGTATAATATTTACATTAGGACGTAGTATAAATATTATACTTAATTCAATTTTCTATGTCAACTGGAAAGGTTGATAACAGTCAGAAAAATATTACTATTATACATCAATTAGATGTATAATAGTAATATTGTACATTATACACTCTTTATGATACACTCCTTATGATTACATAAAGAGTCCCGGTGTTAACATTGCATTAATGTTTGTGTTTCAGGTTTTGTATTTAGAAAATCTAAAAATGGTTAGGGACGTGCATGAAATTGTTATTGTAATTTCTTCACATTTTGTTGGATTCATTAAAGCTGTTTTCTATGTCAAAGACCCTTCAGCACAATTTTTAGTCAATTTTTACCCAGGATCGTTTTTTTTTTTGTTTGTTTGTTTTTTTGTCCTAGAAAGAAAAATCTGAACTGACAAAATAAGACCCAAGAAATGGGAATGAGTATTGGCCCATTAAAGTCTCATTAATTCTTGACTAAAGACAACAAATTATATATTTTTTGCTTTATTTTCTTTCTTTTTTTTCTTGCCTTATTTCCATTTGATGACAGCAACACGTTAGGAATTTGTGGCTCATGTCCCCAGTGTTGCACCTCTTAAATCAAGCCCCTTCTCCAATGTGGACATATTTGTTTTTATAAATATTTAGTTATTTTGTATATGCATACACATATTTTTTATACACATCGTTTCTCCAATTTCCTCAGGCCTGTGGAATCATTGTTGAGATGATCCGCTCAAAAAAGATGGCAGGAAGAGCAGTTTTGTTGGCAGGACCTCCAGGAACAGGAAAGGTTTGTGCACTGTTTTTCCACAGAGCTGAGATACGAGTACAAGCTCGTTAAACCGGGACTTTTTACTTGAATAATGACTTTTATTCTGGCCTCTCATTTCTGCATTTCAACATTCAGACTGCCCTCGCTTTAGCTATGGCACAGGAGTTGGGAAACAAGGTTCCTTTCTGTCCCATGGTTGGCAGTGAAGTGTACTCATCTGAAATTAAAAAAACAGAAGTGCTTATGGAGAACTTCAGGAGAGCAATTGGTAAGTATGATATATACCATACCATCCTATGTCACCTTTATTTTTAAAAGCATTTCCTAGACACTTTTCTTAAAACTTCACTTCCATTGAAACTGGGTGTCCTGATTAAATCTGCTGCCTTTGTCTTCACTTGATGGTGAATTTATAAAGAGGATTTTTTTTTATAAAGAAAAATAGGAAGGGTTTGGCTGACTGATGATGTTACCTCTCCACTGAGAAGGAAATAGAGACAGAGCTGGTCAACATCACATTGGCTTCACCTCTAGAAGGGATTTTGCAGAAACCTGGGGGCGGGGAGGGGTTCGTCTCGTTTGTCGTCACCCCATCAGTAGCAACTCTGCAACACAGTCCCTGCCTCCAGCACAGCTGTCTGACCCTCAACATGGAGGACCAGGCACCTGTGTGCTGCTCATGCTCAGATCCACAGCCTCTGTGAAAGAGGTGTGATCATGTTACACTGATGCTCTGGCATTTGCCCGGCGCGCACACGTTCTTTCCTGTAATAAAAGGCATTATTCAGCAGTCTGAAAGATGTGGCGGCTTAGCTCAGACGGGAATATAAAGACCTGATTGAATCCTCATTATGAAGCGCGTGTGTGGTGTGTGTGTGTGTGTACGTTCAGGTCTGCGCATCAAAGAAACAAAGGAGGTGTATGAAGGGGAGGTGACAGAGCTGACCCCGTGTGAGACGGAGAATCCTATGGGTGGCTACGGAAAAACCATCAGCCACGTCATCATCGGTCTGAAGACGGCCAAAGGCACCAAGCAGCTCAAGGTCAGATTTTGTTTTACTTTATTTGTTCTTCCTGGATCGTTGCCAGTAAATAATCTCTGGAAGCAAAGTGTCTAACAAACACCATTACGAACAGATTAATGAAATTAGTAGTTTTTGGAATTGTTTAAAGGGTTTGCCTTCTCTTGAGTTTTATTTGTATGGACCAGATTAATGTTGTTAGGAGCAATTTTGCTCATTTTAAAGTAGAGTTTGTGCAACACGAATGGCCTAGTGTTGACCTAAAAAGTGCTTTTACGCTTTCTCTAGTTGGACCCCAGCATTTATGAGAGTCTTCAGAAAGAGCGCGTGGAAGTGGGAGACGTTATCTACATCGAAGCCAACAGTGGTGCTGTCAAGGTAAACTTTCGTTCATTTTGTGAAACAGGACTCATTTTGCTTCTTCAAAACTGAAATGGTGTGAATTTGAGTCCTGACTCCATGGGCTGCGGTTAAAAAGCACACTCTGTCTTCCTCTCTTGAGCAATTTTTTATGAATAAACAATGTCTTCTTCTGTTCATGACTGTTATTTTTACGCTCTGAAAGGTTTCATGCCGAAGTATTTCTTTAATGCAGATTCAGGAGTTTTTACTGTTTGCAAATAGATGTTCGCTCTGTGGTTATTAAAAATGGTAGAATCCAACATCAGGATTCTGTCTCACATTGTGTGCCGTTACTCCAGATGCTTTCACCATTTCCAGCCATATGAAGCACATTTGTCAACAAGAAAATAAAGAAAACGCTTCGAATTAAACACGGATTGTGTTTATGTCGCGAAAAGAATAAGTTCTTCCTGAGATCAAAGTCGAGTCTTTTTTTTTTTTTTTTTCCTGCCTCCTGTCCTCTTCGGTCCTTCATGGTGGCATTCTGCTTTCATCTCTCTCCGCCCTGCATGCAGCTCTCGTTCCTGCAGCCCTTCATTCTCCGTCTATCTTTCCATCTCTCAGCGCAGCAGGGATTGTGGCCTGCGCTGACAGGCTGTGATGACGGTTCTTTTAATCACTGCAGGTGGGCGGGGGGGCTGAAGGGGTGGGGGTCAGCTGTAGTCGAGCGGCAAAGGAAAAGGAGTGGGGGGCACATTTGTTACTGTTGACAGCAGCCTCACGCTCTGTTTGATCCCTCAGCCAAAGGCCTTCTCTCTGCAATGGGCTGGCAGCCGCATCACACACCTGCCCTCGTTCCCCCTGCTCTGCTCCTGCATTTGGACGAGACTTTCTTGCTTAATAGAGTTGTGTGTCGTGATGTCTCTGCAGAGGCAAGGCCGCTGCGACACCTTTGCAACAGAGTTCGACCTTGAGGCCGAGGAGTACGTCCCACTTCCCAAAGGCGACGTCCACAAGAAGAAGGAGATAGTCCAAGACGTCACACTGCACGACCTAGATGTTGCCAATGCCCGGCCACAGGTGCATAAGCCTTCAAATATGATGTATGTATACATATTAGTTTCGAGAACGATAACTAAGCTCAAATTGTCTCCTCCCAGGGAGGTCAGGACATTCTCTCTATGATGGGACAGCTGATGAAGCCCAAAAAGACAGAAATCACAGGTACAACACGAAACCCTCCGACTCCCAGGATCTAATCGTCCCAAGCTGACCGCTGTTCTTTTCCCGCCTCAGACAAGCTTCGAGCCGAGATCAACAAGGTGGTGAACCGCTACATAGACCAAGGCGTGGCCGAGCTCGTCCCCGGCGTCCTGTTTGTGGACGAGGTTCACATGCTGGACATCGAGTGCTTCACTTACCTCCATCGAGCTCTGGAGAGCAGCATCGCCCCGATCGTTGTGTTCGCCTCCAACAGAGGGAAATGTCTGATCAGGTGAGAACCGGGTGTGTGTTTTTAACCGGAAAGACAAAAAAAAAAGGTTTATGTTGAAACAATCGAAACAACGTGACGTCGTTCATCAGGGGGACCGAAGACATCAGCTCTCCACACGGCATCCCTCTGGATCTGCTGGACAGGGTGATGATAATCCGCACCATGCTGTACACGCCGCAGGAGATGAAGCAGGTGAGTCTGCTGGGAGCGGCGTCAATGCTAGCTGCTTAGCATTGACGCCGCTCCGTGTGGCTAACAAGGCTGCGGTTTGCAGATCGTCAAGATCCGCGCTCAGACCGAGGGGATCAGCATCAGCGAGGAGGCCCTCACACACCTGGCAGAGATCGGCACCAAAACAACCCTCAGGTAATGTTTTTGACGTTTCCCTCTGAAGGTTTGATTCACTTGATGATTTTTTTGTTTGTTTGTTTTATTTAAAGACCTAATTATCGGGTTTCTAGACAAACTGTGAAAGTTTGCAGTTTTAGGATTTTCTATTAAAAAGAAATCACGATGTGTAATACAGTATGAGAGATACTGATTCCAGACTTCACTCTCCGTCCATCCATTCGTCCGTTCATCCATGTAGGCCTGTCTCAGTAGCTGGGCAATACGTTTTTCCAAATAATCTTTGCAATAAAAAATATAGTTTTTGAAGCCGATTTCAAGATATATGTTCATAATGGCTTAATAATGCCAGTTCGCCCTTTCAAAGACCAAGAAACTTACATTTTTGTGAACAACACTTAACACGACAACTATAAACGATAAATAAAATGGAAATAAAACCACACACAATAGAAACCATTAATGAAAAGGAATATGATGTCTCTTCATTTCAAAAAATATTTATCATCACTATGGAAATTATTGACCTCATTTTAACTTGTCATGTGATTAATTTCTTATTGCAATAAGCAATCCATACTGGTGAACTTTTTTTTTTATTAATACTTTAGTTAAGTCTGGAGTCTGGAAGTTTTGACATAAAAAAATGTGCATGAATCCTGTGATTTGTGCAGAATAATAATTGAAACCAAAAGGTTCAGTAGAGGTGGAGGAGTTTGTGTGGAGGTAAAGTGAGTTGCTCACAGTGGCTCTGAATCATGTTCGCTTCCCCACTGCAAATACATTTGTTTTATCTGGTTCCAAAGATGAAAATGATAATTATCTGATAGCTAAAATTTAAATCTATTAAATGGCAAAAAAAAAAAAAGTAAAATAATTTTAACGACAACCATAGATGTTTGCATCGCCGCTCATATTTCCCGTTTCCTCTCAGGTACGCCGTGCAGCTGCTGACCCCAGCCAGCCTGCTGGGCCGCGTCCAGGGAAAAGAGACCGTGGAGAGGGAGCAGGTGGAGGAGATTAACGAATTGTTCTACGACGCCAAGTCGTCAGCCAAAATCCTCCAAGACCAGCAGCACAAGTTCATGAAATGAAAACCCACAGGAAGACGCTCCACTTCCTCCTCCCTCGTTCTGCCCTTCGTCTTTTGCGTTCCCAGCTGTGCATCGTCGCATTTCTGCCTCCCAGCCTTTTACTGTAGTAGTTATGTTCTGATGGATTTGCAGTTTTAATATTTTTGTTGGAATTTTTGAAATAAAAGAGAAAACTCACAATTACTGACTATTTCCATTTCTATCCTGTGTAATAGATGTTTACTACATAAACAGTCTTGTGTGTTTCATACAGTACTGCCTAAGTTGCGCTGGTATTTATTACATCAGTGTAAAATCGTCAGAAAATAAACGAGGAAGCATAATTTCAATTTTTTTAAAACATTAGTTTGATTTAGCAGTTGACACGGAAAATTTGTCCATCGAATACAAAAATCCTGCTCTTCATAAAGTGTCTGACTCGGTAAAATTTGTTTGAAATAATATAAATATGGCACCCCTGGTAAAGATGTGCAAAAAAATTATACAATAAATCCATCCTCAGTTGCAGAAGACTAAGACTAAAAGCAGAACTGACTGTAAGAACCTTCCATAAACAGAAAAAGTGAAATAAAATAACATCAAAATGATATCAAACAGTTTATTGCTTTTAACCGAGTAAGAGGTTTATTGAACATCTCAGCTTGTTGTAATTGTATGATATGAAGCAACAACAAAAAAAAAAAAAGATGTTTTTGACAACAACAATAAGAAACCGGTTAAATTACATCAGTAACATGGAAGAGGCGTCGTTCATCCTTGCAGAGGAAGTTTTCCTTTCACTTCCTGGCCTGCCGAGCGGAGCGAGTGTTGAAAGCCGTCTCTCCTCCTGATCTCGCTCCGCTGAACACGGAGGGAGCCGCTTTACCCACTTTCTCTGCAAACAACCGGGATAAATCAGAAGATTCACTGAATAGCGGACAAGCTGTTGTTGAAACTGTTAACGTCTATTTTATTTACGCTCGTGTTTTAACTCCACAGGGAGGGACAGGAATGTCCCATCATTAAAGCGCCATGTTTCCTCTCTCTGTATATGGACTGGAAACTTCTGCATCAGATTTAAACTCCCCTTACAGTCATTATGTGACCCCCAGTTTGACCAAATGAAGAACAGATACACGCAGTCTGCTGTCAAAAGCAAAAATTTGTGTCAAGGAACTCTACCGTAAATGTCTCTAGGTACATATCAACGCCCTCACCGCACTCCTCCATCACTTCAAAGGTCTTGCTCTTCACCGCCCCTCCACCACCAAGTTTGGTCTTTGCTTCGGTCAGGTCCTCTTCTCTCACTACGGGTCGCTGCGTCTGTTCGTCTTCCTGTGCAGGCTGGAAGGCAGAAACGCTCACTTTAACTCATCTCCATATCTACACCAGCTGACAACAGCTGGGAAAACTAAAAACCGGGTCTTACTTGAGACATGGCGGTGGTGCAGCAGTAGATGCCCAGCTGTAAATGTTCTTGTCTTCCTGTCAGCTGGCCCCAGGCCGCCCACCGCGCACGCTTACATACACAGACAATCTGGCAATGATTTTCCCAGTGAACATCGAATCTGCTTTCAGTGCATAAGTGAGCAGGCTCCTCCTGTTGGCTGTCTCATTACAGAATGATGAGATCACAGCTGGAACTTGTGCTTCATCTAACAGATCCCAGAGATGCAGGGAGATGAGGATTAGGCTCTTCTTTTGTACTTTACTGCAGCAAAAATGCTTTGTAACGATGTTAAACGGCGGTTTGGAAGGATAACCGCGTGTCTTAATACATCTTAAAACCTCAGCAGACTCTTTACTAGTGTTTACTTGTGCAGATATCAGAGGAAATCAGGCTGACAGCAGGATAAACCCACACTTCCCTTGTTATAGAAATGCTTTTCCCTCCCACTCCAGCTCATTTTCCACGCTGACATCACTGTTTAGATTCTGACTAATCTAAACACAACACAGGAGAAAGACCAACAAATCACTGGAAAGTTTTTCCCAGCAGCATTGCGAGCTTGTTGAATTGATCCTGTAACATTTATTTGCTGTAATCCTCTTAAACTGAATCCCACACTGTAAAAAAAATAAAAACTCAAGAAAGTGACCACAGTTAGCTTATTTCATCCACTTGTTGCATGATGAAATGATTTCAGTGATGCTCCAGTTTCCTAATAAGTAAAATTTGGATCTAATGTAAAGTCAGAAAGCACCGACCAGATTTACTAAATGGAGATTATTTTTTTTCTTTTATGTGTTTGTGTGATTAGGCAGTAATCTAGTCAGTATCCAGAAACTGATTCAGAAACCATAAAGTAATTTAATTAACTGGTTAATAAAGAAGGTTAGTAAAAGAAATATGGGTGAATATAGCGCCATTTAAGTTTTGTTTTTTGGAATAGTGATGGTTTTCTCTGTATTTTCCAAAGTCTCTCCACCTTCTTTGCATTTTTTACTTTCCGTTTCTGAAAAATAAAAATAAAAAATCTCAACAATGATCATTATCTGCATTTGCTGGCATTAATTATGTAAGTTACTCCTGATCCAGTGATTGATGCCATTGACTTAGTTTTTGTGGCTCAGTGCTTGTTTTCAGTCGCCTCTTCATCGTTGCCAAAATCTCTGTGCACTCTCTGATTTCCTCTCTTAAACAAAACAAGAGTCCTTGTCCATCACTTCTGTGTTTTTCTCTCTAATGGAATAATCCATTAACAAAGATATTACTCCGGATGACTTCGTGTAGTAGGTGCTTCATTCCCATAACTATAACTGGTGGTCCTGGTTTTTTTCTGGTCTCTTTCCCACAAAGTCACTGGTAAAGCAAATGCTGCCAATAATTTTACTTTCTCTTCCTTTTCATTGAAAACTTTATCTGTGGCCCGTCCTCTTCTAGTGCCGTTTCTGTCATGGAGACCGGATTAAATTGAGCCATTTTAGCACATTTTCAGTTCTTTTCACATTAGCTGACCCAATGATTCTGAATTTTAAATAATGAACTGAATTTGACTCTATGGTTTATAACTAGGATTAAAATGTTACTGGAGGGGGTGCTGTGGTGGCGCAGGGGCTAAAGCACAACCCATGTATTGAGGCCTTAGTCCTCATGTCGGCGGTTGCAGGTTTGATTTCCGGCCTGGTGACATTTGCTGCAATTCTTCCCTCTTTCTCTCTGTTACTCGCTCAAAAGAAATAAACCAAACTGAATTCAAATTGTTAGATTTTTGTTTTGTTCGTTTAACTTAACATTTCATACACTTTTAGCTGTGAAGTGCAAAAAAACAAGGTTGGTAACAAAAAAAAACCGTATTTTTCAAGTACATTCATGTTTTCCATTCACACTTAAGATCCTGAACCACAAATAACATTTGGCAAACATTCAACACGGGAATGTTAGAGTAAGAACATACGAGGTCCAGTTTAAAAATATATTCCCCCTCTGTTTGACAGGCAGTAACTGTTATTTAGTTGATAATCTGCTTGTTAATGTAAAACATTTTCATTCCTCAGCAGCAGCAGCAGTCGTCTTTGGTGTGGTTGGTTAGGTGTGTTTCTTTCTGTAGCGAGGCAACAGCTGAGTCCTCACAAACTGCACCAGCTGAGTCTCAGTGAGGAGAACAGCCACCAGGACGAAGAGCAGACAGACTCCTCCGACGCCGATATGGGCCATCCTGAACAGCCAGCCGCCGTCGCAGCAGAAAACGGCCTGACGACCGAGAATTAACAAGCTGAATTTACAGAAATTAAAGCATTTCGTCGTCTTGATAAAATATTTATTCACCTCAAGTTTTATCGCACTGTCACATTTCAACCACAAACTTCAACAGAGACCGTGGTGTTACATTTTTTTTTCATCTTTATGTGGAATACCTATTTCAAATCTTTTTCCAGTCATCACGTGAAATATGTTTGTTTCCATCGGATAAAATCCCAGTGAAACACATTAAAGTTTGTGGTTGTGATGTGAAAAAAAAAGATATTGAACGCACTCTAAATGTACAGAAATGTCTCTGAATATAATCGCATTATAAGATAAAACTTTTTCTTCAGTACCTCAGAGCCTGCAGTTACGCCTGCGCTGATGATGAGCACCACCAGCAGGAGCGGGGAAGGCAAAAGGCCTCGCAGCGGTTTCCACTGACTGGACTGGAAGTAGCGGTGAATGTAGAGCAGACTGTGGGAAATACGCAGGGCCATGTTCAGGCAGTTTGCCAGGATGAAGCCGATGCCACCGGCCCACCATGTCAGCATGTAGGACAGGAGGAGGAAGGACATGGACAGAGCCAGCATGACCAGGTTGTACCTGAGGACCGAACCCAAGCCGCGTTAGATTAAGAGACCTGAGGTCACGTGAGGACTATCGCCGTCTGTTTTGTCTCTGTTCTTACTTGTCGACTTCCTGTTGGCTCATGGCAGCAAACACGAAGCACTCCGTCACTCCATTCACAGCCAGCAGGAGAACGTAGCAGCTGTAGCACCGCAGCAAACCGGGTCCTTTAAGGAAGTCAAGAGCTTGTTAGTAAGATCAGAAAATAATCATTTATTCAGTTTTTAAGTGTTGTTTGTGGTACACGTACCTGATCCGCTGCTTAACATAGCGCCGCCGTACAGATCCAGAGCCAGGTGAGAGTACGCATATCCAAACACTGCGATAATTAGTCCAATTACCAGCACCAGCTTCAGCAAACACTCCAGGACTTCTGCTGCAATCGCCACATCTTCCTGCGTGGAAAACCACAACGTTAAGAGACAAGAGCAAAGATTACCATCTCGAGGTTGCTTTTCTTCATTCACACCTTTTTCTGGCTCTCCACGTCGCGTCCCCTCTCTAGCACTTTGGCAAAGAAGATGTAGAAGCTCTCCTCGATGGGCAGGAAGATGAAGCGTGCCACCATGGAGCCCAGGTTGTTGACGATGTCGTAGATGCCCTGGTCTCCGAAGCTGAGGACGTTCATGAAGGTCATGACGTAGCGCTCGCCCTCTGTCAGGATCTGCTTCAGGAACGACTGCTTAAAGAAGCTCCAAGTGAGCCGGGCCACGGTCCAGTCTACCAGCGGCTGCAAATACAGCAGACAGTCAGGATGGTACGGCAGGATTTTATTTAAACACTATGCAGTCGTGAAGCTGTTCCGGGTCAACAACCTCTCCATCAGCTCTGCTTGGCAGCAGATCTCTGATATGCTGCAGAGGGAAGGTCTTCTTTGCTGCTTCTTTGGAACCCAAGAAACGAATGAAGTAGACGACGTAGCACAACACCAGAAATCCAGTGTACACCAACTTAAAAAAAAAAGAAAAACACAATCCGTTGTAATCACTTCCATGTCTTTAAGTGAAACTTTAAGCTATAGATATTTTATTTTACAAATAAAAGTCTAAAAAGCGCGGAGAACATTTGTGTTCCCAACATGGACTACGAGCCAGCAAGTCTACATTGAAGATTGTGATTTGTAGGTATTGTATTTGTGGAGAAGTTCAGCTTTGTGTCTCACCTGGCCAGCAGAGAAGATGTAAAGACCCCAATCGAGGGCAAACACCACCAGCACCACAGTGACGCTGCACTTGGCGATCATAGCCAGGCTCTCAGCGATCACTTTGACTTGGACGAACATGTGCGCTTGAGCCAAGACCCAGAGGGGCTCGGCCAGGAGCTCCTGCACTCCCGACAGGGCAAACAGCACCACAGCAGGGCCGTAGTGAGGCACCGTCTGGGGATCTGGCACCTCCAGGAGCCACAGCCACACACATCCGAGAAGGGTGGCCCATAACACCCCGAGAGGCACTCTGAGAAATAATAAACACTAATCTGCTTGCGAATGGATGGATGGATTGTGTTGAACATATGAGGAATTGAAAATGTACAAGTAGATTTCTATTTAGCACAAAATTATGTGGAAACTTCACACTGGAGTTCAAGCAATGTGGATTCTGTTCCTTTTCTCTCATCCTCCTCATGTTGCACCTTAATTTTCAAATTAAATAACTAATGTACTGTTAAATAATTAAAAAAAACACTTTAGACCATGGGCATGTAACCTCTACAGTTCATAGAGCCATTTGTACCCTTAATGCAGCTAAGAAAGAAAAACTTTAGAGCCACACATGTTAAATGACAACGTCCTGTTTTTGATGAATGTCTTCTACAGAAGGTTTGTAGTTATTTTTAAAGAGAGAACATTTTACTTTTCTTCTTAGGTTTTAAAATAAAATAAAATCCAAAACAGGACGTTACAAAAAGAAAATGAATACATTGTTTTCTATAGAATATGATTTGTGGAAAATCATAGATTTAAATAAACATAGTTTCAAAACTAATGATAACAAAAATATACTTTAGAAAATACAAAACTGCATGTTGTTATTTGAAATTTGGTGCTTAGAAACTTTAGGTTTTTTTTGTGTGTGTGTTTTTCTTGTTTGTTTTGTTTTGTTTTCCAGATCTTATCCAGAGTTATAAAGAGCCATTGTGTGAGATCCAAAGAACCATTTGCGGCTCTGGAGCCACAGGTTGTGGACCCCCTGCTTTATACCTCAGCCCAGGCAAAAGACTCAATATTATCTCTGGTTTACACAAGGAATGCAACTCATGTTGATGAGCTGCATCCACAGTTTAGACTGTGAATCCAGTCACAGTCCAAGCATTGTGAGTCAATCTCAAACTTTTCAGTAATCTTCACAATAGTCTCATTAATGCAGTTATTGCTGCTGGTTGCGAACCTCTTACCGCCACACTTTCTATTGCTATGGCTGGATACAGCACAAAGTGGACACTGTCTGGTGTGTAAAAATGAACAAATCAGCATAAATCAGGTGTAATTGATCAACGACACTCGAACCTACTGAGATTAATTATGACTCACGTCAGCCATAGCAGGTTGATGACTTGTCTCCAGCTGCGGTTTGTCCCTGATTCTGCACTCAGACAGGCTCTCCTGAAAGCCTCTCTGGATAAAAACACTAGCGTAGAATACAGCAACGTAAGCCTGAATGTTGGAGACACGAAGGAGAAGCACAGGGTCACAACGGCAGGTGAACAGAGAAACTCTCACCCCCTCCAGCTGTTCTCCTTACCTGACGTTCACCACGCCGATCAGCTCTTTGGAGACAAACCGCAGCGTGAAGGCGTTAAGGAGGAAGGTGAGGACACGGAACATCACCTAGGAAACAGGAAGGGTTAAAACAAAACATGCATGTTTTGTGTCATACAACAGTATAGTGGAAAGTGTTTATTCACCTGTAGTAAAACGTTGTAGGACGCCAAAGTGGACGCATTTTTCAAGATGTCCTGCGTGCTCATTTTGGACCCACTATAAAGTTCGGTTCGGACGTCAAAGAGGAACCGGCTGGTTTTTAAATCGGGAAAACATCGTAGAGTCGCTACTTAGAACAGATCCTGCAAGTCGAGCAGTGGAACACAAGCACTTCCGTACACATTGTACGTAGTTACGTGGCGCGGTGACGTCAAAAGATTTGCGATTTCCATTGGTGGCGCTAGAGGGCGTTGCTCTCCCTTTTATGATTTAAAACAGTGCCTCTGTTAGAAGAAATGTGGCGTTTGTGCAGAGGTGGATAGAGTTGCCAAACGTTGCTCTCTAATAAGAGCGGGCCACTTCAACATATTTTTTTACTCAAGTAAAAATTAGTCAACCAAGAAATTACTCAAGTAAGAGTAAAAAAGCATTTCGAAAAAGGCTGCTTAGTGCCGAGAAACTTAGAACATAACTGGTTTGATATTTTGCAAGAAAGTTAGGTGCTAATTCTCGTTTTTTTTTTTAAAGACTAAAGGCAGAAAAAAAAAATAAACATAAATGACACAGCTGCAAATAACCAAATTCAGGTAGAATAAACTTTTTTACATCAGTCTTTCTTAATATAAACTTTATAAAACCAAATTGTACAGAAATGTATGTTAGGATATTCAGGTTGATTACAGTATATAGTGTATATAAAAACATGCATGTTGGTCTCATCTGACCACTTTTGTTGTTTTTTCCACCTGGTTTATGGCAACAAAACTGGATTTTCTATAGTTTTGTTTCAACCGTTGTTTTCTTCTTGGTACTCTGCAGCTCCTCCATGGTTACCAGAGTCTCCCTAAACACTGATTGGTCCTCCATTTAGGCGACTGGTCATTCTTAGGTTGGTTCATATTTTTACCGTTGTCTTTCCATTTCCAGATGACAGACTGTGCGGAGCTCTGTGATATTGGGTTATTACTAAATCATGTTTTAAACTTCTCCACTACTTTCTCCCTCTTCCTGTGTCTTGGACTGATGTTGCTTTTTCACTAATGTTCTCCAAGAAATCTCAGAGTGCTTCACAGAACAGCTAGATCTACACTGAGAATAAATTACACACACGTGGACTGTATTTACCAACTATTGAATAAATTAGATTTTATTTTGGGATATTAAATCAGAGTCGAACACAATTACATGGCACGACTTTCAGGGTTGTAGTTGTAGAAATGAAATGATCATTAATTCCTGCTGTGGTCTATGTACTTTGTGTTGGTCTGTCATAAAATGCTAATAAAATACACTGAGGTTTGTGATTATAATATGATAAAATGTGGGAAAGTGAAGGAGCATTTAGGAAGCCATTTAATCAGCTCATCTTGAAATGAATGTTAAAAATATTTGTTCCCAAAAACTAAGTGCAATCACAGATTAAAAAACAAAATAAATGTGTTCAGACTATAAAGTAGAAGCATGTATAACAAACATAATCCAACCCATGTAATCTTTTTAATAACAATGCTTTGTACCATAGATTAGATGTACATAAACCTAAGAGCTTCATTATTACAAACAAAAAAAAATAAGCAGTCTTGGGAGCTGATGTTTTGCTTTTTAAATCAGATGTATACATGGAGATAGTAAAAAAAAAATTACATCATTACCGAACCAATATACATGATACAGCAATATACATCTAATATATCTATATACAGCAATTCAGTGATGTCCTGCTCCCTAACTACATTCAGATAATTATTAAACTCTCTTTAGTCATAACTTTACCACCGTCTATAGGCAGGAGCGTTCCGTACAGCAACGGGCGGCTGACTGCGTTTAAATTTGATCTTTTCATCTTCAGTAATCAACACAACCAAGGCTGAATCTTAAGTCAAAAGCAAGACTCCAGAGGTTTCTGACACATAACGTTCCTTATTGATCTACAGTTTGAAAACAGACATGTTGTTCTGAGCCATACGCATGCGCTCACCTGATTTACACAATTACTCTACAACAGTACAGTTCACACGTGAAGCCGTTTCCTCCCTTCATTATTTACCGTCTCCAGTTACAGTCAGCTGCATGTGACGAAGGAAACAAAAAGGCTGCAGATGGTAGCATTGACGTTACACCGAGTCAAAGTATTTTCAGCCTCCCACCATGTTGCTATTACTCATACAGGCTTTCGCAGCCGTAACCAATAATAAGCATGCACACAAATACAATAACATCAATATATACAGTACAGGCATTATTTTCTATATGTACCAACAGAGAATAGTTTGCACCTGAAATGAAAGTTACATAAATACTGATTTGTTTGAGGAACACCTCATTTGTCTGAAAGCAGGGGAAACGTCCTCAGTCAGGTTGGTGCTAAAAACCAATCACTTCTCTAGAAGGTGCTCCATTTTGGGGTTTATGAACGAAAAGCCAGCAAATGCAGCCTGGTCCATGGAGTCTATGAAGTTCTTGTCGCTGTAAGACAGCCGCGCTTTCTCATTGAGGAACTCCCGATCGAAGTTACTGCAGTCGTTTGGAGCTTTCTGGAAACGAGAAGAAAACAAATCTCAGAGAAACTAAAAGAGAGTGGCCATCATCAGATAACAGTGCAGGGTCTGTGGTTTGTAATGTCTTTCCTCTGGGAAAAAAAAAACAAAAAAAAACAAACAAAGCGTGAAACGCACCACTTTGGGCTTGAAGGGAGGTTCAACTTCTCTCCTCGCCAGGGCCTGCCAGTTAATGCTCTTGAAGAAGGAGTGCGACTGAAGCGATCCCACGATTCCTAGCCTGCGTGAGGGGTCTCTTTCAAACAACTGCATGGAGGGGAAAAAAAAAAAGTTAGATTAAATTAGGACATGACATGTCTGCAATCCGATTTTAGTAAAATTATCATAATCATCGATGCTGCAAAGGCATAAAATCTTAGCAAGCATTTTGGTCTAGCGTCTAGTGCAAATATCTTAGAACACCTGAAATACGAAAAAACATCTCACAAGTATCTCTTCAGAAAGATGTAGGAGCTTGTTGTAAGCCAATAATTACTTAATATTGATGGAAAAGTACTAGTTCGACTAGCACAGTACGTCACTTATAAAACGGGAAAATTGTCTCGTTATAAGTGAAATAATCTGAGGTAATAAGAGACAAAGGGGTTTCAAAGGGTTCAGATATTTCACTCCACATGTAAAGAATCTAAACAATATTAAACTTTTTACTATTCTTTTTTTTTTCTCTCTCATGAGGACCTAGTTGTGTCTTTAATAAAGCTGATGATGATGATGATAATTTTTTTTTCGCTGCACCTTTATTGTAAAAGACATTTGGATACAAGAGTATTACAAAGGATTTGTTCTATGATGCACTAAACGCAATTTGACCTGGTTAACTAATCTTTCAAAGCTTACTCACACAGTTGCTAGTAACCTGCATCTCTTGTTGACTTAAAATGAGTCATGTGACACAAACCCGTTCCAGCAGGTCTTTGGCATCCTTGTTGATCCAGCGAGGATAGTGGGGCGTGTCCACGCGGATGGACTCAAACAGCTCATCCTCGTCGTCGCCGTGAAAAGGCGACTGGCCGATCAGCATCTCGTACAGCAACACCCCAAACGACCACCAGTCGACTGAGAACGAGTACTTCTGCCCCAGCAGGATCTGGGCGGAAACAGGAAGCGTTCAAGTCTGGAGCATTTTGAACAAACCGAGTCCGTTTCAAGCAGAAATCTTTCAGAACAAGGGAGGGCCTGTAAGCGCGATCCGGTTTACCTCTGGAGCAATGTAGTCGGGGGTACCGCAGAAAGTCGTGGCCCGATTCTCCCCGAACACGTTCTCCTTGCACATGCCAAAGTCAGCGATCTTTATGTGGCCCTCGTGATCCAGCATCACGTTGTCCAATTTAAGATCTCTGAAAAATTTAAAACAAAGAAGATTAGGATTAAACGAGATAAACCGCTGTCGGTTTCCAGTTACTAAGTACAATTATTCTGAATGAAGGTAAAGTTCATCACATAATGAACCTTGAAGAATGATTTGATATTAATGCTAATGCAATAAAGTGTCAAGTGTTTGAATCCCAGCTGATTTATGACTAATTGAGTCCACTCCTGCTTTCAAGTAACGTTTGTACAATCTAATGTTACATTTAATGCTAAATATTAGTTTTTTCCTATCAAATAGTTATTTCAATTCTCAGGATATTATGGTGTTTTTTTTGTTTGTTTGTTTTTTGACAAGTGGAACATTTGATAAAAACAAGCATTTATTATGATTTTCATGTGTGATTACTCAGATTAATTTGAGTAATTCAGTTAATTTTCTTCCTTAGATCTTTGTTTTATTTTGAACATGTAAAATGTCAGAGAAAAATCAAGACAAATAAGAAAATGCAACAGTAAAAACACAATAACCATCAAACATAAAAAAACCTCATATCCAGTACAAAAGGGAGTAGGAAGAAGCCAAAGCTTATTAAATCCCAATTGTCTCATACAAATATGTTCCACATTACACATCTAATTTTTACTAAGTGTCCCATTAAAAAGTGAAATTCATACATATCACAGGTTCCTCCCACACAAACTAATATATTTCAACTGTTCATGTTTATGATTGTGACTTATAATAAGCAATAAAAAGCCAGAGTTTGACTTCTCAGAAAATTTGATTACATAATATCAATAAAAAATGAGTTAAATACAGAAATAACAGAAAAGTGTGTCCATGTCCTGCACTGTAAATGCACTCAGTGCTGGTCTGGGCTCTGCTTTCAAGAAGCACTGCCATCAGTGCAGCTTGGCATGAAGACAATGAAATGCAGCTTTTATTTTTCATCTGAAAGCAGCACCAGCCCAGTCCTTTTTATCTTGGTAAGATGCTTCAGTTGTCTCCTTTTCAGAAAAGGCTTAAAAGAAGGAATTTGACACTTGAAGCCCCGATCTTAGATTATACTGTATGGCTGCTCTTGAAGCTCTAACTCCAGCTGCAGTTCATGCCTTCTGTACCCCAATCATTTCAAGGTTATGCCTGCTGCTTGTGCACCTCTTTCTAACATTTGTTTTCCTTCCACTCAATTTTCTTCTGATGGATACAGCACACAGTGAAAAAACAGCTTCTTTAGCAACAACCTTTTCTGGGTTACCCTTCTTGTGGAAAGTATCAGTGATGGTCAACTGTGAGATGATGTGGGTCAAAACATTTCTGAATTAAAACTCTGTTTTTATTAATGTCACGTAATATCACAGAAGCTGCTGAATTTGAGGTTCTAACACTTTGTAGTTGTGTTTTTATGGGGTTTTTTCTGTGATTGTATTTTATACAGTTATGATGAACTGATGAAGTTTTGTATTCTTGGATTATATTCAATGTTTTTTTTCTATATTATTTGGGTGGAGGCCTTATATAAGCCAACTAGACTTTTATCTCTTCCTGAACTGTCATTTTCTTAATATCTTAATATCTTTGTAGCTCAAGTTCAGCAAAATAAGCTGAAACAAAGCAATAATCATCAACATCAACATAAAAAAGCACTTAACATAATCGCTCTGGTACTGAATTATACGTCTCTAATATATTAAAATGCATCTTTATGTATTCTGTAGTTTCTCAAATCCGTTTATGATACAACAGTGGCATGCCAGCTCGCTCCTTCTCCTCAACATGCTTTTTGTGCGTGCAGTTCTGCAGTCACAGTTTTCCTAACAGCCTTTGCTCGTGACTGCTTTACCACACAATGATATTTAAACTTTCTCGGCAAGGAAGTGTGTGGGATTACCTAACCAAGCAGTTTTTCTGAACTTTCAGTTCATTTACACTCGCAAACAACCGGCAGCTTGGCTGAAAGTAATGGTGTTAATAGAAATAATGGAAAAATAAATGCGTGTAAAGAGAAGAAAAATAATGTCTTTAAGCATGTGTTGTTAATTGAGACTTAAGTACTACACATATTTTTTGTTCTGACCTGTAGATGATTCCTTTGGAGTGCAGGAACTGAAGACCACACACGATCTCAGCAGAGTAGAACCTGAGGGGAGACGGCCAGAAAATCAGTGACTCGTTTCAGATGGAAAATTGCCGCCCGGCGCCGCGGCTGCCTCAGCGCGGAGCCGACAGCTGAACACCGCACTTGTTTCAGCGCGGACCTGAATTATTCAGGAGGACATTTGTTTGGTGTAGAAGACAAGTGACTAACACTCTCATAATGTGAAACCCAAGAGCTTGTGTGAGCTGAAAGATTAGCCTATCGCTGACCTGCTTCTCCTACCGAGCGACAGGTGGAACAATTCATCAGCGAGAGCAATCAAACAGACCGGTCCACCTCCTGCTCGCCCGCCGCAAAGGATCCACTGACAGGAGCCAAGCGAGACGTCCTCTTATGGCTGCTCAATGTCTCACTTAACAGTGGTGATGAAAATGATCTTGTAGCTCCAGTACAACAATAATCTAATTGTGTAAATAAAAAGACCTCAGCATGAACAGAAACCTAAAATAGGATCTGGGAAGCAGTCCGGATTGCGTGCTTAGCTTCTGCGCCGCGAACGTCGTTAAAACGTTGGAGCAGACTCTCGTTTACAGCTTAACAGGTCAAAAGTATGTACAGAGAGAACCGGTTTTGTGTTAGTAAAAGAGGTCATTTGAAACTCTAAAGGAAAAGTGTTGCATAAGCAGATGCTACAGATAACTGCACAGCTCTCCATTTGACTGTGACAGCATGTGCAGTCACACACACAAAATAATAATAAACAAACTGAGAGAGTCTTTGTACCAAATTCATGCCAAAAACCTGCAAACTCCTCCACACGTGTCATGCAAATACTCGGTGGTACGGGAAGCTGTGCAGAAACAGGAAAACGTACACAGAAGTTGAGTGTAGAAATGGTTCTCGTTTAGGCCGGGCGTCTCGGACAACTTGCAGACCACCAAAAACAGGATGTGTATATTGTGTCACAGCGACAAGAAAGAGCCTTTTTAGGACTAAAGTAAGGAGTTTCGAATTCAACTCAAACGAGATCACAGCTCCACACTAGAAACAAAAACGCTACAAAGCACATAGAAAAACTTTAAAAAGGCACCAGTTTTTCTAATTTACTGCCACATTTGTATTTTTGACAACACAGACCCAAACACAGATATTTAGTGTAATTTCATTCTATGCACCCAACCACAAACTTTAGGGGGTAAACCTGTGCAAATCTTTGTTTGCACATATAGAGAATCATCCAACCAAATGCAGAAACACGATGAATTTAGGCATTTAGACACGAAGAAGACAACGTGATGGAGTTCAAGCTGAGTATTAGAATGAAGAACAAAGACGATTCAAGTGACTTTCAATGTGGTATGATGGTTGTTGCCAGTGGGGCCGGTCTGAGGATTTCAGAAACTGAGGATCTGCTGGGATTTTCATTCGCAGCATTCTCTCTGCTCTACAGTAAAAGGTCTGAATAAATTTAGATGCAGTTATCTATGAATAAGCATGAATTGTTTATCTCAAAGTGCGATAAGGAGATTATTAAAGGTGATAACAATGGCAACAATGACTCAAAAACCATTCTGGCACCAAGCTATCCAGAAACACCAGCTCTAAGCAAACAGCAGCTGTCACTCCCGTCAGCTAAGACCGGAAAAGCTGAGGAAACAATCCACACAGCTTCCCTAAAATCAAACATCATCAGATTGAAAAGCATCGTCTGGGCTGATGAAACTCGACTTCAGCAGCAACATTCAAAGCTAAATATTCAGCATTCAGCACCGAAAAAAGTATCCAATGGATGTATTTGTACCATCCAGATGATTAAGCTATACCAAAAATAATGTTTACAGGAACTGGGACAGAAATGTGAGAAATGCTGAAGATTGTGGTCATCACAAAATAGCATCCGAACACATCTGAAACAAACCGACAAGAAAGAGGATCTCCAGCTTGTCAGCAAAGGTGACAAAACTATTCAATTTAAATATTTTTGACGATAAACAAAAAATATTTAAATTGGGGTTATCGACTCTTCCTCTACAGATTGATATAAACGAACTATTCACAGAAAATCTTCCAAATTCCTTGAATAAACTAGAGTGCTAAACTAGAGAGGGACAGAGACATCAGCTGGTGCCAGGAACCAGACGATTGGTCATCATGCTGTTACTCATCGACACTAGTTTTCAGACTAGTTGAGAAATGTCTGCAGAGGCAGTTGTGTGTGGAAAAAGCATGATTTGTTGATCTCAAAGTGTGATAAGCAGACTGTTAAAGGTGATACAATGGCAACAGTAGCTGTGCGAGTGAGCAAGAGTTTCAGCAGTGAGCGTGAAGGTTGAGTTTCTCTGTTACGGAACATTGTGGGTTTGTTTTATAAAGATACATGCGAACTAACTCGTTATTCCATCTTAGTTTGAACACATCTTAGTATTTTAACCCTGCCAGCCCGAACGTAGTGGCGACGATCGAGCCCAAGTTGCAGTACCGTAACTCCGCCACACGTTGCGCTACCTGAAAAATTCCAACGGTTTCTGAAAGGTGGGGGCGTTGTGCTTTCCAGCCCATCTCGGGTTATTACGGTAATTTCACCCCAGCAGTAGCAGCGAGTGAAATTAATCTGAGGGGCAATCTTATAATAGACGGTAAATTGCGAAAATAACTTGCTAGATATTAAAAGTTCCAGTTGTTATTGATAAATGGGCAAACATATATTTACTCACAGGACATTTAAATAACTGCGTACAATTAAAATAAGCAAAAACATCCAGGCGGACATTTGAAACACAGGACTAAATGCAGCTCATACCGTTTTTATATATCATTGTTCTTAAAGAGAAATTTGATTATTTTTGGGGATCAAAAGCCAAAAACTACCCACAGTTCATTCATAATTATTAGAATAAAGGTTTTTAATCTTTTTAGGAAAAACAGACAACATACAAACAAACTTGATTGACAAAATAACGTAAAATACAACATGGTGATGAAGCCGACTCTGCCCATCTCTTGAGGGATCAAGTATCCAACATGAGGCAGGAGGATTTAACAGCTGACAACACAGGATTAGAGTTTCATGTTAACAAAGTACAGTGTTGCTCATGTCCAACACACAACTACTGGTTTAACTACAGGAGATGTAACTGGGAGACCAGTCACTGTATGCAGTAACCTCAGCAGAGACTTGGGCTCCTCTTGGGGAATCCCAAAGCGTTCTCAGGCCAACCGAAAGGATTTCATCCTAACTGGAAGGCCGAGCAGCTCAACTGGCTCCTCTCGATGTGGAGGAGCAGTAGCTCTACTCCGAGTCCCTCCAGCTTCTTACCTCATCTGTAAGGAGGAAACTCATGCAACAGCAATCTCAATCTTTTGGTCACTGAGTCAGCACTTTGCAAAACCACCTCGTGTGGAAATTACAGCTGAAAGTCTCACGTTATCTCTCCAGCAGCTTTGAACATCGAGAGGCTGACATATTTTCTATTTTCCGTCTTTGCAAAATTGCTAAAGCTCAGCCATATTCCATATAGAGCAGCTATGAACGCTGTTTCAGTTTCTTCCACAGAGTCCCAGTTGGACCCAGGTGTGGATTCTGACTGAACACATGAAATGCTTTCACCTAAACTACCCACTGCAGCTCTGGCTGTGTGATTAGAGCCATTGTCCTGCTGGAAGGTGAACAGAGACTGTTGCAGCCTCCAGCAGTTTTTCTTCCAATGTTGCCCTTCGTTTACCTCTGATCAGCTTCTCTGGCCTTTCTGAAGAAAAACATGCCTAAAAATGCACACCACACTATTACATTTTTCATTAGTAAAATATAAACCAATATAAGTCATGTACTGTTTTCCTTTCACTTAACATTATAAAGTACTTTGTGTGTGATACCTTTGCAAGCCACTGAAATCTTCGCTTGGGAGAAATTCTTTCAAACGTGGTACTTTTTGAAACTTAGTTGGTTGAATTGCAGCCAAATGTTGAGCTTTATCACACTTTCTATCACCAGCTTGCCTTTTGTTTTTCTGGAGGGATTCCCGTAGTGTGATGAGAGGTGGGTGGCAGTAACTGATACCTCCCCACAAACACAACACACAATGCTACAAGGTTTTTTCACTCTTTACTCTTTAGCTTTAGTCTGCTAATAAAAAGAAGCAGATGCATATGAGCCAGGCTCCAGAGCACTATGTGCAAGAAAAAAAACAACATGCAGCAAAAAAAAAAAGAGCATGTTCTCCTCTATACAGCGAGGGATCAGTTAACCCACTCTCTGATAACAAATCTAAGCTTTTAAGGGTCAACGTTAAGAAACGACAGCAGAAGTCACTTACGTTGCTTTGTTAAGATCGAAGCGTCCTTTTTCCTGGATGTGAAACATCAGATCACCTCCGTTCAGATACTCCATCACAAAGAACAGATGCTCCTGTGGAAAAGATCCAAATCGAGAATTGAGAGCAGCAAAGAAAAGAAAAAAATGGCTAAATGGCTCACAGTTGAGGAGAAGGATTACCTTGGTCTGGAAGGTGCAGTAGAGGTGAGTGAGGAAGGGGTTTTCCCAGGCTAAAGCCAAGACTCTCTTCTCTACCATCGTGCACTCCACGTCATCATCCATCAGCACCACATCCTTCTTCAGAGCCTTTATGGCAAAATACTCTCCGCGGCCCTTCAGCTCTGCAAGGAGGACCTGCAAGGAGAAAACAGTAAATGCCAACATTTAGATAGGCGCCTGATGATTAATCAGTTTTATTATCAACTGTCTATAATCTACATTTTCCACTGCAGATAAAGCTGATGAGTGAGGGTACCTTGCCAAAGCTGCCTTTTCCTAACACCTTGTGGAAGACGAAGTTGTCGACATTGATGCGGGTCAGGTGGGTAAGACGAGACTGGGGTCTTTGGGCAGGTCCCTCCCACAGTTTACCGTACGGAGACCCATCTAATACACAGATAGCAATAAAAAAAATTCACAAACCTGCTTCAAAGCTGTTTCCATGTCAGGGGTCCATACAGAAATATGTCAAGTAGATGCAGATTAGAGAAATGCGATTACTGACCGTTGATCTCAAGTCCAGCAAGTTTGTTTACTTCATCATATATTCCAATGTCACCAATATCAGGGAGGTTGGGATCCGAGCGACGAGTTGATTTCTGGTGGAAGGCGGGGGGTAAAATAAATAAATAAAAAATGTTATAGAAAAGGTTCACCATGCAGCTGTGATAAGACCACACACCATTTGAGAGAATAATTTCTTCACTTGTTAATGTTGCTGTTGTGTTTCTCAAAAATAACGAGGATTTGTAAACTGTTCAGGTCTAGAGTCACATTTAAGGACTTTTTTGACGGACTTGAAAAATCTTTACATTTTAAGGTTAAACTCTCTCCGTATTGGAGAAATGTGAAAACTTAAGACATGCTGGTGCTGCTCATAAAGATGTCTAAAACAACCAAAGGTGGCTCTTTTACTGGAGTAATATGTTGAGAAAACTAGGATTTTAACTTGAGCAAGTTTTATATTAGGGTAAAAATAATTCCTCATTTACATTTGTTTTTGATAAAATCACCGCTGCCACAATTAATGGGGCCTCAAACATTTCCAATGTGTGTAACTAAGGCATTTTATTCTCGCATGCTTTCCTTTTAAAAGTTGGAAGTTGAAAAACATTTATTTGTTATTCTTTGACAAAGGGAAACTGTTCAAAATGGGGAAAACCAAAGACATGCCATTCAGGAAAAACAGAAAATGGGTAAATAATTAGAAAATTTCAAACAACTGCAAACATGGCTGGACAAAGACCAAAGTTTACAGTGCCATAATGCAGTGAGATGTTATGCAAATGAGATTAAGAATGCATTTATTTTATGAAGTAAAACATCACAACACAGATGAATAACTGATCAAATATCTGCCTGTTCAAAATAAATCTAATTAGACGAGTCTTGTGCACCATCCTTTTTCTGATGGTGAAGACACCTGACTGGAACATTTATGACCAACTCACCTGGCTAACTTGTGTTAATGCTTCAGCTAGAAGCTTCTGGTTGATCCCACAAAGGTTGGCCACTTTGTCCTGACACTTGTGATGAACATTCATGGCACAGTCTGCAAGCACAGTCAAACAAGCCGGTCAAGCACAATGGCACAAAGCTGCTTCCTGTTTCACCATCTCTGTGCTTTACCTTCACACTTCAGGCCCTGCTTGACCAGACCCCACAGCAAGCTCCCGCAGTGATCGCAGAAAGTAGGGCTCATGTAGTTGTAGATCTTGAAACGGTGGGGCATGTCGATCTTAAAACGCTCCTTCTGGAACTGTGGGAATAAGGAGGATTTCTCTAATGACTCGCAGTAAAATAATCCTGTACAAACTGGAGACCTGCAATGTCATTTCTGGTTTGTGTGTTTCAATTTTATCAGATTTATCTCTCAAAAGTCTCACCAATGTCTGATGGAAAGTCCAACAGGCCTGTTCCTACTGCTGATTAAAGTAGTGCTGGATAATGTCCATTTATCTCTCACTTGGACTTCAGCAATATTTGTTAAATATTAGTTTGAAGACAAACTAAGGCAAACATTATTACTGCAAAAAGTAAACTTCACAAAACAAGAATAATCAAAAGCAATTTATCTTGCAGAATAAGGCCCAGGGAAACATTTGTGATCTTTTAACTTATATATCTTACTTAAAACAGACTAACAGCATTTTTCCAGGTGCATTTGGTTGAGTAATTCCATTTAAAAAGTAAAACTCACATTTAGAGTTGAGCAATATATCAAATTGCTTCTGACCTGCAACATCAATAATGTGTGCAATATCACAAAGGAGTCCTTGGATGCTGTATTTGATGCATAATTATAGTTATTTTTGTCTAGTTCAATGCACCATGATGCTTGAATTGCTAACAGACTGCTCTGATCTAAATCCCTGGAGAATCTGTGGAAGGTGAGACTCAACAATGCAGAAGAGGTGAACGCCGCTTTTGATGCAACCTGGCCTTCTTGTGTGCCTGTACTGTACATGAACACACCTGTTAATAAGCAGTCGTTACTGTTTAAAATATACATTTTATACAGTCTGAGAAACTGAATGTCTTGTTCCCATTATCTGAAAGCCAGTCTCATCATAATTACCAGAAATGTATTACTTTCTGTCACGAATCTGTGAGCTTCACTTTTAAACTGAATTACTAAAATAAAGCAATAAATGAAGTTTATATTCTATTTTCACATACCCAGACATCTGTTATCTCTTTAAAAACAATGCATATGTACAAAGACACAAAAAAGAACTGTATCAAAATGATATGATGAAGTTTGTTTGTCAAACTTTAAAATTAAATGGTGTCTTTCCAACATTAAGTCATTTTACACATCATGTGTCTGGAGATGTACGAAATGGTCTCACGCGTTTGAAATGCAGCTCTCAAATCTTTGAACATTAGTGCTTATTGAAAGATCTTAACTGCAGATGGATGGTAATACCACTTATACTACATTAAGATCAATCTGAGGATTAAGATTAAAAGAAGATGTACAGAAAAAAAAAAAAGACAAAAAGTGAGAAAAGCCCACGCTGGACTGGAAAACAAACTGGAGGCATATGGAGAACGCTCACATACAGGATGTGCTGCAAAACCAGTGGGTCACATACCACAGTATCCCGACTGTTGGCCGCAGTACCGGTGCATCTGCCTATGATTTTGTCTATGCATTTCTTATGGATGGCTGCATTGCATTCTGTAAAAAAAAAAAAAAACAGCACTAGAGAATTTTACCCTTATGTGTCATCACATTTCAATTATAGCACAAGACACAGATATTTTGCTCTCTTCCTAAAATTAAATATTGATGTAAACTCACGTCTGCATTTGTAGCCTTGCTTGTTGAGTCCCCTGTGGAAGAAAGTAAAAATGAAACGAATGAACTCGTTTCCATATTCCTTTTTTGTTTCCTTTCCTATATAATGCCCAGTGTGGATTGAAACATCCTGATTTATTGGTAATATTCACTCTATAATTACTGAAATAAATGGAGACCGGACGTTGAAGAATTTATGAGAAGCCGAGGAGTCATTTGTCTGATTTAAAGATTAGGACTTGCATTCTAAGAAAAACAAGTGTTAAATAATTCAACAAGTGAAAAGAATAGAACCACTTATCAAGATGTAAATCTGGAGCACGTTCTCTTTAAAGCTCTCTGGCAATCTAGCACAAAATGCAGCACATCGGCGCATCCACACGTAAGGTGTTTAATTCCGTTTTTACTCTTGCATTTTGTGTGTGGTTGCCATTTATTTGCTGACCCTAAGCAGTTTTCTAAAGACTGAAATATAAACTGGACTGACCAGACAAATTCCCTGCACACAGAGCAGAAAGTTGGCTGTCTGAAGAACGTGGCGATGAACTCGTGGTTCTTTATGAAGTGGATCTTCGCTTGCTTAATGGCTCCTCGTCTTCGGTTGAGTGTAGGAGCTTCTTCCTCCTTCGCAGCGTGTTTGCTCTCTTTAAAACAGAGAAACACCGTTCAGTCATTGCACAACGTGTGTAAGAAACAAGTGAAAAACTTCAGCACAAATGGATAGCCTTACAAATATATAATGTATTATGCTTTAGCTCATGATAAAGCTTTGCTAAAGTATCTATGGCGCTTAAATCTCTTCAATTAAAATACAAACATTACAGTTCTTCAATTCTTTATAAAACCACTGTTTGCAGCTGATTTTTTTTTTTACTCATTCTTATTTGTAAAGCAGCTCAAACTCAGTCAGCGTGGACGGCCAGGATCTGTGAATGTCAGTTTTCAAGTTTTGCCACAAATTTTCAGCTGAATTTAGGTCTTGACTTTGCTTGGGCCATTTTGCCACATGAATATGCTTTGGCAGAAATCAGCCCATGGCTCAACCTCTGGCTCATTCTCAGGAGTACTATTGAACTCAACCCATGATCCAACCTACCCCGAGCAGCTTTCCTATCCCTCCTGAGAAAAAGCGCATGACTCTGCCACCACCATGCATCTCCATAAGCAACGTTTCCCTCGGAAAACTTGCTAAGCCTGGTGGTTGGGCGCTAGGGCAGCCACTCGTCCAGCGACCCGTCGTGTTTTTGAGTTAAAAATGTTTAAAGTTGACAGAAAATTTGAAAATATCACTTGACAATTATGTGTTATTAAAAGATTGGAAGATTAACACCTGAACACCAACTATAAAATCTTTAAAAATGCAAACTTTGCAAATTTTAAAAAGACTTAAAAGAATAAGCAATGCTTAGCCTGGTGGGGCACAAGTAAAGCCTGGTGGCCCGCCAGGCTATCAAAACACTGGGGGAAACCTTGGTTAGGATGTTGCGTTTAGGATTTTGTGGAATGATGGCCATCTGCCAAGAACAGTATTTTATATGTAGGCCCAACACTTCAATTTGACCGGAGAACCTTCTGCTGCTTGTTTGCTGGGTCACCTGTATGGTGTTTGGCTCTGTAATATGTTCAGAGCTGGGTGTTTTGCTTTTTTTTTTCATAACCCAACCCTGCTTTACACTTCTACACAACTTTATCCCCAACCTGTCATCTGTGTTCCTTGATCTTCATTTTCTCTAACAAATCTCAGAAACATTCACAAAAAATCTACATCAATGTTAAAATTACACTATACAGAGATGGACTGTTTTCCAAAAAGGTGACTTCTGAATGATTGCAATTTGTTGCAGTGGATTTTACTGGCTGGTCTCAGGCTCTATGACATTAAATCTCACTGGAACATATTGAGATTTGTAGTTTTGAAGAGACAAAATATGGAAAAGTTCACAGGGTGTGAATACTTTGTAGGGCTGTGTAGCGTCTAAAGCTTTTTACCCGTATCCACATCCTCCAGAAAATACTGCACCGCCATCATCACTTTCCCTGATGGATGAAGATCCACCTGAACACAAAACAAGAAGCAGGTAAATAAAAACCCCCTCATGTTTGTCCAAATTTGAGACGGGGACGTTCCATGTCCTACCCAGAACTCAGCTCGTCCGTTGGCTTTCTTGCAACGCTCAGCGAGAACAGAGACGCCGACGGTAACCTCGGCCATAGGCTCCTCCGCCGTCTTCATCAGCAGTATCTCAAGCACACGCCCCTCGTAGATGTGTGCGTCAAAGCTGGCTTTCCAGGCCGGGTACATGGTGGGCTTTCTCTGAACGAGCGTCTTACCTCGTTCTAAGAGGAGGACAGGAGTGGCGACAGAGGAAACAGTTTACCATTTGGTCTTTTTGAACATAAGAAATGAGAAAACCTGCAAGAAACGTTAAAAAGAAGTAGTCCAGCGAATGTAATCGAAGATTGTCTCACCTGTAGTCAGAGCTTCCTTCATCTTGATTGCACAGAAAGGCTGGCCAGCCAGAGGAGGCAGAATTCCCATATCGAACGAGTTGAAGGCGATCCTCAAGAAAGGAGCCATGGTGCCGAGTAGCAGGAGAACCTTTCACACACACAGACACGTGCTGGATTACTGCGGTGGCATTTGTCATTCAAACAGCAAGACTTTGAATTTTTATAGCACAAACACGTCACAAAATTTTAGAAACACACGCAGCAGAGCAGATTTCTGGATAGTTAGTAGGAACAACATCATATAAAAAATAAGATGACGCTGCTTTCGTAGCTGTTGGGAGTCTCTTCCTTTTCTGCTCTACTTGTATTCTTGTATTACTTGTATTATTTTAAATGTTTTTTTTATGTTTTAAGAAACAAAAAAAAAGATTGGTTGAATTTCTTTATGCGGAGTTCGATCGTGAGCCTTTACCCAAGTCTGGTGTTGGTAAATGTCAACCCAAAACTAGTTCTGGCTCGTGGTCACTTCCGTTTTTTATAAACAAAGCCAATTCAGACAAAGTTTATTTTTTTAATGGGAATCAGTAGATTTACAGTGTGCAAAAATTATCTTTACTGGACGAAAACAGTCGACCGTAAATCTGAAAAAAATCCTCTGGAAATAAATAAAAGTAATGAATTATGAACGGTGGTGTAAGAGATAAACTGTGTTTTCATTGGGACTCTGGCAGAAAACTGCTGAAGGGAAACAGGTTGCTCTCCTTGTTGTAAAAGGACAAAAAAGACATATATAGATATAATATAATATATGCAGAAAATGACATAATTGTTTGTATATATATATATACAAACAATTATGTCATTTTCTGCATTCAGAGCACAACTTCCACAACAGCCAAAGCAAA
The DNA here is from genome assembly GCF_051168715.1 of Poecilia mexicana. Lineage (NCBI taxonomy): Eukaryota > Metazoa > Chordata > Actinopteri > Cyprinodontiformes > Poeciliidae > Poecilia > Poecilia mexicana. The sequence continues at coordinate 13,994,238 of NW_028263374.1, read as the reverse complement.
ACCCATCTTAGTGCACGCAATGCAAAAACTAAATATCTGCTGATGCTATACAATCCCTTAGCATGGCCATGCAGGTTTGCATAACTATTTGGGTAGTTCCACACCTCCATGCACAAACTGCACTAAACATCAGCCAGGGCCGATGCTGCTTTTTTATTTTGCTGTCAGAGAACAGTTTCAGCATTAAAGGCGTGTGCCTCCACTACAACGACAGAACAAGCCTTAACACGTTGCTAATCCAAAGCCAGGCATGCTGTGCTCCACATTCAGCCTAGACGTTATTCACATCCCTGAAAGCATGGCGCCCACAGTGAGACTGCAAGAGACTGGAAAAGTAAGACCCTCCTCCATCCCCGCCCCGAATAAAAACACAGAAAAACACACCAAGTCAAGAAAATAGTGCGCACTAAAGAGAAAGGTCCTGAACATCAGAGTCGCTCGCTGCCGCTGTTGTTGTTGTTGTTGTTGTTGTTGGCTGTGATGTCATGGGGTTTTTCAGAGTTAATCAATAAGAAACACAACGTGCGATTGAGGGCAGGGGTGATTGACTGGTTTGTGTGCAGCTTCGATTTGTCCCATCTGTTAAGTTCACCGCTCACGTTACATACAGCAGCATACAGTAAGCGTTAAACTTCCTGGTCAGAATCATAAAATACTCTTCATCATGCAAAAATTCATGCATGCATGAAAAATGGCAGGGTTGGTGGAGAAGCAAATGCCTTTACATTTACCATAGAAGAAGATACACAATGAGTCTCACACTTACAGCCTGGGCCTAAAGTATCTCTATGTGTTTTTGAACACACATAGAGATACATGCTTAAAACTGATAAAGTACAAAACTGGGTCTGGTTGAGACTTAATAAGGAAAGATTTTTAAGTTGTATGCAGTAACAACTTAAAATAAATACAGATGAATGGGTCCTGGAGGTTAAAGCTTGTTAATTTAAAAAAAAAACAGAGAAAACTTGTGCAATCTTAAAATAACTACAATCTTTAAAGATGTTGCAGTGACTTAACATTATTAAACTCTAAATTGTTGTTAAATTTGCACTGGATGGTTATTCACATGGGAAAAGGAGGCAGGAGGCTGCGCACCACCAATAATCTTCCTGTGGGAAACGCATACAGAGGAGGAACTTGTCTGATATAAAAACAAGTCAGAATAAAAACACACAAAAAATGCCATATTTTTACTTTCTCTGCTTTGCTTTTCTGCTAGGAACGACCGGGAACTCTTTACATTCATAATTTTTTACTACATTTATCAGACAGGAACATCATTGGTGGAGAACCAACACCTACCTCCATTCGCTCATCAGATTCTCGGTAAGCAATCTTTCACTGCGAATGTGATTATGGATTATAGGTTTATAAAAAAAATCTCATTCGCATTAATCAATGTGTTATTTTTTTGTTGTTTTTTTTAGACTGGAGTTGCTTTAAGACAGCAGAAGTCCACTTTGGTCTCGGCTTCAGCCTTCAAGAACTATTGCTAATCTAACTTTAGACTAATTAAAGGCACTAATAGCAGCCATACACTGCTGATCAGATATTACAGCTTACAACTAAGCATGCACCAGCTGCCAGTATCCACTTTTATAAGGTTTAAAAACCAATAAAAGTTGTACGTCATCCATACCTACATTTTGATTTCCTTTAAATGAGACGCCTGACAAGCAGTGCAGTGCTGTGCCCCTCCCCAACTGTTGCTGTGCAGTGCTAGCCAAATGGTTGAAAGAAAACCTCTACAATTTGCTTTTACTTAGAGAAAAACACTAACTTGATTGTAAATATTACCTTGTGAACAAAATACAGTTGGCAAAGAGCCGACTGCAGCTATTTAACCTGCTAATGTTAACATACTAACAAATAGCTGAAGGGTGAAAAGAGCATAATATTCTAAGAAATATACCAATTTACATTAAAACTGCTAAATGTGTCTTTTAAATATTTTTGCTCAAATTGATGTATAAAAAATGTACGACAAAAATTATAGATAATTTTTTTTTAAATCAAGAACAGCAGTAGGAGTAATCGTTTATTTCAAATAAGCAAATATACGATGAGTCATATTTTTTTAAAGTTGTAGATCTCTACAGTTGTGGTTAATTTTTCTTTTTTACTCAAAGTTTTTGTACTCTTCACACCAACAAGCTTACAGCAGAGCCTCACCACTTCAGAAATCCTGAACTATACCCCTGACTGACTTCTAACAGCGGCATCAGGAGCTTGGCTCTGACCAAGATAAATGGAGAGGAAAAATCAACAAAACCTGAACAATGCTCCATTGTTTGGATGAGACTAGAACTTCTAGGCATTTTTCTGTCTTTTAACGACTCGAACATCAAAGTACAGCTGCACCATTATTAGAGGTCCGACATGTTCTTCTGAGAGCTTAATCGCAATTAACTAAATGTCAATCATGGACTCTAAAGTGAGCAGCCAATCACTTCAGCCGGTGCGTCTGAATCTTGTGTTTATGCAACAACGGATGTGGTCGCTCGTCAGTTGGCTGACAGATGTCATCTGCTGTCTGACTCAAACAGAACCCCACAGCCAGATTGTCCTCATGAAAAATCTTACACCCCCGTCCATGTTGTCCAGATCTGCTCCCATGCTCTCTCCACGTTTGGATTAAATAACAAACTGAACTGCCATATGTATCTGCCACGCTTTTTAAAGCATAATAAATCCAACTAAAGGCTCCGATGGAATAGTTAGCAGAGCTGATTAAAAACTAGGGAGCGGTCTAGATGAGCGCCTCACCTGTCGATACTGCTATTTTTCCTTAGCTGACCCCGCAGCGCCATCGTTCAATCTGATAGATCATTAAATCCGTCGCGACCTTTCAATTCATAAAAGCAAGCGACAAGAACTACTTCAATTGTTAAAAAAAAAAAAAAAAAAGTACCTGCTGGTTAATTGCGTTGTTCTAAAATTGTTCCTACACACTGTTACTGTCATGTGGCGACGCCTTTTTTTAGGTAGACCGCACAGAAAAATGTCAACTTCAGCTCCCGCTACAAGTCAACGGTTACAGATTGTTCCTCAACAGATGAAAGGCGAAGAAGGAGAAAAGCCACCTATAAGAAGAGGTCTTTGAACCAGCTTTCATCAAACTGGAGGCTTAAGAGGCTCAAACTTTGAAAAAGTGATAATAAAAACAGAATAACAGCAGTCTCACCTCGTCCTACAAACTCAGCTGCGGCTCTTCTTCTCCACAGCCCGATGAAAGTTACTCTTTCTTCCTCTCCTTTTTTCGCTCTGTGATTCTGTCTGTTGAGGAAGTGTGGCACATGTATGGCAGGCCGATGTAGAATATAATCTGACCCCACAGCTCTGGAAAAAACTGGGACCACTTAAAATGATCGGTTTCTCTGATTTTACTTTTTGTAGGTACATGTTGGAGTAAAGTGAACGTTGTTATTTTATTCTATGAACTACTGACAACATGTCTACGAAATTCCAAGCAAAAATCTTGTATTTATTTTCAGAAAATGAGAAATGGTCAAAACAACAAAAAAGATGCAGCGGTTTCAGACTTTAAATAATGCAAAGAAAACAAGTTCATATTCATTTAGAAAAAACAAAAAAACAAAACTGATGTTTTAACTCAGGAAGAGTTGAGAAATCAATATTTGGTGAAATATTTGGTTTTTCAATCGGGTTCAGTGCTACTTCCACTGCCCTCAAAATTTTGGAAAAACCTAAAAAAAAAAGTCATCTGACTAAATGAGATTTTATATTACTGTGTATAAGATTCAATGCAATACAAATCTTCATGAGAGGATGACAGATTTATTTATTTTTAATTATTATTATGGCTATTACTGAGTCCCATATTCAAGGCGGCCATCTTGCTTTGAGGCTTGAGTTGGTAGAAAAGCTGATCCAGAATAATGAATTCTAAATTTAAAACTGATTTTATCAACCTTTCAGTAAAACCAACACATTCTACCTCTATAGGGGGAAAAAATAACAAAAAGGACCAGGCTTGGCATCAACCACCACCAAGTGATTACAGCACAATTGTTTCCATTGTGACATCCTGGATGTGCTTTGAGTTTGGAAGGCCAGTCACTCAGGTTCACCACTGTTCTGTGTTTTCTCCATGGTGTGCTGGAAAAGACTTAGAAACAGCTTTCTAACTCTTTAGAGACGGATAGATGTCAGCTCATTTCACCTCAGAGCTACACAATAAACACACAGCCAGGAAAGCCCCATTATGGATCAGCTTGCGGGTTACCACCTTTAGGGGGATTTCCCTTTAATGCTGCCATCTCTGAGGCGTCTTCATGCACTCTGTTTTTCTAGGACCGGCAGTGCTGTTTCACGCTCTCCTCTGAATGATAAAATCTTTACCAGATTCCTGCAGATCAACACATTTCTCAGATCAGACAGAACACAAAGACTTTTGAATTTCTCTGTTCTGGCTTCACCCACAGATGAAACAGCTGTTTGCTTTGCGTGGCGTTGCACTGATTCTGGTTACAGGTTTGTCCCTGTTGCCCAGTTGGATTGGAGGATTAATACTGGTGTATCAATTTCAATTAACTGTCAGGATCTTTCAGTTGATCATGAGGCGAAATAAATCAGAAAAGGCGTTGCTTGACCTATTGCTTTTTGAGATCCGTCAGCTTAGTTGGTGTTGTCAATCAGCTACTGTTAAATTAATTGATTTCTGGACCATAAGTATCTGACATCAAACATTGGGTAAAATTGAATGAAACTAAACTCTTATCAACTTTGAAGCTTTCCAAAAACATGGCTATTAAAAGTTAATTCATGATTTAACAGTAGGTACAATAATTTTGTTAAATATAGCAGATTGACTTGGATAACGTTTTTCCTTCAATAAACGTAGTAATTATTTGGAAGCTGCATTTTTTTTTTTTTTTAGGTCAGCTACTATAAAATAATGTTACATAGAGTACATTGTACTGCTCTAAACTGAACTGATATGAACTGAATTTGGAGTTAATTGGATTTTTGCATAACTATTCATAAATATACCAAAGAACTCAGAGATGACATCTGTTGTATTTTGATTTTATGTAAAAAATGAATTCAGTTGACTTAACAATATGAATAGGCAGGATGTCGTTTGAGATTTTGGAATTGTTGATTTCAGGTAGGATAAATGGCAACCAGAACAGGTTTACAATCCACTTTGTCGACTGGGAAGAATTAATTTAAGAAAGTTTCTCCCCTTGAAATTATATGATAAAATGACTTGCCGTAAGGCGCTCCTCTTTGCAAGTTGTGACGTTTACCTGGTATGCAGACACGCGGGGCGTCTGTGTTCCCCAACACAGACAGAGTAGGGCACACAGTTGTCCTAACTCAAGTTATTCAAGGTTGTTTCAAGTATTATGTTGTTTTTTTGTTTTGTTTTGTTATTATTTATTTTTATTTGTTTGTTATTGCTGTACAGACTTGCATGCAAAAAACATCTCATATGTAATTTTCCGTTTCACCCCCTGGGTGGTGGTGTAGGTTCATCTCTGCAGACCTGTTGCTCACCTGGGCTGCAGGCGAATGAAACGCCTCGCCTGCTTGAACTTCATATCTGCATTGCCGGTGAATTTGCCCTAGATTACTTTCTGGTATGAGGGGGAAGTGTTTGTGTGGCAGGAGGTGGAGTCACATGGCTGGGACTGTAGTCTGCAGGGATAGTTTTCAGCAACAAGGTTGTGCAGAGGGGGGCTGTGAGGAGGTGGCAGATTTGCCTCCTGCAGTCGAAGAATATTGTGTGTTTTTGTTTGTGTTTTCTTTTCTTTCTAGCACATGCACCTCAAACTATCCATATTCCTTTCTATGCCTTTTTGCCTGTATCCACCCCCTCACACACACACGCACGCGCACACACACACACACACACACACACACACACACACACACACACACACACACATCTACACGCATGTGTACAAATGAGCGCAAGAAAGAAAGGGGGTTTATGCCAAGTGAGCTATTCTGATGTGATTATACAAAAGAAATATTGGCTGGAGCCAAAAGAGACCTAAATAAGGAACGACAAATTCCCCATGGATGAGTCACAATTAAAGGTACACTCCACACAGGCTTGCTTTTGCTGCTGGGAGTAAATATAAAACCGAGTCTGGCGTGGAGAGACTTGCAGGACACAGGTGTGTCAGTGTTCACCTCTCCCAACTAACCTTACATAACAGGCCCTCTCTGACTCATGGCAGACACAGGAAGTCTAGTGGATACGATGTGTGAGTGTGTGTGTCAGTGAGTGGCTTTGACAGACCCGCCTTAGAAACTCAAGAAACCATGCTTGTTCTTTTCTTGCTCCTGCAAACACCCACACACTCATCCTCACATAACCACAGCTATCACACACCATGGGATGCATAGGCTGCAGAGCAGGCGGTTGTTAAATCTAGCATGCAGAAACTGAAAAGTGCCAAGATACACATAGAAATTCCCTGAGCATAGCAATGATACGTTTAGGTCTATGGGAAGTGGATGAATTTGCAGTTTGAGTCACTCAAGATTGTCTTTTTAGATTATATAGATTTCATTCAGCAGGGAAGATAGTTTTAAAAGAAATATGTGTTTTAATGAAATGTTACGGTTTTTGAGGGGCTTTCCCCAGTTTTAGAGACACATACGATCGTTTGAGGGATTTTATCTGATCTGGGATTTTTTTTTTTTTTTAATTGGAACATGTTCTATTTCAGGAGTCACCACTGAATGCTTGCTGTGATCAGAGACGCAATCAGATCATCATGCAAGGCAGAGGAATACACAAGATGAAGAGAAACCAAGTGAAATAAAATAAAATAAATCAGAAAAAGAATATTGGAAAGATAATTTTTGCTTGGATACGCAAATTAATTTGGAGGTAAAACTAGAGTCAGCGATTTCCAGTCAATAAGATGACTGATGAAGTGAGTGTGGGCGTTCGGTTTTTATTTTAAGCTCCACATGACACGTTTGTAGGAGTGAATCACGGTTTGAATGAAAGAGATTTTTTTAAGGCCTTTACTTTAATTACTTCTCGTTGATGTGAAAGACCAAATTGTGTCTTAATAATTCGGTTTCTACAAATCAACATGCAGCCCATGTTGGAAATCAGCAGAACTTCATGCAGATTTCCTGCAAGCCCAAACTGGTCTGCAGGCTCAGAAGGTAAATCACAGGAACCTTCAAAAGCAGATGTGTCTGCCTGAGTTTAGCCGATGTTAACGTTTATAAATCCAGAAACAGAGAAAGAAGACTGAACGGCAACTGTGAGTATCAGAGGGCTGCATTGCTGGCACCAAAAGTTTAATAAAGATCACATTAACAAACTAAAACGCTGTGTGGATGTTTGATGGACAAAAATCAAACTTACCAAAAAAAAGCAACTTTTTCATTGAAAAAAAAAACCTTGAGAACTTTTATCCTCTTAGTGCGGTGGACAGCATTTGGTTTGGTGCTTTCTTAAATATATCTGACAGTAATCAATTCAGAGTTTATTCTATGTGCCGGTGAATATTTTGTTAAGCTGTAGCCTATCACATTTAATTTACTCACTTTTTCTTTCTCTAATAATAACAATAACAGTGAGTCAAAAAAGCAATAACAGAAGAAATGTGTGGCAAATACTTTTTCACCGCTAAGGAAAGTTTGCTACTCTGTCTTGCAACAGCAAAGATTTTTTTTTTGTGAGTATGCTAATCTGCTTCAGTAGGTAAAAGAGTATGTCCCATGCAAATAAACAAACAGGAAACATTTCTAAAAACTTAAGAAACCTATAATAACATGCAGAATAAAAGGTTAAAATGAATGTTGGTTAAGGACGCTTGGCTCTGCTGTGTTTTCCTGCTGAAGTAATGACTTTGCAAAGTCTTTGAGGGTTGCCTGGAAACTGCTCCTAGCCTAGAAAGAGCTTTTAATCTGTTTTGCTGCTCCCCGCACCTCCCTCCACCCTTTACTAAAACCACAAGCTGATGCTTTAACCATTCGGCTTTTTGAGCAAATCTAATGAGAATGCCCTTAGGAGGTTGTAGAGGTTTGGGATGGTCATATTTTGTGCCTGAGAAAAGAGCAGGCTGAGAGTTTTCTCAGTTCAGATTGGATAACTTGCAACAACTCAAAGGGCGTGCTAATCTTCAATCTCGTCATGAAGTCTGGTAATTCACCAAGATTTATTTTTAACACCTTAAACCAAATATTGGAGTCCATGTTTGGGCAGCAGGGATGATAAATGATCAGTTTGCGGTGCAGAGAGAGCTGAAGGCTCTGCGTCGGTCCTGTTGAGAAGGAGAGACGGCTATTTAAAGCTTCAGGGGAGGTGGAAAAGGTGCAACACCGACTTGGCAGCGTGGGCTGCGAAGAGTTTGCAAACTGGGACAGAAGAACGCGTCTCTCCACATCTCAGAAGGATGCAGAGGAACACAAGACAAAGTGCAAACCCAGAAATGTCAAACTAATGTCAAGAGGACAAAGCAATTTCTCATAAGCACCCAACTGTTGTGTAAAAAGGACTTTTGATCCCCCTGAGGATACGCTGCCCACACAGCAGAGCGAAAGATGCGAAACCATGTTGTTGTTGTTGTTGCTGACATCTACCCTCAGTCACCACAGTGCCAACTCAGGCTGTCGGAGACGGTCAAAGCTGCTTTGTGACTAGAAAATTGTACGCAAGTGGAAAAATAAGCCATGGAGGAGGAAGCTCAGCTCAAAACATTCTTTCAGCCAGTTTGGCTGCAGCTGTTAATGACTCCTGAGGCTGTGCACATGTAACAGCGCTGAATGCATTTGACCTTATTGAGTGGGCTGCATGAACAATTGATTATTTGCTTCCCTCTGCGTTTGCTGCCGCCTGCAGTGGTGCACAAGAAAGACCAGTTTATGACTGTGGAAGACATCCCACCACGCAGTGGGAGCAGCAAACTCCAGTAGTTTGTTTTCGGTATTAATTGGAGCACAAGAAGTATGAAAAGGGCAGCCAGCATATCCGCTCCGTTTGGTGTTCAACGAGCAACGAAAGCTTCCTGCCTCCAACACCTTAACAAGCAGAAGTTAAAAAATAACCACCAAATATCCGTTTTGCATTTGTTCACTGTCTGATGAAATCCAAAAAAAAAAAAAAATGTGTCTGTAATTTATTAATTTATTTTAATTTTAAAAACTATTTTAAAAACAACAAGACAAGGTTGTTGTGCTTGTATTTGCAAAATGCACCAAACTCTGAAGAGCTACTTCCACATTTTGTCCCGTTTGATTTGGATTTTTTTTTTTTTTTTTTTTTTTTTTTTTTTGTGGTTGGCCAACACAAAGTTGCAAATAATTCTGAAAAGGAAGTAAAACACACGTGGTTTCAAAATTATTCACAAATTAAATTTAGAAATGTCTTTAGTGAATATTTTGTAATGCCGTTTCAGTGGTAAGAACAGCTATGAGTATTTTAGGTTCATCCTCCACTCTGCACTTTTAGGAACCAAAATCTTTGACCCACTTTCATTGCAAAATGCCTGAAGCGCCATCAGGTTGAATGGATAGCAACAGTTTCTCCATGGATTTAGGTTTGGACTTTGACTGAGCCATTCCAACAATATCCTCTTATCAGAACTGTTGACTCTCTAGCTGTACATTTAAGATTACTAATCTCCTGGAAAGTGATCCTCCACCCCATTGTTAAGTGTTTTACAGCCTCCAGCAGGTTATTTCCAATATTGCTCTATAACTGAGTCCATTTTCCAGTCAGCTCTGAGTAAGTTTCTCGTTCCTGCGGAGGAAAAACATCCCCAGAGCATGATGCTCCCACCACCATGTGGTACATTTTGAGTTTTCCACATCACATAGCATTTTGCATGCAGATAAAAGTTTAACTTTGGTCTCATCTGAGTTATTTAACCCTTTCATGCATAGTGGTCACTACAGTGGACAGCTGTCTAAAAGTCATTTTCTTGTGCTTCTTGTGGATTTTTATGTTATAAACGCACACAGACCACTGAAGTGGACACTAATGCATCATAAAATACACTATCAACTACTGGCCATCAGCTGCAAGTGCAAGAAAACTTTTATTAAATCCAACATGGCCGACAAACGTAAAGCATGCCAACCAACCCGGTCCCTACTTCGACTCTGGCAGGTAAAAAAAATATTGTGACATCAGATAACCCGTAAAGAACAATACTACTGATGTATTTTCCAAATAACAACTTTGTATTTGGAGAAAATTACAAATGATCACTTAGGAAAAAAATCGATAATTTTCTTCTTTTTTTTTTTTCACCATTTTTTTCCCCACAGTTATGGCTTAAGAAAAATGAAAACACTTTGGAAAAAATGCTGACATAAAGGATCATAATTCATGCATGAAAGGGCTAAGTTACACACAGATTTTTATTTACTTAAGGCAATTCGTTGCACTTAGTTTCATTTTGGGGTATCAGAGAAAAGAAACCCATATATTCAATTAACACTTGTGTTAATTCATCACATAGGATCTCTATAAAATACATTTGTAATGTAAAATAAAATGTAAAGCTCCAGTCATTTGGATTATTAGCAGCAGAGGCCAAAAAAAATTTACACAACATAAGAAACAAAGAGAAGAAAGCAGAAGTGGGGCTGGAAAGGCAGAGCAGAGTGATAAATGGTCTGTCCTTTATGTAGGACGAGGTGTCTGCAACTTTTCAGCAGCCCCAGAAAGCAAACTTTGTGCCTGATATTATTCTGGGTCAGGCAGCCTCAGGGGGGAGATGAGAAGCAGAGCAGGCCTGGCCTTTCATTGGCCGCGCGGCGCACGGGTCTGCGTATCCCTCAACCTCTCCTGCGTCTCCTCCCGCAGCTCGGAGACATCTGCCAGCTTGACGCCTCGTGGCAGAGCCGTGGTAGCTGGAGTCCTGCGAGTGCAGCAGGAGTTCTGGTGTGTGAGGGCTACATGTTCACTTAACAAGGACACTGAGACAGGAAGTAGGCAGCGCTCGGCTTCACTTCAATCTCACCTGCCACCTAGAGGACACCAGGAGAACGCAAAAGAACGAAGGCAGTTTTCCATCATTTGTCTTTTTTTTTTTTTACTTTGCCTAAAAATGCAAATTAATGTTATAAATCATTAGGTACAGTACAAAATCCAAGACACTGATTATGCAGCTCAGTGCAGTCAATCTGAGTTTCACGTTTCAATCGAAGCCAGAGCTTCTGTGTACAGATAGATGGCGACTCTTTACACACAAACGAATTTACATTGCACTTGCTATAAGATATTTTAAAAATTACATACTTTTTCAGTAGGTAGACAAAGATTTTGGTCCCTGTTCTGTAATCCCTTTTGTTTGTTCATATTTTTTTAAAGGCATAGTTCAGAATTGTTGATGTAGCACGGATTTAATAACTCACCTGCAGTAGCTGGCCTCAAAATCATCTTTATTTAGTTTAAATCCAAATTAGTTAGTCCCACAGGCTGAAGCTAGCGTTTAGTCCAAGAGCGATGACACCAAACAAATATATCACAGCAGTTCATGCAAATGCTGTTTTCTAACCCTTATCTTGTGATTTATTTGCATTGAGTGTTTATCAAGGGTTTTTTTTTTAGCAATTAAATCAATTAATATTTAAGTAGGAAATGGAGACTGAAGGCTGTGTGCAACCAATAATGTTCCTGTGTGAAATATAATAACTCACAAATCCTGCATAGTGCTTCCAAATAGATTAATTACAGTTAAGGTAAAAACTTATTCAGAATCCTGGCAGATTGAGAATTAAGATTATTTTTTACTTAACTAATAAGTTTTCTTCTGGTAGAATAAGAGGAAGTCACCTCTCAAAGAATAAAAAGAACATGTAAAAGGAGTTTTAGTTTTGAAATAACAAATTTATTGGTTTTTATTTGCATTGTAATAAAAAAATGAATTGCAAAAAAAATTCGCTGACTTTACTAGCTTTAAGGAAAAACATGTTAGGAAAATTTAAAGTTTACCATCAGTGGGGATCGATCATTTTGGACTTAAATGCTGCAAGTAGGAAAGCAAAGCGGTTTAAATAATTAATAATAATAATAATAATAATAATAATAATAATAATAATAATAATAATAAATAATATAATGCTGTTACTTTTGCTTTAATATTTTTGCTTTAATAGAAGTGGAAACACTTTCTATGACTAGTTTTCAGTGCGTGTTTCACACAGGAAAGATATTAGTGTGGCACCACATCCAGTTTCTCTGTAAGTAAATGAGTCAGCAATTTCAAGGTTAAGGAAAAAGTGACTGGATTTATTTTGAGACAGCAGAAGTTTGCTCTGGTTTTAGCTTTTCATATTTCTTTTTTTCTGGCCTCTGGGACCAGATTATCTGGGTTTTTACTAAATCAAGATGCTAATAGTTGTATTTACTGCAGACAGTTATCAACTATTTCTAACTTTTTGAAGGTGAATTGCCTAAAAAAGTCTGAATTATGCCTTTAATATCAGTGCCAACTGAGAAAAGAAAATTGATTGACAGGAAGGACTCTCTCCAACACTATGGTACACAGATAAATAACAGTCTTTTGAATATTTTTTCTTTCGTCTAATCAATCTGTTCCTCCCACCAATTAGTATTTTTATGCTTTAAATAAAGTACAAAAAGCACATGTTGAAATTAAGGCATAACTACGTCAAAGTAAATATGAGGCCATTTGAGATTCGTGACTGAGGCTTCAGCGTGTTTTTTCATGTAAACAAGAGCAAAATCCGTCTTTTCACTTCTTTGTTCAGTGTTTTCAAACAGATTAATAAATTAACCATGTCCAAACACGCCGTGAATTGACTGTATTGTGTATCTTGTGTAAGATGTGATAACTCCGGTGGATTCTGGGAAATGGGGCGGTGAGTAACAGCTGACAGGCGGCGCTCCACGCTGGCAGGTATCTGGGCCAACATCTCCTGCAGCCCTTGGCGTCACACCTGCTGCGACAGCGGGGAGGGAAGAACGCTGCAGAAGGACAAAGTAGGTAGATTGTGTCCTCTTTTTAAAGAATTCGTCTCCTCAGCTTAGCTGGTCGGGCTGCGACGTGCCGACAAACAGAAAAGTGCCTTTCTCCAGTCTTTCCAGTTTGGTTTTACGTCCTGTCACTTTTTGGAGATGGAGGTTTGTCGGGGGTGAAGGCAGCAGAAGGGTTGAGTCTATAAATTTGTGGCTTCCTCCATTGCATTAACCCACCTGTGAAGGTGAAAGATTGTATACAAGCAGAGGACAATATGAATTACAACTAGATAAAGTGAGTATTGTATAGCAGTATTTACTACATTAAAAACTCTAAACAATAATAATAACAGTACACGTATGCACTTATGCATAAGAAACTAAAGTAAGTAGCTAAAGTAAGATGAGAATATTTAGTTTTAATGGGAAACCTGCAGGTGACAAAATTTGTTCCAGAGCCGAGGAACATAGAAACTAAATGCTGGTCTTGAAAACACTGAAAAGTCCACATGGTTCATATCTAACAAGCAACTCATGAATGTATTTTGGTCCAACATTATTAACAGAATTTAAAATATGACTTTTTACAAACAGGGAGCCGATGAGGTGATCTAAAGACTGGCGTTGGTCAGGATTGTGGAGCAGCATGTAAATGCTACTACTCTGTTTTATTATGTGCTGGTGATGTTGCAAGATGACTTAGTTATAAACTTTATACGATAGTTAATGATAAACTGTAGTCATGCAGTGAGGATAAGAGAGTTAGTGCACTATAATAATCTGAGCAGGAACAGCACATAGATATTCAATAGTAGTGGCCCGAGGACGAAGCCTTGAGGAACTCTACATGTGATTGTTGTTGTCTTTGATTTTTTTGATTGCTAAAAGACACAGATTGTCCTGATCTGCTGGAGTTGATCTGCACCAACCAACCAGACAACTCTACCCTCTGTTTCAGTCTTAAATCAGCATTTGATGAGAACTAAAGACCCAAGATAAAAACTTTACAACACCATCATTTTTAAGATGTTTGTTCTTAAGAACAGTAACTCAACTAAAGAGCAGAGATTACAGATTACAAAGATTTGAAAAATATTTGACAACGGCTGTCTTCCTCTTTTCTGTTGGAGCTCAATGTTTTCTTTATGTGGACCCAGATAAGTCAGCAGATAAATGAAATGAACTTCGGCTGAAGAGTAACATGGCCAAAAATCCAACAGATGTGAATATTTTAGACTAATCTGGCATTTCATTCAGCAGCTAAAAACTCACCATTTCCACAGACAAAACATTTTAATGTCATATCATGAGCTGTAAGCGTCTCACCTCTGAGCTGTGAAGTTATCTTCAGCTTTAAAGGTGTAATACAAAGTGTTTTGGTGGTAAAGCTGGAAGATATTGGCCTCTGTGTCGCCTCCCTGCTTGTCAGGTAGCTTCACTGTAAAACCCAGAAGCGGTAAACTTTCTGACGCTACCTTCTCCTGAGGATGACAAAAGAAAAATGATGAGGATAACAAGCAATTGTGATATGCAGTTATTTTGTTTTCATTTATCTGATGAATATTGAATAATGCTGTTTCAAGTGTTTCAGTGTGAAAGCAGTGTCTTGAAAAAGAAATCATACCACTCGAATTTTTTTCAAATTTCACAAAGTTAAAAGCTGCAAACTTTAATTTAAGGGGATTTTAAGTGGTTTCCCAACATAAAAGGAGTGCCCAGTGGCAACAGTATTTCCTGTATATATAATTAAGTCTAAGTACAAATACAGCTGCAGCTAGCATAAAATTATTCACAAGTTAAGATGCCCAGTTAAAGTCCAGACCTCAAAGAATGAGCCTGAGCAAATCTGCACAAAGCTCCGTCTACAGATGTGCAAACATATCCCAAAAAACCTACAGATGTACCTGTAAAGTATTAACTAAAGACAGAAAATATGGCATATGGTGCTTCAAACTTTCCTTTCGCTTCAAATTTTCACAGTTGCACAAGGATATTTACAAGTACATTAATATTTGTGTTTGTAATTTCACTAAATGTTCACAATACGTATGAGTACTTGTGCATGTCGCTGTGTGCTGCGCAGGTTAAAGGGGACTGCATGTTTCCCCTCACCTCTCGGGCTCGGTAGGTGTAAAGCACCTTGTCTTTCAGCAGGAACCACAGTCTCTTCCAGTTCCTTTTGCTCGTCTTGCTCCGCTGCAGAGTCCCGCTGATGGAGCCTTCCTCTGACACGGTTGCCTGCACAACAACGCCAGCTTTTCTTACTAATCGCAACAAGGAAAAACTGCTGCAGCATTCCGAGCGGGGCATTTTGTTCCTTTTACCGGGGCGAAAGAGGCAGTGCCTTTTCGATGTCTCCATATGTTGGGGGGATGAATATTTTGGAATACGGTGGAGAGGGGACGACTGGAGCGGGTCAACCGAGGGCTACATTTGGCTGAGAGCTCGGACACTTCTCCTCCTGCGAAGACAAACAGTTTCCTTTTACCCAAAAGAGGAAGCAAGATATGCGAATGATTTGTTCCCAAGGAGCAAGACGCTTACAGGAATCTTACATTTCCTCAGCTTGATAACCACAAGAGCAAACATGTTTGTTTTTATGACCACAGATTAGGAATAAACATTCCAACAGATTAAGTCATCAAAAAGTCCATTTGGATTTTGTGGGAAAATTGTTTCCAGATGCAGCAAGACGAAGGCAAGTGGACGGTGGATGATGAAGAATATTTAATTATAAAAACTCAGGAACTTACAGACGAACAGCAACTGAACACAAGAACTGGGCAAACAAAACAGACAACTGGAACCACATCTAACCCTCAGACATAAAGAAAATGAAGGTAAATATTAGAAACAGACACAAAGATCTTAATGTAAAAAAAAAATACACTGAAACTAAATAAACTTTTCTTGTCATTTTTTAACCAACCAGAAAAGTCTCTACAATGAAATCACTTTTTGATCCTGGGAAATTGAATAGGTTGAATCTGAAGATGTTCCTCTCATGATAATCAGACGAAGCGGCAACTCATTTTTCTGTCTGAGCCAAATAAATGACAGATTGTATATTTTTCCCTGTCAAGCACCACGTGTGTAGTATTTGCTTGAAGTGACTTTTTAGGGGGGAAAAAAGACTACAGTCTGAGTGGCATGATAGATGGTGTCCTCAGAACAACAGCTATGTGCAGTAATGTCCTAATGAATAAGTCGTGGGCTGATGAGGTGTAGAGCAGCGAGATTTCTGCTGGTTTCAGTCAGAAGTCCAACCATAGGGCTGGTAAATGGCTGTATAACAACGGTGATCAGAAAATCAGCAGAAACTGTAACTTCAACTTGCCAGAATTAGTTTTATAATAATAGTTTATGTCACCAGCAATCATTTCTCACTTTGGTAAATTACAAAATAACTGGGATTACACTTTAAAATCTCTAGGTAAGGTGCCCGTTTGATAGGTCTCCAACTGCTTCACCACACAGTACTTCTGCTGACTTCCTTCTTCTCACTAAATCACATTATAAATCTTGGCCTGATGAGCTCACATTCAGTAGGGAGAGTTTTCTACAAGCACATTTTTCCTAGAGGGCCACTGAGTTGTGTATTGATATCTGGGTTAAGTTCCAGATATAGCATCTTCACATATGTATCTGTAATGAGACCTAAGCCTTAACACAATTAAAAAGCAGATATTTTTTTAATTACCTCTCTTTTTTAGCTCGTTGTAACAGTGGTCACACACTTTGGCCATGCGGTCTTTCATGTATTTCAGTGGATATCTGTTCCTGGAGCAGCTTCGACAAACAATCTGTTGTAACAATGAAGAACAAACATTAAACGATCCCTAAAACACCAGCAGCATTCCACACAGTCAAGTCTTAATGTGTCTAGCCGACTGTCGTCTTCAAACATCTGTATCAGTTTCTCTCCTGATCTACTAATGTAGGTCAAGTCAGAGCTCAGCATTCTAGAGTATCTCAGAGTAAATGACTTACTCTTCCACAGCTGTGGCAGTGGTGTCTGCGAACAGTGAGGCTGAAATCTGCAGTGCAGTTCATGCACATCATCACTTGTGAGACAGGAACGAGAGTGGGAGCTTTTTCTCCCAGAGAAAGCCAAAGACGATCTCTGGTCTGCAAGACATGCAAAACCCATCAGCGCTTCATCTAAACAGACGGCAGGAAGTTACACGTCTCACTGAACGTCACTGTGATGCAGCTCCAGCAAGACGTTCACATACACTAAAACACCCTAACGCAGTAAGAATTGAAATTATAGATATAGACACAGTATTCAACGAAATGTGTGAATGAATGTCACTTTATTAATTACACTTTGAACACTATGGTTTCTATAGCCATGTCATATTTCTAGTTGAATATCTGACCACTTTTTTCTTTGACATGGGAGACGCTGCTTGCATATTGTTATGTACAATATTAGTGATAAATCAGGTAAAGTTTTCATGGTGAGGAAGAAATGCTTTTGCAAAAAAAAAAATTAAATCCAGAAAGAAATTTAAATCAGTGATATAAGGACTGATATTAATTAAAAGTTTTAATGGATGTCCCTTTGTTGGTGGAACGAGTTTTTGTCGTAATTCTCCTTGGATATTTAACCACTTTTTGGTTAGAAATGCATATTTTTAAGCCACCATCTACAGTTACATTCAAATATACACCAAAAAAAAAAAAAGGACTTGTGCATCTAATTATTGGTTTAATTTAATTAATTTTCTCACCTCTCCAGAGCTGGCTGCAGAGCCTCTTGCTTGTTCAGTCACAGTGCGGTTGAGAGTATAATACCAGTCCTCTCTTTCAAGAAAAGAGCTGCAAAAGATACACGCACACACACACACGCACACGCACACACACACACACACACACATTTGTTTTGCTATCTTTGTGGGGACTTTCCATTGACTTCCATTCATTTCTACTAATTTCTACAGCCTAAACCTTACCTTTACCCTTTTCCTAACCCTAACCATCACATACCTAACCCTAACCCTAACCAAAACTCAATTCATACCTTAGCCCTAACTCTGACCCCTGACCCAAAAACAGGGTTTCCCCTCGTGGGGACCAGGCTCAGGTCCCCACGAGGAGCGATTGGTCCCCACAACGTAGCATATGTCAGGAAAATCGTCCCCACAAGGTATTACAAACAAACGCAACACACACGCACACTACTCGTCTGATCTGAATGATTTCATTTATTAAATTTTATATTTGTTATGTTATTTTAGAGAGACCCACCTGGCAGACAGAACAATGGAGATCTCTGACCCCTCGATTTTCAAGGCATTTTGGACATTTGGGACGTTGGGTTTACTGACCTGTTAATTTTTGTCAAAAACATCATTAATCGAATATTAGAATGAGAGAGACGGAGGGGGAAACATGCAAAGAATGAAATATATAGCAGGAGAAGACCTTGAAAGTAAATGTGTGGTTAGAGCAACACAAGACGAGAAGCTGACCTTCAACCCACTGAGTGGCAGCGTGTTCTTCAGTCTGTATTTCCCGTCCTGCTGGGGGAAGGTGTAGAGCAGCACGTCGTTCATCTGAAAAAAGACAGAGCACTCACTATAAACCCTGCAGACGAAACAAGATGAATGAGTAAAACAATTAAAAATGTGGAAACAGTCACCAAGCCAGGTTCAGTTACTTGTGCATTTTCTGCAACTCTCCAATAGGTGTCACTGCAGACTAATAAAAAAAAAAAACTCCTCTACTGGGAGATTTTCCACATGAAAACAGTGTTTGAGTTTTGAATATTGCCATCATCGAATAATCACAACAATAATCTGATCCAATTAGAACATGCATTTAATCTCTATTTTAAATCTCATAAAAGTAATTTTGTAATTTTCCAGTAAAGGAAAGAAGTAGGACAATCATAGAGAAAATCCGGTGTAAACACAGCAAAACCTTTTTGAGAGACATCAAATCAAACACCTTACCTCGGATCTGTTTAAAGTTACGTCACTGCAGCCTTTACGACACTACCACAACATCTCTTGATTTTTTTGCCCCAGAGTCTAGAAACCTAATTTTACACAAACGACCTTCTCCTGCTGGTTAATTTTGCAGTAATTGTTAGATGAGACACTTCTGGGCCTCTTTAGGATCTGGGACAATAATACAAACTTTAAATGTCACAGCAAGACACCTTGATTACTGGATAATTAACAACTTTAGAGAAGCTCTTGACTTTTTTTATTCTCCTGTTTACTGAGATCTTATGTGACACACAAGGAGTCTGCAACCTTTCAAAATAAAAGCCTTTTTCACCCTCAATCTAGCAGAAAGATTTCATTAAGAGCCGCAAATGTTACACAACCTTTTGAGAAAAAAAATACAACTTTGGTTGTTTTGATGAACATCTGCTATAGGAAATTTGTGGTCATTTTTAAAGAATCGCCATTTTATTTCTATTTTTAGGTTTCAAAATAAAGAAAACCATGAATCATTTGCAAAATATGATAAATACAGTTTCTTCGGTTGGACATTGATGTTTGTGATCACTGTTACTGTTATTTTGTTGTGAAAATTCAATGCAGAAATTATCCTATGAAAAAGAATATTAAAAAAAACTGCTAAAATATGCATTAAGTACTGTATCTGTATTTTTTTTACATATTTTTGATCCTGTATATTTCTAGCCAACCTAGAAATGTTTTTAAAAGAGTATAAGCTTTATTGTGGGCGTAATATTTGTGGGCTTCTGACTTTATGTAGCTATATAAGGAGAGAGTCTTACAACTTATTGCCAAAAAATAATGAAATGACTTCTTGAACACTTTCTATCATTGTTCTTACTTTACGATTATCTCAATAAAATGGATAAAATACTTATACTGCGAGAAACAAGTCAAAGGTCTTAGGGAGCTAAAAGATCCACGCAGCCTTCCTTCTGCCGGCAGCAACGCACCGATTCAGGAACTCAACATCCAGAAACATCCTGGCAGGAAACTCCTGCTCCTAATAGCTCAGTCTGGACATGAAAATAGATCAGGCTGAAAACTCCCCACTGTGTGTCTTAAACTTACGTTTTAAGTAAAAACAACAGTTCTGCAAACTGTACAGGTTTTAGTATGTCCACGAAAACAGAGATATAAACTGTGTGTTGCAGCGTAATTGCAAGCAGGAAGTAGCCTTTACCAAAAACAAATGTCGGGGCTGTCGACTCTTCCTGCTGACCTTCATCAGGGTTCCCTCCTTCACAAAAACCTGACAGTTCAGAAAAGAAAAAAAAAACATGGTTAAATCAAACCAGGCACCCCTGGCAGCTCCTCTGATCCTGACAAACGCAGTGCATCTGCAGCCGTCCGGCCGTGTTATTTTAGGCCGGGCTGGCAGGGTATTCCCAGCTCGCTGATTGTGTAAAAGGCCAACAACAAGGGGTGGTGGAGGGCAGACAGGGTGGGTTGGCTGAAAAAGAAAGACTCAGACAGAAAACAATGCTCTTATCAGAGTCATACCCTGCCAGGATGAATTAGGTCCCGTGGGCTGTGAACGCTGTACGCTATGTTGATCAGATGCAACAGGTTCTCCTGAAAAACAGACAAAACAGCAGAGAGCGGGAGAGATGACAAGTCAAAATACGAGAGATGAAAGAGTCAGGAGTTACGGTTGTCGCCACCTGAATCACAAGACAGGACACGTTTTGTTGACTTTGGATCGAATAGAAGTGTTTTTACTTGGAACGTATGAGTCGAGGGTGAGAAATGTCACCTTAGGAACTATAAGGCTGTGAATCACAGGAAAAACTTTAATCCAGATGCAATTTTAGATGCAGGATTTCATGTTAGGTTGTTTCACAAATTTGTGTTTTGTTTCAAACAGTGAAGCATAAATTACAGATGAGGTTAAGGGAATATACTCAGTTTTCTGTCTTTTGCTTTTACACAGTAACAAACGCTTAAGTTTGATACATTATACGCAGGAAATGCACATTTTTCTAGACTGTAGTGTCTTTTTATGGAGCTTATGGACATGAGAAGAAATTAATATTTAGGGAACACAAATAAGTTTTTAATGTCTGGAAAAACATATTTTTCCATATGTTTTATTTTTTCCATATTAATTTGCCTCTGGTAAATGCATAAATTAAATAATATACTATTAGACTCAGTAGAAATCCTGCATGATTATGGAAAAATATTTCATCTTGGTAATATGTTTCTCATATAAATGACACTGACTGGCTTATGAGCGAATCATCCAAACTTAGGTGTTTAACTTTTGTTTCATTTGTATTATATCAATAGCATTTAATCACTTATTGCGTCTCTCAAATATCAACAACATTATTCTGCTGCTTTCACATGACTGAGCATTTTGACCACAACATGAACCAGGACACAGAAGAACCTCGGTGTAGGACACAAAACATGGACTCGATTCTGATTCTTCTGGTTTATCTTATTCATTTCAAAATGTTTCCACGTCTTTCTTCTGCTGTTTATTTGCTTTTTATTATTATTTAACATGAAGGCTCAGCTAAATCTGTGCTACTAAGTGTCACTTCTTTATTAAGGAATGAGGTAAAGCACTTAATTTCACTACAGCAAATCCTTATTGCTGTCTCTCAGAGGTTTATTTGGTACTCACCCCGTGTTTTAAGCTGTCATTGACTTGATCTGCAATGTCAGACATGATCGCTACTGCGGCTGTAAAAGATAAATAAAAGGGAGGATGATCAGTCTCAACAAATTCTCATAGCTGCTATAGGAAGCTTTGAAACTCTTTGTCTGCATGTGAACGGTGCAGTAAGTGAGGAGTCTGCATGTTTGGACTGAGACGTCTCCCTTATCGGTTCTGCAGCATCAGATAGTGTTGCAGCGGCTTGCCTCCTGGTGTATCACACACACATCGGTCTGCAGGCAGAAAGGAGCTGCAGTGGCTGTCTAGTGGGTCTCCACTCCAAACAAAGAAATCTTAATTGGCTCTCTCTTGGCCATTCCTCCATGCCAAATGAGCACAAATGGGTTTGCAGTGAACACAAAGCCACACACGGAGTCATGTAAAGCTCCCTTGGCAGTGGGAGAGGGCGTGAACGGAGCGGCAGCTAGGTAGTTTTTGTTTGTGGTCTCGCCGCGTGTTTACTGTACCTTGGGTGTCTTCGTATTCCTTGGAATCGGGGGAAAGGTTGTTCAGATAATCTGGGTGGAGAGGGAGAAATGATTACTTTCAGAGTAAATTCACCAAACCATCATCTGTTATTGCTATGATAATATCTGTGTCAATGTGAATCAATTACTTTTTAATTTTTTTTTTTTTTTTTGTAAATGACTCACCTGTGAGGAGCAGACGATACTGAGCAACACGCACAATAACCTGCAGGAGCTGACGCTGAAGAGAAACTCTCTCCCCGGCTGGGTTCTGCTCCTAAAACAATAAACTACAGTTTAAAAGAGACACTTCAAAGGATTTAATTTTAATTTAATCAGAACCTATAACGTTTAAATGTTAGATTGTTGTTTTACGTCACCTTTGAAGTAATTACTAATACTTCCCTGAGTGGCCTTTCAGGCCAATTGAATGTTTTACTGAGAATAATGAATAAAGCAGCAAAAGACAAATGAAATCTTTATATTCACGTAAATTAATGGCATCATATTATGTTAAACGTATATTATATGTAAAAAAAAAACCAAAAAAACCACATTATTTCAGGATTTATAGCCATTTTATATGGTAGAATTATTTGTATCTGCAAATCAAACTCATCAGAGGTTACAGGATTAAGAGTGCCACGCATTTTAATATAATTATAGACATAGTTTATTTACTACATGTATAACAATTTATATAAGTGAGTGTAAGGAAATTGCTTAGAACACGGTTTCATTTAAGGTTCAGTCCACGCCTTTGCAGTAAGGATACATTTGTTTGTGTAATATTTGCCTCAGCATTCAGCAGCTTTGTGTTTTTGAGCCACAAACAGCAGCTTGAAAAAAAATCAATCAGATTTAGACCAGCCCAGGTGTGGAGGGGGGGAAACATTTTACCACCAGTTTCACATTTAAAGGGCAAACAAAACAGCCGCTGGCATTAATAAACAAAGCGTTCAAGGGAATCAAAGGACATTTTCAATGTCCAGGCGCTTAAATCTGACAGAAAACTGCAGAGCTCTGCAAAGACTTGACGCCAGCTCTCTCCTCGGTGGTCGATAAAACGTAGAGAGAACCTTTAAAACTCCTGTGTTCATAAACGAGACACACTCAGGCCCACTGGACATCCATCCACAATCCAGCTACGTTATTGCAAAGGACAGGGATAGTTTGTATTATTAGCCCCTCAGGGGGATTAACAACCTCAGCATTGATCTGCAACAGAGGCTGAAGTTACATCAAGAATACTTTATTGTTTTAAGTAGTGAACAGATGCTGCAGTTTTTAAATATCTCAAGCTCTATTTCATAAACTAAACAGAGATTAAGCAAAGAAAATACGAAAGGAAGTGACCCTGTAATGAGAAAATACATTCCTGGCTGTGCTTTTTGTGCTACACCAGAAGTTAATACTGTATGAAAAAGACTAAGTTCAGATTTTATGAACCCCAAACATTTGAAATGCTAAATTACAAGCAAAGATTGTACATTTTGAATGAGAGAAACAGCAGGTCTGACCTCATATTTCTGAACTACGGCTGCAAACGCAGGTGAAGTTCTGCAGCCGTCCTCCAGTAAACTAATGCTTCGATCATAGTGGCCGATGTAAGTGGTGAAGACCAAAAACTCTGCTTTCCTGGACAGGAAAATGTCAGCAATCCTTTGGCTGTCCTCCCTGAATGGAAAGAAACCAAAGGTAGAACGAAACAGAGGAAGCAGCAGCGTCCAAGAGTCTGCTGAGGTGAGATCATGGAAGAGGATATTTTCTCACTGATAGCGTGATGCATTTGGTTATTGAAAAGCAACAAGAATTTACGGGCCGGTTGTAAACTGAAAAAAAAAAAAATCAGTAAATGTAGCACACCTAAGTGCTAATGAATAACAACAATTTGAAAGCTTTTACTGAACAAAGAGGAGTCTGGGTTAGTTTTTGTTTTTAAGCTCAGAGGTGTATGAAGTTAATCAAAATAGGTTTTCTGTGACGTATGAAGCTATGAGAGAGAGCAAGGCTTTATAGATAACGGGAAGGCTAACTGCAGTACAATAAATATGTCTAGTTTTATCGATTTGAGCTTTAAGCTTTGAAACGCAGAGCTGAAAATGTCAGCAGCTTCTTTAAGATCTCAGTTCCTGTAAGGCTCTATGTTATCTACAATATTCAAAACTTAGGTTTCAGTAATTGTAATAATTGCTAATATCATTTAAAATGTTATGTTTGGTTCAAATAAAAGTTCACTCCTACAAAAACATATAAAAATGAACACACGCAGCAGGAAAGTTAAGAAAATACTTTGAATGCTGTTCAAATTTAGACTAAAATACCTCCTGGCAAATCAAGACTTTACAAAAACTGGAAATCGGAAATTGGCCCCATAATTTTGATCGGCGCATCTCGTTTTGCTTATATGTCAGCCAGTTTTATGGGGGGGAGTTTGTATGAAAGTGTCTTTGGATGCCTGACGACTCACCAGTGTCCGATTCGACTCTCCAGCTCGGTGAGGATTTTGCTGTGCAGCACGTAGACGTCGGGCAGCTCATTGAGAATCTCTCTGAGTCTCTCATCGTCCATCGCAGGCTGCCCGTCATCCCCGACTGCAGACCCCACAGCTTTCCGAAAGTCCTATCGCAGTGGCAGAAGTGGAGGGCTTCGTTTAATAATTGAAAAAATCTGGCATGGTGCAAGTACTTTATATTGGACGAGTTTTATAAAAACAATAAAGCCACTTCACTCACTTTCTGAAGCAACCTGAGGGCCTTCACATGTCTAAACACCAAAATAAAAACATTATTTAGTCAGGATTCATATGGGAGCTTGATTATTTTTAACAGACAGACAAACATGAAATGAAACTAGATATTTACACTTACAATCGCTCTGTATCCACCAGCTCTTTAACGATGTAAAAGGCTCTGGATCGACCGTCGGGCTGTAAATAGTCATATAATTAAGTTTTAATTGGCCCAGCATTACAAGTTATTCACTCATTTTGGCTGAGGTTCAACAAATGTACAGTAACTGTCTCCCCTCTTCACAGCATCTCAAAGCGGTGCTTAAATTCCTAATAACTGGGACAATCTTCAAGAAGCCCATTATCCTCCATTAATCTGCCTCTAAATCTTGATTTATGAGACCCTTTGTGCAATAAAAGGAGGTGAAGCACAATCAATCCACTTTTTGCTGTTGTGTTATTCTAATTTCCTTTCCAATATGAGACACCAGGCTACTCAAAATAATTAGATAAATAAATAAAATTTTAAATAAGAACATCCTTAGGTAGTAATTGGGAGGTTATAATCAAAATAATTTGGTTTTCCCAGACTCAATGCTGGTGGGAGCCAACCTGTCGGTCATAGTTGACGTCTGTCCCCACGTCTTCCTCCTCGGAGGTGCGTCCTTGGTCTTCGTCCCCCACCGTCTCTCCCCGACCGTCACTCGTAGCACCGGCAGCCACCGAACAGACGTTGTAGGCTTCTGTGTAGGCACTGAGGAAAAAGACAAGAAGACATGAGGATATGTAGGAAGAACCACATGAAAAAATGGACTTCCTGTCCAGACTGGGCATTAACGTGTCCTGGCTTGGTTAGATGCAGATGGACAGTTTTAAGCAGATTATTCAGATCTTTTGCTGAAATCCATCCCGAATGATTAGATGTCAATTACAACTTAAGATGCAAACAAATATGTAGGTCTACAGATTTCCCATCAGAAATAAAGTCGTCCTGAATTATTTACTTGTTTTGTTTTTCTCTACAAAAATCTTGAGAAGTCAATTTATGACGTGCAATATTTCAAGACAGGATTCAAATCCTTTAATTTTGCTCTATTCTGTCATGTAACAACTGCAGATCTCAGTATATCTTATCAGGGTTTTATGTGATAAAACTGCTTCACTGTGATCCCCCCAAATAAAATCCAGCACAACCACCTAATTGTTAACCAGAGTAAACTTGTGTGTGATTTAATTTCATTAAACCTAAACAGAGAAGAAGTCAAATATTGACTTATGGCTCTTTGAAGAGAACCGAATCACCTTGATTTGTTCAAATGCCGTTAAACTTATACATTTTTTTCCAAGAAAAAGTAATTAAATCTCTATCCCATGTAGTTTTTATATTTTAATATAGAAACAAAATAAAAATGATGATTTAACAAAAAGAATAACAGATAAGTTGCTTTGACAGAAGAAAAATTCCTCTTCTGCATTAGTAAATATGAAAATGAAGGTGATGCACTAACGATAAGCAAAACTCATTGATAAACATTAACCGATGAGAAACAAGCAGAAGAAACTAAAAAGAACAGACCGCACCATCACCATCTTATAAGTCAAGAAATGGCTAAAAGGAAATAAGTTTTCGCTACAAAATAATTTTAATTTCTAAATAGTTTTAGAAATTATCAATAACTTTTAGACTAGTAGAACTGTGAGACGTTGAGGATAATCAAGGAGGGGATAAAAACAATATAACTCATTCGTATAAGTGATTGTATTAAGTTTAGCTGGGGTTTTTTCTCATTAAAATTAGTGAACAAACTAAGCATTCCCAATAAAAGTTTTCATTAATACCTAACATCTACAGCAAGAAGAATATCAGTTCTGTTGCTCTATTAAACCCACTGGTATCATCCTGTTGAGACCTTCATTCTCTACAAACACAGATTTTACATTTGTCTGTGCAATTAGATGCTTTTAATGTAGGCCTCTCTCTGTTCTCAGACATTTAGTCATCTGGGAATAAATCACGTGAATTTAATTTAAACATCAAATTTTAATTTACAGTCCTTCAAAATCTCCCACATTGAATTATCACTATAATAAGCATATTTAGTTTAGACAATGTGAATAAATAAAAGATTGAAGGATTGTAAAAAGCAATAAACTGGTTCAGAAAACCCTCCAGTGACAACCGCTGCCAACCAGAGACACATGTTGGTACTTTATGCTGCTTGCTTTCCTTCTGCAGTGAAACCAAAATGAATATGCTAATGGCTGTAGCACAGTGGGGAATGTAAGCAATGCAAATAAAACCGGGCTTTTAACTTACAGTGGTGTAACATTGTGTTTCCTCCGAACGGATATCCGCCTTGCCAACCCTCCTGCCATGTTTTATTCCCAGTGCTGTTGGATTTAACCCCACTGAGATGCAAATTAGCTCCATACGATTCACATATGTGAGCCGTTTGGCTCTCTGCGTCACACACATTACAGCCTGCATGGCCCATTACTGCTTACTGGAACAAACTTTGAATGAGACACCAGGGGGATGGAGTTAGGGAACTACAACACATGAACACTTTCTATATTAAGGTTTTATATCACTCCCATAGAAACCGCTACTACTCCTCACTCCATTGCTACAACATGAAAAAGCTCCAGGAGGAAGCTGTTCAGATACAAATCACATAAGGAGATAAAAAAATAATGCTGCCACTTCTCCTTAGGCTAAGTTTTACCCAGTGAATCAGACATGGCTGCCAATGGTTTTTAAACTAAGTAATAATGAACTAATATGGTTTCTGCAGGCTAAACCATGCTTCAGTCCAACCAGTTTTTACGGTTCAGCAGAGGCTCAAACAGACTTAAGACATTTTACAGTGAAGTGTTTAAAGTCAACGCTGGATCAGTTCACCATCCGATTAAAAAGAGACCATTCTTCATATAAATGAAGTATCCACATACATGCATAAAAAGACATGCAGCCATCTTTGATCACTGCCTGAGATGAAATCAGATTTAATTCCTTTAGGTGAGCTGGAGTCACCCAGATTATTTGTATTTGCTAAATACGAGGAGAGGGGAATAAACTCTAGGTAATTTTATTTTAATACGCAGAAAACAACCACAATTAATCAACAAATGTTATAACTCGGTTATCAAAAGACTGAATTTGAATATACAGGCAAAAGTAAAACAGCAGATTGTACCTCAGGTCAACCAGAGGACAATGGATATCAAACCTCCCCCTAACTCAGAAAAAAGTAAAGCTGATTAAAAAGTAATTTCACCTTTTACTGCAAGAGTCTCCAGGGATTTGGACACAACATGCTATCTGAAAGGTTTGTCACTGAAACAGCGATCGCCACACGCTGCAATAACCCACCAAAAGTGGCAGGATCACAAAAAACAGGTAAGGCAACTCAAGCTTGTCATGGACATCTATTGCCAAAAACCCTTTTGATAGTTTAACTACAAATGTCATGATTGGTGCATGGCAAATGGTGTGTTGTGTGCTCCAAAGGAAAGTAGCAAAGGAGAGTTACACCAGTATAAATATCACTAAGAAGGACTAAGTATCTCTATTTATAAAGGGGGTCAAGTGTTTCTAATGCATTCTAATTAACTACTTAATATTTTGTCTAGGCTGTTTTAATTTCTGCTTTTGTGCTGAATTTTAACGGTTTTGGACCTTTTTATTATTGGTACTCTATTTGATTGATATATGGTAACTGTGATGTTGGAGGAAAAAAAACAGCTTGAGATAATCTGAGGTTTGTGATTTTGTGCATTATTCAACTGGAAGTAGACACCAGTAGGTGGTGCATTTAAATGATGCTCAAATTGTACTACATAGCTAAAACTTTGCCAAGAAAATAATAGCTACTTTTGCCTGTGTGCTTTGAGTTTCAACGTGTCGTGGATTCAGAGGTGGCATTTCAGATACCTTGGTTGTACTGAGTAATTATTTGAGTTACTCACAGCTTTCTAATTTCCCATACTCTCCTGCCCATTTTCTTTTGACCTCCACCATAAATTTGTATGGTCATGTCTTCTTATTGTATGCTCTACAGATTGGAATGGTACAGATTACAACTTGCAATGTCTTTGATTGGTAGTTTGGGTTCTTATTTGATGTAGTAACCAAATGCAAACAGCAGGGGGAGACTAGAGTAAGTGAGCAAAAGTAAAAAGCCTGAGCAGAGAAAAGAACATATCTGTGGCTCAAAAATGCTTGCCTTTGCTTTTCAGGTATCAGTTTACAACTTACCTACTATTGGGAGTTGATTTATTAACTATTAGAAATCTCACGAACACGTTTAGTCACAAACTGTATTTATTTATTTTTTGTTACGGTTTAGCCACAGTTAGCCGTAGGGCTGTAGTGATACAATAATCTCACGATACGATACACAACATTCTGCTCACGATACAATATATATTGCGATATTCAGCAAATGATACAATTCAATACACTTTTGCAATTTTCTGAAAGATTTTAGAGGGACAGAGTGATTTTGGTGACATTTTGTGACTGGAATAAATTAATGCACTCTTGAGCAAGCATATTTGGGAGGTTTGGAATATGAGAAATCTGATTTATTACAATTTATTTTGTATTTGTGATTTGTTGCTGATGTATTTGTCCTCTACGGTTCTAAGATTGGACTGGTGTTTTAAGTTTGGACTCATCATTCTGTATGTATTTAAATTGCAAAAAGTCAGTACATACACACCTGAGCAGATGAAAGAATGTGTCTGTGGCTCGTTCAGGGCTTTTACATATCCAGGTTGTTATTATATCAGTGTAGTAAAAATATATAAAACACGGTAACTGATTTCAAATTACATATCGGCATATTTATAAATAAAATTTATTACAATTTCTATGCCGATATTGTACTGTTTTGTTGCACATACGCAATAAGAGGCTGTGAACACAAAGAGGGAAGCTCTGCAGACACCATCTGCTCTCTACAGAGCACCTTGAGATTGTATCTCTGCCTGATGTAGCTGCCTGGCTGGAGAAGAGCAATGAGTCCAAACTGCTCCGATTATTATTCATCCTGAGAGGTCTGTATGATATGGGCAAAACAGGCAGGAATGCAGAGGGGGATGGGCACACATCAACACAGCATTCTCGATTATAAAAACAAATAACACCAAATTAAAGAGACAAGAAGCTTTAAAAATCAGTGAGCCAACATTTCTTACTGAAACCGGGACATGAAAAGACCACCCCTACAACGGCATTGTTTAGTCTCCCTCCAAACATGTCCTAACAACACATCGGCACACACAGCCAGAGCCGGAGTTCATTAAGGCCATCACCATCTGGGTATACTGCTTTCCTCAGTTTTTAACTAAAATGTCCATACAAAACTTGTGGGATTCCAATCAAAAATGATGCAATATATTTGTGGTGCCAGCAGGAGGCAATAATGTTGACAATAACGATGTCACAAATCAAAAGAAGAAGATCCTAAATGTGGCTACGCCAAAGCTAGACTAAAGATTCTTTCATGCTATAGCACTTTTTTCTTTCAAGTTATTGACTTCTTGAAGTTTAGTGGAAGCAGTCAAAACAAAATTAGACAAAAGTAGAAACACATTACTGTTGTGGTTTTTTGCACAGATTGTGGAATTGGGAAATGTAAAGTGACCAATTAAACTTTACTCTGCAAAACATTTTACTTTTTACTTCATCAAAAAAAAGAAGAAACCTTAACTTTGTAAGTCATGTATGAACTATGGAGACTACTCTGGTCAGCAGAGGTCTGCTTAAGTGAGCCAGCATTAGTTTTTATGCTCCTCAGCACTGAAACAAACTCATTGGAAACCTGAGATGTGCACAACCAGCTAGCTCCTTTTAATTGGAGTGAAAATAAAATTGTTTACTGTGGCATTTGATTTACCAATCACGCAAATGAACTATTTCCCCAGACACTGTTGAGCGATTGAAGCATAGAATTAAAGTCTGTCTGCCCCACTGTAATGGACCAAACAAATCTCTGGACAGTAATTTTTAATTTTTTTTAATCTGTAAAATTGCATATAAACATTTCTTACTTTTTATCCAATGCTTTTACATATTAAGCTTTCTTAATGTATTTCCTTTCATTTTCATGAAATTAATGGAGTTACCTTGAATTACCTTGTGTATGAATGGTATTATGAAAAGACACTTGCCTATCAAAATGAAACCTATTACTAAAATAAAGCTCTCTAAATTTAGCGGTACTTTTGAAATGCTTATTTATTTAGAAGAGATTAAATAAGAAACTGATATTAGCTGCTTAATAAATAAGGCTTCATTTGGCTGCTTAACAGACAGGCCACACAGACTTGCCCATTTTAAAATACCAGTACATTAGTAGACATGATGAGTGGTGCAGGTGAGTGTGATAAGAATTGCTAAATGTTAAAGGAACGGACAAATAACTGTCATAGTCACTTCACCTTGACGAAACAGATTTGTTTGACAGCTAATGAGTGAGCAAAAAACAAAGGACATTTCTGCCATATTAAAGCAAATCTGATTTCAGTCCTAATTCAGTCAACCTTGTTTACATACCTTTCAGTTTCCTCTTCAGGTAAATGTGTTTTTGTCTCAAATCCTGGAAGACTCTTCATGTCGACATAACCGTCTGTTTCATTTGTTGAAGACAAAACTCGACCGGGACGATCAAAGAAGTTTGCGAGTGGCATCTGTCGAACTGGCCTCCACTGTGGCACCTGAACATTCTCATAATCTGAGCTGAGCGGAGGGACGTTCTCATAATCTGAGGTATCAGTGTTGGGGAAGGAGATAGAGCGGGGCTTGGTGAAAGGAAGAGGTGCAAAAGGCACTCGGGAGCGGTCCTCGAAGGACTCCACTCGGACAACGCTCCTGTTGAGGAAGGCCACAGAGTTCCCTTTCCTTTTACTCTCTTTGTGGAACAGAAAGTGGGATGAAGACTCAGGTGAACCCTGAGGCTTGTTTGCCTGACGTAAATTTAGTTGTGGAGAACCACTCATGCTCTGCCGATCTAGCTCCAAAAGTCTGTTGTGTGAACAATGGCTGGACTCAGGCGAGGATTTCAAAGAGGAAGACTTGGCATCTGTTCCAGACTTATGTTCCGTTTTCAACCCAAATTTAAGTAGAAAGCGCTTAATGGAGGATTTCTTTTTCCTGTTCTTCTCTGAAAACTCTTCTCTAGTAAGAAGAGAGGGGGAACTCTTTGTGATAGGCTTTTTGGTGATATAGGCCAGCTCAAAGGGAGGGGGGATATCCATCAAAGAAGTAGGTGTGGACAGGGCACTAGATGAGAGGGGTGAGCACCTGGAGAAGCTCTCAGATGAGGAAACCCCATCTCTATGTCTGTAGGAGTCATCCTTGTAGATACATAGAGGTGTGTTGTGTCCCTCCATAGACAGGGAGCGAGGGTACAGAGACAAATATTTGGGTTTGGAATAGCTTTTGTGCCGTGTTGAATTTAACACTGGGCTGCTGCTCAGTGCAGGTTGTCCTAGTCCACTAATGTAGGTCTTATGGAGAAATTGTACTCCCCGATCCCCCACAGTAGTGGAAATATAATTTGACAAAGAGTGTGTTCTAATACCAGCAGTCTTGCTATCCAAAAGAAAACCACTTTCGGTGCATGAACTTTGCCCTGGTTCCTCATAAACATGCTCATCTGTAATGTTGAGCTCCATATCACTGGTCTCATCCAGAAAGGGCACGATGTGACCCTCCAAATCCTCGTCATCTTTGAAGACTTCAGAGTCATTTGGAGATAGCAGCTGGCTCTCGGAGAAAGAAGACGTCAGTGAGGTGTCTGTGTCTGTTGGCACTGAGATGGCAACCTGTCTAAACCATGGCTGGCAGTCCAAGTGGTTCAACAAGTCCTCCATTTCATTAGCCTTGTCATTGCTGCCATACTCAATACCTTTATCAGTGTTCATGCAGTCCACTAAATGTCCATTCTCAGGTGTTTCATTGTATTTTCCAGCTGGTACTCCAGTTCTTTTTACAGAGGCAATGCCACTTTCTGAGAGCGTAGCTGTCATGTTAATAATATCCTCTGAACAGATGTAAAAAGGCTCAGTTGCTTCAGAACAAACTTGTTGGTGGATTTTAGGAATGTAGTCATACAAACTAACCTCCTGCTGATTTTCACCCTTTCCATTAATTTGATGGCCACACATCAACTTCAGGCTATTACAACACCAATTTGGATCTGGCTCTTTCTCTCTTCCATGAGTGTCCATTATTCTGTCCTTAAGACATAGTCCATTTTCATCAGAAGAAGACTTTGATGAATCATCTGCAGTGCTTCTGTCTCCATTTGTTTGAAGTTGCTTCTGCTTCACGACGGAGTGGCAAAACAATCTGTCTTCAGCACCAGCAGAAATGTCTCCCATTGAGAGGCCGTCCGCGTCAGCCAGTGCCTCACCTCCATCACAACCTTCAGCATCCATGTCGTCTGTGTCAGTGATCTCCTCTGCCTCCTTGGAGTCAGCTGTGAGTCTGTCGTCACTAACCCATAGCGTTTTCAGGGAGTCCCCTTCTTCTGTAAGGGCACCGTCTGTTAATCTGCAATCGTCCATGTTCTTACTTTCATCTTCCTCCTTTTCCGCTTCTGTGCCTCCACTGTCCACCGTCCCCTTTGATATAGTTTCTAAATCTCTTTTGTCGAATTTGAGGCTACTGAGATTTAAGTGTTTCTTCCCAGATGATGTGTTCATGATAACTTTGTTTAGGCCATTCTGCTTCACAGTTGTTTCGTCACCCCTTGCATCAGTAGATTGTGCACTGCCATTACTGAACCCTCCTTGGTTGCCATTTATCAGCACGTTGACTTTAGGTTTTGGGGCTACAGAAGGTTTAGGACCCCTGGATGCAGAAGTAAGAGGGGAAAGCAGCTTCAGGTTGGCGTGACAAACAAATCTTGGCGTTGGAACCGCTGAAGGTTGGGTGCAGTCTAAAAGAACAACAGGAAAAGGAAACTGTAAGATTATTGACTTTAAAATAGCTTACAGGGTCATTTGTGTGGCGTTCCTGTGACCTGAAATGGCTCAGCAACTCACAAAGACATAGAAGTAAATGGTGTGTGGTCAGAGTCAGACCAGTGAGATCACAGTTAAACACTTTCTTGACAAAATCTGTAAAACTAACTAATTTCCTGCTGGCAATCTGCTATGTTAACCACCCAGGGTAGTAAAAGGAGTTTTGCCATACCAGAAAGCCAACAATGTTTTGCAAAAGTATCGCATGTGTAATGACCCGAAAACAACCCACATTTTCAGTCTCAAATACGTGCTAGCTAAATTTAGGCTGCCAAAGATTGTCAACAGAGCAGTCTTAATATGGTTGAGATTTCTGTTATAAGAACAACAAAGGCCTCTCGCACACACAGAACCAAACAAATGTACTTTCTACAAACTGCTTCAATGTTTGCTTAACCTGAATCCTTTGTTAATGCCGTTAGGACATATGCCAATTAGTTTTAGCTAAACATTGTGAGTTTGTTGGGCTGGAGTGGAAGGATCTCCTTCAATTTTCACATAACACCATTTTTAAATGAAACATCCGTATCATAGTACTCATAGTAAAATAATGCTGTAAAGTAATGCTTAGGCTCCTTCAACTCAACGCACGACAAACAGAAGTGGATACATGAATGGATGGACGGATAGAGAGTTGGCTCTCTGACCATAAAAACCCAAACTCTTCTAAGAGTTTGATTTTGCTGTGTCTGCCGAAGCAGACACAACATTAGCTCTGATTATCACTGGAGGTGCTTATGAGGAATAAAATACCATATTTGACCAAGGACTAATTTTGTAGAGTAACCCAAACTAGACTGTTTTTCATCCAGCATTTTTGGAAGAGAATGTCCATCTTAATCTTAATGGACCACTAAAAAAAAGAAAAGCAAAATTGTGCCAACACCTGGTTTCCTTGGTCAGTCTTTGTCAATAGGATGGCTAATTCCCAAAACTACAGTGGACTTGTTGAAATCTGGTGCTATAGAAAGGCGATAACGCACTGGTAATGAGTAATGCATGCTTTGACACAGTTCCAAAAGAATACAAAGAGGTCCGAGGGATTTCCCTGACTCACTTCCTGTGATTCAAGCCAAAGAGACCCCTGTCAGGAGGCCTTTAGCTTTAAGAACAATACATGAAACAATAGATAAAACCATTATGAACCAAAATATGTCTTTTATGGATCTTGTAAGCCAACTGTACCCCAAAACTTTCAAAATAACAAAACAGTTATTTTACTGAAACTATAAACTTCATCAAATATTGTGATACTCTACTTTTTAAATTTTACATCATTTATATTCAGGGTTTTAGAAATGTGCTGCTTTTTATACAGTAGTAGCAGTCTATTTGAGTTTTAATCGTAACAGTTGTTATAATCAGACGCAAAGCAAACGCTTTATCTTTAACAGCACAATTATGTCTTATTGAAGAAAAAATGTTATTTTCCTGGTGTTTGATTCCGAGTTCAATAACAAATGCAAAAAGTGAAAATATTACAACATATAACAACTAATATTTTTCTCTGATCTTTAGAAAATGTGGTCAAATGTCGGGATGGAAACTGATGGGAACTGTTAACCGAAAACAAACGGGAAAAAAAAAAAATCCTCTCACCTGTGTTCATTTTTGCGCGGCAACCACCTCCAACATCCCGTCCGCAAACGCAGACGCAGCGCAGGACACTTTGCAAACGACTGGCAGCGGATCCCGGCAGTAAACTCCGCTGAAATGTCCGCACAGACGCTGAGTGACTGCGCCTGTTTCTCACCGCTGGCTCCGTCTCCTTTCCTGCTCAGCTGATCCCCCGCGCGTCCTACAGCGCGCAGGACGCGACTGGAAACCAAATGTGGGGACTCGATCTGATAACACACACCACCGCTGACATCCCTCTGCAGACACACAGACGCTGCAGGTCCGGACAAGTACCGAGACAACCGAGAACCGTAACATCAGCGCAAACTCCGGGCTGATAAGTTGTTTGTCTTATGTGCGCTCTTTGGTACATGGTGCGGAGGTAAGAGGGCAACAGTCTACGCTGCAGATGATGGGACGCTTTAATGACGTAAAAGCTGTATAATAATCCTATTAGGAAAAATGACCCCAATTCATAATAACATCTGACTGTATTAACCTTTCACGAAAATCCACCGTGCAGCATGGAGAAATGAAACAACTGTAATCCAGAGAGTTTGTCGTCAGTCTAACACGTTGATTATTAATGGCGCAAAATGAAACAAACAGTTGAATCTATTAAACTCAGATTTTCATACATTTGTCTGGATTTTATGCACTATTTATTTCTGCAAAGAATTTATGTTGAACAACTGAAACACAGAAAATAAATTTCTAATTTCAAAATATACTTTACTTCTTAAAACTATTTAAATTCTAATTATTTCCTAAAATAATTTTACTCAAAATTGATTTAATCTCTGAAACTAGTTTATGTCTAATTTATACTGATTTAAATATTAGACGTAAAATACAATACGTGTCTATTTCTGTTTTAGAAATTACCTTAAGTGAAGAACATCTGCAGCAGCATCATCACTATCCAGAGATGGTCCCACGTTTGAGGGGCCTGTAATCTTACCACCATTTACATATGGGCCCCTTATTAGTGGAAAATAGGCCCCATAGGGACTGTTAGCGCTCAGTTAGCTATGTAGGGTTGGTGTGAGTCTCTTGATAAAAACTAGTCCATATGGATCCAAAACAGGTTTCACAAAATGAGATTAATTTATTGATATGCCTCCTATCTACATAGACTGTTCAGCTGGTTTTGATGAAATTGTCTGTATTTAAAGGCTCCCTTCTTAGAATGCATCCAGAAAGCATTCACCTTTTCCTCTCCACATTTTGTTATATTACAGATTTATTCCATTGTATTAAATGATTCCTTTATGACAAATACCCCATTATTACAATGTGGAAAAATATTTTAGATTTTTGCATATTTCCTAAAAATAGAAAAGCAAAAAAAAAAAAAAATCACATTTACATAAGTATTCACAACCTTTGTCATGAAGCCCAAAATTTAGCTATGTCCCTCATTCTTGAGAAATTTCTACAAATTAAATGAAGTGCTGGGAAACTTCAGGGTTGAGAAGCTCAGCTAGCCAAGTTTGGTGTTAGCATTAGCATCTTTGCTAAAGTAGTTACAGCTGGATTCAAGCTTAAATCCGCTCTAAGTTGGAGTCAAACTTAAATCTGCTCTAATAAGTTGGAATTGTACACTTTATTCCTGAAAGCCAAGATGATACTTGATTAAAAATATTAAATACATGCTATAATCCGGGTAATGTTCATGTGATGAGAGCTAACCAGTTGAACACCAATAACAATTCAATTCTCTTACAAATAAAAGTTTATTAACAATGAACCTATTTTTGCATTCTCTTTTTACAGCTTCAAAAATAGTCAATTCTGACCATTAGCTAAAGTTTGACTTTAGCTTATGCTAAAGTCAAACTTGCTAGCAAGCTGAGCTTTTAAAGCTTGAGAGCGTTCGTTGTCAGTAAATGCATATCTAGTGGTGCTTTTCAGGAAGAGGTTTAAGGTTGTAAAACTTTATTAGTATAGTAACATTTTATTTTCTCATGATAAACTTTTTTTTCTTTTCTAACATGGGAACAAACTAAATAAAGAAAATTATTTTAATAGTTAGCTAGTCTTACTGTGTCACTACAAATTAAAAATGTGACTGATCTATTTGTCGCATGTTAATTAAACATTTTAGTTGTTAAATGTACATAATTTCTACTCTGAAGTGTTGGATAAGATCTACCCAGCGCCTTGTCGCATCAGTTTTATTGACTGGATTCTAGCTATTTGTTTTAACAGAGTGGCTGTGGTAAATAATAGTTCTCATGGAAGTATCCTGAAGCTGGAATAAAGCCCCCCACATTGATAAACCAGCCTTGTTCCCACTGCACACCCATCTGTCTGTTTGATTGCTGCACAACAGGCTCTTTTTTTTATTACAAAACAGGAAACTGCTCTCCCCGTTTCCTGCTCAGCCCAGCTCCACATCCTTAGCAGCCCATGGACACTATTTAACCGTACATTCACTGTGACTCACCAGCACTGAAGTAAAGACAAAAAAAACTGAATTGTGGTCAGCTGGTGAAGATTTATTACACTAAAAACATGTGTGTAGTGGACCACCGCAAACAAACAACTGCATTAATAAGGGCGGTGACTGTGAGGCTGATCGGTGCAGCTGCAGAGGGGAAAAACAGCTGGCGTGTACTACAGGTTGTTTTGAGCCGTGTATCGCATGAAACTATTTCATATTTGGGTCCATTTGTTTTCGGAGAAGGCTTGACCTCATTTGTAAAAGTGCTCCATTTTTACATTAAAATGGATGAGGATGGCTGCATGTTTCAGATACAAATTTCTCAAAGGGAGGCTCAGAAAACCCGCAAGTCTGCGGTCAGAACCACAGTTCATTCATTTAATCCCTATTTGATAATGCAATTTCACAGTTTCTGAACAGCCTCTTCGCTCCCAGCTTCAGAGTTATGCAGCAATCATTTTCACATAATGTGAAGTGCTGTAGATCTTAAGGAAAGTGCTGTAGATACCTCTGTAGTTGCTCCAGTTTTTGAATAGGAGTACATCGCTCAGCAGACACATTTATATTAAAAATCAGACACTTGGACGACTGGGACTGTAAGTGCAATACATCTGAAGCTTTGCTGCACACTGAGGCTTTCCCCTTCAATAGCAGAAAATGATTAATGCATCACACTTAAAGGGCAAAAGTCAATCCCTCTCTACATCAGGCAGTCGGGCCGTGGCTGCTGGCATATGATTGTCATTCGTTGATAGGCTCCTAGGTACAATAGCTCAGTATGATGTTTTTGAAAGTCCTTATAGATTCAAACAAGAAACTTAAACTTTATGGCTAATTTTAGCCAAATGCACCATAAATGTGCTGTGACTAAGTGGGTGTTCAGCTCATTAACAAACATTATGTGGTTGCACCTCTGGCCTCGTTTTTGTTGGTGCAATTATTGTGTTTTCATCTTGAGTCAATAAAGGGGAGGATGATAAATTGTGCTCCGCGGCCCCAACCAGCACCAACAGATCCTCTGAGAACATCGAGCTCGAATTTATTTCGTCCTGGATGAGCAGCAGCTCTCGCATGCAGACTTACGATCACAACGCTTAGATAAGATACAGGTTGTATTATATTGTTGCCGTGAAACATCATGTAATTGTCAGGATTAGAACAAACCACAGCATTTCAGCATCGTGCGCTTCTATATGATGCAGGAGGAGCGGGGATACCATATTTTCTTTTCTTCATTCATAAAAAGTGAAGCCCAAACATTGCGTGTAAGCAGATTAATAAAACGGATTATAGTGGGGTTGTACGTTAAAGTTCAGGTGCCCAAAGCAGAAAAGGTCAGCACCACACATGAATCCAGTTTATTGTTGAATGTATGTACAACAAAGTTTTTTCATGCTAAGCTTAATCTGCATTTGCACAAATCCATGTGGGACTCGGGCATAAACATAATCATATCCTCTACATACAAGGTAACAAAGGACCTTCTCCACGTTAACTCTTTAAAAGCTTTACCACAAAAATATCTTATTTGGGTTTTGTGTACGTGTTCATGGTTTGTTTTTGACATTTTATTTGAAAACAGTGGCTAAGAAAATGCCCAATAAGGCATCAGTTTTACGTTTTATGCTCTGCCACAGCTTGTCAGTTAGATTCACCAGTAGGTCTGAACTTTGACTGGACCATTCTAATGTGTGAATCCATTGCATCACACAGGCTGTGTGATTACGGTAACTTTTCTGCTGCAGCTTCTAATAGGTTTTCTTCCACTTTTGTCCTTTATTTAGCTCAATTCGACTTCTTAACTTGGTTAGCTTTCCTGTTCAGACTGAAGAAGAGCATCTTTGCAGCATGATGCTGCCACCACCATGTCTCACAGTGAGGAAGGTGTGTTCATGGTGAAGTTTTAGTTTTCCATCAAACAGCATTTTAAGCATCTTTGAGTGTCCCAAAAAGCCACTATATAATTCTGATGTATAAATATTTTGCATCTGGCCCAGATCTTTCCATTCGGGTCTCAAACCACAGATCAAGTAGCCAAATGAGGAGTGTGTCAGTCGATATTACAAATTCATTGTGTTTACCCTGTAACAGGTAGAGGACAAGGCAAACATTTTTGAGAAGTCTGACCCTGAGGTCGCTCGTTGTTTGTGGGTCTCCTGTTTACGTCAGGCGAGGAAGGAGAGCGTCTGCTCCTCTCTCCCGCTCCGAGGTGGAACAATAAGACTGGGACTTAAAAAAGGAACTCCATCTTGATATAGTCCTTCCTGCGACTGTTTTCTAGTCTTTCAGCAAAGAGCGCACAGGGTGTGGCCACTGAATTTAAAAAGATAATCCCAGACAGTTTCAACTTCCACCTCATTGTCCTGCCGTTTTACATCACTGAAAGTTTAAAGGGGAAGGTTTTACTTTTACTATTTGCAACTTTGCTTTTCATTTTTCTTTTGTATTAAGCGGTTAACACCTCTGATGAAAAAACTAAGCTTGTGTTTGACGTTAATTTTACAGGAATGACATTTTATTTTACGCCCAGCAGACACGTAGTCAACGTTGATTTTTTTATTTTTTCACTGTTTAGTCTTTCGGACATGTAAACTGTCCAGTTGTTGAACCAAGTGGATGCAGGAACAAACCCTTGTGTCTTGGTGGTGTAAATTTAGCTTC
The DNA here is from genome assembly GCF_051168715.1 of Poecilia mexicana. Classification (NCBI taxonomy): domain Eukaryota; kingdom Metazoa; phylum Chordata; class Actinopteri; order Cyprinodontiformes; family Poeciliidae; genus Poecilia; species Poecilia mexicana. The sequence continues at coordinate 13,953,700 of NW_028263374.1, read as the reverse complement.
CCTTCACATCGAGCTGAGGAAGAAAACACAGCTGGAAGGTTGTTTTTGTTCTTCTGTGAGAATGTTTGTTCTAAGGTGTGTGAGACGTGTGTAATTAAAATTGCGGTTTCCTCGTGAAGCTGCTTTTGCTTTCCAAAGAGTTGAGAACACGGAGGATTTTTAGCAAGAAGCTTATTCAGAGGAAGCAAGTGAGGGCCAAGAATGCGTTTGGAGTGCAGTAAATTAAGGAGCACAGGTAAATCGACAAACTATTTACAGCCTTATGTCAACATTTTCTCACGTTTCGACCAAACGACTGTGAACTGAAGGAAAAATCAGACTTGGTTTAGTTTTGTTTTGCAAACACAAATCTGAAGTGTGGCTCTGATCCCCCTAAAATAAAATACCCTAAAATCAAAAGCCTCCAGTAGAAACTATGATCTCACAATAAATGCAGCCGATTCAATTTTGAGGTTGAGAACATTCTACATTTTCAAATGAATTTAAAGTTGGTGGTTATAACATAACAAAATCGCTAAAAATGAAAGGTTTTAGTACTTTAGCATAGCAGTGTGTGTGCAAGGTTGTCTGGCCCGATGGATTAGGCACAAGCATCCTCGAACGCCCCATAACCTGGATAAAGTTGAATGCGTGTCAGATGAGAGTGTTATTAGTCCTAATTCTCCTCACTTTGCTCAGTAAAGCCTGAATATATCCGTAATAATCTCCACACCTCATCATTATTAAATGAATTGGCTCTCAGTGCCACCAGCTGGCTCTGAATCTATTTGAATATTGGTTGAAACCTTAGAAATAAATACATCCATCATGTTCTTGTCATGTGAAAGCATGAGCAGCCACCTCCTTCATCTGAGCCGGGATCTCACATCTGACTAAAACCACAGAGGATTAACCTGGATTGACCTCGTGTGATGAGTGTTGCGTGTTGCCTTCAAATGCATCTCATAATATGTGTTTATTTGCATGCAGCAGGGGGAAAAAATCCCCCCCACCCCCCAAAAACATTTTCAGCTTTAAAGAGTAGAAATGTAAGTGAAATGACCAAAACCTTTTACAGTTTTTATTAAAAAAGGAGCAGAAAAAACTGTGACAACTCTGCCGCTCTTTATTTAAGGCAAAAATATTCCTCATATTTGTATTTGTTGTACTGGTAGAAAAGTATATTATATTTCCGTAAGGGGCCAACACAGCATATTTTATTCTAGTTTCATAGGGAGGTAAAGGTTAGAATGGCCCATTCAAAGTCCGTTAAATCCTTTTTTGTCTTCACTCTCATGTTCGACTTGAACTTCAGCAAATCATCTTTGCTACATCTATTTGCTGATGCTCTTTCTAACTGGTTGACTTGCTGTTTATGTTAACAGGAGCTAGTGCATCTAACGAAGTGTTCAGTGAAAACTGCCCAGTGCTTTGTGTGTTACAGATTTGACCAGACATAAGCTATTAGATGTACAAAGTAACAATTATTTAATATATGGGTGATATGGGCAGATGCCCAGGGCAGCATTAGAAAGGAGGACACCCAAGAACCACACAAGAAGTAAAACTTAGCAGATAGTTAAGCAGCCTGGAGAACTTTATTATTATTTCTTTTTCTCATGTACAGTGTAACGGACACTGCTTGCTACTGGAAATGTGTTGTGTGGAGCTGCACCGTATTTAATCTCAGATAATTTCCTGTACTTTGATTGGCTGTTGGGGTGGCAGAAGGAGGAGCTTATCCAGGACGCCAATCATGGAAAAGCCACCACTGGCAGTTGCTTTGTTTTTGTTTTATATGTGCGGCAGCCATGTTGAATTTTGACGCTGTGGTTATAGAGGAACGTTTTCCGTTCTGAAGTAAGAGTTTTAACCTAATTATTTCAGTTGGTTTACCCAAAGCATAACTGCAACCCTTTGATCAATACTCACAAGTGATTTATTTTAGGACTGAATGGAAATTATGAGATCATTTGAGATTTAAATTATAACCACAAAAGGATTTTCCTGCCACTTCTTCTCATAATGTTGAAACTAACGTCTCATTCTTTAAGTTTGAAATCCAAAGTTTACTTTTAATTCAGCAAACTGCCATTAATAATGAAGAGGGAAAACAGGGCTAGATTGAGTCTGTTTTTCAGCGACAGCATTAATCTTTTACCGAAGGACACATTTGGATGCAAGCCGTCCCTTAACAGGCGCTGGATCTTACAATCAATACTGGCCACAGGGTTCTGCAGAGAGCGAGGGTGACATCTTTGCTGCCAAGAAAGCTTCCTTCCTCCCTTTACAGCCTCTAATTAAGACGAAGTCGCTAGCTGTCGCATATCACTGTCAGCACACAGCTCACTGTAAAGTTTTACTGATTCATCTTATCCATCTTGCTGACTCAAGTCACTGAACATCTAAATTAACACGGAAAATGTTAGGAAAACCTACATCTTCTTGAGTTTGTCCTTCAAAAGACAACAAGGAAATTGATTACAATTTTTAAAAATCAATATGTGTGAGAAGTAGACAACATTACTCTGGTATTCTTTCTATTGAGTTCAGCTGATAAAGGAGGTCAACTTCTACTTGCTTATATCATTCGGTATGTCTTTCTTTCCTCTTTTTTAACGGGGTTTAAATCATTTTGTCCTGGAGTGGAGATTTGTTTGTATTCTCTACAGCCACATGCTGCAAAGCGTCTGAGCTGAGCGTGGATTCCCCGGATAATTTGGCGACAAACATAAAAGTGTTTTGTAAAGAGAGCCAGGCGGACAGAAATGAGTCAAGATAACTGAAGGTCATTTTGAGTCATGTTGCTGTAAAAACACGGCACCTGTCCTAACGCCGGTTCAATCCTTGTTCTATGCTGTCATATTTAATAAATGAATGTTAATTCATGTCAGTAACACAATTCGCTAAGTGAAGCACATTATATTGATTAACTACACTTAGGCTGAGGTTTTCAAGCCTCTATTTCTGCTGAGACGTGTTGATTTACCACTTGCAGCTAATGAAAACAGGACAATTTAGGTCAGAAAGTAGATCAGAACAAAGCAAAAAGAACATTTTTTTAAAGAGGTATGTTTAATCTGCTAAAAATCTCCCTCCAAAATTTAGGACCCTGACTTTGAAATGAAAAGCAAAACTGACTATTAGGAACGGTGCAAAACTTTGTCCGGGTGAGAAGAGTAAAGTCTTAATTGAAACAACGAGGCAGTTGCACATTATATAGCATACATCTCTTTGTGATGGCTCTTGAAGCAGTTAATTTTTTTTTCTATCGGTGCAATCGTTACAGGTTTTGAGAAGACATGAAGTTCTGCTCTCAGAATAAAAATGTAAGCAAAAGTATTAAAAGTTTTGAGGACAAAAGACATTTTCCCGTTTTCCAACTGAAAATGTGTGCTCTTGGATTATAGCAGAAAAATTCCCCCATGTTTTTCCACCATAGCGTTTCCTTCCACTGAACTTTCCATTATTACCCATTCCGTGAAGCGCCTGCTTCTTCAGCAGTGACTCTTTGTGGCTTCCCCTCTGTTGTGTTATTGACTGTTTTCTGGACAGCTGTTTTGTCAGCAGTCTTCTCAAGCCTTTTTATCGGCCACCGGTCAATTCTCTGACAAACTGAATTTCAGGCGTTCATTAATTTAAAAGAAACCCGTTTAAACAGTTACGGATGAAACATAAGCAAGAAATTAGCCAAAGTTGTCCCTTCAATGTGGAGGTTCAGGAACAACGAGAACTGAGCCGACTGCCAATGAGCCCAGAGCCCCTCTGCGGGTCTTTGTTTAGTTTTTTTTTTTTTTTTTCCTCTTTCACACGGACAAAATTTATGAGGCCATTACGAGTGTGGATGCAGTGTCAACATTACCGCGCTAATATCTTTATCCAGCTTGGTGAGGACGAGGAGGAGGGGTAGGAGGCGGTGGCTGTGAGACGACACACACATGCTCCCTGGAAGACAAACTGTCCCGTAGTACGACACACACACACACACACACACACACACACACACACTTAAATCAGCCTCAGCATCCCAAATGCATTAGCTCCTCACGTTGAGGCTGCAAGCCGGGTAATTAATGCGGTCAAACTATTAGTTTTCACTTAAAAACATGTTTAAGGCAGAGAGAAGCTGGTGAGATTCCAAGAGAATGAAAATCAATGCAGAGCCGCTTGTGGCAACAATCCTGAGATAAACTCAGCCATCTGAGGCAGAGCGCTTATTACGCTGCTAGTGTAACGGCGGCATTCAGAAAAATAAGTCTGGTATTACTGAACTTAATCTCTTATTGTCGGCAAATCCCACAAAATATGAGTGAGAGCGCAGGTTTTAATCCTCGCTCTCTCTTCTAATGATTTCTCTATAAATGTCATATGTTCATATACAGATGTACTCTATTACTGCACACCTAGTAAATGAAAGATCAATTCTCAGATTTGATTGTGTATTTTTATGTGTAGATTAAAACTGTAATGCTTATGAGAACATTGCAGATCTTTTAAATCTTTAGTATTTTTGCTGCCAGTTCCTGAATCCAGTCTCTTCGTTTGCAGCCCGTATCATTTTAACGCATCACTTTGCTGATTATTTACTTATTTTCTTTGTCTCTCCTCCTCTGCGTATTTTTTGTATCGATCCGATACCAAGTAAATACAGAATCAGTAGCGCCAATACTAATGCCGATACTATTTCATTATTATTTTAACACATCATCAAACATCTGAATTTGTGTATTTTTGTGTTTTTTTCTATGAATTATTTTTGCTAAAATGTAGGACAGAATTTAAATAAAGTTTATAGATGTCTACAAAATACTTTAATAATATAATTACATGATAAACAATATGAAAGCAAAAGATATATATGTTTGTTGCTTCCTAAATAAACAAAGTACAAAAAAATTATCGTTTAAGAACAAATCAAAGCAAAATCTTTTTTATGGTGAGTCGAGAAACTACAATACCAAAATAAAATAGTATTTCATGAGGGAATCTGAAACTAAAATATCAATCTGATCACATTAGTATTAAAATTACCGGTATTTTCGGGATTGAAGTATTTACCTTCAATCCAAAAAACCAAAATCTTACCTAGTATTCAAGTGTGCCAATATCTTGGCACACTTGAAATAAGACAAAATTAACTTACAACTTAGTTTTTATTGTCACTTATTGTAATTAGGCTGTTGAATGTGTACATGTTTTTAAATTATCCTGTTAAGTTGCACATTTGTTTTGATCAGAATATGCTATTTTTAATAACTGAATACTATTTTTTAGTCGTAATTCTGTTTTTATGATATTTTTTTAATATTTCTTGTATCTTTGTGTGAATCTACTTGCTTCATTTGCCTGTCACTTTGTTACTGTGAATTTCCCCTCTGTGGGACAATAAAATGTATTTCAATTTCTATTTCTGATTTTACTGTTAGAGCTTCTAAAGGGGTTTTTGAACATCTCTGATGCCATAGGGGCCACAACTGGGCCAGTTTCACAGTATAATTTTGAAAGTAGTTCATTCTACATACATAAACAGATCAGGATTTTTACCTGGAGAACATCTGCAATCACTTCATTTATGTGCAAACCTGAAATCCAATCTTGAAGTTTAAGCTGAAAAGTTTGCGTGTGAATCAAAGCTGTTAAATTTCACCACCACTAGTAGTTAGTTCATGGTCAAAATAAAGACAGAGAATTATCCCCAACATTAACCCAGCTGCCCTGACTTGTGATTGGATCCATTACGAACTCCACAGGCTCTTGTCCTCCTCCATGCGATCCATCTGCTTCAGAGCCCAAACTGCAGCAGGCCTGCTATCAAGCTCGCTGCCACCAGCCTGGTTTCCACGTTGCTGTTTGGCGGCAACGCAGCGGGGGGCGCCAGCAGGGCCTCGTGGCAAGAGGGGTTCAATGGCCGTGATGACATTAGCTCTCATTAAGCTCAGCAACTCATTACAGCGCACCGTGGGGCGATGCTGACCGAAGGCCCCGTGGCTCCTGCTGAAGCGTGTCCTCTCACAGAGTGCAGGTGGTGATGCATGCCACTGCATGTCTATCCACTGATGAGCCATTAAAGGAACCTACAGCAGCAAAACAAGTGCATGTGTTAAGCAGATGACGGAGATAAAGGCAGTAACGTTGTTTACCCTGCGGACACGATTCCTGGTTGGTTAATTGTAGTCACAGGAGTTGAAGATAAATATTCACACCCTTTGTATTCTTTTCAGATGTTGCCACATTACAACCATAAACATATTTTATGTGACAGAGCAGCACAAAGAAGCACATTGGTGAATGTAATTAGCTCCAATGATTCAACACTTTTTTGCTGCAAATCTCTACCAGCTTTGCACATCCAGGGGCTGAAACTTTTTGCCCCTTCATTTTTATTTCATTTATTTGTTTATTTGCTTAAATAGTGTCAGGCTGGATGAAAAACATTGGTGAAATATTTCAGCTCTTTCTAAGATGGACTCGACTGAATTCAAGTTTATTTAATCAAGGACAGCACAGTAAACAATGTTAGAAAAACAAAGCAAACGTTTTATGAAGGTTTTGTAGCCACAGGCTAATTTGCAAATCCAGCCTGGACTTTAAAGGAGTCGTAATGTCATTTTATAGCACAATCAAGTAACTATGTTACCTTCAGTTGTTATAAAATGCTGTGTATATCAACTATGACTTAAAAGACTTCAAAATCTGACGCCTTGAAATTGGCCTCTGTCTCTTTAAGAAGCTCCTGATCTTGTCAGCACTCCGCCTTCAGCGCATCGTCACAACATTTCTCTGTTAACCGTTTGCAACCACATTTGGGAGCATTGGACTACAAAGTAGCTCCTCAATCTGCACAGATAGTTTTCCTCCACAAATGTTCATTTAAACCAGCCAGAAAGTAAAAAAAAAAAAATTGGTTTCATCTGACTGGACCAGTTTCCTCCACATGCTTGAGTTCTATTAGCATTGCAGCTGAGCTCTTTCCGTTTTCAGAAGACGGATTGAGCAGATCTCTGTGAAATGTTTAAAAACAGGACATCCTTTCGTGATCCAACTCTGCTTGCAAAACAGCTGTATGTCCACTGAGTTTACATTACACACAAGTGAACTGGTACTTACTACTTGGGTAACTTCTGAAGGCAATGAGTTGCACTGGATTTTATACGTTGGAGTAAGCAGGGACTGAATACAAATGCATGCAGAAATAGAAAATAATGTGTAGTTTCTCTTCCTTTTCACTGTTCTGATTCTTTTTGTTGGTCGATCAGATAAAATTGCAATAAAATACCTTGAAGTTTGATGCAGGGTGAGAAATTGTGAAAAGTTCACATGGTATGTATGGCTTTATTGATTCTAATATAATAATTTTTTGTAAAATAATTATGTATTCAACATATAAAAGTTTGATTAAATCGGTGAATAGTGTTACGTTTCTGAAACTCAGCATAAGACGGAGATGAGATGATGGATTCAGAGAGAAAACAGGATCTGTTTTAGACTGACATGTTAGAAATTAATTTCTTCGGACATTAAAATCTTCCCCTTAGATTTAATCTGCTGCTGGTATGGAGTCAAAAGCGAACCTAAAAACATAAAACTGTTGTATGTATTCTTGAGTTTATAGATGTAGTCTAAAGTTACACTGTTCATTTATGGTGAGCTTTCAAAAGCTTTATTTTACTGAACTTATATTTGTCTCGTCTGCCCCAGAGTTAGAAATTTATGAGTTTGATTCCCTTTCCCGGTTGACAGATTCAGTCCCCAGCTGTGTCATTGAAAGTCTGCATCATAAAACTGCCTCAAAGATTAAAAGCCTCTCATAGAGGAGCAGGTTAGCTCCCTGCGCATCTGCAGGTTTTAAACATGTCCGATTCTGTAATTGTGCGAGCCTGTTGCAAGAAAAGCAAGTGTGTTGGCTGAGGAGAGCAGTCATTTAATCCGTCGTGCTGAAAGTCGTTGCGTTTTTATGCTACAGAGAGTAAATAAGTGGATTTCAGCAAAATGGTTAACATTTTGCACGGGCTAAAGAAAATGAGGATTAGCAGAGAATCAATTCAGGGCAGATTCAGGCAGAAACAAATAAAGTAAACAAAGGACTTTTTGCACGAAGTGACCTTCAGATGGATTCTTTGACTCCCTGAATCCCACTGGGAGGGAAAGCATTTTATCCAATCAAAGCTTTTTTTATATACAAGATATCCATCGCAGCTTGTTGGATCGGCTGTTCCCTGTTTACCTTTTATCTCTGTATAACTGCGTTAACACGGGACCAGACCCGGCCTGTCCCAGCCAGGAACCCTCAAAGAAGGAGAAGACGCAGCACCAGAGAGAGACGGGCAAAACGTTCAGCTCAGGCTTTAAGCTAGAAAACAAAGGAAGCTTTAGAGATAAGACAATACAATTCTATAAATAAAGCTAAATCAGGTCTGAAACATTCTCCAAATACATTTCCTCCTCTGAAAGTAGCAGGTTACAAATGTTTTTGACTATAGCAGACTTAAAGTCCTAGTTTTCCTGTGGTGAACTTCAACCAGGCTGCCTTGTGCTCAACTTAGAGATTTGACCTCATTGCTCAAAAACATGAAGGCCGACTGCAATGAAACGGAGTGCAGAGAGCTTATTCCTATCGTTCTTGGTGATTATGAGCTACAAATCAAAAAATAAGTTTCTGAGACAATTTGACTACAACACAAGCCCACTAAAAAGGAGTTTTGTTTCAGAAATGTAACATTCTGTGATACTCCATCTGTTGACGGGATAAACCACAAGGAGAGAAAACCACAACAGGTCGTCGTTCAAAATGCTGGCTGTCCACTGTATCCAAACATATTCATGGAAAATTGAGTGGTAGGAAAAAGCATGAGAGGAAAAATGTGCTCAAGCAACAGCTGTCTATTTAAGGCCTCCTCGACTTCAATTAAATTTACATCTGGATCTCCAGCACAGGCAGTTTACTGGCTAATAGAAATGTCTTTAAAGTGGAAAAAATGTAGGTATAAGACAAAGTATTAGTTTTTGTAGAGCTTAAGGCCGCAATCGAAGCATCCTGGGCCTCCATAACACCTCAGCAGTGCCACAGGCTGAAAGCCTCCACGCCACGCCGCATTGAAGCAGTCATTTCTGCAAAAGGATTCCCGACCAAGTATTGAGTGCATAACTGAACATAATTATTTGAAGGTTAACTTTTTTGGTATTAAAACGCTTTTCTTTTATTGGTCAGATGAAATATGCTAATTTTTTGAGACAGGGATTTTGGATTTTCATGAGCTGTATGCCAAAATCGTCAGTGTTAAAACAATAAAAGACCTGAAATATTTCAGTTGGTGTGCAATGAATCTAAAATATATGACAGTTTCCTTTACAAGCGATTACTGTTAGTAATTCAGTGGTTGCACCTACTATCCCGCTCTTTCCCACCGCTACAGTGTGTGCTAACCAACTAGCATCATGGCCTGTTAGCTACTTCCTCTAGCCGCTGCTGGCTCCGAAACGCAACAAAACTCGTCTAATATCTTTTAACACATTTCCTTAAACATTCCTCGAACAGTACCAAATAATAAAAGTACTTAGCTAAAATAAACTTCAGTGTTATTCTCACCTGAAAAACAGCATGCAAATGAGCACACGGGAGACGCAGTCTGTGCTACTCCAACGAACCTTACCACAGGGGCCGCGTTTCATTGGCTAATGCCCATTTCACGTCACAGCGCAGCTACCACGTGCGTGACCGTCTCACAAACACAAGCCACAGTAGTAAACACATGCTAATGTACATTGTGGACTAGCAGACTGGCAGAAAGTTTTTGCGTCAGGACTCGAAAAAGAATGGTTCTCCACTGTCAGTGAGGTATCTGTACAGGCGATGTCAGGTATCCTGATCGTATTTGTGGAACTAAAATTCAGATTTCCAAAATCTGAAACGGAATGCCTTGCTTGGCTCAAAGCTTGCGCACAACAGCTGTGTTGTGCTCAAGGAATAAACCTTAGGCGAACCACCAAGCGCAGATTTTTCTGCAGATGAGAACCAGGAGGAAGTGCGTTCAGACCCCAGCGAAGTGCTGGTAATTTAAGTGAAGCTGCTTAATTTACTTTATTAAAAGATATTGAGGCCACAGTCAGTGGTTTTTGTCACTACGGAGAAAAATGTAGATACATTTATCTGCTTAATTTGTGATGGGATCTGGATTCACTAAACCGCATAAAATGCGACTAAATAGCCGACGTTAATATGATTGTAATTTCACGGATAAAAATAGTACATGACCGATTTTTTTATGTTGCCGGTGTTACGTCAATCCGCGTTTCCCCATCAGATACGGTTCCCCCTTCGTCTTCTTGCCGCTCCGCCCCGCCCACGCGGCAAAATAGGCGCGTGCTCGTGATGAGCACTGAGAAAGCACGCGCGTGGCAAGCACGCGCTTGTTCGGCGCGCTTGTCTGAGGAACTACGGACACCGTGAAAGCTCAAACAACATGTTTCGGCAAAGTTGTCACACTTTCTTCACGTTTTTGCGGGAAACTAATAGTAATAATACTAATAATTATAATAAATATAATAAATATATATGTTATACATATTATGATTATAATAAATAATATATATTTTATACATATATTATAATTATAATACATAATATATGTTATATATATATATATATATATATATATATATATATATATATATATATATATATATATATATATAATAATTATAATACATAATTTATGTTATAGTTATAATTATAATATATATATGTTGTATATATTATAATTATAACATGTTGTATATATTATAATTATAATAGATAGATAGATAGCATAATACTATATGAATTAAAAACAGGGCAATGCAATTTAATGCTCAATATTACCCATCAGATACCGTTTTCCCTGTTTTACAGTGGGGGAACGCTATCTGATGGCCATAAATCTCCCTTCAGATACCGTTTCCTCTGTCTTAAAGTGGGGGAACGCTATCTGATGGCCATATTTCACCCATCAGATACCGTTTCCCCTGTTTTAAAGTGGGGGAACGCTATCTGATGGCCATAAATCTCCCATCAGATACCGTTTCCCCTGTTTTAAAGTGGGGGAACGCTATCTGATGGCCATAAATTTCACATCAGATAACGTTCCCCCTGTTTTACAGTGGGGGAACGGTATCTGATGGAGACATTTCACCCATCAGATAGCGTTCCCCCTATGTTAAAATCACCCATCAGATAGCGTTCCCCCTGTTTTACAGTGGGGGAACACTATCTGATGGAGACATTTCACCCATCAGATACCGTTTCCCCTGTTTTAAAGTGGGGGAACGCTATCTGATGGCCATAAATTTCACATCAGATAACGTTCCCCCTGTTTTACAGTGGGGGAACGGTATCTGATGGAGACATTTCACCCATCAGATACCGTTCCCCCTGTTTTACAGTGGGGGGACGCTATCTGATGGCCATATTTCACCCATCAGATAGCGTTCCCCCTATGTTAAAATCACCCATCAGATAGTGTTCACTCTGTTTTACAGTGGGGGAACACTATCTGATGGAGACATTTCACCCATCAGATACCGTTCCCCCTGTTTTACAGTGGGGGGATGCTATCTGATGGCCATATTTCACCCATCAGATACCGTTTCCCCTGTTTTAAAGTGGGGGAACGCTATCTGATGGCCATAAATCTCCCATCAGATACCGTTTCCCCTGTTTTAAAGTGGGGGAACGCTATCTGATGGCCATAAATTTCACATCAGATAACGTTCCCCCTGTTTTACAGTGGGGGAACGGTATCTGATGGAGACATTTCACCCATCAGATAGCGTTCCCCCTATGTTAAAATCACCCATCAGATAGCGTTCCCCCTGTTTTACAGTGGGGGAACACTATCTGATGGAGACATTTCACCCATCAGATACCGTTCCCCCTGTTTTACAGTGGGGGGACGCTATCTGATGGCCATATTTCACCCATCAGATAGCGTTCCCCCTATGTTAAAATCACCCATCAGATAGTGTTCACTCTGTTTTACAGTGGGGGAACACTATCTGATGGAGACATTTCACCCATCAGATACCGTTCCCCCTGTTTTACAGTGGGGGGACGCTATCTGATGGCCATATTTCACCCATCAGATAGCGTTCCCCCTGTTTTACAGTGGGGGAACACTATCTGATGGAGACATTTCACCCATCAGATACCGTTCCCCCTATATTAAAATCACCCATCAGATAGTGTTCACTCTGTTTTACAGTGGGGGAACACTATCTGATGGAGACATTTCACCCATCAGATACCGTTCCCCCTGTTTTACAGTGGGGGGATGCTATCTGATGGCCATATTTCACCCATCAGATAGCGTTCCCCCTGTTTTACAGTGGGGGGACGCTATCTGATGGCCATATTTCACCCATCAGATACCGTTCCCCCTGTGTTAAAATCACCCATCAGATAGTGTTCACCCTGTTTTACAGTGGGGGAACGCTATCTGATGGGTGAAATGTCTCCATCAGATACCGTTCCCCCACTGTAAAACAGGGGAAACGGTATCTGATGGGAGATTTATGGCCATCAGATAGCGTTCCCCCACTTTAAAACAGGGGAAACGGTATCTGATGGGAGATTTATGGCCATCAGATAGCGTTCCCCCACTTTAAAACAGGGGAAACGGTATGTGATGGGAGATTTATGGCCTTCAGATAGCGTTCCCCCACTTTAAAACAGGGGAAACGGTATGTGATGGGAGATTTATGGCCATCAGATAGCGTTCCCCCACTGTAAAACAGGGGGAACGCTATCTGATGGGTAATTTTAAGATAGGGGGAACGCTATCTGATGGGTGAAATGTCTCCATCAGATACCGTTCCCCCACTGTAAAACAGGGGGAACGTTATCTGATGTGAAATTTATGGCCATCAGATAGCGTTCCCCCACTTTAAAACAGGGGAAACGGTATCTGATGGGAGATTTATGGCCATCAGATAGCGTTCCCCCACTTTAAAACAGGGGAAACGGTATCTGATGGGTGAAATATGGCCATCAGATAGCGTTCCCCCACTTTAAGACAGAGGAAACGGTATCTGAAGGGAGATTTATGGCCATCAGATAGCGTTCCCCCACTGTAAAACAGGGAAAACGGTATCTGATGGGTAATATTGAGCATTAAATTGCATTGCCCTGTTTTTAATTCATATAGCATTATGCCATCTATCTATCTATTATAATTATAATATATACAACATGTTATAATTATAATATATACAACATATATATATTATAATTATAACTATAACATAAATTATGTATTATAATTATTATATATATATATATATATATATATATATATATATATATATATATATATATATATATATAACATATATTATGTATTATAATTATAATATATGTATAAAATATATATTATTTATTATAATCATAATATGTATAACATATATATTTATTATATTTATTATAATTATTAGTATTATTACTATTAGTTTCCCGCAAAAACGTGAAGAAAGTGTGACAACTTTGCCGAAACATGTTGTTTGAGCTTTCACGGTGTCCGTAGTTCCTCAGACAAGCGCGCCGAACAAGCGCGTGCTTGCCACGCGCGTGCTTTCTCAGTGCTCATCACGAGCACGCGCCTATTTTGCCGCGTGGGCGGGGCGGAGCGGCAAGAAGACGAAGGGGGAACCGTATCTGATGGGGAAACGCGGATTGACGTAACACCTGTTAAGATAACGGATAACAAAATAAGTCTAGCGCGACCTGCCGCCCTGACACCAACTCACACATCTTCATTCACAGTCTTACTTGTAAATCAATTTTTCTTTTGTTGGACATTTTGATGTTAGCTTGTCGATGTCTCAGTTTAATTCGCAGGGAAAATCAATAAGCAGCTTGAGGTGACTCTGCTGCTGTCTAGTGGCGAGAAGCCATAATGTTGGCTGGTAACAATCGGAATGCATTATGGGAGATGTAGTTTTTAGTCAATTCATGCTCTAAAACCTATTTAAAGTTAATCATGGACCTATAAAACGCTGGGGGAGGGGGGGGGGCACATGTGGCCCGCGGGCCTTGAGGTTGACACATGTGCTTAATATGATGTAATGTCTCTTTGTTCTGTTATTCCAAGACCAAAAAAAAATTTTACTGTATTGATCATTAATTTCAGTCGCTATAGCTCCAGAAATTTACTTTTTAATTTTACATACTAGTAAAGCGCCATCTGGTGGCTACTTTTACAATAAATTTCCACATTTCAGAAAGATCAAACCACTTTGGATGTAGTTTCATGAAGAATTTTACTTGGAGCAGCATGAAAGATAAAACATTTTCAAATACAGCAAAACAAAACAAAAACTAAAAGCAACAGTTTTCAATGGAAACCTGTTTATTAAATACTTTAATTCTTAGTGAGACTCGGTTTCTATTAGCTCAGTTGAAGTGTTTATGTTCATGGAAGAAGCCCTCAGGTGGAGTTCCTGTAGAAGGACAACATGGCGTCTAAACTCTGAGGCGCGCCTCCAGAAACCTGCTGAGTCTGGCTCTCTTCTCCTGGAGGCGGCGGCTCCTGGGATGGGTACCGGGTCGGGTACTGGTATGGCTGGGGGAACGGAGGAAAGGCAGGAGGAGGTCCTGCAAACTGAAAGGGAGGCGGTGGAGGAAACGGGGGATAGAAAGGAGGAGGCGGTGGATACTGAGGAATGAAAGGTGGAGCTGAAGGTAAGGAGCTTCCTGGAGGTGTGGGCTGTGTAGACAGAGAGGATGCTGGGGGATTTTCCTTCTGGGGCTCAGGTGGTGAAGACACAGCAGGAGGTTCTGGTTTGGTCTCGGGAACTTCTTCTGGAAATGTTGACTTAAAGAACATGTTTGATTTACTCTGATGAATTTTAGCCTTTCCTGGTTTTGGTCTTTTGTCATCAGCGAAGTAAGCAGAGGGAGGAGCAAACTCAGAGTCTCGCTCATCTCTGCGTCGAGTTTTCCATTCGCTAAACATGAATTCTGGGAAAAAGAAATACAAAAAAAGCAAACAAGAAGTGAAAACTTCAGCAAATTCAAAGATCTTGAACTTTACGGCAGTACTAACATAAAAGATTAAGTTGAAGAGTTTGTGAACGTACTAAAACATTTTTAGAAATTATTTAAAAATGAAGATGCCTTCTGAAGCTAGTTAGTTTTATTACCCAATTTACCCACAGAAACATTAGATCCACATAAAAACATTTTAAGTTGTGGCCTTTTATTTAATGTACAGCTTGATATTGTTAGCTAAAAACAGTTTTTCCCTTGCATCATATTATTGGACAATTCTTATTACATTCATGATTTACTAACGTAAATGTTTTCTTACAAACGTTTAAATAACGAGGATTACCTTTGCCTCTGTCCCATTCTCTGATATGAGGGACTCCGGGTTTGGTGTCCCTCCTCTCCTGGATCTCCACCTCCACCCTCTTCAGAGTGCTGACCTCTGGCGGCACGTCCGGCTGAGGGATCGGTCCGACTGGCTCATCCTCCTCTTCCTCCGCTGGAACAAGTGATCGACAACAATCCTTCACTAACATGTCTGTCACAACCAAAAACGTAATGTCGACTTCACTGCAAAATATCTAATAGTTCAGTGAGTAACATATGCCGACCTCGATTTTCTTCCTCCTTCTCCTCTTCCTCGGTGCCGTCCAGCTTTGCCTTCTTCATCTTCCTCTGCCTCACCTTGGCCAGTCGAGCCTGCAGGACGGCCTGCCTCTTCTCTTTGAGCCGTTCTCTTTTCGTCCGCTGATCTGTCGTCTAAAGGAGAGAACGGATGCAGCGGGAAACATTTCACATTCAGCACGGACCAGCTCAGTTGACTGGTCTGCAGTATAATCAGAAGAAATAACTTCATGTCCCAGCATATTGTCAACTGGTGTTGATTCCATCATGAGGTTTCTGTCCTTCCTCATGGGACAGGATGTTTAAATGCTGCTTCTTACACGCCTCATGGTTACAAATATCATGCGTGTGTTTTGTTATTCCTGTTTATTGATGAACCCACCTGGTCTCTGAGCATGTCCAGAGTTTCTCTTTGCTTCCTGCGCTGCTCTTGGTCCTGAGAGAAAGCGAAGTAGCCCACACCGAGCTCTCGGGCCTCTGAAATAGTTGGGAGGGGGGGAATAAGAAGAAAACACTTCAGCACCATTTCACATAAAATGGAACTTCAAACGTCTTATTGTCCCAAATGGGAAACTGATTTGCTGCGCATCAGATGCAAAGTGCATTAATGCAGGAAACGGGTATTGAAAGTTTGCCTGAATCACTGCGGTGTTGGCAGGTTTCTGCTCACCTTGTGCTCTAATGTCCTCGTAGTGGATGGGTCCAACCGGCCTCTTCATGGCCTCCTCCTCCTCCCTCTCCCACTCCTGCCGCTGCAGCTCTCGACGCATGTCCTCTGAGAGTAAGGTCTTGTCGTTCGGGATTATCCTATGGAGCGCAGCAGCAAGGCATCAATAAACAGATTATATGGAACAAGAAATAAAATATACAAAGACGACGCCATAAAAAGCTCAACTTGATATGACGGCACCTTATTGAAAACACTTCCCAAATTAACTTCATACTAGAACTGCTGTCTTTGTTTAACCAAAGGAGAAACCAAAACGTGCTTCACTGATATTCACCTTTTAAAATGTAACCCTAGAATGTCCAATGACACCTTCTACAAACTATCTGATCTTTTTATTTTTAACAGAAAAACAGGAATAGTTTCATGCAGCTTTATATGATTGATGTTTATTCGTCTCTCATTAGGAGTAGACAAAAACATGACCAGTCTCCTCCTCTTCTTTTGTCTTTATGTGCTGCCTGAGTGGCTGATCTCTCTACATTGTTTACCCTTTTCCGTTAAGATCCTGGTCCATTTTCACAAAGTTTGGCAGATCTTTCTTCATGCATCTTCTAGACCGTCCCAAAGCATCCACATAATCCACCCTGAAAAGACACAAATACCATTTACCGTTATTTTACATGATTTGAAACGCCACGTTTGACTTGAAATTGTTAAAGATTTGACAAACATAAGTTAGTTTTCTCAGCTTGATTTTTTTTTAACATATAAAACATGAACCCCATAAATGATGCAGTACGCAAAGATAAAACTTTCTTCGCCCAATATAGAAAATCAGACATTACCATTCCTCATCTGGATTCTGGGGAGGAGGGATGGGTGACAACCTGGCTTTATCCTCATCCTCATCCTGCATCTCCTTCTGTGCAAGAGTTTCTCTCTTCTTGTTGATTATCTTCTGGGTGAAGTCAACGAGGTATAGTGCCTCCGTCTCTTCATCTGGCAATTAATAGGAGAAGTTCAACCCAAAGCCACTGCAACCTTTTATTACATGAACAGTGCTTTGAAAAATATCCATATTATCCATATTCCCACAACTGTATGTCTTGTATATGTTATACAAGTACATGTAAACCATGCAACATAAGGTCCAACAAAGCTAGTTTTGGTTGTCACATTTAGTGTAAGAATGGCCCAGTAAAAGTCCAGATCTAAATCCAGTTGAGCGTCAGTGACGTGACTTGAAAGTTTACAGAAATTCTCCATTTAACACAATAGCTCAGATTGCCATCTGTAAAAATATTTTTAAAACTGTGTATTATCTGCACAATTACGCACTACTTTGTGTTGATCTGTCATAAAATCCCAATAAACAATGAGGTTTAGATAATTATTAGTTTATCCGGAGTCTGTAAAGAATCAACCTGGAAAGTCTCCCTTTGTCATCTGGTCATAGAGTCTGGCCTTCTCTTCCAGTTTACGCCTGTGATGGGTCAGAAATCAAAAGTTAATCTTCTTGTCTGGTTGAAAGCATTAAGTCTTTCTGTGAAGTGGAAGATGAACTCACCTGGCTGTATCCAGAGTGACCTGCTCCTCTGCCAGCTGCTCTGCATCCTTAGCAGCTCTAGCTGACACACCAGCGTTTTGCTTAATAAAGATGTTAGGTTTCTGAACGAGTAAAATAAAGAGAAGGATTCAAATATGTCAGCATCGCCAGAAAACTCTTTAATATTTCAAGAAATTAATTAAGGTGTACCTTAGAGGTGACTTTCGTCTTGAGTCCAGCTTCAGCATTTTCCTGCCCGAGTTTCTCCCGTTTAAACTGTTCCTGCTTTCTGTAAAGCTCCGCTTTAAGGTCCACCAGCTGCAGAAACGTTGAACCAATTAATGTAGCTTTTTTTAAAAATAAAAGTGCGCATATCAGTCTATAGTTGGCGTTAGCAAGGCCCTAGCTAATCGAAGTTGTTTTTATCGTTTACAAAACGCCAAGCTTCATAACAAAAGCCTAAATGACTAATTATTCAATGTAGACGTCGATTAACTTACCGACGAAGCTGCTACTTCAAGAGTTTTCTTCTTTTTATCCATATTAACTCTATAGTGGACCATATACTCTACTGCTGAGTTACCATTAGCATAGCCATGATCCAACTCCTTCTTCTTTGCTAATATTCTTTATCACTAGATGCCTGCCGCTTGTCCGCCATCTAGTGGACACGTCCTACACTTACACTTTCTAGAACTACGTGGAGGACATCTAAACGGTATAAAATGTTCTAAAATGTTCGCATTAGAACTTTTTCAGTTTATTTGCAACCAGAAGTTAAATCTGGGTTACTCTGAAAGAAAACATATTAACATATTATTAAACATTATATGGCATATATAGGCCTAGAATTGCTGAAAATATGTAATGCATTGAAAATATATTATAAAGAATATGAAATTATCAATTTTGAGTGTTTTGCCCAGAGTTTAGTAGAGGTTTACAGTAACAGAGAAAAAATTGTGTTGACAATTTTGTTTTCTTCCCAAAATAAGTGTGGCCTTTTCCTCACAAGATCAGAGAAAGAAAAGCCTCATTATGAATCCTGTTTATATCTGGAACATTTGAAAACCTGAATCAAGCCTCAAGTCACTCTGTTCCCTTGTTAAAACAAGGTTATGATGCTACGTTTTATTTCAGCATATCAGAAGAACATTTTAAATCCTGAGCAAACAGCTCAGTGTCTAGTTTGCAATCTCTCCTGCCTCAGGATCCAGTGATGCTGCTGCAGCCTTGCAGATAAGGCTGATGTATCGGTCTCTCTCTCTCTCTCTCTCTCTCTCTCTCTGCTGCAGCATTACCTTCCTCTCTGGAGCGATAGGATCAACAGCCAGGACGTCATGTCAGACAGATTGTTTATTTTTGCAACTGGTTAAACATTCAGTCTTGTGCTGCCAAGATATGACGGATCAGGTCCTAGTAAACTTGAACTAAATGTTTCTGTGAGCCATGACAGAGGAGGACGCGTTACATAAAAGGTGCAAAGCAACTTTTAAAAGAAGTTTTATGTTCAGGCAAAAGAAGGCGAAGAAGATCTTCAAACTCATTTCCATTTCTGACCACATCAAGATTTTGAATGTCCTCAAAGGGATACATGTGACAGGGTTTATTAATAAAATTCCCTTTTAAACTTAAAATATTATAAACTTCTCTGAAACAAACATTTAGCAATTAAGTAATTTGGTGCAACACAAATGAAACCAACTTGATTTGATTGATAAAGTTAGATTTAGGCACTCGTATGATATGTTGAGGTTTTATTTTTGTGGCCCTCTGTTCCCTTTCCTTCCACTACTGTGTTCATTTATCACATAAAAACTTAAATTATGTTAAAGTTTGGGATTGTAATAAAAAAATGTGGAAGTAAAAGCTCTGTGAATATTTTTGCCAAGCACCGTAGCTTTTTAGGCTGAGAAAAAGTTCACAAAATCTTGTGTACGCCCGTACCTCTATTCCAGGAAAAAGTAGCTGAATGACTATTTAGCGTTAATTTGATTCAGGGGAGCTCCATTTAGCCAAATATATTTGAGCAGCTTCCAGGATTTTACTCTGCACTTTATCTTGAACGTTTAGTGCTGCTATTCACTGTTTGTTAGGTTTTTTTTTCTTATATAAAAAGTCAGGCAAAGCCACCAGAGACAAGAACATGAATGTCTCTTATGGATCCAACGTTGGTAAACACTTTTGTTTCAGATTCACCGGCTGGTCACAGGCTGCTCCGACGTCCGTGCTGAAGCCTTCAGCAAAGTGTGCTCCGACCTACATTCCCTTTAAACCGTTCTTATTAGGAACAGGAACAAATGGAGGACGTATGTATTTGAACAGATCTCTTCTCAAACCCGATGCACAAGAAGAAGACTTTGCCATTATTACACCGCTTAAATGGCAAGCCGGCCTTGAGAAGAATCAGACAGGACTAATCGTGTTCAAAACAAAAAAGCACTTAGGAACAACCGTGCGGGATGACGAAGAGGAGGTTTTAAAAACAGACTAATGGACTGTCTGTACAGGCGCCTCCATCTTCGCTCATGCTGAACTCCGAACGTGCTTCCTCCACCTCACGCTCGCTTCACCTCACGCTGGCTCATGACTAATTCGAGTGAAAACACGCCTGAGAACGTAATAACTCTTAAAGGCTTTTAATGCATCTCCACCACATTAAACCAAACTACACTGCACAGCAGGCGGACGACATAAACATGCAGACATATTAGAACAAATAATATTCGGCACCATGGAAAACAATAAAACTTAAAACTGCTTTTGAGTTAATTCGCGTAAACAATGACATAAAATACAACCAGGTGAGGCGCGTACAGCGTCTTGTGTTTTTTGTCTTTTTCTCTTAAAACATTTATTATTCACTAGATCCAAAAGTGAGTATTTCGGTTTTAAAAATAATAATAATAATAAATTGCTTCTTCAAACTCCAACATGTGAGCTTGTTGGATTGATAACTTTAAAACAAAAATCAGTGCCGGGTGTTTCATTAGCAGAACACATTGAGGATTGACCATACCGGTTTTTTTTTCTTCTTCCTGTTTTGTTTTGTTTTTTTTGCCAAGTGTTGACCTGTGGAAGGATCAAATGCCGTAAAGCAGAGCCGTGTTGTTTCGGATGGTGCTGAGCACCGTGGCCTCATCTTCCCCCTTCAGCCAGCTCAGCTCATGTAGCGTATGGATGCCCATTCCTGGGTGAGAAAACCGGCACACACCTTTGCCAACCTGTGGGAACGGAGAACCAAGCAGATGAAAACAGTAATGGTGAAATGAAGGGCGACTGGTGCAGGAGAACCTCTGCATTGTGGGGAATAGTGTGGAAATCCACCACAGCATATCGACAAACACCTTATAGCCTGGCAAGGAGGCAATTTAGCCATTTGTTTCAGGTGTGTGAATTAAAAGTTTCCTAAATTTGCCAGCTTGAGGCCCTGTAGTGACGAAAAAAAAAAAAAAAAAAAACAGCTTTAAGACGCTTCCCTAGACACAAAGATAAAAACCGGATCATTTTAGCACTCTGTGCCTGTCGCTTTGCTCTCCAAGGAGGAGACGCCACGTTTGAGTTTTTAATAGTTTGAGTAGCTCATATTGTTTTAATTTTCTTCAAATACGATGTCACAAAAATCATTAGAAATGTTACAATTACCATTCTAACCTGTATTTTTCACAGACCTAGTTCAGGAAGACCCAGCTCTATCAAAGAGTTTAACTTTGCTTTACTTAACATCTTCTTCCAACCTTAAAGTTTTTCGTCCAGCATTTCTTCACTTAACAGCCGTGTACCTTCTCTCCTCGTAAGGAACAACAGAAAAAAAAAAAAAAAAGAACTCGCATGACGCTAAATCTGCAAATGAGAAGCTGCACGGCCACGGTAACAGAAATGTCTGAAAGTACGGACCATAAATGTTCTTTTTTTATATTTTTTTAAGACTCCTTAGTCCTCGGCAGAGACATACCTGTCTTGGCAGAAAATACGGTGCATCCGTCTCCAGGACGATACGGTCCAGAGGGATCTGGCGAACTGCGTCTCGGGCTTCCCTGGCCCTGGTGTAGGTGATCAGAGCTGTGAAGCCCACATACAGGTTGGGGAACTCTGTCAGGAAAGGCTCGATCACAGAATAACTGTTTGTGAAACAGTGTCTGGAAAACACAAGCGTGTTTAAGAGATTTCTCATATCAAATGCACGTGGAGACATCCATATTCAGAGCAGCTCTTCAGATTTTACAGCTGAAATGTGCAAACGTTAATATTTTTAAGGAATACTAGATGAAAGGAATCTAGCGAAATAGTTACCAGGAAGGTCGTTTGGACAACCCAGCTCTACCATTTAAAAGTCCAGAAATTTCCGTTGTTAACTTCCATGCTGGAAATCAGTAAATACTCACTACTATATTTACTAGAGATGAACAATAAACAGAATCACAACTCACAGCACTAATTTAGCAACCATAAAAGACTTCCTGGACTGTATATCAGAAAATGTTGTGATCTCGTAAATACTGCGATGATGCCATCAGGTGTGACATATGCTTCTTTCATCTTTTTTCCATCTGTGCTTGCATCACTCTGTGTAGCATTTTAATTCATGCCCAGTATAAAACATCAGTCAAACATCTACTTCACTTCAGTCCTTTGCCAAATCGGCACTACACAAGCTGAATTCGTCATGGTGACATATTTGTAGAATTAACCTGTATGCAATTTTTGGTAGATCAAAAATATTTCAGGTGCCATGCATTCGATTCCTGCTTTCTAGTATATTTCTCCAGTTAGATGGACTGTCACCGTTTCCTCTTATCTCCACACCTGACATAGGTTGACATGACTGAAAGGGGAGAGGTGGAAACTAATCCTGTTTTGTTTTTTTTTTAATATAGGAAACAAGATTAAACTGCTACGGCTTTCTCCTCATTTTAGCAGCATTAGCCAAGAAAAAGTGGAAAGGAATTAAATGGTAATTGATGAACAGACGCAGAAACAAAATAACGTCTGAAACATAGATGGCTAGAGCGAATTTAAGGAGGCTCCCTCACCTGTGAATCTTGTAATCTCTGGGCACGCACTTCTTCATGATCTCCAGCAGGTCGTCGTCCGCGTCCCGGCAGTGGATCACCAGAGGTTTCTGCATGGCCACGGCCAAACGCAGCTGACGCTCAAACACCTGTCCAGAGAAGAGTCGTTCTGCACATTAGAGAAGCTAATCTACACAATTTATCACGTTTGTTTCGCCGCGGAGAACTTAACTTAGCGCTTACTTGTTTTTGCCTTGAAGAGTCAGTAGAGTTTTTGTGGGAATAATCCAGGCCCATTTCACCAAACGCCACCGCTTTTGGATGCCTCATTGCCATTAGTATGTTGCTTTCCTGAGTGTTTGAGTAGCCCTTGGCGAAATGCGGGTGGCAGCCAAACGCCCCCCACACCATGTCCTCAGAAAGCAAACCTTCCCACAGGGCCTCCTTCGCCATGATGTGCGGGTTGCAGAAGTCTGTAATGCAGCCTTGAAACTCGGGACTGAAGCTGCTGCTGTAGGTCTGCCTGAAGCGACCGAACGTCCCTCTGAAGCCCAGCTTTCCGTAGAGCATGTCCAGATGACAATGCGTGTCGATGAAGCCAGCCTGGACGTTGCGGTCAGGGTAATTGGTCCACAGAGGGTCAGCCCCCAAGGATAACCTTCTGGCGGATGCGGAGCCGTCCGATTCGGAGGATGGAGGGAAACGCATAGAAGAGTAACAGTCACTTTGTCTCCGTGGCGCTGCAGAGGTCACGGAGAGGTTACGTACGCTTTCAGTTGAACATAGCGGCAAAGAAAATGGATCCGGTGAATTGGCCTGGACAGATGACGGGAAATTCTGGAGTTCAGCTCCGAAAGGATTCAGAGGCTCCAAGTCTGGTTGCTTCGGCTGCTCAAATGAAATATAAACCGTCCTCTTCTCTGGCAATAAATACGACTGCGTGTCGTCAGCAGCTGTCTGCACAGTTGCAGCGTTTTCGATGGAGGGTGAAACAGAAGCCAGAGACGTTGAAGTTAACGCAATCAAATTTTGCAGGCTGTTCTGTTGCGTGGGAAATTCAGAGTCCGAAATAAACTCCAACTGAGGGACTGACGGTGAGCTGTCTTCAACTTCAGCCTCATCCTCAGGGGCAAAAAGTTCCCCTTGGGGGGTGGTCTCCACAAAAACCAGTTCCTGAATCAAATAAGACACCAGTGTCACTTCTTCATGAGATTCTCACAAGTTAGATAAAATCCATCACATTTTATACTCATGAGTTCCTGATAAGTTAATCAAGTACTAAATTAGTTGACGATTGTTGCAGGACTCAACTAATCACAGTTAATCTGATTAATCCTTCAGCCCTAGTTGTAAATAATTTGACAATGTGACGTTAATCAACTACAAAATAAAAAAAACTGAGTTGATAATACACCACTGCATAGTTATTTGTTATTCAAAAAGATAAGACAGGTTTCCTGGAAACAGCAGACTTACCCTTGAATATATTTTTGGCTCTGGGCTGGAACTTTGTGATTGTGTGTCCTCAAACACCCGAACAGGAGTGCTGTGACCCTCGCTGAGGGACCCAACATCCTCGTACTCGCCAGGACTCCTCACGAAGCCGATTCCATCCACGCTGCTGTCAAAAGGCTCAGCGCTTTGCTCTACAGTCTGTGCAGGAACAGATGCCAGGGGTAAAGAGCCACTTTCGGCCGCGGGGCTGGGGACTCCGGTTGAGCCAAGCCTGGTTCTCGTCTTGCCGATGGCTGCAATCAGTGCCATCCGGCAGATAGCCTTTGACCCCTCCTCCGGTGTCCTCTCCTTCTTCTTCAAGATGAACGAATGATGTGAAGTTGGCAGAACATGTTGACTTGTTGGAGATTCGTCTTGCTGGCGTATTTCTGCTGAAGGAAGACTCTGAGCGAAATAAAAATAAAACTAGTTTGTTTTGTTTTTGTAAGCAGACTTAAACTAATCTCATCTCCTCTATTAGAAACACAAACCTAAACATCCATAAACCAAACGATCACAATTAAAAGTCAAGTACAGCACAACAGAGAATAAATTACCTTAATAGCTTTAAAAGTCTCTGAATTTTTCCTGGAGAGTTTTCTCAGCTTGGCTTTGCCTGCAGATGGCACACTTTCACTAACCACCTCCGCTTTTCTTTTGGGCGTGTCCAGACTCAGAGCTCCAAGGCGCTCCGACCCTGGAGAGTCACTGAGGGGGAAACCACTCATGTCTCCATGGCTTGGCTTACTGCAGTCTGAAGGAGTGTTACAGCTAGCGTTGCTCTGACCGGCTTCTCTGGGCAGCGTGGCAGCAGTCTGTATCCACTTGAAGGACACCTTCTTTCTGGCGTTGTCCATGTCGTACAGCCGATCCTAAACAAAACGGAACAGAGCTTTGAACTTCACCTTATAAACACTTTGGAAAACATTCTGGAACTTTTAGCAATCTCAAATGAAATTGATGTACATTGGAGGAACTTTTGTTTTCATTTTTAAAAAAAAGAGTAACCAAATATTATCTCCTTTGATAATTTTCTTGCTGCAATGTGATTGTTGACCATTAATTGCAAAATTAAATAAAGAATCCCTCATAGGTGTTAGTTTTACCACCTTATGTTGTCAACCTACCTAGAAGGGGACCTATACAAATACAATTTTGCCATCTAATTATTAGTCAGACATTTTTCTAAAAAGATTTGTTTGTACACATGCACATTTAATAAATTACAATGCCACATATCCTTACACACCATTTACGTGGGAAGGTTTTCAGCTGGGAGCATTTAGAGATTATATATTTATGTTCCAGATTTACAAATCCCAAAATGTTTTATAAAACTTTATTGGTAAAACTATTTTAACATGATTTATATTCCGCACCTCCTACGTCATTTTTCGCGACCATGTGCTTCTGTAATCTGATGTAGTGTAAAAACTACAATAGTTACACTTCAAATCGGATTAGATTATTCTACAGGAATATATGAATATTTAAAACCCGGTTTGTGACTTGTGAAATTTTTATTTGATTTGAGAAAGATCAACAAATGGAAATATTTCGTGCTTTTTGGGGGGTTGGGGAGGATCTGGACCATATTAGACCTAGTGCAGCTCAGAAACAACAATACTTTGAAAGTGTTGTAAAAGCTCGAGTAGCTTTTAAACTAAAGCAAATCAAGTACGTTCTGAATACATGCACTGACAATGAGGTGAAATCGCCCTTTAGCCGTTTCCCGAATCAAAACCTACAATCCGAAGCCAAATTAAAGCTGTATGTTAAAGCCTCAGAGCAATAAAAGCGGATTTAGATCGCGAATTAGCGCCTTCATTTTTTAGCAAACTTCCATAACCGCTTCATACAATCAGCAATTAAAGGGTTCGAGCACAAAAACTACCGGAATTTCCCCATTATTACTGTAGGTGAAGACTTAATTTTTACGCACTCTTATATGAAGAGATAAAAATACAATTTGTGAATTTGGCGCCATTTAGAAATGAAGAGTTTAATTACCTTTTTGTAGCGACAGAAACGATTTAAACTGGGCGGGAGGTCAACGAACGTTGGCGGATTGCCTATCGGTTTGCTGCCATCTGGACTACACAGTTAGACCAAAATGAAAACTCCGTTAAAGAAAGAAAAACTTTAGATGTTGTATTTACTCCAAAAAATATTTTAAAACGAACCCCGACACGGAGATAATTTTTTTACTAAAAAGAATAGTTTGACCCTGCTTACGCAATCAAATAATCAAATCTCGCGAGAACACATGTCCCCATGAGACTTTGTTCTGTTTTCCTCAATCTAAAAAAGGGCAGCCTGTACTTTAGACAAAATACAAACAGCTTTAAAAGTAAAATTTATTCTTCACTTCAGATGAAATGTATCAGGCATGAAAGCAGATATTTCATCATTTTCAAGCAAAACAAAGTAAGATAATTTTTCAAACGTGTTAAGTCAATCAGGAATTGTGGTTTTCTTTTTACTCTAATATAAATGCCAAGATTTGTGGAGAACTTAACATTGTTACTTTGACAGAACTTCCTACCTGAACAGTGAATCTGAAGCTTCTTCTCAGTTACCATGGACCTCTTTCCTTCTCTTGTCAATGTTCTCCTACCTCATCCTCTGAGATTAAATTAACGGCCACGTTTAGTTAGATTTGCATTTTTCTCCAGTATTTCCATCTTCAGATGAAGAACTGAACAGCACCCTGCAACATATTGTTTTAAGCTGACATTGCTATGAACCTTTCCACTACTTCTGGTAGCTTCGCAGAACTACATTTTTACAGATTGATTGCAGCTGGACTCCTTTCATTAAATAACTTTCTTCTTAGATCTAGTGCCTAATCTGCATTTCCCATATGAGTTTATGCATATGTATGGTTGTTTGTTCCAGGGTTTACTTCAGGGACCTGCAAGCAGAAGCGAGACAAAAAAATTGACGTGGCTATCACACATTACAAAGTTGAACTATTTCCTTATTATTAGCCACATCGTTATAGAAAAATGTATTTAAAAAAAATAAATACTATTACAACACATGCGAAAAGAAAAGTTCACATTTTATTTCTTTTAGAAGGTGGGTCAAACCTGACTTTTCAGTCTTTATAACACACAACTAAAGCTGACAGACATGTTTTATTCTGCATTGGCCTTAATTGAAATAAAACAAATGGAAGGAGGACTAAAATGTATGCCAGGGTGAGCTTTTCTTTTTTTTTTTTTTTTTTTTTTTACATTTCAGGGATGTTTGTATGAAGTCATAATGCATTCTTTACCTAGATAAAGGAATAAAAGAAACATGTTTAGAATTTTTTTTGTTTGTTTTTTTCACAGCATAACTTTTTTACAACACATGTTTTTATGTATTCACGTTTCTAAAATTTTTAAATTGAAGTCACTCACTCAAGATAATGGCTTTTTAATGTAAAACGTTGATTTAATGCATTAAATTTTTTTTTGTTTGTTTTTTTCACAGCATAACTTTTTTACAACACATGTTTTTATGTATTCACGTTTCTAAAATTTTTAAATTGAAGTCACTCACTCAAGATAATGGCTTTTTAATGTAAAACGTTGATTTAATGCATTAAATTTAAAAAGAAGAAATCATTTAGGGAAAACCTTTTCTTAAATATCAATTATCTTTGAGAACAAACTTCAGATGTCCAGACTGTTACACAAAAGTTTATTTGAGAAACAGGAGTGGCTGTAAAAAGAGATTTAATGCCTAGATCTCATTGCTGCCATTCACACATGCTTGAGAGGGTTGCACCAAGATGCTAAATATTGTTCTTGTGTTTCAGTCAGAGCCTGAATCCAGACTTACATGTTGAGATCTTCTTCTTCTTAACGAGCCAGTAGCAGAGGTTTCTCCTGGCCCGATCGCTGAAAACATTCCTGTCCTGAGGCATGTTTTGGGGTAAAATGATGAATCTTCGTTTATCTAATGAAAAAGACATGGGCTGTGGAGTAGTGGGGAAAACATTCACTACAGTAGGAATGCGTCACCAGCTTTGATGTAATACCTACCGTGTCCTCGCTTTGTGGAGGAAACAAGATGCATAGCTGCAGATTCAGTAAGACGAGGCATCAGGCTGACTGTGTTGTTCCTGATTTTTATCCTCTGACAAACAAAACACAGTATCGCAAAATTATTCCTTAAACATTTATGCATTTTTCAAGTTTCAAGCACAAATTGGAATTAATTTTAATCCAGATTTTTAGAGTGTGTGACAGACCAAGACTGTGTCAAGTCGGCCACGGGGTTGAGCTGAGAGTTTCACTGACAAATAAAAATCTATTTAAAATGGAAAATGTTACATACTACTACACAGAATACAACTTAATATTAACTTCAATTTCTCTTTCGATTTGATATTTTTAATAGCTGGTGATAGTGAGGGGTTGGGGGGCGATTAACTGCTGATTCACTTCTGTCAAACTGCCCAGGGCAGCCGTGGCTACAATGTAGCTTACCACCATCATCACGTGAATGTTTGTATGAATGGGTGAATGACTGATTGCAGCAAAAAGTGCTTTGGAGTCCTCAGACTTGATGAAGTGTTGTACAAGCACAGGTCCTCGACCGTTTTACCATAACTGGTAGGACTGCAAACATCCAGCGACTTTCGCTGATTTACTGATGAAAAGAAGAAAAATTTATGAATGGCGGATGCCTGCAAACAAAAATACTGTCCGTCTGTGTGAGACACACTCTCTTCAGCAACAGAAGACTCATGCTTCTTGCCTGAAACGACTTTAAGACCCATGGTTTTTTCGTCTCTCCTTCTTCTGGGTGCATGATCTCCACAATTTCTCGCACCTGGCTCGCACGCTCAAGCCTGTGTTGTGTTACCAAACTACTTAGCAACAAGCCTGGCTGTGGTGCCTCTGCTGAGAAAACTGGAGCCAGCTCTACTTTCAGGAACTGGCAAGCCTCACCGACTGGGACGTTGTTGGCCAGTCTAACTGAGATCTTGTAAAACATGTTTGTGTTAGGATTAATTAGAAGGTTATTCTGATGGATTACATGACCTTTGTGGCTTTTTTTTTTTCTTTACATACAATTGTATAATTTGGAAAAGCACTTCTTTGAAAAAATTAAATGTTTCCTTGATCTCAGTAAGTAAAACTGGAGGACAATGTTTGAACTCCAGTTTCAAATAATCATTTATAAAAACTAGTTTGCGGTAAAAACGAGGCGTACGAGTCAGAACATCCTCTAACATAAATCAGCTTGGTTTTTACTTTTAAAACTGTCACAAAAATATAACATACGTGTTGTGATCATGTAGCTCCTTTTGCAGCTCTCGTCAGAGGTAGTCATTTTGGCTCTGAATTTTATATTAGCTTTGAGCTTTAGTGATTCATTTGAATAGTTTTTATAACTTCAAGGATTTTTAAAAGCAAGAAATAAGTCTGAATTGATTGTGGATTTTCTCACTGGGCACATATATAAATATATATTAATGATTGGGAGTTGAGAAAAGTTCTTATATTTCTGGAAACCAACAAGCTTCTTGCATAATTAAGGTGGGATCTTTGAACACTTATCAGAAATGCTAACATCTCATTCTGCTAGTTTTAACACAGTACATGGGTTTTTAATAGGATTCACCATTAGCCTGATTTGTCTACTATAAAAGTAGTTTCTATATAGGAGAATTTCTCTAAATTTGACCGAACCATCCTAAAGTTTTGGCAATCTGTGACAAACTATCACCGAGATGTAAGAAATTTCAAAAACAACCCCTTGGTCAGTCTGTTTCTGCTCAAAGTTAGACATTTCCTAACGACTACACCAACAGTTTCAAAATGGCAGCATGTCATTTCACTGCAACTTTTAAGACGTGTTTTAACAGTTAGGACAAATGGTAAGATTTTAGCTTGAGAAACTCCACAATCAAAAAGTTGTGTTGCTTTAAAAAAATACATGCATCAATGGTCCCAAATTAATGACACTCATGGCCAACGAGAAGTTTTGCTTCTGACCACAACTGTGTTATTTAAAGGCTGAGCAAAATGGGTTCAGTTGCACTCCATTTCAAAAATAATTTCAAGCAGGAACAGATATATATTAAATTTATTAATTCTCAAAAAATAAACAGTGAAAGTAGTTCAGATAAAGTGGCTATAAGTAAATTCAGAGCAAGGCAACAGACTGCTGGGTGGGAAGGCAAAGAAAAGCTCATGTTACAGCGCTTAATTAAAGACTTGATGAATTCAGCTTTGCTTTCTCTGCTGTTACGTTAGCAGGGAGAAAAGCTCAAACAAAAATCCTCAAATTTTGTTGTTAATTTGAGAGGAAACGTAAGAATTCCCAAAAGTTGCATATACATTTTAAAAATTCATTTATACTCTATCCAAGCTCATACTTTGCTATCAGTACAAAAAAAAATAAAGTTTTGAAATTACTCCCCACCTATGATCCTATTACAGCTTTTCACATTCATAACAAAGCCCTCTAATTGAAGGCTAAATTTATTATTACCTCCTGAAGGAGACATTTTTGCTAAACCTGCTGGGTAAATATCACAAATAAGACAGGAAGTGAAAGTGAGTCTCCTCACTTTTTTACAGCAAATCAACAGCGATGACCCAGTCTTTAGTGTCTTTGAGAGAGCGCTGCTCTGCTGAAGCCCAGATGTAACAAACACTCATCCAATTTGCTGGCTTTCTGCCAGTAGATGCTGCTCTACCCGCCGATTAATGCGCTGGAGATCTTTCTGATGGTTGGGTGGATTTTCCAGGTCCTCATGAAGGCATCGTGCGATTTCCAGCTTCCTGTAGTCCTCTGGTCGCACCAGACGTCGCACAGCGTAAAGAGCTCGATCCTTCAGACTGTCAACTGGTGAGAGAAAGACAATAAGTCAAGAATGAACACATATGCAGTCTATTGATGCATGAATTAAAGATATGCACTTTGTTGTGCTTTTAAGTATTTTAGAAATCTGTAATGAGCTGGTCAAAATTAGAATATCAGACATAATAGAGAAGAAAAAATTGACATTGACCAGGAAAGCCTGATTGGTGCATATTAATTATTAAAGTTATTAAATATTGATAATTAAACAACTGAGAAGCTTTTAGAAAGTCAAAGAAAATATAAAAGGTACAATGTTTAAATAACAAAATAAAATCTGTATAATCAGACATTAAAGCCCCAGGAAAAAAATACAACTAAACTTATTTCTCTATAAATTCCACAATGCATGTTTAAAAGTATATAGATATCTTAAATATCTTTAAGGGTCTTACCCGTTAAAGTGATGTTAACATGAACGGCCGCATCACCGGATGGCTTGGGAACATACAGCTCTTTGCAGTTGACTTTTAAAGGCTCATCTGAGGCTGCATCTCTGAAGAGCCAAGGGTGCCCTTAAAAAAACAAATACAGCATAACACATTATTTTACAATAACATTTATGACAAAAAAATTTGACCATCCAGCTGGAGCATCACTACAAGATATTTTCCCCTCAGCCAGTTATCTGAATTTTATGAATCTCTTTAGGTCTGAAACATCTGTGTAGCTGGCTGAAGCAGTATCTTCCTCCCTCTGCAACAACGGAGATCTGGGTGTTGAAACCGTTCTACTGACTCGTGTGTATCATGTTTACAGATCTGCTCACATGATCACAGCCTCCAAAGGAGAGAGATTTCCTGGCACAGATGATAACATCTAGGGCAGCTGCTCCAAGACCAGCAGGAACTCATGTTCAGCAAAGCAAATTAAAGCTAAGGCTAAACTGGGCCATCTCAGCCACGTTCTTCTGTAGGAATGATTAAGGTTTCCTGTAAAGAAAATTTTCAAAGAGAATTTTTTTTAAAGCTTCGCCACATGCTTAGTTAGCTCACAAAAGGTCAATAATCCATCACAAACCAGATGTAACTTAGGTTATTAATTTAATTAACTTTAAATTTTCCCTTGCAAAAGAAAGTAAACTAAATGTCTGTTTCAAAGGACAATATTTCCTGTCAGTGCTTTTAAATTAAAAATGTATTCTATTGTAACAAACTTGTCTTTTAAGACAGATAAAGGGACAACTATCATTTACATAAATAAAAGCAACATTTATTTAAGATTCATTGATGAATATTTCCATGTTTACCTGTTATTTTTGATGACTTCATATACTTTTCTCTGGTTTTAAATGTCTTGTAGCCTTTTCATTTTTAATAGATTGCAGTAATATCGTTTGATATGTTGCATCATTTCAAGATCATTTTGTCAACTTCATATTATCATGAAGTTGATAACCCTAACTCTAATCTACATGGTGGGGCACTTTACTTTTACCACACAGAGCCAGTTTAAGCTGGATCGTTTTTTGCCTTAAAGAAAGCAATTTGAAAATAGTTTTTTGGGTTTACTCTGGCTATATTTGTCAAGATTTAAGATAAGATGCGGTTATACAGAAATTTAAGTCATTACCAGACATGAAGTGAAATGAGATTCAGCCTTCGTCCAGCTGTATACTGTTGTTGCACTTAAAATAAGTGGACTTAGACAATGTGTTTCACTTAAAATCAAGAAACAAGACATTGAGAGAGAAAAACAGCTTTCTAATTACACTTTTGTTATTGCTGAAAGAAATATGCACCATCTCAAAACAGATTCTCTTACTGATTAATCGATTAAGTGGTAGATTTCAGTGAACCGTGAGCTGAGGAAGTTCGTTCACTCACTCACCGACATAAGTTGTCATTCTCCGTCCCGAAAATGGCTGGATGTCAGCGTAACTCGTTGGCTTGCCTTCGTAATTTATCCACAGCGGCCGGACAACACGGCTGGTGCGATTACAGAAGACAACATTAACGGGAATCCCACTGTTCAGAGAGCGAACCGGGGGAAGAGATTCCTCTCCCTCCTGAGGCATTAGTTCTGACCACCGACTCCAAAGTGCAGCAAGATTAGCTGAGTGGCTAACAAGAGAGGAGCTAACGCGAGCAGGCCCCTTTTTTCCGAAGTAAAACCAACAGTTAAACGGCAACTGTTCTTTTTGCAGTTTAGTTTGTTAGTTAAACTTAAAACACAACTAAGTTCAGAAAAATCGCAAAGAAAACCCGCACCTGGCTCCTTTAGCTCCACTATGCTGTTTGTGTTTTCTCTTCCGGAAGAGACGTAGTACTAAACAGTGTTCTGATTGGTTAGAAAGCCATGTACGACATCACGGCCATCAAAACGTGCCTCTCGAGCGTGCTGTGCGTGGCGCAGAGAAAGAACCACAACAATGCTATGGCTGTCCGCTTCTGAAGCTTCGATACAATGTTTCAAACCCCAAACAGCGGCCCTGACACCTGAACTCAGCTGGAAACGATTAATATTTTGTAAGCATCTTTTAGTGCACTTTTGCTGTTGAGTGAGAACATGGAGTCATCCAGGAAGAGAGGTCGTTCTGACATGTGGGCACACTTTAAATTGATCGCTCCTGACAAGGTAGGTGTGCTGTCCTGGCTCTTTTATTAGTAATAAAGCAACAGGAACAGCTTCCCATTGAGAAAATTACTAAAGGGCGATTCCACCTAATTTTTCACGACCTTGAGCATCTTTGAACTGCTTTAGTTAGACACAAAAATATTTAAGACATTTCAAACCTGGTTTAAATCATTCTGCACTGATTACAGAATATCTAAAACCACGTGTCTGATTTGTGAAACTTCGGTAAATGACCGCGATTTTAGCAATTTTTAGGCATCTGGACCCAGTGGTGTAAGTAATGAAGTACAAGTAGTTCGTTACTGTACTTAAGTACAATTTTCGTGTATCTGTACTTAAGTAGATTTAATAATGGGTACTTTCTACTTTTACTCCACTACATTTTACAGTAAGTATCTGTACTTTCTACTTCACTACATTTCTACTAAACTGTCGCGTTGCGCTTTTTTTCCGTTAAAATGTGAAGTTCAGGGTCTTAAGGTGGCGCCGTAAAATCCAAGCAATAACGTGACTTAGTGTCTGTTGTCACCCATCGCCTCCACCTTTACTCGCACGCCGAGCTCCAGACATGCGCAGTGGTTGCCTCGGAGCGGGAGAAGATGTCTGTCTAATCGTCAGTAATATAATAGCGCTGCATAAATCTTGGGCTGCACAGTGGCGCAGTTGGTAGAGCTGTTGCCTTGCAGCAAGAAGGTTCTGGGTTCAATTCCCAGCCCCGGTCTTTCTGCATGGAGTTTGCATGTTCTCCCTGTGCATGCGTGGGTTCTCTCCGGGTACTCCGGTTTCCTCCCACATTGGCCTCCCCAGTTTTGTGAGCTACAAGCCTATTATTGATGTAGGCTGGTATCACCATTAGGGTACAGCTTTTTAGACTCAAACAGAAATTTAATTTACAAATTGTGTCTCTACAGGTCCAGTGCTCATTGTGTTTAGGTGAGCTGAAGTATCATGGGAATACTTCATCCATGATTAGACACTTCTCTACCCTGCATGGAGCCACGGTTAACCATGGGAACGCAAACCAAGGTAGGATGAATGTTTTAATTATTGTTAATGAACCACAGGTCTGTTTTACATTTTCCTTTTTATTCATTGTCTTTTTATTTGTGTATGTCTTTATCTATCTAAGTAGATCAGAAGCCAGATGTAGACAAGGCTCTTGTGCAGATGCTGGTGAAAGACTCACAACCTTCTTCCATTGTGGATTCTTTGCCTTTGCGTGACAGTGGGGGGCAACACAGGAAGAAAGGTCGCTCTGATATGTGGGAATACTTTAAACTGGTCAAGCCTGATAAGGTAGGAGTGCTGGCTCTTTGATAGTTAATATAGGCAGAGTTGGGTAATTACATTTACTCAGTAACATTTACTTCAGTAACTTTTTGGGAAAGAAAACACATTTAGGAGTATTTTTTATATGCTGTATGTTTAGAAATTGACTTGGAAAAATGTTTATTCCGATGTTCTTATTTTGTAATTATGTAATTTATAAGAATTATTTCCATTTTGGTTTATAAAATACAAAATAATTTTACATTTTGGTCTGTCTGATGTAATTTTAAATATTAAATGACTAATGGTTTCACCAGTTACTCAGTACTTGAGTAGCCTCATTACCAAATACTTTTTTTACTCTTGCTTGAGTAATTTCTTGAATGGCTACTTTTTACTTTTACTTGAGTGAAGATATGTTAAAGTAGTGTTATTCTTACTTGAGTGCAATTTTTGGGTACCCTACCCAACTCTGAACATAGGAACATACATACACAGTGGTATCTATCAGTGTAGTACAATATCTTTGGTCTATATTAGATCTATGTTAAGGGGATATATCATTATATTTAGTGACATAAAACCCATGAAATACTGAAAGTGCAAAATATCAATCATAACCAGTCGTTAGAATGCTTTTGAAAGAACCTATTTCAAATAATTTCTGACAAATAACTATTAATACATAAAGGGATTACCATAAATAAAATATGATTTGTCCTTACCATTTGTGCTTTAGCTTTTAACTGGAACATGACAAATAGATAAGTCGTTAGTTATTGGGTAAGCAGAAAAAGGATAAACTTTGACGTTTTGCAATAAAAAATGACCAATGCAAATAACATGTGTGAGCTCTGAGGAGCTCCAAAAACACTGTTACTAGTGGATGCACCATCTGCCCCAACATTACAGCCGTTATGAAACGGCTGTAATGTTGTAGTAGGGAAACTAGCCACAAATGTGCTTGAGTTGTCCTTTGGTCAGTGTTTGTCAATTCCGGACCTCAGGGACCACTGCCATGCATATTTTAAATGCGTTTCTGTTCCAGACCACCTAATCCAAATGATTGCATGACCTCCTCTGCATGCCATCAAGAGCTGCAGCAGCCTGTTAATCACCCACTTATTCAAGTCACGTGTGCAGCAGAAGGGCAACACCGAAAACATGCAGGGCAGTGGTCCCTGAGGACCGGAACCGAGAGACACTGCCTTAGAGTAATGTGTCAATGTTTCATACAGGTCCTGTGTTTGGTGTGTTCAGCTGAGTTGAAATATCACGGAAGTACTTCCTCCATGATTAGGCATTACACTGCCAAGCATGGAGCTGTGGTTAACCAGGGGAAGGCGAATAAAGGTAGCATAAATCTCTCGTACTTTTATCATTATTGCCAAAAAAAAAAAAAACAGAAATTACAATATGCTTCTGCTTCACATTGTCGTGGCTTTTCTGTTTTATCTGCTTGTCTTCTTTTTTGTGTCTTAGGGGACCGGAAGCGAGAGCTAGATGAGGCTCTGGTGAACATGCTAGTGAAGGATTCGCAGCCTTTTTCCATTGTTGATGACTGTGGCTTCAAGGAGTTTGTGGCGTTGCTGGATCCCACATATACTCTTCCATCCAAACAGACTCTAAAGGATATGGTGATACAGAGATACGAGGGCCAGATGTCCAAGATCAAAGCT
This sequence comes from Poecilia mexicana, assembly GCF_051168715.1. Taxonomy (NCBI): domain Eukaryota; kingdom Metazoa; phylum Chordata; class Actinopteri; order Cyprinodontiformes; family Poeciliidae; genus Poecilia; species Poecilia mexicana. The sequence continues at coordinate 13,916,967 of NW_028263374.1, read as the reverse complement.
CACATAGAAGACGGAGACTCTGACCTTGACTGCTGATATATGGACCGCCGTCAATATGTTATGTGGATGATACTACCGAACGTCCCACAATGCTATTGGGAGTGGCGTATTTGCCTGAAACACTTACTGGTGGTAGGATCGCTGCTGACACAAGGTCTCTCATGAAATAATGGGGCATTAAAGGAAAGGTGACCTTATTAATATGGTCGCCTGTTAGAAGTTTGAATCAGAGATGTACACTTAGCTTTGTCCTTTCGTTAGTTTTAGTGGTGAGGAACTCTGTTGATGCATCTGATCTGGGGGGCCTTTGCACAAGAGCACAAAAGCCAGTCACACTCTTCCAAACCAGCTCAACAGGAAAAGATAAGCTCAAAGAAGTTGATCAATTTCGAGGCGATAAAGTTTATTTTAGAGGTGGAAACAGGCTGGTACTGAGCCTTGTTTGTATTTTCAGTGAGGCAGCTTTTGTTGAGCTGAAAACACACAATAGCTGTCCAAAGTGAAGGTTTCATGGCTAAAGACTTTTCCAATGGCAAAGATGTCAGATGTGATACTTGTAGGAAACACTTGGGGAAAAAATAAATTAACAATGCAACTGAACTTTAGAAATTACCGTTTTCTAAAATGTGTTAAAAGTGTGTTTTTGCTGAGCAGCAGTCATCAATGTGAAACAGTACTAGAGACATACGTTTCTCCCTGATTTTATTTTTCTGAAACATTTAATATAATTGCCAGCCTCCAAGATGAATAGAATATGTTCATTTTGGAGATTAGCAAAATAACAGAATTTATTTCCTGTTATTTTACTCTGAAATCCTGCTTTACAGGATTTCTACTCAGTCTCAAAAACTCTGGAGAAGTATGAAATTGGCTTCTCTCATTTTCCACATTTGGAAAAGTATGGTAATTCTTTATCAAGGAATTGTATTAAGTTTTCTGATTTTTTTTTTCCGTATTCCAATTTTGAACTGACAAAGTCTAATAATCCTTAACAAATACTATTGTTATCACATCAGTTAATTAATTTCATATGCTTTATCTTAGATTTTGCTAACTCTCAGATTAGTTTGAACATTTTACCCGTCGATATCTGATTTTTGACTTACTGACTGTGTGTAAGAACTTAAAACTTTAAGAAGTATTAGGTTGAACTGTCCCATTTGATCAAAAATCCAAAACAAGCACTGGAACTGATATATTTGGCAGACATTTGTTCCCTCATTGTGGCATTTAGCAAATCTGCATGTTGAGTTTGTTTTCATGGAAACGGTTTCATATGTATCAGTCTGTAACCTGTTTATCTTATCTATCATCTGCTGACCTAATAACCAAACCTTCAGCAATGGAAGTGAGCTCCACCCAGTTTGATCTCCAGTATAAAAACAGGGGGCGCAGCTCAGGAGACCAAAACAAGAGTTCAACTTCTGCAGCGTTTTACCTCCTGCAAAATACTGGTGGACAAAAATGACTATAGCTGGAGAAGCTGAAGTTTGATCAAGGCTTTGCAGGGAGAAGATACGTGTAGAATTTAAGTTAGATAAAAAAAACGAGAGTTTTGCCAACTTTATATGTAGGACTTTTCTTTTAATTAAACAGGTTTCATATATGTATATATATACTATTTCTATTCCAGACGCTTAAAGTTAAAATGCGTCCGCTAAATGAGAGCGACTTTGTGGATGCGCATGACGTCCCGCGGGACGAGAGTCTGGCCCGGGTGGAGATCGCGCTGCTCGGTGCGATCTTCGTGACCGCCGCCATCCTCAACACCGCCCTGCTGCTGGTCCTCTGGCGGCAGCGCAAGCAGATGTCCAGGATGCGCGTCTTCGTCTTCCACCTGTGCCTGGCGGACCTGGTGGTCGCCTTTTTCCAGGTGTGCCCACAGCTCATGTGGGACATCACGGACCGGTTCGTGGGACCCGACGTGATGTGCCGCCTGGTGAAGTACCTGCAGGTCCTGGGCATGTTTTCCTCCACCTATATGATCGTGGTGATGACGGTGGACAGGTACCAAGCCATCTGCAACCCGATGGTGAAGTTTCAGCGGGCGCGCTCAAGACTGAACGTTCCCGTGTGCGTGGCGTGGGGGGTTTCTCTCGTGGGCAGCTTGCCGCAGGTTTTTATCTTCTCCCAAGTGGAGGTCGCACCCGGTGTGTTTGACTGCTGGGCGGAATTCATCCAGCCTTGGGGGCTGCAGACCTACATCACCTGGACCACTCTGGTCATTTTCATCCTGCCGGTTTCCACGGTTGTGGTTTGCCAGGTGCGCATCTGCAGAGCCATTCAGACCAACCTGTCCAGAAAGACTCACAGGCAGGGAGTGAGCGTCGGGGCGCCGCTGCCCGCAAGAGCCAGTGGAGTGGCCGGGATGTCCAAAGCCAGGGTGAAGACGCTGAAGATGACAGTGGTCATTGTGTTGGTGTATATCGTCTGCTGGGCTCCCTTCTTCACCGTCCAGCTGTGGTCCGCCTGGGACGCAAATGCGCCTAAAGAGAGTAAGTTACTGCAAAATTACTGCCACGTTTTTCCTTATAGACAACAAAGGCGGTCCGAAATTGAATGGGGGCCCAAGCGAAATTTGATTTGGGCCATTAATTCTCTCCCTAATCTAATAAAATAAGTTAATGTAATGATTGTTAAATAAAAAAAAATCTAATGTTTATATGTATGTAATGCATTATATCAAAACAAAAATGATAAAAAATAAAGTGTGCTTCTTTTTCAAATACATAAATAATGACATAGGACAATTATTTGATGTCATTGTGTGTTAAAATAATTATTATTTCATTATTTTATATTTACTGACATAGCTAACCTAAGATTATATGGCCTTGAGCTGAATTAAGTTTGGCCCCTCAGTTAGTCCTATAAATTAATATTTATAGATGGGATCACTTGAATAAATGTGCTAAATAAATTTTTAAAAGTGTTAATAATTTATTAAAACACAAGCAGAGCAAAATCTTCAATTAAAATTCGACTTCATTATACTGTTGACTATTTTTGAATGTATTTAATAATTTCTTCTTTCTTATGCAACAAGCCACTATGACGTACATTAACCCTAACATCTAATTGGTTAACCTGCTTAACTGAAGACCAATCGCCTTAATTTCTCCATTGTAAGCCCCACCCAGTAACTCTGAAATAGCAAAACTGACCAAGTTTATTTATTTAGCACATTTACAACAACCTCAGGTGACCAAAGAGCTTCATAACAAACACAACATCACAGGAAATTATAAAAAAACAGAAAATAAAATTAAGTTTGTTTAAAAAAAAAAAAGTAATAAGATAATTATAAAATTGGCAGAAAATACCTAAAATTAATAACATGAATAAAAACCAAAACAATACTTATTATCAGCTGCAGTGATTTTCTTCCCCCCTTTAGCTTTTGTCCTTAATTGGTGTTGAATGTCAGGGAGAACAAATCCGTTTTTAGTCTGGACTTAAACTGACCGACTGACTGAGAAAGCTTAACAAATAAATGACTTCATCTTTTGTTGCAACAAAGAACTATAGAACAATAAATTAGATTCCTAAGTAAACATATATGCTTTTAACATATACTGAACAACAATTTATACATTAAATTAAATTATTCTGTTACTTATGTTTATTTAACTTATTGCACATTGAATTTGTAACACTTTTATCTGTTCATAAAACTTACATTCTCATTATTTGTAAGAGAATAAAGTCCAGACTCCTGTATTTCAATGCAGACTTAATAGAGCAGGGAAGTTTATGTATTGTTTAGTTTACAGCTACATTATTAATAATCCATCCAGAAAACAAACAAAAACAGCATAAACAGATCTGAGGAACATATTTATGCAACAATATTAACTGGACAAGATAGTTCACATTATCACATGTGTATTTTAAGAAATATTGCTCAGCCGTAGGTGTAATATAGTCTGCTTTTGTACTTAATTTACCCAATTACTTTGCTGTTGATAAAATGGAAAGATAAATAATTGTATCTGTGCAATCATTAGTTGTTGTTTTTTTTTTCTTTCAAATTGAACATGAAATACCATTACAAATTTTGAATTATTAAAAATTCTGTAAATTTTTCTTTAAATTTAATGATGAATGTAAATTTGTGGCATCTATTCTCTGTGTCAGAGGTCAAACATCCTCTGGGGCCTGGCAGGCCTGTGAGCTTAGTTTGTTTTTTGAGTAAATTAATACAGGAAGCTATGACTCTTTCACATTTTCATCAGATTTCAGTGCAAACACATTAAATGTTTTTAGCTCTGTTCCTCCAGCTGCGATTTTCACCATCCTGATGCTGCTGGCCAGCCTGAACAGTTGTGCCAATCCCTGCATCTACCTCCTGTTCTGCGGGAAGTTCCCCAAGAGGCTGGTGAAGCTCCTGCGTCCACCGCCGCTCTCTGCCGGTAAGGATCTGATGCATGAGGAAGTGACGCTTGTCAGCACTTTGTATACGAGCTTTAAAAACGCCTCAGAGTCAGAGGGGTTGTAACGTCATGTCACAAAGAGGGGTGGGGGGATTAACATGGAGAACCTGCATGCTGAGAAGAGCTTACGCTGAGCTCTCTTTGTGTTTGACAGAGAGATGAAGACAAAATATGATTTATCTGTTGATGTTTCTAACGTTATTGCTTGTCTCTGAAGCAATCATCAGGAGAGCAAATCAGGGATGGATGGCCGTAAATGAGATGTGGACAGAGTCTCCTTCAGATGTTGGTCTGAAAGGGGATTTTACTTAAATGGAGCATTTTCAACTGGATAAAGACTTTTTTTTTTTTTTTTTATGTAACAGGATATTTCTAAAGCCTCGAAGAGACCGGACTTTTGAGGGCTCCTATTTTTGATTTCAGCTGCATAATGTTTTATTTTTTATATATACAAAGGTTTGTGGAAGGAAATATTACGGACACAACAAACCACAACCACAGAGTGATTCTCATTTGTTGGATCTGTGTTTCATTCTTCAATAATAAGCTGCTGGAAAAGCTAAAGAACAAAAAGTCTTTGTATAAATGTACAAAAAGGTTTGATGTTTTTGTTCTGGAAAAAAAAAGTCCTCATGTTTGTTGTGATGGAGGTGAATTTTCTGACAAGTGAAGAATAAATCTATTTTCTTTCTGAGGTCGTATGAAATAAAAATATGAAAACAATATTATAGGCATAAACTTGAAATTAACTGTGTGTTACATTGCCTTGCTAAAGTATTCCTGCCCCACGAACAATCCCAACTTGTGTTACAACCATGAACTTCGATGTATTTTGTTGGGATATGTGACAGACCATAATAAATTATTATATAATTGTGAAGTAGAATTTAATAAATTGTTTTCAAAATGCTTTATTAAACTGAATGAAAACTGAAGCTGCAGCATCATGGCGTCGGCTGCTTTTCTTCAGCGGGAATTGGGAAACTAGCCAGACTTGAATATTCCTGTTTAAATTAAATGTTTAAAGGACCATACTGGCCATAGTTGGACTTTGTAGCTGTCTTTGTTAAACATCTAGAATGAACGTGTCGCCTCCAGGTTTGCAGACTGATGAGGAATTTTAACGCGAGTAGCGCAGCTTGCCAGCAGCAAGATGAGAAATGTTTGACTTGCCGGATTTATTTTCACTGCACCAGCTGAAAACAAGTCACGTTTCAGTGCTGTTGTGTCTTTTTCTCTTTGTGTGATAACAAAGGAGTCTGAATGACGTTTATCAAGGTTAATTTTAAAGTAAGGATACAGAAAGTCTATCATTCTTCCTTACTAAGCTGCTGATTCATGTAAGGCGTTTCAAGTTTGAGAAATAATAGGGTGAGTATTGGCAGTGAGTATTTACATGGAGATGTTTTCTTTTCTCAAAACCCTGAGTGTGGGAAACACAATTAAAGTGTTGGGAGGAATAATTCAAACATTTAGAAGAGGAGGATGAGAAGCCCTGGCTCTACAGTCGTGTCCTTATTCACTCACTTATTTACCTTTTGAGAGAGCTACACCAGAATGAGATGAACATCACGTCATTTTGGGTTAATAAAACATTAATGACACTGTTTTGTTTTTTTGTTTTTTTCAGTGTAAAATGACAAGTTCATCTATTTTTAAGAACATGAGTTAGGTGCACATGTTATTTTATATTTATATACATTTGTAGATTATCTGCAATTCGCACAAGATTAAACTTATACATACAGGATCACATATCCATCTAAATCTCTGAGCAAGTAGTGCTGAATGTTCTTGGATGTCTTTTAACTGGACAGGACCAACGCCTGCTAATGTCTGGTAAGTGGTTATGGCTGACTGCATCTGCTACTTTTTCTCTATCAACATGAAAAGGGTTTGTTTGACAGCACTCGTAGGATTGGCCGGTACTCTGAACACCGGCTTGGTTCAACAAACTGAGTGAACATGAGGGGAGAGCTGCAGATATACACATATTGGGAGAGGGTTTGTTTTTGGAGCAATCTCTAAACAGTTTTAGACTCCATAATTATAGGTTCAAACATTATTAGCACTACTTGTTTCAAATGTTTTGCCACTTTGCCAAGGTCCTATAGATGACCCAGGAGAAGGCAAACTGGTTTGGGCATTCAAGAGATAACCAGCAACTACGAGAGCTCAAGCCAGATAGGATACCTAAATAAAAAAAGAGATGCTGTAAAAAAACACACTCTATTAGAGACAACTAATGAGTTGTACAGTCAAAGACAAGAAGCTTGGATCAAAAACAGAACACATGTTAGATTCAGAATATGTTTATTGGCCAAGATAGTGTGCACAAATGAGGAATCTGACTTTGGTTTTCAACTACTATCAGCATATAGACATAAGTATAAATATATTAACTTAGAGAGGAGATGAAATAAGAACCAAAGCACAAAATGTGCACGTATTTCAAGTCATTTTCATGAAGACAGAAAAAAAATATTTGATGTGACATTGCAAAAATTCTTGCTTTGTTTCATAGTTGAGGACTTTCCTCATCAGGGAAGAAATTCTCTGTGGCGGATGGTTTTTGCAAATAGTGCAAATACCAAATTAAAGATAAAAGTTTAAACAGTTCATGTCCAGAATGTGTCTTACAATGGTCCAGTAAAAGTCTAGACTTAAATAAAGCTGAGAATCATTGTCAAAACTTGAAAATACCTCTTCACAGATGTTCTCCATCCAGACTGACTCACCAGTAGGTAATTAGCAAAGAGCTATAATTGCAGAGAAAAAGGCTGTGCTAAGTATTGACTCAAGAGGATTGAATAGAAAAGCACGCAATACTTTTCAGAGTTTCCTTGGTTAAAAAAACCCCCAACAACAATAAAATAAAAACGTAAACCATATATTTTTCCTGCTTCTTCTCCATGACACTTTCATGTTGTCGTTTGGACGTTCGTACTCCTGACCGCTAGTTGGCGACAAAGCGCTTCATTTGATCTTTTAGAGAATAAGTGATGAAGTAATTTCCAACAGGAATTCGACATGTTTTTGTTTTTTTCCTGGTTTCCAAAACAACAACTGTCCATGTGTTCGTTACAGCTCCCTCCTCACACACTAGTTCCTCCATAAAAGCGCCCTGGTTGTCTACTTTGTCTGCGTATTGTTTGCACTTTCCTTTTTGTGGGTCCGCGGTGCTTTAGAGCCTCTTGAATGGGCAGAAACCGCGGACTGTTTGGACCATGAACTGGGCCTGTTCCTGTTAGAAGAGGTGAGACTTTTAGCTCTATGGGTAAAGTGAGCATAGAGACCCGGCTGCAGGTGGTGAGCCTCAGCCAGCAGGGACTTTCTCAGGCTAAGATCGCCCGGCAGACGGGGGTCTCCAAGAGCGCCATCCAGGCTCTGCTGCAGAAGCACCGGAAGACGGGCACCGTGGAGGACCAGAAGCGCAGCGGCCGACCGCGCAAGCTGAGCGGAGCCGACGAGCGGCACATAAAGCTCATCTGCCTGCAGAACAAGAAGATGTCCAGCAGCGACATCACCTCCGAGCTGGCGGTGACGAGCGGGACCCTGGTGGACCCGTCCACCGTCAGGAGGAGCCTGGCCAGGAACGGCCTGAGCAGGAGGCGAGGAGACAGAAGCAAAACCTGCCTGAGTGATGACAGAGAGGATGGGGAGGAGGGAGAGGAGGAGGACCACAAAGAAGAGGGTGACAGCATGGAGAAGGAGCTCTCTGCCAAGGATTCAGGAGCAGAAATAACAGACTCTGATAAGAGCATCAAGAAGGAGAGTCTGGACGCTTCAAGCTCAAGTGAAGAAGCGTAGCAGCCTTTTTTTTGTAGGCTTTATCAGGCAATATTTGCTAAATTAAACAATTATCAGCTGGTTATTGCAGCTGATGATGTATGACGGCGTATTAGGGTCATTGTAGAAAAAGTAAGCAACTTTCCGCAAAGGCACTCAGAAATTTTGAGACTAAACTCAGAAATTTGCTAGAAGGAAACTTGGAAATGTTTAAGTTTGAGAAGTCGAAAATGTGCAAGCGTCATCTCAAATGTTCAGATTGATCTCAGAAATCTTTTGGGGGAAAAAAGACGGAATTGTTTGAAAAGCAGAAAAAAATTACTTTTGAAAGATTTTATATATATATATACATATATATATATATATATATATATATATATATGTATATATATATATATATATATATATAATTTCTAAGAGTGATCCAAAAATTTCTAGCAAATGTTCAGCTTTTCATATGCAAGAGATTTCCAAGTTTCCTTCTAGCAATGAGAGATTTGATGAGATTAATCTCTAAATTTCTGAGCTTTTTTGGCAAAAATGTACTCGTTATTTCTATCTACAATGGACCAATTATGCCGTCATAGATGGTGGGACCAGTCTGGACTTAAAAACTCAGAAAATGATCAACTGTGTTGGAAGAGAAACCCAAACATGGTTCATATATGTCCTGTAAGCTAGACTGGATGTCAGTTTTTATGCCAAACAGTGTCAATCACGCTGCTACATGCACTAAACAGCAAACAAACTGTGAAGAAAAAAACAATGAGTGCCTGGGGAAACCTGTTCAGATATTTTTCTTTGTTGACCCAAACAGGAAAGAATATTTCAGCAGGCTGAAGTGACCAAAAATAAAGTGAAACCAAACCGTGTTTACAGAGTTGCTGTTTGAACATGTCACAAACATCGTTCTTATTTGTCCAGAATTATTCATACTGCTGGTAGATTCAGATTTAATGTCATCTTGTTATTTGCAGGCAGATTTCTTCTGACTGGAAGGAGGAATATTAATATTTGGAGTTGTGACTTGAATCTGTTGAGATGGCTGATGATTAGAGTGCCACTATTTATGTCATTACTTATGAAAATTGAAATAAGGATTGTGATTCACCCACATTTCCCTCACCTTTCTCTAATCTCGCTGACCCATCTAGTTCTCCTAGGTCTATGTCAGGTGTAGAGGAGTAAAATAGAGTGAAAGTCCATCCAGCTACTCACAAATAATATTATAAAACAGATTCTGCCACCTGAAATGTACTGGTCTACTGAATGCTGCGTCCAAGCAATCTTTTGCATATTTGCACATGTGGAAATTACCATTAAAACTGCGATTTGATACATTTCGCAGCTTGACCAGAAGTCTCGTAAGCTGCAAAGACTTTGAGCTCGTTGCAAACATGAATGGTCAAAATACCATTGGAAACATGCAGTAATTAAAATAAGCTTCTTGTTGCTGCAAAGCCAATAGACGTTTTTCCACTGACTCTTAAGAGACTGCTACAAATCACTTAATATGCGATATACGTCTTCAAATGTAAATAAGCATGAGTTATTTTTTTCCCAAAAATTACGTCCTTTGCACATTCTTTTTATTTCATGTGTTGCTAGACTAACTTAAAGCTGTGCATAATTATAGTGTAAGCAAAAATGCTAATATTTTTCCAAATAAAAATCTGAATAGTGTGGTGTGCATTTTGTTTTGATCCCTCCACCGAGTCAGCACTTTGTAGATCCGCCTTTTGCTGCAGTTACAGCTGCAAGTCTTTTAGAGTTTGTCTCTACCAGCTTTGCACGCTAAACATTTTGCCCAGTCAGCTCAGCCACAGTTGATCTTGCAACAGATTCTCAATCGGATTCACGTCTGTACTTTGACTAGGTGATTTTAACCCACGATGGAAGACGAACCTCTGACCTAGCTCCACGTTTTATGGAGCCTGACTAGTTTTCTTCCAAATTTCCTTGTATTTTGATCCATTCATCTTCTTATAAGCTTAGCCTGGATTCCCTTCCTCCTCTGAGGAAAACTCCCCCCACAGCCTGATGCTGCCACTGCTGTTTCACAGTGAGGATGGTGTGTTCAGGGGGATGTTCAGGGCTAGTTTTCCTCCGCAAACAGCTGAAAAGTTTACTTTTGGTTTCATTTGACCAGAGCACCTCTTCTACACGTTTGCTCTATCGGCTAAACTGAAACTGATCCGTCTTGCAGATCTAACTCAGGTTTCTTTTGGCTTCTCTTTCACAAAGGGCCAGATTTCTGGACTGCATAACGAAGAGTTATCCTACCGACATACTTTCCACCTGAGCTGTGATCTCTGGAGGTCCTCCAGGCTTTTTATTTTCCACTTCATCGTCTTCTGCTGCTTCTCTGATTTGCGATCTCATTATCCAGTCAGTTTAAGTGGACAGCTGTGTATTGGTATTGTCCATCCATTTTCAGATGAGAGACTGTACAGTTTTCTGCTTGGAATATTGATTTATAAGCCGTCTCTCCTTTAAACTTTTCCACAACTGTCTCCTGACCTCTCTGCGGTGTTTTTCAGCCTTCAAGACGTGAGATTAGATCGCGTGTGACACATTAGATTTACTAATCAGGTGCCCTGTTAGTGGCACTGGAAGTATCTGAGTGAAGAATGATGAAAACAAAAGTATGGATCCCTTCTAAACACCCCAAAACGAAGGTGATATTTGTTGCTGTGAAGTGACAAATATTGAAAAGATCAAGAGGGATGAACATTCCTGAAAGGCACAGTGCTGTAGAGTCAGTGAGCTGCTTTTTTTTTTTTTTTTTGGAGTAATGTCTTTCATCAATCTTTGGCAGCACAAAGCAGCACAGTGAAATGTCCAAAAATAGCTCGGTCGTGTGAAGTTTCCCTGTTTAACCTCTACGAGGTTTCGGTTGTCAATCAGTAGCACCTTCCATAGACTCAGACGATGTCCTGCTGTGACCATCTTTGCTGCGGGCGCATTGTAATTGATGGTAATGAAGCCTAGTATGAACAAGCAGCACTTAAGCGTGCGAACATGTCATGCTTACATGGAGCAGCCCGTGTGCCGTAACAAGCCCAGCTGACATCCGTGATTAATGAACGTAGTGTGCACAGCTGTTCTCCACGCTTGCTGTATTGCTCAGTGCACATCACAGCCTGGATCTGCTTTGTTCTTTCACTGCCTGGTCAGAATAAAAAAAAAAAAAAAAAAAAACACCAAACAAGAAAGGTCGCACACGCTAATATTTTTGTTAAACTGGCACACATTCGCTTCTGCAGCGTCTCTAGATTAATTTTTCTCCAGTGTTGTGAAAGAAAGACTCTTTCACAGTCTTATCCTGATGAATCTTGACATTGTTGGAATATGGCTGTGCCATCAGGGAAGAAAACATCCACTGATCTAATGACCTCATAATCCACTTTATTCAGCCGGCCACAATCTTTTGGCAGACATCAAGATGAACAGAAATAAGGGTTTAAAATATGAATCTATCTGCGTACTGAAGGTAAATATAACGTCTGAGTTTCGATTTTGGAATTCATTTACTGTCGGAAATTAATTCCTCACTGATATCCTAACTACTTAATATATGGTTGTGGTATAAAAAAGTAAAAAGCAATAATTTAGGAGGTGCTGTTCCTCCTGGACATGAAAAGACGACCCAGCAGCTGCTGCGGACACAAAGCAAAAGGAAAAAAAAAATAACCAAGGTGTGTTGGTGAAATGTCATATAATGCATCTCAAAGTGGTACCAGAAATGTTTTTCTCCGAGGGTCGTCACATTAAAGTCCTCAGAGAGGCTCCGCATCTCTTCTCCCACACACAGAGACTCATCAGACGGCTCCGAATGAGCCTGCGAATATTTGCGTCCACATCAGACATAAAACGCAAAAATCACATGATGTGTGTAGACATGATGGCTCAGGAGCAAGGGCAACCTCTCTTTGGATTTGTTAGAATTAGAAAGGAGCTTCTAGCTTCTTCTTTAAAAGCACTACTCCACTAATGCGTCCCAGCTTTATAAAACCACAGACGTCCAGAACCATCAGGTCTGGATCTCTGTGGCGTGAGACCGAACAGTCTGGACAGAAACCTGAAAAGCAGCATAAGGTTGTCTCCATTTTTAGCCACTGGTGCAACAAATGATCAGGAAAAACAAGCAAAGGCCTTTTCTGGAACCAGGCAACTGATCGCTTAGTGAAACATCCTGCTTTTAGATTGACGTAGGAATGAAAACTAGACCAATGACTGGATGCAAAGTCTGCAAAGTAACAGGATACAGCACCTTGAAAACGTCTTGAAAACCCAAATTTTAAACTGTTTTATTGGGATTTTGCTTGATGGACAAACAGTGGTGCATAATTGTGAATTGGGAGGAAAATATTACACAGTTTTCAAGTTTATGATTTTAAATAATCCGAATATTCCAGGTGTAACTTCAACCTTGAGAGGATTGTTTTCTTTTTTTTTTTTTTTTTGAAGACTTCTTTTAGCATCTTGTGGTCTGCTTCCAGCATGAACTTTATTTGAACGTCTCCCTCTTGGAAACTATTTTCTATAAAGTTAAATGACTAATTTAAACGTATTTTTCCCAAAACAATCTTCTTTTAAATCTCACCAGACTCTCACTTCAACAGTCAGGAGCACAACGAACCAAATGTCTGAGGCCTAAGCAGAGAAACCTTCTTCAAAATGTTGAGTTATGACACTGTCTGCATTTTCTGCTTACATGACATACCTGACAGTAATTTTAGCTGGTATAAGAGGAAATGAATGTGTCCTCATTTATTCCTCGCCAGAAATTATATATTTTTTAAATTGCACTCCACAGAAACCTTTGGAAGGGTTTTTTCTTCTGTTTTGTCTATATTACTTCTTATTTTATGTCTTTATATGTTTTACCTGGGTAAATATTCATTCTTTGACTTTGTCGATCAATTTGCTGCTGGTACGTCTGAATTTTGCCACTGCGGGACAGTTAGGGATTTTTCTATTCTAATCTATTGAATTATTAAAAGTAAATTTAATTTAGATAAAATGTGAAAAATCTGGACTTTTTTTGAGCCACTTTTAGGCATAAAAGTTAAGATAAGATTTTTATTAAAAACACAGCAGGATCATGTTTGTCTTATTAAGATCTGCAGCTCATCATCTCACAATTAGCCATTTGTTTTACAAGTGTGAATTAAAGGTCGGATCAAGAGTTTTTAATACAAGTTAACCTGAAAAAGTATACTGGTCAGTCGTTCCATTAAACTTTAAGGGACATGCTTTACAAATCAAGAATTTTTCAGCCGTGAATTTGATTTTTTGTCTTACCTGTTTTCTTACAAAAAAATTAAAAAATAAAAACACTTTACTGAAGATCCTAAGTAAATTAGTCCAGCTATATTTCTAAGTGCAGTACAAGATTTAGCTCAGTTTAGTTTAAATACTGAAAACAAGAGGAAAGAGAGCAAAACTTGGACTAAAGCAAAATCAAACATCCAGCTTATCTAAAACTTACCAAAAAGTAAGAATGAAATATTGAACATTTTCAAAACCTCAGTATCCAGCAAATATCCTCACACAAGCTGAGCGCTTCTCGTTTTATTGTTCCAGTCAGATGAATGAGACAAAACATGCAAACTGTTCCCCTATTTCTGAATTGTTTGTAGCTGAATGATTGTGACTAAACCGGTGCTGTAAATAACCTTCTCCCTCAGCAAATAAGAAGGAAAAAGAAGAAGCTTTCATTGAAAAAATGTCAACTATAAACAAAGAAAAAAACAAAAAAAAAACATGTTTGCAGATGAACAGCCTCAAATTTTTATATGATCTCTCGCTGTGCTTTGTTTTAGTAGCGAAATGATAAAATTCCAACAATTTTCAAAAACACAAAAAGAGGATTGGGAGATAAAGGACAATCTACAAATCAGAAGAATAACAGTCATATAATACAACTCATGTTTCTATACAGCCACAGAGAAAGACCCAGGAGTTCGATGGAAAGCAAACGTGAGAGAACCCAGAAACTACGAAACAATAAGCCGTGAATCTTATCGCCGGGTTGCTGTTTATGAGCTCGTGTTCAGGACTGGCTCGCAGATTTTCCAAAGCAGCAACAAAAGGACCGTCGAGCTGTTAGAATAGGCACCGAATTTCTAACATGCCACACGTCATGAACAAAATGAATGGATAAGGGCGAACGCTCCGCTTTGCTCTCCGTCTTAATTAGCTCTGACCTTTGTGAAACGGTCCGCCCTGAGGCACTGATACGTATCTGATGTTCACTCCTGAAGCAAACCACCAGACGGGACAAACAGCCTCTGCTGAATGCAAACCCAGCAGATTTGATCAAGTGTATTACACATTATCATCATCATCATCATCATCATCTCTGATATTAGCCTCCGGTTTTTGTTTGGATAAACAAGGAAACATGGCTGTGATAATTACCTGCACGGTTCCTCCACACATCAGCAAGAATGTTAAATTAATCCTGAAAAAACAAAACAAAAACAAAAAACTCTTGCATACAAAAATACATCAGATCTAACATTTTCAAAAATAGTCTGTAATCACAGATCTACACGCACATGAATGCTTCTTAGTAAATTAGAATATCCTTGAAAATGTAGTTTATTTCATATAATTTAACTCAGAAGGTGAAACTCCTTTTCATTACACCAATATATTTAAAGTGTTTATTTCTTTTAATTTTGATGGTTGTGGCGTTCGGTTTAAAAAAAAACAAGCAAATCAGGAAATTGAAATATTAAATACAGTCAAGAAAAAAAAACAATTTAAATACAGATATGTTACGATCACAATATAGCAAATAAAAAAACCAAAGTATCTGACTGATCATATTGCAATGTATCCAAGCCTCTTAATGGAAAGTTAGGTGGAAGGAAAAACTGTGAAAAAAAGTGCACAAGCAACTGGGATAACTTCAGCGTTGAAAGGATTGTGAAGAGTTTAGGGGAAATCATGACGAGGCATCGAGAACTTACTCTTTGTGCTGAACAATAGGCAACATCTTATCTGCTCTAAAAAGCAGGATACGCATAACCAAGTCATTACTCTTCCCCCAGCCAACCTGAGCCTCCTGAAGACCCAGGAACCTCCATATCATGGTGCACTAATTCAGCAATTCATGCAAAAGGAGCCCTGACTTTTCAGTACTGCGGCATTTCTGTCCATTTCCACCTAACTTTAATTTTCTGAGGAACTGAATGTTGTAATTAGCTGTAAATTAAATCCATCAGCATTTGCAGAAATAAACACTTGAAATACAACCCTGTGCGTAATGAATAATAAGTGAATTACCGAAACAGACTCGCTGTTCAAATATATCCTAATTTACCGAGCCGACCCCCGCTGCTCTACGACAGATTAAATATCTCAGACAAACAGCTGAAATGACAACAAGTTCACTAAACAAAGTGGCTGCTATCGCGGTGCCAGCTGCATGCAGATGAGACTCTGCGCTGCAGGAAGAGAACAGTAGAGATCGTAAAGCATGAAGCGACCGTTTTGTGTTTATTTGTGTGTGTCGGAGTGTGAACCTTCAGCCATATTGCTTCGTACGGACAGGAAACGGCTGGATGTGCAGCTGCTGCATGCGGGGATGTCGAACGAGTTCCCAGCCTGTTCAGGCCGTCGGTCTTCGTCTCCTTCTCATTGCTCCATCCGTCCTCCTAAAATCCACCCCGGAAAGTGCTGTTCGACGACCACACCCTCACTCCCCTCTTCTGCTGCGATGGATTTTCTGCCGCATGTTGCAGCTGTTACGATGCACTGATGACTATTAAGTTAGAAAGTATTCGCAGTTTGACAATGACGGGAGGAGCGGGGCGCGGGGAGGCGATTTCTGAAGAGGAGGGACGGATGGTGTGAAGTCACAGGCAGAAGAGGCGAGAGCCTTTGTCGCCGTCCTCGTCCTCCCCCTGCGGGATGCGGGGCAGCATGGCCGAGCGGGTCAAACCCCAAAAGCGAGGCGGAGACAAGTCCTTCTTGGTGGCCGTGAACTTCCAGCCCATGTGGGAGCCGCAGGTCCGGCACTGAGCGATGGTCCAGGCGTAGCTGAGAGGAAAGAGGGATTCAACAATAAATCATCATTTACGTGTGGCGAAATGTTCCTAGAAAACTTTTTCATTTTAAAAATCCATCCTTTTCCAAAGTGGTCTCAGTTGTACATGTTTTTATTTAAGTATAAACACTAAAAATCTCAATTGGATGAGGAAAAATGTCTGAATATATATGTTTGTTATCGTTTTTCCATCTTTATCCAGTCCTGGAATCCAGCATTAAACATGAAGTATCAGATGATCTAAGTGGTCAATAGGAAAACACACCTGAGAAGCTAAAACTTGATTAAAAGAAGAAAAAAAAAAAGGTATTCTGCATAAATAACGAGATCACCTCATCAGTCCAAGAATAGAGTTTATAATCTCCCTAACAAAGCATTTACTAGCAAAAGCCTGGACTAGAGTTAAAACTAAACACGAAGCAGAATCAGTTTTTATGCACCAAACATCAGGAAGAAGCTTCCCGTTCGCTGCATTAATGCTCCCAACAAGGCTACAGACATTTTCATTTGATGCTGCATGTGCTTAGCCTAGTTTTTATTTTTATTTTTTACCTTATTTTAAAATCTGTATAATCTAAATATGTTTCAGTTTGTTTTATCTTAATGTATGCTGCTGTTAACTTCAACACATAAGCACTTTTAGTTGCTTTTGCTCAAAAGGTGCGACATAAATAAGGACACGGTGCCTTCATAAGAACATAATTTCACAACAAAGCTTTTCTTAACTCTAATCCCACTGACTGAATTCGCCTCAAGATCCTCCGTCCAAAGAGCTCTGCGTTTTTGGAAACCTTTACTGAGTTTGTGTTCGTTCCCGTCCACCTTTCTTTTAGTTTTACACAGTGTTATTTTGACTCCTCAAAGTCTCAGTTGGATTATTTTGGTCTTAAGATCATTACAAAAGATACATGCAGTTCTACACGAATGAATCCCAGTCCAGAATCTAAACCATTAGATCTAATTCATTTAACTTTAAAAGTACACTCAGCAGAGTTCATCGAGAGTGAACATGAATTATTCAATAATTCAATCACACTAGGACAAAATCAAAGTCTCCATGTCTTGTAATTCCTAAACTCCCTCCTGAGACCTGCTCAAAAAAAAAAAATGCAGCAAATTCTGAACAGACCAACACAGGCTGAGCGAAACGCAGATCATCTAAAAAGAAATGATGAAGAAAAAAAGAGCAACAGTGACTCTGCACTGCTGCCTTTGCACAGACAAGGCAGGGTTGTTATATTTTTAAAGCAAATCAATGGTTTTGGTGTCAAAAACATTTTGTTCCTTTGCAGCAGCAGTACATTTGATCCATTTAGAAATACAACTCCGTGAAGGTTTCACAGTCTGTGCAGAGCCTCCACCTTCAAAACGGGGCTGAATCTTTGTGTTTGTAGCAGAAGATCCTGTTTAAATGAACAGGAAAAGGCACTTCTGACCAGAGCAGATACGAAGCAAAACACAAACACTGCTGAATTCATGCTGACTTCCAAACACATTTAACAAGAGTTTAAGGTCAGAGGTCAACTGAACACAGTGAGCGTTACCCTGGAAACCAGCTGTGCAGCGTGGAGGGCCTGCCGACCAGGTTCAGGTTGTTGGCTTTGTAGACAGTCAGCGTTTCGTGAACGTAACCGTGAGGGTTGACGTACGCCGCCATGGGGCCGTACAAAGACAAGCTGGTGGAGGAGAAACGGGCAACAAGTCATCAGCTGAGAAACTCATTGGAGACTTAAAAAAAAATTAATGAAATTAAAATATAAGCGTTAATCCTGCTGTGTCTGAGTACAGCAGTTTGTTCAACCACCTCGGACTGCATGGCCATGTACGGTTAACAATCACAAAGAGCTGCTTTCAGGCATATTTTGTAAACTGTAATGGATTCAAACTTAAAGTTTTTGAGACTCAACCTGATCTTAGCCACCAGGTTCACTGAGCTCAGGACGAGTAGAGATGGTAGCGAAGCAACGGTGAAGAAAATGTGGGTTAATACCAACAGGCTAATAAAAATCGCATCATCACGTTTTCACAAATTTGAACTCAAACCTTAAAATCAACCTTTTACTCAAGTGAATCTAAAATTCAGCAGCAGCCTTAGCTGCTTTGGTAATTTACCAAAATAATATGCAAAACATGTTAAAAAGCTTTAAATAAAAGCTTTTCCCTCTCTAAAATGTTACCGTTTTTCTAAATTCAAAACGTTTACTGCTTGTGCACAACGTGAGTTTGATATTTAATATCACTGATTTGGCCAAAAGGATACAGGAACCTGAAGTAGAGTTAAAATAAAATGCATTTTGAATTTAAATTTGCCCTGTTATATAATCATATGTGCATATTTTGCTAAGAAAATCCTAACTATAAAATGTATTGTGTTTATTCAAAATGATGCAATAAAACTACAAACATTTTTTCAATGCTGTAAATTTCAGATACTTTGATGCGATCAAATATGAGACGTTCAAGCTTTTTCTTTTTTTTTTTTTCAAAAACATCACTGCTGTCAAGATTTTCCTATGTAATACAATTATGTTTTTTTTTTCTCAGACCCCTAATTGAAAATACATTAGCAGGACACAGTTATTATTTCTGAGAGGATCAGAGATCTCGCAGCACACATAATCGCTGGTTAACTCTGATAATCTTGGTGACTAAATCACACTTTTGTCTGGAAAAACATCCACCGAGGCTCTGGACAATGTCCCGTGTCCTTGGCGTCTTTGTGTGTTGCTGCTGAACAAAGAGGTGACCCAAAACAGATCGCAGGCGGCTGGAAAATGACATTAAATAACAGAGGCTGTCGGTGTGGAGGTGCTGTGTTTACTCATGACGTAACTCTGACTCTATACAACTTCCAGCCTCGACCACGATGCGTTTGTAATGGCAGTGATTACAGAGGAGAAAGGTTTGCTTTATTCTGCTGTTTTTCATCAAATAAAACAGCCAACTTTTGTGTGAATAGATGCACAAATTGAAGTACGTTTGCACATTTTAAGTAAGATTATTCATACCTCAAACTTTTGCACAGTTTGTAAAACAACAAACCACAAATCCATTTTTAAGCGATGCATTGAGAACAGTGTAATAATACAAGTCTCAAAAACCAGTAAACCGGAATTTTGTAAAGAAGACTTACTGCTGGAACCGGGAGATATTTTAAATATTCAAAAGTAAAACCATTGAAAAGGAAATAAAAGCCACACATAATAAGTAAAATAGAATATGATGTCTCTGTAATCAAAACTGTAAAACCACAATGGAAATTATCGAGCTCATTTTAATTTCTCATGCAACTAATTGATTAATTGCTTTTTGTGATGAGCTTAGAGTCAAATGTTTCTCAGCCTACAACAGATTTTCTTCAATGAACAAAAATGATCACATCAACCACAGCATTATGCTGCCTCCACCGTGTTTTACTGTGGGGATGGTGTGTCCAGCTGAGTCCAGGATGATGTGTGTTACTGGTTTCCAGCACGTATGGCCTTAATGTCACTCCAACATCAACGCCAGCTTTGTGGAGTGAAAGGCCAATAGATGTTATGTTGACAGATTTTCCACCCGAGCTGTGGATCTCTGCAGCTCTTCCAGAGTTACTAGAAGAGCTGCGGGCCACTTCGCTGCTTTTCATATCTAATCCTCCTCGTCTGGCTGGTCAGTTTAACCGGATTACCGTGTTTTGGTAAATTTGCCTTCGTTCTGGACTTTTTTGTGTGTCTTTTGGATACAGCAGACATCTAAGATTTTCAAAGTAAAACTTCTTCACAACTTCAGGGAAACTGAAGAAATAATTTTCTAACTGACCTAAAACAAGAAATGTTTGGTCTGATTTAACTTCAGACAATAAGAAAATAAAAAGCAGCATGTGTCTTTTTATTCAGTGTGTGTAAACCTCTGGTTTCAACTGTGTAGATTTCATTCAAAGCATTTAGTATCTCATTTTAATCTCTTGACTCCTTTATGCACCCGGGGGTTGCATTTCGGTCCTCATTTTTATGTATTTCTCAATCAGAAATCCATTGAAATGATAATTTTGATATTTAACTTCTGAAAGAAGTCACAGCAAAATAAATCCTCACCTGAAGATCTCGTTCTTTGTCGTAATTTCTGTGTCTTGACACTGCTTGCAGCACAACGACGTACACTGAAGAGGAGACGTAACGCCGAGTTAACAGGTGATGTGCGTCAAACGTTAAATGTCGATCGACGACTCTGATGAACAAAGCTGTAAAATTCAATCTTAAACCTCCAGGCTTGAAAAAGAGAAACTCATGTGAAAACAAGTTTGTTAAAAAAAAGAACCTGAACACATCCACCTTACAAGTAAAAAGAGCTGACCTCTATTAAAAATATGTTGAAAGGGTTACTTTTCCTTTTTTATTTCAAATTACTTGTCCTAGATATTGGTATTTATCAGCCAGATATCAACATAAAATTGTGTCTTTGTACAACAGCTTAATGCTAATAATATAAAAACTATGTTTCCAAAAGGATATGACCTTATTGGTGTTTTATGAAGCCAATCACAAACCTTCACTATGACAGGAATGTGTAAATGTGGAGGCGACTGAGTTTATGAGAGGCAACTTTCCCTCAAACTATACCTGCAAAATGTTCTGCACAGAGCTGATAAATTACCGAAATGAATCATGCAGAACATTTGAATGTTTGCACCAACATGGAGGAACTTATAGACATTCCTGTCCCAACTCGCCCTGACACACACACACACAGGGTTTAAACATACAGAATAACCAGGATGACAAACACCAGACTGCCTTGTTATGTGCAACGTAATCATGTGAAGAAAGCCTGGAGGGACGTATTCAGAAAAAAAGCTTCTTCAACAGTGTGTTCACCTTTCACCCCAAACACAAAAGGCATCCCCTCTGCCATATTTTCCAGCTGTTAAAATCAAATCAACCAACATTTACTTTTGTTTCGCAGTAAATCAACTCTTCTGGAATGAATCTCTGCAGCGACAAATTGTCTGCCAGCTGAAAACAGGTCCGGTTAAAGACACCAGAGAGAAACGCAGGCGAGCCCTGGAACTGGATCCCATCACAACACGAGGAAAACGACGTCGCAGCAGAGGGACGCGGCGGCCTTCGCTTACCCGGTCCATGATGTCCAGCTCGCAGCGGAGTCTCTGGATGGCGCTGCCGATCTTGAGCAGCTGGAGCCGCAGAGCGTCGTCTATGGGGAGGCAGGCAGCCACCCTGTAGGAGAAGTCTGACACAAACCAGGCAGGAGAAGAGGAGATGGGTTAAATAAACAGGAGGGAGCAAAACGAGCACAAACAAGAGCCAAACACGCACGGACGTGCATGATGGATGAGCGGTGAGCCGGAGAGTGGCTGACCTACGGCGTTTGTTGGGAGTGAGTCATCCTTCAGGTTCTCGTCCCATTCGTGGAGCTGCTTCTTCACTCGGTTCATGAGCGACTCCTGCGAGGTCGAGCCACGGGAACAAAGGTTTACATTCAGTCCAGCGAGATGTTCTCTAGTGACTAATGGGCCGCGCTGTATAAGCGGACTGCAGCACTCACAGAGTCGTAGAGAGAGTAGACCCAGGGAGGCCATGGAGTCAGGTTGGCACAGTGAAACTTCCTCTGGAAACAGAAACGAATCCACCACTGGTGAACTGAATTCATTCAAGTATTTTTTTTTTTTTTTTTTTTCCAGTTGTCAATATTTCACAACGCTGTTGAACAGATGTTCAGAATTTCTTTTACTTGTAAAAAAAAAAACAACAACAAAAAAACCTGAAAAGTATTGTTTGCTTTTAGGGCCGGACAATAAGCAAATAACAATATGTATCACAGATAATACGTCTGATAGGACGTTCATTAATTTCACTGAACTCCGAGCCAGAACCGCACAGCATTCTGGGGGATGTAGGCAGAGGAAAGACTTTAGCTGCTCAGCTTCTCACGGCTGGCTAAACAAAGTTAGTGGCATCGACTAAAACTCACTCACTCATTCTTTGGTTACCTAGCAACAACCTGCCCAGTTACTTGTGGTTACCTAGCAACAACCTGCCCAGTTACTTGTGGTTACCTAGCAACAACTTGTTGAGTAACTTACACAGCAGCACTTTAAGGTTTCACCACCATACTTCATAACTGCTTAAAAATAAAACATAAAAAAACAATGTAGAGTAAAAACTGTGGATTAAACAGGAAGTTCCACATCACTTCTTCTGAAATATAAAATATCTGAAATCGTCAGTATTTCAGATATTTTATATTAAACTCCAGTTATTCTGTTATCCAAACTATGAGAGAGACTGAAAGAAAAAAAGCTGTGCATCTTCAGTTTTTAATTTAACTCTGCTGGTTCTGGTATGAAGTGAGGCACACACATATTCATCTGTTCAAGGAGAAGCGTCTGACCTGCTGGCTCAACCAGCGCTGGGCCTGTTTGCAGCTCTGAGCTCTGAGTTTGGAGGAGGGGGACGTGTGGAGCCTGGAAAGGGGCGTCAGCTGCACGGCAGAGAGCGGGTCCGGGAGGATCCGTTCGGGCAGGATCTGCACTTTGGCCTGTCTGATTCTGAGAGACACAGAAGGAAGGAGACGAATCGCAGCACAAACATGTGATGTCTTGAGTAAATGTTAGGAAGTGTGTGACAGGAAGTATGTAAAAAGTGAGAGCCGCCGCAACAAGGCGGCCAGCAAAGAGCAATAAAACTTATGTAACTGGTGCAAAGTAAATTTAATACAGATCAAACAAATGTTTCTTCTCAGGAGAACTTAAAGCACAAGATAAAAAGGTTCATTTAAGTGAGCAATAGTTTAAGGGCTCTAATTTCTGGAGGTATCGCTATAATAGGATGTCATAACAAGATTATGGCCGACAATTTATGTGTATTATATAATCGTAAGTAAAAAGATGGAGATGTGTCTTAATAAGAGCTTGCTTATATTGAAAGAAAATCTCAATGATTTCCTGGGCAGAGGAGGATGGTAGTTAAAATGATGGATTTCATGGGTCCAGCAGTGACGTAAGAAGCCTTAATTCAGTAGCACTTCCTTGGTTCATAAACAAACAACCCCTCATTACAAACGGGGTCAACAGAAAATACGTTAATTGCATAAAAAGTACAATATATTAATTCTTTACCAACCAACTATGTGCTTATTTACCCAAGTTAAAAGGATTAAAATGTATAAATTAAAGGCAAAGCCTTGAAAAAGGAAAATATGTTATTTCAGACTAGATTAACGCCAACATGTCATAGCTTCTCCAAGATCTCCATTATGTCGTTCAAAGCAAACTAATAAATTACTGAAGAAAACACACACAAAAATTTTCACTAAATTTTGTCCAACTGCAATCAACAGGAGCACCAAATAATTTGATTAAAACTTGAATATCATCAATTCACATAAAAAGAGAGTAACCTAATGCTAGCCTTAGCTTTCAGGAAGCTGCTCTGCAAAACATGCATAAATGCACATGTTTATCGAAGTGTGTGCAAGTCTGTTTTTTTAAGCAGTAAAACATTACTGCACTCTCTGCACTCCTGCAGAATTTCCTCATGTTGGATTTAAGATGTAGGGGTAAGACTGCCCTCTAGCTGTGAACTTCTAGAGTCAATTAAATCAAGATTCAGAAAAGTTAAAAGCTATATTGTTTTATTACTGAGGTAATAGTTTTAAGATGCTTAATATTAAGTTTTCATGCTGGATTTAGGGTTTTCAGTGTCTGCTCAGGGACTTCTTAGCATGTGGATTAACAAGAAACTGAGCTGTCTCCATTCTATCTAGTCTCAGTAATCTGATAATTCCTGAACATTTACAACCTGTCCATGAATACACAAAGTAGATCCTGTTGTCTCTACTGAGCTGAGAAGTGAAAAGAAGTATTCAGTCCCCCGACCTTTGCTTTCTCACTTCATGGGACCAAATAAACTTACCCGTCTGCTTGAGTTCTGATCTCATGGACCTTAAATCTCTGCCTGCCAACAGCTTTCACTTTCACTGTTTCGATGCCGTACTCCTGCTCCTCTCGGTATGCATATATTTCAGCCGTTGTTCCAAACTCAGCCTCCGGCTCGCCCGCATCACTGCAAACACATGCAGAAGCTCTGAACTACCGGTGACCCAGAACAACTTAAAAGATTACAGCAACATCTAGCTCCTCTGACTGAGAAGATAACATATGGGATATAGGAATTTTATATTTTTGTGTTGTACCTGTGCGCGAGCACGGCGAAGGTTCGGTCTTTCTGGATGACGCTGCGCATCATGCTGACCTCCTGCGGCCTAAAGAGCTGCAGGGGCAGCGTCTGACCCGGTACCAGCATCACGGCTGTGTGAGGCAGCACAGGGATGGTCTGGCAGCTGTCGTCATCGTGCACCGTGCGGCCGTGAAACTCCTCCATGTCTGAACCCAGGTACTGCAATCAAAACAACAAAGGTATTGTTAAAAAAACAAGACAACAGGTGAATATAATGTAGGTGGAAAAGCAGGAACTAGTCAGTAGCAGATTAATATTTAGAAAGTTAAAAAAGGCTTTTTTCATCATCAAGATTTGTATTCCTAGGACAGATGATTTAGAAAACACACTGCCTTTCAACAGGTATGTTTACACCTTGAACATTTTTATACCATCATGTCACAAGGAAACTACAAAGAAACTCCACAAGTCACGTAGGTGTTCAGTGAAGGCCTCAGAGGAATGTGAGAGGACATCAGTGAATACGTCACCGCATGAGACATAGTGGTGGCAACATCATGCTTTGGGGATGATTTTCTTCAGCAAAAGCTTTGTGAAATTGTTAAGAGATTTCCTGAAGTAAAACCAGTTAGAGGCTGTAAAAAAACACTTATCTCTGAGGTGCAGGTTCACACTCCAAAAGGCTGAGTTGGTATGATCATTTTTAGCAAAGCAAAAGTGGCACAAATAGGAAAAGAAACATAATTAATCCAGGGGAAGAAAGGAATTAGTGAAATGTCGAATGTGGAAAGGAAGTAAGTCCAACCTGGACAAATAAAATGATTCCTTAAACGTAAAACTTTCCACAAATTTTCAGATATCTTAAGCTTATTGATAGTTAGCAGTGTTGTTATTTTGGATATTTAAAATCTCAATTCTGGGAAGCATTAACGCTGATTTCTTACTACTGATATTGTAGAAAAGAACAGCGATGTGTTCACATTTTATAAAAGGTTGTTACAACAAACTGCTCACAGCATGAGATGTGGGAAGACTGGGGTCAAAGGTGATGGTGCTGGGTTTTTCCGCCTCGTCACTGTCTCGATCCTCAGTCTCCATGTCATCTTCCTCCTCTTCTTCCTCGTTGTCTGTTGTGGCACAAGTTAGTGAAGACATAGAGAGACGGGTTAGCGCTCCTTCTGCATCCCAACACAACCGCAGCCGCTAAAAACACTCTACTGGAGCCAAACGGGCTGCTTTACAAATGCCAACAAAGACAGAAAGCGAAAGCTCCGGGATCAAAGATGGACCAGAGCGGCTTTGAAACCTGAGGAGTGGCCTTTGTTGCGGGTGTCTCCGCGGCTGTCAGGAAGAGGACACGGACTGTCCCCTCCTGACACCGTGAGACATGTCTCTGCTGCTGTCTGTTACCTGGTAACAGCTGCAGATGGTTCCCCATGTTGTTGTCAACGTTGTCTCCTCCGCCTCCCTCGTCAGCCATATCTCTGTGTTTACAGTGCCAGTTCTTCTTCTATGGCGTCTTCTCTGTGCGGGGCCCAGATGAAGGCAAGAGCGCCACCGTGGGGTGTTTGAGAAAAATGAAAACATTTCCGCCAAACTCTCTGAAATTTTTTTAAATTAATCTGTGAAATTTTCTAGAAAATTGTTTTTGAGCTTTAGGCTCCAAAACTAAAAAATAAAGGAAATTTCTCAGTTTAAAATTTGCTGAAGACTTCTGAAAAAACTTTTGACCCACAACTGCAGATAATATGATACCCCAAAACTACTGACTGTAAAATTCACACTGGACCTCAAGCAGTATGGACTCTGTACAACTCTGGGACCTTCCTTTGTAAGTGAAATACAAACTTTAAAAGCAGGACTCTGCTCAGCATACTTTTAACCCTATGGAGGATTTCCTCAAAACATAGTAGCTCTTGATACATTAACTTCAATCAACTCCATATAAAACAGGCTCCAATTGAATGGATTTTGTTCGAAAATATTGTCAAGGTTGCAGTCATTGCTGAACCTTTACGCGCTCAGGTTTACTGTCTTTATGGAAGGGAGTCATCAATGCCTATGAACTCCTAGTCATATCAAATGATTGTCCTGACCCAAACAGACCATTTTAGAGGCCCAGGAAACCTTGAGTGGTTGTTCTGCTACACCTTGTTACTTCAGTATATTGTTTTTACAATAAAGTTGCAATATTTCACTTTGTAATAAATGTTTTTACCTTCTAATCTAATTTGGAGCCGTACCTACACTATTTTTGATACATCTCCAGTCAAGCTTTCACACCCCCTCAAGAGGGCTAACTTAAGTGCCATGATTTCTTTGAAGCTAAATATTGACACAATAAAAGAGGCTGAACTGTTTGGAAACTTAACAGTGTTCATTTATTGTTCAATACACCACATGACAGTTTGGAAAACAAGTTGTATTATGGTCCATGAACAACGCAGCTGTACTTCTGATATCCTTCCAGTATCTTTGCCTTCCTCCAGTTACGCATCCACAGCTTGGCCCGGTGGAAGTTGTCCTCCGATGGAAAGTCAGGACTTGGCCACAATTTCAGTAGATGTTCCAAGTGATCCACTCCCTGGATGAATGGGTCTGTAGATCTGGAGAACCTCAGATGGATCACAGCTGGCAGCGATGAGGGCTTACTTTGACCTCTGCCTCATCTTTCTCCTTTTACGCTTCAGCCTGTTGGAAATAAAGCAGCAGCTTTGAGGAAAATGTCCAGTCAAAATAAACTTATTGACTGCGCTTTTTTGCTCACTCTGAATCTCTAGAACATTTATGAATAAAAATGTTCATAAAGCAAGAACTTCGGTGAAATTTTTTTTTAATCTACTCATCAGCTACTGTAAAGAAACCTCATTACGTGAACAAATTTTCTGTGGCTCAACTAGCTCAGGGATCACCAGTTGTCATAATTCACCAATATAAACTGCCTCAAGCAAGTAAAAATCTAAGTGGAAACAAGAAGCAATATCAAACCAAAGTGACAAGAAACAAAACAACAATATGTGAATGGTATGTAGGTGTATGAAATAGTCACTTTTTTAAAACAAGTGTCCCATTGGTCTGTTCTGGATAGTCGTGATCCCTAAAGTTAAATTTGTATATAAATTATCAAATTGTCTTGGCACATCAATACTTTTCACTTCCTAAAAATAGTTTAAAATGAGCCACTAATAAAATACTCTAATTTGTGTTCAGTAAAGGTTGTACAGAAAGTCCTAGCTGGGCTTGTTAGATTTCTGATTGCAGTACTGGCTGCTCAAATGCTACCTATTTGCTTTTAGTCTTCCTAGCAAAATTTACCTGCAGGGTTTACTTTGATAAAACATTGATGCATAATGAGCTTTTCATGCTACGATAATCTCGACTGCTGTTTCTCTTATATACAAAAGTATAGACTACAATTTTAGGCTGAATAAAAGATTCAAGTAATTAGTATCAATTCCAACCATCATAATGTTTTGAACATTTCCTTGAAGTTTTATACTAATAATTTAAAAGATGTAGAAATTATTCCATGATGTGATCGTTTGTCAACTTTCAATGTGCTTTGATGCAATTTGAGTAACTTAAGTTGCAGAAGAAAATATTAAAAATTCCCTGATTTTGTTCATTTGTAACATGCATGTGGTGTTTTTATTTGACTTTTTAAATGTCATCTCAAATTAAATGTAGATAAAATAGACTGCACGTGCTTAGCTTTAGTTACCACAGCAAGCTAACCCCATAGAAATAAACCCTACACCGATATATATATATATATTAAAAAAATAAAATAATCACGGTGGTGTAGGCATGCAGTGGGCGCTTACCTGCGCATACGCTTCTTCCTCCACTAGAAGAGAAAAAAAAAACTGTTTACGTTTGAAACATTTTATATTTTAACGGCAGCTTGAAAAGGAAGACGTTGTGCTTCTAATAAAATATTAAAAATTTACAGTCTCACTATTGCAACACAAAAAACAAAAACACATGGCATTAATGGAGTAACTGGTTTGGTTTCGCTAACGGTAGCACGGAAAGCAGCACAGGCCTTCTTTCAAATAAATATCCGTTGGGTGGAATTACTTAACTTTGAACCATTACAGGTAAATAACTATCACACATTCGGCATAAATTAAGGTTAAATTATCCTGTTTGTCTACTGGGCATGAATCAGAAGCGAGGGAAACCAAGCTAAGATACAAGCTAGCAGCATAGCAACGCGAGAAGAAACAAACATCTAAAATACAGAAATTGAATTCCTTATCATACCTTGGCTCTCATCGTGTGGAGATTTTTCTGTAAAAATGACACAATTAACTGGTTAGCAACTGCAGATGGTTTGTAAATATCAAAGATTAACTTGGATTTCGTTCGCGGTGAAACGATCCACCATACCTCAAAGCGAGAAGAGCAACGGAAAGAGGATGTGACGACGAAGGGCCGCGACTTTTATTAACTTATGACGTCACATCAGACTGGCGCAGGGCGCATAGGGAAATGTAGGGTTTGTCCAATAAAATTCAGTGCCTACATCCTTCGGAGGCCGCACTTTAAGTGTGATTAGTCAAAGCGATACAACGAAGGCTCCTTTAAATGCGGCCCACAAAGTTTGTCATTCTTTTCCCCAGATTTGAAGGACGAATAGTGTATCCTTCGCTGCCCATCGTATCCCAGGATTCATTGCGGGACAAACGGGACATTTTTGGCGGATGAAGTATGAGCGGGAAAGGA
Source organism: Poecilia mexicana (assembly GCF_051168715.1). NCBI lineage: Eukaryota > Metazoa > Chordata > Actinopteri > Cyprinodontiformes > Poeciliidae > Poecilia > Poecilia mexicana. Next base: position 13,887,778 of record NW_028263374.1, on the reverse strand, counting down.
GAGTACTATAGTTTTAGTATTAAGTATATCAAAATCTGGCGGCTCAGAAATTAAAAGCAGAACTCGGTTTCTGTTGTTTGGCTTTTATCATGTGTATAAACATTTGTACTATAACTTTTCTTATAAAATATTTTATTTATTAAAACGGTTAAATAATTTAATTTAAAAAACTCAGCTCCGGTTGCTAGTCGACAAAACATACAGAGAAAATCTAAAGGTTAGCTTAGACTGCTCAGTTTCACATTGCTATGATTTTACTAATTAAAGGAATGATAAGACTTTGATCATAAATTACTGTCACTTTATAGACAAAAAATGTATTAACTTAAGAAACACTCAAATTTCCCATTATTAACATTTATTTAGAAATAGATGTTTTATTTAGAAATCAAAACGTTAAATAAAATGTTTTTATTTAGAAATAAAAATACTTATTTCTAAATCCTGCCTTTTTAAAGAAAAACAATACCCAAATATTTTTCTTTTCCATTCTCTCTAAAAGTAAAGCAAATTTATTACAAAATTGCTGAATGATTTCTTCTTGAAAATATTTTTTTCAAACAAAATCTAGCATTAATAACAATTCATGACTCGGTTACTGAGACAATACTCACTGTAAAGCTATAAATACCATTTGGTATGATCTTCAAAACTGGGTCTGGTATAAACAACCTATTTCATGTAACTTTTGATATATTAAAATATGCTCTCCAATAGGTAATGAAGAATCAAACTATGGTATTATGAATCTAATTCTCCTGGTTACTGTTTTTATTCTCAGGTACTGATTTTTAAAAACCTCTCCTGTTTTCAGCATTTCCATCAGTGAAATAACTTGCTTCAAACATGTTAACTTGTAAAGATTTATCTCACTCTGTATTTTAATGTTTTTTTTTATTTTCTATTCAGTTATAAAAGTTAAATTAATCGTGGTTGTAAAGTGCACCTTGTTTGTTCGGAATCTTAATGTTTACAGGTTTAGATATGCTATATATCTGAGATATATATACAGGTAAATCACATCCAGTTAAGTGATTTTCTCTTACAAGCTTTTAGGAATTACCTGTTAACTTCAGCAAGTTTCATGGATCATTTCTGCAAGTGAATGTCTGGTGGTGAAATTTATACATTTTCTAGAGTATATCAACTGGTATAACACATAGAATACATTAAAATTAATATTTTTTCATTAATTTTATCTTACAAACTTTGTTTCCATGCTCAAAGGGAGATTAAATACTCTGAAAACTGTATTTGAAGAAATTGCCTGTTATTCAAACATTTCGTGTTGCAAAGTGCTCAACAGTCTTCAGCATCATTTCCTAACCTGTATAAAAATATAATTCTTTATTATACAACCTGAGGGTGAACAAAACACAAAGAAAACCAGATGTGTATGAAAACATTTTATTCCATTTCATAGGTGTAAAGTTACTTGCCCAGTGGTTGAGCTTGAAAAAGCAGCATTGTGCTTTTCTCCCAACGCATTTCATTGTGGGCAAATATGAACCAACACTTCTCTCAGACCTCAAAACGGTAACTGACATGAAATGATCGTACAGCTCTGTCTCGACTGAAGACTCGTCTTCAGACAAGTTTTCCAAAACTTTAAAACAGCTTTAGTCTCCATGATTCATAAGACTAAAGTGTGTTACAGGTGTAAATGGTAGAAAAGTTCTGTTTTTAAACTAGATCACAAAGTATAGATGTTTATTTTCACCATAAAAAGGGGAATGGCAGTAAATGTAGCAGATTGTTCCCTAAAGTCAGGTTTGTTTCCACTTCCTTTCCTTGTACACCTAAAATATTCTCTGTTCAGCTTTTTTAAAATCTAGGGATTAAAACATCGACGTTTCAAAGAAAAATCTGGCCATAATAAAAATATAAATGTTTATTTTAATATATAATCCTTTACTGCATAATATTGGCAAGGAAAATAATTTGGGTTGACTCCAGTTTTCGATGTTTTAAACACGTTTGTGAACTAGCAACAAGTGGAGATGCATTACAATTACTTTGCTGCAAAAAGCAACCAAAATAAGCTTATTTTCTAACTAATAAATCAAAAGAAAATTCTATGCAGAGCTCAAAAACTTAAGTCTTAATCACGTTTCAAACTCAGTTTGGTGATTTTCATACAAAAAGAAAAAGGCAAAACTGCATGAAAAAAAAAACATCTGATGCACATTTTGAGGAAATGACATGCTCATTTTCCCTCCATTCCTTGACCAAGTTAGGGAAGAAAAGGAAACATTTCTCCAGTGATTCTATCAATTAATAAAGCAAAGGGTTAAGCCAAATATTGATCAAATGTAGGTATTTCTAAATAAACCTGTCAGGTTAATTTGCTTAACTGGCAGAGAGCTCCGGAAAACTTGTCGTGTTTTGTCTCCCTTGTCTTTGGGGTCTTGCATGTGTGGAAAGGCAGTTTTGTTTATTCTGGTGCTTCTGTGTCCTCAGTCGGCTGTCCAGTTGCGTTTTCTGCCGTCTTTGACGCCTGGAGGACACGGGAGGGTTAAAGTTATATGGAAACTGACAAACTAGTTATCTTCAGCTGAAAGTAGCAAAAAGCAACACTGTGCCAGAATTTACTGCACATCACTCCAGACGTTACCTTCTTTTTCTTCTTCTTCTGTGTTTTACGGCTTGCAGAGCTCTGTAGTAAAGCCTTGAGAAGGGAGGAGAAATTCAGGATGCATAATGTCGATTTATGAGAAGTTGAAACTTTTATGACTCATTTCAGACTCACCTTTAGCTCTGGATCCTGAACTTCGTGCTCCGACTTGTAGAGCTCCGGATCAAAGTGTCCATTTGTGATTCTATGAGGCCCGTTGGCCATCAGCAGCACTGTGAACTTGAACTGGGCAACAAACTCTCCTGGAGGAAAAAAAAATAATAGTAGAGGTAGTAAAGATGTGTCTTAATAAATTCATATATTGTTAAAATAGGAATTTATTTGAGAGGGAAAACATGTAAAGATTCTTTACACACTAAGTGATTGTATTCATGTTGATTAAAGCCTAAAGCTGAAGCAAACCCCCCAACTTTAATTTCTCTGAAAATTTGGACTTCAACCAAGATCAATAAGTTCTATTTCTATGCAAAAATATCATGTTAAGAACTACACAATCATGGAGAAGACTGGCTGCTCGTATTTATGGAAAGTTGAGTGGAGGGTAAAACAGCCTGGTAGAGTAAGGCGCTGAAGCAACAGAGATAACTGAAGAAAATCAGACACAGCAAACCAACAATGAAGACAACCTGAAGGCTGCTATTAAAGCAGCCACAAGCCAATTTCTCTCCAAGTCACGCTGCTTTGATCAAGTATTGCAAGCATTGAATACACTTTAGTCATTCTTTGGCTGACATTTTCATTGGTCTTATGCATTAGTCTGATTTTCTGAGAAACGCAATGTTGGGTTTTCATTAGCTGTAAGCTATTAAAATTAAAATTAGCAGAATAAAACACTTAAAAAAGCGTTTGATTCTGTGTGATATCAATCTATGAAATTAACATTGTGATTTTGTAATTTTCTAGGACGTAACTACACCTAACAGAAGGCAAGATACTCACCCTCCTTCTCATGCAGCACACTGAAGGGTTGCAGCAGCTCATGTTTGGCACACTCGACCACCCCGAGACGAGCTTTAGCCTCATCCTCAAAAGCCCTGATTAAAGAATTGATGGCGTTTATTAACCTGCTGCACATGTAGCACTTCAGACGGGAGGTAAAGGTGACATGTTGCCTCCTGACCTTAGTGTGAAGGGCATGGCATCAAAGCGTCGCTCCACTTCACTGAAGAACGTACGAGAAGTCTTCATTTTCAAGCCGTACTGTTTGTTGGGGTCCCGCTTATAGATGGTTGTCCTCAGACCTGAGTCTCTGGCCTGAAGATAAACCAGACGTGGAGTTTAACTTTCCATATTGGCTTTAGTGTGAATTAGACAGGGCTTAAAGCAAAAAAAAAAATAATCCTGAGCCTGAAACTTATAGTGGTGATAGAAATGAACGTTGCTATTGCCACAGTTAAATAAAAAGTGTCTTTGAATAATGCAAACAATTGCTACTAACGATACAATTAACAATTACAATTAGCTAAACACTCAAACTTAAATAAGACTTCAGTACATTTCAACGCACAACAAAATGTAAAATGTCTGTGCCCTAAAGGGTCGTCTTACAGGCAAAAATCCCTCAATATTAAATAAGAGTCCTTTCAGTCAATGTTTTTGCAAGTAATTTAGAACATGCAACATTACCAACTAAATCAGTTTCTCAACCTTTTTCGGGCCAGCGCCCCCATCCCATATCCAGGTCCCTCCACCCCCCACCAAAGAATTTGCAGGCTACCTTGCACTGACTATTATTTTATTATTAATATTACTGTCACTATTGTAGATGTTTTGATTTTTATGCTCGTTTCTGTATTTATCATCAAAATAATATCCCAGAGAACAAAAAAGCCATGGAAATAGAAATTATTTTCACAGGTGTCTATGAAAAATGCAATGAACATTCATCTTGATGTCTTCAATGTATTTGATGTTTTTTTTTATGTTTTTATCTTTTTATTACTTTCTTTTTATTCCTCTCTCACTGTTTGCGTCACATGCTGTTTTTATTTTAATTATGTAAAGCACTTTGAAATGCCTTGATGCTGAAATATGCTATACAAATAAAATTTGATTTGATTTTGATTAAAATCAGTAGGTCTAACAGCAGCCAATCAGAGTGGAAAAAATATTCTTGTTCTTTGCCATTTTCTAGTTGTTAAATATTCCACAAAATGACCAGATAAAAGATGTTCAACATGCCAGTTTAAACTTTGATCTATTTGCAAACCGACTGAGCTCTGCAGCATTAAAACATGGATAGAACAGTAACTACATTAATCATAGCTCTTCTTCTCTTCAGCGTTTCTGTCGGTTTCTGGTGGTGCAGCTCTGTGCTGCCTTCAGGAGAATGGGACATCAGAGTATCATTCATAAAATTTCACCCACATGGCATTTATTGTGCAAACCAGAGCTTTCAGTGGAAAAACTAAAGTTCCCAGTCCTTCTAATGCCATACAAATATGAGACAGAAACATGGATTATATCTTTATATACACCTGTCTATTGATTTATTGAGTAATAGTTTTACTGCACAGAAATTCACTACCCTCTGTTGTGAAAATTAACATGTTTACATATTGTCCTTGTGATATATTTAATAATAATAAAAAGTGTGACAGTGAGTAGGCCTGTCACAATAATCAAATCAATTAATTACATGATAAATTGAAACAAACTCAATAATTTCTAATTTCATGATTTATCATTTTATCTGGATGATAAAAGTCTTCAGTCTGGAGTTTTGGTCTCAACTATACCATTTTTTGAAGGATAATTTTGTTTCCTAAGACTTCATAATTCATTTTATTAGTCGTTTCTCTTTTGTTTTTTTATTTTGGATATTTAAAATGTCTTCCAGTTCCAGTGTTAAATGTTCATTGGAATTTAAAGCTTATTGATATTTGAGAATGTGTTCCTTATTATTACCATTATATTACTGGCAAATTCTCTCAAAACAATATCATCGTTTATCATGATAACTTCTGGGACGATTAATCGTCCAGAAACATTAGTTATGGTGACAGGCCTAACAGTGAGGAGCAGAGACGACTTACCTTCCCTTCTCCAGTGCTGACCAAAACATCGACAGCGTAAACTTCATGTACCTCAAACTCTGCCTTCTCGTGGTCCTTTCTGGAGAATACAATCAGAAAAGAAGAAATATTTGAAGATCTTATCCGTTGCTTTAATAATCTTTGTGAACGTTTTGAGAATAAACGACGACGACGGTACCTTTGCTGGTCTGTCGGGTTCTGAATGATTGTTTTCTCTCCGTCTATCACATGCTGCTTTAACTGATGAGACAGCATACCTTAAAAACCACAAAATCAAAAGCAGTGAATAATGCTGAACATTGTGGAATGAAATATAGTGCCATGGAAACATCATCTGACAGGTTATGAATGCATAACCATTATCCCATTACATGACGACGCAGACACCCACCCTCAATAGGAGAGCATTTAAACGAATGTGCGATCTTGTTCCAGGCTTCTGTCACTTGAGTGTTCTGAGAAAGAAAATCGAAATCAGACATTTTATAACAAAATCTGCATTTTATCTTTACGATTTTTACGTATGAGGCCGTTTTTGATCTGTTGCGTTAACTAATCAGCTCTGAATAGTTTAAAGGCAGCAGAAAACCCGAGATTAAGATTAAGACGTACATAAACCTTATGTTTCACAGAATTCATTTTTTTTTAGCCACACGACTGTTTTACCTGGTTGCCGGGTTTGACGAGACGTAGCGCCGCTTCTGCGCACAGATGAGCCGCTTTGATGACGTCAGCTTTTCGGCCTGTGATGGGGTTCTCCTGCGGCGACAGAACCGATCCGCAACGATGAACCAGAGGACGCAGAAACATGACTAAAAACAAGATTTTGTTTTTAAAAAGCTCTCACCTTACTGGCTCCAACAACAAAGCTGTGAGCGACGTTTGCGATGAAGCCGTCAACGTGAACCCCAAGATCTCTAAACAAAAAAAACAAAAAACAAGGAGGAGTGTGAACATTTAGAGCTGAAGTTTAGCTGCCATTTTTATTTCACTATGAATCCTCTTTTTGGAAGTCTAACAGCTGGAGTATTGTAATAGATACGATTCTGCCAATGACAAGGGGGTATATTCAGTAACCAACATACTGAATAAAACAATTCCTTATGAATGCTAAAGACATGATTAGAAACCAAAATGCACCAATCAGACTGCAATTTACAGGCCAAATACTGAAAAATATTTGATTTCTTTATCCACTAAATGCATAAACATGACGTTTGGACTTAAAAAAATAAATAAATAAATATATTTGATTCGATGCACTTTCTTGAAATAAATAATTAGGTAGAAATTAAGAACATTTAACACATAAATGGTGGCAGTAAGTGCAACAACAGCCTCTATCGAAACACCTACAGAACATTTTGCACAGTGTAGCTAAAATGTCAACTAATTTGAAAATATTGTCAACTTTTGATGGGACATATTACCTAAAAGTCAAATAAACTGTTGCAGGCCAAGTAATGAAGACTTTGTTGAACCACTGTTCAGATTAATCTCAGTGTTTTTGCTTCTCGAGTTCACTAGTTGCCAATTACAGCGAATCGGCTCAACCAGATATAAAGCTCCTGGTTGGCTTCTCATCCTTAAGCTAAAGCCAAAGAGCCAAGAGGCGACGAAGGAGCAAAAATAATCTCGCTGTACAAATGTTCCAGTCAGGAGAAGCAGACGAAACAACAGCAGCACTTTATACCAACTACGGCTTAGTGAAGACGGTCACAAATAATATATCAGTTAAAATGACTAAAACTGGAGTTTTCTCCAAAATGGGTGAAAAGACGAGATAAACTCATGTCAGCAAGGAGCTGGATGGTTTTATGCCTGGTGCCGGTGGTGTTCAATCAGTCCTCCATATTTTGGACAAGGAGTATGATTGACAGACAATTATTTTCTTCTAAATAATACATTCAGGGTTTGGTAAACCCTCTCAAAACCAACTGGGAGAATTAGATTATGATCAAACCACACTTTAACTTTAAGGCACAATAGCAAAAATAGTAGTTTTATCACAGAAAAACTAGTGTGCATAAATAATAGCCCACAATATTCACAGAGAAACAAAGTGGTGGTAGTATCATGCTCTGGGCTTGTTTTTTTTCCAGACTAAACTTGATGTGTTGAAGTGGGTGAAATAAGGAAATGTCCTAATTACAGTCAGCTACAAAGAGACATTTCTAACATAAAACACGGACATAAAGAAGGAAAACACGCTGGAAGCAGCAACATTACTGCAGTGTGGCGCCTACATTTTGACCAGATCCCCGTCTTTGAGCGTGTAGTCGGGGTCACTCTTCAGGGGAGAGAAGTGGCAAACACAGTTGTTGACTGAGACGCTGGTAGGGAAGGCAATGCCTGGAAGAGAGAGGAGAGGAGTCTTCATTTAGAAACAATCCACAAGTTGATCTCAATCAATCAATAGTCCTCAAAACAGCTGATCAACTCAATCCAGACTGAGATGATTTAAGCGACACCGTCTCCTCACCTTTCTTCATTTCCTTCTCCTTCTTGAAGACCTTCCCGGTCTCGGTCATGATGTAGGCGTCGCCCACCTCACACAGGCTGAGCACAGAGATCCCGGCTTTGGCTGCCTCCACAACCTTACGAAGAGCCTCTGTGTGGAAACAAACCGCACAAGTTAACAAGCGGGTCAGCCCAGCAGCTGGTCTACTGGTGTGACTTTGACACCGTTAAACTGAGGGACATGAGGGGTTCTGTTGACAACAGCTTCGCTAGTGTACTACTATGAGAAGTTATGGTATTTCAAAATACTGAATGGGTGCAATGGAACTGCAGCGGAGACAGAATCTGTGATCCATCCACCCAAAGCTTTGTGTTGCTGCTCAAAAGTCTGTGTTGCAATGCCCAAAGGACGGCTTTATACCGTAATTACCTGCAGCTATAATACAGGCAGGTAATACAAGCCCTGATGTGAAACATAGTCTGAGATTCTGTGTAGCCATTTTTTTTTTGCCAGAACACATTACAAAGTGCACTAATGAAGATGGAGAGAAAAAAAATAATTCTCTGTTTATACTTTCTAATTAGAATAGTGAATATTCTTGTTGGGTGCTGTTCACTTTGTACTTTTGATTGCTTCATACTTTTTGATGGAAGAAAAACGTATGATTTTTTTTTGTATGGATGATTTTGTACCTGCTCTGATAGGTTCATGACGAAAATGAACAATATACCAACAGGGTTATAATCTGTCACATTTCTTTTAAATCAACTGGTCCATACAGGAATCTGAAGCTAAATAAATGGATGGTTCAACACAGAGTTGAACACACATTTAATTAAATTATATTTTAGATCTGAGCATTTTAATGACTATTTGGTTCAATAATTCCCAAAAATGTTTAATCACAAAGAAAAATAAATGGACACAGAATGGCTTACCTACATGGCTGGAAAATAGTGTATTTTTGAGTGGCAAACTAGCAAGTATTATTACAAGTATTTCAACAGACAAAAAGTGAATTAAAGATGATTAACAGCTTTGACAAGCCATGCCTACAAAATATTATTTTTATAAAAAAATAAATTATGTTTTTAAACCAACTAGTACGTAAATGTCACAAAAAAGACAAAATAAGACAATTTATATTAAAATGCATCAATATTTAAACTTAGGAAAATCTGGGTAACAAGCTTGGACCTGTTCACCTTTTTACTTGATTTCACAATCAATTCATGTGATATGAGAAGTTACTTAAACTGCGTTTCTTGTTTTACTATTAAAAAAGGCCAAACAAACATGACATCCAGGTATGAAAAAAAACTTCTCCCAACTAATTTTAAAACATTAAGTTCTAATGTGTCTGCTGACCTAAATATTTTCATAAAAATAATTTCTCCATATGTTATAGTTAATGTTAGCCTGTTAAGAGCCATTCAACGTGGTGCATAAGTGATTCTAAAATTAAAAGTGAACAGAAATGGCTTTAAATACATATTTGTAATGTTACTGAATGAAAAAGATGCCAGTAACTCAGGTACGTGCTATAATGACTGACTCAGTCGGTTCCGTTCTTATCTTTCGGCTCGTTGGCGTTTAGTTTAACGGACAACCATGTACCAAGCTGAGCTAGCTTGTTTGTTAGCATCTCACAATGTTTTAAAGGCTCCCCTCGTTTAAAACCCGAACATCAACCTTGAAATACACCAGCTAGCTTCGGCTAACTTGGCTGTATAAAACTGTAGGCGCTGCACCTGTTCGCCTGTCGGTTATGATAGCATATGTGCTCCCTGAATGTAAAAGCACATGGCTGAAGCTGGAGAAGCAGCTGCTGCTTCTGCCGCTGCGTGGGGAACGTCGCTAGCTGGCAGCGCGACAGGCCGTTAAGGGCAGGTCGTCCCAGTCACAAACGGCTTTTTCATCAACTTACGGGTGGCGATGTCACCCCCCATCTTATACTTGGTGACCACCAGGTCTTCGGCTATAGTCTGCTCTTGCTCCTCGTCGGACATGTTGGCAGTGAATTTCCCGTCGCTCCTGGGCCCAACGAAGCGACAGCTCCCCGCAGATCAACTCGGCTCAGACCGTTACGCAGCTGCTCGCTGTACGCGCGAAAGCCTCCGGATGCCCCACAAGCTCCTCCCACTTTACGGCGTGACGTCACCTCAACTCAGCCCGCCAAAAACGCGGGAATTGTATGGCAAGCGAACTTATCATATAACAGTTCTGCAAAGCAGTTCTCTATGGAGCACTAGTTCTTTACCATTAATAATTTTGTAGTACTTCCAATTTTATCCATGATTTTTATTTCTCATGGCCATTATGAGAATAATAATAATAGTAATATATTATTTTATTTGATGGTATTTTGTCACATATTAATCTATATCTATCTATCTATCTATCTATCTATCTATATATATATATATATATATATAGAGAGAGAGAGAGAGAGAGAGAGAGAGAGAGAGAGAGAGAGAGAGAGAGAGAGAGAGAGAGAGAGATTTTAACATAGTTACTGGTAAGTGTAACAAGAAGCCTCCACTGATGTCATTTTGGGTTTTGGTTTCTTTTGTACCATTTGGCTCCCATCTCCATGGCCACACATCCAGTGTGTCACAGAAGTGTAGGAAAATTATACAAAGTTTTTAAGACAAAATTCTGGAAAGTATGTCAGGTATTTGTCATCATCTGCCATGAGTTAATGCTTATACATCCACCTGTTGTATAAAGTTGTAGCAGGTAGGCACATTTAAATAAATTTGAATATTGTGGAAAAGTTCAATGCTTTTAATCAGTCATTTCAGAAAGTGAAACTCATATATTATATTGCTTCAATACACATTAAAGGAAATATTTCAACCCTTTACTTCTTGTCATTTGAATGATTATGGCTTACAGATGCAGAAGATAAAAACACAAAACCGAGTAGACTTCAAGCAGTGTGGATTCTGTGTCTCTCAACTCTACCTCCTGGGAACTTGATTTCAAAATGAAATGCAAACTTTACTTTAATCTGAAGAGAGTAGTTTAGACCACTGAGGAACAGGGAGATTATTTCTCTCCTTAGCCCAGGAACAGTGCTTATGCCGTCCAGGAGTAGCTTGACATAAGGATTGTGTAGAGACCCTAAAATGATCATTACATAACATTTATACATTAAAAATGCTTTCTTTTTTAAAATGATGTGTAATATTCTAAACACTGAATTTCATGCTTTTGTTATCAGTGAGCAATAATGATCAGAATGACAAGAAACAAAAGGCTTGAAATATTTTACTCTATGTGTAAAGAGTTTATATATAGAATAAATAGCATATATATATATATATATATATATATATAAATATATATATATATATATATATATATATATACACTGCTCAAAAAAATAAAGGGAGCACTCAAATAACACATCCTAGATCTGAATGAATGAAATATTCTCATTGAATACTTTGTTCTGTACAAAGTTGAATGTGCTGACAACAAAATCACACAAAAATAATCAGTGGAAATCAAATGTATTAACCAATGGAGGCCTGGATTTGGAGCCACACACAAAATTAAAGTGAAATGTTCCCTTTATTTTTTTGAGCAGTATATTTTTGACTTTCTATTATAAGGGCTAAACAGAACCAGACCTCAAATAGTGTTTGTAATTATCTTTATTGCTTACAAAATGCATGTCATTTGTAATCACTCACAGAGGTCTAAAAACATACATTGACGTGCATTGTTCTCAAAAACATTTAACTTACTGAAAATGTAAACAGTAATTGTAGCTTGTAATCTGTTTCGTGTTAGTGCTTTAAACACGCAGTGCTTTTAACTCCTGAAATGCCCAAAATCAAAGGCCAAAAACATAATGACAAAAAAATGCACAGAAGCCCATTTTTGAGAACGATGGAGAAATAATGCAGATCTACTAGAGTTATTATTACTGTTGGTGAGAAACGTTCCCATAATGTCTCATTACAAAACTGTAAATGTCTTGTTGCACAGCTGACATAAACGCACAATCCCTGCTATCATGGAGGTAGGGAAGCATGATGAAGGTCTAATAAAGAGCATGTGGATATAATAATTTTACAAATTAATAAACCAGTTAGCATTATAAAGGTTTACTTCCATATGTATAATCATTTTCAGTTATTATAAGGCCAGCCTTTATTCTGATAAAGTTCTTCAATATCCTGAGGTTTTTCATCATCAGACGCACTTCCAGTAGTTTTTCCCCCTCAAAATGATATGGGCATCTATGCTAAAAACATACATAAAATTCTTATTAAAACAAAACAAAAAACATGAAAGCACAAACATTTGTAATATAGGTTCATAAAAAAATCCAAAGTCTTCACACCTTATTAAATGTTCTGTAAGGTTTTAATTCCAGTCTTTACGTTTTTTTTTTTATGTTTCATTGAGATTGTATCAAAGGCTACATTATGTGGCTTGTTGATTCTTTTCCTTTTTCAGGTCCTTCATGAATCTCTTCCGAGACTGAAATAAACGTGTTCTTCAAGTCGGCACTGCGTTGGACTTCAGGAACATCCTGCTGTGCCAGTATCCTGGATTGTCGAACGATCTTTCAGTGGACGTAGGTTCCCCGATCCCGACTCCGACTCGCACCCCAACGTGGGGATCGAAGCCCGACGGGTGCATCTCCGTGCAGTCCACCGCTACTTCGCCCTGCCTCCGCATGTTCTGGTAAACGACTGTGTCGACAGCAGGTGACACAGCTGCAAAGCAGTCCATGTCCTCGTATTGATCCACCTCACTGTTGTCACTGCTGGGCTCCTTATTGTCCACAGCAGGCTGCTGTTGCGCTGTCTGTCTGTTCGTGTACTGATAGTCGTCACTCTCGACATATCCGCTCTCCTGCCTCTCCGCAGCGTCTCCTCTCGTCCTCGGTAGAATCGGAGGTGGGGGGAGGGCGTGCTCTGGTGGGATGTCCACTTTCTCGTTGCATCTGATGTCCATGTATTCATACTGGACCTCCTTGGAACCCTGCTGGGCCGAATGGGGATTTTTCTTACTCATCTTCTGCCCTCCTCCGACCTCCAAGCTCAGCGTCGTGTCGCAGTAGGCTGTCGCTTGTGACGATAGGGAATAAGTTCGTCTCTTGTTCGACCTCAGCCAGTGGGGGTTGTGCCTCAGAGCTGTTTGCTTGTTCATGTACTCATACTCTTCATCATCTGGGCTGTCCAGGAGGCCCAACGAGTAAGACTTTCCCATTCTGCCTGCAGTGGCTCGAGATGAGTACATTAGGGTGTCTGAAACAGTAAAAAGAAAAAAATGGGGGTAATTTTAAATATGAGGCATTGTTTAAAATAAAGTTTTATCCCAAAAGGCTGTACCTACAATATACATTATCAAGCAAGTAACAAATGTTTGTGTTTTTCAAAATTCTGGAACATTTCTGTTGAAACAAAACCCTTTAAAAAAATTTTTAAAATAATTTTTAAAAAAGTCTAAGTATAATTTTTACAATCATAAATAATTAAAAAGAACTTTATGGGAATCTTCACAAAGCACACTCTTCTCTTAACTTTGCGACAAAAAGGGTTTGGAAATGTTTAACAGATAAAAGTGTCCACAGAAAAGTAAAGCTAAAAAAAATATGAACAAAAGCGAAGGAAATATTTTGAAGTTTAAAGAAGTTTGTAACATATTCCTAAACATTTTTTGAAAATGTGCAGAGGCAGTTTTTTTCCTCTGTGTGAAACTTTAGTATGCGACACATGTTTAGTGTCGCATACTAAACATGTCTGAAGATTTTCAGCTTTCCACATTTTTATATTCAGGGAGGGTTTAAGGAAGTGATTTGTTTTAAACCTTAATTTAGAAATATCCCTCTGAATTTATTTCCTATTGAAATTTGTGAGATGAGGCGACAGCCGCTTGTCCTCATCCAGCCGAGTGACCGGCGTAATTCATGCATGTTACATTTCCAGCACACCCGGGCTAGCACAAAATACTGAAATATGTAGTTCGATTAATCTGCACTATGTAACGTTAATACGTTAATTGCATGCGTAAATGCGTTAACGTTGACAGTCCAGATTTAAACAGATGTTCGACATTGTGGCCTTTGTCAAATAAGTTCAGTACGTCTCAAAACCCAAGACTGGTCTCCAGTTTTCTTATTCCAGTTCAGTACATACTTTGTCACATATTCCATTTATTTAAACTTTTTTTTAATTTTACTTTGGTCTAGTGTTATTGAATAGATTTACATCAAACCCTTGACCAGGTTCAGCAGGTTTACTGAAACCTCTCGACCTCATGTCAAAGCTTTTTTAAGACCTCAGAGCATCGTCACCTCTTTCTGGGCTTCCTCCAGGAAGGACGTATCCGTTCTGATCTTCCTCCTCTGCGTCAGGCGACGGGGTCTCTGGGGGCCCACCGGACATGCTGTCCCTCTGTGACACGTAAGCGCTGTCCTCACGTTGGCGTCTTCTTTTCAGACTTCCTGGCAAAGAAAAGTCCTCGCTCATCTCCATGTCCACCGCAGTGCCACAGCCCTCTGAGCTCTCGGACACGGTGCGCGCAGAGTTCAGTCGAGAACGGGACTGACGCACAAAACAGATAATTTGAGATTAACCATTTAAGTAGTTTGAGTATGATGTGGGCTGATAAAAAACATAAAAATCTTTTTAATGGATCTACCTGTCCTCCAAAGCCTGGGGTCATGGGCAGGTATCCAGCCACGGTTGATGGATTGAGCACCACCTTTAAAACAAAAATCAATGAATGTTATGTGGATACAGATGAGCAGGCAGTGCATTTTCAGGCATAAAATCCAGGGAACATCAACACCGTCCCCTACTCTGTTAGTGTCGGTCCTGGAGATTCGGCTCAGACTCCTGGACAGGAGGTGAGGTCCTGGAGTCCTGCAGTCCGCCGAGGTGTGAACTCCAATGTCCTCCAGATCAAAGTCTAAATCATCCAGCTCATCCAGGTCTGCACTCCGCTGGGCGACTTCATCAGGCGGTGAATCGTGTTGATTGCAGTCTTCCTGCCGGAACCAGAAAAATTATAGATGAGCGTGCTGCATTGGCACCAAGCGCTAAACAACACAGTGCTAGTCCAGGTGGGTCTTACTTTGATGACCAGGTAGCGAGGCGGGTCTCTGGCCATTCTGGTGAATTCTCCAGCCAGTTCCTTAAATGTTGGACGGACATTTTCATCGATCATCCAGCCTGGATAAGCAAGAAATAAGGTCATTAACTGTTTTCTGTGGGACTGCAACCAGCCCAAAACGAGCTTCCACCTGTAAAATTAAAATGACTTACACTTGACCATCACCATGTAGACGTCGATGGTGCATATCTGAGGCTGAGACAGACGCTCGCCCTTTTCCAACAGATCAGGAACCTCCTGTGGACGCATGGTGGAGTATGGCTCTGTCCCGTGAGACATCATCTCCCAAACAGTCACACCTAAGATCCAGAGGACAATGTTGAATCGATCTGAGGAAAACAGCTTTTAAGTTTGTAAAAGTGACAGGTTATACTTCCTTGAACAGGGTGAGACAGATCTACGGGCGATACAAAACATGCTCATGACAATTTTTTACACAAAATCATTCTTAGATCATGAGATTTTACTCTGTTCAGTTCTGCCTATTTTGAGATCCTTTCAGAATGAGATGTTTTGGGGCCTCTTGTCACTTTAAATCCAAATGAGCTGCTGATGGCCAACCACTCGATTTTTACACTTCCACGTGAAAATCGCTGCAAACGGATGTACAATTATACAACAGTACATCTTTGAAAAGCAGAAGTAGAGCCTCCTGCGGAGCCAGCAAAAATTCAGCAAGTGGTTTCTAGAAGGTAAGTCAACAACAATGCACTTGTGTTTTCCAGCAGCCATTGTACAGCACATACAGTGGTAAAACCAGTTGGCCAGATGTGCTGCAGCTCTGCTTGGGTTGCTAGGTAACTGTGGATCAAGTAAGAGGTTTTTGAAATGGTAAATTTATTGCTTAAGAACAGCTAGTTTTTTAATAGTTTGGTGATAGTTTTAGTGTTTGGGGGTCTTTTTAGACTTATTTGAGACCCAAATAGAAGTACAAAAACTTAAAAATGTGAACTCTGCATAATAGGTCCCATTTAAATAAAGTCAGTACTTAGAGCCTACCGTAACTCCACACATCACTCTGATGAGTGTATCTGCGAAACAAGATGCTCTCCAAGGCCATCCACTTGATGATTGGTGTCTGCAAATGTGAACAAAAAAATTTGTTTTTTGGAAATCAGTTAAAAAAACAGAAACAGTGGAGATAGAAAATAATAGATGTTAAAAGGCATAAAATAATTTTCCTAAATGTCTGTTTTTCTGTTTCTGTATCCTACAACAGCTGAAAAAAATCATGCCCTTGAACTTTTTCACATTTCCATTTGTTACAACAAAAAACTTCAATGTATTTTTTAAAGATTTTAGGTGACATCCACACAAAACAGAACATAATTGAAAATTAGTAGAAAATTGAGGATTTAAAAAGAATCTTCACAAGAACAAATGAATAAATCTTCATTAGTTCTTGCAGTTAAAGCTGTCAGTCTCCTGGTTTTAACATAAACTCTTCCCTGTCCCTGCACAATACTGCCTCCACCGTGTCTCACCATGATTCCTCTGACTAAATTACTTTCTTTTGAATGTTTAATGTTTCCCCCGCGTGGCCGGTGGGAAACTATAACTAGGATTTGTCATAACTTTGTTTCAACAACAGCATCCTTCTTGCTAATCTTCCATAAAGGCTGAATCTGTGAAGTTGAAGACAAACAAGCGTCCCACCAAACTTTTTCCACCTGAGCTGTGGTTTTCTGCAGCTCCCCTAAAGTTACTGCAGGCCTTTCAGCTGCTCTCCAAGTAGGTCTGTGTTATTCTGTCACATAAAATCCAAATAAAATACGTAGAAGACTATAGTTGTAGTGTAAAAAAAAAGAGAGGAAAAGTTCAAGGCGTTTTGATACTCTTGATTAGCCCCATACATAACTCCTCCTGTAAAACCCACCTTGCCCTCATTAAAAAAGTTTTTCTTGTCATCAGGATAGAGCAGGTCCGCCACGCCATAATCTGAAATCTGTGCTGTGAAGTTGTCATTGAGGAGAACGTTTCTGGCAGCCAGGTTTCTGTGGACAATCCTGTTTTCCTCCAGGTAATTCATTCCCTGATGGTGAAGAAGAACAATGTGACTCGTCTTTGAAAGGTGTGTGTAAAACTAAAAAAAAAAAACAGAGTCTGCATTGGTCCTTTACCTTTGCTATCTGGACACACCAGTTGAGCAGCCTCTGTGGGCTCAGCTTGTTCTTGTTGCTCCTGACGTGCTCCAGCATGGAGCCCTGACTGCTGAGTGGGGTGACGAGTTGGAGGCTGTCGCCTGGACAGAAACCCAACGTCCTCACAACGTTGATGTGGTTCATGCTTCCCATCGCAGTCATGTGCTGTGGAGATCATTCCCGTTACATATTAAGACTTTAATATCTGAGTTTTCAGTCACATTTTTTCAAACTGAATCCAGTTCTCTTCCATACAAGTTCACATGCTTTTCAAGCATCATTTCAGATGGATGGACAACACAAACATTTCACTGAAGTTGACTTACATCTGTCACTTTGTAGAAATTTTGTCGACCCGTGCGATCATGAATCGTCCTGATGGCAACAGGCAGCTTCACTGTGTCTCCCTCAGGGATCCAAACGCCCTACGACGTAAAGAGAGCCCGGCTTCAGACACTGATCAACAGGAATCAGATGTAGAAAACGAATGCTGCAATGTGCACCTTGTGGACGGTTCCAAATGCTCCATTACCCAGAGGTTTGATCTTACGCAGCTCCGAGGGCTTGAAGATCCGAGCGTGGACTTTCTCCTTCTCCTCCAAAGGTTCGAAACTCTGAAGACACACACAAAGCATGACTTTATGTTGCCGTCTTTAAATTCAGACAGGAGTGGGAAACCCGAGACGGATGTGCCGACTTACTTCACCACTCTCCATGTATCTCCTCATGGCTCGCTTACGACGGATGACGATGCTTCGGCGCCACAGAGTGGTCAGCACAAAGATGGATAATGAAATGAAGAGTGTGGCGAGGACTCCCAATATGATGCCGGTGGTTGCATGTCTAATCACGAGAGTTTAAAGGATGACATGCAATCAGAACCTCATGATTACCCAAATCAAAACTATAAAAGACGTATCTAAATAAGAGGATATGTTACCCAGTCAGGGCTCGAGGAGCAATTCCCACACAGTCCCCGATTCCAGGGCCAGTACATCTGGAGAAAAAAATGCATGAAGAGTCAGTTTAAAGAAGGAAAATACACATGCAGGGATGCAGTTTTGTAATCGTCACTCACCCTTGGGTGCAGTTCATGTGGCATGTCTCACAACGGCCTTGTTTGCTGGCATATTTAAAGATGACTCCCTCCCCGCCCATCACACCATCGGGACACGAGGAGACGCAGTGTGGACCGTCCTGCAGGCTGGAGCATGCAACACACTGATCTGCTCCCTGGAGGTAGACAAAAGACACAGAGCGGAGACACTATTTGAGCCACGAGGGGGCAGCAGTGGATCTTTGCCCAAACTTTACTCTTCTTCTACTTTGACCAATTAGAGAACTAGAAGGGTAAGAAAACAGCAAAGGGATCATACCGGCCCCGTGCAAGTCTTCATTCCTTCCTGGACTTTACATTCAGGATGACATGGCAAACACTCGCCTGACTTTGTAGCAAACTCCCTCCTAGTTCTGCATTAAGAGCAAAAAAAAAAAAATATATATATATAATATTCAGCAGACTGCAAAAAGAGCTGAAATCTGAAAGGCACCCCGCTGAAACTTGCATTATTTATCCTAAATGTGACTTTTTTTTTTGAAGACCTACCCAGTGAGGAACATGCAGTCTGACACACACGTCCCCCCACGGCTGTACTTGTTACAGGAAACACACTGATCCGGCCCCGCGCCCCAGCAGCCATCTGCGCACAAGGGGTCACACACATGGCCATCCGCATCTGCAGGGGAGAAGAAA
Organism: Poecilia mexicana; assembly: GCF_051168715.1. Taxonomy (NCBI): domain Eukaryota; kingdom Metazoa; phylum Chordata; class Actinopteri; order Cyprinodontiformes; family Poeciliidae; genus Poecilia; species Poecilia mexicana. Next base: position 13,868,613 of record NW_028263374.1, on the reverse strand, counting down.
GACAAATCATTGTGGTGAAGCAGCCTCAGCATCGCTGGAAAGAAGTAACATCGGTAGGCGTGAACACAGAACTAAAATTACATTTTGCAACACAGGTCAAGGTGTACGAACTCTTGGCTGAAAGATGACGTGTTACCGAAATGAAGTGACTTTTTTTTAATCCACAGATTCTAGTTGCTGTACAACTTCAACAGAAGATTTTGTTCCAGTTAGAAAAATATACAGCATGTTTAATTTCAAGTGATTTATGTTGCTTTTGTTAAACATTATTCATAAAGATATGTGATTTTAAAGTGATGCATATGATTTTTAAAAGTAAAAGAAAAAACTAAACCGTTTTAATTGAACAATCTAAAAGGATTTTACAGAACGAAAGGTCAGGAATTAAAAAAATATGCCATATTGCCAAAAGTATCGTCACAAATTTTTCCTTGTATTCATCTCAAAAAAATTGGTGCCTTCATATGTGAAGGGTGCTGTATATTTTGATTGGTGAGACTGTAAAAATGTCAAAAATGTAAAAAAAAAAGTTTTATTTGACAGGCAAACTTATTTTAGTTCTTTTGTAAAGTAAAATATAGGCATTGGTTGCATTAGTTTGTTAGCAGGAAGCTTCTGTGTCACAAATTAGATTTCCATCTGTATTTTAATGCAGTTTTTCATCCATAAAACCACAGCGTTCAGGGTCACCTTAGCAACAGTTTAAATTGTGAATGTTTTTAATAGTTTGCCCGGTGTTTTAATCATTTTGTTATCTCTTATTGAGGTTATTGATCTCAGAAGGACTTTCCTAGTTAAATAAAATAAAAATAAAAATAACTTTAGCTTTCACCAGCACTGAAAAGGTTTACTAAATCCACTATGACACCACTACTCACCACACTGCTCCGCTTTCCGGTTTTCCTTGATGACGCGGCTATTCTGCTGTTTCTGGGGACTGGAAATGATGTGCATCCAGTTCACAGTGTTGTAGTAGCACAGATTCTTGTTTTTGGTGATATAGACACCGCCGTCATTCAACTTCTGCAGGGAGCGCAACCCGAGGGAGGTGAGAGACGGGATATTCATCACAAGGAAAGAGTAGCCCCTGAAACGGCAGGCGATGATGTGAATGCGTATTTTTGCGTGAACAAAAAGCTGAATTGGACAAATGGCTTACTTTAAAAAGACTTGTTCTGTATTATGTGGGTTCACTACGTTTAGGTTTTGCCATTTCAATAGAAAATATAAATACAGAAGAGTCTCTAAGTTTTGAGTTTCTTCTCTGAACTTTGTCACATCAAAGGCAAAACCAAAACTGATTCTGATTATTTCCAAAGGTCTCCTACATCCCTGTTTTAATTTTTGTTTCTTTAAAAGAAATTTCACATTTCATTTGAAAAGGCAAAACTTAAATTTGGGAAATCTCGAAAGGAAGTAGACAGTGGAACAAAACAGAAATTAATTTTATTTAAAAACATAAACGATTAGCAGAATAGATTGGGATTAATCTCCAAATATGAACAATCAAGTGAGAAATTAGCATTTTTGTTTTCCTTTGTAAAACTGGATACCACTTTCACAATGTAACAGATTTTGCCCAGGTTACCAGAAGAAAAAACCAAAAAAAAAAAACTTTAAACAGATGTGTCCACCACCAGTTTAATCTCACAATACCAGTATGGGATGAACACACACCAACACCAAAAAGAGGATGCACTTTGAGGTGTTTAACATACCTTTTGTTACGGTTCCCTCCACTACAGAAAGCAAAGATATCACATGACAAAGAAATAAAAAAGAAAAGCAGTTCAATTTAAGGCTTATTAATAACAGAACACAATCATGTTTATGGGTCAGTGGCTTCAGAGAAACAATGAGGCAAAGAAAGAAAAACATCAGCTGCTCACGAGTAAAGTTTTCTTCCTTGTATTGTTTGGAGGTTGGAAAAGACCGACAGGTTCGAGAGGCTTTTAGGCCACGACTGGATGTTGAGGTAGTCTGAAAATCAAGTTGTATTTCAGAGTCTCTAAAAACATGCAAACAATATCACAGCACCTTAAAAACACTCCTGTAGTTTAGAAACTCACCTGTAATCTCCTGCACAGTGTTAAAGACTTTCAGCTTTTCTGGATCGAGGGGTGGTATTTTTTCGTAAGGATCGCTTTGAGCAAAAAAGAAAAGAAGATAAAAACAATTATTTAATGCAAAATACCCTGAATGAAGCACTGAGAATAAAGCTTCATGATAAGCTAAATATAAACTGAGAATTTTCAGAGGGGAAGGTTTAGGTAACTGGTGCAGAGAGCAAAATAACCATATGTATAGTTTTCCCTTTGCTTTTAAAATAGAACATGTTACTTAAAGGATTATTCCTTAACTATAAAAACTTATAGACTGTTGTGTGTGCATCATGTTTCTCTACTTCCTGTGCATCATGTTTCTCTACTTCCTATGCAGAGCCTGATGCAGACGGGGCTTGAGAAGTAACAAGAGATGAGCAGAGGAATGAACCCACATCTTAACGCATTTTGTCACATCATATCTCTATGATCATTGTTCAGGCAGGTGGCTGATACTGGGGCTGCTTTTAATTTAGATCTATAACAATTTTTAAGATTTCTTATTGAAATCAGACACAATCTTGTACTACTTTAAAGGTAAACACATTTAACAACACAATATCAGTCGTTAAGCGTTCTATCACAACCTTTAACTCATTTTATTTTGACGACTAAAGCAGGAATATATGTGAATGGGAAAAACATTGTTGGGAAACTGACACTGAGAATGAACTCGTTTGTTGTGTCTGTAAATTTAGTTCTGAATGTTCAGCTTGTAACACAAAATAATTCATACATTTTAATTTATTCTTACCCTCCTATGCCAAGCACCGTAAAGTCAAGACTGCCCTTGATTACAGTGCAGTTTATAAAACTGTCAATGTTAGCTGCATCAACGGTTTTGCTTTTCTGTTTTTCTGTGCCGTCACAAACTGCAAAAAAAAGGGAAGAAAAAATACATAAAAAAAATAAAAACACCAAGAAACATAATACTATGTTGGCATAATTAAAACTAGTGATCAACAAAGAATTAATTTTACACTTTCAACCACAAGTTATAACTGCTCCATTGGCTTATTACTAGGTTTCAGACACACGATAGACCTAGATTGGGGATCAGCAGGTTTTGGAATTTGCACTTTCAAAATAAGTTCACAGATGCTCTTTAAAACAAAGACCTCACGTTTCCTAATAGAAATAACTTAGGCATAGAAGATGTATTATTGCCATTTTAAAGGAAAGCTCACAGAAGCATATCAGTGAAAAGTTCTGATATAATAATTTGATTAGAGTTAGCTGGCACATTCCTGTTAGCTAAGAGGCTAATGCTAAAACTAGCATTTTAGCCTACAATAAAGCACTGTTAGTGTAGTAGAAAGATTTAGTTTTTCTTTCCGAGTATTTTGCTATAAAATAAGACAATGTTACCAAATTAGGAAATGTTAGCATTTTAGCTAAGCACAGCATACAAGTTTGAAAACATAGATTAGCATCATGTTAGCTATTGCTAGCTTATTATTGAATGCTAGGAGACTGTAGTGTCACAGATTATGTACATTATTGATATCTAACATGCTAATGTTGGTATGTCACCTAATATTAACATTTAAACTTCTTAATCATTTTAACCCCCATTAGCATTGTAGATGTTAATTACTGGTGTTACTAGCTTGTCCTCCTTTACTAGAATGTTACCGTGTGCATTAAATCGTAATTTAGTGTAACAGATATTTCTTGTTATTAAAAGCAACATGCCAATATTGCTACTTATAAAGTGGTTACCTTTGGGGCAGAGACCTCTACAGGGCTCGCATCGCTTCGCTCCATTTTTGTCCACCTCCATTTTATCTGCTGGGCAGTTCCTTACACATGAGCTGCCATCCACCACAAAGTTGGCTGTTCAAAAACAGAAAACGACATTAATAAATACTTTGCACTGTGTCAGGGAATTACATTAAACTGAGCTAACACTTATAGCAGCTTAATAACCAGAGCTTTATGACTATCATAACTGTGTTTAAATTGGTTTATATTTATGTGTGGGGACTCACGGGGGCACTGGGCCACACAGATAGAGCCATACTGGTATTTGGCATTGGGATTGCGCTCCATTTTGAATGACTGCTTGTTGTAGATCAGAGTCTGGGGACACTGGAGCACACATGATCCTGAGTTGTTGAAGTTCTTGCAAGCCTGTAAGACGCAACATAAAACAACAATTAGGTGCAAAGGTTGTGCATTTGTATACATGTTTTTAATTTTTTGCTACTTAAGTGGTTAATTGCCATTTATGACTGCTTTTATCATTTATTTAGAAACTTCTCTTTTTTAAAATGATATTGGAGATCATTAAGCAGTTCCTAATAAGTGCTTGTAACTGTCAAAGATCAGAGCAGGTGGAAATGTTCAGCAGCAAAGCATAGTGTCATTTGCATAAATTGCACCATTAAAAGACTTCGGTGAAAAAAAAAGACATTCAACTTCTGCGTGGGCTTTTTATATTTACATTTGTGCAGAAATACTTACATTTTCTCACTAAAAGCCTTTTTACATTAGTTGGAATAAACAGTGCAATACTTTGACCTAAAACTTTATCAAAAAGTTGATTTGTTCATTTTATATATAAGAGGGTTTCTGTCTAAAATCTGTTTACTGTAAGTTTTAGACTCACAAAGCAGTCTGTATCCAGGGGCCCGTTGCAGCCACCAGCACATTCAACGTGGCAACAATCGCTCGGGTTTCTTCCGAAGCATCGGCTGTTACACTGAGGCGCACACACGGTCTTTGTTACTGAAACAGAGAAGGAAGTTTGTTGTCCTTCCAGTGAAGTGAGAGTACAATGTGGCACGCAAAAGTCAATGAAATGTGAATTAGCGTTGAAGTTTGAATTGGCATACGGTGAAAGAGGTAACTCATCAAGCTACAAAGAGTCGTCTTTTTCGCTTTTTTATAACGAGAGTTGAGTGGCAAAATTAACGGATAAGAGATAAAGATTTATTTTCTGTCACTCACAGGTCTGGCAAGAGTTGCTTCCTGGTCCCCAACAAGGCCCGTTCCCGCATGCTTCATTACAAGGCTCTGGAAAATATTTCTACTGTTAGTAGATGTAGTTTTACAAATGAAAGCAAGTGAAAACAAATCATAGCGAAACCAGGTTTAAACACTTACATCATACCTGCAAACTGATTTACTCATCAATCGTGTTTTTTGTTTGTACATAGGCATAGTTAAAAATTTGATATTATGAAAATATTCAATTATTTTGGTTACTCAATTCAATAAATTGAAGCCACAAACAGCATAGAGTCATTAGAGGAATGCGTTTTAAACTTAAATTTTTTCTTTACATATTTGTTGAAAGTGTCACTATGTCATGACAGTAAGAGACGGAGACAAAATCGAGCTCCTCTGCCTTTTCCCGGTGCCAATGATGGCAGATAAACAGCTTTCCTGTAATCCTTTGCCATTACCACATTTACCAGCGCATTCATGAGGTTGATTGACAGCGCTAAGACACTCCTCCTGGTTCTGATTGATTTTGTTTGTTGCTTTTGACTGGAAGTGTTGCATTTCTTCATAAAATAATAGCAGCACAGGGAGGATGTGGAGGAGCTCGATCTTTTTCACAGATTGTCTCGTAACATACTCTCACAACATGATGACAGCTTTAACAAAACATATTTTTTCTAAATGTTTTTGCACATTAATTCAGACTCACTCTCAGGACCGTTCTTTTGGATCATAATCTCAGCTGATGCATCCTTCACTATGTCGAGCCAGTTCACCTGTGGAGCGTAACTCAGGTACTTGTTGTCGAATATCTGGACGCCTCCTTCAAGTATCTCTGTGGGCGGCACAAATGCAAATGTGTGGAAAAGAATGAGAATTATCAGAGCAAGCCCGGACAGGCCCATGACTCAACCCATCAGACATTGGCACTCGCTTTTTACTACAGCACATGTAAATGCAGTGCAGTGGTACAGAGCTCGTTACTTTGACAGTTGGGCGGTTGTACACGACACATTCCAGCTACCTCACCAACAGACGGCATTCTGGAGGGTGCGGCTTCACTGAGAGCATGTGAGGGCTCCAACAGTAACTGAGGGCCATACCCAGCTCTTATCTGCTCTGACTCAGCCTCCCACACTTTAAACATACATAGCATACAGCATACCTGTGAGGTTTGTCAAGCCGAGCTCCTGAAGGCCGTGTTGACCATCTTTCTGGTAGTTGAGCATCACGGCCAAGGCGTAGCGGTCCTCATAAAGATTGTTGCCCCTGATCACACGCAGGTTATCGAGAGGGAGACGGCTGAACTCGTTCATAGCGAACACAACGTGGCCTGTCACTTCCTTTATAGACTGCAAGGTTCAGTAGTAGAAAACACACGTTAGACAACAAAGCATCACTTAAATGCGTTTCAGTCACAAATAATGATCTCATAGTGACATCATCTCCACTGATTTGGTTCCCGACTTCTCGGGGAACCTCAGGGTAGGAATGTTTCTGGCACCGGTTGATTCTACATCCATGTCTGGACTGGTTAGTGACATTCTTCTAGTGACACATCTGTGAAAGGATTACTAATAATCTGCTCTACTCAGAAGCCGATGTTCCCAGGCTCACCTGCAAGAAGCTGAAGTCCCGGGTGTGCTGCATCAAGATGATCTCAAGGTTTCCCATCACGATGTTGCAGCCGGTGTATCGCTCCTTCATCAGTTTGTAGTGGTTCTCTGGGTCTCCTGTTGTGCTCATGCCATTTTGGGTGCCAGAGCAAACAGCCACTGGAGAAATAAAACAAGAAACTCCTATTATTTCAAATATTTCTCTATTTTCTATTGCACATTTAAAAGAAATGCTCCATGGCTCTTTTGCAGACATGCAAAAGACATACGTTTCTGTGCATTATATTGTGGGATAGCAGGCAAACCTGTCAAACCGCGACAGAGCTCATCAAACTTCAACCATCCAATTATTGCATCAGCAAAATGGAGATTTGCTGATGCATTTTCATAAAAATGAAAAGAAGCCATATACAAAGAATCTCAGCGGTATTTGGCGACATGGCCTCCGCCACCATGCGGAAGTAGAGCAAACCCCAACAACCAGTGTTATAATGGCGGAGGTAGTAAAACTCAATGAGTTACCCAACCCAATACATTTTTGGAGTAATTTTTGCCTCATCAGTGCAACAGTGAGGTAAAGGCGGCGGGCAAGAAAATTCTCTAATGAGTCCTACCTCAGGTCTGTGAGGTTATTAGTGGGAAACAACGGAGAAATCAACGATAAAGCCCAAGAGGAAAAATTATGTGGTCTGGTTGAATCTGAGTGAACCCTGTGTTGGACACATTTTGAACGTACAAAACGGGTGAGCAATGACTTAAATAATACTGGCTCGTGAAAACCTGCCTTCAGGAAAATGCTTAAAAATAAACAGTAGCGTAAGAGCTCTTGGATACATCAGTCTATGTTTTTTCATGAGGCCAAAGAGCTACCATTGGAATTTACACACATAAAATCAAGCATAACTACCTTCACTCATTGATCTGGAAATGATTACATGTTTAGCATTGTTATTTTAAGCAGTCTGAGCTGTGTTTATTTGAGTTTATCCTTGATCCCTTAGCACGGAGCCGTTAGCAATTAGCAAGGAGTCTTGAACCGTTAGCAATTAGCACGGACCCTTGAGTCGTTAGCTTCCAGATAATATATTACATTGTTTAGGATAAAACTGAATATATGAGAACGGGGTACCTACGTTTGTCTTATTTATTAACTTGTGTTTAATTGTTTGCCTATTTAATCGTACAAGGCTTGATTTGACTATCAAGAAGTGTCGTTAAGACAAAAAAATTTAATATTTACTAACAGTTACCTTCCTGCTTACTAGTTGCCGTTGATCAGTTTAATTCAACTCGACTTGAGGCGGGCTGCAGGCCATTATCCATTTTTTTGCGTTATTCTAGGCTCCATTTGGTTTTTGGAAATATAATAAATTGTATTCCACCCTCTAAACGTTTTGGGTAACGGCTGTCGGGATTGCATACGTCCACTGACATCTTGGACCATGACCTCCTATTACTTTCCTCGAAATCTCTCTGACCGCAGCGTGTTTGTTATGATAAACACTGTCAATATAGACCTTTTTCACGCTTCCGTGTTTTAAAGATGTCGGAGGTCAGTTCCTCCCATAGCTATGACTGGTTATGAGTTCCTCCTGATAAGGAACGTACACTTGCGAACAAATTGCCACCGCTGATTGGTCAGTTGCTGACAAACGCCCTGGAATGATTGGGAGGGGATTGATATACGTCCTCATGGGGGCGGAGCCAGCGTCAACAGCTAAGGCATGGACAACCAACAGGCTACTTCCATCAACAACAAATATGGCACCATTAACAATTTGCTCTCTTGTTAATGGTGCCAGATCCTGTACATTTGAAGATTTTTTATTTTTGAAATAAGTTTGGAAAATATTTATAATTTCCCCCATACTTCCCAATTATCCACTGCTTTGCACTGGTCAGATAAAATCCTAAAAATAAACTGAATTTTATGGGATAAAATGTGAAAGTATTAAAAGGGTGTGGATACTTTTGCAAGTCATTGTATTTATCTCTTCATATTCTTCATATTAAGAATCACCAGATTGTTTTCTTATGTAAAATGTGTTCAGATGCATTTGAATATAGAGTAAATGCAACTTCATTGTCCCGCAAGGGGGAAATTCATATCTTTAGTTGTTTAGAAGAGAAACAGCACAACAAATAACTCAATGATAGACACGCTTATGGATGTCTTAATGAGGGATTCATGAGCAAACAGTGTGCTATTTTCACAAAGACCGTTTTATGCCATTTTACTACAAGAGGGTGTGTTTGTATTGGTGAAAATGAATGAATCTACTGTAAGAGTGTGAAACAAGTTGAGAATTGTGCTCAGGACACGTCCTTCTGCCCAACAAACACCCAGAGCCTTGTTTATGGTCTGTGGGAGTTCACCCAGTCAGCATCACCATGAGGCTGCTTTGCTATTCAAATACCAGGGAAACACGGGAGACGATGCAGAGAGCAAAACAAGGACGACAAACTCAACATGACCAAGTGTCGCATAGAAACACGGAAACACAAAAACACTGCTGCCAGCCACATTTAGTGACACAATAAATGACCTTAAAAAAAAACTTTTATGAAAACAGCTTCATCATAGCTTCTTGTTTACATAAATATTTGTTTTTAATAAAATCACCAGTGGTGCAGTGACAATATAGAAGAATGATCGACCATTTCTTTTTCTACAGTCTTTCTACATTGATCAATCTTGACTCCATTATAATCTCCTTTATTCTGAGCACTGAGATGGAAAAAGATTATTTTGTACCAGATGACCAAAGCATAGTTAAAACTCATATGGTTTAACAAAATATTCCAACAAGATATTGAAAAAATATTCTTGTGTTATTTATTTTGAAGGGAACTAGCTAGTTTTGCAACTTGCACTGGAACATGTTCAGCGAGTTTTAGTGACAGTTTTGGGGGGGGTCACGTTAATAAGTTATAAATATGTAAGACACACAAGTTGAATTTTTAAAAAGTGTATTTTTGTGATTTCTAATCTGATTCATGCTGAAAGGAGAAAGACTGGCAAAAATTATGCATTTTATTACTACAACATAAAAACTATGTACAGCTAAAATACACAGATCATTCTGAAATTTAAACATTTTAAATGCATTAATTTCTTATTATATTGAATAAAATAACTCTTTGAGCTGCAAAGTTGTTTATTGTGTTCATCTCAACAAATTCCCCACATTTTGAAGACCATTTATAAAACACAGGAAACCAGACTCTCAAAAACCTGTGTGAGTCAAAATAGCAGGCAGGCAGCTAACAGGATCAACAAGGACATAAAAGACTAATGATTATTAACTCTAGAGCACAGCCAGGTCAAAGCCCACTGTACGTGTTCTTCTTTTATTAATTAATGAAAAACATTGCGAGGGTTTCGTTTCACAGGAATAACCGCCTAAGTTATTATTTGAAGCATTAAATTTTGGCTAAGTCTCCTGGAAATTAAACTATGTTAATGCGAAGTCCCCTGAAGGAATGGAAAAACCACTCCGAGTGTGTTCTAAGTGCGGCAACGAGCTTATCAGTGATTATAAAGCCATTCTGAAAGTTGTTAAAGAGTTTCTGAGAACACTGGGTTCACTGGGTCTGACTTGGTAACAAGAACATAAAAGAGTTCACCCACTGAGGAAAATAAAACAAAAAAATCTCTTTGCTTGATGGTTTTCTTATTCAGAGGATTTTTCAGTTTCGATCTGTCACCTTTCTGACATAACAGGTTTGTTTGTTTATTCTGTTCAAAGATTGTTTTTCAGAAGAGGTATTATAAGCTCTCACGAACAAGACATTATGTTAGGCTTGCCCAACCTTTTCAGATGGAACATAGTCATCAACATCCAGTTAACTTAGTAATCTCAGTCTAAACACGGAAAAGGGTTTACCGGGGATGAGCATCACAAACTGAGTTCTTTTATTTTTTGAGTTTTGCATTTTGGCAAACTGAAAACCAGGATAATCAAAGCCAAACTTTTCAGAGACAATGTTTGAATCATTTTCTACGGAATCCGTAATTGAGGGACTGTTAAAAAGGTAACGTATAGTGCGTGCCGTTAATAATTTTCTTGTTATAAATCCAGATTGGTCCGTCTGGTGGGATGGAGACAGTCCAAGAGTGGCCAAGCTAAAGCCCATTTCTCCCATTTTACAGCTTCTCCAGTCTCCAGAATTTCACAGTAGTTTTAGGATCTTGTGCTCATTTTTCTTTCCTCTGTCTGTTCTTGATCACATAATTTCTCTTAACTGGAAAAGCTTGACATGTGCAGTTTCTAGTTGGTGTTTGACAGGTAGGATGATTGGTTGCACGCCATCAACTAGTTTGAGTTCCCATGCAAAACTCCAGCAGCTTCTGTGTATATAATGGGCGAAAGCAAAGCTAAACAACGGTGTAATTCCTCATGAAATAGCCTTTGCATAAACCACAATGATGTTTTTGAAACTGGAGATCTTGTTAAGACGCTAGAAGTCTAATGTGGTCTTGGTTCCTTTTAGAGGATCACTAGCTTCATCCTCCAGGACGAGTTGTTTTCATACTAAGCAAAGACTCCAGGAGTTATCTGTTGCCACTAAGATCTTGACTTCCAAGGTCTTTAACAGGCCTTACTTCAAAGATCTTTCTTTTGTATAAATCCAGTTCAGTTAGACCCAGAAGATTAATCAACTGGCTATACATCTACAGACTTCTGCCACCTTGGAAAATAACTTTATAGCAATTCATACAAACTCTGTTTTTGTACCTTTAAGGTATTTTCCCATTTTTCTTCAGTTATTTCCACATTAGAATATCTTTTATTTTTTTTACACCGGAAATAGATGTTGGATGTGGTGCACCACCAATGAGCGTCCTTCTGAAACATGTTGAAATGTTAAGCTCAGAGTAACTACTATTAGAAAAGCATAAAACTCAATGAGACTGTAGTTGTTTTAAGACAATGAAGCCCACTTTGGACTACTAGGTAACTTTACCCACCAACCAACTAATCTGGATTTACACTAAACCATTGCAGGTAATTTATAAAGAGCTCATAAGATTTTACCAGAATCTCAATTCAAAAGTTTCGAACTATTGCTTTAACTCTTCTTGGGTTTCCTCCAGTTTCCACAGTGTGAGATTTATTCCTGCAATGAAATTTTATACAACTGCTGTCTAACACTGTTTTTCATGCATCACACACGACAGTGTTGTGGCACTGTTCAGGTGTATTTTTGAAGTGGACATGTTAAGTGCAATTTGAAATAAGAAATGTAAAATGATAAAAATAAATTTTTGTGTTCATTTGATTCCTATTCAAGACACTTTGATAAGAATGACTATATATGTAATATAGGCGGCTACAGAGTATCTTTGTTTGCATTTTTGGTTGGTGGTGTGCCTCGTGATTTTTTCAATTAAAACAATGTACCTTGACTCAAGAAAGGTGGAAAAACACTGGTCTAACAGGAAGTGTTGTGCTGGATGTTGTTTTTTGGACCTTGACCAATGCCAAGCTAGAACAACAAGTTATGATTTCTCAGAGTTTAGTATTTCACTTTAGATGAGGTGAGATTGAAAACTAAAGGAATTATAAGGAAATTCATACGCCAGAGCTTCAAGCTAGCACTCTGTGACCCATTTCGTGTGTGACTGATCTGCATCGGTGATTCATGACTAACGTGGGATGACAGGCAACATCAGCAGCTTCTTTCAAGGAAGAGCGAAAAAACAGCACTTCACAGAAGACGTTATTTGCAGTTCCTCCAACAAAAATTGTTTTGTTAGCTTGTTGCACTTGCTACATACCTGAAAAGTGCATGTGCGTGCATGCATGTGCAAACACACGGAAGAGTCCTGTTTTATAAACTTGTCACACTTCCATGTTACTGGATTCTGTTAGCTGTTTTGCCAAGAAAGAAAAAATGTGCAACTTTTGGTTATTTCTTTTCATTTTGCATATTTTGTTTAATTTTAATGCATCTGTGTTGATTTGTGTATCACAATGTATTTATTTTTTCAGATTTTCAGGTTGCTACTCCCCGTTTATTTTATTCCTAACATGGTTTCTGTCATTTTTAGTCATTCTCAATTAGTGTCACAATTCATGCCTGTGCCACGCTCACATAATCAGACTAACCCGATTCTTGAACCAGTAATCACCCTTCTCTGTATTTTTACTTCTGGTTTGCATTCAGTTTTTGTCAGATCTTCCCTTTACCTGCTCAGAAAACAGAAAACATAACAAAAAGTTGTTTGTGAACCCTTCTCATGTTTTCAACTCTTAAGCTAGCTGTAGATATTTTCTGTTTCTATAGCGAGCTGCTACGTCATTTAACGTTTTTTTGTAAATGCTTGCTTGTGAAGGGAGTGCCACGCGTCAAGCTTTCAAAGAAAACCCTCCTGCAGCCTATATTTGAAATTATATGACTTTACGAGCCACTCGACCGTAATGCTGTTTATCTGTGAGCAGCTTGATGTTATCAGTTGATGACTGAACTGTTGACTATATGGCGCTTGAGCTGCCTGAAACACCTGTGAGTGCATTATGTTCCAGAATTTTCCACCTGGTGTAGTATGCAGAGTATGCATGTGGAACAGGGTGACAAAGCAGAGTAAAATTACACAGAACATAATGTGACAGATATGGTATGTTCACATTTACATAACACGCAGACCGCAGATTTTTTTTCCCCTTTTTTTTTTCTATCAAAGGAGGACTTCCTGAGTCAGCTGATGGATGATGAAGGGGAAAAAAAGGATGAGGTGAAAGGCAATGAGTCAATACAGAAGCAGGGATTAACACAATGGCTCTACTCTGAGTGAAAAGCAAGAGTAGATGTGTGTCTGCAAACAATCTGTGTATTTTTCCCACTCTTCAAAAAGGCTGCCAAGTGGTGGAGCCTCACTAGCTATCAAAAGCCAAATGAACTCTCTGTTGCATGGCATCACTGCCATCCCATGCGCTAACTTGTAACCTGACACAATAATGAAAGCATAGCTTGGATCGGGTTTGGCTGTTTTTTTTTTTCCATTCATCTGTTACCAAGGCTTCAGCTCTGCAAAACAACAGAGGGGAAGGAAGAAGAACAGAGGGAGGAGGAGATAAACAAGTTCAATAGAAGCAGAGGAGACGCTGACTGTTGTAAACAGAAACTTGGCACAGCGCAGCAAGAGATTACTGCATACCTTGAGTGCACGCTCATGCATCTGCAAACACTAGGAAAAATACCTGAACACACAAGCTGGTTCACTTCTGTTAACTCGCCTGTTTACAGGCACACGTTGTGCATAAATGGAGTTAAAGATCTTTGTTATGTAGCCAATGTGAACGACTTTAATGAACTTGCAAATGAGTTACTTCACATCAATCACTGCCATCAAGCTCAATCCCAGGTTTGCTTTTCGGTGTATGCATCTGAAAATCACTCTGACAATAACTAATGAAGTTATTTTTTAAATCTTTGTTCAGGATGTTTAATTAACCTTTAACATTTGTCAGTAAAAACAAAAGTCATGCACTGTTCCTCATTGCACAATGACAACATTAATAAAGGAAACCAAACTGACAAGCCTGCAACATGTTTGAGTTGGATTGGAAAACATGTTATCCTGATTTTATGCTTAAAAGGATGAGGAAAGCAATTAGTTAAAGCCATTGCTTCGTAAGAGAAATGTGCAGAAATACAACACTGCATTTATTTCCAACTCTGTGTGTAAAATCCTTTGAAATGCAGGAATGTTTTATTGTTAGCACTAAAAAGTTACAACTTTTCTTCAAGTGAGTGTTGGAGATTCTGTGTGTGCTGGTAAGATTTACAAAGAACATCATACAACCTTTGTTTCTTTTAACCTTTTATAATAAGTGACCAATTAAATTATTTGGCATTAATTATTAATATTTTTTATTTCCTTGACTGCAGATATGTGAAACTTGTTGGTTTTTTGTATCCTTTTCTTGACTTAACACATCTGCTTTGTGCACATGTCATCTTCTCTTATTTTTTCCATTTTGGTCATTTAATAAGATAATAAAAAATACTCAAACTCAAGGTTGGATATTTCAGAAATGTTTTCAAAGTGATGCTAGTTTATTAAAAGTAAATGTATGTATTTATTTTTTTCTTTTTGCATATTTTTGCTTTGGGAGACAATAAAGGTGCCAAGATTTTCAGTGTAAGATTGTTTGTAAAATAAATACAGGTAAACTTTAAGATTTTAGTTACACATGTTTGACATGAGGAGTGATAAATGTGAAGCATTATGTCATTTAAATGTTAAGATTCTGGCTGATATTTTCCAGACACATTGATCTCACTTGAAAAGCACGTTTTCTAGTCTGTCCCGTTTCAAAAGCTGCCTAAAATAAATGGGCCTCCATGTCACGTCACATTTAAATCGACTTCCAAACAAGACGTCATGGTTTACTGTGTCTTGGATTATCTGTTTAACTTACACATGACTGAAAGATGAAGGTAATTCAGAAAGGTGCCTTTTATGGGAATACTTAGGTATTTCAGTTTTGCGTAACTAACAATGTGTTTATAAAAAACCCAAAAGGTATTTCTTGATAACAGATTTTTCCCTGAAAGACTGAATTTACTTAAATAAAGGTTGAATTTTTCAAAACTGTTCCTGTGTCAGAGCATGGAAGAACGATGTAACAAGTTATTAATAAAAAGTTCCTTTACAGTTCAGTTTTAAAAGTATAAATAAAACAAACATTTCAGTTACATTTATGTGAGACACTATTACAGTCATTATTGTTGAACTAGTGATTTTATTAAAAACTAAATAATGGATATATGGATAATTATTTTTTGTGGGATCCCCCCTCCCATCTACTGAAATTTAAACTTGTATTTAACTTTCTAAAACTTCTTTCTAAAACCAATACAGTATCATGCTACTGCAAGAAACACACATCTTTATGCAGTAAATGTGGCGGGTTGATGTAAAACAAAAATGAATATTGAAAATTTATGTTAAGATTTGCTGTAAAAACAAAGGCTAAAAAATCAATAAATCCTAAAGCATTTTGGAGTTAACATTTGAAATTCAAATAACATTGCCAAACTTGTCAAATAAAAGGAGAAAATTAAATAACCAGCTAAAAAACCCCCCCAGAAAAATCATTTTAACATTTTGTGCTTTAGCCTCCAGGCCTTCACTAGCGAGGCGAGCTAACGCTGCCCTTCTTCACCAGAAACATCTTTTGTTTGTTACATAAACTTTGGGCAATTCTGGTTCGATTATTTAGTAAAGTTTCATACTGGATGAAAAAGCTTCCCGGATCAAATATTAGAAACTAATACCTTTTCTTTCATCTGTTGCTTTCATGAAATCTTTTGAGAGTTTGACGTTTACCAGAGGCTCTGTCACCTGAGCAATCGATGACCTCATGTTCACATTGTTGTCTTCACAATCAGAGACACTTTAGTCACTAACAGCCAGGTGGCAACAAGAACACAAGGTCAAAGTTCACACACACAAATACAAATCTCAACATGCCTTCGCCTATACACTCAAGAAGCAACATATTTAGTCAAGCACTGCACTCCTCTAAAGTGTGCACTGGGATTGTTTAAATCTTTTCCTCTCAGGTAAAGAAAGCTCTGTCAGCCTGGAGCAAAGGGAAGCATTTACTCAGAGCCGGCCCAAGGTATAAGTGAACTGAGCCGCTGCTTAGGGCTCTCAAACTATCAGGAGTCTTCCCATTGAACCATAGGATGACATTTTTTAGATTTGCTAGTGAAAACAAGAGTAATTTTCAATTTGATTTGAATATTTCAGATTAGATTAATTAACCAATTTTAAAGTGTTTAAAAGTAATATTTAAGGGAATGAGCAAGTTTTCTTTGTATAAAGTGGTACTTTTGTGATGCATCTCAGCAAGCAATAACCAATCATTCATGATTGTTTTTTAAACTCAGCCAGTTAGATTCTGCCCATTTCCCAGATTTCACCAAACCTGTATATAAACACTGTTAGCACTGATGTTTTTAGCCCTCAAAGCTAATTCTGCCTAAGGCCCTGTAAAAGCTTGGACCGGCCCTGTCTTTAATCTGCTACTGGAAACCCCAAATTAACACACAATCAGTTACTCAACATTTTACCCAGCAACAAATGAAGCAGCATATTTGTATTTTGATGTTAATCTATAATTATGTTAAAAAAGTTGACATTTTGCATAGAAAATTACTACATACTAATACTTACTATACTATATTTACACCATAAAATAAACAAATACATAATTACGCTCAGCACTATTTTGCATCCAAATATAAGAAATAATCAAATTACAGCTTTTCTTTATTGATCATTCGATTATTTTATTTGTAGCATCTCTAAAAACAGTTAAACAATGATTTCCCCATAAAAATCAGAAAATGAGTTTTAGATTTAAATTTGCTGTCTTTTAATCTGACAGCCCTAAAAGAAAAAAGAAAAAAAAACACAGCACAACCTACTTTCACCAGAAGTCACTTTTAGTGAACAGAGTCCATTTATGTCTGACTTAATCTGAGAATAAATCCAGTTTCTCTGTGAAGCCCTCAGAGATTAAGTAGAAGACTTTAATGAACAGCAGACATGTGAGAGAGAAAGTTTTGGAGAAGTTGAAAGAGAAGTTATGTTATTAAATAAAATCCCAAACTTTGGATATCTTACACAGTTTAATCTATTAGCCAAGTAACCACTGGTAACTCTGGAGAAGCTGCAGAGATGCTCTGCTCAGGTGGAGATAGATAGATAGATAGATAGATAGATAGATAGATAGATAGATAGATAGATAGATAGATAGATAGATAGATAGATAGATAGATAGATAGATAGATAGATAGATAGATATTCTCTCTTTTACTTGACTAGCAAGCCTGAATAGTTTCTCTACTATCGATTGAAACAAAACAAAGGTGTTTTCAACATTTCTTAGATAACCTTTCCACAATCTGGGGCACATACTTTGGCCTGACTGTGACTCCCGTGGTGGTTAAAAAGGTTGGGCTCTGTCGCAAAACCTTGAAACAATTGAGACAAACATGATAAAGCACACAGAGTCGTGGGAGAGGTGCAGGTGACTCACAGCAAACAAGTTTCACGTTTGCGGAACAGGTTTTTTTTTTTTTTTTTTTTTTTTTGAAAAGCAGGTGTCCTCCCATCGCGATTGAAGCTCTGTCTGCTGTGGGAGTAGGGCTATCGCAGAGTAAATGTTTTAGCTTATTAATTAGGAACATAGTGTGTGGATGCCTATGTGTGTGTGTATGTGTGTGTGTGTGTGTGTACCCACCTCCATCCGTGTCAGCGCAGCAGAGCTGGAGAGCGCACAGCAGCAGGACGCAGAGCACCTGCTGCACCTTTCTCTTGAGAGCAGTCATCCTCATTCAAATATCCGGGCTCATGAATTTCAAACAAACATCACAAAATCATCTGGAAGGGGGGAAAAATATTCCTGTCATCCAAAGCTGTCCTGCGGGATTTCAACCCGAGACTGTCCATTTAGATCAATAAATTCCTCTTCGACTAATTCCAGTTGGCGTTTCCTCTTCTTTATTCCTCCTCGCTTCCAGGAGAGGTAAGGTTCAAAATCGAGTCCGTGTTTTCAGCTTGGCTTTGAGCTGTGAGCTGGAACTTTACGAGCCGTCTGCTCCGGTCTGACCTGGAGGAATCACTACGGCTCAGTGACAGCAGCCAATCAGCGGCGGGAGCGGCGCTTTCTGCGGCACTGATTTATGTGGGCGGGGCTTGTGCGCCTACCTGTAACCCGGACTACAATCTCAGACTACCTGACGCTTCTTTTTAGCCGCACTAAATGTTTTAGATAATCAAACAATTTTCAAAAAGCAGTTTTCAGATGATTATTTATGAGGAGTTAATTAACAACTAAAATATTAAGTGTTCAAATAGTTTCTCTGCTATCAGGCTTTTCTTTTATTTTTATTTCCTCCAGATCTCATTTTCAAGAAGGACCTGGGCAGAAATCTGCATCACACAACAACCTGGCATGTAAAAATATGTTCAATGTTTTTATTTTTAAGTCGTTTGAGTGTTTCCTTCTCTTCTTCTGATCAATATGGAGGTTTTGTTGCATTATATTTGGATACATACAGACAAATTCAAGAATTTAGTGTATCATTGAACTTTTAGAGTATCATTAACTTCATCAGGAAGTGAAATATTATGTAAATTAATCACACGCAGACTGATGTTTTGAAGCTTTTATTTCTGCTAATTATAATTTTCCACTTACAACTAATGATAAGATGATCTTTAACATTAGAGCAAAAAAAAAAAAAAAAAAAACCCAAAAAAAAAAAAAACACTTGAACACAGACTTAAAAAATTTTAAATACAGAAAAAAGGCTTGTTCAGAAATGGTGCTTTTATTCTGACAAGCATCATCAGATACATATTCCAAAATACTGAATATGGCTGTGTGTTATGTTTATGTATGAGTCATTAATAGTTTGGTTTGAGAATGCACATTTGAAAATGAAAGAGTTTTTCACACCAACCTCGACCTGTGGGTCCAGGGTTTAAGGTCCCATTAAGCCCAATAGATTTAATTGTCCTATTAAATTTAATAACTACTTCTTCCACTCTTGGCGGCAGCAACTGCCTTCAAGTGTTTGCAATAACTGTATTGTAAAAAAAAAAAAAGTCTCTAGTTTACGGTAAAATACCGGCAACTGTGGTTGCCAGAATTTTACTATATAAGGTAAATTGTATTTACACGGTAAAATTCTGGCAACCACAGTTGCCGGTATTTTATCGTAAATTAGAGACGGTTTTTTTTTTGGTTTTTAATCGTGTGGAGAATCTCTGACTGAATTGGTCTCTTCCTCCTCAGTCTTCAGCTTCTTTAGGGACACGATGTTGTTTTTTTAAAATCTCTTCAGCCTCCTTCATGTTGGCAGACAGTTTTTATTTAGATGCTCAGTCAGTGATCATGCCTGAGACTAAGTAGTAAAACTGAATCATAATTGGAGAAATCATCTATCAAAGATTAATAATAATAATAATAATAATAATAATAATAATAATAATAATAATAATAATAATAATAATAATAATTCATGGTTTAAAAATCTGGTACTTTTTCACACAAGGTTGGGTTGGATTGATTTTATACATTTAATACACAGAATCATGATTGTTTTGGTTTAAAAAAACTAATATTTGTTTACTGATCTGAAATATTCACATGTGATTAATAAACAACAAACAGAGCAACTCTGTTAAGAATAAATACTTTTTACAGTACTACAGAGCTGCATTTCTTTTTCTTGCAGCATGGTTCAAAATGACATTTGCTACATAAGTAAACTGAAGTTTTAAAAATATTTCTGTACTTTTTGTCACTTCTCAGTTAAACACTGGCCACAGAAAGTCAGAAACAGTAAAGACTTTGAGAGAAAAGCCGTCAGCTGCTATCTGGGTCTGGTTCATCGTTGTTCAACATGAAACTGACCGAAAACATTTTGTAAAATACGTAGTTTTCTGTGTTTTTTTTCTTGTCACAGGTTGTTTTTATATTTTTACCATGCAGTATGAAGAAGCTGATTGTGACAGAACAAAAAGAAAAAAAATGACAGAGTGATTGAGTTTATTAAAGCAGGGTTTCATCTGGTTTACAGGTAGATAGGTTGCATTAATGAAGTAGAAGCTTGTATTTGACCTTCGACCTTTTGGATTCTTTGCTAGGGTGGGTCGCTTCCAGTTGCTTTACCTCCAGTAGTCCAAAGTGAACGCTGCTGACTAACCAGCACAAAACGACGAATTGAATCTCATGAAAAATCTGTAGCAAACTGAAGATAAAACATTGGAATCTGAGAGATTTGCAAAAGAGGAATCTGCTGGGATTCCCCAGGAGACAAGAAGCGGAAACCAGTAAAAAATAAATAAATATTTAGCTGATCAAAAGGTACTTTTGATCAGCTAAAGGCTGGTGTCATAAAGCTGACACCAGCCTTATGAGGCTGGTGTCAGAACCAGCCTCATAAGGTTCTGACAAAGGGGAGAAGATGTGTTGATTTTAGCAGAGAATTAAAGTTCTTATTCATGTTTTGTACATGAATAAATAGACAAAAGACAATAAACAGCATCAGCAAGTCAGGAGTGCAGAGAGTGAAAGTAAGACTGTACAGGTGTTGCATGGTAAATTAACAAAATATATTATCAGAATTACACATAAAAAATTTTATATTTAAGTGGAAATAGCTAGCTATGATAAAAACTGCTCATTATACATTGCGTCCAAGAGAAACAGACGACATTCACACTGCAGCATGAAGTGATCTAAATCCTCTTTTATTTTTTTGCCTTATGAGATTTGTATTTGATCTTTTTGAACGACATAGATCCAATTTTTTCAAACGCGACCCAGGCCACTTGGATATGTCGTCCTAAATCTGATGCGTATCTAATCTTTTCAGATGTGACCCGTGTCAAAATCTCCATGAAGTTTCATCAGTATATTTCATTGATGTGCCAATTTGTAACAAGAAAACTGAAAAATGACAAGGCTGCAGCTGTTAATGGTCAGCAATGTGATCTGTAGTTCTTCACTAGAGTGGGTCTCTTATAAACCAACTTGTCCATCGTGACAAATTGCTCCAACACATCTAGACTCATCCATGGGATTCAGATCTGTGCTCTGTTAAGGCTTTTTGCCCAAAGTGAGGCTTGCAGCAGATTTCTTTAAGTCATTCTTCTAACACCAACATGCTGCTCTTCTTTCATGATCCCATGAACCCAAACGAGGTTCACGGTGCCTGAAGCAGCAAAACAGCCCCATAACCTGATGCTCCCACCAGCATGTTTAACAGTGGGAACTGTTTTTTAGGGCTGAAGGCCTCTCCCTTCCTACTCCAAACAAAAGCAACATCCCTGAACCCCTAGAGCTCAAGTTTATTTTCATCAAACCAAAGAACAAACTTCCAAAACGAAGCGCCACGTTTCAAGTCTTCAAGGGCATTGATGAGCCGTTGTTCAGGAGTTTGTTAAAGAGCTTTCATAAAAGTCTCAACTCCAGAAGAGGCGAGCTCATCAACAATCAGATGCTGTGGTGGCGCAGGGGCAAAGCACAACCTATGTATTGAGGCCTTGGTCCTCATGCTGGTGGTTGCAGGTTTGATTCCTGGCCTGGTGACATTTGCCACATGTCTTCCCCCTCTCTCATTACCCTCTTTCCTATCAAACTACTTTCAAATAAAGGCCACTAGAGCCAACAAAACCTTTAAAAAAAAACAATCAGACCCTTGGATCCTTGTGGATGTTTCTGGCTATTTTTCTCTCCAAAGTTTTTCTGAAATACTGCGCTTACAGCCAACAACATAATTTGTCTCCTGATTCTTTGCAGTGATTCATCATACAGCTGCTCTACACACCATGAAATATTTGGGAATGACCTTTTCCTTTTTTGGTATAATGAATTTGCTTCTTACCAAAAGTGTCAGAGTAGTCCAAGTGTTCACCTGAGGAATCAACGCTGATTGATGTAAAGAAAGGTCAGGAGGGGTAAAAATTTTGGCCTTGTCATTTTTCAGTTTTCTTGTTAAAATTCGGCACATCAATAAAATATGCTGATCAAACTTTATGGATATTTTGTATTTGTATTTTATTTTATTTTTTGGAAGCAACACAATTAGAAACAGTATTTGTTACAGTTTCATGTGCTTTCACACTAATAAAATAATAATTTTGACAACTAAACTGAGCTGAAAAATCAGAACTAAAACCCTTGCTCCTCACAGAGGCAAACCTCACAGGAAACAGGCAGCTTTAAACAGACTGGAACAACGAGATCGGACTCCGATGTTTCCATCCAACCGAGACAATCCCAGTCCAGAGCCTCAAACGGCACAGAGAGGGCTCAACGCAGAGGATACTTTGCTAAGATAATTATATTAAAAGATGGTGGAGGACACAGATGTACGACACACTTTTCAGATTTTTTTGGTGACAAAAACAGAACATCATAAAACCATAAAAAAAAAATAAATAAAACCCAAGTCTGACTAGAAATCTGTTGGACTAACAATGTCTTGGGGAAAGATATGAAAATGTTCAGAATGTGTTGAGGTGAAAACTCCAGCAGCTCTTTAACTTTATTGATAGTCCAACGTGTTTCAGGATTAATATGTTCAAGGTGTAAATATCTCTGCAAAAGACTTTGCATTTATTCCAAATCTCTTTTCTGATGAAAAATATGAACTTCTCTGTTACGCCTTGTAAAGTGTCAGTCAAAGTTGTTTTGATCCCTTGTTTTTCTTCTTGTTCCTTCATGTAAAATTAGCTTTATCACCTCAATCAGACAGGGTGAGTCAGCGTCTCACTCGTCACCGAAAAACATTCGTACTGTCCACTGCAACAAACAACAACAACAACGACTAAGATAGCTTTAAATGCTCCTCTTTATCTGTTACTCATTGTTTGCTGGCACGAATCTCCTCCTTGGCCTCCCATGGAGACTTTGACCCCCTGCCACTCCTTTCTGCTGAAGTTCTTGAGGTGTAAGATCTCTTTATTGCTGCATCACAGTATTGCGGCTGCACCAATTTACTGCTGGACTTGGGACTATGGTTTGTGCAAAACAAGAGCAGAAGATTGTTTAATTTGCTTGTAAGAAACATTTCTTCCTGGTTGAGATAAGTTATCTTGCTTTGGTTTAAAAACAAAAGGACCTTAGTTTAAAAAACAACAACAACAACAACCTAAGGAGTGGACAAACGGGCCAAACCGCTCTGCGGTAACTGGTTCTGCCTGCACCTCCAGTCTCTCTCTGGAACACAAACATCTTGAGTTGCTCCATCCAACAACATTTACTTTCCTGTAAGGAGGTAGAAAGGTTGTTCAAGACAAAGGTTAATATGTCACTTAGTAACAGGAAGGGATTATTAAATATAAAAAAAAACTGCTTCTTATCCCTACAGATCACTGCAAAACAATTTGGTTTAACACAAATCAAATCTGTCAGATACAAAACAATCACTCATCAAAGGTTTATGATGTGAAAAAGTCAAAGAAAGTGACCTGATACTGAAAAAGGTCCAAGCGAAAATGTATTTAAGTTAAAAGAACAACTTGTTTAGGATTATTTAAAGTACTATAAAAAAGCTTGCTGTGTTGTAAGGTGACCTCTTTGATGCTGGTTCAAAACATGTTATGAAAGCTGATTATATTCCTGTGTTGGCTTTGTCTGAGGTAATTTCCTGTTCAAAGACATAAAAACCCACTGACTTATTTCACCCCTTCAGACGTCGACTATATTGCAAAAACATATTTGTCTGCCCTCAGAATGAACTGGAGTGACATCCAATTCTCACTCCGTCTGGTTTATTATGGAGTCAGCCCACACTGTGCGGCTGTGACAGGCTTTCCACAAGGTTTAGATATGTGCGTTTGTAGTTTTTTTTCTTTCTTCCTTTTTCCAGAAGGGCATTCGTTTTGTTGGATGAGAAAACGTTGCAGACTCTGAGTCTGCATTCTGACTGATTCATCCTAAAGGTGTTCTGTCAAGCTGGTCACAAGATCAGTGCAAGTCAGTCAGTAAACTCGCACATCCATGTGAGTAAATGGTGCCTATTGGAAAGAGAAAGGTCACATACCCAAACTGTTCCCACTGTGTTGGGAAATTGTCCAAAATTTGACCAACTAATTATATTATATGGACACAAGAAGATCTTGAGGTGATCTGAAGCCCACGTGGGGTTTGGAGTGTCTGAAACTGTTCAACTCTGCTGAAAATGTACGGATCCGTCTGACCCAGCTCTGCGATTTCACGTCACTTCATTGCCGAGATGCTGTTTTCACAGCAATCACTTCCACTTTATATAAAACCGCTAACAGTTGACTGAGGGATATTTAGTTTTTACACCTGTTTTACCTGCAGCCACAGCAGCAAGTGAAACAAATGAAAGACCTGGAGGGGTCAGCAAATATATTTTGGCAGTTATACTCCATTTGATCAACATGACACAGATTTGCACTTGGAAATGCTATGATGCTCAATAATTTAGTCAAAACTTGTTTTTCTTCTATTTCTCTTATAATGAAAATAGGAGCTTTTGTTCTCTTTAATACATGTAATCAGTGCAACGTGATCTGATGCAATCAAACCAGTTAATAATGTAGAGGCTGATATTTATAGTGTTTCTAGAATAAAAAACAAAAAACAAAAGTGAACTCTATTATATTCGTAGCACTAAAGAAAACTGATAAGATGTGATGGTGTGACTGTAATTTAGAAACTGACTTTGCAGTTTACTTGAATGCGTTTGAGTTGTTTATGATCATGTCAATGTTTTTTTTTTTTTTATCCTGTCCAGAGACATTGAAGCGTGTAGCGCAGGACGTCCTTCATGTCCTTTTAGCGGAATATTGTCGCCCTCTTCTGGTCAAACATCGCAGCAGCTCATCGTTTACAAGTGAATGTACAATCATGTCCCAGAGGCTTTAAACTATATATTCTTTACAAATGTGACTACTGCAGGGTTGTTCGTTTATTTTGGCATTTGCTCCTCAATAACAAACATAGTTGCAAAGGAGAAATAAGTCTAGTCTATGGAAAGACACCAACAGGTTTAACGTGGGATTAAGGGAGGAGTCCTTGGCATGGAACCGTCATGTTTGTGTTTTAATCCCTGAGTCACTCAACCTTTGACCAGGTTCCTCATTATCCTGGATATAAAAGTGTTGTTCATCACCAAATTAATCCCTGGTTTTGACAAAGTTGTTTTTGGCGCAGGGCTTTCCCACTCTTTGGCAATGTTTTGATGCAAACCTGTGAGCTAAACCGTTCCTCCTCGGACAAAAGGCAGAAAACATGAATGGCCTCAGGACGTCGGCACAGCACAGTACTTATGTTTCCAGATGTTTCTGACTCCATAAAGTGGAGAAAATTATTTCATCCGGCATGTCCGCAAGGTTCAATGGATTTTAAAATATTCTTAAAATGATTATGTAACTTTAAGATCCACATGAAAACAAACAAAAACAAACACTCCTGGCATTTTAAGGCCCAAAATTTAGATTGAATTAAAACTTTTGAAGACGCAGTAGAATCCCTAAACACGGCATTTTTTTAATCTAAAAGTTCATGACTCTTGTTAAAAAAAAGTAGAAACAACAAATGAAGTCATGTTCACTTGAAATATTTTCTTTAACTGAATGTTTTCTTTTAAAGGGCAGTAACACTTTAAAATTAGGGTAGTCTATTGTTTTTTCTGCTCGTTTCTGTAAGGATCTTAAAAAATACTTGAATTACCTTTTTTTATTTTACTTGTTCACCACATTCTGATTTATAAACAAAAAGTAATTCATGAAAAAATATCAATATGCTCAACTGGGCTTTCATTTTAGATATAAAGTCAACTTGAACAGAAATGAGTCCATGAAACAAAGTTTAATTATTTATTTTTACTTAAAATTCCCCAAAACTTGTGCTGTCCTTAAAACACCTGACTTTTTTTTTTAATTGACTTAAAAAAAAACTATTTTGGGTTTAATTAATTGATAGAAATACAAGTTATTTCAACTTATTTCTGATATTAAGATGTACTGTCAGTTTTTTTTGGTTTTTTTTACAGAGCATCAGTAACAACCACACCAAGCAGGGGAGACAGGTTGTACAATAAATGAGTTTATTTTTTATTTTTTTTAATACAGCAGGATCTTGTCTTACATCACACACAGATGTCTCCATGCGTTCAGCACTGGAACTTTTTTTTTTTTAAATCTACTTGTGCAACTATAATGGTAAAGAATGAATGATGGGGAATATTTGTTTCCACACTAATTACCATTGTTTTACAGACACCGTCTACGTGAAAGTTTATTTAAACCCCAAAGAAAAACTGTAGAAGTCCAACCACCGAACATGAATCCAGTAAAACAGCAAAACAAAGAGAACGCCTACTGGGGAAATGTTTGCCTTATCGACGTGAAGTGCAGTGCAGAATCTGGCTTTTGGGGGCACTGACTAATAAACAGCGGGTTGTTTTTCTTTAAATAGATACATATGTGGAAGTCAAATTAAAAATTTAACTATAAGGCCACATGAACCCCCAAAATGAATTGATCCATAACCGTATAACGGGTCAGATATGAGAAACGTACTGATGAGATGCCAGAGGACATTCAGTACGAGACACTGTTGATAGCATGTGACTGAGCATGGCACAGGGAAAACATTTTATTGACGTTTAGCGCCTTGCAAAAGTATTCATAGGGCTTTTGAACTTTATCTTTTGGTATTTGGTCGTTTTGACAATCACAAGCCTCAGTGCATTTTGTCAGGATACGGTGAGACGGACCAACGCAAAGTGATGCATAACGGCGAGTTGGAAGTAAATCTGTTCTCACAATAAAAATCTGATCCTGTCAGATGAGCTTAGAACCTACCAAGCAAAACACTAAATGTGTCAGAACACACAACAACTCCATCTTTGAAACATGGTGGTGGCAGCATCATGCTGTGGGAAATAACTTTTTTTTGTTGTTTTCATAAAAGACAAGCCAACTTGCCAAAAGTTGATAAAAAAAATGGATTGGAGTACAAGGTAATAATTTAAACCACTTCACACTTATGCAATTCCTTGTGTGTTGACCTCCTGAAAATCCAGTTACAAACATGAAAGCTATCAAAGTTTGCTTGTGTCAATGCAGAGGTGAATACTTTTGCAAGATGTTAAAAATCTGTAGATTCTGCTGGTTTCAGCCGTGACGGCATCAGTCAGAAACGAAGGTGGAGACGTATTGTCTTTAAAAACTACAACACTGACATGTTGGTCTGCCTACTCTGCTCTCCTTTCAATAAATATGCAAACAGAACATAAACTATCTATAACTACAGCCACGTGAAGATACCTTCACAATATTCACATTCAGTAGTTGAGCTATCAGTGACAGAATCGACAGGGGAAACGGAAACAAAAAAACACAACCTGATGCTATTTGAGGGATGATTTCGACGCATTAGACAAGCAGCTGTGTCTCACTTTAAAGGGGCGGTAGTGTGACATTTTTTAACCTTATATCATATTATAATGTCATTCCCTCATCAAAAACATGCCTGGAGAGTCGTTTTGATTCTTTCATGCATGTTTGAGAAATCCTTCAATCTCCTCCAGTGCAAAACACTGGCTCACACAAAGCATCATCTTTCCCATGAATCTTGTCCTTGGAGCTAAGCTCCGACCTCACACAGCAGTCCTCCTCCACAACTCCGCCACTCAGCTCCTGCAGACTAGCGGCAGCAACAATCAGCAAACACCTGGTGGAACTGCGTGTCTGCTGAGTTCACCACATGACCTACTTTTCAGTCCAACGCTCCTAAGAATGGTTTTAAACAGGATGATGGAGGAGCTTTGTCATGATGACAACAAAATGGAGTGTTGGGAAGCTTCTTAAAGAGACAGTGGCCCAATTTCAAGGCGTCAAATTGCAAAGTCAGGTTTATTTTAAGTCATGTTTGATACATAAAGCATTTTTGTAACAACTGAGGGCTACATAATTGTTTGATTGTACTATAAAATGATTCTATATGTCCTAAAAATACATAAGCATTTGCTGCCTCCCGATGCCGATCGCAGAGCTATAGTCAGTTTTTTGTGGCGACAATGAGAGCAGGTTAGAGAACATCTACAAGCAGCCTCCTCATCTGGGCATTTCTGAATGAAGAAGGGCTGCTGATAAGGTTGCATCCATGTCAGGTAATTGAGAGCATGTAGCACAGGTTTAAATATTTAAAATGCCCAGTTTCAGTGCTTCAGGTTGCCACAAGCAACTCCTAACACAGCTAGGATCTCAAAGGATTTCCATAATGTGGCAGAAAGA
Source organism: Poecilia mexicana (assembly GCF_051168715.1). Lineage (NCBI taxonomy): Eukaryota > Metazoa > Chordata > Actinopteri > Cyprinodontiformes > Poeciliidae > Poecilia > Poecilia mexicana. The sequence continues at coordinate 13,840,135 of NW_028263374.1, read as the reverse complement.
GGATGTGTCTCTAGCATGATGGGAGAGATGTTCACGAGTTATTAATTCTCTGCTGCCTGCAAGGAAACCATCAGAGCCAGCTATGATGGCATGAATCTGCAGAATGCTATTATAATGTAAAGCAAGGTTCTGCAGGTCAGGACAACTACAACAGGAAGTGAAACTGACACAGAGCTGCTGCCGTTTCTGACTCCACTTGATCTGAGTGGCAAGAAGAAAGTCTCAAAGAAAGAAAACCATCTCCTGTTTCATGTTTTCCATGTAGGGGACTGTAGGTGGGCATTTATCAAATCATTTATGATAAAAAAAAAATCTTGTAATACAAATTTAGATTTTTCGTTCTCTCGATAAATTTCAATTAACGTTTTTTTAAAACCCCACAAAACCGACGGTATTATCAGAAATGTTATTTCCGCAATTTTGTCCACTGTTTGTTTCGAGCATCAATAAATGTCAGTAACTTTGAAAATATGATTAAACGCAGCTGCTGTGTGCAGTTTATTGATGTAAACCACAGTTCCTTAGATAAGCGGCATCCTGAAAAAGACTAATTAATTCAAATGGGGAAGTTTTTCAAGCACAATATTTGTATTTGTGATGCCACGAATGATGTGACATGTGGTCACAGCCATGATTACCTAAAAAACAAGCAACTGTTTTTCTTACTGTTATGATATAAATGCTTTTTTGTTCTTACTGTTACTGTCATAATAGTAACACAAAACATTGCAATACGTTTCTAATCCCATGTCCCCCACCTCTGCAGGACACGCAGCAAACTTGAGGAAGAAGCCGCTCTGCACCTAGCCAACATGCAGGTGTGGATAGATGCAGAGGAAAACTAACTCCACACACGGCGCTTAGCACACCACCTCCACCATGAAACATGGTGGTGGCAGCATCATGCTGTGGGGAGGCTTTTCTTCAGCAGGGACTTTGTGAAGATGGTTCAAGTTGACTGGAGATCAACAGAGTTAAATACAGGATATCATAATATTCCCCAAAATACAGCAGTAAGATTGTGTTTGTTTAGCATGTGGAGGAAGCTGCCATTCCCTCCATGAAACATGGTGGTGGCAGCATCATGCTGTGGAGAAGCTTTTCTTCAGAAGGAACAGAGAGGTTGGCCTGAGTTAATGGGATTATGTTTGAAGCTGTTTGTGATGAAAAATCCCTCTGCATCTAGACGCCGAGACGAAGTGTTGGGCACTGCTAGCAAAACGGAAAGGAGAGCAAACCATCAGAACCCGCTAAAGGTAACGTGGCTGTGTAACACACCTCTGTGACCCTGCAGGACAGGACAACGATCAATGACTCACAGCCGGAAAACAAAAACTGGACACGGCACCTACAGACTAACACAGAGCACACCGAACCAAAGAACGAGAGGTGGACGGAGCAAAAGCAAGTGTCTGCTGTGACTGCTTACGGTTAGTGTGAATCAGTGTATGTGGTTAGACATGAACCTTTTTTTTTCTTCTTTAAATAACCACTGAGCACGGAGCAAAAATGAAGTCTCCCTCGAAACCAGGGTCATGTTTTGCGCCTACCATTCAAAACCCTTGCACCAAACCCTCATCCTCCATCCCCAGAGGAAAGAAAACACTGGATCGGGGTGGCTTGCTGGCTGTGTTTTCCAGGTTTGCCCCCTCTTACTTTTTGTTCTTGAGCTGATTGGCCAGCCAGTCAAGGCCCTCATAGAGGCCGTCGCCACTGGTGGCGCACGTGGCCTGGATGTACCAGTTGCGGTGACGGAGGGAGTGTAAGCCCAGCTTGTCTGTGATCTCCGCGGCGTTCATGGCGTTTGGTAAATCCTGTCAATACAAAGGGGGAAGGTTAGGATGCAACAATCTTTTCAAAGTTTTATAACCCTTAATTTCCAATGTAGCATCAATAGATATTGTCTGGCAACATTTCACGAGGTTAGAGCAAACAGAGAATTAGCAGAGACCGCTCTAGAAGCAAAGAAATTGACTGTAGTGCATGGCATTCTGGGTAAATACAACCAAAACAAACATGCACGTCTATTGTTAGCGAGAGAAATGGTTTGTGTCCTTTCGTCAAAGACAAAAGAGAAATCCTACAGTCGCGAAAATCTGATGCCACACCATTGTTGTTTACATTTCATGAAGAAAGAAGCTGCGCTCATGACGTTTCCTTCAGTGGTTCCTGATGCAGCGCCGCCACAGGTGAGGAGGGGAACAGGTTTTTCAGTTGGTTTGGTTCGTTTGACACAGTGCAGTGTGAAAGTGAATCACATCAGCTCAAAATGTAACAAATGTCGCAAATTTGGTCCCCAATCAAACCGAGCCTAGCAGATTATCAGGTGTAAAAATACCCTCAATGTCCTGGTATTTCAAATGTTATGCACTCTAACAAGGTTCTTAATCTCTTTGGAAGAGTCGCAGCCCACATCATCACAGATCCTCTTCTGTGCTCATCAGTAAGACTTATGTGCTTTTCCAAATATTTAGCCTTTTTCCACAACAAACCCACCTGGAGTGGGTTTAGTCTCAACTGACCAAAGAACATGTTTTCTAGTCAAAGTTCAAGTAGCACTGAGAACTGTGGTCGGAAAAGGTTTTTTTTCTGGCATGCCTCGAAACAAGAGGCTGGCATGTTGATAGGCTCTACTGGTTGCTATGGAAACTTGGTGAGTATGCAAAACCATTTTTGTGATTTGCTTTCTAAAGAAACATCAACCCTTATAAGCTTTGTCAAGAAGAAAGCAGGACTGGATGTAACAGCTTTTTATTTCCTGAGGATAAGTCCCACACATTGCTCCCTGCAGAGCTTTTAATTATGGCATGTAATTACGATTTCATGCATCCGAAGCTGTGAAATGTGTATAATTATTCTTTCTATATGACTGACAGGGCTGTTCTGCTTAATTTTAAACATGCATCTTGCATTTCAATATCCTGCTGCATCTCAAACACTTTCGCTTGTTCGTGGAGGTTGGAACAGGGTCCTGAACGCTCTTTTCCTCTAACAGTTTAAACCAACTGCGACCTGTGAAAATAAATACTTGGAGCGCCACGAAACGGACGATAATCTTATATACACTGCAGCAGTTTGAAAAGTAAAGGCTTCTTGCCTGTTTATTTGCAAACACAAGGAGAACTGCATCTCTCAGCTCGTCCTCAGCCAGCATCCTCATCAGCTCCTCTCGAGCTTCGTTCACACGTTCTCTGTCGTTGCTGTCCACCACAAAGATCAGACCTGAAACAGTAAGAATAAGTCAGACCGAACTCACCGTTTTCTGAAAGCAAGCTGAGACATTTGCTGAGGCTGGCTGATTAGCTCTGCTCACCCTGAGTGTTTTGGAAGTAGTGCCTCCAGAGGGGCCGGATCTTGTCCTGTCCGCCCACGTCCCACACAGTGAAGCTGATGTTCTTGTACTCCACCGTCTCCACATTGAATCCTGAGGAAAGGGGAGACGTCATGCTTCATGTGAACACAGTGAACAACTGTGATGGTGCAAATTAATGTGATTATCTCAGCTCACCGATTGTGGGGATGGTGGTGACGATTTCCCCCAGTTTCAGTTTGTACAGGATTGTCGTTTTCCCAGCAGCGTCCAGCCCCACCATCAAGATCCTCATCTCCTTCTTCCCTATGAGGCTCTTCAGCAAATTCCCAAAAATATTCCCCATGACTTCAGAACAGGTTCTGGTGCTTCCGTCAAGGTGCTGGAGGCAGTTTGTTGTCGTCCTGCGGGGACCGACAATTAAGGGGGACTGAAAAGAAACAAGACAAAAGAATTATAGTGAACAAAACCTCTGAAACCGTTTTTCCCCAAAATGTTTGATACCAATAAGGGTGTACCTCAGGGGTCTATAATAGATAATCTGTGGTTTAGTTTGTATATTAATGACTTTCTTGAACCTTTTTGAACGATAAAAAGAAGCTACAAAAGAACTGTCAACTATAATGGTCAATAGCAATGTTGGTGTACCACAGGGTTCTACGTTGACTCCTCTAAATTATTTTTATAAGTTATGTTAAGGATTTTCCTTAACTTCGTCCATCATGTGTCACTTGTTGCATAAGCAGATGTCAATGTATGTATTTGTGTGTCACTGTATGCATATTTGCAGAAAAAAACCAGCAATCTTGGTGTACCTCAGGGTTGTAAACTCGGTCCTCTACATTTTGTTTTCTGTATTAACTTTCCTGAAGTTATGTTCACCTCCAGATGACACTGTTGTCATCTGAATACCTCATTTATGTGTGTGTGTGTGCGTGCGTGCGTGCGTGCGTGCGTGTGTGTGTGTAGATAAAATATATAACTTGTCAGCATAAGATCTCTGATTGGTTGCTGAACCCATGTTTGTTTCTCAATGTTGATAGAAAAAAATTGTGCAAGTTATTTTGCTGTGTTAGGGAATAAACTGTAGTGCTGCATTTATTGCTTACTTTTAAAACATGTAAAAAATAAAAAAAAATTGTGAAAAGAACTGAGTTTATTTTTACGGAACATAAAGAAAAGTTTTAAAACTGCAAAAGCATAAGTTTAATATTGTCACATACTGTATGGCGGGTTAAACACGCACAGGAAGGGTTTGAAAATGTTGGCTATCAAAGTCAAAGCCATACCTTTACTGCTAAGATATAAAGACATTCATTTATGTTTGTAAAAAGGGATTAAATATGCAGATATCATAAAAAGATTTGTAGTCACATTGTGCCTTCAGCCAGTCAGATTCTCATACTTGGAGTAACACCCAAGGAACATCACATCCTAAATCTATAAATCAGTGTTTGTAGATGAATGAGTATGTTTTTAATTTTACCTTGTTTATTACGTGTTCATTAAGTGCAAGTTAGAAAATCATTCTACTTGATATCTTGATCTCGTTTTCTTTAATTAACCTCCTAGTTTCTGCAAATGGAGATTACACTCACACACATTTACAAGTTCAACTCTGCCGATTATTGATGAATGTCTCTTTTAAATAAGTCAATAAAGCAAACGGTAAAAAGAACTACGATCCTGCACTGAACAGGTGCGGAGCGCTGTTGCACAGCGACAGTCAGCGTCAGAAGGTGACAGAGATGCATGTCTGCGCCATGACTCCAGGCAGCAGCACAATCTGTTCAAACTCCTTTCACAGCCTTTCCTTCTCCTTCACATGTTAGCTTGAAACCACGCCAACCCCTCAGAGCACATGCAGCATGTCCTACATTGTCAGGCCTCACTAGGACGCATTTAAAACACGAGCCAGGCACCATGTCACCAGATACTGCGGTAGCTAATTGCCTTAAGACACACAGTAAAACCAGACCTGTGTATTCTGAGTTTTATAAAAAGCAAAACTTGAGAACAAAAAAGTATATGTTTTGCCACCAGAATCTGATGGTAAAGGGTCATTTTCAGCTGCATTACAGGATGAAAAAAAGAAACACACCAAGCTAACTTATTTTCCATGACAATACAAAACACTTTGCAATGGAAAGTATGACGAGAATTAAACCTGAAATACTGCAGGTTTTCTGCCCAGGTCAAATTTTCAGATCCTCTGTAGCTTTAAGCCTATTCAAGGTTTCCCCTAGAAAACCTGCTAAGCCTGGTGGTTGGGCGCTAGGGGAGTCATTCGTCCAGCGGCCCATCGTGTTTTTGAATTAAAAAATATTTAAAGTTAAGAGGAAATTTGAAAATATCACTTGATAATTATGTGTTATTGAAAGATTGGAAGAAAAACACCTGAACACCAACTATAAAGCCTTAAAAAATGCAAACATTTTAAAAAGACTTAAGTAAATAAGCAATGCTCAGCCTGGTGGGGACACAAGTAAAGCCTTGTGGCCCACCAGGCTTATAATACACTGGGGGAAACCCCGCTATTGGAAAGCAACAAAAGTTCATAATTAATTTATGTCAGATTTTATTTTAATGCATAGATGAATCGACAGATGGATTCCTGAATGGATGGATGTTTTAGACAATGAAATGAAGGAAGTACCTATTTTTCCACACTTTTTTTCCTCATAGTTTTCCTTACTTGGAAAATATTAAATTAAATAATATTGAAACAGATTAAAAAATACATAATGAGCAGCAGAAGTAACTTTATTTTAAAAAATTTAACATAAATTGAATGTTTAAAGAGAAATTTCAAGAGGATTATCCTTTCTGAACTAAATGAATTGATGACATATATGGTAATAACTGTATTTGTGTGGAAATGGGTACAGTTGCTAACAATTTGATCAAATTTACGCGATAGAAACAGATACTACTGCTGCTGGCTCAGTTAGTTGAGATAACAAAAACAGAAACAGGAAATATTCTGCAGCCCTGTCCATGGTGCTAAAGAGGAGACAGAGCACCTGATCACTGCCTGACTCCAGCTCCCCTCTCGGCTATGTGGGTTTTTTATCCCTGCATAGAGGGAGGTAAGTAAGGGCAGCAGGGCCTTAACCCCCCCCCTCCCCCCAGCTCCGGTGTGTCAGGTTAGCCCGGGATGCTACGTTAGGTAACGTTACAGCCGTCCTGTGTGCCCCCGTTAGCAGCCTCAGATCCACTACATTTCACCACACATGGCTCCCCATAGCTCTGAGCTATATTATACTAAATTATGTCAATTTATCAACTTTTTTTATAGAAACAATTGGATGCGGCGGTTGCTAGCGTTTGAACCGTCTTGATTCACCCCATTCATCCGTTTATCCATCCCTCCCTCCGCTCATCACCTCAGAGGGCATCCCGCTACCAGCGAGCCGCCCGCTGCTGCCTGAGACCGGGCGGCACCGAGGCAGCGCGGCCACTACCGGAGCGACACATCCCCCCGTATAATTCAGTCACCTGTCGGAACCTACGTGATACGTGCCGTGTTGATGGTGCGGTCGGTGTCCTCGCTTACCTTAGCCGCGCAGTCCACTACTGAAAGGTCTCACGAGATCTCCCGGAGGACAACTCGGCAACACACGAAACCTCGCGATATTTAAACTAAAGCGGCGCTATAGTGGGATTTTTCCCCCTTGTTTTTTTAAGGGAAAAGGTGTCTATATGCGTCTTTTTTTTTTTTTTTAGAAACTTCGAACTGTTTTAGCATTATAATTGAGTAAGTTTGCTTCTTTTTTTGTGATAATGACCACAGATGGATAGTAACTATTTACTTAGTTACATTTACTTAGATAACATTTTGAAATAAGAAAAATAATTTTTCTTATTTCATCATCAAATAGCATATTTGATGATGTTAGCTTAGTTAGCCATGACCGGCTGGAATTGCTGGTTAGAATACTGCATGTTGCTCAGGCTACAAAATGTAGCAATAACCATATTATAATATTATAATTCAAGTATCCAATGATATTATAATTCATTGGATACTTTGTGATACAAAAAGTTTAATCTGAAGGTTCAAACAGTATGTCCTCCTGAACACAAACTTTCACTTCTTCCAATCATTTACTATTTCAATGCCCCAATCAGGGAAAGCGCATGTGTAAATTTCAGGCTTTTTTGGGGTTTTTTTAGATTTATTGTCAGCAAATATGGGTATGTACTTTCTCGTGATATTGTGATTTTTTTTTAAAAAACCTTCTGGAAGGTGTAAAAGGGCCTGTCTTTGTGGGTTGTGGGTCTTTATGTTGTAATTGACTGCAACATGTTGATCCCAGGCATGCAAAAAACACTCCAGGTGTGAGATGCAGACTGATTTAATTGTGAAGTTAAGTGAAGAAATTTATAAGACATGAAACCGGTTAAATGGCTTTAAGAACAGAGTAATTCTTGTGTAACATTTAATTCTGCAGATTTGAAACAAATTAAAGTATTGCTTTAGAATATAGCATTGTGAAATATGACAATGAGAAACTGCATGAAGGGGGGGTTGAACAGTTTAATAGACAAAGCTGCAGGTCTGTGGGTGGCCTAATCTATTTCCTATTGTTAACTGATGCACATGTAAATGTAGCAACTGAGTCAGATCATAGATCTTAAATATAAACAAGCAGCTCTACCTGCATACTTCTGGGCAGTGCTGTGGTTTGATGGGGGAAGTAGGTTTTATCTGTCTGGCACCCAGATGAGTCATGAGTTTGTATCTTGCAGCATCACAAACTGTTTTCAGATTGTCTGGTTAGTCAAACATGTTTAAATAAGAGTAAGTCTCTGTCTGTTAGGAAGGAAATCACTTTTGCACATTTCTTTTGTTAAATTGTTTCATGGAGCCACAATCTTTAATGTTTAGGTTCATCTTGGTACTTAAATGCAACAAGGAAAATTGAAATCAAACATGCTCTATGCATGTTTAGATGTTTGGCTCCAAACACTAATTTTTTTTTTTTTCTAAAACTGCTGGCACAGACTCAAAAGTTTTTTTTTGCCGTTTACGATTTATCAGGGAAAACAGTTCTTGAGACAAATGTTGTACGTTCCAGGGTCTTTTTGATTAGATCTGCTAAAAGTAAAACTGACTCAGGTTTGAAGGTCCAGTATTCTAGAAGATGTCAAATATGATGTTAAGCTAAAACGTATGAATGTGTGGGAACTCCACAATCACCACATGAGCCAAGGGGAACCTAAAATATGTGGCATTAGTCAGGATTTCTTCTTTCAGGAGAACATTCATACTGTTGCAGTTCATAAATGTGTTGGATCTGCAAGCATTTAAGGGACTTCTGGTTAAATTGTAATTCATTTTTTATGTGTTACTTGTTGACATTTAGCTACCTGGTAACAAGTGCTTTCTGGCAGGAAGGTGCAGATGCTTGATATGTGAGTCAGAGGCAAAGAAAACTAGACTCATCATCATAAGCAGTTTCCAGAATGTCTCCTGTTTACAGGATAATCTGTGAGAACAACCCATGCTTAATGTTTAATAATATTTTTTGATTCTTAAAAAGTTTAACGTTGAAGAGATGCAAAGTTGTCTTTTTTTCCCAAGAATTTGCTAACAAAAACAAGAAAAGCCAAGAACTCTTCTTACATCTTTTACAGGCAGTACAATTTTTTATTAAGAACATGAAACATTTGCAAATGATTGAATTGCAGAGTCTGTGCAGGAAGAGCTGTTGAATGGCTGTGTTTACAACAATAACCTTTGCATGTTGCATCCTACTAGCAACAAATATCTCTCACTGTGGTTTAACTGTACAAAACCCAATTAAGTTCCTGTGATTAAGTTTTAAGTTAGGTAGACTTTACAGGCAAATAATCATTTTTTAAATAACCACGATGAAACACTGACGTTCATAAAAATCAGTTTCACATTTTTGTTTTGAAGCTGGTGGTGCAGTTCATTTTCAGAAATATTCAGTTTCAAATTACGTGGCTTTCAGGCAAACTCAGCCAAACCTTATGATTGTTTGCGGCTATAAAACTAAGTAATATATTTTATTAGGATTTGATATAATAGACTAACACAAAATATCAAATATTTGTGAAGTGAAAGGCAAAGGATATGTAATTTTCTTTTTCTACTTTCCACAGGAATTTTTTATTTTTTTTATTTTTTGCAAAAAGTGATGCATGAATAATATTTCCAGGTTGTTTGGGTTACCAGCTTTGCACATTTGTGGGCTGAAAATTAAACGTCTTCTATTCTGCAACAGCTAAAATTCAATCACACTGGATGTAAAACGTCCCTAAAGATCAGTTATTAAGTATGGCTCCATATTCTCAGTTGGATTAATGTCTAGACTTTGACTAAGCCAAAATTATTCATATATATATATATATATATATATATATATATATATATAAATGTAAATGATTTTCAACATTCTATCATTTATTTAAAATATAAGTTATTTTTCTTAAACTGATGCTTCTTTTACATTGTTTTATTATTTTTCGAGAGATGCCTCTCTCATTTCCAATCAGAAACTTATTTGTTGAAAGAAAATATATTTTACATATTTAGTCAGCCAAGCATATTAATTATTATATTAATTATATTAATAATTATGGGCTTAACTTCATGTCTTTGGATCAGTAGTAATCTAAGCCTTTTTTTAAGGGACTATATGGTTTAAACTCTTCATCATTAACATAATTAGTTCGCTCCGTTCTCAAACCTTATAAATATTTGTATTTTTTTAAAACTGAGTCTTTACATAACTCGAATACTCCCCTGACTGCGTTGCAATTGCCGAATTGCTCATTCTAAAGGACATTTGAGAGGATTGCGGATGTCAAAACAGCGAAGCTCAAACCAAACAACAGAACTACTGGTTCTGTTCATGACCGTAACTGTGGTTTCCAACATTTTCTTGGTGCTCCTAACCCATTCACCAACTCTTACTGGAGCCTGCTTATGACGTGTTCATTTCAATCAGGTGTGTTAAACAGACAGGAGTCTCCGAAAGATTACGCTTTCTTCTGAGTTCAGCCAAGTGGTGTGAATCCCAAGAAAGTTTTGGAATTCCCACCAGTCGTCGTGAGAGCAGAGCTGAAGCAGAGCGCCGCTGCCCCCTGGCGGCTGCGCGGAGTAATTCTTCCGCTTCCCTCCCACGGCAGGCAGATGGGATGCTGCTGGAGGAATTTTCAAGGCGGGCTCTTCGTGGAGAGACCCAGGTGTTGGGACAACGTCCACGGGCGGCTAATCACCAGAGTGTTACAACACCTCAGCATTACCTGCTGCAAGGGCCATTTTGGACGCACTTATCGACCAAACAGGCGGTGCAGCTCGATATTCTCTCTCTCTGTCCGCTCTGCTGGGTGCAGAAGAAGCCAGACGGAAGTTAGTGGATGGCAGCTGCTCTTCTCCACAAGTTCACAATGAAGACACGGGTTTTTCTCCTGGTGCTTGCTGTTTTCTCCTGTGCACTCGCACAGGTTGACGAAAGTGAAACAGATGAGCTGCAGGTCGAGACACTGGTGAGTATTACAGCATAACAGCAGGAAATACTATAATGCAACATCCTGAAACAAAATAACAGTTTCTGAACTCTTCGTGCCGTAGGTGAAACCAGAAACTTGTTCAGTACTCTCCACAATTGGAGACACGCTGAAAGTCCACTACACAGTAAGTCAATCAGACACTCAGCTCTTCTTTACCCCATAAAGCAGCGAGCCCGTCTGTATTTGGGGAAGGAACCTATTTTATTTCAATTTTTTATTTTTATTTTTTACAAACAACGGCAGAGACGAGCCCAGCTGATGACGAGGGCAGATGTTGTCTATGTGGCACCGTCCGCATGAACCATGTGGATCCCGCTGCATTTCCATACAGCGGCTCAGGCTGAGCGATAAAAAGCCTCAGGCTCGGGATTTAGAGGCCATCCAGACTCACACTTTGGACATGATGTGGTTTTACGCGTCTGTGTTTCATGTGACTTTACACGGGAACCGATTCGACTTAGGTTTTTACTATGAGGCATATAGGGGCGGTGCAACACGTCAGCATAATACCAGCTCGGCTGGACAGCGCTTTCATTTTTATTATGGTAGAAATATAAAAAATGATAGCAGTGATTTATAATGTTCAGTTGCTCTCACTGTTTAATCCAGTTGTGTCGCTTTAAAATAACATTCAAAATATCGAAACCTTTTCCATCTGTTTCTCATTCAAAATATTTACAAATAACATGGGCGGCACGGTTAATTGTTAATAAAGCGTCCAGATATAATCTCGGGAGGTTTTTCTGGTCTTTAAAACCCAAGTGGGGTTTACAGTAGATGGAAAAATCTGGTAATAAATAACTTAACTTTACATCTAAGGTATTGGTCTATGAGGTATATTTTTTCCACCACAAAAAAAACAACAAAAAAACAAACATAAGTGAAAAAGAACAGATTAAGTAAACACGTTTGTTTCTGATGTGTTTGGAGAACAGTAAATATTTCAATATATATATTTAAAATAGTTTCAACCCTACCACGTGGGTGGCGGTGTCATGGGTGAGGCATGTTGGTGAGAAATACCACATATGGTACTGACCATTTATTTCCCCTTAATACTACAAATAACATAGATTATTATAAAATTGAGAAAAAAGGAAAATAAAGAAATCAATACAATCTCCCCCAAAATTTAGACAATACTAACTTACTTTCTTTTTTTATTATTAAATTGTGAGCTGGAGGTTGAAATTTCCATTAATGTCATAAGTTGAATTTTAAGTTCATTACATATCTATTGCTGCAATTATTATTACTATTACTATTACCTCTAATAGTAATAGTAATTTTTACTATTAATAGTCATAATAATTGTGATAATAATTATGATTATTCGTCAACATGTGACGCTGAGGGGACCTGCAAGCTTCAATATGTGACGAGTCGGGAGTGAGAATGTGTTGGATTATTATCATTAATAATAATAATTAATATTACCATAAATTCTGAATAAGATATAAATAAGGCGATTTTTGTTAAAAACATTTAAGATAACCACACACCTGGTCACTGATGTCTTTATTTTAATCTTACATATGTTAGTAAGAGAAATGTCGAATGATTTCTTCTTATCAAAAGTAATTGGACCAAAAATCTGTTTCGCATGACGTTTTTGTTTTACATTTTTGGTTATTCATATATTCTGCTACAATTAATTGCAAAACCTTAACTGATTACACACCTGGTGCGAGAAAAAAAACAATAGCCATCAACTCTGAAATCTTAGTTTTTCCTCTTTCTTACTCTTGTTCCTGTTTCTCTGGTTGCTCAGGGAAAGCTGATGGATGGGCAGATGATCGACTCCTCGCTGTCCCGGGATCCTCTCGTTATAGTGTTGGGGAAGAGGACAGTTATTCCTGGTAAATTAACAAATAATAATATTAATAATGCAACTTTCCTGCAGCAGCATCACTGACACTTCATTGAGACCTTTTATTTCCTTACTGTCAGTGTTGTGTGATTTTTCCTTACAGGTCTGGAGCAAAGCTTGATTGGTGTTTGTGAAGGGTAAGTCCCACAGGCGAGAAAAATCTCGATTTTGTCAAAAAAAAAAAGAGAGAAGAAAACACTTTATAAATGTGTCAAATGATTTTTCAGAAACAAATGTTGTTTTCCTGTCTTCAGGCAAAAAATAAAAGCCACCATTCCTTCTCACCTTGCATATGGAAAAAAAGGATACCCTCCTACAATTCCAGGTACCCAGACCAAACGATGACAATTAAAACGTAATGATGCATTTTATTAAGTCACTTCTCTGACGGCAAAATACCGCGTCTGTCGCAGGTGATGCTACACTTGAGTTCGAGGTGGAGGTGCTTTCTCTCTCACCGCAGACGCAGTGGCAGAAGATCATCAACGACATTTTCCCCCTGGTGTGTTTTGCCCTGGTGCCCATGCTGCTCGGCCTGGTGGGGCTTTACCTCTACAAAAAGGCCAACGCCCAGAAGGCCAGCAAAAAGAAGTCCAAAGATAAGAAGAGCAAGAAGAAATGAGGTCCGGGCAGAGAATTTAATTTAAATAAACTTTTTCAAGGACTTTGTTTTTTTTTTTTTTGCTTACTTCATACAGATGACCATTTTGTAAGCGCTTTGTGAAAAAACAATATTCTATAGAAACTATGTCAAAAATGTTTTTAAAATTGAGCCAAATCTTTACAATCTTTCCCAAGATCTTTTGGGAAAACGGTCTGTGTTCTGACGAAAAGAACACAGACCGTGTGTTCTTTTCAGAAGTTAGTTTTACTTCTGCTGTAAAACTAACCATTTTATAAAAGAGCGTCATTCTACAGTCAAACACAGTGGGGGCAGTATGGCGATCCGGGACTGCTCTGGCTGTTGGTGGAACCATGAACTCAGATCTTTTTTAGAAACATGTGATGGTGAATGTGAGGCCATCCGTTTGTGACTTTAATGCAGCAGAACAATGATCCAAAGCACAACAAAAAGTTCATCACTGAATGGCTGAAAAAAAAAAAAACTTAATGGTTTTGGAGTGGTCTAGTCAAAGTTCACATTTTTCCTTAAAAATATTTTTTGAAGCCTGATATTTAAAATCAGTTTGTCACAAAAAAGAAATACGAACAGAAGAAAATAATTTTAAAAAATCTAAACAGAAACAATACTTTTTCACAACACTTTGTTTTCTGTAAAAAGAAAACAATCACAAAATCTTTAAGAAAAATCACCTTCAGAACGATTACAAAGCAGCAACAACCTGGTTGCCTAATGGTTCACACACCCCGTCTGATAAGGATTTCCTGACATTTGGAGAATTAGCTAAAGCCAGAGTTTGCAAAGAGGTTTAAAAGGATCAAAATCATATCTTTGGAGAACAGCTGATGAGTCAGGATAAGGATATACTCCAGTTCACAGAAGTATAACATGTAATGCTTGAATAAACGGCCGTCTTCAAGAAAATACCTGGCTGGGGTTGAAGGAAGAATTGCAAAACAGGATTCTTGTCCTGCAGAGAAATCCAGAGCTGGGTAAGTTATTTTGTGCTATGATCTGTTGATATCAGTAGGACTTTCTGGGCCTAAATCCTGTTTGTCAGAAATAAACAAAAAGCACAAACTGTCAGCAAAAGAATACCACATCCACATTAAAGTGCGGTAATGGCAGCACCAATCTTGAGGGGATTTTTGTTAAAATCTTTAGAAGTCCACTAAAAAAACTCCGATTAAGAAGTATTTTATGTTTTCAGATTTGCAGAGTGTCTAAGTGCACATCTAAGTCAACAAAACAATGATTCAATGAAAGGAGAATTAAAGTTCTGGTACCCAGGTTAGGGTCAAAAGGAGTTGTGAATAGATTCAACTAAAGACAAACTAGTACAACTGAATTAAAATGTGATTCACAGAGTTTGACTTTCAGGGTGTGTGAAATCCTCTGTAATGCTACTGCATTATAATTACAGGTCAGTATTGAGTCATCACTTGCGCACTGTCGAGCAATTAGTGCAGGGTTTATATCGAGAAATTTATTAAAGTAGTGTCCAAAAACACAAATATGTCTGTCGGTGTGTGAGAATGGGTAACGGAAATGAATAAATCGTTACATCTGACCAAGGACAACGATTGTACAAGTTATAACAAATCAAATGCAAATGACCGATACCTTGCAAAACAAGATTGAGAAAAGACTAAGAATTACTCTCATATATAGACATAAATATACGTTGATATGAGATGATATGTGAGATATTTTTATTTTAGACATCTTCTTCTGCAGACGGTAGGTTTTACTCTATGGTTAAATCAGTCAGAGGGCGGAGCGGACGGGTTCTTGTGTCGCCGTGCAGCCTCTTCCGGTCCTCTTTCCAGCTTCCCGTGCAACATGGTGAGTGTGTGCTACCGACGGCGGCATTTCACAAACATAATAAACTCGTATTTTAATCGAAATCTGTGGCGTTCCGAACACATTTAAGCATTTTTAAACACATAACGAATACGTGACACGTAGAACAGGCTATTTATATATGTCAGAACATGTAATAAAAGAGTCGGGGCCTAATGCTAACCGTTAGCAGGCTAGCCGTTTTGTGCATGTGTTCGTTGGGCTGGCTAACGATAAAGTAGCTGCTAACGTAAACTGAGACGAGCTGCAGCAACATAAATATGTCACACAAATTAGATTCTCAAGAGCGCTAGTTCATGAAAACGCTAAATTGACAATACATAGATGTAAATACGTCTCTTTTGCCAGCTAGAGGTTCAAAACCCCGAAGCTAACCTTTTTCTAGTGGGTTAGTCGGCTAACCTACCGCATCTTTGATGAGACGTTTTAACCCTAATATCTGTTTTAATTAAACGCACCTCTCTATTATTGGAGGTTCACAATGACCTAGTTTTCATTCCCGAGTGTTGTGAATTGTACTACAGATTTATATCTCAAGGCTTCAAACGCAATTTCATTTTGAATCCATCATAAGAATAAGAGATGTACTATTGTCTATCCTTTAGCATTTAGCTTATTCGTAATAGATACGCAGTAGGTATTTAAAATTGTATGTAGGGAAAAAAAATTATTTGATACCAAGATCTTGTTTGGAGTGTTACAAAGATAAAGCTACAGAGCTTTAAAAGCTGATATTCTGGGGTAATGTGTTCCTTGGCTTACATTGAAACTTGAGATAAAACCAGCCAAAATACCAAAACGGGCTGAAATTCAAAACCTTTAGATGTTGTCATGAAATGTTAAAAGTTTTGGATTGCCCTGCCTTTTCAGATATTGTCAGTAAATTGAGTTGTAGCAGTCCTCTTAACCAACATAACTACCAAGAATTTATATACAGACAATCTCATATTTCACAACACATCATTGAATAAAAAGATGGCAAACCGTCCAGGTAAAAGTGTTATTGAATAATCTATATTAGTGAACAGATGAAGAAATGTGGAGATGCTATGGAAATGAAAACAGTCACCTGAGTTTAGTATTTTATATATATATATATATATATATTTTTTTTTTTATTTACATGGGCTCTGTGTTACAGACCAAGAAGAGGAGAAACAACGGTCGTGCCAAGAAGGGCCGTGGACACGTGCAGCCCATCCGCTGCACAAACTGCGCCCGCTGCGTCCCCAAGGACAAGGCCATTAAGAAGTTTGTCATCAGGAACATTGTGGAGGCAGCGGCTGTGAGAGACATCTCAGATGCCAGCGTCTTTGACTGTGAGTGTCCTCTCAAACAAAATACTTAAAATTTCAGCAGTGAATTAAGAGTAAGAATTTGAATTTAAAAAAAACAAAGGGGAAAATCTACATGGGTTATATTAGACAGAAAATAGGTATTTAGATGTTTGATAAAAGCTGCACTTCAGGTTTTAGAATGTTAAGTTGAAAGATCAGATTTGTTGATTTGTGTACTAATGAGTGACATTTACCAACCATGACCTGGCAGCTAAGATTGACAGATATTTTTTAAAGAAGCTCCAAAGCCCATTTTTTGTATTTTTATATTAATGTGTCATTCTTCACTTTTCAGCTTATGTTCTGCCCAAGCTCTACGTGAAGCTGCACTACTGTGTCAGCTGTGCCATCCACAGCAAAGTGGTGAGGAACCGCTCCTGTGAGGCCAGGAAGGACCGAACCCCACCACCAAGATTCAGGCCCGCTGTGAGTTTTTCTCCAGACTTCATAAGTCGTCTGACTGGCTCTGGAATAAGCCGGCTTCCAGATTTAAACTAAAATAACTTGGTTGAGATGAGCTCACAAGACATTTGTAGCGGGTCCTTGTGTTAACGTTTCTGTTTTTCTTTACAGGCTGGCGCACCAAGAGCTCCTCCAAAACCAATGTAAAGTGAAATCTGAAGATGCTGTGTTCCTGAAAAAAGAAAATTAAAACATCTTTACAAAACTTGAATCAGTGAAACTCAAGTCTCTTTGTTTTTCTAGGAAACACATCTTAGATTTTATTTAGGGTAGACGCTTACAGTACAAAACTTACAGCAAGTTCAGATTGAGTCAAGCAAATGCAAAAGTACATGATACATTTAAAAAGCTGTAGTTATTTAAAGCAATATTGAGAGGAAAAAGATTAAATCGAACGTTAAAGAAGCGTCACAAAGATCACTATAGTAAATATAATTACTTGGATTGGTTTATTTTTGTAGTGATTTATCGGGAACGTTTTTGGATTGGCTCAGGAACAAATAGCTTTGGTTGGACATGAGGGATCAAACTTGTGCCTTTAGCAGAAAAATATAGAATACGACGTATTGTAAATTTGAGAGCCAAGACGATTCTTTTAGATTCTTTTATGGGATCAATGAAAAAACAAATAAGCCAGTAGTTTAGAAGCTGGATCTGATCAGTTTGGGATAATTAATCTGGACCAAAACAGCATTTAGCATATAAAAGACAGCTGTTAGAAAAATAAAACTAAAGGCACAACATTTATTTCTACATTTAAAAAGTTTTACCATGGGAGCTTAAATGAAAACGCAAAGGGAGACCTCGGGATTAAATGCTTTCACTGTACAAATCTATTTAAGACGAATGCTTCAAAGTCAACATTCTTTACAATGAGGTCAGTAGGTGTTGAAATGAGCTGCAGGAATCTATAAATTTCAGAAAACCTCTCTTCCCCGTGCAACACTATCCTCAGGAAGGCAGGATATTGTTCACTGCTGAAGAATGGGAATTTTATTTCCTGTCAAAAGGAAACTTCATGTGAATTTAGACTTTGAAATATTAAAGTGCAATGTGACTCAAGTCTGTTTTAGCAGAGATATGTGCTTAGTTAAAACCTTCCATCCAGATTAAATGAGGTATACGTTTATGTCAGTCACACAGTTTGAAAGCACTTCCACAAAATAAAGTGGAGATGAGGATTATAATGTCCAAAAGCCTTTAATAATAGCAATAAACAGCCTTTTCCCAAATGTACAAATGTCTGAACTTTCCTCTCGCCGCTATAACAAAGGAAAAGTGCTTTACAGTAGCAAACAAGTGGTTCTTTGGCCCAGCTATGAGGAGATTATTTGGTGCCGCACCGAACCACACTAATACCAAACAAACACGTTGCCTTAAACTGTTATTTTCAAACATTTTATGTTTCAGAATGTCTGCATATCTAAACAACTGTTAAAACTGCAAGAATCAATGAACTGGGATCAGTAAGACAAAACAGGAACTGTTCACAACACTAGCACAACCACTAACATTCATTTAGAGCCTGAAGTGGCTGAGTGGGCTCAATTTAGTTCGTCTTAGGAAAGCAACATTGTTTTGAACCTGGAAATAAGAAAACTAATGAATGAAAAACTGACAAGGGAAAAGACTCGAACCATGATCACAAGGTTGAGGTCTTGAATTTTAAGAACATTTTTCAAAATTCTGTTTATTTTAAGTGACATCAATCATTCCTGTTGACTCTAGATTCAAACTGCCTTCTGGGCAGAACATTGTGCTTTAACCACTGAAAGGTCTGACAACCCTAACCCCTAACCTTCAACTTTCATAACAGGATAGCAGGTTAGGTTTTGCTAAACAGGGTAAACATTTGCTGAAAAGACACAGATAATCTAAAATGCATTAAATATTAACAAAAATAAGAACGCAAGTGTTTAAACCATTCTGAAACTTGAACTTATTGTGACGTCCAGAAAGACAAGAAGTCTAGCAGCTCCAGCCTGGGGAACAAGTCAAAGGCACAATACAATGACAGAACATCAAACTCATTTTAAATACATCATAAATAGATTTGTTATATATATATATATTAGTGTTGGATTAGGTCTTAATTTAGTTTTCAAAGGGAAGTTCTGAACTCATTAAACTCTGGCAGTGATATCTAAACCCCGCTCCTCTCAAGGCAGAGCTTTCAGCCGGTTTTTCCTCACATTATATCGTGCAGAGCATTAACATATCTCTATAAAATAATTTAATATAATCAGATTTCTGGCAGGTATCAGTGCAAACAAAACAGTCAAGAGAAGAAAACAGATTCATACATTATTCCTCAAGGCGTCGAGTCGACAAACAAAAACAAGGGCCTTCATTATCCACTTTTACAACAAAACTAAGGGCCCCTCGGGGTCGTTCTCTCACACACACCAATACATACAAATACGAATCTCTTCATTTCACCTCTTGTAAAAACCAAAGTGCATTTCTAAGATAATATAAAGGACACCCCCTTCCAATGTTTTACTTTAGCTAACATGGACTTGGTTTTGAGCTTGAGTTGTACTTTTTGAAATAAAGCGACTCCACAGGATTCCTCCAGGATTAAAGAAACGTTAAAGAAAAAGCATCGACTTCGAAAGAAGCATTCATTTCTTTAAAGACTTCACCACAGCCTTTCCTGTGTTACTTCTGATGAGGATTTGTCTACTATAATTTGTGCATGCAGTCTGAATCCTGAAATTTGGTGCAAGGCACGTCTGTGGATAAAAGAATGCATTTCGTCCTTCTACACTTTGGAACACCTTTAATGAAAATGTACCTTAAATACTTATATCACTCATAAAATAACTAGAGACCCTATTACAATTTTGTGCCAGGATCTGAAACATTCAGGAGCGGCTTCTCGCTGTCAGTGACCCCTTCAAGTCCATGTGCAGATCAAACCAAGCCAGGTCCTCGTCTGAGTTGGGGTAGGGGGAGGAAAGCTCTGTGTGAACAGAAGGGCGGGCGGCGTTCACCCTCAGTCTAGAATGTGCTCGCCGCGGACAATGTGTGAAGAAAATTCGTATCTGTCCTTGCTGCGGTAGCCACAGATGTTGCACTCGAAAGGCTGTCGGAAACCGTGGCAGCCCATGTGGATGGTAAACATGACGTGGTCCAAGAAAAGCACGCGGCAGTGCTCGCAGCGGAACGACCGCACAGCCCGCCCTTCTGCATCGACGACCCGGAAGGCCTCCCTGGAGGTAGAGGAAGGCGCCGTGGGTGAGCTGGAAGTTGGAGCTGAGGCGGGAGGCGGAAACGCCGAGTGTCCTCCCTCTTCTCTTTCCAGCTCCCGATCTTTGGCTCGGCTGGGGCTGCGTCTCTCCCGACTCCTGTGGTGTGAGGTGGGAGGAGGTCTGGCGACGTGGTTGCTGGAGTGAAGGAGCTGATGCCCGTTGTTACTGGGCAACGTTGGGACAGGGGCCGTGCTGTTGCAGGGCTCGTCCGGCATGCTTTCCGTGTCTGTGGAGTCCTGGAAACCATTGCTAGGTGACGGCGCGTGACTTCGGCCGGCAGGAAGGTCTTCGTGACCCTCTGCTGCCTCCCTCCCCCCGACAACAACAGCTCCCAGCCCAACTCCGGTGCCCGTGCAATCCAACCTCAGGCCCAGAGCAGCGGAGGTGTGAGGGGCGCTGAGGCTCGGCCGGAGTTCTTTAAAATAGGATGGATGAGTGGTAGGAAGGTGTAGAGGCCTAATGGCATCTGATAATCCTCCTCCATTACCTGCTGTGTACTCTCCAAGGCTGGCGAAGTGAGGGGCTTCCAGGTCCCCAGCTTGCATGTCCTCGCCCTTATCCAAGCCAGCTGTCAGGTCATAAGGTGCATCCGCAATGTTGAGGCGCATGTGCTTCTGTCCTGCAACATAAACACACACACAATCTCATGATATAATATACAGTTCCATCAAATAAGTTATTACCGAAACTTTTGATGTGTTCTATGCAATGCTTTACCATTTATATTCCTGAAAGACTTTTGTTCCTAATTGTTTCTTATTACAGCCTTAAGGATGACAAAATGAGGAAAACCTTGAAGGTGTCTGAATACTTTAGAAAGGTACTTCATGTCTTCATGAGGCCAGTTAGCTATAAATGTGTTTTGCTTTAGTTAAATCACTAAAGTCCTTCCTACTGCACTACTAGAAACAGAATTGGGAAGCTACTTGAACCCTCTGGGAGAATAAACACAGAGGACTGGCAATCCCATCAAAAAGGCAGATCTGACTACCTGAATTTACACTTAAAGCAACAAATATTGCTTTGTTAAATCCCTAAAACCGTCCACACTGAGACTAAATGCTCACCTACAAATTTTTGTGGTGTGGATCTTTTGCGTTTAGTGACGCTGTTGGCGAGCCGATCGATAAAAGCCATCTTGTCTGAGGACGGCTGCAGAAGAGAGTCTGGTACAAACTCTAGCTCTCTCATCTCCTCTCCTGGACAGAGTACAAACAAACTGTTACGTTACTTTAAAGTTTCCTCATGACTCAGACAGCGTTTCTTGTGAGTCCTAGTTTGCTGCGGAATCTAAAACCACAGTTTGGGGTTTTCAGGCAATTACGGAAGGAGGATTGTGGTCATCAACGTGTAAAGGAGTTTTTAAGCTCCCCATTATGTAAGAGGAATAAGTGCCAGTACTATACCTAGATTTTGAGCACTGTTTGTTGGTTGTGACTCCAGACTCTGTAGGTAACCATGGCAGCGCTCATGGTGTTCCTCCAGGGTGCTTTGCTGCTTGTAACTACGGCCACAAAAGTTGCATTTATATGGCTTCCCTATGGTTGGAGAGGACACTGGAGGTAGAGGAGAAAGACAGTTATAACTCAGACTGATTGTAAGAAAGAAAACAACAACAAAACACACTTCTGAGGTATTAAATTGTTCTACCTGCATGAGTGCGTAAGTGCCCAGTAAGGGCATCTCTTCTTCGACAAGCATAGCTGCAAAAGGGACATTTAAACGGCTTCTCTCCTGAGTGCAGCTTGATGTGGCGGAGCAGGTTTCCTTTTTGGGTGAATGAGGCGCCACACTGGTTACACTGAAATGGTCTTTCCCCTGTGAATTGTAAAATAAGTTAGCACATGTTCTCTTCAAACAACTACATGCGCTTACTGCACTGTGTTAGTCTACTTAGACAAGAACGCAGGATTTGTTTGTTTTCATTTTTTACATTTTAGACATTTGAGTACTAAGAATTCACATTTTTATTATCTTTATGTACCACTGTTTATGAAATGAGGCAACAATGATGTTTGCTTCTGATTCAGCATTGTAGTAGTGAATTGTTTCACTGATTTTTCTGCTTCTTCACCAACTCAGAAAAATCAAATATCCTTATGTTTCACAAATTCTTAAAAACATATTTTAAACTTTTTTAAGCTTTTCTTCAATTAATCTTTATTTTTTACCTGGAATAATCCAATTAAGATTTAAAATCTCTTTTGCTAGGAAGTCTTGTCCAAAAAAGCACCATAATCGTTAACCTATTAACGTTATCACAACAAGCAAAAACAGACAATACAAGAAAACTAAGTAAAACAATGGGGAATTTATATGAAATTGCTATAATCACTAGTTGTTTTTGATAACATCACATGTACATCCAGTACTCAGAAGTATAAATGAGATGTTGTTTGGCATCATGTGAGGAAGCTGCTTCGAATCCTAGCCTAAAGTGAACGAAAGTTGGAAAAAAAACAACTATGAAATTGTCCTTTTTTCCATTTTAAATAGGTATGTATTTATATATGGAGTCTATCTAAGCCAGAAACTTGAAAAGCCAAATGGAGAAGGCAAAATTTTTAACTAATGCAGCAAATCGAAATTAAAGGACATTAATTCAATATGGTTTCAATGTAAAAACCACTTCCATTTTGGAAAATTAGATTTTTTTCTCTCTCTCTTTTAGAAAATAGAACAGGTAATCATGTTTAGAAACTCCAAACTTTTTTCCATTCCTATCCACACTTTAAAAAAAAAATAAAAAAATAAAAAACAACTCCATACTTTTTAAAATGATATACATCCACGAATTGTTTACACATGACATGCTTTTTTTAAAATTATTATTATTCTTACTTAAACGCTTATGGTTTAAACACATTAGTCACCTGTATGGCTGCGTTTGTGCACCATGAGAACATTAGGCCCAATGCAGATCATTCCACAAATGTCACACTTCAGCTTTCCGTTCGGCAGCCTGGTGGCTCCAGGTGGCATGGTTTCAGGGTTCATGACTTCCCTGTAGCCTCCGCCAGACTCTGATCCCTGTCCTGAACCTCCATCATCTATCCGCTCGATTCTTTCGTCTTCATTACCGCGTCCTAGGTCTTCATCACTGTACAACTCCACTTTAATAGAGTTGGCTGCAGAGGCACGAGAAAAAGCAGACAGAGGAAACATGACATTAAGTAATCAATCTTGTTTATTGAAATGCACATGTAAATAAGAATAGTTTAACTTCCCACTCACCACTTAGAGACCGTCTAGGAGAATTGTCCTTGCTATTTGGGGTGCTTACAGTTGGACCTCCAAGGGTCCCAGAAAACTCTCTTTCCAGTGATGAATCCCCACTACCTAAAACCACAACCACAGTAACTGTGGAGTCCCACATTTAACAAACATGCCAATGTTAAACACCGTGGTAGCTTCTACTAAATAAACTTTTACCTGAAATATAGGATCTGCCATTACAGTCATCAACATCCATACTATTTCAAGCTGAATCCTGAAATTATATTTAGGTCAAAGTGAGTTCTTTCTCAAACATAATTAATCACTGAATATCATTGCATGTCCAACACTGCTTAAGCATTAGGAAAACAAATACGGATTACAATTGACAGACGCGGATCAGTGAGTTAAAGAAACACAGAGGGCAGATTTAATCTGGCAGTTCTAACACTTAAGTACAACACCCCTAAAGCACACAGTTTCCGTGCGATGATTGACGGAGGCACTTTTAAAATCAATCATGCTTGTACATTAGTTTATGTGGATCAATTAATCGCATTAAAGTAGATTACTGGCAGCTAGGTTAGGTCCACTTCTAACCTTACCAAACCAGACAATTAGAACCAGCAAATGACAACTTCAAAAAATGAGCTCAAAGTTAAGACAATCTATTTTATAATTTGTGTGCGTCTAAATAATCTGAAATCCCGATCACGAACCAGAAAGACAACGTTTACATAACGGTGAGGGTGAGGTAACCTAAGTTTATGGCCTTGGTAGCTAACGTTAGCTTACTGCATGGGATGGAAATTACCGTTTGTCAAGTTAGCTGAACTCAACAGTAAGACGATACAACAGTCTGACATCATCGACAGCCTGATAAAAACTCAAAGAACAATGCTGCTAGTAAGAAATATAAGTAATGGCGCCAGGACGTAGGATTAGGTTATGAAACTAACTGGGTAGATGTCGCTAAAATGAACACACCACTCGGCTCGACGTCATGTTTGAGGCTAACACAACAAACAACCGTTAGCCTGTCAGTGTTTCTTCAGCGGTTGCTATGGCAGCCGCAGCCACACCAACAGCTGCAGCTAGTCAGTTGGTGGTTTGACTGTTTCAACACGGCAAAGACTAACGACTATGAATGCCTTTCAAAAGCTGTCCGATTCTTAAAGACTTGGTAAATTACCTGTCTCTGTCAAGGCCGTTTCATTGAGGTAAATCAGATTTTTTATCTGCCTGTTTATGACGGCAATATTCACCGGAAGAATAGTTATCTAGGTTGGGATAACTTCCGGATCACATTAGGCATGTCACTTCAAAGCAAGGCATTTATCATTGACTTTGTACACATTTTAAATATACATTTTATAATGTCTCTACTATCACGGTCAGTTCTGAAAAAGAAATTTCTTTGTAATTTACATTTAAATTTTAGATAGAAATGACATTTCGAATACATAATGATAATATATTTTTTATTGTCTAATAACTAAAAAGCTTTTTGTATTTCCACATGTATTAGTATTTATGGCAATTCATCTTTTGCCATTACTCCAGGTCTTTACTCGGAATGATTTCAACTGCTCACAGTAATCTTGAGATTCCTCTACATCATTTTTTGGGTCACATTTAATTGTTTCTTCAAGCCAGTCCTAAAGTCAGACAAAAATAACTACTTTACCTTCAATACAAAATGCCATTTTCAAATTATGATTTCATTTATTAAGGGAAAACATTGTTCAAACTAGCCCTATTCAAAAAAATATTCACTCAATAAAATGTCAGATATTGACTGTTACCTCCATTTTTTAACATATAAAATGCATAGAAGATGATTGATCAGACAGGAAAGACAAAAACCTAAAGCACATATTACACGCTGGATTTTATAAATTAAAATTGAGTAAAATGTTTAAAGTCTTGTGATTTTTATTAGTTTTTTTAAGTACTGTTTCAGATTAGACAATCATTAAAAGTAAATCTCCAGGTCTGTTTTGTTCATTGTGGGTTTTTTTGTTTGTTTTTGTTTTCTTTTTTGGAACATCCTTAAATAATCAAAGAATTTGCTTGCTTACTGGGGTAAATAGGGTTGTTAAATATCAATCATACCGTGACCTTGGTTGGTGGTTCAAATGTTTTGTGGGCCACTATTTCATCCGCTTTGTGGATGGTGGGTACGTGGTCACAGAAGTTTGAGTAGATAGGGTGAAATGGCAGATTTAAATTTATTTTAATTTTGTCATGACTGAGGATGTCCAGGGTGTCTCTGTTTCTCTGGAGATAGACACCAGTGCCATGTGACCCAATAGTAATATGCAGATATTGACATTTACATGGACAGCTATTATCATAATGCCAATACATTTAAGTCTGAAAATATTGATAGAAAATGACACAGATAGCTTCCAAATCTATAATACAATACATTGCTTTTTACTTAAATTTTTATGTAACTGTATGTATACACTTCTTATTGTAGCAATCAAGCACTTTTTGCATGTTCCCAGTGGTATTGTTCACTTTTCCAATAATCAGTCAATCAATCAGTTAGAAGATTTCATGTTAGTATTTCATGTTAGAAGAAACATTCTGGTGAAACTAAACACATTTATCTGTACTTTTAGCAAATAGCAATATCTGGCACAGAAATAGATTTTCAGTTCAAATAAAATCTGCCCTTCACACTATAAAACAGCCATTCTCACTATACTATTACCAGAAAAGAAAAAAATGAAAGAAAAAGGTCATTTTGTTTTTTCAGATTTAGTGTGTAGTCTTCTAATTTATCTTTCCAAACACTCCATTATCATGGAGGCCAATTGAGTAAACACGTGTTCATATTTGTGTTCTATAGTATGAGTTTAGTTGAGTTCAATATTTGTGATTTTAAAAAAAGGAGTTCTTTGATTTTGTTTGGCGTCTGTCTGGAACAGTCTGAAAAAGGATAGTTGTCAGGAACTTGCTGGGACGTCCAAAGAGTGACCTCTACTGTACAAATAAGCCTGAAAGCCCGTTCATGTCATTTCTCTGACGCATCGACTGGTTTTACGACGGTGTGCTTACACAATGGCAATTTCCGTCAGTTTGAGTTGCAGCTCTCGACCGCGTTGAACTCGCCTTTTTGTGTTTACAATTTTGTTCCGAACGACCTCTTTTCCCGCTACAAACCTCGTGTGTATGTTCACGCCCGAGTCGGATACAGAAATTGGAAGCTTTTTGAGTTGGGCGCAGGTTGTTTTTGATTCGGTAAAAGTGTGAAAACCCAGCTTGGGGCCCAGTTCGGAGAGCTCGAGCGGGGCACAGCTCCGAAAAGTTTGTTGTTGTCACGTGACGCGGGACGAATGTGGCGATAAAAGTTTGTTTAGATCGTGAAACTTGTTGGCGTATTACCTTTTTCAGAACCCGTGCAGCAAATTTTTCACCACGATGCCTCAACCAAAATACAGAAAGATCGCGGTCATAGGTTACCGGTCCGTAGGTGAGTACAGCTGATGTCGGTGAGCTAGCAGGCTAACATGCTAATATCCGGGCTTTGTTTTCTTTTTGAGTGCATCTACCTATCTGCACTAAAATCTTGTCTATACCCCCACAAGCTCATATATGCTTTCTGTATTCATATTCTCAATATCAAAGTTAAAAGCTATTAGCTCTATATTTTCTGCCATATGCTACCTTGTGTGACACTAAATGTTAGCTCAGCAGGTGTTATTCGGCTACCAAGAAGCTTTTCGTTAAGAATTTCAACCATAACATTTATGTAGACCGTTCATTTCATTCATGTATCTACCCCTTCAAACACTATTCATATCTTATCCCAACTGTTTCTGTTTAATAATATCTCGATGTTTGTCCTTTTGTTGCATCACTGTTTCAGGCTTAACTCGGAAAATGTTTGTTTACTGTTTAAATAGGCACAAGGTTATTAAGCAACACAGCCTATTCAAGTTTAAAACGGTACAACAAACCATTGTGCCTACTACCAGTATTAAAAGTTTTCAAAAGTCGTGAATTTTGAACTAGTTTTTGTACACGTGTGTTGTATTTATCAAATAAGGATTGTCATCACGCCAGTAATATTCATTTAGCCTTGCTTTCTTTAAACTGGCTTTCTGTTTGCGTGTCAAAATAAACAATTAGACTAAAAGAGTATTTTATTTAAATTAATGATGGTCAAGATAGTTTTTGTGTTTTTAAAAGATGTAATTCAGGGCTAAAATAAAAATTTGTAAAACATTATTTTCAGATGTTGCCGAAAAAGATAAACAAATGAAATTTAGTGGTTTAGTTAATTTGTTAAAGTGCTTGTATTGTTGTCTTGATTTTTGTCAATAAAAACTATAACTTAAAAAAACATTCTCTACTTCTTTTAAAATATCATTGATAAATCTTGAAATTAGAATATTTTTTCCAGTTCTTTGTGGAATTTGGGACTTGTATGGTATAAATAAAATCAAAATTCTCAACGCTGCATTTCACATTGTCACCCAGTTCACCTTGGAAGTATTCATTCAGCCAGTGGATTCCGATGGCACCTTTTGCTCTATTGTTAGTGACAGTTTTTATATTTTCTATCAAGTGTGGCATACGTGTACTTGTGGCCATAATGTCAGCGTAGTTTAACATAATTAAATTCTCTCAAGATACCACACAGTGATTTTTGACTGAACAAACCCTGAGCTCACTTTTGGGAATCGGTACAGCGTTTTGGTCTTGTCTGTTTTATAGACCATCATTTTTATTATGTCTCACTAATGAGGATGTGAATACAAAACTCTAGATGTGCACAACATCATAAATCTTTATGAATGTGAATATTAGATGTGATTTAAACTGACTGACATTGTACCTTTTACCAATCTTAAATCAATATTTAGAACAACCTCCACTTTTATTGGTAGTCTTTTATGTATGTAGGAAGAGCTTAAAATGTTTTTTTTAATTGCAGCAGCAGCATCTCATGAGGAAAATTAAGCCTTTATTTGATCACATTTAAGAAATAATAGTTTGAGAAAAATGGAAATAACTGACGTTGCAATAATTGACACTCTTTACCTATGAAATATAACAATCGTTTTTTTAAATGTATTCTTCAGTTTTAAAGTTGAGCTGAGTGAAGAGAGACTTGGAATATCCTGTTTCTCTGGAATATAAATATGAAGTAAGGAGACCAAGAAAATACTGGCAGAAATATAGATGTAATTTTGCCTTAGAACAATTTAGGATCCCAGAATGAGCAAAGAGGATGTCTGGGCTTATCTCCTATTCTTATTGTGACTTGATCTCATGGATGGACAGGACAGAGAGATTTATTCAATTTAGCCACAAGACGAGAGGATATGGCCTTCAAGAAAGGCAGATGCATGTTGATCTTTATAAATCGGGTAATGGCAGCAAAACTGTATAAATGCCCCGAATCCTCTGTACGAATCAGAAGATTTGAAACAAGTGGATGTGTGAAAAACAGAGTTGGTTTATGTTCTGAGCTTATCTTGCCTCCACATACAGTGAGTCGATTAGTGAGAGGTAAAAATATTTCAAATCCCAGTGTTTCTCTTTGAGATTATGCTCTTCCAAGAAAAGTCAAATTAGGCTGAATGTTTGTCCAGATCTATCCAAGAGTTTCAGTAATTCAGTTTCTATATTGTGTCAAGAAGCCCATTCCCTTTCCTTTTATTTGGAAATAGCAGCGTCTGTTCCCGTCACCCTCTGTCTGAATTACTCAATCTTAATTTCAGCTCTTTGCTTTTTGAAGCTGGACTTGTCTGACACGCCGGCAATTTTCTGAACAAATTGTCACATCGACGCAGAGACACAAACTGGCTCTTCTGCTCTTGAGACATTTTTCACTTACAGCATTCCTGATTGTAATCCACATTGCTGTAGAGAAAATTACAAAATCTACAGCTGGAAAATGGACATCTACAAAATATCCCTCAGCGTTCAACTTCTAAATCGTTTGCAACATTTTTGTGCTATTTCCTGTGAAGACATCCCAACTACCGTTGTTCTCTTAAATTCTAATTAATCCTGTGCTTTTTGCAACAAGCTGAAAGGGCGCTAACTTAACTGATGACCAAATATTGAAATTTAACTTTTAAAACACTTGGATGCTTGTGAGGACACAAATTCCAATCAAAATTGTAGTTTTAAGACTCGCTTTGCCAAAGGTCCAGCCTACTTTGATTGAAAAACAAACGACACATTGGCAGCTAGTTGCCTATCCTTTCTTTCCTGTCATTAGATTATTTTTTATAATTTGCATCTAAATGCTGAGCAGCATCAATCATGAATAAACATCAATTACGTTTGTTGTTTAAAAGTCACATGACGTCGGTCTGCTGTGCTCTTCATGCAGGGAAGTCGTCTCTTACGATACAGTTTGTTGAAGGACAGTTTGTCGACTCCTATGACCCAACCATTGAAAACAGTGAGTGATTTTATATTTGCTCGGTTTTAAGAGTTCTTCATGGTTTAATGTGAAAATTGTAAAAACTTCCCTTTTTTTTCTTAAGCATTTAACAAAATGGTCAACGTGAAAGGTCAGGACTTCAATCTGCAGCTAGTCGACACAGCCGGACAGGTAAGTTACTTTGTTGTCGTAACTGATCTGAGTGATTTAAACTGAATGTTTCTGACTAATAAGCACATTTGTCTTTTGTTTTTAGTGTTGTTTTTGAAATCTCCAGGACTTTTATTTCAAAATTGAAATGGAAATTTCTCTCTCTGTAGGATGAGTACTCAATTTTTCCACAGTCCCACTCAATGGACATCCATGGTTATGTTCTGGTCTATTCAGTGACTTCCATGAAAAGGTCAGTGGATGCTTTTGTAGTTGCCTTTATTTCAGTAATAAACTTTGCATTAAGAAGTCTTATATCTTTTTCAACACGGGAATTATTTGGGTTTTAACCAGTGTTTACTATTGAATCACATTAATAATGAGTAAAGTAAAGTTTTAGTTCATCCCAGATTGGAGTTTTTGTTGTTTAGGTATTTATAAGCAGCCCATCAAGGGGAAACGATACTGTAAAAAATTTTTTTATTTAAGTCGAACCATAAAAGTTATATCAGCCAAATTTTTTAAGAGATTAGTGTCTAAACAAACAATTTCATTTGAAAGAATGTCGCAACTTTTAAATTGTACTAGATAGCACAACTATTTATTTAGTAAGTTACAAGTGTCCCTCTATTTATGTAGCAACATTTAGAGAAAAAGACAAAAGGGGCTAAAAGTCCTCCAAAGTTTCCTTATTTTCACATTTTTTATGATGTTACTATTAAATATTCAACACATTGCTTCTTCAACTTTTTAATGGTTATAAAATTTAGTTGAGTTTTAACAGTTCTTATGTTCAGCCAAGATATCATTTTTTACTGATTTAAAAATGCTTGATTTAATCTGAATCCTTTCCTGGTAAATCATTTGATTTTGGTGTTTAGGTTCTTGAAAGCATTCAAGAAACTAATGGGTTGAATATAAGAAAATAAATATATTTATCTCCATCTAAATCGGACAAGATTTTGTCGGGTCCCAAAAAAATCATTGATATGTTGTTTTAAATAAAATAACAAGTGACATTCTGCATATGTTTGCTTGAAGTTGTAATCGGAAATCCTGGAAAGTGGGTCTCTGAATAGAAAATACAGGAGAGTATCAAAGACAAAAGCACCGAATAGATGTGCAAATTAAATGAGGTCAGCGTTTAGTATTACTATTTATTTTTTAAACTTTGTCACTACGGTTCAGACTCAGGGAAACTGTCGGCTTAGTGTCACTGCTGCTTCAAATGCTGCAAAACAACTATGATGCTCACAGTTGGAGCATTTCTTACAGCTAAGCAGCAAAAACTCATGTTGACTAGAATTATACCATGACGTAATTTATGTCATAAGATTCCCATTTGATTAGTTCTGCATCCAAATGTTGAAGTTTTGTTAATACTACTCTTCCAGATCAATGTTTAAAATAACACTGCCTGTCCCCTGTCCAGTTTTGAAGTTGTGCAGGTTCTACACGACAAGCTGCTAGACATGGTTGGCAAGATTCAGTAAGTCCAATCAGTCCCTTAAGTTCTTTATAACTGAGAAATTTTAAAGTGTATATTTGTACATTTTGAGCTATTTTTCTTTTCAGGGTCCCAACTGTTCTTGTAGGAAACAAAAAAGATCTTCACATGGAAAGGTGAGTGTTGGTGTTATTGTTTGGTTTAGGTAACAGAAATGCATTATTGCCATCTTGTGGTAGCAATAATAATAATAATAATAATAATAATGTTCGAAAGATGCTAATTTTAACAAGGCAGTATTTACTTTATTAAATTAAGTAACTGCCATATAGTCCTTAAACAGAGGTCCGATGACACCTGAAACTTAAATTCGTTGGTGTTTTTCAAGTTTTTGAAAGTGCTTAAACTTTAGAAAATGTGCTTAAAATTGCTACTAAATGTATCTTGTGTTGCAGTCTAGACCTCACAACTTGTTTTGATTTGTGCAGCTACACTGATTTTAAAAAAAGAAACAAAAAATATTTGAAGTGAAGAAATAAAACCTGTGTAAGAATCATTCAGGTTAAATTGAATTCCATGTTTTTTAATAGAAATTATACGTTTAAAACTGACATTAGCTTAATTAGCCAAATTCAAATTATTGCGTTGTACTTTGACTGGAACTCGGGTCACGATAGCCTATTTATTAACCATAACGATTTATATCTTAAGAAGTTATTAAATTTGACCATGTGAAGGTTTCAAGAACACTTTTTACAGCAAGCAAGCAATGAGATGTGTTCACTTCACTATGCATTGTCGATTTGTTTCAAGGGTTATCAAACCAGAGGAGGGCAAAAAACTAGCTGATTCCTGGGGAGCTGCATTCATGGAGTCTTCCGCCAAAGAAAACGAGGTAACAAGCCCTTAAAGTTTAACCCCTGATGCTAATCCATTGTTCATGCCTGACAAAGACTCTTGCTTGAAACGCAGACTGCTGTGGAGGTTTTCAAGCGAATCATTTTGGAGATGGAGAAAGCTGACGGGAACGCACCTCCAGAGGAGAAGAAGTGTGCAGTGATGTAAAGGCTTATGCAGGACACCAGTGAGCTGATTTACTGAAGACATGAGACACAACTTCACCAGCTTGCTAACGGTGGCCTCGTCGATGCAGCAGAGGCACGCTTGTTCTCCGCTCAGAATTCAAGATTGATTTACGTAGCAAAGCAGCTGCCCGACAAATGATACTAGATCCCAGTAATTGTAACCATGGAAAGAAAGAAATGTCTAGAGCAGGATTAACCCCTCAAAGAAGCGTCTTCACTGGATACTTTAACGTTCAAATGCATTCTGGGAATAATTGTGCTTCTTTTATTTTTTTTGTTATTATTATTTCCAAGGACTGGTCCATAATTTCAGCAGGTCTTTTTGACAGAAATGCAATCACAGTTCACATTGCTTTAAATGTGGTCACTATTCTATCAGCGCTCTGTAAGAAAAGAAATCTCACTGGGGTTTTTCTCAGTTCTCACTGCAATTTTTATCTGCTCATCCTCAGGTACCTCTTACTCATGAGCTGTGGTGACGCGTCGCCATGACGCCGTTCTGTTGTATGTTTAACTACGCCGTTACACATCGCTTATATCTGTAGTTTAATTTTTCCCCATTCATTGTGATAAGGTTGTTATGGACAACATAAATATTTGCTAATTACAAGTTAAGCCCGTTATATACAGTATAACTAGAATCTTAGAATGTGATTTGATACTTTGGAAAATATCTGGAGTGACTCAAGCTGTCGCTCTCCATTTTTCTACACAGAGTACACTCTTAGATTGTTTATCGAAGCTAAAAGGATTTCTAGATTTCAGTTTTTGATTTGCATTTTAGTATTACAAAATACTATGAAGGCGGCCACGGAGTTAGTTTAGTGAATTTTAAGTTGATGACTTTAACATGTTTGATAAAACCCAACCATGGTGCCTGTAGCCTTTCTGACAAATGGTCACTGTCAAACACTTGAAATCTTTTCTTCTTTTTTTTTTTTTTTTACAAAACCTGTAGCCTTACAGAAATCTAATGTACAGTAATTCTGTTTTTTTTTTTCTCCCCTAAAGCCTTGTGTTGTAGCTGTAGTGGATATTTCTAACTTTATAAAATGCTTTCCCCTAATAGTTAAATGGTGGATAACTGATGATAGTTGAGCAGAGGCTGGTGATGCTGTGTCTTGTGCCTTACAGATGTTCAAACTCCTTCATCTGCTTCCTTTTCTTGACTCAAGGTGCTTTTAAGTTTTGTTTTGTTTTGTTTTTTTCATTTATTGACTTGACACCATAGGTGCAGGTGTTGTGCACCTGAACACCAGTATTCCCCTGTGGGTCAACGGTAATTTAGAAATCTTGCTGTAAACTGTTTTGTAAATAAACAAATCTGTCACTTGTTGGATGTCCCTGATTTTTCTTCTTTAAGATGCCAACATTTATTTTTTTATGATATGCATGAGGCTTTATTATTAGTTGTGTATTCTTAAAAAAACATGTTAAGGATGCAGATTTATTTGCATTAGTCTTAGCAAAAGGTCTTTAATGACCATCAGGTAACTGACTGAAGTCCTGGACTTTCTACTGCAAACAGCTGCTAGTAGCTTGTCTAGTGAACATGTTATGTATATATAAATATCCCAAATTTGCTGGTAAAATGTTTATTGTTGGACAATGGATTGACGTTCATAGATATCTGGGGTTTAGACCTATTTTGTTCAGTTTGTTCTTGAAACCTAATGTCATAAGTGATGTAGTAGTATTTATTTTAGGAAATATCCATACACTGAGGACTACTGCAAATAATCTCTTATAAATGCTCTCACTATTCTGCCATTTGTCATACAGGTTTTATCAAATTTATTATTTTTTCCCCCCAATTAGCCTAACGTACGGTGTTAAACTTACAAAAACAAAAAAAATTACCAGCTGATTGATTTTTTTATTATTCAGTCATCAATAATTATTTTTGCTAATACTTCAAAATACTACAATTTGAACAGGTTGAAAATATACAAGCAGAAAAGACTTAAGTGTATTGTATGTTTGTCCACACCAAATTAAATTAAACTACCTCCCATAAATCATTGCAATATAAATAAAAAACATATTTTGCTTATATAATCAGGAATATAAAAATGGACAAAAAAAAAACAGTCCAAAACAAAAAACAGACACATGAATTTGTTTTTTTTTACACTTCCAACCATTAAATATTCTTGATGAACAAATAAACTATCATATTGAGTTCTGTTTCATTTACTTCTCCCTAATGCGCACAATTACATTTACAAAGCAATTATTTACCATTTAAACTTTATATAAAAGAGTATCTTAATATTTTTATTGTATCCTGTCCTGAAATGCATTTAACACAATTATTACGGTGACTCCGCCTGGTTGCGCCAGTACCACAGATATTACGGTAACAGCTCTCTTTGCGTCACAGCGGAAGGAGGTTTGCGTGCCTTTGTGAGATCCCATTAGTTGTAGACCGGGTGGAACATGGAGTGTGTAAGTTATCAACTTTGCTATTATTTCGCCTCTTGAAACCTTATAAAGCAGCCTATCCTGTTCAGTATAAAACTTTGACTAGTATGCTAAAGTTAGCTACTTTCTGGAAAGCTTTTTATGCATGTTTTTAGGGTTATCTCTGTCTTAGAGGCTGGTTAGGAAAGCTTATAACAGAGGCCACTGTTTAGCAAAAATGTGATAATTATCTATTGATTTCAAACTGCAAATAAAGTGCATTAAAAGCTTGAGCCGTCATGAAATGTCACCTCGACTGGCGCTTTTAAAAGTCAGCCAACTGTTACTCTAGCTAGCTAGCTAACAAGCTAACGCCAGTGCTACAGTGGTGAACAAAAGTCTCTTTATTTAGTGTGCACACAGCTTCAATAACTTCAATAACGACACTGTTGGTTTTACAACCGAGGGGGTTTAAGATTAAACTTTGAAATGTGCCAACTGACTAGCCTGCAGCTTGATGTTTTACTAGTTTACTGATTGCCTGTGTTTTTATGAAGTAGAGCTAGCCTGCATCTCTCAAAGTCTTATTCTGAGAGACAGGTAGTGTTTATGTGTCATCCCGGATCTGCTCTGAGTATGACCTCGGTAAACGTCCCGATGCATAGACTGAGCCACTGGCTAAACGCTAAACATGGGTCTCTGTGATGGCCTGTCCGTTTACCATTAACACAGGATCAATAGTTCAGCTGGGTTGGAGATTCTCTTTAGCGCCAGAGTTGCTTCTGAAAGGAGGCTGAACAAATTACAGCTTCGGAGCAGAGTAAATGTTTTCAAATAGTTTGGGATCTCACCATAGGCAAATATCAATAGTAGGGATCACAGAGGGTGAAATTGTTTCTCCTCAGTAGATTATTTCACAAATTTATTATTTAAAGTCGGTTTCTCATTCAGAAACAGCACAGTTGAAAACTTTTGGCATGCTCACATATGAGTGGGTTATGCAACTATATTTGATCATAAAAGATTAGAATATGTTGATCTGTATAAAACAGACAGATCATAATATATTAAGGCTTTCTCTCATTGCTGTTTTGAGCTCCTAAACCAAATCACCAGTGTTATTTTCCTCCTCTTCCTATGATATCCTTGTCTAGCTTTTACTCAGTAAGAGTTTACTTTAGAGGTGTTGATAATGTTTACTTTTTTAAGCTGAAGTTCATCTTGAAGTTACTCCAAACAATTTGATTTCAACTGTGCTCATCAAGTCTTATATCTGTCAACCTGTTGGTTTTAGGTCACTTTTATGCCAGTTTATTCCCCCAGTGTATTATAAGCCTGGCGGGCCACCAGGCTTTACTTCTGCCCCCACCAGGCTAAGCATTGCTTATTTATTTGTTCTTTTTTAATGATTGGCTTTTATTAAGACTTCATAGTCAGTGTTTAGGTATTAGTCTTTCAATAACACATAATTATCAAGTGATATTTTCAGATTTCCTGTCAACTTTAAACATTTTTTAATTCAAAAACACAACGGATGGCTGGATAGCTGCCCTAGCGTCCAGAGCACCGGGCTTAGCAGGTTTTCTGGGAGAGACAGCAGGCGCAAATCGTGACACCGCACCTCGTACTGGCACTTCCGGTGGCAGGTCTGACACCTGCCACAAGTGCCACTGCGTTCGGCTGACTTCGGCTGACCTCGGCACCTCTTACTGGCACTTCCGCTGACACCTGCCACAAGTGCCACTGCCTTCGG
Organism: Poecilia mexicana; assembly: GCF_051168715.1. Taxonomy (NCBI): domain Eukaryota; kingdom Metazoa; phylum Chordata; class Actinopteri; order Cyprinodontiformes; family Poeciliidae; genus Poecilia; species Poecilia mexicana. The sequence continues at coordinate 13,803,403 of NW_028263374.1, read as the reverse complement.
GACTAGCTGCCAGAGTTGCCACTGCGTTCGGCTGACTTCGGCTGACCTCGGCACCTCGTACTGGCACTTCCGGTGGCAGGTCTGACACCTGCCACAAGTGCCACTGCGTTCGGGATTAGCTGCCAGTGCTGCCGCTGCGTTCGGCTGACTTCGGCTGACCTCGGCACCTCTTACTGGCACTTCCGCTGACACCTGCCACAAGTGCCACTGCTTTCGGGACTAGCTGCCAGAGTTGCCACTGTGTTCGGGTGACTTCGGCTGACTTCGGCTGACCTCGGCACCTCTTACTGGCACTTCCTCTGACACCTGCCATTAGTGTCACTGTTTTCGGGTCTAGCTGTCAGTGTTGCCACTGCGTTCGGCTGACTTCGGCTGACTTCGGCACCTTCCAAGGGTTGCCACGACCTCATACTGGCACCTCCCACGCCTCACGGACCCCTCTCGCCTATTTTTGCTCACGAGATTTAGGGCGGCCATCTTATAGCGTTCGACCGCTCCACTCAGCGTTATATGTTTAACAGGCACAATGACGTATTTGAACATTTAATCTTTCATAACACGCTGTTTTGTTACTGGAAACCTTATACATGCAGCCATATTTATAAACAGTTGTATTTTTAAAGTATTTTTAATTGTATTATACATACTTCAGCATATTTAAATATGCTTAGTGGGGAAAACAATAGAATAGAAATATAATATTCTTTGGTGACAGCTTCTGTGTCAGAATTAATATGAATGAATTTATAATTAATGAAAATAATGGTGGATCTGGCACAAAGTATTGCATTTCTTGTTAAGTATTCTGTTCCCTTAAAAAAAGCAAATATGCCCTGGTCTATTTTTTATACAGTCTCAAATTTCAGTTTCCAATAAACAGCCTCAGTGAAAACATGTTGACAGTTGCCATAAGCTGTCACTTGTGCCACGGGCTTCTGGGTAAGGTGCCACTTGTGCCACCTTACCACTGGGTAAGGTGACACAAGTAAGGTGGCCATGGGTGCCACAGGCTGCTAACCTCATTCTCTATCTGTTTCAGACAGAATGTAGCATATGAATAACTTTAGATCAAACAAATAGAAATAAAATATATCTTAATTACAACATAATTCTCATACATATTTAAATATACAGCCGGTGTTCAGACTTAAACAGAGAAAGACAACTCCTGCGCTTTCAGATGGGACCTCTTCTGCAACAGGTGATAATAGCTACCAGTAGGTACCTACCACTACAACTGACACTCGGTTGCCATGGTATGTCAGTGCTGACAAGCTCCTGTCAGTTCCGGATTATAATTATTTTCATACAATGACCTTAATATAATGCTATTGATTATTAAACCGGGTAAGTTCACTAATATTGACTTATTAGTTAACATTTCTGACAGTGGCAACATGAGATATTGACAATTCCAGAGTGACATTATGTTCAGCCTGGTTCCATGACAGTGCACAGGATGTCATAAGTTATAGTGGCTGCCTGGTCTATTATCTAATAGACCAGGCAGCCACTATAACTTTCAGTGTTTTTTGTTAAGATAATGCATTTTTAAAAAAAAGAAACATGTTATCATAATTTTCCAAAAATGCCAGTTAATCATTTTTAAATAGTTATTACTTGTTTTTATTTATTACATTTAATCCCCGCTATTTTTCATTATTTGTCAAGTTTATTACAGATTTGTGTGGCATAAATGAAGGTTGCTTCTCTGTGTTTTTTTCTGGTTCGGTTCATTGTCTTCAAAGTTTTCTTATTCAAAGATGAGAGAATGACTAAAATCTGAGCTAAAAAATGCATTTCAACAGCATTTTCAAGGCAGCAGGAGGATTTTCACTTTCAAGTTAAAACAACTTCAATTTTTTTACACCAATATTGAATATTGATAAGTCAAAACACAAATTATTTACACCTCAAAAAATTTGACAATGTGTGAATCTTAAGCAGCATTAAGAACAAGAATGTTACATATTTTTGGAAATAAAAATTACTTTAGTTTATACTTAAGATGCAAATGATTTTTTCAAAGAAAATTGTGCTGTTTACATATTATTTTATTTGGCAGATATGTTTCAACATTTTTTCAAGTTTATGTCACAAAGTATATGCATAGTAATTGATTTGTCAATATTTATTAGCCATTGTATGTAAATACTTTAAACAGCAATTTGAAGTCTACTGTAAAATTCATGTTTAGTCAACGTGTGAATTTACTACATCAGGATCAAATAACTTATTATTCCTCCATGAGAAATTATGATCATTAAGCTTAAATTTATTTTTCAAACTTTATTAATTTCTACAATATACGTTATACAGAGTCTGATTATTATTACTATTATCCAGTTGCAACATTTGGCTTCCTGTTGCACTATGTCAGCCACTGTTCTGCGATATAAACATGGGCAAGGGTTGAATGTCATTTTGATTAAGTAAAAAGTCCTATTAACTATCAGTGATGTGTGATTAACCAGATGTGTCTTTGAACATAGTGACAGGTTCCACTGTAATAGTGACACTTTATAGTATATTCAATTGGCCATCTTGATTGAATTAAACTCAGTCAAAAATATTCAAAGTGTTAAATGGATAAATATACAATTACCATTGAATTTTTTTTTATAAACACGCATTATAAGTAACACGTTTTCAAAAAACTGTCATTGCCATCCCCCAAAACATCGGAAACAGTTGTGACAGCTCTGAAACATCCTGGACATCTAACAGCAGCTCTAGTGGAGGCGAGACTCAGCTGTTACAAAGGTGCCGAAACCAATGGCATCCCTGATACCTTCTGTGTATTTGATTAATTCAAAGACGGAAGGAGTCGGCTGGATTATTCAGATGAACTTTAGTGAATAAATAGGATGAACGAATCATACATGATATAATAAACGTGTAGGAATTCAGCTAACATAAGTATTTATGCGAAAAAAAAATTATTAAATTCTGTCTTCTTCGTCTGTGTTTAAGTTCTTCTTCTACTAGTAATAAAGCATCATGGGATATGTAGTCCATTTGCCTAAGTCAGTAGCAACACTGAGAGCTAGACCCGAAAACAGTGGCACTAATGGCAGGTGTCACCGGAAGTGCCAGTAAGAGGTGCCGAGGTCAGCCGAAGTCAGCCGAACGCAGTGGCAACTCTGGCAGCTAGTCCCGAAAGCAGTGGCACTTGTGGCAGGTGTCACCGGAAGTGCCAGTAAGAGGTGCCGAGGTCAGCCGAAGTCAGCCGAACGCAGTGGCAACTCTGGCAGCTAGTCCCGAAAGCAGTGGCACTTGTGGCAGGTGTCAGCGGAAGTGCCAGTAAGAGGTGCCGAGGTCAGCCGAAGTCAGCCGAACGCAGTGGCACTTGTGGCAGGTGTCAGACCTGCCACCGGAAGTGCCAGTACGAGGTGCGGTGTCACGATTTGCGCTCGGCCCTGCTGTTTTCTGGGGGAATCCTGGTTTATTGCTGTACTGATTTATTATAGAGCTGTGTTTTAATGTGTTTTGTTTTTAACTTTAGTTGTACTGGGTGTTTAAAATACTATATAAATAAAATTATATTGAACCTACTTACTTACTGCCAATTGTGCTTGAGACATATTCTTTTTTAAAACATTTGTCTGTGTAGGGAAACAGTTATAAATTAGCAGTCTGTGATTTTTTTTTTTTTGCTTTTTGCAACATTGTCACAAATAATAAAAGTAAAACATGCAACTGTGATATAGTTAAACATTTCTCAGATATTTGTTTAGGTTTTCCTCACCTGTTTGTTTACCATAGTCACAATGTTGCTGTTGATCAGTGTGAGCTTACACATCGTATTCTGTAAAATCCTTGTCAGCTCTGGTCATCAAAAACAGAATACCAGAGAAATTAATATAAAACTTATTTGCATGCAGTGTTGAGGAATGGCACTAGAAATATGATAGCCAACCAAATTCTGCATTAAATCAGACTGTTCCAATATTGTGACCCAGTTTCTCTGAGAAAAAATATAGATGCACTTTAAACTCTTGACATAGAAAAGTCCCATACAACTTATCATGATCACACACTGTGCTGGTTATGCTTAGAGATCATTTTCCCAGCTGTTTGGAGCTGATATGAACAAAGAAAGGACACATTTTACAACTATTTAGAGAAGGGACTTTTTATCTTCAAATGATTGTCTCAAAAATAACTAAATGTTGAAACTGAATGATCACACATTGTATGAACAGAAGTTGGTGGTAGTTCATAGTTTTAACAATGAATTTCCCATTTGAAACAGGTAATGCAAAATGGAGCATGTTTAGCCAGTGTAAATGTCTTTGGGAAAGGTATTACAGAAATTAGCTTTAACCTCTCTAGTTAGTTGTTTTTTTGTTTTTTTTTACTGTGTTTTATTTTTACAGTCAGTTTGGCTTAATGCTCTGCTGTGCAGCAGGTGTCTCAGATGGTCAGCTTATTGCTTTAGAACATGACCTCCTGCTGACATCAGTGTAAATAACTATCTAATTCAAGGTTGACTTTTGTTATAAGACACCCTGAACATACACAGCTTTGTTTATTTTTGAGGTTGTAGCTGTATGAAGATGATAGAAAGCTGCTTTCGTTTTCAATCTGCTCTAAATAGCCGTCAGAAACTAATTTTGTATTTGTAATCTGAAAACACTGACAAATAAATCTGCTTGCAGGTACAACATTTAGAGTTTATGACCTCTTAACCCTTCTGCAAAAAAGAATGACCTGACCTTAAGTAGTTTAATACTTGGATTATTGACCTTATTCTTTTAGATTCCAGTAAGCATTGATGATCTTGAAGGCAAAAAGGATCCAATCATTGAAGGTAGGATGATTTGTTAATTATATTTCTACCTCAATCTGAAAAACCTTCACAGAAAAGTCTTCATTGCAATCACTTTAATTTCTTCAGAACGAGAGCAAAATGTTTACACCAGGTTTATGAAGTCGCACCGCTGCTACGACCTCGTGCCCACTAGTTCCAAGTTAGTGGTGTTTGATACGTCGCTTCAGGTAAAGCAAGTACATTTACATAAATGCAAATGTTACGTGGTTCAGGAAATGAATTGAATATTTAACTATCCTTCAGGTGAAGAAGGCGTTCTTTGCGCTTGTTTCAAATGGGGTGAGAGCAGCTCCTCTGTGGGACAGCAAGAAGCAGTGCTTTGTGGGTAAGAAAAATGTTTCATCTGAAAGTAACACTAATGAGAAACGTATGTTAAAAAAACCCCAATAATAAATGTTACAATACAGTTAATGATTCGCTGTGGGGGTTTTTTCAATCCAACCCACAGGTATGCTAACTATCACAGACTTCATTAACATTCTTCATCGCTACTACAAGTCTCCCTTGGTGAGATGGTTTTGTGTGTTTTAAACACAAATGCTGTAACATAAACTGTTAATGCCATTTTAATTTATTTCATCAGTGACTGAACTTGTACTTTTTTATATTTCAGGTTCAGATATACGAGTTGGAAGAACACAAAATTGAAACATGGAGAGGTGAGAGCTTTTAATGATCACTCAGACTGCAGCATTTATTACTTTATTAATTGTAATTAATGTTTTTTTGTTTGTTTTTGTATTCATTTTAGAGGTGTACCTTCAAGACTCCTTCAAGCCTTTGGTTTGCATATCTCCCAATGCCAGGTTGGTAGCAGCACTGCATTGATTTTACTGTGAACTTTAATTCCTTTTTTTATTAATTTTAATCATAGTTGTGATCAACATTGTGATCGTTCATCACTGGACATTTAAGTGTGCTGAATCTGACGTTATCATAGAAATCAAAAGATTGTTTAAATGTGATCTTTATGACAAAAAAACTTTATTTTCATTTAACTTATTTATTGCACTTTCTTTGCAAGAAACAAACGTACAAACTGGAACACTTTTTTCTAAACATTTCTTACAAAATATGTTTGAATAACTTAGTGATTTTTTTTCTGATCTCAGTTTGTATGACGCGGTGTCGTCTCTGCTGAGGCACAAGATCCACAGGTTGCCTGTAATCGACCCGCTGACAGGGAACACGCTGTACATCCTCACACACAAGAGGATTCTTAAGTTCCTGAAGCTTTTTGTAAGTTTCCACTGGCTTTATTACAGATACAGGATGAATATGTCTACACTAAAGAGCAGTTAGAGTTTGGTGATCTGTTACCGATCTTTAATTTTATTTTAAAATGAAACGTCTCAGCATCTCATAGAAAATATATTTCCCTTTAAATAGTTTTTTCTTTTTTTACATTTCTATATTTTATTTTTAATAGCTCACAAAATCTGAGACAAGCAAACTTTGATCAGAAAAATATTGGCTTTCTCAATGATCAACAGTTTCTCAATGCAATGCAACATAATTCTGCTTTTCTGTTTTAAAACTGTAATAAAGTTCAACTCAAAGTAAAGTAGGGAAAACGTCATGGTGAAAAACAACTGTGATTCCCTAAAGATCACCGTTTTCTGTCCTCAGATATCGGAGATGCCAAGAGCCTCGTTCTTGAATCAGACTTTAGAGGAACTGAACATTGGGACGTTCAAGAACATAGCAGTGGTCCGAGCAGACACCCCTCTGTACACGGCGCTGGGTATTTTTGTGGAGCAGCGAGTGTCCGCGCTCCCTGTTGTGGATGACAAAGGTAAGTGGACTGACTGAAGCTTCTTTTTCCTGTTCGCTTCTTCTCCATATCCGCAGTTTTCTAAAACTATTCTGTCTTACTTGCAGGTCGAGTGGTGGACATATACTCGAAATTTGATGTCATAGTAAGTTCTGTGCAGTCACTTATGTTGATATTGTGCTAATACAATTTTTTTCTAGGTACATTTTTTTCATAACTTTACAAATTAACATTTTGCTTTTTTGTTGTACTTCCATTTGGGTTTCAACTACTTCTAAAAACAATTGTGGCGCTTAAAAGAAACCAGCTGTTTTCTGACAAGATAATGTTTTTGGTATCTGCTGTTTCAAATACCTTCTGAATGCTCTGTGCCGTTACCTAGCAACCCAAGTGGAACTCCAGCATGTTTGGCCAGCTGGTTTTACCGCTGCATGCTCTGTACAATGGCTGCTGGAGAAGAAAAATGTTTTGTTGTGGACTTACCATTCAGAAAGAACTTTCTGGATTCTTGTTGGTTGTTCAGGAGGCTCTATTAATGCTTTGCAAAGAAGCACAGTTTCATAATTGCGCATCTGTTTGGAGCCATTTTCACGTGCGACTGTAAATGTCGAATTGGGGGGGCGTGGAAAGCAGCAGCTCATTTGGATTTAAAGTGACCAGTGGACAGCTCATTGTGAAAATAGACAGAACTGAACAGGCTAAAATCTTATCTAATAAAAATGTTGTGCAAAAAAACATAATGAACATCCTAAATGAAGGAAGCATAAAAGGGTTTTTGTGTTGCCTTCCAACTTCTCACAGCTGTGATTTTAAGAATAATGTGTTCTTCTCCTAATTCCATTTGATTATTTATATAAATCCTTCAATTTGCTGAAGATAACACGAAAGACCTGCTTACAGATCTTAAAAGCAGAATCATCTGAAGAACATGCAAGCCTCATATCTCGTCTCAGTATCGGGGCGGCGACGGCACTTTAGAAGCTGAGGACAGAGCGTGACCAGGATCAGTGAGGGTCACTGAGGGGTGAAGCAAAGCCCTGCATGCAGAGTGAACAAGTGCTGTCTGGTGGTTTCCTCTCTGGGTCACAATGGAAGTGATTAAGAAACCACATTCAGAGTCATGCTGACTTTTCATCCCAGAAGTTGCCCCAGTTTAACAGCAGAGCAGGGCCGGATCCTGGAGGGACGTTCAAAACAACCGTGAGAAGCTGCTGCGCGGTGTTTGTGTTTCCAGCGCCGGAGCGTGAGCCTCAGAGTCACGCTGCTGTTTGCTTCTCTTAGATACATTTCTGTGAAAATGCCCTTCTCTGTGAAACATCATACACTGAGAGTTTTCCCCTCTAACAGAATCTGGCTGCAGAGAAGACGTACAACAACCTGGACGTGACTGTGACCAAGGCGTTGAAGCATCGCTCGCAGTACTTTGAGGGAGTCCTGACCTGCAACAGACACGAGACCCTGGAAGCCATCATCACCAGACTGGTGGAGGCCGAGGTGAGGAGTGGAGGACACGAAAAGCTGCTTTTCACGTCCTGAACAAGAAAAAGAAAGCACAACAGTAATTCAATAAATGGTCACTAATTTCTTGTTTTTCCAGGCGAGGAGAAAAATTAAGTTTTTATCTATTTCTGCCTTAGAAGCTTCAGATTGTACTGCAGGAAACAGAGCAAATCAGCTGTCACAATATACGACCTGGTAGTTTTAGACAGCTGAGGTTGACACTTATTGACATATTTTCTCATGTTTTCCATCTACAGTGTCTTATATGAAAACCAACACCAAGCTGGAGTTAGTAAAGACTCACAGTTACTGAGTAAGACGGATGAGTAACAAAATAATTCACGTTTTCCATTATCTTTATCTGACGCTAGAGATCCAGTCAGTCTTTCATGGTATTCAAATTACTAACTAAAACTGTAGCAGATTTAACTAGCTTTCATTTTGCTCTAAATTTGCATTCACTCTCATTCTTGTTTGAGTTTGTAGGAGAAGGAAGTAACATGACATTGTATCCATGTGTAGAAGACCAAATATGTGCAGTAGGAGGTGGAAATCTTTCTGGCTTCTTCGGATTAATTTTGTGAAGTTTGCGCATAAAAACTCACAACTTTTATCCCTCTAAATGTGTGTCATCACTTCAGTAAATCAGCAGGAGACTGAAATGTACCCAGCACGTTTATTCCAGCTAATTTCACATGTTGGTTCTTCGTTCTCTCTGTTCATTCTCTTGTCCTGTGGTAGCATTGAATTATTGCACTCGGCAGAACTGAGGCTCATTTGGGTGGCGGTCCTCTGTCTCCTCCAGGTTCACAGACTCGTGGTCGTCGATGAGAACGAAGTGGTGAAGGGAATCGTCTCCCTTTCCGACATCCTCCAAGCGCTGGTGTTGACCGACGGAGAAGAGGGTGAGTAAAGCTGACGAGCTGCTGCACGATATGCTGCTTATATTCAGTACATTTGGATTTTGTTTTATTTTTTCTTTTTTTCTTTCGACAGGCACAACTTTAGGGAGTAATTAGGAATGCTGTTTTGGGATGAGACCAGAGCAAAGGGAAAGCACAAGCATGTGGGAGGCTCAGTGAGAGAATGCGTCGTCTTCTCCGATAACGCCCACACAGAAAGACTTCTCTGTCTCCGCAGTTTTAGCAATACTGAAATTTATACCTAGTAGCACAGGACTTATAAAAACTTCTTTAAATTGAGCCAAATTCAAAGCCCCCAGTAGTTGACCAGAGATTTGAAAGAAGAAGAAATGTGAAGAATGCAGCACAGTCACCATCTCTGCCCTTTTAATAGTTTATGAATTTAAAAAAAAAACATTCCCCCATTTTACCAGCATTTAATTTCATTTTGAGGCTGAAAACAGTGAAGGCACTAAGCTTCTCTAAGAGTTTAATTGGATGTTGCAACTCGAGCGAATCGGCATCGGTGTGTAAACCCCCCGAGACTTTTTCTTTAAAGCTTGTGTCGGATTATTCTCTTCTTGTTTGTTCATTTAATTTAGGACGTTTATTTAAAGGCAGGTGTTGTTGTGTTGATCTGTATCATTGTAAGCATTATTTCAGTTTCGACTTGAGCATCACCGAAAACGTTCACCAGCATCAAAACGTCAAGTCAGGAATGTTTGAAAACATTTTTGCCATTAAATATTAAAAAAAAAAGTGGTAAACGTCTGGATTTGTTCTTTCCGTCTGGGTTTTTGCAGGTTGCAGCTGAAGGGGTTTGCACAAGCAGTTTTAGGATTACAGCTGCAACCTGTGGGAATAATCCAGGTTCCACCAAAACATAAATACTCTGATCAGCAATCACCATTCAGCTTTGTTCTTATCTAACTGTCCAAATATCAATACATATACGAGTATATTTTGTTTTATTTTGTGTGTTGTCCTGCCACGTGTAAACTACATATGTAACGGATTGTTTATCGTACTCAGACATTTGTTTTTTTTTTTTGCATGTGACCTACTTTGATTGATGACATTGGAAAAATAATTCTGTCATTAATGCTAAATCTTCATTTTATGAAGCTTTTTCTGAACTTTATGGTGAAGTTAAAAATGTTTTCCTGTTTTTGGTAGCTACAGTGTTTGCAGTCAAAACGTAACTGATTAATTGTTTAGTTCTTTTTAGGTTTTGATCCATTGTTTATAGGACATAATCACTAAGAATCACAGAACCAGCATTGACATTCCATTTTCCAAGATGGATGTGTGTGAGGAACATTAAATGTCCTGCTTTATGCCTGATGAAGTGTGTCCATCTGCATGTAAATGCATCATTTTTGTACTAATCTGATACCTTAATTTAAAACATGTCAAATAAAACCTTTGTTTTACCTTTGCGTTTCTAATTTGCATGTCCTAACTTCCACCGGAGTGGATTCTGCATTTTCTTCTTTTCTTGACACTTTTCTCACTTTTGGGTCACTGGAGTCACTTTAAAAGCTACATATGAGCAAAACAAAGACGTTTCACCCACATTTATTGAAAGAGATTGCATCAGAAAACAAGCAGAGTGAAAAAAACAAAGTCTGTTCTGGGTTTTCTGCCTTTTGACCATCTGGAGATGGAAACCAGCTGTCCTCTGTGACTGCACAGACAAGTGGGAATAGATGGATGTACATGGACAATCGGTTTAAAGCAAATATTTTTATTTACATTTTGACAAAAATGGAAAGTGGAAAATTACTTATACTCCTCCAAATGAATAGTGGGATCATCTTTGCTCTCAAAGTCCTTTTAATTGCCAACTAGCGTTTTCTATTTTTATTTTGACGATTTATCTGCTGATGAGGCCGGAAGGTCTCCTCTCCATCACCCTAATCTTTAGCTCCCTTCACAGGTTTTCCATCAGATTTTATTTGGGATTTTAACTGTTAATGTTCAGTCAGAAGAAACATTTTGGTGAAATAAAAATACTTCAAAACATAAGTCAGGAGTATAAATAGTGGCATTTATTATATATTCAAGCCAAATTCAGAAAGTTAAATCTTCTAGTTACACAGCAGAGGAGGTAGACCATCTGAACAGCTTTTAGCCTGAATAATAAGAGGCCTTGCGACTTCCTGGAAGGGTTTCTGTAAACGTTTCGATGCGGCGCAGCGCCGTCTTACGTTAACCCTGGTGGCAGCAGCTGGAGATGATTCTGGGAAATGTTTATTTTTAATAACTTGAGCTCAACAGTAGTCCAGGTGGCCTCTCTGTTCCAGGAGCATGAGAACAAGTTTCTGCATTTCCCCAAAAAATATCCAAATTGCTGACGAGCAAAGAAAACTGGTTGACAGGAGCGAACAGAGCAGCAGCACGATGTTGTAAGCTGAAATCTGTCTCAGGAGGTTTGGAGGACTCCAAAGAGCAGAGTGATCCTGCAGGCAGTCAGAGCCACCTAGTGTATAATACGCTGCAATAATTTAGCTTCCACATGGCAACAAATGTAGACAAACACCTGATCTGTGACTTACTGGTTTTATTATATGGGTGATGATGTAGGCACTATATCTGTCAATAAATGATTCAACATGGGTTTTATGTGCTGCATCTTATGAAAAAGCGTCTCTGGAGTTTTTACCGATACCAAAAATGTTCAAATATAGCTACACCGTTTAAAATTAAATATAAATATTTTGTACATTTGAGGTATTTTTGTGACTTTTAGAGCTTCAGGTGAAGCAAAATCTTGCCAAAACATTTCTAAACTGATGTCTGTGTGGAAGAAACGCTTCCTGGGCCTCAGGGCTGATTTGAGATGTTTTTCCTCAGATGGGCATGAAGTTGAACGTCCCCAAACTCCAAGGCAAATAAAATAAAACATTCACTAGAACGCTTTTAGCAGCTTTAAATGGTCTAGAAGATCAAATTCAGGCATGCTTTTGCGTGAATCATGAATTATTGTCATTATCCAGAGGAGGGTGCCTTGGAGTTATTTGTTTCCACCATTAATCTTTTGCCTTCTTGCTCTCTTTATCCTTTCTGTTCCCTTTTCCTTCCTTGTCTTTCTCGGCGTTCTTCTTCTCCTTCTTCTTCTCGTCCTTGTGCTCCTTGTATTTCCACTTAGGCGGCTCCAGGTAGCCCTTGTCTTTCTTCTTCTTCTTCTCTTTCTTTGGCGTTGGGTCAGAAGGCTTGTTCACGTTGATCTGAGGGATGCACCCAGACGGGAACACGCTGTTGCGTCTCGCCATGCTTCGGGGGATGAAGGCGGTGGCCACCTTGTTGGAGGCCACCGACAGGATGCTGCCTCTGCGCTCGGTGTCAGGGCAGCACACTGCGGCCACTGTCTCTGCAGAGTGGATGCAGGGGGAGACGTGCGACACCGAGCCGTTGCTGTGGCACACCGAGCTGTCTCCCAGATCCTTCTGCGGATGTTTCTTCACCAGCTCCGGCACTGCGAGTCGTCTCTTCCCCACCTCGGGTGGGCTGGTGGGCAGCAGCGGGTGGCACGCGGTCACGACGAGCGGACTGTGGACGCTGGTGGTCATGCGCACCATGTGGTCCATGACCCCGTTCTCCTGGGGGTCACGAGGAAAGCTGAATCCAAATGTGCTTTTGATCCGCAGTGTGATCTTCTCTGCAGACGTCTTCTGAGACGTCGCCCTGGTCACTCTGCCCACGAGGTCGGGCCACTCCGGGACGTAGCTCTCACAGAACTGCTCGGCTCTCGGCCGCACGGTGAGGCGGCGGAGACGGTGGAAGGTCTCATAGCGACCTGTTTTCAGGGCCCAGTCACGAGCGCACCGTCCCCGGAAGGAGTCCACCGCGTTTACGTCAGCCCCTGGAAAGAAAGAAAGACACGAGGAGGAGGAGGAGGAGGAGGTGGAGGAAGAAAAGCTGGCTCTTTAGTCTTTAGTGACTTCTCAGGTCTGCGTAAAAAATCAACCAGACAGCTGCAGCTAATCCAGAACGCTGCTGCTCACTAGAACCAGGAAAATAGAGCTGATCACCCCAGTTTTAAAGCCCTTTCACTGTAGCTCAGAAAACAGACTTTAAAAATATTTCTGTAAGTTTATAAATCACTGAATGACCTAGCACCAAAATGCATTAAAGATCTGCTGTTGTATCTTTAATGTATCTTCTGGTTTTGCTCTGCATTTTGTTTTTATGATGTGAAGCACTTTGAACAGCCGTGCTGCTGAAAAGTCCTAGACAAAATAATATTGACTTGACTAGACATTCAGCTGACTTTCTTAGTCAAAATTCATTGGTTGGGAGTTTAGTTAGTGTTGGAAGTAGCATAAAGTCCATTAGCTGCACTGTGATTTTGTTCACAGTGCAGCTGGTAAACATTGCAGTTCAAAGCAATGTTTACCAGAAATCTGGTCAGTCACAGCAGCGAGTTTGAAAAACACGTGAGCTAAAAATAAGTAAGTACCTAATCTATAGCCTGGCCGGAGGACCAGTCAGGAGATTACAGTAGACATGTGATAATGCCCTCAGAGTGATCCCTTAAAGCAGCCACGCGTCACCGAGTCATTAACACAGGAGCCGAGTCAGTCGGCTTTAAATAGGCGCTGATGAAACATGGCTGCTGTCACCAGCCGCACTGAGGCGCTTCTGTGAAGCTGAGCAATCTTTTTATCCAACACCCTCCCTGCTTTTTCTGTTTAATTCCCTTCATTACACATGAAGGTCCAAATGGTTTAGACATCTAGAATATCCTTTTAATTCGTTCCATAATGTAATGGTCCTTTTCTGGATCATTATTTCTCTCACGTTTCTCAAAATCAGAAGTTTTTCTTTTAAATTTGTCTGCTTTTTTTTTTTACTCTATTCAGTTACTGTGCCTGATAAAGAAAAGACATAACTCGAAATAAAAACGTTAAACAAACCTCAAAGACGTTCAGAAAACCAGGAATTGTTTTAAAAACCAACTTTAAACGAACATTAGAAATACTGGCATCTTTGGAGCGGCATATATTACACAATCAAGTAACTCTGTTATCTGCAGTTGTTATAATAATACTGCGTATGTCAAACATGAGCTAAAATAAATTGACCTTTCAGTTTGATGCCTTGAAATTGGCCTCTGTCTCTTTAAGAAGCTCCTGCTCTTTCACAAACTCCACCTTCCCTTCATTATCACTACAATGCTTCTCCATGATGCCGATAACTACTGTTCTCTGGAGCGTTGGACTGAGAAGTAGTTCTTATGATGAGTTCAACAGACTCTCAGGTGTTTGCTAGTTGCTGCTGCTGCTAGTCTGGAGGAGCTGAGTGGGAAATCGGATCTGAAGAGGAGCTTTGGGCAAATGGCTGGCACTCCAGGTATATTTTTGATGAGGGAATAACATTAAACCATGATTTAAAGCTAAAAGAAACGTTGATTTTTTCCTTAAACAACCCATCCTTGTAAACAGAAACTGTATCTTTTCGTTAATCCTTACGCACCGGCCATAACGAGGGCAGCTACGACGTCACAGCGGCCGGTCATGGCAGCTTTGATGAGGGCTGTGAATCCTCTGCAGTCCCTTATTTCAGTGTCAACACCTGGGTAGTAGTTCAGGAGATACATCACCGTGAATATATGACCTGCAAGAAGAGGAGAGAAAGACCAGATAATCACTCCGTTCCCTGCTCAGTCATTTATACGCAGCATTTTTCGGGGGTAGCTGCTGTATCTTATTGGACTCACCTCCTTGAGATGCAATCATCAGTGCCGTGTTGCCTTCGTTATCCTGATGATTTATGTCTATGAAGGGGCAGGTGTGAAGCCCATGCACAATGTCAAGGAAACCCTTGCAGCAAGCCACCATGAGGCCATTCTGTCGGTGAGATCAAACATCAGCAGCTGCACTGGATTTCAAGAAGCTGAAGCGTCATCACAAATTAGACTCTCACCCATCCGTTAACGTCCAGCTCCATCACCTCCTCCCTGGTGACTCCTCTCTCCAGAACCTTCTGCAGAGCCGCCGAGTCGTTGCGGACGCACGCCTCGTAGACGGTGTTGGCTGCGCTGCTGTTCGCCGCCTCCACCGAGCTGTCAGGGAGCACAGAGTCATCGGACAGGACGCTGTCAGAGTCCGAGTCCGGTCCTGGTGGGTCGCCGTCGTCGTCATCCGGACCTGCGCCCAGGTGGGGGTCCTCTGCTGCTGCGGCCATCGTCCAACAGAACCACTGGAAAGGGACTCACTTTCCAACTTGTTTGGTCACAAATAAGCAAAAAAAAAAAAATAAAATAAAACAAAGATTGTCAAATCAGCAAGAAGACCTGGAGCCCATAAGAACTTTAGTGAACATGTAGCTCAGAGAATTTACTTATAAATCAGTGAATGGTTTAGCACCAAAATACATGAAAGACTTTTTGTTGTATCAACCTTCCAAACCACTCAGGTCTTCTGGTTCTGGTCTGCTCTTCATCCCCAGAACCAGAACCAGAATCAAATGAGGACTGGCGGCTGTTTCCTCCTACTTTGCAAAAATCTAGTTGTCAAACATCTTAATCTCCAACAAAAGGCCTTGAAGTTGGTGGTTATAATGTGACAAAATGTGGAAAAGTTCTAGACAGAGGCCACGTCAAATATTCATGTTGTGTTTCCATACACTCTGGATCAGATTTTAGATCTGCTTGATTGGAAAACAGAGTCAATAGTTTTCTTGTTGACAGGCTGGGAAGGAGCAGGAAGAGTCGGGGATTATGACTCGTACGTTGCTGTGAGTCACAGATGTAACGCCATCAGATCAGTGTGCTTTTACTGGGGGGTAAGTGGATCAGCAGTAAAAATACGCCGCTGAACTCAGGAGGGTTAAATGAGGAAACGTGGAGCCGCCGAGCTAGGTCCTGACATCAAAATGTTATTAAACCAAATCAAAACTTTCTTTTGAGGCTTTTAAACACGTATTGCAGAGCATGCTTCACGCATACTGTGATGAATATCAATATAAAAATATTAGACTCTTTATTGATTTATGAATAAACTGTTGTAAATATATGTTTTGATGATGGTAGTGTGTTTAGGGCTGAAACGATTCCTCGAATGATTCGAGTACCTCTATTATTATTAACATTCCTCGAGGAAAATTTATCTGCCTTGAAGCTTCATTAAATTATGTTTTATTATGCAGCGCATCCGGATCATTATTCGTGGAGGGCAGCGCTCTTACTTCCGCCTACGAGTTGTTGTGAAGTGCCAGCAGCATGGTGGTGAATTGTGTGGTGCATTGTGAGGGTTTGGAGACAAATGAGGATTGTTGAATTTTGCGGCGCGATGGTCGGAGTACGTCAGGTTTTCTGCGGTCGGAACCGCGTCGTCACGGTTTCGGAGTGAACGATAGGAATGGCAGAGAGAGAGAGAGACGATACCTCGATTAATCGTAAAAATATTCTCTAGAGTACTCCATGTTGTTGTACTGTTGTAACATATTCATTTACAACAGCCCTATGTGTGCTAACGTGTTTTTACAAGATTTAGAGAAAGAAAATAACGCCGCAGTTTGAATATTGGTAAAGTCTGTACACTCACCAATGGAGGGCAGCGGCTGAGCTGGGAGTCGTTGTGATCCAGGCTCACTCCTCTGCCATTTCCTAACTTTTGATTTCTCCCAGAGTTGCTCCAGAGCGGCCGTCAGAGTTTCCTCCAGTTTCTGCAAACATGAAGATTACCCATCTGCAAACTTTGATGGAAAGCTGGGAGGAGAAGACTTCACCGAGTCCAAGCGGAGACAGTGCTCACTTATCTGCTGCGCTCAGCTCATCCCTTTTAAAACAGCTTTCAGGACAGAGGATTACTTGCCTCTCAGACCAATTTCATTTTTGCTTCCTTAATGCTTTCAGGCTGGAAACTTGGATCTTTGCACATTCTGTGTGTTTTTCTCTTGTCTCGTTTTCATTTTCAGATTAATTTAAATACAATTCAACCTACAAAGGGGAATAGGAGTGACACAATAAATGATGAGGAATAACAGTCCAGCTTGTGAGAAATAAAATCTTACATGTCGTCTAGTAACTTTCTTTTCAAAATGATGATAATAATAATGTTATCCTTTACTTGTCCAAAATTGGAAGAATTATGCAGTCTCCCAACAATCAGGTAATTACAGTAACTGAAATGTACTGTAATAAAAGAAGTGTAAGCTGCTTATGAAGCGGAATGTAATTAATTGATAAGACAGTGAAATCCAATCAGGTGTGACCAGGAAATCAGCATTTAGCATTTCAGAGCTAAATTACTCTCTTATAAGACTTTGGTCCTGATAATAAGATCCCAATAATGTGAATTAGCTTCTTTTTGTTACTGAATAAAAAAACATGATCAGTTCTGGTAAAAATTCTCTGTATTTATTGTGTTTGAAGACATTTTATTACCCATTAAAAAGCCAAGCTTGCCTTATTGTTTATGTGGTTAATGTTATATTAATTCTACATCCGACTCAAGCGATTGTGGCACAGTTCATTTGTGTACAATTCTTTTGTAAGTCGTATAAATCCAGGGAGAACCACCTAAAAGAAAATTTTCTAGTCCTGAAATCTACAAATTGAGCCTTTATGAAAGAAAGAATGAAAGAGTTAAAAAGTCCTGGCAAACATGTGGTGAAAAAGTGTTTTTATAAGATAAATTAAATTAAACTCTGCTCTAAATGCCACATGCAATGCGTGCATAATCTGGTAGAGCTGAGGTGATGAAAAATGTAAAGATTAAGTTTTTTATAAATACAAAAATTACACAAAATCTTCTAGTTATAATATATTTTCAGATTTTTTCTTCTTATCTCCCTGGGATTTAATACAGGAATAATTAATATTACATTTTGTCCAGTAATTTTATTTAATGTTTTTAGTTGTAGTTTGGTGCTGTTTTCCTTTTTTAAAATAATCATTTGATGTTTGTCATTGTTCCTAAAATAAAAATCACAGTTTTGTCAATAGGTGACTATAAAACTTGAACAGCATTTTCTTTTTAATTAGCTGGTTTTGTTGCTGTGTGCAGACTGTATTCAAGAGAGGGCAGAGAGAAAGAAAAGCTCTTTGGGTTGGAAGTTTAGATCAAAGTATATTTATGTGGTAAAACGGCTTAAAGTCCAAACTTAAATCCAAAGGAGAATCTGTGGTAAGACTTGAAAAATTCATGTTTGCAGATGTTTTCCATCCAATCTGACTGAACCTGAGCTGTTTGGCAAAACATCGTCGTCTCTCGAAGTGCAGAGCTGGTCGGGGTCATACTCCAAATAGATATGGAGAAATGTTTCTGCTAAGCATTGATGTAGCTTTCATTTCTAAAAATAAAACCCAAACCATGCCTGCTATCCTTCCACTTCACAGCTATGCATCACTTTGAGTTGGTCAATGGCAACCCCCCCCCCCAGTCTCAATAAAATATACCAAAGTTTGTTGTTTCAAAATGACAAAAAAAAAAAAGAAAACTGAAAAATTCTGGTTTGTGAATACTTTTGCAAGGCCCTACATGTTTATTCCCAAGATTGTGTTGTTCACAGACTGAACAAAGCTCTGTGGGACGGGACCGGACCTGCCCGGGTTGATTGATCACCAGACATCGACCAGAGGCGTCTGCGTTCGGCTCATTGTCTTCTGCAAACCAAAGGAGAAAGAAAGAACTGACGGAGGAAAGGAATTATCTTCTGTTTGCCGGATTTTAGATGGGATGATGCAGATGTTTTTCTGGAATCCTTTTCAAAATAAAACCTGTATCTGATGAGATATAAACACGTGAGACGAGGATTCAAGAGGAAAAGGCAAAATGAAGACTTTGGCAAAAGTGCAGGGGAAGACTGACGGTCCAAAAAAAGTGAGTGTTTGGTCTATGGCACCAACTTTTCTAAAGTATAAAGGTTGGTAAAGTAACAGTGGAGCTGCTCTTAATAACCAGAAAGCTTAAATTAATGCAGAATTTCTTTTAGACACAATAGAGGAATATATTTCATAAGATCTCAAAATGTAAGAGTGTATAAAGGTGTTCTCTGTCAGATTAGTTTAATGTTGTTCCTTATATTTATTAGTACATTTATTTGTAAATATTTCTGGTTTGAATTAGATTTTATAAATAGAGAAATCTTTCATCTGTTTGAATTCATCAATGTAAAGACAATTAAAACAAAAAATGTGCCTTTCCCTCCAACTTTTTCTGATCAATTAAGCCTCAAACATGAAATAAGTTCACTTCTTCTTTGTCTGAGTTCATGTTGCGCAGCATCAGGTTCATTTATCTTTTTTCTTTTTTTTTTTTGCCCCTTAGAGGAATTCCTCAGATGAGATAAAAGACAACTTTATTTGACAGATAAGCAAAAAGAGAGACAAAGCTGTGATCCTCTTTTCTGCTGCTCACACCTGAATATTTTACACTTTATCCCACACTACATTTTCTATAAGTTACATTGTCTTCCTGATGCGCTCATTCGGTTTTCTGCCTTGTGGATCAGGTCTCAGAAACCAGCAGGGAGAGTTTTCCGACAGATGAGGATCGTCAGGACATCAGGACGCAGCTTGTCTGTGCCAAGATGTCCAGCATGGCTGCAGCAGGATTTAAAGGTACGGTGACATATCCAAACTGCTTGAATGTTTCTGCATTTTGTGAAACTACAACGTCGATTTGCTTTATTGGGATTTTATGTGAGCGATCAACACAAAGTAAGAGAACAATGTTTGCTGACAAATAGCTTGCAGAACCATATTTTGCTTAATATTGATGAAAGAACATTTTCCCCCTGTTATATGTGAAATAACCTGCTATTTGAACTAATAGTTTTTCATCGATATTTATCGACTTAAAACAAACTGCTGAATTTTGCTGAAAAGTTACTTGTAAGTGAGTTTTGTCTTATTTCAGGTGCACTAAGATATTTCCAACAGAAACTAGACCAGAAGTACTAAAGCACAGGTGTCAAAGTCAAGGCCCGGGGGCCAAATCTGGCCCACCGTAGCTTTTTACGTGGCCCTCTAGACTCCAAATTACACCAATAAGTCTCCAGTTTTTTCACAAATTTGCAAAATTCACACAAAATCAACAAATCCCCACATTTTCCTTTTGATTTGCTGAAATTTTTTCTCAAAATTGGTCAAAAACATCGAGTTTAAGTGACTGCTGCCTCAGCCTTACTTGATGTCAAGTTATAGTCTGACTGAAACGACGAGTAGCAAAAAAGTCACATTGAACATCATACATCAGCACAAAATTCCTTAAAAATATTTCTAAATTAGTCCCACAAAATCTGCAAATTTGATTGCGAAAAATACAAAAACAATCACAAAATCCTGGAGGGACTGATCAGCGATTATTTAATTTTAAGAAACACATATTGAATGCTGAAACAAACAGCTATTTATTAATATTTTAACAGTTTAATGAGTTTTATCAACATATTCTGACCCAACTAGCCCTTTTGGAACATTCATATTTTTGATTTGGCCCAAAATGAAAATGGGTTTGACCCTCCTGTGCTGCTAAAGAGTTTAGAGCAGTTTGCTCTCTGTTGCCTGCAGCTCTTTGGTTCCCCTTGAAGGGGAGCTGTGCTCACAGCCCTGACATTCGCCGAAAAGGCCTCTGATCTGCACCAAGACACGCCGAGTGACCAGAAGCAAAGGTCTCATGTTACACCGCCTCGGTGATTAATCACAGACTTGTAAAGCTTGTGTTTGCTCACAGCAGAAGGCATGCACATGCAGCAGCCCTGCATTGTGGGGAGATCATTGCGCTTTAGCAGAAACGGATCATGATGTCGGCAGAGTCTGCTGAAAGATAACCGGGTTGTTTGCATGTGGCTGTGATCCGTCGTCCTCGGTCTGTCAGAGAGCAGAGCCGTGTGTTTACATGCGCAGACAGAAGCAGCAGCATTTACTTTGTTCTTTGCAGACTTTTTCCATGTTTAGCTTTCTTTGAGCTCGTGCATAAATATGTTTGAATCTAATCCTGCTTGTGGCGAGTTTGAGCAGCAGCGCTCAGATGGTGAACGCTTGGCTTTTAGATGAAACGTTTCTGCTTCAGAGTCATCGGTTTGAGTCTTTATAACATTTGGTTTTCTTCCAGCAGTGATGGTCTTGATAGAAGAGCTATGGCTCTCAGCCCAGGGCGGCATGGTCATGGGAGTGGACATGATACTTGTTAGCATTTTAAGTCATTTTCTATGCATTCGCTGCGTGATGACGGTGAAGTTGTCTTCATTTATTCTTCTGTTTTTAAATGGATTTCCACTCCATTTATTCAGCTCTAGTTCAAAGTTTTAAATGCATTCAGTGACTGAAACTGAACCTGATGGTTAAACAACGGCCAAATGTGTTTTAGGATGAGATTTGGTATTTATGAATCCTTTTAAGAGCTATTTCAACGTCTTTGTCGCACACATACACAGAATAAACTACTCTAAAAAACTCCAATATTTTAACTTCAACACTGACTCCACTGTTTTAAAAACGTCATTAACTATTCATTTACTCCTGCACATCTGGAGCTTCGAGTAACTTTTAGATATAAAAGTTCTCGTGTTTTGCGGGTCGGTCTTTGTTCAGAGGAGAGTGTGTGTGTGTGTGTGAAGAAGGCTCTTGTTCGGGGGCACGGCTCTGCAAAGCAAACAAAATGTTCTGTTGGTTTGATCGCCGTCTTGAGACTTTATGTTTTCTTTGTGGCTTCAGCTGCAGCCACTCAGTCACAGTGTCAGTTGAACATCTGCAACGTTCACCTTACAACATGGTCTTTATCATAAACTGTTTTCACAGTCCATTTTGTTTGCGGATCATTTTCTTTCTATGTGCCTGAAATAGCCGTGTTTGTGTTCCTGCTGTGCTCGTTCCTCTGCAGCTGGTCGTGTTTTGGTTTGCTTGGCTTGTGATGCTGCGCACCATGTGAGGAAGGATCGCACGTGCTGGCAGAATAGTCGAAGAGGAAATGCGAAGAGGAAAAGGAAACAGTGGAGCTGGATTTTATGCGGGAGTGTGAAAGGAAAGGGAACTGAACATAAATGCTCCCCTGCTCCAGATTTTTATTTGTGGCATTTCAATGCTTCCACTTCCCAATTAGGCTCTGCTGCGCATGTTTATTACACATGTACAGGCACAAAAGTATCCAATTTCTTTTTTACTTTAAAGACATGTTGCATCTCTCTTGATCTAAAATGCTTATTTAATTAAAAATAATTATGCACTGGGTGATGCAAACACTGAACTAACCATGTTTTTTTCCACTATTAAGGACTAAAATGTCTCCATTTTTTTCTCTTGAAGCGCTAAGAGTCCACCAAAGAGACTAAAATACAGAAAAATAGCCAAAGACTTATGAAATATTTATTTTACACCCCGAAGAACTGAAACTTCCACAGGCTTCAGATTCGTCATCGGCCGTTTCTGCAGAGAACTGAACCTTGTGGCTCAGCCCAGTTTCCTGTCCCAGTGAACTTCCTGGTATTTGTGCTGCTGCTCTATCTCATCCATCTCTCCCCTGAAGGAAAGGCAACGTTCTTTCTCACTGAGATCAACCACAGCACCACAGTTCAGTGTTTTAGAGGATAGTCCATACAAACAACCTCGGTGGAAATTCACAGCATCGTCATTAGGAGCTCAGTCGTCCTCTGGAGTAAGAGTGACAGAGTCGTTCACTTTTCTCATCAGCTGAGTTCACTGGTGGTTTTGGCAGGAAGTGGAAACATTTTGGGTCAGTCTTCAGCAGACAGCAGTGCAGTAATCTCTTATTATTAATAATAAAATCATGCAGGAGTATTTCTTTATTTTATCATGTTTGACTGGAAAATCTCTCTTCTGGCATTTCAAAAGTGCCAGTGGGTCGATTTAGTTTCACACTTCAGGTGATTTTTTTTTTAAAACTGAGGTTTGGATCCATGGCGACACCTAAAGGTTTTTGCCGGATAAGTTTGTTTGTATCATCGATCACACACAAGATAATTCAATGTTCTGTATTGGAAAATCAAACAGAAATCAAATGAGTTCAGTATTTTCAAACATTTCATTTTTTACATACAAAAGCAATCAATTCGGTGTTAAAACAAATAATAAAATCAAGACATAAAACAACATTAAAGACACTGTTTCTCATTAAAACAGCCTCATCAGGTCAAACAAAGCCAAGAAAAACTTATTGGGAAACTGGATGAAGCTAAACTGCATCTTTTTTTGCTTGTAATTTCTGGGACATGCTGTCAGTAGTTTGTAGAATAAAAGCACAATGTTCATTTTACTCAAACATATGCCTATAAAGAGTAAAATTAGGGAAACTTATCATTTTAAGTGGTCTCTTTTTTTTTTTTCCAGAGCTATACTTCATCCAATCTGACTGATCTAAGGAGAATATTTCAGTTTCTAGATGAGCAATGTGTTTCTAAATGCAGTCAAATGCCACAGTTTTTGGATTTTAACCCATAGAACCCGACGGACCCACCGGTGGGTCCAGCTGCCACGTGACCTCGGCTCGCTCTGTAAACAAAGGCTCCACGTGCCTTTAAATTTTTTTTTATTTTTATTATCCGCTAAAAGAGGCTTTAATCTTTCAAAAACTATTCCGCATAAAGGTTTTGCCCAAAATGTTAAGTTTAAATTTATTTATACCCCCTGAGGGTATAAGAGGTTTGAAAATCTGAAATTATTAGTAATTAATTACTAATTGCTTATTCTTTTTCTGAACATAAAACTGGAGTTAATAAAAGCAGAGAGGAGGAGTTTGGAACCAGATGCTGCGGTGCAGCTTGTCTCCCATCGCAGCTCCTCCTCCTCCTCCTCCTCCTCCTCCTCTTCCTCTCTCCTGCCTCTCCGTCCCTCTCTCACTCTCAGCCCCACTCATGATCTGTCTCACCACTCAGAGACGGTTCTGACCCAAAGTCAGGAGCATCTCTCTGACTCTGCCGTACCATGGGACGAGACTGTCGTTGTTTTTCGCCGTTTTTTCATCCTCTCACACTTGGAATATGAGTGGAAAGCTCTCTGCACACTTTTCCTCCCCTGTCCCCGTGGGATCACCGTGGGAGTAGAGTGTGTGTGTCTGCGGGCTCGTGTTTGCGTCTGCCTCTGATGGTGTCGAGTGGAGCAGCGCGAGCGCATCACCATGAGAGGGGGTCGCAACCAGCGAGGCTGCGGGTGTCAGCATCTGTTCAGGAAACTTCTCAGTCAATGCGGCTGCTGCTTTGTCAGAAGTAGAGGTACGTAAATAAATAAATCGATGGTAAAACTGTCTGAGTCTTTGGAGATGGACTCAAGTTATTACTCTCTTGTGGTCTGAGAAAAAGATTTCTCAGAGTAAAAATAAGTCCAATCCATTCACCTATCACCGTTTATGAATATTTAATCCTTTCACTTGCTCGTTCTAAGATCAAAAGGTCTCGTTTCGTACAGATACAGTTTAGTTTCTGGGTTCACAGAGCAGCTTTGCTTTAAATTGAGTCACAGGAAAAGTGACACAGACTGAATCTGTGCATGCTTCTCCTCTCCATCACTGCGAAAAATTTGACATCATGTGGGAGGAGAAACGAAATATTTCACTGCTTAGTCCGATTCTGTAAACCTCCAGACGTATGAGAGCTGCAAATCACAAGATGTAAAATGACCAAGGAGAACTGTTCAATCTGACAAGGTGTATTTAAAGTACAGTTATTTTCAGCTACATCAGAAAACGTATTCGGGTTTCATAACAATTAGGTCAAAAGTGGAGGGGAAGTGGTGCTCGAAAAAAGTACCAAAAAAGGCTAACAGTTACATTTCTTCTCTCAGAGCTTCAATCTTTGAATTAACTTTAATCCCATTTAGAAATACAACATTTTTGATTTATTCAGTCGAAATAGCAATAAAAATGGGTTTTTGAAGTGCGTGTTAAAATGCTTAGGGTTAAGTTTTAAAAGCCTATTTTTTGAGGTCCATAAATTATAACAAAAATAGATTGTGTTGCATTATTTTTTAACAGAACATGTTTAAATTAAATAACTCAGCTTTTTTCCTTGTAGAGAAATTGCTCTAAAAATCGTAGAAATTATGGAGTTTTTTTTGTTGTAGTTCTTCAAATGTATAAAATCCTGCTGGAACGTGATAAAATAAAGAAAAAAATAGTCATTGTGCTTTGAAAAGTCAGAAAATCATCACAAGATTATTTGTGATTAGTCTTTGGGCCTTTAAACCTGCGAGTGATTCATATTTTTAGGTTTGTGTTGATAAGGAAAGTCCTGACAAACGTGGATGAGATCTCAGTGATTTGGTCGAATGAGGCATTTTTTCTGCATTTGACACGAACTGATGTCGCTGTTCTTCGTTCTTCTCTGACTTCCTTCAGCCACAGTTTCTCCAGATGTTGTTCAGATGTTCTGTTTTTCTCTGGCAGACTCGATTCAGGCTCACAGTTTAGTCTACTGCAAATTTACCTGAACTTCTCTTTCGTTTTGGTCTTTTCTGCTCTGGATATTCGCGCTTGCTTTGCTCTCCCTGCTGCAGCTGTTTTGAAGTCCTGTGTCTTCACCGATTGCATCATAACATGTTCGCCTCCTGGAGAGAAAGCATTTCTACTGTCAGGAAGTTGTGAAGTAATTTTCCTTAGAAATTCAGATCTTGGCTTGTTACTCGAAGCGAATCCAACTGGGAAAAATAAACTTTGATGAGTTTCACTTTTATTTTCTTGAGGAAAACAAGGCGTCCTGAAAACGCCAGGAAGCAGGAAAAACTGATTCTTTCTTAAAATAATCCATAACTTTTAAACCAGTTTGATGTCAAACTAATAGATCATAAAATTAATTCAGGGAACTTTAAATGATGCAATTTAATATAAAATGAGAAGGCTAATGATGTACTGTTTAGACCCTACACTGAAATGTAAAACATTTAGTTTTTATTCATTTTTACATATGCATATTTTTTTTCATATTTTGCCAAGCTACAACTAGATGCTTTCATACTTAAATGAAAAATTTTTATTATTTTAAACCAGAGTGATTCTTCAAACAACTTTCCTGAGAGAACAGAATCCCCACAGCATGATGCTGACACCACCATGCTCCACCAAGGCGATAATGTCCAGTGTTCATTTTGGTGTCAGCGAACCGGACGCTTTGATCTGATGTGGAGTAAACACGACGACACAGATTCACTAGAGATTTCTGTGCATGTCTGTTAGCTGTTCTGTCAACAGATTTTCCTACCTGAGTTGTGGATTTCTGCAGCTCCTCCACTTGATTCTTCTCCAGCTCTCTACTTGCTGAGCTGTCAGCTCAGATCAGAGGTCTGCAACCTCAATCCAGCAACGCAAAACTTGTCTAGAGCTGTAAATGTTACATCACCTTTTGTTAAAAAAAAAAAAAAAAAAGGCAGCTTAAGCATTTTTAATGAATATCAACTTCTGGAAATTTGTGGTAATTTTGCAAGAACCACCATTTTAGGTCTGCTTTTAGGGTTTAAAGCAAAACATAAATGAAACATTTACTAAAAGTTCAGTTATTTTATGGAATGTTTGTGGAAATTTTTCACTTTCTAAGCTAAATAAGAAGAGCTGTTAGGTTTAGATGAATGCAATGCTTTCTCCTTTTTCAGATGATTGAGTCTGTAAACAATTAGAAAAAATGGGTTTTATTTTGGGGGTTCAGAGAGAAGCAGACTTATCATAAAATAAATATAGAACCGATCAGATTTGGGGGGTTTTCTGCGAGTGTTTTGAAACTATAAGGAATAATTTTTCTTCCACTTCACATTTATGTTGTGCTATAAAAACATTGAAGTTTGTAGTTGCCAGTTGAGAAGATCTCAAAAAGCTTAAGCTTTGTGGGTGAATGCATCCTTGAATGTTGTTTCATTATTTGTTTCTTTATGTCAACATCTGCATCTGAGTCAGATTGGGAAAACTTTTCTTATTTTATTGCCTTCTGAGTCAAGCTGAATAGAAAGCATGTGGTAATGAAGCCAGAGCCCAGAGCGCTGCCGAACCGCCGAACTAAATCTGCTGCCATGAAAAGTAACGACGAACTCTAAACACGTCGTTTCTGCAAACATGACACGACAGAAAGAAGGCGTTTAGTGTGACGTTTGCACAACCCTGGGAGATAATGTGTGTATAGGTTAAGACTAAAGTTAAGGATTAATTCAGTTTTACGAGCTACAGCAGAAGAAAGCCCGCACTTCCACGTCTGAGCTGCAGCTTTTTCTGATAAATATATTCTAATCACTAAATCTAGGATGCGGTGAGTCACTGTTGGCAGACTCACCCAGCCTAACAAAAAGTGCATTTAAAGACTCCCCAGGAAAAATAATAACCACAAGATTCAGTGAAAACATTTGCAAACAAAGGGATATTTTATACATTGCATGCTTTGTCTCATGTGATGGCCTATTTGGGCGCCATTCTGCACAGAAAGTGATTTCCCAAATGCTTTAATACTCCACCAGAGAGCAGACAGCTGAAAACGCGCACACACGTAGACAATCGTCTTCCTGCGGCTCTGAGCGTTAAATCCTCTGTTGTTCCAGTTGTTGGTGGGGGGAGATTACAGAGCTCCGTCTCTCTGAGCCGACCCAGCGAGCGCAACATGTGAGATGTGAAAATGAAAATGGCCCCGCGCCGACGCGTCCCGCTTTTTCACCTCTGAGTTGAACAGGACATCTCTGGGGTTCAAATATTTGAGGAGCTTGTTGAGTTTTTGAAGAAAGCAATCCTAGCAATCAAGGACTTGTGCTTATTTTCTTCAAACGGATGAGTTTGTTAAACTTCTGCTGTGTTGTAGCTTTCTAGGCATTCCCTTCTCTTCCAGCAATCTGAGATTGTTTTAGGTTTTCATTGGTAACTCATACTGTTACTATTTATAAGAGAAACACCTCCAGATGCAGAACTGTTGGACTTCCATTGAAATAGTTTCCCTGAGTCACCACACATCACCAGCTCTGATTAATGGAGTTCACCAGTAAGAGCCAAGTCGTTATTTCCAGTGTGTGATGGAGTAAATACAGACACACAGATTGACTCTAATTAAATAGCATCAAGCTAAATATCTCACACTTTTGCAACGCTAAATCTGACTCCTATTTGGACAAGTCAGACATGAATAAAACCCTGTGAGGTCCTCTGAGGTGAAAGTCATTCATAAACAAGAGCAGTTTTGACTTCATGCATGTTGCATGAAAGCCATTAAAAAGTTATCTGTTGTGCAATACTTAAACACCAAAGGATTCATTAAAGATTAAAGAATAGATATGATTTAACATAAATAAAATATGCAAAAACAAGCAGCATCCAAACTTGAAGATCTAGAGCTAGTTTGGCTTACTGAGAGGAGAGGAGGTGAAACGACAGATACTAACGTTACGTTGCTTCATCTGCTCACTTTTCCAGGTTCTGATGGTGCCGGTTCGTCTCTGAGCTCTTTATTAGTCACTGATGCTTAACTGTAACCAAACCAGACAGAACATATGCAGACAGACTCCTTTTATCTCGAAAAGATTTCACACCACTTGAACGGTTTCATATAAATTATGTCCAAAACGTTAATATGTTTTGATCAGATTTTATGTGATAGGCTAACACATTGTGAAGTGGAAGGAAAATGACACTTTGTTTCTAATTTTCTCGACCCGAGTCAATTACTGCAGAACGACCTTTTCATGCTTTAGCTTTATCAACTCTAATCTGCTGCGCCGTAGCTTCCCCACAGTATGACGCTGCCACCACCATGTTTCGCTGCTGGGACGGTGTGTTCAGGATAATGGGAAGATTCATTTTCTCCACATGCAGCATTTTGCATTTAGTTTAGCTTTCAGCCATCTTCCACACGTTCTCTGTCGCTGACATTAAACTAACCACTAAACGAGAATTATTCTGACTTTATTTCACAAACACATTCTTCTTACTTCTCTCACCGCAGGAAAAAGCCGAACAGTCTGGATCAGAAACCACAGCAGCTGTAATTCGCTGAATTAGTGACACAGATAGTCAGGTTGTAGATATTTGTTGTGCAAAATAAAGTGGCGCGTTATAAAAATCTAAAAAAGAAAACCCTTGTCTTTTCATCCCACATATCCCATTATAACATTGTTGATATTATTGCATGACCTCCTGATAATTTCCTTCTGTGGTTTACGAGTAAAACCTGTCTTGTTGACGTTGGTCCAGCAGGATGAGACAAAGTTTGCATCAACATTAACTTTTTCTTGAACCCTTTCAGAAGTAAGAACTTAAACGCGACTGGAGAGAGTTCCCGATTTGTGTTTTTTGTGACGACAGTATCTGTATTTTCTATGACAGTTGAATCCATGAGTATTTGGATGTTATTAAGCCCTAATCACAATCAACCCTACAGCTGCTTATGTAACACTAATGTGGGGCTAACATGTGAAATGTGCAGAGCTCTCATCGTTTTTAGAGCTCAAACATCATGATGCTGATTGAAGTGCAGCTCCAGCAGTGTTCAAATAATGAACAGATTAGAAGATGGGAAATAATACTTCTGTCATAGTTAGAAAGATGCTTTCTGCTTCTAACACTAAACCGAAAAGTAGTAACATATTATTATCACGACTTTTTGGAAATATTGAGAATCTGGAGAGAGCCATATATTTACTTTTGTAGATGTGATTTTAATCAGAAACTGACAGTTGAAGGTGAAGACTAACAGAAGGTATGGTTGTTTCTGTCCAGGATTAAAGCGCTCTGCATGTCTATTTATTTGCTTATATCATCTTTTCATTGAGATGAGACACTCAGCTTTTCTCACATTAATTGTGATCTTTCTCTTTCCATCATTGCTCCATTGCAAAGTGTCATAAGTGCAGCAGGTTTCGGGCGACAATATGAGTTTGTGCTTCATGTATTTTTGGCTGTGCAATGCGAGGAGCCTGGTGTCACGGTGTCTGCAGATAAACACTCTTTCTGCGCTTTAGAATAAAGTTTGTTTGCTTGAGCTCAAATTTAAGTTATCTTGGTCACGTTTTGTCCTGAGAGGCAAAGTTACTGAAGTTGGGCGTTTGAGCCTCTACTGTGGTTTATAATAAAAATAAAAACATGGATTGGGTCCTGAAATAATCATTAAAAAAAATCAATTTAATTTAAAGATTATTTATAATGGCACATTTTCTTTATGGTTATTCATGTAGAATTAAATTGATACTTAACCCTTTCATGCATGAATTATGATCATTTGTGTCAGGATTTTTTTTCCCCAATATTTTTTATTTTCTCAATTTGTTTTATATTTTTTAGCTGACCAATTGTAATTTTCTCCAAACACAAAGTTGTTATTTGAAAAATACACCAGTAATATTGTTCTTAGGGGTTATCTGATGTCACAATTTTTTTTAAACCATCTACAGTAGAAGGAGGGACCGGGTCGGTTGGCGTGCTTTTTTTGTCTGTCGGCCATATTGGATTTAACAAAAATAATTTCTTGCATTTGCAGCTGATGGCCAGTAGTTGATAGTGTATTTTATGATGATTTAGTTTCCACTTCAGTGGTCTGTGTGCATTTATAACATAAAAAATCCACAAGAAGCACAAGAAAATGGCTTTTAGACAGCTGTAGTGACCACTATGCATGAAAGGGTTAATAATGAGTGGAAATTTTTAAATTGGAGCAGCTGTAAGGATCACAAGTATTTGTTGCCGTTATTCAGTTGGGAAAACTAAAACTGGAGGACTCATTGTTTGCAGCCGTCCCTTTTTAAAAGTTTCTAAACCAAAATCTGTTTCATGACATAATAAATGTACAAAAGAGATGCATTTCAAAAGTGAGTAAAAATGTATATTCTGTTATATTTTATTGCACCTGCCTCATGTTTTGTTAGCTTTTTTCTCTGCGAATATTACTTCACTCTTGCTCTTGGAGTTTTTCCTGCTCTACTTCCTGTTTTGCTGTCGCATCAGGTTTCTATTTATATTCAGCCCACCTGCAACGCTTTAAACATTAATATTCTCCTGAGATTCCCGAGTGTTGTTTTCTCATTAGTTTTTGTTCCCACGGTTCCTCAGGTTTAGTCCGTGTCCAAGTTTTTGTTTGTTGTTCTCTGGTTATTTGCGATCAAGTGACACGTTTGTTTTCATCCGCGTGTGTTTTGCAGCTGTTTATCTTTTTAACAGTTCTTGAAACTTTCTGTGCGAAAACATAAAGGTTGAATTTTTCTGCCTGCTTTAAATAATGTCAGGTGAAGTAGCGTAGGTTTCAACAGATGAAGATGTGCGTAAGAAGCCAAACCTCAGTGAGTCTCTTAAGGAAAATTAAAAATTTTTGTCTCCATCACCCTCTATTGTAAGGTTAAAGTTTAACTTGGCCTTCTTATTCTTCTATTATTAAAATATCATCTTGTGTAATATTTTACTCTGCTATAAAACCTCCAAAACAGTTACATTTACCTGGAACTAAATAGTGTACATTTTGGGAAAGCGATCCTGGATTGGATGGATGGAAAGATAGATGGATTAATGCTGAGTTTTGGAAACTATTTAAAATCTTTTTTCAACTAGGTTGTGTACAGTTCAGGATTAGGAAAGTGCTGCAAAACAAAGATGAATGATCATGAATCCTTTTCAGCATTAATTTCTCTCCATGGGAATTAAAAGACAAAGTTTTGGTTCCCAAAAAAAACTGAGATTCATTGCAAAAATAGAACAATTTGTTTTATGTGATTTTAATCAAATGGCTTTAATCAAAAGTCGGTTGCATGTTGAAAAATAAAACATGCTCCTTTTACAGTTTCTTTTATATTTACATATTTCTCTGTTGTTGGGATGATAAATCTCGTTTCATTCAAATAAATGGGACAGTAAAGTTTGCAGGACGAATAAAAACAATACATAATCTGCTACAGTCTGTTTATTCTTGCTGTTTCAAGTAGTTTGGGTAAATGGTTGACCCAGTTTTCTACTGGCTTCTTGAAAGTTTCCCGTTATGATTACAACTTAATTATGCTAACGTTGACCGAGAGCCTCTGGAAAGAAAAACAAATGTATAAAATAAAACTCTTGAATGACTTTGGTTGGACAGGGAAGACGGACGATGGAGAAGGAAAGCGTTCGGTGCAGATGTGACGCGTTTGGTTTCAATGTTGTTTGGAAAATCCTAAAATTAAAATGTATTACATCATAGAGAACATATAGTGACTATTCCCTCTTTTCCTCATTCCTTCATTTTTTCTTCTAATTCTTCCTTGTGTTTTCTGTTTGTTAGTCTCCTGTTTTATTTATTTCTTTTCCCTTCTTCCTCTCTCTCTGTTTCTTAGGATATAAACTCATGTCATTTTTTGAAAATAAATGTGCTGTAAATCTACAAAAAAATCTTGCTTGCTTCTTTGTTTCTTCCTTACTTCCCATATTTGTTTCTTTCTTTGTTCATTTTTTCTTAGGGAGTTAAACTCTGATGTCATATATTTTTGAAAAATAAATGTGTTGCTAAAACAAACAAAAAGAATTGTTGTTTCTTTCTGGCTTGCTTGTCAGAGGAGATGTTGTTTCTGTATTTTTGCTTTGGCTCCAGCAGCTCCACTGACTGAAGTTACATTTCTGGACTTAGCGCAGGAAATTGATCGACATTTTTGTGCAGCAGTAATCTGTCTGTAACATCTGCTGTTGTCTCCCCCTGCAGCGGAGTCGTACTCTGTGGCATGCAGTGAAGGCAGCATTGCTCCGTCTGTGGGATCTCTGCCCCACCAGGCCTCAGGCAGCACCAGCCCCTGCTCTCACTCCTCGTCTGGAGCATCCCGGCACCCGGTCAGCGCCCTGAAAAAGTGGCTCACCAACCCGGTGCGGAAGCTGAGCTCTGACCCCAGAGGTGGAACGGGCAAAGCCGAGAAGCAGAGTTTCAAGGCAGAGGGGAAGCAAAAGCCTTTTTTGCGCAGTGAGACTCGGCAAAGTTCACAGGAAGTGCACAATAACTACACCATACTGTCCTCTGAAAACACGGTGCGACCCTGACGGCTGAACATGGAAACCCACCCTTCAGATTTCTTGTTTTTACAGCCTCTAATGCTGCTCATTTTGTTTGCAGGACTGGAAAAGTCCCACAGCAACGTCTCCGTCCCTGATGTCCCGTCAGAGTTACTTATGTGATCTTCTGGATGACTCACGGAGCCCAGTAAGTGCTAACCTGCTAACCTATTTGTTTCTAGATACTTGGTGTTAATCCAAATTTCACATTTATCATGTTTTTATACATCAATTTTGGTCTCTTCCGTTTCTAAAACAACCCAAGTGCTTTAAAAAACACCACATTTTTTTGGCAAAATGTGTTTTGGTGTCTAGAAAATTAGCTGTTTCAAAATCCTCCCAAATTTTGAGTCACAGCTGACTTGCGCTGTGCCGTTACCTAGCAACCTCAGCTGAGCTAAACCTGTCACTTAGCAAACCCAGGAGTTCCAGGATGTTTAGTCAGCTGGTTTTACTGCTGTACAAAGACAGCTGGAAGAGACATGTTTTGTCACTTGCTGCGTTCTTCTTGGCTGTGCAGGAGGCTCCACTTCATTTTGGGTCAGAGATGTACGTTTGTAAAATCGCGTATCTGTTTGCAGCCATTTTTATGAGCGCGGGTAAACGTTGAGTTGGGGAATGTGGTCAGCAGCAACTTATTTGGATTTAAAGTGACAAGAGGCTGTAAAACAGCTCTGAAAGGAGCTCAAAATAGGCAGAACTAAGCAGACTAAAAGCTCATTATCTGAGAATTATTTTGTTGGAAAAAAAAGAAGTAATGAACATGTTTTGTGTTGCCCATTGACATACAATAACCTATCCGGGGAAGAATAATAGTTCCCCTTTAATGTTACGATCTTGCAGCAAATGAAAAGAGATTCATTTGTACACATCATTTGACTTTCATTAGTGGTGCCAAAGAAGTCGCTACATGGTTGATGTGCGTACTCCCACACAGGCCTCTGCAACATCTACCGCTGTAGTGTTTAATCTACACAGAGGAGTGAAATCAATCATGTGTGCTTCTGTAGATAGCATCTGGGAGTAATCAGCTTGTCAAGCAGCCTTTAACAGCATGAAACAGGGTCAAGTTAGGGAGTGAAGACGGCACCTTTAAACCAGGAGAGGAAGAATCCCAGAGGCGGGGTGTGAGAATCGGGTCCAATGAGTTTTCCAGCCAGAACGATAAAGTTTCATGACTGTTGCTAAATATTCAACAAACTATTAGAAGGTTAAATACATGTTTTCTCCTCGGATGGAGAAAGTTTTGATTGATGAAATATTTATGTTGCACTTACAGTTTAGCTATTTTTCAAAGTATCATACAAACACAAAATACTGTAAATAATTGGAAGTGAAAGGAAATATCCACAAGTCTTTGTATACAAAAGCCCTGAAGAAGGGGGATATCTGCTCCAGCATGTATTATCTCAGTTAGCTTACAAACATACACAATGATATCAACAACAACAGAGCTAACAACGGTGCTAACAACAGAGCTAACAACGGCGCTAACAACAGAGTGTGTCAACATTCGGAGTGTCAAAAATATACTCACAAGCTTCCCAAAAGTTGATAAACTAATTTACAACCGTACAGATGTGTTAAAATATAAACTCATACCCGAAGTTTAATGAAAGAGCCAGACACGCCGCTCTGAGGAGGAAGTTCCGGTGCGCTTCAGTATAGCGAGCGCAAGCGCTAGACTCCCTCTGCTGGACGCATCTGACCACTACATCAGACCAGACATTAACATCTTTAGCCCAAACTACTGGCAAAGCAATACAACTAAAAAGAGTTAATGAAACTCAAAGAGAAAATGTACCTCTGAATGGTAAATGAACACATTTCAGTCCATCACACATTCATTTGTGTTCTGATCTTCCTGACTCAACTCTGTCTACAGCTACCTTTCACTGGAAAATTGTGTTTTGGGGGGGAAACCTGGCATGGTTGTTCAGACTTAACTGGTTTAAACTGTATTAAAAAACAGAAAAGCAGCTTCACCAGGTCATTCTAATACATTAATATTTACACCTAAACCAGCAGAGACCAAACTATTTGCCACACAGGCCCAAATCCTCAAGCTTAGGGTCAGTTTTTTGAGCACTTAGAAATGTACAGAAAATGTTCTGTTTCCTGTCTTTATAGACAGAAACATTCATGGTATTCTTTGTAACATGAATGAGAAACAGGACAAGCAGCCGCAGCGGATAAACCCTTCCAGTGGCACATCTGTGGCTTGCTAATTAAATCCCTATTCATCTTTCTTTCCATCCACTTACATGAAGAAGTGTATTCTTCCAGCTAAACGTTTTCCACATCTGCGGAGAGCTGCTGACGTTCTTTCTTTTCCCAGTTTACATCTTCCTGCTAAACCGAGCTAACTCAAAGGTCGTACGGTTCACAGGAGGTCAGAGAGATATCAGGGTGGTTTTAGCTGTTTCATCTAATTCAGCAATGAAAAGAATAAACATAAAAACGTTTTGCCTTAAAAAAAATATCCTTCAGCAGTGAATCGTAAACGCGGGGAAAAAAAGTGTCTCTGGATAAACATAAAGTGCTTTGTTGACCTACAAATATGCATCGGTCCTGCAGAGAGATTAGAAATCTGCTGCACTGAGGCAGAGGACAAAATGTGTTGAGACTAAATCACGTCAAGAGGATTACAGTCATTTTCACATTAGAGCGTGGTGCTTTTAGGTGAGGAGGGGTATTTGTTATATAACCAGTGTCTGTACCTGGGTCAGTGACCCTGGTATCTGTTATGTGACTTGACAAGCAGCACACCATCACCCATCCTGCGTGCTTATCTGTCTCCACTGCAGCATTAATAAAAGGAGCTCATTAACTCTAAGGTTACTCTGAGTTGCAATGCAGAGGTAATTCCCAGCTGGAGATGCTGGAGATAAAAGTTGATTAAGCAGCAGTTGACACATCTGCCGACGACACTCAAACACACTGCTCTCTGCACTGTTGCAGCAATGAAAAGTTACTTTCTAAATGCATGAGCTGCGATAAATTCACTCAGGAATGGATATTTTTTCATCCATGTCCAAGCATAAAATATTTATTTCAGCGTTTCTTATACCATTATCCTGAATTTCCTCTCTGTGGGATAGTAAAGGTTATTTCTATTCTATTTTATTCTATTCTATTCTATTCTATTCTATTCTATTCTATTCTATTAAGTTGCTCTGGTAGACTGTTTATTTCAATTTGGTCTGTAAGGTTGCCTGGATATATAGCTATTCTACATTTTATATTAACTTTTTTTCCCCAATGCAAATAAAAATGTAAAAAGAATTTCACATAATTTTATATAGAATCAACTTCTTTGGGTTTATGTCATGCTATAATGTTATTCCCTGAGCAAAAACATACCTGGAGTGTTGCCTTGATTCTTACATGCATGATTGAGAAATTGTTGAATGTCCCATGGCAACCATTCAGGGGTGCCTAGATATTTGGTCTGAAAAAGCGCCGCATATTTACACAAAGTCTCTGGAGTCTCCAACCGACCCCACACAGCACTCCTTCCCCACTCAGCTCCTCCAGACTAGTGGCAGCAACAGTTAGCAAACACCTGGTGGAAGTGTGCGTCTGCTGAGCTCATCATACAAACTACTTCGTATGAAGCAGGCGATAATCTCAGATTAACATTTTTAAGAACGACAGTGTTGCGATGATGTGCTGAAGACAGAGCTTTGGAAAGAGGAGGAGGTCCTTAAAGAGACAGAGGCCCAATTTCAAGGTGTTAAATTGAAAAGTACACATTTCCTTTAAGTCATGTTTGATATATAAAGCATTTTTATAGTAACTGAAGATAACATAGTTACTTGTTTGTGCTATAAAATGGCGGTATTTGCCTGGAAACTACACAATACAACCACTTTAGCATAAAGATGTGATAAAACATTTATCATTCTAATTGAATTCATTGTCTCGTTTATGTGCTATTTATTGTGTATTATATTGACTTTTGATGCATATTATGCTACTCCTACTGATGTTTCTCCAAGCTGCAAACAGTTTTCTGACTGTCAGAGGTTTGATTAATAATTTGCAACAACAAATTATTACATTTGCTTTAAGCTTTGAATTCAAAAATACTGAAAAAAAAAAAAAGATTTAGATTAAACTCCAGGCACAAAACTTTCACCACCTCACAGAGTCAGACAACCTCCTAGCATTGTTTATTTAGCGTTTCTAAAAATCTGTTTGATCTCACTGTTGCGTTTCAGAGTCAAATATCCGAGGTCAACACTCTGCAAGCGGAGGAGAGTTGTGTGGCTGAAGACTCGCCATGTCCTTCATGTACTGCAGTCGACAGCGAGGAGGAGAAAAAACTCGCCTTGGAGAAGAGCCTGTGAGCCTGTCTAAGCTGATGTTACAGTTTGACGTAAAATTTTCCCTTCAGTGTCTATTTGAAGGCAAAAGGGAAAAAGGTTATTTAATCAATGATGAAGTGAGTAATTTAGACTTTTAAATGAAAGTTTTTGGTTTACTTAATTCTTAGAATGGAGATTAAACTTTGAAAAACATAAGAAAAAAAAGTGAAGCAGTTTGTGCCTCATTTCCTAAACCCAAAGTGAAAAAGGACAAATTCACTGCAGGGCCAAAATATCTCTTCAGGATCTTTGTTTTTGTCAGGATTCATGCAGCAAAACTAGAAGAAAAATAGGAACA
The DNA here is from genome assembly GCF_051168715.1 of Poecilia mexicana. Classification (NCBI taxonomy): domain Eukaryota; kingdom Metazoa; phylum Chordata; class Actinopteri; order Cyprinodontiformes; family Poeciliidae; genus Poecilia; species Poecilia mexicana. The sequence goes on along the minus strand of NW_028263374.1, from coordinate 13,765,813 downwards.
AATATGTTCCTATTTCCAGAACATATTTTTGTAGCATAAATTCTAATAAATTTAATTTTAAATGGCTGCAAGTCAGTAACATTCAGAACCACTAAGTTAGGCGAATAAAGCTAATTCAAACAAAGTTGAGTTTAGAAACTGCATCATTTTAATCCATCAGATTATGATATGGTCATTTTTTTTTACCTGGGGGAAAAGGCTCTTTGCCCTGGGCAGCATCCGATTAGGGGGCGGCACAAGTTATGCATCAGTTTTTTTCAGCATTAATGATGTTCAGTGGGAAACATCTCCATGTTGCACGATGATTCGCACAGAAAGTAAAATCATATTTTTTGGAGCAAAACATGAAGCAGAATCTGGTTTTTGATTTGATTTCAACAATGAACTAAAGGGAGATTTCACAGACTTATTTGAAGAAAAGTAAACATCATGCTATTATTATTATTTTATTTAAATCAAAAACTTAAATTGAACTGTTCTACTCAAATATTATGTAAAAGGTTTATTTATTTTCTATTTTGAATAAGTTTATGATTTTTTTAAGCCAACCCTAGGTTTAGGCAAATTACAAAGCCAAACATATTTATAGTTCATATATGTTCACTACACATATTTTACATATTTATTCATTGAATTATCGCATTTGTGTCAAAGCACCAGTTTTCCCCATTAATTAGTTACTCAAATTTTAAAATTTGATTTAAGTGTTGCAGGCAGACATTTCCACTTTGTTCAGATGTGAACCATCTGCAAAATCCTGTTTTATTAACATGTTGTAACCATAGCAACATCACTAACTACTACATAAGGAAAGCATAGACATTGCACAACACTTTTAAATAATGAAGTAAAATAATAAGTTAATTATTTAGAGCAATTCAACAATTCATCAAGTGTAAATTCTTGTTGTTTTTTTTAATTTTTACTAAGCAGTCATATTTAAGTGTGTCTCCTAATCCTGTCCCAGATACGTCCTCACAGAGCTGATAGAGACGGAGAGGTTATACGTTGAAGATCTTGGACTAATAGTTCAGGTTTGTCTCCACTGCAGTGAGCTGATCTGATAAACACTTTTTAAATTCGTGACGGTGAACTGAAGTGCTTGTTTGTTCAGGGCTACATGACCATGATGGCCAACCAGGGCGTCCCAGAGGACATGAGAGGAAAGGACAGGATTGTCTTCGGAAACATCCACCAGATCTACGACTGGCACAAGGAGTGAGGCCCTCCCACTCGCTTTGAATCTAAACAGTCACTCAAAACATGTCATGCCTTCCTCAACGCTGCGTGTCTTGCCTGAAAACATAACTGTGTTTTGCAGCTATTTCCTGGGAGAGTTGGAAAAATGTGTCAGTGATCCAGACAGCCTGGCCCAGCTCTTTATCAAACATGTAAGTAAAAAAAAAAAAAAAAAAAACACAAAAGTGTAAATGAGAAGTTTCTGCTGCATATTTTCCATTAGTTTGGAGGTCTGTTCAGTCATCTCAGACAGCTGCCTTGCAGATGTTTTTTTTTTTTTTCAAGTTTATTCAGCTGCAGCTGCAGAATAAAGGGATCTTATAATCACTGTAGTTTGGCTGCAGAGCCCTCAAAACCTGCAATCAGCATTAAAGATCATCCACAGAAACCAGATTGTGGGCGAAAAGGAACAAATTTATCTGCTCTGAGAGATTTTCAGGTCATTTTTTTCACTGTGAACTTAAATTTATTACAATTTTATTTTATTTTTTACCTTGCAGAAGCAAAAATATTAATGATAACTAATGAGGAAAGAACAAGACACATTTGCACATGAAGCTCAACCTTCTTAGCTCCCCTTTGCAAGCTGCAGCTAATAAAACATTTATTTGTCAGCCAGTGAAGCTTTTTGATGAAGCTCATTTCCTGGAGTGATATTAAAAATCATTGGCGAGGAACACAGTTAAACGTAGAGGAAACCAAGACCCGCAGTGGCTCGGTAATTTAGCTTCCTCTCTCTTCATCCTCGCCTTCGATTGCTCACATAAAACTCAATATATGGAAACTTTTGAGGCTCTGATAGTGTTAAATCTGCAGGAGCGGCGACTTCACATGTACGTGGTCTACTGCCAAAACAAACCCAAGTCGGAACATATCGTCTCAGAGTACATCGAGACCTACTTTGAGGTGAGAGCATAACACGAGAGAATTGTTCAATGTATCACCAGACGGACGTTTATCTGATTGAAACAAAGTGTGTGTTTTGCTGCACACCCAAACGTTTTACGTGTTGACAGGATCTCCGGCAGCAGCTGGGTCACAGGCTGCAGCTCAATGATCTCCTGATCAAACCCGTCCAGAGGATCATGAAGTATCAACTGCTGCTAAAGGTGATGAGTTTTCACATGACGTGGTGGTGGGTCTTACACTGCTTCCTCCTTTTGTTTTTATTTGAAGTGCACACAGGAGGGAACATAAGTATTGAAAATACATTTTTAAGGAGGTAACAACATGAACTTCACACCAGAGGTCAGTAATAAGTCAAAGTATCCAAAAATACTTTTTTTTTTTTTACAGATTAGTCCATAAATCAGGTTTTGTGTAATACAATAGAAAGCCACAGAGAATAAGTTTTGACCACATCAAGGGTAAGGAAGTAAAACGGCATGGAAAGTCAAGATACCTGCTGAAACCTGTCAGTGTTTAGGAAACAACCCAGAAGTCATTTTGGTCTTCTATAAAAATGTTTCTCATTACCAAGAAATCACAAAAAGTGCATCTCCTGATTGGTGAAAGCAAAGAGCAAGAAAGATTCAGAGAGACCTGGATCTAGTTTTTTTTTTGCTCCTCTTCTGAAGGAGATGCAGGTTGAAGCTCATGTTGCTGCACAACATCTATGGAAAGTCGATTAAATAATCATGGTGCCAACTTTGTTTAGCACACATTATCCTAGACAAATTCTCCCAATGGGGAAAATAAATTATACATTTACCTATTTATCTAACTGGAGGACACACCAAACTAGACCTGAAATCATTGTCATTGCACACACAGTTTGATTTCACACCTCAAAAAAGAAAACAAAAACATACTAACAGTGACTTTTACTGGTGAGAACGTTGTGGTGTGGGGCTCTGTTTCAACTGTGTATAATTGAAAGGAGAGTTAATGGAGAAATTCACTAAGAACATGAAGATAAGTCATCATTTTGTTGTGTTTGTTGTTGAGAAGCTCGTTATGTGCCAGAAAAATTTTGTTTTAAAATCAATTATTTGTTTTTCCAAATAATAAAAGTTTGATTCGTTTTTGCTTCATGCTGCTAAAGATTTCCTGCACCTCAAATACGATGACAATACTTAAAAATTTGATTTCAAAATCTAAACATGAACTCTTTCCTCTGTCTCTTTCAGGACTTTTTGAAATATTACAGCAAAGCAGGAAGAGATGTTGAGAAGCTTCAGGTTTGGACTCAGTTTCTGCTTAGCAGAAATATTTTTTCTTCATTTCATGTTTTGATTAATATTTTTATTCCATGTCGTCCGTCAGAAAGCGGTGGAGGTGACGTGTTTTGTGCCAAAACGCTGCAACGACATGATGAATGTGGGAAGGCTGCAGGGTTTTGAGGTATTTTTTTTTTTATTATTATTTTGAAATAATATTTGATGGATTTTAAAAAGTAAGATATGACAAACTGACTGTGTGTGGGATGTGCTGCTGCTTTAGGGTAAGATTACAGCTCAGGGGAAGCTGCTCCAGCAGGACACTTTCTCTGTCAGTGAGCAGGACAGCAACCTCGTGTCCAGAGCGCGGGAGAGACGTGTCTTCCTGTTTGAGCAGCTGGTCATCTTCAGTGAGCCGATTGAGAAGAAAAAAGGTTTCCCTTTGCCAGGCTACACCTTCAAAAACAGCATCAAGGTGAAGAAAGAGCTTAATTTGAATGAATCCATGGATGTTTTATCTTCTTCCCATTTAATTTAGCAGCTTTGTGTTTTGTAGGTCAGCTGCTTGGGTGTAGAGGGGCCTCCTCAAGAGGATCCGTGCTGTCTGGTCCTGACTTCCAGGGGGACAGACGGCAGCGTAACCCGCTTCATCATGCATGCTTCGTCTCCAGAAATACAGCAAGCGTGGTACAATGATGTGGTCCAGATTCTGGAGACTCAGAGGAACTTCCTAAATGGTAGCTCAGCTTTGCGTTAGCATCCATTTAGGATAGGGGTGCACCGATTGCGGTTTTCTGGCCGATCTTTTAAAAAGCCTAACTTTCCGATTCTGATTTTGGCAAATATCATTTTTTTTCTGTGAAATGTTGCTCAATATATCAAGAAAGTTGCTGAATTGGCAACAAGGGGTGACTATTGTTAACTGTAAATGTACAGACATGACCTGGTCGGTCGGTTTGTCAATCAGTCCTCTCTCATCATGGGAGAAAAGAAAAGCACAGTGATTGATTTTTTACTGAGGTTGATAACATCGGTGGATAAGATCGGCTTCACATGTAAAAATGAGTCTATCACCAATCTCCCAAAATTAAGGAAATTGACACAATAAACTGGCTGGCCGATAAATCGGTGCACCCCTAATTTAGGATTCAGTGATTCAGATTGATGTGACGCATCCTCCTGTCCTCTGCAGCCCTCCAGTCGCCGATAGAGTACCAGCGCAGGGAAAGCACAACCAATAGTTTAGGAAGGAGCATGAAGTGTGCAGGTGTGCAACCAAGCGACTCGTTGTCACCAATGGATCGGCGTCACCAGCCCTGCCTGTTGTTTTACAACAACTCCCTGCCCTCTCTGCACTCACCACGACTCAGCTCTACGTCACAGGTTATCCTTTCACGCAGTTTTATTTGTGCACAATGCTTCATCATCGTCCTCTCCATCTTTACCAGATGTCTCTTTCTGTTTAAGGTCCCAAATGCGTCTGTGGCAGCTCTTCGAGCGGCCCACCCTCCTTTTTCCTCCCAGCAGCAGCTCAGTTTGTCCACAGAGGTGAAACACGATTGTGGCAACTTCAGCACCCTGTCGCCCTGCAGCCATCAGTGCTGTAAGGTAGGTCAGTCCTCTGCTGTACAGTTTGCATCCAGCATTGACTGGTTACCACTTTCTAAAAGACAGAAAAAAAGGAGGAAAATCACTCAATTTTATTACAACAATGCATGTCAAACCCTTAGATTATACCACATGATTAATACTAAAACCCTTTTTATTTATTGAACATCTAAATGTGAGGATTATGTTAGCAGAGCTGTAATCTGTGACTTTTGTTACAATCACTGATGTATAGAGGAAATATTTCTCCAGCTGCCTTTGTTTGGTATCCTGTTTTTTTCTCTTCTCCCTGGATTTATAAATCTGTTCAGCCTAATTTGTTGCCAGAGCCATTCAGCCACTCAGTTTATGGAAAACACAGAGACCTGCTGGTTTTATCTCGGTCGCTAAGACTTCCACCAAGAGCTTGATTGAAGAGTACTTATTAGGCACGCTGATCTGGCCTGAGTCCACAGCCCTGTTGTTGTCCTCTTGGCTCCGGCTTCGTATTTTTGGATCTGCAGTGTTTCCATTGTGCTACAGCTGCAAGAGAGTAGAACAATTTCCCATGCACCTAAAAAAGGTCTGCGCACAAAGAACATGCCTGTCATGGTCTGGTGGAAAAATACCATCATTTGTGGTCTGGTAAATATAGCAACAAGTAAAGCAGTGGTTAAATTTGGGTTGCAGCTTTTTTTTTTTAATGCATAGTTTTCAAAAAGACTTAAATTAAGACAACTTCAAATAAATGTTACAAGACAAACCTTTTGGATTTCTAAAGAGTCGTATGGTATGTTTACATGAGACTGCTGCCAGGAATATATATTTTTCGGATGCTGATTGGGAAAACGTTGCTTAGACAACAGCACCGTCAAGACACATTATTGCTGTAGTTGTTATGCCAGGCCACGAGATGGCGCTGCGATTTTAGAATGCCATTGAACACGCATGCGCTTTTGAGCTTTAGCTTCCTTCTTGGAGTCAACGGTAAACAATAAATCGTCTCCTATGAACAAAGAGCAAACGTAACACGTATATTCCTCATCATGTTAAGTAGCGTAACACAGCACAATACTATCCGCCATTGCTTTTCTTTTTATCTGCTCGTGCTTACGCAGAATAAACCATGTAGCCTTCCGTTATTTCTCACTTACGGAGTACTTCACACCTAGATGAGGTGTGTTACAGAGACGTTTCTCCCTGGTTTCATAAAAGTGATGATGTGAGAGACTCCGATCACCTGTGTCGTGTGAAAGAGCGGCTGGATCGCGACAAAAACGTTACGATTGAACTGAAGAGTGACGCCATGTCAACGGGGTTTCAGCAGCAGTGGTAAATAGTTTTTTTGTTTTAATATATTTCTCGGATAAAACGCCAGAGAAGCTCAGGATATTTACACAAATTAAACAAATACCGATGATCAAATAGAGCTGGTAGCAGAATGTTGATCACTATTTGTTCATTTAAGTCCTCAAACTAGAATCTTTTAGCATTAGCTACACATTTAGAAATATCTTGTGGAAGCCCAGGTGATTGAACTTTATGCATCACTTAACACAATAACCAAAGTGTTTAATATAAGTTTTTGTTTTGTTTTTTTTGTGTTAAATGTCTGATGAATACAAAGTCAGTGATAATTTTTTTACAAAAAATAGCTGATTGCTCACAGAGAAGGTTGAGTGGAAGGAAAAAATCTGGCTAAAAGACCAGTTGTATTCCATCTTTGGAGTCCACATCCACTCCTTTACATTCAGATTTTGATGTGTTTTCCTCTTGCCTTATTGTTTATTGTTTGTTTGAAAAAAATATGTTAAGGGCTCAAAAAGTGCTGGAGACACTTCAGTCACCTGTGTTGTGTAAAAGAGCGTCTTGATCACAACAAAAATGTTATGGTTTAACTGAATAGTGACTCCATTTCAACGGGGCCTTAGCAGCAGATTGTCCAAGACACATCAGCTTAATACGTGTGGGTCTTGGTCCTCTGAGATTTTGAAACAGGATTGGCCTAATGCCACGGCTGCAACCTCGTCCCGTCCACCCCACAGGCTGGCAAACCTCCAAGTAAATCAATTTAATGCTCTTAGCAGACCACCACTGCTCTGTTTGCAGCCAAAAACTATCTAATCAAACAGCAGAGATGGACGATATGCAACAAGGCTCATGGCAGAAGAGCCAAGCAGCTTCTGCTTCTTACCAGCAATGATACTGTCAGGATTGAAGATCCTGACTGGATGGATAACTAAAGCTGCAGTTCTTCAAGAAGTTGCAGCTCGATCTTTCACAGTAAGAACCGAAGGAGGACAAATCATCAGAAGTAACAGACGCAGCTTGCTTAAAACACAGGAAACTGTTAAAGAAACTCATGGAGCAGAAGACACATCTGGAGAAAATAATAAATCAGTTTCTCCATCCAAATCTATCATTCCATCTTCTTCAAACACCAACGTAGAGCTCCCTCGTGAACATGTTTTAAGAAGATCTGAAAGACACTGAACTTGTGATGTTTTTGTTTTTTTTAAAGGTGGAATATTATTCTGTTTGAAATATTATGTTTGTCTACATTTACCAGTGGTTGAAGTGTTGATTAAATTTCTACTTTAAATAAGAACTATTTATTTTTAAAGTATAGATTGTTGTACTTTTTTTTTAAAAAAGGAGAATGTACTGATAAAACTGTTGTCAGTTTTAGCCACTAGGTGTCGGTAATGTCCTTAGTCACATGGTGAAGCGCATGCTGTGTGGCAAAGAGAATTAAAACAGTGTTGCAAAACGGCTTCCCATTCTTTCTCCACAGAAACACAACAGTCTGGTTTTCCCATAGGATGCAGAGAAGTGCGTTCACTTCCAAATTGCGCAGATAGGCTAGTTGAAAAAACCTCAGTAGCAACATGAATGGCTTCACCCTGAAATGAGGTTGTTCAAATTCGCTTTGAATTTGAACAATCAGGCAAAATGCCTGTCGAGACCCCAGGGTTGTCTCAATGCAGTGTGAAGGGGCCATAAATAATAATTGGGCAGTAAATGCATCCGAATCAGATCCTCTGCTAAACGATAATGGCGACTCAAAGAGTCTCTTCATTTTAATTGCATGAAATTCAGCCTCTTGGAAAGATATCTACACTCTGAGACTCATTTGGATCCTGGTTCCCTCTGGGCAATATGTAATTAACGAGGCAGACGTGATTAAAACGGGAACAAGCCGGGACCGCAGTGGATGTTTCCTTATCTATCAGATGGACATGGAGCTGATTTCTGACCACACAAACCAGGTCTCACGTAAATTGTTGTCGATTTTGCAAAATAGTTTGTTTAGTTAGTCTAAAAAAAAAAAAAAAAAAAAATCCAGTTCTATTTATTAAATAAAGCAAATCTTGGAAAGCAACATCTCTTACGGATGTTTTTGTGTTTGTAAATTTCCTCTCAGGGTGTGGGTGCCAGTTTCCAGACGATTGCGTTTTGTGATGGAGCGTCCTACCCAGCGCATCGTCCGAACAGCTTGGATCAGCTAAAGGAGAGCGAGCAGCACTGACCATCATGAAGGCATGAACTCATTTCACCTGTCTGGAGTCAGAGGTTCCCTCACTGATGCACATCGGATGGCCAGATAAACCTTATAAAATAATCCATGACTGAATGTCTGAGTTTATGTGCTGATGCCACATATAAACATACACAGTTGATCAAAATGGTAGCAATGACTGAAATTTTGAAAATGTTTCATTTCACTGCAGAGACTTCTTTCATGTTCCTTGATGTACATGTTTAATCTTCTCTCTTGTTTTTCACTGGGTATTTTAATGACGTTAACCTTCATCCCTCTGAACCAACAGATAAAATTCCCGAGTTGCGATCACAGCTCTGTGTCACATATCTGTAACCTGCAGTTTATGTCTCGGATCAAATCCATATGTGCATTCCCCACAGATTAGCAAATAGTGTGTGTTTTCCGTTCAGTGGACTATTTTTGCCCTCCCATTGTGAGTGTTATCTGGAATAAGCACATTTGGAAACTCTCACAGTGGTGTAATCAAGCCGAAAGAGGAAAAAGGGAACAAAGATTATAATGAGGCGATCTTCTGTCACTGTCACTTTGTTAATAGATTGTGTGGGATCATAACAGTATGTTACTGTATGTTGTGTCCCGATTAAAAAAAAGGTATAAAACAGAAATGTTGTTCAATGTTGTTTCTTTTTTTTAAATTTAACTTCCTGTTTTTGCTTCTTGTTTAAATTTAAAATGTTTGACATTTTCTGCAGTCTTTCAGTAATCTTTATCTGATTAAATCACCTGGATTCAGTGCCATACTCCACTCTTTCCCATGTGAAAACTCAGTGACTCTCATTATTCTTTGTTAGTTTTGGTACACTGTGCTCCATGTCTTGTTCATGCCATTTCCCCTGTTGCTTATTAATTACTTGACTTCTGAAGGCGACTCGTTGCACTGGATTTTATTTAAGAGTGTCAGAGTTAAGGGGCCTGAATCCAAAAGCATGGTTTCAGTTTTTCAATTTTTCAGTTTTTCAGTTTTTGTTTTGTAGAAAAAGACATGAATCATTTTTCTTCCAATTCACAATTGCGCTGTTCTTTGTGTTGGTTTTTCACATAAAATCTCAATCAAATACATTAAAAGCAATCATAGTAATGGGTCACAATGTAAATAAGTTTGAACACAATATTTTTACAAAGCAGTTTGGTTTGAAATCGTTTAAAACACATAGTTTAGCCGTTGTGCCCTTGTTTTATTTTCACTGATCTCTGAAACAAAATAAACTCTGTTAATTTCAGAGGTAACATCCAAGGAGGATGACATGGACATTTCTTCATGAACGATATGGGGTTTTTGTTTTGTTTTTCTGGTGCCTTCGGATACCAGATATTCTGCTCTGAATTTTCTGGATGTTTGTATGTTTGCACCGCCCTCTACTGGAGAAAAAAGGATTGCGTTTAATTCAAGTCTAAGGACTGGGTGCCACATTTTCTAGTGCCAAAATCCTTATATCATGAACAAATTGAAAACCTGTCTATTGAGATGATTAAAGAGGTAAATAATTCATACTTTAGTGTGAAGTAAAACTCAGTTTTTCTGCTGCTTAGATGTTTTTATGCTTCACATTAATCTTCACTCATGGCTGTTTTTTGTCTACAGCTTTTAAAAACAACCAGTGGTTCTTCCCTCAGAAATGACTTCCTTTCTGCTCAGAGAGCCTGTTTGCCGTCTCCAGTCCCCGAGGCTCTTTTCTCATTTACACTGTTTTAGTGTCAGACCAACACTCATTAACTCACACTGCCTCTGTATGATTCTGCAAGGCTGCAAACACAAAATGCTTTTTAAAAAATAGCTCTTTTACCATCATAAAAGAACATCACAATGATACATTAATTGAATGTCCACTAATTAATTTTGCATGATTTTTTATTTTATTTAGTAGCGCTTTCCAGAGGCCAGTAACAGCTTAATCCAGAAGCAGCAATGAGATACCAACATTAAATCAGTGGAATGTAAGGTAAAATCAACTGTAACACACATTTCTCTACTTCTGAAACTGAGAGCACTAAAAGGAGACTTTGAGAGACGCAGGATGGAATTGGAGTCCCAGTACCGGCCCGATGATGAAGGAAGAGTCCCAGCAGAATGTGGCTCACAGAACTGACTGATGAAGGTCTGATGAGCCTTTACTGGGATCTCCCAGTAAGACAGTTGTCAGATGTAAGTCAGTTGACTGGTTGGAAGGAAAGCCAGAGTCCCTCTTCTCTGCAGTGGACCTTAAGGGTTCTTGACCTGGGAACAATTAGTCTGAGTAGGAGCAGTCTGCACAGTCTGCTCCTACCATCATCATCAGCGGTTTCAGTTTCTCCCTTGGTCTGACCACTTGATTCTCGAGCAACACACTCCTTTCCTTGGTTTCTCTTTTGCCTGGGTTCATGCCTCTCACGCTCTGTTTGATCATTCTTGCTCTCCTTTCAGTTTCTCATTTTCATAGCCTTTCCCCTAAACTCTGACACTTCACACCATTAAGAGTCACATCCTTCATTAAACTCTGATCATCTTCAACTGAGGTTACCTGCTTTTTCTGATTACAAACACATTAAACATGATAATTGTTAATAAATCTCTCCCTGTTAGGATGAAACAGTGCAAAAAGAATTATATATATTGAATACAAAGACATATCTTTCGGATCACACTTCTCAGAACATCTGACAGTAAAACACCCAAAATGATCAGTGATTTTACCCCAGCAACAGTTTTTGTAAAGAGAATACCCCGAACAAATCATCACACAATAATCTTCCCCAAGAATCTCTTCAGTTCTTCCCTCTGTAGCTGCAGGTGTAAAGTCTGTTTTCCTGAGTTGATGCACAAAATAACCCCCTACTTGTAGGAACCAACCCTCCACCTGGATTCATAGACGTCCCTGTGCTCACACTGTTCTTCAGCAAACAGTTATGTATCATAAAACACTTAAATAAGTGTATGAGTATATTAACCCTTGTGTTTAAAAATGGGGTCCAACCGACCCCACACACGTAAAACTTGTATAATTTGCCACAGCCCTCTACGTTTGCCTCAGTCTTTGCACACACAAGGGTTAAGGCCTTCTAAAAGCCACGTAAAGTGGCAGAAAAAATAAAAAGAAGAAGAAATCCTTCAAATGCAATAGGCCTTCACAACGCTTTAGCTGATCGGGCCTAAAAAGAAGACTGTCTAAGTGAAACCATCCCATTAATCCTCTCTTGAGGTTTTTACAGAACTGCCTCAAAGGCAGATAACAGCAGAGCAAACCAAGCCGCCACAAGTTTTATCTGCCAGTGCAGGGTGGAGAAAAACATCTTTGCAGATTCAGGAAGAACAGACAAACCTTCAGAGACCAGGAGAGATGTCAATGCTAATTACGAGTCTGGCAATGCAAGCGGTTTTTGAAGTACATGAGGCCGTATTTTATATTTTGGGAGTCAGAGAAGGTCGAAGGGTGGCGAAACTTGTTGTACATATTCTCGTTGTAGGTCTGCTTGGCCGGTGGTTGATGGACTTTGGGTTGGTGATTGATGGTGACGTCATCGCAGGAGCCAACATAGAGCGATCCAAGGCCGTCGATGAAAAACTCTAAACAATATATATACACAAGAGAACTCAGAATATCAAAAGATTCATCACTTTGACTTGTCTTTTCAAGCCAAAATGATGTCAAATCAAGTGAAATATATGTGATATTATTGAAAAGATAAAGTAGGTCACTTTAATCTCTACAAAATTACAGTGAACTCTACTTTTAGTCAGCATCGTGTCTTGGGATGTCATTTAAATTATTCAGAAATGCATAAAAGTCACATGCTTTGCTGATTCAATAAGAAATCTGTTCTCAGTGCTTTTACTGTACTCACCAATGTGAGCTAACCTACTGAGGAGGGGGTCAAAGCCGACCTGCCGGAGTTTATCTGTGTGAGCCATGAAGAAGTTAGTGACCCCATCCGTCACAACACAGTGAGGAAATTCCTCAATTACATGATGAAATCCTCTTCTGATGTGCAAGCAGTCTCCGTCATCCTCTCCTGGCTCGATGGAGATGGTTTGTCTGAAGGTACCACTACCTACTACACCCCCAACCTACAAAGACACAAACATGGAAAACATGGAGTTAAATCTCTGAGATAAAACTTTATAGACTCATTTTGAGCTACGATTTATCTTCCAGGGCACCAACCAGATCCAGAGTGGTCCTCTCTAAAACGTCTACAAGCTTCTCCAGCTTGGTATTTGCAGTGAAGAGGAAGTCATCGTCCACCCAAAGCACATATTTGGTCGTGGCCTGGGAAATGGCCAGGTTTCGTCCAGCAAACCAACCCTACGACACAAGAGGTTTGAGCTTTAGAGACTCAGAGAGAATTAGCTGCAAGAGCAGAGAAAGACCAGCCTGCTTACCTTCCCAAAAGGCATAATGTACTGCTCGATGTAAGGCCCAGAAATGGTTTTTGGGTTATCGCTATCATCAGCAATTACTATCATGACTGTGGGATAGTATTTTCTGATGCTGTCAATAAGGTTTTGAAGCTTTTCATAACGCAGGAAGGTCTTTGTCACTATGGTTACAAACTTGCTGACGTTGTACTCTGCAGAGGACAGACAGATTTTATGGTTAACACTCTTCCTGCAGAAACCACTGGTTTGGTTGTGACAGATAAAAGATGATGCTTCTGTACCTTCCTTAGGTCCAGTGTCGTAAAGTTTTGGAGTTACTCCATGACGGATCTTGATGGTGAAGGCAGCTTGATGACCTTCTGTCTTAAGCTCCACTAAGGGACACAACAAAAATGCGATTCGTTTCCTCTCTACAGACTCTACAAACAGAAAACTGTAAAACAGCTGAAACACTTAGTGCCTTTAAATCTCGACTTAAAATCCACCTGTTTAGACTTGCTTATGGAACATAAACAATGACTGGGATTTGAATCCCAACCTGGATTCAATCGCTAGGGAGAAAAGGGGTTGGAGTTCCCCCCGCCCCCCGCTGTTTCTTTTTTTTTTTCTGCCGATTTGAAGAGCAGAACTTCGACTTGGTGGGAAATTTAATATTTTTGATTGTTTATTCAATATTGCATTACTCTGTGTTTTTGTGTTTAATGATGTAAAGCACTTTGAAATGCGTTGTTGCTGAAATGTACTGTACAAATAAAATTTTATTTGATTTACAGACAGATCTATTTCGGAAAGTAATGACCCCTTTAAGTGCCATATCAGGGGGAGCGCGGGAAGCAGTATGGATGAATGGAAAAAACAAAACAACAATGAACGCTATGCGCTGAGGGGGGTGTTTGAGTGGATGGAGGAGTATAACAGGGAGTATAACAGGAAGTCTCTAAGAATTTCCCGAGAACCCCGCCACCCTCCTAACACACATCGTATAACAGGAAGTTTAGTTTGGGTAAATTTTACTTCTCTATTGATTCCAATCATCCAAATTAGTGTGACCGTTCTGTTGGACTGAAACTAGCAACTTCTCCAAGATCAATTCCATCCTGCTACTGAGCTACAGCTGGCCTACGAATTTCAGTAAGAATCACGTCCAACTTGCGCTTCTGTCCCACAGCAAGCCAGTCTGAGTGTTCACTAGTCGGCCCAACCCATCACAAATTTGTTGATAAGCTACGTATCCGCCAACTCCAAACAGCAGAAATCCTGTTATCATGAATCCAAATAAATCCAGGAAGTATGTGCCTGCAGGACATGTTGGCTCTCCTGTGCCCAGTTTTCACCTTGAGAAAATTTGATCACCTGCATTGAGAAACCAGTTGACCAGATCCACAAATTGTAGATTCAGAGGATGTGCAAAGAGAGGCTCCAAAAAGGCAGCGCAGAAACAGAGCAAGCAGAGCAACATCATTTTTGTAGCCATAAAATTGTGTCTGGAATATTTCAGTCTGAATATTCAACCACTTTTGATGTCAGAAAGAGTACAGCAGTTGTTAGTTGTCTGGTAAACATAGTTCATAATTTTAATTTGATTTGAAACTATTATAGAAGAATAATGTTAGTCTGATTTTCATTTTAAAACTAGCTCAGATCTGTTCTGACTAAAACATCACAATCAGGAAAAAAGAAAACATGGTGATGGTTATTTATACACCAGCGAATATCAAGGATCAAACCATCTTAGGATAGCTACATTGTCTGCAAACTGAAAGGGGATTTTAAATAAATATAAAAATGGAGAATCCCCCCTTCTAAATGTGAAGAGGTCTTACCTGTGTCTGCAGTGTTGGGATGATATTTTGTGTTTGTGTAGGTGACAAACTGCAGCTGTCGGTTCAAGTTCAGCAGCAAACTGCTGGTCAGACTCATATGCATCCCTCCATCACCTTCTATTTCCACTTCCTCCACTTCTGCTTCTACGTTTAGTGTTCCTAGTGTGGCAGTGATGCTTATCTGCAGCAGGATGGAAAACAAAATGGAAAAAGTGACAGAAATCCACAAATCTGGACGGCAGAAAATAAAACAGGAGGATACTCACTGTGTAATGGTCTCTGGAAAGGTCGTGTAAGGCCAAGCCTGAAACAATAAGGACCGTTAGTTATTTTAGGCTGACTTGCAGGAGTTTGCAGTTTTTCAAAACTTTGTACATGCTGCTTTGGGAAATTTCTCAGTCAGTTGTAAAGATTACTTCACTCAAACTATGCAAAATTGTATTCATGAGGAAGAAACTGTGTCCACGTAATTGTGGGTTTTGTTGGGTGGAGATGCTCTGTGCTCTATGTTTGTTTTTGGATCGTATTTGAATACCAACATGGATCAACTAAGGACGAGGAAGGTTTCTCCTGTGTGGGATTATTTTGATCTTATTATGGAATATAATTTTGATCATTTTTCTTTTGGATTATTCAAATTCCTTTCCATGGGATATTTGAGTTAGTTTACATGGATTAACTTTTATGAATATTGTAGGTGAAAAATGTAGGATTTGCTCCCAGGTTTTGTCTTTTTGTAACCGGAGCTCTTCCACAATGCTGAGGCATCAACGTCCGGCATGAAGGGGACGAATCGGTTAACACCCGTGATAAACCCTGGTGTTAATCAGTGATTGGCCAGAAAGCAGGCGATTGAATTGGCCGTTCAGCTCACCCATCTGCTCCCGGTTCAGGTTTGTCATGATTGTTAATTGTTTTTATTTGTATTCTCATGTTCTTGCAAATCACCCTAATTACAATGAAATAGTTTGCCCCAAAGCTGTTACAGCAGCTGATTCTAAATAAAAACATGTGATTGAACATCGTTCTGTTTCCAGTCTTTATTGAATTTGCCTGCAATGACTGCTTAAATCCAGCAGATGTCACTGTAAGTGACATGGCAACACAGTTTCAACACACAGTCGACAGTTTGGGAAATGTGCCAGACACCCAGAGGATTCATCTGCCCATCAATATTGAAAAGTTACAATAATCTTTAGACTGAGGTTTTTGAAAAAAACAACAACAATTATTTCTTCATACCTTCATACTATTGATTCAGACTTTTTTTTTTTTTCAATAATCAACCAGGATTTATTGAGGTCTTACACAGCTTAGTCCTCCTACTTTGTTTGCTTTGGTTGTAAATCTTGATAGATGCAATACTCCTGAGTTGATCATCTAGCACTGCTCCAGTTTTCTCCTAGCAGCTCAGGGAATTTTTATTAATATACCATCAATGTGTCATCATCATAATATTTCTTGAAATATGAGCGATAAGATTTAAAGATGCACCATCCTGTTGTCCTGTCTCATCATTACTTACCTGTATTTCAGGAAACTTATCTACTGACATTACACACACACAGACTAGTGGTAAAATGGATGGACTAGCAAAGGACGAATGAACAGAACAATGCATGAACACCCAGATGGATGGATAGACAGGTTTTGCTTTTAGTAACCATCTCTATACATTGAGACTAGTGGTGCACCGATTTATCAGCCAGTTGATTTCCCTGATTTTGGGAAATCGGTGATTGGCCGATTTTTACATGTGGAGCCGATCTTATCCACTGATTTTATCTACCTCTGCAAAGGTATTTAATTCAATGACTGTCTTCTGCCCTGCTGTGTGAGCCTTTGACTAACTGACCGGCCCACCAGATCAGGTCTATATGTTTACAATTAACAATAGTCACCACATTGTTGGCAACTCATCAACTTTCTTGCTATATTTAGCAACATTTAAGACAAAACAAATTGGTGTCAGACAAAATCGGAATTGGCAAGTCATGATTTTTAACAGATCAGTAATTGGTGATCGGCAGGAAACAATCGGTGCAGCTCTAACTGAGACCACAGAGATGGTCTCAGTTATTGCCAAGGAGATAATTCGCCTCTTTCTCTGCATAATGCATGACTTGCGATATTGGCTCTTATGTGGTAATCTCTTGTTGCAGATTACCAGTCATATTGGTTTAGAGTTTTGGAGCTCCCTTTTGAAATCTGGAAACTGGACTGATAATACTTTAAAAGACTAAATGAAAGTCAGACTTCTTGAATCCAAATATCTAAAAAATGAGAAATGACTCAAGACTTTTACACAACGTGAGTAAATATGTCAGGTAAAGTAATACCT
Organism: Poecilia mexicana; assembly: GCF_051168715.1. NCBI lineage: Eukaryota > Metazoa > Chordata > Actinopteri > Cyprinodontiformes > Poeciliidae > Poecilia > Poecilia mexicana. The sequence goes on along the minus strand of NW_028263374.1, from coordinate 13,748,745 downwards.
GGGATGATGATTGTTTTCAGGGGCCGTACTTCCACCCCCTGTGTTGGATACTGCAGGGGATTGTTGGCCTTGGCAATTATGAGCGTGTCTGCAGCCGTCTTGGATCTGATGAGAAAGGTTTTTTACCAGAACAATGTAAAAACCAATCATATAATCTTAAAAAGATTATATGATCTGCTCTACCTCAATACCAGCTGGATAGTGCATGGTATTGAGGTAGAGCAGCTGCCTATTAGTCTTGACGCAGCTGTCTGGGTTTGGTTCCTGATTCTGGGACCATTGCTGCATGGTTTCCCCCCTCTTCTCTGTATCTATTTCCTCTCTGATCTGTTGTAAATAAACCCCACTGAAAAACTCAACTGACACTGCAAAATATAGCATCTGTGGTGAATAGGTGTAGCTCTGGATCACGTGGTGTTGGTAGTGATTGTAAGATTACCTGTTGCTCATCTGGTGACTTTAGTGAGAGGGTGATGGGGGAAGTCTACTTTTGGTTGACTGCTTTAAGCGTAAATATTTTTTGTTTTTGATCACTGTTGAAACCTGCGGAGCTATTTTTATGCTGCTCTGGGACATGGACACAGTGTTAAAATGGTTACTTTCAGACTCATGTCGCTATATCGAATTTGTGGGCACCCATGTGGCTCAGGTTCAAGACCTAACAGATCCACAGTCTTGGCGGTATGTAGATTCAGCCAACAATGCAGTTGACAACATCACTCAAGACCTAGAGGCATTGTCTGAGACGAACAGATGGAGCCAAGGCTCCTTTCTTACCGAGGAACCCTCAGAACTATGAAAATCAGCCTTTCGTGGTACAACTTCGACTACCACATTCCCCACCCAGAATCTGAGACCTACATAGGCTGGCAGGAACTGTTTGATTCCGCTGTGCGGAGGCTACAAGCTGCAGTTGGGAAGGATTTAAATTTGACTGCCAAAGACTATCACAAAGTGGAGAGAAATTGTCAGTAAGCTACAAACTGATAGCTTCCCTGATGAGATCAAACATCTTATGCTCGGTAAGCCGGTTGCCACCAACAGTCAACAGCGTGCTTCAGCACCACAGTTGTAAGAAGCAGAAGAAATCAGGATAGGTGGCAGACTGAGGCACACAAGTGATCTAGATGTAGCCGGGTGGTAAATTTTGGTTAAATAATTGCACTGTTTCAAAGTGTTGGTTTTCTTTTATTGTTACAGTAGCAATGCTATTAAGTGATTTTGTTTCAGTTATGTAATTTTATTTCCTATGTGTATGTTTTTCACATTTAAATATGTTCAGGTAGTTGGTCTCAGGTGCTGCACATTTTGACCACCAGAGAGCAGTGTTTCAAAGTGATTACTGTTTCCCAAAACGGGGCAGGAAATGCATTTTGTTCTCTTCCGGTGTTGCTATGCTACGTGATGAACTTGGACGGGAACCGTATGTGATTTATCTGCAGGTCATAGTTTCAGCAGAAAATCGGTAAATGTATACATCACTTGTTGAAATATGTTTGTATGTTCTCATTCATGTGATAAGCAGTCAGTATTTTAATAAAATGGTGTATTTCTGAAACGGATGGTTCAGGGAGCCTGTCTGTGCGGTGCAGGGCGGCCATTTACTGCACGTGAAAATAAGATGCCCGATCATCGGTGTTCTCCAGTATTAAGAGTAAACTGAGACATTACTGTCAAATGTAAGTGTTGATAAAATAAGTCATATCACAACTCCATGCGCTCTAAATCAGTGTGGTCTAATGCAGCTCTCTCTATTTTGTTTGTGCAGCCAGAGGCCACTGCCGTATTTCTATTTCTTCTCTTTGACATATTGTATTTTCTTTTGAGATCTGCCACATTTCATGAATATTTACCAAATGTTTAGGTACATCTATGTTCTGATTTTTGAACAATAGTAAGGAACAAGACAGCTTTGTTCAGTCTGTTCCCACTGATTAAATATACTGCACACTAAGAACCCCAGTTATTGTGTCCTGTGAGGCTAAGTATTCCCCGGGCTACATGGAGTTTGGAGCAGTACATCCAATTGTTCTAGATCCGCACCACCCATTCACCAGACTGCTGATACAGGATTATGACCGACGTTTGTGACATCCCGGTCCTCAATGGCTGTTTGCCAACATTCGCTGAAGCTTTTGGATACTGCGAAGCCGAGAAGCAGTTTGACATCATCAGTCCAAATGCCCACATTGCAGACGGTGGAAGGCCACCCTTACTTATCCCCAAATGGCTGACTTACCAGCAGCCCATCTCCATCTCTTTAAGCATGTTTTCTACTCCACTGAGACACAGTTTCGGACCATTCTGTCAAAATTGGACAGTGCACTGAGAAAAGATAAGACATCATCTTTAAGTGTTTAACAACCAGGACTTTACACCTTGACATTCTCACCCACCTTAATGTCGACTCCTTCCTCGTTGCTACATATAGGGGGTTGTAGTAACCATAGGTATGTGGTCCAACTTAGCTGAGGTATATGGAAAACTATAAAATATGCACACATATATATATATATATTTGTGTGTGTGTTTATTATTCTTTCCTTAATACTCTAATTTCTGTCTTTAAACAAACAAAAAAATGGAATACTTTTTGTAGTGATATTATTATTATAATGTTTTAATAATAAAAGAAACTTTAGTTACTGCACCTATGACTGTTGGGGAAGTGGGGTTTTTTGGTCTTTGTGTCTGTTGTCTGCTGCTTCCTTCATCATCCACCAGATGGTGCCAAGAGGCTGCTCCTACCTGGAGGGCGCTGGCTGTTTGATGCAGCACACCTGTGATCAATCCACCCTGGACATCTAGACCAGTGTTTCCCAGCCCTGGTCCTCAGTGCACACTGACCTGCATGTTTTAGATGTTCCCCTGCTTCAGCACACATGATTTCAATTGATGGCTGATTAACAGGGTTTTGCTGAACTGCAATAATCTGAATGGGGTGTGTTGAAGCAGGGGGACATCTAAAACATGCAGGTCAGTGTGCCTTGAGGACCAGGGTTGGGAAACGCTGATCTAGAAGCACATGAGGACCGGGCTGCCAGCACTTAACGAATAACTGAGTGTTTGCCAGTTATGGTGTTTCCTTGTGGCACCTTGGATTTTACCCACTGTGTAGCCCAAATTTCTGGCATTATGGGTTCCCTCATGATGCTGTGGATCTTACCCACTGGTTACCCAAGTCCATCTCCTTCTCGGATGAAGTTTCTCTGACAGTTTCTCGTTTCACGGGTGGCTATCGGACCGCTCCTCCCCCTTCCTCACAAAAACTTGCCTGTCTGCCCTCCACTGTTGTGGACGTGGGTCAAAAGACTTGAACCCAACATGACACTGAGAGAAAATATCACCATCCCCCCTTAGTTCTGGATTGCAATGGTGCCATTACTCATTATTTAAAATAAGATATTATAAATAAATGTGCCACAGTTTCAAGCAATAGAATTAGAACATGGACTATGCATGCATTATATGTAATACATACTATATATATAGTAATATAATATAGTATATGATATATATACATTTCCATCAATTATATGAGGAATAAGAAATGAGACATGAAAAGCAACATGATCAACTTTAATAAAAAAACATTTACAATGTACATATATTAAAATATCGGAGTCCGCAACTGAGAAATGTTCTTTTTTTTTCTTTAAGAAACTTAAGCAAAAGGCATTAAACAAATGAAAGAGCTTCACTGAAGAATACAACACTTAAGTGAACAAACAACCAGGGTTGTTAAACAAATACAAGCGAAAAGTCACATATTTTTCTGAAAGCCTTTTTCATTGGTCAAGTCGTATATTGATTCTATATATTGGGAAAGATAACACTATTTAAAACGCAAGTTAAAGCAAAGTTCACTCTGGATCAGTTTCTTCAGCCCAAAACTACCGGAGTGAGACGGATGGTAAATAAAGGAGCCTCCCTGAGTTATTTCCATGGAATCACTTATGTATTCAGCTTGAAAGAGCGAGTTTATGGGAACGAGTGAGCAGACCAGAGCCAGACAGCAACTGATCCGCCTGAACACACTGCTGTAAACACCATTCTATTTGAGCTCTTCATGTGAAGCATGCAAAAGTAATAAAACTAAATAACACGGAGACCTTAAGGAAAACGGCCATATTTTTCTAAAAGCAACAACTTTTAACCTGGTGTCAGAGTTCTAGCTGAACTAGAACTCTGACACCAGAGTGTCTGCCCTACTTTTAAAGCTGTGGGGCTTGTTGTGCTTTTTCATGCTTCGGAAGCAAAAAGCCTGAACAGTAACCTCCCTCATTCCTTGGTCTCTAACGACAATAAACACACTTGAAAATAGATACAAAATAAGGTAAAAAGGTTGTCCGTTAGAATGGATTAAAATGTTTAGATACTTAAATAGCACATTTTTATAAGAAAAATGTCCGAAAATATTGCCTACTAGCATTAGCTAAAGTTAATGTTAGCCACAAAGTTTAAGAAAGTAAAACTCACCTTCATGTCTGCGAATGTATAAAGAGGCGAACATCTTTTTTCCAGCTTACTTGTTGGGGCTTCAGATCGATGTACATCATTAATTGTTACCTTGGCCAAGTCCTGAAAGCACCGAGTGCAAAATGCCATTTTCAATAGACCGGAAGTGACCGAGCTGCTTATCCCCGAACGAGGAAGCTGATGTGCAAGGAGCCCGTTGGGATATTATGCCCATTATGCGCACATTATGCGCATAATGGGCATAATATCCCAACTTCAGAAGATGTGCTTTTAACTTAACAGAGTTCTGTGGTTCCTCCTGTCAGTATGAGAGTCAGGGTGAGGAGGCGCCATGTTAGGAAGAGAAGTGGAAACTGCAGGATCTTCAGAACAAACAGGTCATGATGCTAGGCTACTGATTATTCGTCTGTCTGGACACAGGATTAATATAACCAGTTTAAAAGCTAATGTACCGAAGTTACGGCACAGGGGTGACGTTACACACCTGTGCCAAAATGGTGGAACTAGTCACTGTTTTTACAGTGACTAGTATAAACAGTGAAACTGTTTATACCTCCCCCCCATAGCTCCGCGCCTGAGTGGAACTGTTTATACACCTGCAAGAGAGGGGAGCAGCTGTCTGCTGTAAAGAATCAATGGGTGCACTAATCAGATTCGTTTTCCTAGAACAATCTAAAACACGACTTAATCAGTTAATAAATAGCTTTTCCTCCCATTTCATATGGTTTCTGAACTGTTCGTGCTTTGCTAGAGCAGGGGCGCAATATGTCGATCGCGTAAGGTTTTGAGTCGATCTCGACATTAGGTGACAAACTGAACGCCGCCAGGAGGCTGAGACCCGCACGTCCTCCTCTGACTCCTTATCAAAACGTTCGTAACTTTATTAAAGAACAGAAAAAAAAAATCAACCACCGCTGTGTTAAGGGAGCGCTTATTAATTATCGCAAAATAAATATCAAGCCTGAAAACCTGATATCGTAACGGACTGAATGTTTTTAACATAATCTCTGCTCGGCTCGAGGAGGTTGCAAACCGAGGTTGCCACGGCAACGTGTGTGCTTAAATGACAGAGAGAAAGTAAAAAGGTGCGAGTGGTTTTGAGTTGATCTCCTGTTCGGGTTGTTTTACCTTTGTTTATCTTTGCTATGGCGCTTTACAACGCTGTAATTTCTGAAAGTCCAATAAACGACAAACATGGATGAATTACCTCGTTCATCTGTGAGAATAGGTCACAACAAACGTCAAACATGGTAAATATGTTTCATTAATATTTAACAAACAAATTCTACCACGATAATTATGTGAAATTAAATTAATTGTCTAATATTTTAAAAAAAAATGTTTGGTCCTCTCTGGCATCTCGCTTTGAGCTAAGAGTCTGAGAGGCTTTTCCTCTATCAAACTTTTTTTTTTCCCCCTCTGGAACCTGTTGGAGGAAAAATATCCCAACTTCATGTGCTTTTAACCTAACAGAGTTCTGTGGTTCCTCCTGTCAGTATGAGAGTCAGGGTGAGGAGGCGCCATGTTAGGAAGAGAAGTGGAAACTGCAGGATCTTCAGAACAAACAGGTCATGATGCTAGGCTACTGATTATTCGTCTGTCTGGACACAGGATTAATATAACCAGTTTAAAAGCTAAAATTAATGGTTATATGCCAGACATGGAAAACTGGGATGCACTCCATGCCATGATGTTCAGAATTTAGGTCTCATGGCATCTGTGTCATGACTGCATCTGTGTCAACATTGCAGTCAGTGGGTTGAGGGAAATACAGCTTTATTTTGTAGCAATTCAAGAGCTACCCAGCTTTTATCGCTTTGCAAAAATTTAATCAGCACAGAAACTCAAAAGCACACAAAGAAGCATATATATATATATATATATATATATATATATATATATATATATATATATATATATATATATATATATATATGCTTCTTTGTGTGCTTTTGAGTTTATATATATATATATATATATATATATATATATATATATATATATATATATATATATATATATATATTCACAAGAGAGAATGAAGCCAGGAGGATTAACCGGCTCTTCTCCACCCAACCAGCTAAAGTGTACTCTCAATGGCAGGGTACTAACAACAGAGCAGACCCACCAAGGCTGGAGACTGAACAATACTGGAAAGGCATATGGGAAAGGGAGGCGTCCCACAACAGCAATGCACAGTGGCTAACCTCTCTACGAGAGGACCACAGCAACCTCCCTGAACAAGCCCCGGTAACCATCACTGTGGCAGATGTCCAAGAAAGAGTCTCGGGTATGAAAAACTGGACAGCACCAGGGCCTGGCATGATCCATGCCTACTGGCTAAAGAAACTCACTGCCCTCCATGAGCGACTGGCAGCTCAACTGAACCCGACACACCAACCTGTGCACCGCTTGGATTGATTACAAGAAAGCCTATGACTCAATGCCACATACCTGGATCATTGAATGCTTAGAGATGTACAACATCAATAGGACTATAAGAGCCTTCATTGCAAACTCGATGGGGCTGTGGAAAACCACCCTTGAAGCCAACTGCAAACCACTTGCACAAGTGTCCATCAAATGTGGCATATACCAAGGAGATGCTCTGTCCCCACTGCTGTTCTGCATAGGCCTGAACCCCCTTAGCCAAATCATCAACAAGACTGGCTACGGATACCGACTCAAGAATGGGGCCACAATCAGTCACCTCCTCTACATGGATGACATCAAGCTGTACGCTAAGAGTGAGCGAGACATCGACTCACTGATCCACACCACCAGGATCTACAGCACTGACATTGGGATGTCATTCGGACTAGAGAAGTGTGGCCGGATGGTTACAAAGAGAGGAAAGGTCGTCCGCACAGAAGGGGTCTCACTCCCAGAGGGAACGATAGCAGACATAGAGCACAGATACAAGTACCTGGGAATACCACAAGCAAATGGCAACCTCGATGAGGTCACAAGGAAAGGAGCCACAGCCAAATACCTCCAACGAATAAGGCAAGTCCTGAGAAGCCAGCTCAATGGCAAGAACAAGATCCGTGCAATAAACAGCTATGCCTTACCAGTAATCAGATACCCTGCCGGAATAATTAGCTGGCCAATGGAAGAGATAAAGGCCACGGACGTTAAGACTCGGAAGCTACTAACCATGCATGGAGGGTTCCACCCCAAATCCAGCACCCTGAGACTGTACACAAGCCGTAAGGAAGGAGGCAGAGGACTAGTGAGTGTGAGAGCCACTGTCCAGGATGAAACATCCAAGATCCATAAATACATCAAGGACAAAGCCTCAATGGACGATGTGCTCAACGAATGTCTCAGGCAATGGGGAACAGAGGACGAGGTGCTGGAGGAACCATCATGGGAAGACAAGCCCCTACATGGGATGTACCACCGACAAATAACTGAAGTGGCTGATATCAGGAAATCCTACCAATGGCTGGAGAAAGCTGGACTCAAGGACAGCACAGAGGCCCTCGTCCTGGCCGCCCAGGAACAGGCCCTAAACACCAGAGCAATAGAGGCTCAGATCTACCACACCAGACAAGACCCAAGGTGTAGGTTGTGCAAGGAGGCCTCTGAGACAGTCCAGCACATAACAGCAGGGTGCAAGATGCTGGCAGGGAAAGCATACATGGAACGACATAACCAAGTGGCGGGCATAGTGTACAGGAACATCTGTGCCGAATATGGACTGGAAGCCCTGAGGTCAAAATGGGGAACACCCCCAAAGGTGGTGGAGAATGACCGAGCTAAGATCCTGTGGGACTTCCAGATCCAAACAGACAAGATGGTAATGGCGAACCAACCGGACATTGTGGTGGTGGATAAAGAACAGAGGAAAGCCGTTGTGGTGGATGTAGCAATACCAAGTGACCACAACATCAGGAAAAAGGAGCATGAGAAACTGGAGAAATACCAGGGCCTCAGAGAGGAACTGGAGAAGGCCTGGAAGGTGAAGACCACAGTGGTGCCTGTGGTCATCGGGGCCCTCGGGGCAGTCACCCCCAAACTGGAGCAGTGGCTCAAACAGATCCCAGGAACAACATCAGACATCTCAGTCCAGAAATGTGCAGTTCTAGGCACAGCCAAGATACTGCGCAGAACCCTCAAGCTCCCAGGCCTCTGGTAGAGGACCCGAGCTCAGAGGATGAAAGAGACCACCCGCGGAGGGTGAGAAGGGAATTTTTTTTATTTTTTTATATATATATATATGGCTGAAACGATTCCTCGAATGATTCGAGTACCTCGATTACTAAAATTCCTCGAGGAAAATTTACCTGCCTCGAAGCTTCGTTAATTTATGTTTTATTAGTTAGCGCACGGTGTTCCGGCCGGGACTTCATTTGCGTTGCGCGGAGCTCTCACTTCCGCCTCTGAGTTGTTGACAAAAGCTAAGTCTCAGCGGCATAAAGTCCAATCTTCAAGATTGGCCCGTGGGGATTTTATTGATTGATGATAATGCCCGACTTTTTATCGTTTTTGGGGAACCAATAAGCATCCTTAAAATGACTGGGGGAATGCCTGGAGTACGGCAGCATTTCTCCTCCGGGGCTGCTGGTTGAAAGCGAACGGCGGGAAGAGCGCTGAGGTTAGCGGATAGACTGAACAGGGCGGGCGGCTGAGTAGCTGATGCTTACCGTTTAAATGTAGCTTTACCGACGAACCGCACAATAAATTTCATATCCCGGTCTGAAGAAACGGGTGGCGGAGCGCATCGTACATGGCTGGTAGATGAGTTTCTGAGTGTGACCAGTGAAGGTGTCGTAAATATCCCGTATTGCTTCCCCCCATGTTCGTCCCCCGGTCTAACGGTTCGTCAGTCCGCTGGTCTATTTCCTCCCCTCCACCCCATCTTACGTTCGTTCATTCGCCCTCTCCTCCCACTCCAGGCGACATTTCCCGTATTTTCAAACCCAAAGCATGACAGGTTAGGTGGCAAGGTGAGTTTAATTAATCTATTAAACTCACTGAAGATGAATACATAAACTAAAAGCTGGATTGCCTCTTTGTTATTAAATTCAATATAATTTCAGATTTTTCTATAACTTTTCTTCTGGTTAACAGAAAGTGAGCTATTATTGTTACAGGTTAGTTTTCTAAACTTCAAAAAAGCAACTGTTAGGGATGCTCAAATATGAAAAATTGGACTGATATTGATATCTGATAGTAACACCGGTATTAAGCCAGATTTACCAATATTTCATTTTATAATTTTTTTTTATCCGATTACTCGATTAATCGTAAGAATAATCGATAGATTACTTGATTACTCAAATATTCGTTTACAACAGCCCTAAATATATATATATATATATATATATATATATATATATATATATATACTTTTGTCATAGTACTCCCATGAATTTAAAACTACTTTCATCCTGTTTATACAGCAGTACAAGACGTTTTATTTTTTGTGTAGCTAAAGAGTACAACTACAACAAAACAAATGATTTTAAATGTACAGTAAAGGTATTTTTATTGTGTATTTTTTTTTAATCAATTTTAATGTGTATTTTTTGCCATCTTGGAAATATGGCAAAGTTGAGAAAGCTCTGTCGCAAAAAAGAGAAAAGAATAAAACCAGTTTTCAAAAGCATTGAAATAATTTTTGTTTCACTCTTCACTTCTAATCTACGTGTGATTAGAATTTTCTGTATAAGTCATGGCAAAACACATATCTGCAACAATGACTTAGGAAAGCAAAAATATAGCTGATAGCGAAAATTCAACCTGGAAGACTCCATCACCTCCGTTCGCCCATCGGACCTCAGCTCTGGACCTCACCCGGCGTGTCCAATCATCAATCAAGCTCTGCATAAAAGGATCCACACCGAAGCGTCAGCCGCTTCCCAGCTGCGTTCAACCCACCACCGCCCCTTCTCCACCCACATCCTTCGGCTCTCCAGGATGGCACCCTTTCCAGACCTCCACCACCAGTGTCGGGCCCTGGGGGAGAGCATCCCTACTCGGTTATCGGGATGTTCATCGAGTTCACATCAAATCTCAGCTCAGATCAGCTGCCGGGGCCGAGCTGTCATTGCTGTCATTAAATCTCTTAATTGTTCCTTTTTCTTCGTCTGAGTCTTTCCAGATTGAAATACCTTTATTGTACATTTAAAATAATTTGTTTTGTTTTACTTTTTAGCAGCACAAATGCCTAAACAGTGACTAATCCCACCGTTTTGGATGTCTATAGCACCAAAATATCAGAAATAATGCTCTTATATTTAATGATTAATTAAATATCAGCGCATTTAACTAATAATTCGCTAGATGCAAAACAGATTTTCACCCTTTTTTTTACCTTATTGAAACAGCTATTATAGCAAGGACATTTATTTTTTAAATATTTTTTTTAATTGGATTGATACATGTGTAATCTGGTTGTATTTCTCTTTTGTTATAGTTACACAAAATGTCTTTCTTTTGGGTATTTGTATTGTTTCATACCTGACTGAAACACCTCTGTCATTGTTTTAACCGTGCTACTTTAAGATCAGAAGCCTCTCTCTTTTTTCTTTAATTTCTTCTTCTGTGGTATTGTCTTTAAATTGTTTGCGCCCGTTAGACCCTCCCGTTTTGTCATGTTGTCCTGTGGGAGAGCTGTGTGCTGTTTATTTTTAATCTAAATACATTCAGTTTGTTTATAGATCTATTAAGTTAATTTTTGTTACGTACTTTTGTTTTGTGCAGGACTTGGAGCGGGCAGCCTTTAACACGGTTGTTTTGTGTTTGTTATTCTCGTCAGTTCTTGCCAAAATAAATCGAGAAATTACCCATTTTAAAGACGAACCATGTCACGGCCTGATCACTCAATAACCAGCACAACGCAGAAAAGATCCGGTTACACTTGGTTCATACAGTCCCCTCTAAAAGTGTTGGAACAGAAAGTCAAATTCCTTTGTTTTTGTTCTTCACTGAAGACATTTGGATTTAACATCAAAAGATGAGCATGAGACAAGAGTTCAAAATAGCATCTTTTATTTCCTGGTTCTTACAAATAAATGTGTCAAACAACTCCGGACATGCCACCCTTTGTTTGCACAAGTGAACAAAACTATTGGAACGCGATTGCAGATGCTTCTTGTCAACTAGATGTTCCCTTTAATGTTGATTGTTCAAACATTAAAGTAAAGAATCCAGTAATGATTGAATAGATTTGGACCCATTTTTTTTTTTTTTTTTTTGTTTCTCCAACAAGACAACTAACAGTGAGTGGATAGAAATGTGGCACAAGGTAGAATGAACAAAACATGACTTATATTTTGGGGCGGTTTTTTTTATAGCAACCCTAACAATAAACCAAACTATTTGGTGCCGCTCACAATGCAGACAATTCTCCTCATTGTTCACCATGTCAGCCTTGTGTCCCACTCTTCTGTTCCTTGAGAAGGGCAATCAAATGTTAAAGCATATATGTAGACCAAAAACACAGACATACAAATGTGAATAAGCAAGCCACAAAGAACTATTTAAATTAACAGAGTCATATTTGCTTTAAATGCAAACAAACATGGTTATTAACAGACACAATAACTGGAATAACTGTGTAGGTTTAAATGCATAAACCTAAATACTTTGCTTTGTTTTAAACATGCAGTCATAAAAAAATGCCACCCAAGTTTTCTTCAAGTTTATTCTTCACTTTAATATCCAGTATGACTGTTTTCCATGACTTCATGACTATATGTAGCCAACTATAAAATATAATATAAACCAGGCAGACATACCCTCACACTGCTCACCTTAACGGCGTCGCTGTCTGGACACCAGCGGTGCTGAATGTCCGTCTGTGGATGTCCGGTGATGGAAAGATGGTCTCCAAATGCAGTTCTCTGAATGTTGCAGTTCCCTTATGAAGTACAACGAAGTCTGCACCTCATCGTTGCATCACAGCCGGTAGCTTCGGAGGACAATCGAAAGCCAACTTCAGCAGCCGCTTCATCCAAACTATGAAAAACCTGACGGCGGACCGCTGCGTCCAACGAGAGCCGCTTATTGAAACACACGGTCTGTCTGAGCGTCCACACGAAAAATAACAAACCCAGGAGCTGTAATATTATTTTTTAATAAAGTTTCTAAGCTCCAGCTCACTGATAAACTGAATCTCTGTTGAAGCAAAATAAAGTGTGATGCTAACCAACCAATAGGCTGAAGCCTGACGACGCCGTTCCTCATTTGCACCCCGGTAGACAGATGTCAGTGTCTGCAGGGTCCCTCCAAGGCGGTGTCCTTTCCCCGCTTCTTTACATTTTGTATACAGACGATTGTTGCAGCCGGCATGATAATGAGTTAATATTAAAATTTGCTGATGATTCGGTGATAGTTAGCCTTCTACATGATGATGAACAGGACGAGGTAGTGGGACTCGCACCTGATTGTTAGTGTTTGTAGCAACTGTCAGTGAAATACACTGCTGTACTCTTCCCATTATGTATTGATTTGTATTTGATGACCTTTTTGGAATGTTTTATTTATTTATTTTTAAAACTTTGATACTTTGCTTTTTAGTTTTTATGCTTTCTGTAACATCAATTGCCCATTTGAGACACAAATAAATCTGAATCTTAATCTAATGAGGGATGGCAACAACACATATAAAAGGAAATTAAAAAGGAGAAGAGGCAATGGCACATGAACAAATGCTTGTATAAGGAAATGGAAAAAAATAAATACATTTCTTTATGAAAATTCGTGTCAGGAATTGGAAAAATAAAATATGTGCATTTCTGCTTTCATTTTTAATCAAATCGGTCTTGGTCCTCCATGGACAAAGAAAATAAAAAGTGCCCTAATTTGTTTCCAGAATTGATTACAGCTTTCTGATTTACCTCTGTTGGAAAGCTTTGTACTCCTTGGCTCGTCTCATCTTCATTTTCCCCAGCTCAGAGGTGTTGGAGGCATTGTGCAGAGACTGAGCTGGCAACTTCGGGAACAGCAGCTGGTCAAAGTGCAGGGTTGCTACTGGTTTCTTAGCCTCACAAACGCACCCATCACGATCCAGCAAGCTGAGTGGACAACCAAAGACACAAATAATTAGATTAAAATTCACAGATGAGCTAAAATGAATTCATAATCTGAGGAATACAAGACTTACTCTGATACACCTTTCCTGATTTGAAAGGGGACGCTGCTCAGCCGTGGGTCCAGTTCTGGCAGCCTCTCCTCCAGGTGCCTTCCCACTGTTGACCCGAGCCGTTGCCATACGTCCACTTTGTTGTACGCCCGAATGGACCATAAGTGAAGCAGAAACAGTACCAACACCACAGACACCAGGAAGGCGAGAAGCACTGTTTTTCTCTGTGACCACATACTGAGACCTGTTGCACAAACCTCTTGCTAACTTGGGTGTTTCCCTAAAAGGATCTTATTCTGAGAACCTAGGGACCTATATTAGCAGGTGTAAATTGCTCTGCCTGTTCCTGACAGACAGGATTTTCTTCATGAAGCGTAACAAATAAAACATGACGTTGTTGATATAGAATGGAATGTTACACTTCATTTTCAGCTGAAAAAGGCTCTGAAACACAGTTAACAGTTTGAGAGGTAGTTCACGCTAAAAGAAAAACAAAAACAACAAACACGAACTTGACTCTGGATATCATGAACTGATGAGAAAGTTTTATGGTTCAAAACATGAAACCCAGCCGTTCTTTAGCCCCTGCTAAAGAACGGCTTGATGCACAAGGGGCATCAACATACCCTTGATGCCCCTTGTGCCCTTTTTGAGATTTTTATTTTTATTTTTATTTTTTCAAAAAACAATTTTTAAATTTTTAATTTTTAAATTTTTTTTTATCTGTATGTCAGGAGGCCTGCTTGTGCCCGTCAGCAATAATGTTTAGCTAAATATAATAATTTAGCAAAATAAACTAGTCTGGCTGCCCTCAGTCTAATAATGACTCTCAGAGCCTCCATATGTTATTCAGACATTGGGTCCATGGTGAGCAGGAGCTGTGGATCTGTGCCTCTAACTATCAAATTATGGGCAAGAATACTTTTATTCACAAACCAAATACACTGGTTTGTGAATAAAAACGTAGGTCTGATGTTGACGTTAGAAAAACCGTTTCTATTTATATTTTCATAATTGTCCTTGCAAAACCGGGAAAAACCCCACTTCGCCCCTAAACACAGAAATGATTCGGCTGCAGAGAAAACTTCTGACTTTAACCTAATCAGGCTGCTAAATACCCGGTTCGCTACAGGCAGTCTGAGTCGGTCCCGTTTCTCATATCAGACATAAGACACGGTACTGCGACTGTCACCGCGAGTCGCGACGCACCGCAAAGCCCCGGTACCACCTGGTACCACCTGGTCTCTGTTCGCTCTGCTGCTCTGTAGCGTCACTACCAGGCGGGTTAAAGCCGCTGCTGACGGGATCAGGGCTGGAGGTGAGGTAAATAGAAGTTATTGCAGAACCTCAAGTGTTAAAGGAAAATTCGTCCCAGAGCATTTGGAGTTCACAAAATAAACATCAGAGAAAATACTGCAGCAATAATTAGAACCGCAGCATAAAGCCAAACATGCCACAATTTAAATGAATCAAAATCTCCCCACAGCATCGGCAGACAGGGGCTGCCGGGGATTACAGGCAGATTCAGAGATGCGCATCGCAGCGGCTGTTAATTCAGGGCCGGCCCAAGGTAATATGGGGCCTTAGACAGACCTCCCCCCCACCCCCCGAAACCCTTACTGCTAAGAACCCCAGCATCACTAACAGTGTTTAAATATAGATAAGGTGAAGTCTGTGAGAGGGAGACCAGGTTTATTGGCCGAGTTTAAAATCAATAACTGATTATTGGTTATTTGCTGTGATGTATTTGTGAACAAACCCAACTCAAACATAAAGATTACACCATATTGTAGCCATGGTAACACAACAATCAAACTATCAAGATGATTCTTTAAATTTTTACAAAGTAAACTTCCTAATAAAATCCTAAATGTACACATTTTTTTTCTCTGCTGAATGAATTAAATAAAATTTGATAACATTGTCATTCTCTATAAATGAATGCTACAGGTTTAGATCTGGTCTGTGTTACAATTCAACCATTTATAGGGGCAAATGTCTGGAGGGGCCCCTGAATGGCCGCTACCAGCAGCTGCTGAGTTTTCTTTGTCTTGATATCCGAGTCTTGCAATTCTAGATCTCAGAGGTGCTAACATAAAAAAATTACACAGTTACCCCTTTGAGCTTTTTTGATCTATGAGCAGTCTGCAGTAGCCAAGTTGTTGTAGAGGTTAAATTGATATTGTTAGGGCTTAATTATTAAAATGGCAGCAGATTTGCTTATGTCATAACTAGCCGGCGACCTTCTCTCCTCTGGTCTGTTTAACAGCGACAGTCTCAGATCAGCTCAGCCCTCCAGGACACTTCAGCAGCAGAAGCAGCAACTTTACACCTGATGGGGAAAATATACTACATTTGCTTTGCATTGTCCCCGTATGATGGCAATGATATAGTAGGATCCCATTAAATTCTTGATTAATATGGGTTGTTGCTTTGTTGTTGTACGGTGCTTTAAGATCTTGTTCAATGTGCCCTTTTTTTAACTTAGAGCCCCCACCCCTCCAAAGGTCTCTCCACGGCCCTGGTTATATCTGTACCCAAAGGCACGCAGGTGATAGGCGTAGTACTCCAACAAATACATGCCTGTGGCGTCTACATAATGAAAAGACACCGACACATCTGAGCAGCAGTTTGGACCCTACAACAAAAACAGAGAAAGTATGTAAGTTATCCACCATGTTGGAGTCACAACCCCTCAAACTTCCCATGTTTTTGTCACGTGTGACAGACCAACACAAGCTGTACATGACTGGAAAGTAGGGCTGCACCGATTGCAGTTTTCTGGCGATCGCCGATTACTGATCTTTTAAAAAGCCTAAACACGCCTCGGTCTGGAGAAGCAGACACATTGCCATGGCAATTTCTGATAGGAAAGCAGTTCAAAAGTTGCCACAGCAAAAAGACAAATGAATAAAGTGCACATAAGCTGAAAAACATCCAGCGTATTTGCTTTGTGGTTGTGATTATAAATGTATGTGGTTCTTCAAGACAAGATTGTGAAAACTTTAGGTTACTTTCGTAACCCCGGTTCTCTGAGTAGCATGATTACTCATGCTACATTGTGTCTCACAATGGGAACGCTCCTGGCGTAACCTCATCAGAAGCTCCTATTACATTACGCCAGCCAGGATTGGCTGGAGATAAGCCTGTAAGCGTCAGAGAGGGCAGGGACCCTCTCCCTATAAATAGGGCTGACGCTGAGCAGACATCTTATAAAAAAAAACAAAAAACCTTCACCTCTTCCTTGCAACATCAGAACAAGGAGGGTGACTTGGTGAGACACTCAATCATGCTACTCAGAGAACCGGGGTTACGAAAGTAACCTAAAGTTCTCTTTCATAGCATTCATTTCGTGTCTCACATTGGGAACGAGAATATACCGACTCCTGTATTGCTCAGCAGAAAACCACACCTTGTGTGCCAGCTGTTCACTTAATCATTATAGTTTACCAGCCGCAAATAGTCTTAGTGATTGGTGCTTACACTGAGAACTGAATGAGCCAGCAATGATGTTGTGACATCAAGCTTGTAAAACCGATCAAACGTGTGAGAGGAAGCCCAACTTGCTGTGGCACAAATTTCTTGCAGAGATACTCCTCTCAGCAAGGCTTAAGCCCCTAGTAGAATGGGCACACAGTCCCTCAGGAGGCGTTAAAGCCCTTGAGGAATAGGCTAAGGAAATTGCTGCGGTGATCCAATGGGCAATCCGTTGCTTGGACACCGGTTTTCCATAATGGTTTTTGGCTCAAGAGACAAACAACTGGTCACTTTCCTGACCTGTTTTGTTTTCTCTAAATAGATATCCAAAGCACGTACAGGGCAAAGGTTGTGCAGTTTCTCCTGCTACAGTGAAGAAAACGGAGGAGGATAACAAAGACAAAGATGCTGATAAGTTGATGTGAAGCTTGATGGGGCTAAATACACAGCAAAACTAGTCAAACACGTTCAAACTGAAAACCACCGACAACTGGGAGAGACGCTCACCTTCCAGCAGCACGACAAAAAACAAAGTGGCAGATTTATGGAGAGAAAATAGTCTCAAAATACCTGATTTTCTCTCCATACAGAGGGACTAGGGAATCGTTTAGTTGTATATTTATTATGATGCTTGAGCTGCTTTCTAAAAGAATAACTGGCAGAAATGCTGTTTAGATCTACAAAGTGGGAAAAACATTGAAATTTACAGCAAAAAGATTATTGTATAAAGTAGACAGGAGGGGGGATGAATGCAGGTTATACTTTTTATTCGTGATAAAATAAAGAAAGATTTTATTCTACTTCACAACTGTGTTGGGTTATCACATAAAATTCTAATAAAACTCATGAAAGTTTGTGATTGTAACGTGATAAAATATGAAGCAGTGTGTGCAAACACTCGTACAACAGGACAGAATAAAAGCCTGTCAATGTTAGGCTTGTCACAATAAATTTTGCTGGAAAACTGACTGTCCCATTGCAACTATAATGGAGTCTTGACTGAAGTTCAGGCTGGAAGACTCTTTTGGCGCACCTGGCCCTGCAATCAGTGCCTTCCTCTCCGCAACCCGGACCTATCAACGCAGGTCCAAGCCTCACTCCAGCCAATCATCGTCCAGGCTCTGGTTCAAAAGGACCTTCACTCCCAGCCTCCTCCGCTTACCAGCCCCGATCAACCCACCGCCACCCCACCTCCACCTTCAGCTCCCGGCTCTCAGGCCTCATCATCCTCTGACTGCCGCCACCAGCACAGGCCCCAGGGGGTTTACATTCCCTCGCTGCATCAGGAATGTTCATCGAGCTTATCGAAGTCCAGCTCGACGTCCCCGGCCGGGGCCTGATCGCCAAAGAACTTTGTGTTTATTTTCACGTTATTTTTGTCATTAAACCCTTTTAACTGCTTCCCTCTCTCCGTCTGAGTCTCTCCAGATTGAAATATTGTTTTCTTGAACCATTTCCAAGTAATAAAATAGCAAACATGCTGTAATGCAAGTTCTTCCTCTCAAAGACCAATAAACTTTAACTTTATGTTTGAGGGACCAAACCCCTTATAATAGACATGAGGAACACAAGAACAGTCAGCATACTCAGACAAATACGTTAAAGAAAACATTTTGTGTGAATATACAACTATTAATATAGACCCAGTTACATTCACCCCCCTAGAATTACACACAATTATAAAACCATAAGGAAAACAAAACAAAAAAAAAAAAAAAACGTACAACACAGGCCAAAAATTAACACAACCAACAGGCAAAGTTGGTAGAAGGACCATCTGGTAAAAGATTAAGGTGTAACAGAAACCTGTCAGACAGGATGCGGTGGCCTGTACACCACACCGCTTTGGCCAATACAATTCTCAGAAATAAAAGTGTGTACATGCCGTCCACATACGCAACAAAGCACTTTCCCAGAAGCATAAAAATCAGGCAACCAAGAACAAAGTACTGAGGGAAAAAAAGAAACTTACAAAATGTTACACAAATGTAATAGGAGATTTTACTTTCTGACTCACAAAAACAGACTCAATGTGATTCAATCAATCTACGCACTCGCTTAGTAATTCTGCCAAAATGCTTGGTGACCCTGTGACCTCATCCCCTTTTCTGAAGGTCATTCGAGTCCCTTTGACTTTGTGACTCAATGGAAAGGATTGAAGGCGCACCAGCACCAGCGCACCCGAATTCAAAGTTTTTTTTAATTTGAAAATGTCAAATCCAACATTTTCCTTTAATTCTTCATTGTTCATGTTTTATTCCAAAACAGCATTAAAGTGACGGTCTTTACCACGTAAATTTTTCTCATGAAAGTTTTACTAATAATGCCTCTTATGTACACACATGTACAGCAGAAATAAAGTGATTTTTTAATCATTACTATTGCCTTGACAGTCTTTAGTGTCATTAATACCAACAAATTAATATTTGTTGTCTACAAATATTCTGATGACGTACTGGGGAAATTTTCTGAATATTCAATGTCAGCTGAGAAACCACTGAAAATCAAGTTACATTCGCCTCCGTTTCTCTCCCTCAACCCAAAGCTCACAGACGACTCATCAAGGTTTCTCCATCAAACCTTGATGGAAAAACTGACAAAAACCAAAAACGTGTCTGTTAAGTCAAAGACAAAATCTGGCTTGTCAGAACTTAAGTCTGAAGATTTTCTCAGGCGATGCCTACATGTTGACAGTCAATGTTGAGGGTGAAGTTCTTGCAAAATAATGGAAATGTACAGCCTTGTTAACAATGCCACGTTGCTAAACTGGTTTGTAGAGAAGCTCTGAAAGCCCTTGTAATGGATTCTGGATTATCTTCTCTCTTATCTGCTGACAGCTTCATTCAGCTACTCACATAATCATAATCACGTCAGACTGGTGACAGTCATGCATAAACAAAACAAACCTGAGGGAGGATGTAGAACAAAGAGAAGAGTTAAAGCTAAACTCACGCTACATTGCCTCACTTGGTTGCATCCATAAGGTGAACTAAGTGACGCCCAGTGTGGGATGGTGAATGTAACTCTGTATCTGTTCCATTTTTGTGACTTGCATCACTTGTAGCATCATTTTTCGGTATTAAAGCCTATTTTTATACTTAACCAAATCTCATTGTTTCTCAAGATAATAACACTGAGGGGTTTTGGTCAGTCCCCAAACTGGTAAATGGACCTGGCTGGTACAGAGGCAAAAAGGAATGAACTTCAACACCATTTTCTCAAAGGAATTGACTGGGATGTTTCATTCAAAGGGCCAAATCTTATGTGAGTGTCTCTGAGTGTGTCTGACACCCTGGATGAGAAAACCAAGAGAGAAAATGCGTTGAATGACATGCAAAACCTGTTGATCAATGTGTTCAAGGTTCTTTCTTTTATCATCTCAGTAAATATATCTCAGCTATTTAAATAAATGCATAAATAAATAAGCTGAAAAAGAATAGAGTGCTTCTCCAGGTCGGGGAGGACGTCCTGCCCCAAGTGGAGGAGTTCAAGTATCTCAGGTGTTGTTCACCAATCAGAGAAAAATGGAGGAGGAGATCGACAGGCAGACCGGTGCAGCGTCTGCCGTGAAGCGGGCACTGCACCGGTCTGTGGAGGTGAAGAGAGAGCGGAGTCAAAAAACGAAGCTCTTGATTTACCGGTCGATCTACGTTCCCACCCTCATCTATGGTCATGACCGAAAGAACGAGATCACGGATACAAGTAGCCGAAATTAGTTTTCCCTGTAGGATGTCTGGGCTCTTCCTTAGAGAGAGGGTGAGAAGGTCAGATATCCGGGAGGGACTCGGAGTAGAGCCGCTGCTCCTTCACGTCGAGAGGAGCCAGTTGAAGTGGCTCGGGCATCTGGTAAGGATGCCTCCTGGACGCCTCTCTGGTGAGGTGCTCCAGGCACATCCCACTGGGAGGAGGCTCAGGGGAAGACCCAGGACCCGCTGGAGGGACGATGTCTCTCTGATGGCCTGGGAACGCCTGGGGATTCCCCCTGGATGAGCTGGAAGAAGTGGCTGGGAGAGGGAAGTCTGGGCCTCCTTACTTAGGCTGCTGCCCGACTCCTGAAAAAAGGAAGATGGATGGATGGATGGATGGATGGATGGATGCACACACATACAAACATGCATGATACACATAACAGAATACAGACAGTAATATCAGTTCGCTAGTTTTGTTACGGTCTCTTAAACCATAACAAATAAAGGGGAAGCAACGCATGGGATAACTTAAGAGGGATTTATTTAACAAAAATCATAACTGGTGGGGAAGAAAAGGGAGAAACGGGGAAGAGTGGCAGGGAGACAGAAAGAATGAGCTGCTTAGTCAGAGAAAGTGGTGAATCTTAAGCTGGATCTGAGGTCATCTGGAGACACTGGCCAGCTGCGTCCACTTCCAATCAGCACCAATTAAGGAGTCCAAAACATGGATGTTAGAGACCCAGAGGAAAAGGCCTTGGGCCGTAACAGTTTCAAGACAAAGCCCCTTCATTAGCTCCCCACCCCCCACACACGCACACATATAATTCCCCCTACACACATAATGGATGTAGACATTGTTCCATTGCTGTTGAAAAAATGTCATTCTGTTTTAAAATTGTTCTGCAAATTGTCTCAAATGTTCCACAAATTGTTGTAAAAATGCTTTAAAAAAGTCCATCCATCCATCCATTTTCTGTACACCTTGTCCCTTGTGGGGTTGGGAGGGTTGCTGGTGCCCATCTCCAGCTAACGTTCAGGGCGAGAGGCCAGGTTCACCCTGGACAGGTCGCCAGTCTGTAGCATGCTTAAAAAAGTGAAAATTGAAAATATTTCAAACATGAAATTGTTATTGTGTGGAATAAAGCATACCAGAAAGTATTATACAAAACATTATTTTGAGTCAAAATGACAAAAGTAGCATAAAAACACATTTATTCTAACACAGGTCAAAGAAGACCCTCTCACGGAAAACTGCATAGACTTATAGCTATGAATTTTTACGCATCAGAGGGTTAAGGAACCAGATACTCTATTGTGATTTTTTTGGATGTTTGTGAACATTTAATCTAGTGGTGTTGCACCGCCCTCTAGTGGAGAGAAACAGATTGTGTTTATTTTACACCTCATCTTCCAGTGCTAAATGTTATGTCCAGTTGAGATGATTAACGCGGTAAATAAATAGTTTATTCATACTTTAGTGTGACTTTAAGAACCAGTCCTGCTGCTTCTGCTTAGATGTTTTTATGTGTCACATTAATCTTCACTCATGGCTGTTTTTTGTCTACAGCTTTTAAAAACAACCAGTGGCTCTTCCCTCAGAAATGACTTCCTTTCTGCTCAGAGAGCCTGTTTGTCGTCTCCGCTGTTCGTAGCATCCAGTCCCTGAGGCTCTTTGCTCATTTACACTGTTTTAGTGTCAGACCAACAGTCAATAACTCACACTGCCTCTGTATGATTCTGCAAGGATGTAAACCCAAAGTGCTTTTTTAAAAAATGCATATTGTTTAAAAAATCCTATTAAACAAAGCATAATTGTTTTTTTTTGTTTTTTTTAACAATGGAATAATTGTGCATCACTACCCTCTCAGGACCTGTAACATATTGCCGTTGTTAGAATTTATCTATGTATTTTCTTTAATTTCTAAGTTTAATGTTGGAACAAAAACAATTACTGCAACAAATTTGTGCTTCAGTTTCGTTCTACATCCCTGGAGCCAGTTTGATGCTGGGAAATGGAGGCGATTCCCGGCTGTGTTCCTGCTGAGCTTTTCCACGCATGTCCCACTGGAAGGAGCGCCCAGAGCAAAGCCACGATGCTTAAGGAACCCCTGAGGAGGAAACGGACGCTGTACCTGCTGAGATGGATGTCATGATTTCCTTTGTGGATCTATTGGTGCCATTTTTAGTATCATAACGGCTTTAGTTTAAATCATCCGAGATTTGAACAAATATGCGCAGCACAAACAGGACTTGAGTAAATATCTCAAGTTTATTTACTTGAAATATTTACTGTTTGATTTGTTTAATTTCATTGATTGAATTACGTATTTTTGCTTCCATCAAACAATCAACCAACACCAAATGATAAACAACTGAGGTTCTACAAATAGACACCATAACGATACTTAACTATTTTTCTGTTATATTTTTTGTTTGTTTTTTTCTGGAAAAATTGGATTTAACTTCCTCAAATAACACTAAAAGTAGCAGTCTTTTTTTATTTAGCTCTGCCTAAATAAAAATGGCATTAGGCTGAAAACTATGTGCAAAAATTAACATTCCATATATGAAAATGTTTCTAAATCTTGTAGAAAAAGCTCTTTAAAAAATCAAAATAAAACGGGTGATTTGTAAAATTTAAAACAGATATTCTGTAATAAATACTTTTTTTTTTTAAATGATAATTTAAAAATATGTGTGGCTCTTAAACCAGTTTTATTTCGCTGGACTAATTGCAGAAATGGCTCTTTGGATTGTAAAGGTTGCAGATTCTTGACAAACCAAGCTGGATGATAATCCAAGTTTATCTTGACACCACACAGGATATAAAAAAATCTCCAAACCTCCATGTGATAAATCTGGAGCACACAGTCACATAATCTCCCTAACCACCATTTATTTTAAGGCTCGTGTGGAAATCCTTAGCCGGCGTACAAATACAGTATATACTTACTGTATTTCACACCTTAAAATCAGTCAAAAACATATAAAACACATTTTTTTCTCTTGACATTTAATATCATTTGAAATAAAAATGGTTCATAATGCTGTGAAAGAAAACTTTCCATTTCGGTAGTTGTGTGTTTTTTTTTTTTGTTTTTTTTTTTAGAGGGATGGGTGGGAAATAAAACAATACATTTGTGTCAAGACAATAAATGTAGCTTTGCAAAAGATCAAATCTGTGGGCAAATTATGCTACAAGCTCTAAAATGAGACAAAACAGGACTGTGCAGAAGTCTTAGCTAACAGTATTGTTAGTGTTAAAATCTTTGTGTCATCAGAAATAACACGCGTGGCAACAAGAAACAAAGACAGAAAAATATCCTGAATAGTTAAAAATATTCAAAAATTTGTTAAAATAAAACGTTTTTACAAATGGCATATTCTATGCATCAAGAAATCAGTGCAATGATTCAAGAGAGCCACCTAGAGGCCATGATGGAAATTACGGCATCATCACTTCAACCACACCAGGGTTATGATATCTGTTTAAATTGTTTTTAGTTATATTACAGCTTTATTTTGTTGTGAGTTTTTGTTTGTCTGCTTCAGTAAATTTTAGTGAATTCTTATGGTATGTCGCTTAGTTTATAAACAACAATTAAATGTTGCTTAGTGTCTGTTTAGCTTCTACTAATTACAGGAGTAGTGTTTGTTTTTCATACTTTGGTTCATTTTTAGGTGCAGAATTCAAAGAGGTCAAATTATTGATTATGTATAATGAATACTCAACAGAAAATGCCATTTTCAAAAAAAAAAATATTCAATGTCTTCCAACTTTTGCTGTCGCTAATCTGTGGACTAAGTGCCGCCATGGAGGAGTATGGAGTGCCGTAATTTGCTGACATCTGATGTGAATTGCTTGTGTGAAGGGTAAAAAAAAAATCAATTTCACATCAGTTAGAATGGCTAATTAATAAAATTAAATTAAAATTCATGAATTAGTCAGTTTAGTTCCTGTTACTTATTATTTTAGTAAACAAAAAATGTTTTCTCAATTTCAGTTTTTGTTATTTTGTTAATTTTAGCTAAGTATAATAACTTTGCACCACACACTCTTTGACTTTTGGTAGAAACATTATTCCTGTTTCTGTCGCTCGGCTTTCTTCTGACTCTGACTAGTCCCACTATGCTTCAAGAACTCAATTAGTTATTCTATCTGCTTGTTTTTGAATTAGTCTTTGACTTTATTGAGTGATCTTAACATGCACTTTGGTTCATCCATGTTTCCTTTTGGGCAGCATGTCAAGATGCATTTTTCCTTTCATTCCCTGGGGTGCAAGCACACAAAATGGAAAGCTCCAGACGGTTTCAGACAAACAACCGAAGCTGCTCTCCGATCTGACCACAGCAGCCATCGCTCCAGGTTAAGAAGTTTCTCTCCCTCAGTCGGGACTTTGAGGGAGGACTGTAGGTACAGAGGTAGAAAAAAGGTGACAAAAAATAACGGAAACACTCCAAAGTCTGCAGCCAGACCTTTGAATCTGAATGTTCTTCATGTGGCACTGGAAAATTCAGGATTGTCTCCTACTGGGAAGTGTCTCACACCAATAAGGAGTTCTCGTTCTCACTCCATCGGTGTCATGATTGGTTTCCCGAGCAACAAAACACATATCTCACAGGAAAACAATGTGAAAAAGAAGGTGAGACCAGACTCCTGTGGTCTTTCCAAAAATAAATCCCGTCAACCCTCTCTTGAGGTTTTTACAGAACTGCCTCAAAGGCAGGTGACAGCCGGACAAGCCAGGCTGCCACAAGTTTTATCTGTCAGTGCAGGGTGGAGAAAAATGTCTTTGGAGATTCAGGAAGAACAGACAAACCTTCAGAGAGACCAGGAGAGATGTGAATGCTAATTACGAGTCAAACACTGAAACCGGTTTTTGAAGTACAGGAGGCCGTTTTTTGTACGTGTGGCGTCAGAGGAAGCCGGAGGGTAGCGAAACTTGGCGTATGTCTTGTCGCTTTCTGACTGTGTGACCCATGGTAGTTTGATTTTGGTTGCGTGATTGATGATGACGTCATCACAGGAGCCAACGTGGAGAGATCCAAGGCCGTCGATGAAAAACTCTAAAAAAGAAGAAAAGAGAACTCAGAACATCAAATCATTCATCATTTTGGTTTGTCTTTTCAATAATATCACATATTCCTATATGTGATAGTAAGCAGATTTGCTTAACTACATATTATTATGCTACAAAATTAAAGTGTCCAATCTTCTCTTGTACTTTCCTTAATCTGTAAATCCTAAATGTAGCAGCAACAATCCAGCCAAAGTTGCAGTACCGTAATTCCGCCACACGTAGCGCTATCTGAAAAATTCCAACTGTTCCTCAAAGGGGAGACGTTGCACTTTTAATCCAATCTCGGGTTATTACGGTAATTTCACCCTCGCCGTAGCAGCGAGTGAAATTCATTTGAGGGACAATCTTTTAATAGACGGTAAATTTCGAAAATAACTTGCTAGATATTGAAAGTTCCAGTTGTTAAGGATAAATGGGCAAATATATTTACTCACAGGAAATTGAAAGAACTGCGTACAATTAAAATAAGCAAAAACATCCAAGCGGGGATTCAAAACTTAGGTCTTATAGGGCTAAATATCCAGGCAGACTTTTTAAATTTTGGACGTAAAGGGTTAAATGCTACAGTTTTGTTTTGTAATTTATGCCACTTCCTGAAGTATTTTCATCTCTTTGTACTGATTGGTTCTTCTCTATCCTAGGAATACTGTGGTTGCATGAAAACAATCAGTATGTGACGCTGGGTTCGTTTACACTTTCAATCTTTAAAGTAGTCGTGTGCATGTTATTAACATACTTTGTTAAAGACACATGAAATTTTGCGCAATTTTTTCCCTCTAAGTGTTTCATACATGATGTGCTGAAGCGTCACAGTGGAAGCAAGCACAGATATTTCAGATCTTATGTCAGATTTTTTTTTCATATACCGTATTTTCCGGACTATAAGCCGCTACTTTTTTCCTAAGCTTAGAGCCATGTGGCTTATAGCCCGGTGCAGTTTATATGTGGATTTTTCTTCAACCACCAGGGGGCTCTTTAGCAGGAAGTGAATCATTGGAAGTCAAAATTGGAAATAAAAGAAGAAAGCGCCCATTAAAACAGAATTAGGTTTTAATAGGGAATTGAAATTTGAGAATGTTGTTGATCAGTTAAATAACATTGAGGGGAAAAAGAAGATTTTTCGTTTTCATTATGAGAATTTGAGGTATACATATTAGGACCCAATAGATGGCAGTAGTGCAACAATAATGGATGCAAGCTGCCGTTGAAATCTAAGGAAGAATCAATCAATCAATCAATCAAATTTTATTTGTATAGCACATTTCAGCAGCAAGGCATTTCAAAGTGCTTTACATAATTAAAATGCAAACAGCATGTGACATAGAATAAACAGTGAGAAAAAGAGATTTTGAAAAAGATTAAAAAAAAGATAAAAACATTAAAACCTGCA
Source organism: Poecilia mexicana (assembly GCF_051168715.1). Taxonomy (NCBI): domain Eukaryota; kingdom Metazoa; phylum Chordata; class Actinopteri; order Cyprinodontiformes; family Poeciliidae; genus Poecilia; species Poecilia mexicana. Next base: position 13,721,535 of record NW_028263374.1, on the reverse strand, counting down.
CCCCTTTTAGGACTTCAGCTAAACGTCATTTAACTAGGACTCAAACCCTCAGGGACTTTAGTCAAAAACACCGTTTGACAAGGACTCCAACCTCTAGGTTTTTAGTTGAAACGCCGTCAACTGGGACTCTAAACCCTGAAGAAGTTTAGTTAAACGTCGTTTAACTGGGACATTTTCCGGGGGGCTTTACATCATTAAAACGTAGACAGTGAGAAAGAGAAATAAAAAGAAATTAATAATAGATAAAAACATTAAAAACATTTAAAACATCGAAGACATCAAAACCCACACTCTAATCCTAATTTAGCCATAAGCAACTCTAAACAGGTGGGTTTAGAGAAGAAGAAGAATAACAAACAGAAGAAGAAGGAGAAGAAGAACAAAAAGAACAAAAAGGAGTAGAAGAAGAAGAAGAAGAAGAAGAAGAAGGCGCCCATTTTCATTTAACACATGCTAGTAGCAGACACGAAGGATCAGCACTTTTACTGTTACCGTTCGGAAACTACTGTAATCAGTTCAGTTAAATCTAAACTTTGCAACTTTTTTCTTTTTCAACCATAATAAATATGATATTCAATTGACCTGTTATTACTCAAATTTTGGGTGTCCGCCCCCCTCTGCTGCTGCTGCATCGTTGTGGAAAACCTGGAGCGGCAGAGATATCTGAGGCTTATAGTCCGGAAAATACGGTATTTATTTCATAAATAGTGTTATTTCCTGGATTTTTTTCTGTGAAGAACCCAGAGAGGCTTATTTTATTGTGCTTTCTGAAAAACAAGAATTTTTTACATTTAGGCACTCCTGCAATCGTCACACTTTTCTGTTACAAACTGACTCTGGCCCCCCACCAGAGAAGGGAAAAGTTATGTGGCCCTCACAGGAAAATGTTGGGGACCCCTGCTCTACACTGTAAATTATTGTTTCTTTAGATAAATATATGCACTCACATTAGTTTCACTAAGTTTATGAGCAAAACTGCATAAAAAGTGTAGGTGTGAACACCTACATCTCCCTGGAGTGTGATACTCATGCCCTGCGGAGAGGATGTGAAAGTTAAATTTGAATTGTCAAAGTTTAAAATAACTACTGTTTCATCTGCAGCTGTTGCCTCACAGCTTTTCTAAAAATATCACAGTGAACACTATGTTTCTTTGTTCTCTTATGTGTACAGAGAGAACATTAGGTGAACCCTATTTTTAGTCAGCATCGTGTCTTCAACTGTTGTTTAAATGATCCAGAAATTAATAAAACACACATCTTTTGCTGTTTTGATAATAAATTTGATCTCAGTGCTTTTACTGTACTCACCCAGGTGAGCTACCCTGGCGAGGCGGGGGTCAAAGCCGACCTGCTGGACTTTATCCGTGCGAGCCAAGAAGAAATTAATGACCCCATCCGTCACAACGCAGTTAGGAAATCCCTCAATTACGTGATGAAATCCTCTTCTCATGTGCAAACAGTCTCCATCCTCCTCTCCTGGCTCGATGGAGATGGTTTGTCGGTAAGTAGCTGTGTACCCTGTAGCTTCTCGCACTGCACCCCCAACCTACAAAGACAAGAATGGAAAACATGGAGTCAAATCTCTGAGATAAAACTTTATAGACTCATGTTGAGCAACGATTCATCTTCCAGGGCACCAACCAGATCCAGAGTGGTCCTCTCTAAAACGTCTACAAGCTTCTCCAGCTTGGTATCGGCTGTGAAGAAGAAGTCATCGTCCACCCAAAGCACATATTTGGTCGTGACCTGGGAAACAGCCAGGTTTCGTCCAGCAAACCAACCCTATGACACAAGAGGCTTGAGCTTTAGAGACTCAGAGAGAATTAGCTGCAACAGCAGAGAAAGACCAGCCTGCTTACCTTCCCAAAAGGCATGATGTACTGCTCGATGTAAGGCCCAGAAATGGTTTTTGGGTTCTCGCTATCATCAGCAATTACTATCATGACTGTGGGATAGTATTTTCTGACGCTGTCAATAAGGTTTTGAAGCTTTTCATAACGCAGGAAAGTCTTTGTCGCAATGGTAACAAGCGCACTGACGTTGTACTCTGCAGAGGACAGACAGATTTCATGTTAAACACTCTTCCTGCAGAAACCACTGGTTTGGTTGTGACAGATAAAAGATGATGCTTCTGTACCTTCCTTAGGTCCAGTGTCGTAAAGTTTTGGAGTTACTCCATGACGGATCTTGATGGTGAAGGCAGCTTGATGACCTTCTGTCTTAAACTCCACTAAGGGACACAACAAAAATGTGATTCGTTTCCTCTCTACAGACAGATCTATTTTGGAAAATAACGACATCTCTAAATGCAGTGCTAATTAAAGAGTTCACATCCACTCACTATTGGCAGGTACATTTTCCTTTGTGCTTTTAGAGATGCATTTGAACAGTATCAAATATTCAAAAAATATAAAGGATCAAACATAAATCATCTTAGCTTCATTGTGTTCAAACTGAAAGAGGATGTTTATACAAATATAAAAATGGTGAAAACTGTATTTAATTTGATAATGTTGTTTTATCAATCCCCCCCGTTCTAAATCTGAAGAGGTCTTACCTGTGTCTGCAGTGTTGGGATGAAACATGGTGTTTGTGTAGGTGACAAACTGCAGCTGTCGGTTCAAGTTCGGCAGCAAACTGCTGGTCAGACTCATATGCATCCCTCCATCACCTTTTATTTTCACTTCCTCCACTTCTGCTGCTACGTTTAGTGTTCCTAGTGTGGCAGTGATGTTTATCTGCAGCAGGATGGAAAACAAAATAGAAAAAGTGACAGAAATCCACAAATCTGGACGGCAGAAAATAAAACAGGACACTCACTGTGTAATGGTCTCTGGAAAGGTCGTGTAAGGCCAAGCCTGAAACAATAAGGACCGTTAGTTATTTTAGGCTGACTTGCAGGAGTTTGCAGTTTTTCAAAACAGCGACACATGCTGCTTTGGGAAATTTCTCAGTCAGTTGTAAAGATTACTTCACTCACAAACTATGCAGAAAAAAAACTTTTGAATGCAAGAATCCTGTTTGAGAAAAAGAAGTGTTATGATCCCTTCAGTTCTTTCTTGTTATTGTTTTTCTTCTTTAATGAACAAACATACTCACCAAATCCAGTTTGTGTCTGTGATTTGGTTTAAACTCTACCTCACCAAATGTGACAAAGGGGAGACAGGATGGAGACCTGATCTTAGCTAACACAGATAAGTTACACAGTCCTGATCTAAGACTCATTTAGCTCCGTTGTTATCAACTGAGACAGTACAGACATCTGGTTTTACACTGTCCTGCTTTCTCACAGAACATGCAACATATTAGCATTTAACAATATTTTAAAGAATACATGAAATTTAAGTTGTTTTTTATGAGACAGTAATAATCATATTGAAACAAATGGGTGGAAAGTTACAATAATCTCTCACCTTGAGTTTTATGGATTAAAACAATAACTTATTTATTCATACCTTTGTCCCATTGATACAGACTTCTTGTAGTTTTTAAAAGTGTCTTTTTTGGTTACACTTTATTTGACGGGGTGTGCACAAGACTGACATGACACTGTCATAAACATGACATAACATCTGTCATGAATTTAACCAAAGAGAAAGAAGCAGATTAAATATTCCCCAAGAAAATTATTTAAGTCATTCTTGTGTTACAATTTTATCCAGGTGAAGGTGGATGTGAGGGGACAGGTAAGTGGACATCCACCAGCTGAGTTACGTTTTAGACAACTAAAAACTGGTCTTAAATCTATTTATTTATTAATAAGCTTCTTGCAAACATCCACAAGCCACAGTGTCTGGTTGGAAATCATTTTGAATGCTCATTAAGAGCAAAGATACACTCATATGCCTAAAACTGTACATTAAATGATGCAATCTGAATAAGTTAGTTAATATTAACTTAATATTAATGAGTCTGTTAGCATAGCATTTGACGCTGTAGTGTAATAATACTTAACATCATAACCGTTGCTGCTTGTTTCACTTTACTTGAGATAAGAGTTGATATTAATGATACTGTAATGACACTTAATGACATCTTCATAACTGTTGCTACTTGTTCAACTTTACTTGAGGTAAGAAGAATTATTAATGACTTTATTAAATTGACAGTGTAACAAAACTTCACGACATCTTTATTATTGGTCCTACTCGCTCCACTTTATTTCAGGAAGGGGGAAATATTAATGACTGTGTTATTAAAGCTTTTGACACTTGATGACATCTGTAACTAGTCTAATGTTTAAGGGAAAATATTAATCACACAATTATAATGACCTCATAACTGTAATTTAATACTAACAACAAATAACATTGTAATGTAATAATACACAAAGATGCATGACATTTTACATTTTGATAATTAACTATTATGACATTTATGACAGATGGTGATTCTTTTTTAATGTCAAGTTGTCATAACAAAACCTTTGTCTTGGTTAATGTCAAGTTGTCAAAGACATTTTGAATAAAAGTGTATTAAAAGTGTCATGTTTTACCGAATGACACTTTATGACAACAGTCATAAATATTCATAAAGACTCGTTCATGTTCATGACAGGCGTTATGTCATGTTTATGACAGTGTCATGTCAGTCTTACGCACACCCTGTCAAATAAAGAGTTACATCTTTTTTCAATAACTATCCCGAATTTCTTGAGATCTTACACGCCTTAGTTCTTCTACTTGATTTGCTTTCACTTTAAGTCTTGATAGATACAACATTCTTGAGTTGATCACATGTTCAGTTTTTCACTAAAAGTTTTTTGGGGGGGATTTGGCTAAAAGAGAGAGAATCGTGGTCAATAAAGTTTATCTGATTCCAATCTTTCTAGATTTAATCAATAGATGGCAACAAAATTGTTTATTTTCAGCAAACTGCAGGTAAAGCAGCTAAAATTTGTTCTTTGTTAAGCAGTTTAAGAGTTGTTACAGTTCTTCATTTTTACCTTGTATACATCTGATGAAGCTCTGCTGAGCTCTTGAGTGAGGTACTGTAATTTGTTGTAAGAGTTTCTAGTTCCATCCTCTCAGAATCCCGAACCTGACTGCATATAAAATGTTTCCCCAAACCTAATGATGCAGATTATCTCGTTTGAGATATTTATGATCAATATGCACAATGATGCACTTTAATTCTTTGAGAGGATTTCTACATTTATTTAAGGTCAAAATCAAACACTTTTCCAGAAAGTATTTCCAAAATCCTTTTATAGTTAATTCTAAACATATAAATACAAACCATCACATTGAATTTATTATATATTACAATGGTTGGGATGAAAATAAAGAAGCACACACCCACAGACTGGAGGGGAAATACATGGATTACCATGGGACGGATGAATAGACAGAAAAATGTATGAACACCCAGATGGATGGATGGACAGGTTCTGCAGTAATTGTCTCTATAGACTGAGACCACAGAGATCACTCACCCCTTTCTCTGCAAACTGCATGGCTTGCAATGAACAAATACTAAAAACACAGTGAATACTTCTTATTATAATTGTAGCAGATTACCAGTCACATTGGTGCAGAGTTTTGCAGCTCCCTTTTAAAATATGGACTGATTGAAATTATTTTAAAAGACTAAATGAAAGTCTGACTTTTTGAATCCAAATATTTTAAAGCATTGAGAAATGACTCAAGACTTTTACACAGCATGAGTAAAGATGTCGGGTAAAGTAATACCTGGGATGATGATTGTTTTCATTGGCCGTACTTCCACCCCCTGTGTTGGATACTGCAGGGGATTGTTGGCCTCAGCGATGATGAGCGTGTCTGCAGCAGTCTTGGATCTGATGAGGAAGGATTTTGATCAGAACTATGCAAAAAGCAATCAGATACTCTTGAAACCAACTCTTTAAGAGAACAAACAGAGAGATTATATTTAAAATCCAGTTGGGTTGGTTTGCTCTTTGAAAATGGCTGCCGGCAGCACAGTGTATAGGGGTAGAGTGGCAGCCTTTTGGTCCTGGACACAGCTGTCCCAGCGTTCAATTCCTGACTCTCGGACACTTTCCATCTTTGTCTATTTTCTGTCTGAGCTGCTGCAAATAAACACCACTAGTGCCACAAAAACCTTTTAAAAAACCTGCCTGGAGCTGCAGAAAGTAGCACCTATAAACAATTAACAACTAAAGATAGCTTTATATAAAATATATAAACATGGAAGAATAATTACACTTTTATAAATGGAGGCATGTAGTGTCACTGTCACTTCAACACGGCTTTGTGTTTCCTGCTTTCATTCCAGGTGAGAAAACAGTTCATGTCAGCAACCCTTTTGTCTGATTTGAACAGGCCGTGTTAATTATGTAACTCATTATTGATTAGATGCTGTTGATATTTTATGTCTGCAGAGTTTCCTATCAGATACATTCTACATACTTAATGAAATATGAAAGTACTCAAGCTGCAGCCACAAGCTGCAATGCAATTAAAAGACCAACACAAAGTAAAACATAGTGGTGATATGGAGGGAAAAGTCCATCCATCGCTCCAGAGACAATAATTTGCTGAATCACGGATGTCCACAAGGGGCCATTTATAGCAGAATGCATTAGTAAAACTCATTAACAAACTGTTAAAGTATTAAATAGCTGTCTCTACATTCAATGAGTATTTATTAAAATTAATATGGAACATTTTTTTATATTGATGTAATTTGGTACACTGTAAAACAGTGTACCAAATTACTTAAAGAGTAGATATAACACTCTCAAATAAATTGTGTTAGATTTTGAACCTGAATGTGTGAGTTTGGGAAAGATAAACTTAATGTAGTAAGTTGTGTTAACTTTGTTATTAATTTTGTCAAGCCTCCAAGAGTTGAATAAATCATAGTTTTTATTTTAGCACCTAAAAAAAAACTGAGTAAAAGAAAAAGACAGGAGCAGGAACTATTTCCCAGAATGCTTGGTGGCTTGTTTTAATATTATGTGTTGCACCGTGAGTGAGATGGAAGTGTGTTACATCGATCTGACTCTTGTGTATTTTTCAAACAAATGATAATTTAAATGTTTAAATGTCCTGTTCACACTAAATGTTTGTGAGCAGAATTCATTGTGAAGTTTAACAAAATTCATTATCAGATTAGACATTTTTTCAAACAATTTGAAACAAGCACTTAAATTGTTCTAAAGTGATATAAGTAGTTATTTTAGCCTGATATTATGAGTGAAAATATTAGAGAAATGTGTGCTGTTTGACTAGGTGAGAGAAGGTTTGTCTTGTATATTGTGAAATAATTATTCGGTTTAAATTGCAGCATTAAGTTAAAACTCACAATTCAAGATTAATGAACTTCAAAACAATGTTTAGACATCTTGTTTCTTGCTGATAAATAAACTTAAAAGAACTTTAATTGTTGAACTGAAATTAAATTAAACAATTTTCTTGTTGACCGAAATTGCATTTCCAAGGCAGCAGGCGGACTTTTGTTTTCAAGTTAAACCACCTTCAAATGTTTTACAGTGTAGTGTACAGATAAAAATTGCATATAATTTATGTAAAACATATAATTTAAGCACAAAAATTCTTATCTTTAAGGTTCTATTTATGTGACTCCCTAGGGGCAGAGAGAGCCTCATAAAACGTTATGGCGGTCTAGATTTGGCCCCCGGGCCTTGAGTTTGACACATGTGATCTAAACCAATCCACTCCAGTCAGATGCTTAGAGTTTGAATGCCTCCTTTTCATAGTTGTACTTGCAAATAAATGTTGAACACCATGTTTGTTTCCCCTTCACCATCAGACACCACTTTGAGTTGGTCTCTCGCATAAAATCAGAATAAAATACAAAACATCTGTAAACATCTGTTTCCTTCCTATTTGTGTACTTATAGGTCTCAACGGACAGTATTTTACTGATGTGGCTTCCCAAAAAACCAATGTTTCTTAAATACCTGGAGCCTCTTTCCAGGAGTAATTTACAAAAAAAAAAAAAAAAAAAAAAAAAAAACAATCCTGCAACTTTCACAACATTATACAGTTAAGGAGTCTGAGTTATTTTAATGGAGGAAAAAATATTTCTGTCACTCAGTGTGAAAAATTATTCTGCGGTGAAGCTGAATCTATGAAATCAGCAATAAAACTGCAAGTTGATGTCTTCACACAAATATATCTAGTCAAAAATATTTGTTCAAAATACAAGATACTGTAATTAAAAAAAAAATTGTTTAAGTACTAAGCTCCTATATTTTTAAGTTCATCCACCCAACAGAAAAACAGTCTTGTTATCTTTTCATTTGATGTCTAAAAACATAAAATATTACCCATAAGCCATCAGAGATCCCAGCAACGGTGCAGCGGCAATTTTGAGCTGGCATAAGTCAATAAGGCGACTATTTAGTTCATGTACAGTGAAACTAAATTTAAGTTATAAAAGTTATTTTAGATTTGAAATACATAAATTGCACAACATAACTTCATTTGTTTTTATATGTTCCAATAGTTGATTTTTTTTGTAGGACATTGGTTTATATGTGACAGTAGGGATTGCCCAGCAAGGTATCTAGGGCTGAAACGATTCCTCGAATGATTCGAGTACCTCGATTACTAAAATTCCTCGAGGAAAATTTACCTGCCTCGAAGCTTCGTTAATTTATGTTTTATTAGTTAGCGCACCGTGTTCCGGCCGGGACTTCATTTGCGTTGCGCGGAGCTCTCACTTCCGCCTCTGAGTTGTTGACAAAAGCTAAGTCTCAGCGGCATAAAGTCCAATCTTCAAGATTGGCCCGTGGGGATTTTATTGATTGATGATAATGCCCGACTTTTTATCGTTTTTGGGGAACCAATAAGCATCCTTAAAATGACTGGGGAATGCCTGGAGTACGGCAGCATTTCTCCTCCGGGGCTGCTGGTTGAAAGCGAACGGCGGGAAGAGCGCTGAGGTGAGCGGATAGCCTGAACAGGGCGGGCGGCTGAGTAGCTGATGCTTACCGTGTAAATGTAGCTTTACCGACGAACCGCACAATAAATTTCATATCCCGGTCTGAAGAAACGGGTGGCGGAGCGCATCGTACATGGCTGGTAGATGAGTTTCTGAGTGTGACCAGTGAAGGTGTCGTAAATATCCCGTATTGCTTCCCCCCGTGTTCGTCCCCCGGTCTAACGGTTCGTCAGTCCGCTGGTCTATTTCCTCCCCTCCATCCCATCTTACGTTCGTTCATTCGCCCTCTCCTCCCACTCCAGGCGGCATTTCCCGTATTTTCAAACCCAAAGCGTGACAGGTTAGGTGGCAAGGTGAGTTTAATTAATCTATTAAACTCACTGAAGATGAATACATAAACTAAAAGCTGGATTGTAGACATTTTTTATAAGCATATTTGTGAGCCTGCCTCTTTGTTATTAAATTCAATATAATTTCAGATTTTTCTATAACTTTTCTTCTGGTTAACTTAGAAAGTGAGCTATTATTGTTACAGGTTAGTTTTCTAAACTTCAAAAAAGCAACTGTTAGGGATGCTCAAATATGAAAAATTGGACTGATATTGATATCTGATAGTAACACTGGTATTATGCCAGATTTACCAATATTTCATTTTATAATTTTTTTTATCCGATTACTCGATTAATCGTAAGAATAATCGATAGATTACTCGATTACTAAAATATTCGTTTACAACAGCCCTAAAGGTATCCCACACAAAAATTAGTTTTAAGGCCTTTAAGGTGAAAACATGGACTCTGAAGTTTCACCTGTGCAGTCAGTTAAACGTGAATGAGTCTATTTTCAGAGCAGTAGAGTGTAATTACAGCTTAATTACGCTGTAATTACAAATTTTTATTACAACATTAAAAAAGTTGAATAATTTATACAAAGCTAATTTTACTTAATCTACTTGACAAAAGTAAGTTCACTTTATTTGGATTTTCTTTTTTATGTAACAAAGTAAGTAAGTTCTTTCAGAGCAGTTTTTCTTCATAAACATAATATCATGCAAATAGTTGCCTTGCTCTTTTTAGCAGATAGGCAGAATTATTTTATTAGTGTGATGTTCTGTTTTTGCACATAATTTAGTTGATCACTTGATTTTGGTAAATATGACCAGTATTTCTTTTTTTTTTTTTTTTACAAGATATTTATGTGTGTTTTTCTGTGACTGTGGATGAAGAAACAAAAAATAATAATAAGTGCCCTAATGAGTTTTGACTTGACTGTAACTTCCTTATTTACCTCAGTTGGAAACCTCTGTACTCCTTGGCTCGTCTCATCTTCATTTCCTCCAGCTCCGAGGCGTCAAAGGCCGTGTGCAGAGAGTGAGCTGACACTCGCGGGAACAGCAGCTGGGCGAAGGGTAGGTTTACTCCTGGACTCTCACCCTCACAAATGCACCCATTACGTGCCAGCAAGCTGAGAGGGCAACCAAATTCACATGCAAGTAGATTTTAATTCACACGAGGTAAAATGAATTCATGGTACGAGGAACACAAGCCTTACCCTGCTACACTTTTCCTGATATGAAAGGGGACGCTGCTTAACTGGTGGTCTGGTTCTGGGAGCCTCTCCTCCAGGTGCCTCTCCACTGTCGGCCCGAGCCGCTGCCACACGTCCACCGTGTTGTAGGCCCGCGTGGGCCATGAGTGGAGGAGAGCCAGCACCAGCACCACAGACACCAGGATGGCGAGCAGCACTGTCTTTCTCAGGGACCGCATATTGAATCCTGTAACACAAGGTGTAGACAAGTGACCTTTTATTTCCTTAATTGTCAAGTGCACACCCTACGAGACACTGTGTGCCACTCAAAAAACCTCAGTGGAATTCAAAACATTAAGGAAACGGTAAACTACAAAAGCTTGGGCACTATTGTGATTAACTCTCACAGAAACAGGAAATGTAATCTGTATAGTATGAACAGAGAAAATGTGTGTAATCAGCCTTTATTGTCTCAGATGTAAAAAGTAAAAACTCAGTGACGATTGGGTTTTATAACTGTAATGGATGTTTTCCTCTGAAAGCTAGAAGAAAACTGGTTTCGGGAACCTTTCTACATCTGCTTCATTATGGAGATGTTCTGTGTATGAATGCTTCTGCCAAATGTCTTCAGTCATTACACATACAAGCACCATGTGGAAAGGAATTTCGGTGAAACACTTTTTGAACCAAGGAAACACTTTTTGATTTTGGTAGATATGACCAGTATTTCTTTTTTTTTTTTTTTACAAGATATTTATGTATCACATAGTGACAGTAAACACTGTCACTATGTGTTTACTGTGACAGTGAACAGTGTTATGGCTGCATAGTTATGCAGCCTGTTATGAGTATTTTATATACTTATGTGTCATTATACAATCAGCAGTTTGATTTCTAAGAACTTTCCTCCTATGGGTGGAAATAAGAGAGAGGTTTTTATTTGTATGTCTCATTTAAACTCATGATTTGGTCATATTTGTTCACAATTCAGTTATTGTGTGTTTTGTCGCTTTCATTGCATTTAAAATGTTCAGTTGATAAATATGTATTATTTCAACTTATAACTTGGTTTTACTTGGATTTTCTAACCATCTTCTAAATAAAAATGTCTTATAATTTTTATTTGCATAATTAGTCTTAATCAGAAACTGAACAAGCAAGAGAAAAGCTCTGAGGTAATATATTCTATACATTTTGAAATAATTGTTTGAAAAGCTAAAAAAAAAAAAAACAGTTTTAAGAAAATAAACTGACTAATCATTTATGTTCACTTTTATATTCTGTTAAATGCTGAGATTTGTGTATTTAAATATGGAGATGGTCTGTTTCCTGAAGAAACTGTTTTCTCAGCTTCCTGAATGCTATCGTCCTGAAAAAACAGGAAACTATAAACATGGCTGCTCAACGTGACAAATGTCATTCTATCATATAGTTTTTGCCTGGACAACTTTCTCTGTGAAAAGAAATTTATGTTGCATCCTCATTTGAAATCTGAAGTATTATTATTATTTTTAGTGTAACTCTTCTTATTGAGTTGTTGGTCACCTAGCACAACAAAGGACGAAAAACTCCTCACAATGTGACTGACCGCAGGCAAGTGGTCCGACAGGCTCCACCAGCGCTCCTCAGAATTCTTTATTATTATTATTTTTTTTTTTCCAGATTTGATCATACAGTCCAAACAACAAATACAATAGTTAACAAATTTCCAAAAACAAAACATTCTTATTCAATGAATCAATCAAAAATAACATCAACAGCAATAAACAGTAAATAACAGACAATTGCTACACCAATTAACAGTCAAAACACTCACAAAACATTTTTCTACATATCAACAAATTCACAGTCTGAACCCACCTAGCACAACAAAGGACGAAAAACTCCTCATAATGGGTACGTTCACACTGCAGCCTGAAGTGACCCAATTCTGATTTTTTTTTGCCAGGGCCGTTCACACTGCCAGTAAATGCGACCTGTCTGTAGTCTGAACGGGCAAACGACCTGAAAGTGTCCCGCATGCGCAGTAGAGGGCGCAATAGCGTCAGCGTTCTAAGTGTTCTGCCAACCATAGACATCGTGGAGCGGGTCGGCCCTTTGCTGCGATACGTAACAGCGTCCGCCATATTGAATGTGGAATATGTGTCAGTAAGGTAATACAAGTGAATGGACCGAACTTCACAAAGTGCCGTTCTACAAAGTATTTTAAATTAATACCTGTCATTGACACATTTTCTCACATACATTAATATATTTGGCAATCAAAGAAATGACTAAAGACAGAGTTTCTAACTTTTGATGTGATTATTTAATTGTTTTGGGACATTTCTGAATAAAGAGCACAATGTTTTTATTTGATAGAATTATTCTGATAATTTTTATATTAACATTGATGAACAGACATAATTTTACAGTGTTTAAAGAACATATTTACATAATTCCATAATTTAATGTGCATTTAACGTTTCAAGACAAGAAACAAATTATTTTCTTGTATTTATTTTTATACATTATTGAGAAATTACTTTTGATTTATAAATCAGTCATTGTCAAACATTAAACTACATATTTTTCTTACTTTTTTCCCAGAGAAAAAAAATATTAATTAACTATACATCAACTCTGCTATTGACAGCAATGAGTTAAAAATAATTTTAACAGAATAAATTATTTTCATTTCATTACATAAGCTGAATTAATACACTAATACTTCAGATTGAGATATTTAAAAATACACAAAAAGTGAAAGAATAAGCATTTATTTATTATCCTGGGAACAATGGTCACAGGCAGGTGAACTCAATGACTTCTGAGACGTCCTGGTTCACAGGCTAAAGCCATGGATAAAAGAGAAATTAGCCAAGTGTAATAAAAAATACATATATTTTTCCTTCACATTCAGAAAAAGACATTTTCAGCATGTTGGGCTCTGACTCGAAGCATCTTTATAGCTAAATACCGACATGGTAAAGCTGAGCTGGGAAACAGACTGAAGAACAGCAGCTCCAGCTCTGATCCTGACTGATCTTTCCTCACTAAATCCCCTGATTTTTAACGAACTTCTCCTCTAACAGCAGTTTCTCATCAGCTCTCTCTCATTAGAAAACAGTATGAAAACGTTAGCTGCTACGCTAACAATCCGCGGTTATTTCGGGCCAATTTAGCTACATAGGAAATATTTTTCGGTTGTTTAGAAGCGAATTTCTGGCTGCAAAGTCAAGTAATTCTGATATTTCATCCTTACCTGTGAAAGGTAAAGCCAGTGAATCCAGTTTGTTTCATAAAACAGTTGAAACAAGTCCACACAGCACAGGATTTAAGGAGCTCCAATAGCTCTGCTGCCACATAGAAAATGGGGGACGCCGTTACTTACCACTTAGCGCTCCATGAGGGGTCTACGTATTGATGTCTATGCTGCCAACTGCCATAAAAAGAAGAAGTGCTCAGTGTTTGCGGAAGTAGACATGGAGGCTAACGGTGAAGCTTAGCTTACATATCTGAAGTAGTTATCCGGCCGGAGAAGCATATTAACGACTTAATCCTTATATAATCCCACTTGCGCATATCAGGACGCATAATAGTGAGATTTGTTGAGAAACAGTGACGTTCAGTTCGGATGAATGCGACCTGGACGTTAGGTCGCATTTGAATCGGATACGTATCGGATATGGGTCACATTCGAAAAAGAATCTGACCTGTGCTGTTCACACTGCCATGAAAAGATAGGATACAGGTCGCATTACGTCAAAAAAATCGGAATTGAGTCACTTCAGGCTGCAGTGTGAACGCACCCATTATGTGACTGACCGCAGGCAAGTGGTCCGACAGCCAGGCTGAAAAATAAAAGACAGTTAGCGCCGTGACTGAGTGATCAGCCACGAACACCAACCGGCGCAGCTCCCACTCATAGGGTCACATTTTTCCAGCCCAACCACAAGAAAACTTTACAAATTATATTTATAGATGTTAAATATTCTTACAGTACCTCGTTAATTGTTGAACTTGAAAATTATGACCCTAAGTAAAAAAAAGAAGTGAAGAGCTGCCTCTCTCGCACCCACCTCCACCAGCGCTCCTCAGAATTCTGGTGGGGGAAGCCGCGAGAGTGCCTGACGGACCCGTTGCATGCAGTCACTCATCACACCACTAGGTTGCTCCAAATAAACGCATTGATCAAAAACAACCATCACTATAATCATTTCGATCAAAACTCACACAAAGACACACGAGCTCTTCTCTCTGTTACATCAGGAAATCTAGTAAAGACTTGGTTACATGGCCAGGCCTTCAGGCCAGTTTGAATAATTATATTTCCCCATTAGCCAAGCTGAGAGATGAGTGCTGGAATCACTGGTCCAGAGACCCAGTAAGGTTGGCGGCAGATCCAGATCTGCTTCTTCTCCTAAAGTGTTTAAGGAGCTTCTATTGATGATAAATACAATCCTTGAGTGAAGAATAATCGATATAGTGATGTAAATAACATCTGAAGTCTAACACTTTAGATTTGCTATAAAACCACAGATTGTCAGACGGATTTTAAATAAACATACTCTGTATCATTGACTATGTGCCTGACTAAATATACACAAATAGTCCATATTAAAGACTAGTTGTGTTTTTTTGTCTGCATATTTTTATCTTAGTAAATACAGCATTGTACCATGTTGATGCAAAGGAATTTGCATCTGGTTTCATTTAGACCACATTTTCTTGGCCAGCATTGTTACTCGGTTTTCCCCCTCCTCACCATTCTAGTTCCTTGCAACCACACATCCTTTCTACCAAAACACAATAAGGTCTTTATCCTCTTGCTGTGACCAACAACAAAAAGGAATAATCTGCTTGTGCGCTTCAGTGCTTTGATTGGTCATGTTGTCCGTATGTAGCTCTGTTTATTAAGAAAGCATGTGAGAATTCACCCATTTGTGAAAGCAATGAAGAAAACACAACATAAGCAAACAGAATCCATTAGAAGCCTCCAGATGTGACGTAGTGTGAATACAACACAAGCCTCTGTGTGTTGTTGGGTCTGAGAGACACTCTGCTTTTGAACAGATGCCTGCAGCACAACTTAGGCTACAGCAATCTTTACACAACATATACTGCATTTTAGAAAAACTCATTAACCTACTCAAATTTTACCTCACTGGCTCGATCCAGTCAGAGAATGATTAGCCTTTGTTGGGAGGAACCAGCATTTCCAGAAACCAAGCAGGCAGTGATGTGAGCATGTGAGTTTCTGCTCCATCTGTAAGTAAGTTAACAAAACAATCAACCCAGTTATTCTGGCAGTTCACTAACAAAAGCAGAGTAACTTTGTGTTGTTAGTTTTTATTACTTGATTGATTTCATATTTAACTATCACAGTTCTGATCTGATAAATACACAGAAAATTTCTTACTGTTAAGTAAGCAGAGGGCGCTCATAGAAAACGTGAAAAGTGCATGTTTCAGGTTGATTTTCAATAGATTGTTTAGACTCTTTAGTTAATGAACATTGATATAAATTGATAGCCCTTTCTCCTCATTCCTCGTGTGTCAGGTTGATTTGAGTTCACACCCCTGCCCAGGAAACCGGGCATAGTTTACTCTGTCCTGTTTCCTCTGCCAGAATGCCAGCTGTTTTTCGTCCTCTAATTTCCTTTGCTTGCCCCTTTCCCTCAGCTGTCCTCACATGCAACTCTTAACTCTTCTGGTTCCTTTGTCGCGTTCTCTTCTCTCCACACTGTAAAGTCTAATAGCTACCCTGACTTACACAAATTAGTTAACTTTACTAGGCTATCAATAAAATGCACTATTGTCTTAACATATATGAAGTGAAAAACACAACACACTTATTGTTTAGAGTGAACATTACTTTATTTAGAGTTAAGCTCACTCGTAAACTGTAAGTTGCCAGCATCTCTTTCACTGTGCATTTAAAGAAATGTGCATGTGCAGATCAAATAAAACAAAAATGTCTCAAAATAATCTTAAGGTGTTTTCTAGATTTACACAGTCCAGCGGCTGACCTCCAGATGTCAGCATCGCAACTTAGCATAGCGCAAATTATATATATATAATTATAATTTTTTTGTTTTGTTTTTTTTGTTTCAGCGAGTGTGGTACTTAACTTCTATCTGCTGCTATGGTTTGTGCTGAGTTCAGTCATGATCCTAAGAACTGAAAGCAACTGGATGTACAGACAAAACAGATATTGATCATGCCCCTTAATTGCTTGAGTATTCCTTCAGTACGCAGCACTGGAAATGTTGGCAGGACAGACAGTTTACAACATTTCCCTGTTGAAATGCAATGTTTTTGTTTGGTTTCATCACAGGATTGGACACTGATGAATCCAGGTGGGTGGGATGCTGAGTATTTAAATAGTCATTCTGAGTTACTAAGTCAAAAGTACATCTAAAGTAGTTTATCGAGCACTCAAAAAAATGAACTTAGGGGGTTATTACATTAATAAAAGAATATCATGTACTTTTAACACAATAATTTCATGTTTTAAACAAAAACGTGATAAAATCATGTTGAACAAACAAGAAATTCATCAACTTGACGTTTATGAAATTGAATCATGTTGAGATAACACGATTCATTATAGTCGGACTGATCTTGTGCTGGAGGCGACGAGCGAGATCACGCCAGATCCCGCGAGATCATGGGAAATCACACGAGGCCCCGCGAGATGATTGTTTTTCGTGCCAGGAAAATGCCAGCTGCAGTTTAGAGAATACTAAATTGTCCTGGCAGGATTGTGCACATATTAGTGTTGCTATGTTTGGTTACGTTTCTATGTAATTGATGTATTCACACTCAAAAAATGAATTTAGGGGGTTATTACATTAATAAAAGATTATCATGTACTTTTAACACAATAATTTCACGTTTTAAACAAAAACGTGATAAAATCATGTTGAACAAACAAGAAATTTATCAACTTAACGTTTATGAAATTGAATCATGTTGAGATAACACGATTCATTATAGTCAGACTGATCTTGTGCTGGAGGCGACGAGCGAGATCACGGGAAATCACACGAGGCCCCGCGAGATGATTGTTTTTCGTACCAGGAAAACGCCAGCTGCAGTTTAGACTCTAAACTGCTGAAGTTTAGACCAGGAAAACCAGGAAAACTGCAGCAGTTTAGAGTCTAAACTGCAGCTGGCGTTTTCCTGGTACGAAAAACAATCATCTCGCGGGGCCTCGTGTGATTTCCCATGATCTCGCGGGATCTGCCGTGATCTCGCTCGTCGCCTCCAGCACAAGATCAGTCTGACTATAATGAATCGTGTTATCTCAACATGATTCAATTTCATAAACGTTAAGTTGATAAATTTCTTGTTTGTTCAACATGATTTTATCACGTTTTTGTTTAAAACGTGAAATTATTGTGTTAAAAGTACATGATAATCTTTTATTAATGTAATAACCCCCTAAGTTCATTTTTTGAGTGTGAATACATCAATTACATAGAAACGTGACCAAACATAGCAACACTAATATGTGCACAATCCTGCCAGGAAAATTTAGTATTCTTTAACATCACATGAAGTGATGGTTAGCTGGTAATTAATCAGCGTTTTTCTAACATTTGCACCATTTCCTGCTTGCTCCATGCTTGTGTCAAAGCACAACTGAATTGAAGTGGTCATTGCATTTATAAAAAATAACATGTTTAACAGAATTATTTTATGTTTCAAAAGCAAATATGACAAAATCACGTCAAATAAACATAAAATTCAACAACCTAGCGTTAATAAAATGTATTCAAGTTGAGACAACGTGATTCAATTTAGTCAGACTAATCTCCCGCCGAAGAGGGTCTAGCGAGATTACGGAAAATCACGCGAGATGCTAGCGAAATTACGGAAGATCACGCGAGATGCTAGCGAGATTACGAGAGATCTTGTGTCTGGGAAAACTTCAAACTGTTCTTTCAAGAGAAGCGGGAAGATTCCTGATTTGGATCTGCTTAATTTGAAAAAGGTAAGATTCAGTCTATTTTCATCCGTCTAAATCAAAATAAAAATCGAAATAAAAAGATGCAAATTAAAATCATCAGACTTTTTAAAAAAACATTTTTTTCTATGTTCGGTCACGTTTCTATGTAATTGATGTACTCAAATCATGCTAACATCACATGAAGCAGTGTAAGGGTCACAAAGCTGCTGTCAAGACAAAAAACGGACCCCATAAATGTCACAGTTTTGCTCCTCCTCAGGTTGTTAAAACTCCCTTGAAAAAAGTTGCACTGATGTAAATTCAGCATCTGGTGCCATACAAACTCTGAAGTCTGGGGTTTAGTGGATTTTAAACACTGGGGCCAAACATAAGTCTATTTAAATGTTTTTTTTAAAATTATTATTTAATTTCAGTACTGTTATTATGTAGGTAAATGCAGAGTGGACATTGGATGCACACACACTTTTGTGGCTTTCTATCATAATACAGATTCTTCATTTATTAATAATAATAAGTATTAATTTGAGTCAGAGGAACCTGCGGAAACCTTTGCTGTTAGAGCTTTAAATGTGCTTGCAATGTCCACATAAATGTCCACCTTCTAACTATGGATTTCTAGTATTTTTTTCTGGCTGAAACACTCAGAGGATTGTCCATTATTCCTATTATCGTAGTCCATGAACAGACTTGAGCTTTCTTATTTTTTAAATACATATATTCCTCTGCTCTAAAGATGTATTTTGTTATTGTACTTGTTTTTCCATAAATAATTGTAGTTCAAAAACAATTTTTAAGTTTATCAGTTTAATTTTGAAATGTTGAGGTTTTTGTTTTGATTTTTATGTTTTATATTTTTATTGCTTTCTACCATGTTCAAGTCACCACTGTTCTGCACATACATGCTTGCATGTGCCCAGTGGTTATATTCAGTTTCAGAACAGCTGAACCACTGGGTGCCTTTAAATCTCAACTTAAAACCCACCTGTTTAGAGTTGCTTAGCTAAATTAGGCGGTTTTAATGTCTTCAATGTTTTTAATGTTTTTGACTTTACTTTTTATCTGTTTCACTGTATATTAAATGTTGCATGACTCTGTGTTTCTGTTGTTAATTATGTAAAGCACTTTGAAATTCCTTTCTGCTGAAATGTGCTGTACAAATAAAATTTGATTGATTCATGATGCATTCAAGAGACTTGTACTAAAAGTTTGAATGTTCAGATACAACTCTGCTCACGGTGAATTACATATTTTAATGTTTGAAAATCTGATCTCTTTCAGAACATCACCTGTCTGTTATCCACCTACATAAGCACTGGTGAAGTGGGTCATCGGCCATCAAGTTTTAGATTGCAGTGGCTAATGATAAGTTTTGCCAGATCTAAAATGACTGAATCAAGTGTTAGAGCGATTATAAGGGTTCAGCTGAACTTGTATTTGGCAAGTCAGTTTTATTTGTCTTTATTTGCGTGGGGATGTGGAACTGTAAGGAGTGTTGTCTCTCTCTGTCTAGTAGATATGAGCTGCTATCAGCCCTATGCTAGCTACAGAATAGTACAGAGCAAGGGGGAAGAAGGATGAGCAGCAACATGAGATTGTGATTGACAGCACTAAAACTCTCCTGCCACTGACTGGTTGTTTCTAGCACTGGGAGAAGGCAGAGGAAATAGATTTTTCACAGTATATCCCCCTATACTGTACCCTTGTTTCAGACATAAATATTTCTTAGGTGACAGCTACAGTTAGAAGTTTAAATAAAATGTTAAACTTAATTTTAGTCATGGCATAATGAAAGGAGAATAACAATTTTAAAGATCTTTCAAATAGACTGCAAGCCACTGATCACTTTCGTTGTGACTTCCTTTGAATGTAGCTAAGTTTTCAAGTATGTGACCCTATAGTATACTGCTGGATTTTTGCGGTTGTTCTCTTTGTTTTCTGATCTGCATATTAAGGAAAACATGACTGAAGTCAGACGAGAGTGGATCCTAAAAGGCCTGGGTGCATACCTGGATGAAGATCCAGAGAAGCTGGAGAAAGAGTACATGGTATGTTAATTTATCTTTGTGTCCACAAAAGAGGTGATTATAGTTGGAGTTAATTGGCCTGTGAATTACCAATAAATTTAAAGTAAGAGAAGATCATTAAAACTCTTCTTTTTTTTTCACTTGGGTACATTCAATTTTAATTTGACTTTTGAGATGCTTTTAGATTTCTCCCACAGAAAAGGATAATCATTAGTAAGATTGATATAATTACAGTTATTGTTAAGTGGGTTTAAAATGAGGATTTTTAGGTGAGTTAAACTCCACAAAAAGATCTTTGGCCTGTTTTATTTAGCCTTTTTTTCTAACAGCATTGTTTCATACGCAGACAAAAATATGAACTAACTTTACCTAAGATGTTAGTACTGATCTATTTGGAAATAACTACCACACATAGTCATGACATTTCCTCCATCCAGGAAATAAGACAGGTTCTTCATGTATAAGATGTTTGGTTTGTGTACAGAGTCAGGGCTTTGTACTTGCACATAAGTAGGACTGGTTTGGAATGACAGTCTGTGTGGTGGATCCTCAGACTGTCATTTCAATTGAGGAGAACAGGCCATGGAATATGGGGCCTATTTGGGATTCATCCCTTCTCTTCATGTTTTTCCATATGAGACAATATACCGTATTTTCCGCACCACAAGGTGCACCGCATTATAAGACGATTTTTGTGAAAATGTAGAAAATATGGTACCTTTTCTAAATGGGAAATCTTACCACTGGACTCACAATTAACACAGACAGGTCTTTGATGGACCTTAGCTGTTGGTGAGTCAGCCAAACAAGTGTAAAGTTATTTTTTTATTTAATGAGATGTGAAATGTCTCTCCCCCCCAAAACCCCACCCATGTTCCCATCATCAAGGTGGACAAATGGCCGAGACCGTCTGTGGAATCTGTTATCCGACCGGAGAGTGCAGAGCCTGGCGATGCCATTGAGGATGTTGGGATTCTCCTGGACGGAGTGGAAGTGATGAACAACTTGAGCAATGCATCTTTACATGTTTTTCTAAAGACCGCAATGGAAAACTAAATTTTAACTGTTACAGTTCGCAAAGTTGAGTGAATTTACTGACACTTTTTATGTTGTTAAGAATTTGATCTATGCTAAACACAGCCCAGTTTTTTTCTGGAAAAACAAAACTGACCTTTTGTTGTTTATTTCAACTTTCAACTCAGCTGTTTTTTGTGCTGTGTAAAAAGAAAATGGATAACAATTTTGAAAATACAGTTCATGTTGTACTTTTTCTCATTGTTGAGTGTTCTTTCTTCTTTCAGTGTGGTCTTAAAACACTTCATTTAATAGCACTTAAGAAAATGTCTTTGAATTAACATAATTCAATCATGGAAAGATTTTCCACACGATTATATAGCTTTCTTTCAGCATGAAGCATGTTTGTTCAGCTAACTTAATTTTCATGGGTTGGATCAACTTAATTAAGTAGTGTGAAGTTATCACTGTTAAATAAGTTGGTTTCAACTAAATTTGCATTCATCTTAATCAAGTAAAGTCAATTATTTGGTCCAAAACATTGCAAATTAGTTGGTCTGGTTCTATTAAATTACATTGGGTCCAACTAAAGTAAATAAGTTGAATCAACCACAAAAGTTAAGTTGAGCCAACACATTTTCTTTAAATTGGCATAACCTTAATAAATTAAGTTGAGCCAACACATTTTCTTTAAATTGGCATAACCTTAATAAATTAAGTTGAGCCAACACATTTCCTTTAAATCGGAGTAACAAAATTACATAGTGCTGAAATAAAGCAAAGTAATCAAGTGGAAAATCTTTCCATGATTTTTTTATGTTAATCCAAAGAGTTATTTTTTTCAGTGAGTGCATCCTACTCGATTGGTTTAGTTCCTTACACTCATCTGTGTATTCTACAAAGGGTGCACTAATGGGTACAACGTTCTCTACTTTTTTTTTATTGCAATCAGTTTGCATACTTTTTTTAATGATGTCTAATTGGATTTTACTAAAGCTTTCTGGTTTACATTCACTCAAAAAAATGAACTTAGGGGGTTATTAGATTAATAAAAAAATATCATGTACTTTTAACACAATAATTTCATGTTTTAAACAAAAACGTGATAAAATCATGTTGAACAAACAAGAAATTCATCAACTTAACGTTTATGAAATTGAATCATGTTGAGATAACACGATTCATTATAGTCAGACTGATCTTGTGCTGGAGGCGACGAGCGAGATCACGGCAGATCCCGATTCAACTTATTTACTTTAGTTGGACCCAATGTAATTTAATAGAACCAGACCAACTAATTTGCAATGTTTTGGACCAAATAATTGACTTTACTTGATTAAGATGAATGCAAATTTAGTTGAAACCAACTTATTTAACAGTGATACCTTCACACTATGTAATTGATGTACTCATGTCAGTGGCTAACATGTGTTAACATCACATGAAGTGATGGTTAGCTGGTAATTAATCAGCGTTTTTCTAACATTTGCACCATTTCCTGCTTGCTCCATGCTTGTGTCAAAGCACAACTGAATTGAAGTGGTTATTGCATTTATAAAAAATAACATGTTTAACAGAATTATTTTATGTTTCAAATGCAAATATGACAAAATCACGTCAAATAAACATAAAATTCAACAACCTAGCGTTAATAAAAATGTATTCGAGTTGAGACAACGTGATTCAATTTAGTCAGACTAATCTCCCGCCGAAGAGGGTCTAGCGAGACCCGGAGATCACGCGAGACACTGGCGAGATTACGAAAGATCACGCGAGATGCTAGCGAAATTATGGAAGATCACGCGAGATGCTAGCGAAATTACGGAAGATCACGCGAGATCTTGTGTCTGGGAAAACTTCAAACTGTTCTTTCAAGAGAAGCGGGAAGATTCCTGATTTGGATCTGCTTAATTTGAAAAAGGTAAGATTCAGTCTATTTTCATCCGTCTAAATCAAAATAAAAATCGAAATAAAAAGATGCAAATTAAAATCATCAGACTTAAAAAAAAAACATTTTTTTCTATGTTCGGTCACGTTTCTATGTAATTGATGTACTCAAATCATGCTAACATCACATGAAGCAGTGTAAGGATCACAAAGCTGCTGTCAAGACAAAAAACGGACCCCATAAATGTCACAGTTTTGCTCCTCCTCAGGTTGTTAAAGCTCCCTGGAAAAAAGTTGGACTGATGTAAATTCAGCATCTGGTGCCATACAAACTCTGAAGTCTGAGGTTTAGTGGATTGTAAACAATGGGGCCAAACATAAGTCTATTTAAATGTTTTTTTATTATTATTTTATTTCAGTACTGTTATTATGTAGGTAAATGCAGAGTGGACATTGGATGCACACACACTTTTGTGGCTTTCTATCGTAATACAGATTCTTCATTTATTAATAATAAAAAGTATTAAATTTGAGTCAGAGGAACCTGCGGAAACCTTTGCTGTTAGAGCTTTAAATGTGCTTGCAATGTCCACATAAATGTCCACCTTCTAACTATGGATTTCTAGTATTTTTTTCTGGCTGAAACACTCAGAGGATTGTCCATTATTCCTATTAGTCCATGAACAGACTTGAGCTTTCTTATTTTTTAAATACATATATTCCTCTGCTCTAAAGATGTATTTTGTTATTGTACTTGTTTTTCCATAAATAATTGTAGTTCAAAAACAATTTTTAAGTTTATCGGTTTAATTTTGAAATGTTGAGGTTTTTGTTTTGATTTTTATGTTTTATATTTTTATTGCTTTCTACCATGTTCAAGTCACCACTGTTCTGCACATACATGCTTGCATGTGCCCAGTGGTTATATTCAGTTTCAGAACAGCTGAAACACTGGGTGCCTTTAAATCTCAACTTAAAACCCACCTGTTTAGAGTTGCTTAGCTAAATTAGGCGGTTTTAATGTCTTCAATGTTTTTAATGTTTTTGACTTTACTTTTTATCTGTTTCACTGTATATTAAATGTTGCATGACTCTGTGTTTCTGTTGTTAATTATGTAAAGCACTTTGAAATGCCTTTCTGCTGAAATGTGCTGTACAAATAAAATTTGATTGATTGATTCATGATCCA
Organism: Poecilia mexicana; assembly: GCF_051168715.1. Classification (NCBI taxonomy): domain Eukaryota; kingdom Metazoa; phylum Chordata; class Actinopteri; order Cyprinodontiformes; family Poeciliidae; genus Poecilia; species Poecilia mexicana. The sequence continues at coordinate 13,697,046 of NW_028263374.1, read as the reverse complement.
TTCAAGAGACTTGTACTAAAAGTTTGAATGTTCAGATACAACTCTGCTCACGGTGAATTACATATTTTAACGTTTGAAAATCTGATCTCTTTCAGAACATCACCTGTCTGTTATCCACCTACATAAGCACTGGTGAAGGGGGTCATCGGCCATCAAGTTTTAGATTGCAGTGGCTAATGATAAGTTTTGCCAGATCTAAAATGACTGAATCAAGTGTTAGAGCGATTATAAGGGTTCAGCTGAACTTGTATTTGGCAAGTCAGTTTTATTTGTCTTTATTTGCGTGGGGATGTGGAACTGTAAGGAGTGTTGTCTCTCTCTGTCTAGTAGATATGAGCTGCTATCAGCCCTATGCTAGCTACAGAATAGTACAGAGCAAGGGGGAAGAAGGATGAGCAGCAACATGAGATTGTGATTGACAGCACTAAAACTCTCCTGCCACTGACTGGTTGTTTCTAGCACTGGGAGAAGGCAGAGGAAATAGATTTTTCACAGTATATCCCCCTATACTGTACCCTTGTTTCAGACATAAATATTTCTTAGGTGACAGCTACAGTTAGAAGTTTAAATAAAATGTTAAACTTAATTTTAGTCATGGCATAATGAAAGGAGAATAACAATTTTAAAGATCTTTCAAATAGACTGCAAGCCACTGATCACTTTCGTTGTGACATCCTTTGAATGTAGCTAAGTTTTCAAGTATGTGACCCTATAGTATACTGCTGGATTTTTGCGGTTGTTCTCATTGTTTTCTGATCTGCATATTTAGGAAAACACTGCTGAAGTCAGACGAGGGTGGATCCTAAAAGGCCTGGGTGCATACCTGGATGAAGATCCAGAGAAGCTGGAGAAAGAGTACATGGTATGTTAATTTATCTTTGTGTCCACAAAAGAGGTGATTATAGTTGGAGTTAATTGGACTTCCTGTGAATTACCAATAAATTTAAAGTAAGAGAAGATCATTAAAACTCTTCTTTTTTTTCACTTGGGTACATTCAATTTTAATTTGACTTTTGAGATGCTTTTAGATTTCTCCCACAGAAAAGGATAATCATTAGTAAGATTGATATAATTACAGTTATTGTTAAGTGGGTTTAAAATGAGGATTTTTAGGTGAGTTAAACTCCACAAAAAGATCTTTGGCCTGTTTTATTTAGCCTTATTTTCTAACAGCATTGTTTCATACGCAGACAAAAATATGAACTAACTTTACCTAAGATGTTAGTACTGATCTATTTGGAAATAACTACCACACATAGTCATGACATTTCCTCCGTCCAGGAAACAAGACAGGTTCTTCATGTATAAGATGTTTGGTTTGTGTACAGAGTCAGGGCTTTGTACTTGCACATAAGTAGGACTGGTTTGGAATGACAGTCTGTGTGGTGGATCCTCAGACTGTCATTTCAATTGAGGAGAACAGGCCATGGAATATGGGGCCTATTTGGGATTCATCCCTTCTCTTCATGTTTTTCCATATGAGACAATATACCGTATTTTCCGCACCACAAGGTGCACCGCATTATAAGACGATTTTTGTGAAAATGTAGAAAATATGGTACCTTTTCTAAATGGGAAATCTTACCACTGGACTCACAATTAACACAGACAGGTCTTTGATGGACCTTAGCTGTTGGTGAGTCAGCCAAACAAGTGTAAAGTTATTTTTTTATTTAATGAGATGTGAAATCTCTCCTCCCCAAATCCCCACCCTTGTTCCCATCATCAAGGTGCACAAATGGCCGAGACCGTCTGTGGAATCTGTTATCCGACCGGAGAGTGCAGAGCCTGGCGATGCCATTGAGGATGTTGGGATTCTCCTGGACGGGGTGGAAGTGATGAACAACTTGAGCAATGCATCTTTACATGTTTTTCTAAAGACCGCAATGGAAAACTAAATTTTAACTGTTACAGTTCGCAAAGTTGAGCGAATTTACTGACACTTTTTATGTTGTTAAGAATTTGATCTATGCTAAACACAGCCCAGTTTTTTTCTGGAATAACAAAACTGACCTTTTGTTGTTTATTTCAACTTTCAACTCAGCTGTTTTTTGTGCTGTGTAAAAAGAAAATGGATAACAATTTTGAAAATACAGTTCATGTTGTACTTTTTCTCATTGTTGAGTGTTCTTTCTTCTTTCAGTGTGGTCTTAAAACACTTCATTTAATAGCACTTAAGAAAATGTCTTTGATTTAACATAATTCAATCATGGAAAGATTTTCCACACGATTATATAGCTTTCTTTCAGCATGAAGCATGTTTGTTCAGCTAACTTAATTTTCATGGGTTGGATCAACGTAATTAAGTAGTGTGAAGTTATCAGTGTAAAATTAGTTAGGCTGGCTCTATTAAATTACATTGGGTCCAACTAAAGTAAATAAGTTGAATCAACCACAAAAATTAAGTTGAACCAACACATTTCCTTTAAATTGGAATAACCTTAATAAATTAAGTTGAACCAACACATTTCCTTTAAATTGGAATAACCTTAATAAATTAAGTTGAGCCAACACATTTGCTTTAAATTGGAATAACCTTAATAAATTAAGTTGAGCCAACACATTTTCTTTAAATCGGAGTAACAAAATTACATAGTGCTGAAATAAAGCAAAGTAATCAGGTGGAAAATCTTTCCATGATTTTTTTTATGTTAATCCAAAGAGTTATTTTTTTCAGTGTTGTTCTCCACTGATTCTTCTGTTACTCAGCTCTTTTCATCACTCCGTGTCTCAGGTTGATTTTTAATACATTGGTTAGACTCTAACCAAAGCATCTGCTGTCACAGCAAGTTTTTTTTTTTTGGTATTAATTCTTAGTAATGGCTTTGCTCTCCCTGCATGCAATACTTTGGGTCATCCATTAACCCTTGTGCGTGCGAGGACTGAGGCAAATGTAGAGGACTGTGGCAAATGATACAAGTTTTACGGGTGTGGGGTCGGTTGGACCCCATTTGTAAACACAAGGGTTAAACTCCAAACATGACATTTTGGAGTTTCATGGGTCATCCATTAAACTCCAAAATGTAAGGGAGAATTATTTTATTTATTTATTTTTAACAGAAATGAGGCTGATGCTACAACATTGAAAGGAAGTTAGTGCGTAAAACTCCAATGTAAAAAAAGGGGAAAAGAAGTAAATGAGTAAAAATAAAATAGGGATAACATGACGTGACATGTCTGTCAGTTTGGCGTCACAATCAACACCAAGTGTACCTGCTGGTGAGAAGTGACTCATAGACAGGAAATATATGAGGAACATTGTTGGAATATTCTGGGGGTTCCTCCCAAAGTGGCAGAATCACTGCTGCTCGTTTGGGTCCATCTGGGCTCCTTTCTAACGCCACATGATCCACCGACCGACATCTGTGGTAAAAATGGGAGGATAACGCAGTTCTCCGTCCTTCCGAAACAGCGGTGTTGAAATGCCTGTCAGCATGCAGGCCCATTAGCCTATACCTTTAACGGTGAAAAATACTGCAGGGGAGCTCCGTGTAAAAGGCGAATGCACGCTTTACATCCTAAACCCATCTGACAAATGCAACCTCGTCCCTCATTTAGGTAATCTCTTGCACACAAATATATCCCCCCCCCACACCCCCTTGTCTGTTGCTTAAAAAAAATTGCTGTTCAATGTTCATCTGAAGCTCGAAGCATCGTCAAAAACATCCTTCTGAGAACGGGCCCTTTTCTCTTTAAACAGTGGCTTATTATTGAAGGAATTGAAATGAACGGGCTTCTCACCTCAGTTAAGACGCGCTCCAAGACGTGTCACCTCCCTGCTGCACATAGCGCTCCCCTGTGATTACGGATCCGTTCCACGGCGGCCTGATGGAGGTAAAACCAGATAAAAGGAGCAGACAAGGTGGACTGATAATAAGGCGACCGCCGCACATCGCAGCACACAGCAGCAGCACGCTGTGGATGGACGAATGCTCCCCCTGCAGCAACAGCGGCTGCAGCGCAGCGGAGAGGCACCGCACCTACACTCAAAAAAATGAACTTAGGGGGTTATTAGATTAATAAAAAAATATCATGTACTTTTAACACAATAATTTCATGTTTTAAACAAAAACGTGATAAAATCATGTTGAACAAACAAGAAATTCATCAACTTAACGTTTATGAAATTGAATCATGTTGAGATAACACGATTCATTATAGTCAGACTGATCTTGTGCTGGAGGCGACGAGCGAGATCACGGCAGATCCCGATTCAACTTATTTACTTTAGTTGGACCCAATGTAATTTAATAGAACCAGACCAACTAATTTGCAATGTTTTGGACCAAATAATTGACTTTACTTGATTAAGATGAATGCAAATTTAGTTGAAACCAACTTATTTAACAGTGATACCTTCACACTATGTAATTGATGTACTCATGTCAGTGGCTAACATGTGTTAACATCACATGAAGTGATGGTTAGCTGGTAATTAATCAGCGTTTTTCTAACATTTGCACCATTTCCTGCTTGCTCCATGCTTGTGTCAAAGCACAACTGAATTGAAGTGGTTATTGCATTTATAAAAAATAACATGTTTAACAGAATTATTTTATGTTTCAAAGGCAAATATGACAAAATCACGTCAAATAAACATAAAATTCAACAACCTAGCGTTAATAAAATGTATTCAAGTTGAGACAACGTGATTCAATTTAGTCAGACTAATCTCCCGCCGAAGAGGGTCTAGCGAGACCCGGAGATCACGCGAGACACTGGCGAGATTACGAAAGATCACGCGAGATGCTAGCGAAATTATGGAAGATCACGCGAGATGCTAGCGAAATTACGGAAGATCACGCGAGATCTTGTGTCTGGGAAAACTTCAAACTGTTCTTTCAAGAGAAGCGGGAAGATTCCTGATTTGGATCTGCTTAATTTGAAAAAGGTAAGATTCAGTCTATTTTCATCCGTCTAAATCAAAATAAAAATCGAAATAAAAAGATGCAAATTAAAATCATCAGACTTAAAAAAAAAACATTTTTTTCTATGTTCGGTCACGTTTCTATGTAATTGATGTACTCAAATCATGCTAACATCACATGAAGCAGTGTAAGGGTCACAAACCTGCTGTCAAGACAAAAAACGGACCCCATAAATGTCACAGTTTTGCTCCTCCTCAGGTTGTTAAAGCTCCCTGGAAAAAAGTTGGACTGATGTAAATTCAGCATCTGGTGCCATACAAACTCTGAAGTCTGAGGTTTAGTGGACTGTAAACAATGGGGCCAAACATAAGTCTATTTAAATGTTTTTTTATTATTATTTAATTTCAGTACTGTTATTATGTAGGTAAATGCAGAGTGGACATTGGATACACACAACTTTTGTGGCTTTCTATCTTAATACAGATTCTTCATTTATTAATAATAAAAAGTATTAAATTTGAGTCAGAGGAACCTGCAGAAACCTTTGCTGTTAGAGCTTTAAATGTGCTTGCAATGTCCACATAAATGTCCACCTTCTAACTATGGATTTCTAGTATTTTTTTCTGGCTGAAACACTCAGAGGATTGTCCATTATTCCTATTACGGTAGTCCATGAACAGACTTGAGCTTTCTTATTTTTTAAATACATATATTCCTCTGCTCTAAAGATGTATTTTGTTATTGTACTTGTTTTTCCATAAATAATTGTAGTTCAAAAACAATTTTTAAGTTTATCGGTTTAATTTTGAAATGTTGAGGTTTTTGTTTTGATTTTTATGTTTTATATTTTTATTGCTTTCTACCATGTTCAAGTCACCACTGTTCTGCACATACATGCTTGCATGTGCCCAGTGGTTATATTCAGTTTCAGAACAGCTGAAACACTGGGTGCCTTTAAATCTCAACTTAAAACCCACCTGTTTAGAGTTGCTTAGCTAAATTAGGCGGTTTTAATGTCTTCAATGTTTTTAATGTTTTTGACTTTACTTTTTATCTGTTTCACTGTATATTAAATGTTGCATGACTCTGTGTTTCTGTTGTTAATTATGTAAAGCACTTTGAAATGCCTTTCTGCTGAAATGTGCTGTACAAATAAAATTTGATTGATTGATTCATGATCCATTCAAGAGACTTGTACTAAAAGTTTGAATGTTCAGATACAACTCTGCTCACGGTGAATTACATATTTTAACGTTTGAAAATCTGATCTCTTTCAGAACATCACCTGTCTGTTATCCACCTACATAAGCACTGGTGAAGGGGGTCATCGGCCATCAAGTTTTAGATTGCAGTGGCTAATGATAAGTTTTGCCAGATCTAAAATGACTGAATCAAGTGTTAGAGCGATTATAAGGGTTCAGCTGAACTTGTATTTGGCAAGTCAGTTTTATTTGTCTTTATTTGCGTGGGGATGTGGAACTGTAAGGAGTGTTGTCTCTCTCTGTCTAGTAGATATGAGCTGCTATCAGCCCTATGCTAGCTACAGAATAGTACAGAGCAAGGGGGAAGAAGGATGAGCAGCAACATGAGATTGTGATTGACAGCACTAAAACTCTCCTGCCACTGACTGGTTGTTTCTAGCACTGGGAGAAGGCAGAGGAAATAGATTTTTCACAGTATATCCCCCTATACTGTACCCTTGTTTCAGACATAAATATTTCTTAGGTGACAGCTACAGTTAGAAGTTTAAATAAAATGTTAAACTTAATTTTAGTCATGGCATAATGAAAGGAGAATAACAATTTTAAAGATCTTTCAAATAGACTGCAAGCCACTGATCACTTTCGTTGTGACTTCCTTTGAATGTAGCTAAGTTTTCAAGTATGTGACCCTATAGTATACTGCTGGATTTTTGCGGTTGTTCTCATTGTTTTCTGATCTGCATATTTAGGAAAACACTGCTGAAGTCAGACGAGGGTGGATCCTAAAAGGCCTGGGTGCATACCTGGATGAAGATCCAGAGAAGCTGGAGAAAGAGTACATGGTATGTTAATTTATCTTTGTGTCCACAAAAGAGGTGATTATAGTTGGAGTTAATTGGACTTCCTGTGAATTACCAATAAATTTAAAGTAAGAGAAGATCATTAAAACTCTTCTTTTTTTTCACTTGGGTACATTCAATTTTAATTTGACTTTTGAGATGCTTTTAGATTTCTCCCACAGAAAAGGATAATCATTAGTAAGATTGATATAATTACAGTTATTGTTAAGTGGGTTTAAAATGAGGATTTTTAGGTGAGTTAAACTCCACAAAAAGATCTTTGGCCTGTTTTATTTAGCCTTATTTTCTAACAGCATTGTTTCATACGCAGACAAAAATATGAACTAACTTTACCTAAGATGTTAGTACTGATCTATTTGGAAATAACTACCACACATAGTCATGACATTTCCTCCGTCCAGGAAACAAGACAGGTTCTTCATGTATAAGATGTTTGGTTTGTGTACAGAGTCAGGGCTTTGTACTTGCACATAAGTAGGACTGGTTTGGAATGACAGTCTGTGTGGTGGATCCTCAGACTGTCATTTCAATTGAGGAGAACAGGCCATGGAATATGGGGCCTATTTGGGATTCATCCCTTCTCTTCATGTTTTTCCATATGAGACAATATACCGTATTTTCCGCACCACAAGGTGCACCGCATTATAAGACGATTTTTGTGAAAATGTAGAAAATATGGTACCTTTTCTAAATGGGAAATCTTACCACTGGACTCACAATTAACACAGACAGGTCTTTGATGGACCTTAGCTGTTGGTGAGTCAGCCAAACAAGTGTAAAGTTATTTTTTTATTTAATGAGATGTGAAATCTCTCCTCCCCAAATCCCCACCCTTGTTCCCATCATCAAGGTGCACAAATGGCCGAGACCGTCTGTGGAATCTGTTATCCGACCGGAGAGTGCAGAGCCTGGCGATGCCATTGAGGATGTTGGGATTCTCCTGGACGGGGTGGAAGTGATGAACAACTTGAGCAATGCATCTTTACATGTTTTTCTAAAGACCGCAATGGAAAACTAAATTTTAACTGTTACAGTTCGCAAAGTTGAGCGAATTTACTGACACTTTTTATGTTGTTAAGAATTTGATCTATGCTAAACACAGCCCAGTTTTTTTCTGGAATAACAAAACTGACCTTTTGTTGTTTATTTCAACTTTCAACTCAGCTGTTTTTTGTGCTGTGTAAAAAGAAAATGGATAACAATTTTGAAAATACAGTTCATGTTGTACTTTTTCTCATTGTTGAGTGTTCTTTCTTCTTTCAGTGTGGTCTTAAAACACTTCATTTAATAGCACTTAAGAAAATGTCTTTGATTTAACATAATTCAATCATGGAAAGATTTTCCACACGATTATATAGCTTTCTTTCAGCATGAAGCATGTTTGTTCAGCTAACTTAATTTTCATGGGTTGGATCAACGTAATTAAGTAGTGTGAAGTTATCAGTGTAAAATTAGTTAGGCTGGCTCTATTAAATTACATTGGGTCCAACTAAAGTAAATAAGTTGAATCAACCACAAAAATTAAGTTGAACCAACACATTTCCTTTAAATTGGAATAACCTTAATAAATTAAGTTGAACCAACACATTTCCTTTAAATTGGAATAACCTTAATAAATTAAGTTGAGCCAACACATTTGCTTTAAATTGGAATAACCTTAATAAATTAAGTTGAGCCAACACATTTTCTTTAAATCGGAGTAACAAAATTACATAGTGCTGAAATAAAGCAAAGTAATCAGGTGGAAAATCTTTCCATGATTTTTTTTATGTTAATCCAAAGAGTTATTTTTTTCAGTGTTGTTCTCCACTGATTCTTCTGTTACTCAGCTCTTTTCATCACTCCGTGTCTCAGGTTGATTTTTAATACATTGGTTAGACTCTAACCAAAGCATCTGCTGTCACAGCAAGTTTTTTTTTTTTGGTATTAATTCTTAGTAATGGCTTTGCTCTCCCTGCATGCAATACTTTGGGTCATCCATTAACCCTTGTGCGTGCGAGGACTGAGGCAAATGTAGAGGACTGTGGCAAATGATACAAGTTTTACGGGTGTGGGGTCGGTTGGACCCCATTTGTAAACACAAGGGTTAAACTCCAAACATGACATTTTGGAGTTTCATGGGTCATCCATTAAACTCCAAAATGTAAGGGAGAATTATTTTATTTATTTATTTTTAACAGAAATGAGGCTGATGCTACAACATTGAAAGGAAGTTAGTGCGTAAAACTCCAATGTAAAAAAAGGGGAAAAGAAGTAAATGAGTAAAAATAAAATAGGGATAACATGACGTGACATGTCTGTCAGTTTGGCGTCACAATCAACACCAAGTGTACCTGCTGGTGAGAAGTGACTCATAGACAGGAAATATATGAGGAACATTGTTGGAATATTCTGGGGGTTCCTCCCAAAGTGGCAGAATCACTGCTGCTCGTTTGGGTCCATCTGGGCTCCTTTCTAACGCCACATGATCCACCGACCGACATCTGTGGTAAAAATGGGAGGATAACGCAGTTCTCCGTCCTTCCGAAACAGCGGTGTTGAAATGCCTGTCAGCATGCAGGCCCATTAGCCTATACCTTTAACGGTGAAAAATACTGCAGGGGAGCTCCGTGTAAAAGGCGAATGCACGCTTTACATCCTAAACCCATCTGACAAATGCAACCTCGTCCCTCATTTAGGTAATCTCTTGCACACAAATATATCCCCCCCCCACACCCCCTTGTCTGTTGCTTAAAAAAAATTGCTGTTCAATGTTCATCTGAAGCTCGAAGCATCGTCAAAAACATCCTTCTGAGAACGGGCCCTTTTCTCTTTAAACAGTGGCTTATTATTGAAGGAATTGAAATGAACGGGCTTCTCACCTCAGTTAAGACGCGCTCCAAGACGTGTCACCTCCCTGCTGCACATAGCGCTCCCCTGTGATTACGGATCCGTTCCACGGCGGCCTGATGGAGGTAAAACCAGATAAAAGGAGCAGACAAGGTGGACTGATAATAAGGCGACCGCCGCACATCGCAGCACACAGCAGCAGCACGCTGTGGATGGACGAATGCTCCCCCTGCAGCAACAGCGGCTGCAGCGCAGCGGAGAGGCACCGCACCTACACTCAAAAAAATGAACTTAGGGGGTTATTAGATTAATAAAAAAATATCATGTACTTTTAACACAATAATTTCATGTTTTAAACAAAAACGTGATAAAATCATGTTGAACAAACAAGAAATTCATCAACTTAACGTTTATGAAATTGAATCATGTTGAGATAACACGATTCATTATAGTCAGACTGATCTTGTGCTGGAGGCGACGAGCGAGATCACGGCAGATCCCGATTCAACTTATTTACTTTAGTTGGACCCAATGTAATTTAATAGAACCAGACCAACTAATTTGCAATGTTTTGGACCAAATAATTGACTTTACTTGATTAAGATGAATGCAAATTTAGTTGAAACCAACTTATTTAACAGTGATACCTTCACACTATGTAATTGATGTACTCATGTCAGTGGCTAACATGTGTTAACATCACATGAAGTGATGGTTAGCTGGTAATTAATCAGCGTTTTTCTAACATTTGCACCATTTCCTGCTTGCTCCATGCTTGTGTCAAAGCACAACTGAATTGAAGTGGTTATTGCATTTATAAAAAATAACATGTTTAACAGAATTATTTTATGTTTCAAAGGCAAATATGACAAAATCACGTCAAATAAACATAAAATTCAACAACCTAGCGTTAATAAAATGTATTCAAGTTGAGACAACGTGATTCAATTTAGTCAGACTAATCTCCCGCCGAAGAGGGTCTAGCGAGACCCGGAGATCACGCGAGACACTGGCGAGATTACGAAAGATCACGCGAGATGCTAGCGAAATTATGGAAGATCACGCGAGATGCTAGCGAAATTACGGAAGATCACGCGAGATCTTGTGTCTGGGAAAACTTCAAACTGTTCTTTCAAGAGAAGCGGGAAGATTCCTGATTTGGATCTGCTTAATTTGAAAAAGGTAAGATTCAGTCTATTTTCATCCGTCTAAATCAAAATAAAAATCGAAATAAAAAGATGCAAATTAAAATCATCAGACTTAAAAAAAAAACATTTTTTTCTATGTTCGGTCACGTTTCTATGTAATTGATGTACTCAAATCATGCTAACATCACATGAAGCAGTGTAAGGGTCACAAACCTGCTGTCAAGACAAAAAACGGACCCCATAAATGTCACAGTTTTGCTCCTCCTCAGGTTGTTAAAGCTCCCTGGAAAAAAGTTGGACTGATGTAAATTCAGCATCTGGTGCCATACAAACTCTGAAGTCTGAGGTTTAGTGGACTGTAAACAATGGGGCCAAACATAAGTCTATTTAAATGTTTTTTTATTATTATTTAATTTCAGTACTGTTATTATGTAGGTAAATGCAGAGTGGACATTGGATACACACAACTTTTGTGGCTTTCTATCTTAATACAGATTCTTCATTTATTAATAATAAAAAGTATTAAATTTGAGTCAGAGGAACCTGCAGAAACCTTTGCTGTTAGAGCTTTAAATGTGCTTGCAATGTCCACATAAATGTCCACCTTCTAACTATGGATTTCTAGTATTTTTTTCTGGCTGAAACACTCAGAGGATTGTCCATTATTCCTATTACGGTAGTCCATGAACAGACTTGAGCTTTCTTATTTTTTAAATACATATATTCCTCTGCTCTAAAGATGTATTTTGTTATTGTACTTGTTTTTCCATAAATAATTGTAGTTCAAAAACAATTTTTAAGTTTATCGGTTTAATTTTGAAATGTTGAGGTTTTTGTTTTGATTTTTATGTTTTATATTTTTATTGCTTTCTACCATGTTCAAGTCACCACTGTTCTGCACATACATGCTTGCATGTGCCCAGTGGTTATATTCAGTTTCAGAACAGCTGAAACACTGGGTGCCTTTAAATCTCAACTTAAAACCCACCTGTATAGAGTTGCTTATAGCTAAATTAGGCTTAGTGCGGTTTTAATGTCTTCAATGTTTTTAATGTTTTTGGCTTTACTTTTTATCTGTTTCACTGTATATTAAATGTTGCATGACTCTGTGTTTCTGTTGTTAATTATGTAAAGCACTTTGAAATGCCTTTCTGCTGAAATGTGCTGTACAAATAAAATTTGATTGATTCATGATGCATTCAAGAGACTTGTACTAAAAGTTTGAATGTTCAGATACAACTCTGCTCAGGGTGAATTACATATTTTAATGTTTGAAAATCTGATCTCTTTCAGAACATCACCTGTCTGTTATCCACCTACATAAGCACTGGTGAAGGGGGTCATCGGCCATCAAGTTTCAGATTGCAGTGGCTAATGATAAGTTTTGCCAGATCTAAAATGACTGAATCTAGTGTTAGAGCGATCATAAGGGTTCAGCTGAACTTGTATTTGGTAAGTCAGTTTTATTTGTCTTTATTTGCGTGGGGATGTGGAACTGTAAGGAGTGTTGTCTCTCTCTGTCTAGTAGATATGAGCTGCTATCAGTCCTATGCTAGCTACAGAATAGTACAGAGCAAGGGGGAAGAAGGATGAGCAGCAACATGAGATTGTGATTGACAGCACTAAAACTCTCCTGCCACTGACTGGTTGTTTCTAGCACTGGGAGAAGGCAGAGGAAATAGATTTTTCACAGTATATCCCCCTATACTGTACCCTTGTTTCAGACATAAATATTTCTTAGGTGACAGCTTCAGTTAGAAGCTTAAATAAAATGTTAAACTTAATTTTAGTCATGGCATAATGACAGGAGAATAACAATTTTAAAGATCTTTCAAATAGACTGCAAGCCACTGATCACTTTCGTTGTGACTTCCTTTGAATTTTGCTAAGTTTTCAAGTATGTGACCCTATAGTATACTGCTGGATTTTTGCGGTTCTCATTGTTTTCTGATCTGCATATTTAGGAAAACACGGCTGAAGTCAGACGAGAGTGGATCCTAAAAGGCCTGGGTGCATACCTGGATGAAGATCCAGAGAAGCTGGAGAAAGAGTACATGGTATATTAATTTATCTTTGTGTCTACAAAAGAGGTGATGATAGTTGGAGTTAATTGGACTTCCTGTGAATTACCAATAAATTTAAAGTAAGAGAAGATCATTAAAACTTTTTTTTTCACTTGGGTACATTCAATTTTAATTTGACTTTTGAGATGCTTTTAGATTTCTCCCACAGAAAAGGATAATCATTAGTAAGATTGATATAATTACAGTTATTGTTAAGTGGGTTTAAAATGAGGATGTTTAGGTGAGTTAAACTCCACAAAAAGATCTTTGGCCTGTTTTATTTAGCCTTTTTTTCTAACAGCATTGTTTCATATGCAGACAAAAATATTAAGTAACTTTACCTAAGATGTTAGTACAGATCTATTTGGAAATAACTACCACACATAGTCATGACATTTCCTCCATCCAGGAAATAAGACAGGTTCTTCATGTATAAGATGTTTGGTTTGTGTACAGAGTCAGGGCTTTGTACTTGCACATAAGTAGGACTGGTTTGGAATGACAGTCTGTGTGGTGGATCCTCAGACTGTCATTTCAATTGAGGAGAACAGGCCATGGAATATGGGGCCTATTTGGGATTCATCCCTTCTCTTCATGTTTTTCCATATGAGACAATATACCGTATTTTACCACAAGGTGCACCGGATTATAAGACGATTTTTGTGAAAATGTAGAAAATATGGTACCTTTTCTAAATGGAAAATCTTACCACTGGACTCACAATTAACACAGACAGGTCTTTGATGGACCTTAGCTGTTGGTGAGTCAGCCAAATAAGTGTAAAGTTATTTTTTTATTTAATGACATGTGAAATCTCTCCCACCCCAATACCCCACCCATGTTCCCATCATCAAGGTGCACAAATGGCCGAGACCATCTGTGGAATCTGTTATCCGACCGGAGAGTGCAGAGCCTGGCGATGCCATTGAGGATGTTGGGATTCTCCTGGACGGGGTGGAAGTGATGAACAACTTGAGCAATGCATCTTTACATGTTTTTCTAAAGACCTCAATGGAAAACTAAATTTTAACTGTTACATTTCGCAAGTTGAGCGAATTTACTGACACTTTTTATGTTGTTAAGAATTTGATCTATGCTAAACACAGCCCAGTTTTTTTCTGGAATAACAAAACTGACCTTTTGTTGTTTATTTCAACTTTCAACTCAGCTGTTTTTTGTGCTGTGTAAAAAGAAAATGGATAACAATTTTGAAAATACAGTTCATGTTGTACTTTTTCTCATTGTTGAGTGTTCTTTCTTCTTTCAGTGTGGTCTTAAAACACTTCATTTAATAGCACTTAAGAAAATGTCTTTGATTTAACATAATTCAATCATGGAAAGATTTTCCACACGATTAAATAGCTTTCTTTCAGCATGAAGCATGTTTGTTCAGCTAACTTAATTTTCATGAGTTGAATCAACTTAATTAAGTAGTGTGAAGTTATCAGTGTAAAATTAGTTAGGCTGGCTCTATTAAATTACATTGGGTCCAACTAAAGTAAATAAGTTGAATCAACCACAAAAATTAAGTTGAGCCAACACATTTGCTTTAAATTGGAATAACCTTAATAAATTAAGTTGAACCAACACATTTGCTTTAAATTGGAATAACCTTAATAAATTAAGTTGAACCAACACATTTGCTTTAAATTGGAATAACCTTAATAAATTAAGTTGAACCAACACATTTGCTTTAAATTGGAATAACCTTAATAAATTAAGTTGAGCCAACACATTTCCTTTAAATCGGAGTAACAAAATTACATAGTGCTGAAATAAAGCAAAGTAATCAGGTGGAAAATCTTTCCATGATTTTTTTATGTTAATCCAAAGAGTTATTTTTTTCAGTGTACACCCCGAGAGCCAGATGGATGTCTGAGCTGCACAAGCTCCAGCCTGCACTGACGAACACAGTGCTCATTTATGTTAAAAATGCTCAGTTATACTGGAGTGTGTTCGCCCCAAAAGCATAAGATGCTTAAAACAAACAAACAAACAAACAAACAAAAAAACCCAACAACAAATGGCTTTGTTGCAGCAAACGTGTGGACAATGTGTACAGTCAGAGTGTACCCTGGCCAATCCCTTCCTTCTGCTACTCTGCACACAACCCCCCACTCCCCCAGACACAGCCCACTCAACGCAAGATGGGTGTGGCTGTCAGTAAAGTAGAATATGATTGTAAATGTAATTGTAATTGAATGACAGATTCCCACATCTTGCACTGAGCCTACTTTGAAATGTGTTTTCAGAGCAGTGCAGTTCTACGTACCAGCTGTTTTTTTTTATGTAGTAAGAACAATGGAAATATATTACCTTTTAATGATCAGAGAACTTTCAAGTTATTTGTACTTAAGTGGCTGTATTGTGTAAAATTGCTTTTTTTTTTAGCTTTACATCTGGCTAGGACATCATTCCCTCATCCATCATGAACATACCTGGAGTGTTGCTTTGATTCTTTCATGCATGTTTGAGAAATCCTTTAAGTGTCACCTTTGAGAAGCAGCTCCTCCTCTTAGCTGTAGTTTCCAAGCTTCTGAGCCTCTGCATTAAAGACCACCCCTCCACACTGACTTCCTCACTCAGCTCCTTCAAACTAGCCAGCAGCAGTTAGCAAATTGCTTGCAATTGGTGGAACTGCACATCTGCTGAGCTAATTATGCCAGCTACTGAAAGCAGAGTGCCAGAAAGAGCAAGAGTTTCTTAAAAAGACAGAGACTCAATTTCAAGTAGTTAAATTATGAAGTCCAATTTCTTTTAAGTTAGGTTTAATATATGCAGCATTTTAATAACAACTGACAGTAACATTTGTTGGGAGTCGGACTTCTGGGAACCAAAAATGTTCCAATCTCACACAGTGACATCAAAATTGTTGGGAATCAGAATTTGCACCAATATTGGCCTAATAGAATTATTAATAATTGTAATAAATAGTTTACTATGAATTAAATTATTAATACATTTAAATGCCTTAGCTTAAATGGAGTGCCTATTCCAGTATCTCTGGAATCATAAGCCAATCTCAGTCTCTTCACACACTTAATCAAGTCTGAGAATTTATGAACAAAATAAAATCCAATCAGATTAATAAACCAACAATGACAAAATGAAGTGGAACACTGAAAAATGAACTTCAAAACTAACTAACTAATTAAACAAGAAAACAAAGGGAAAATCAGATTTGTAGAATCAAATCTGATTTGGATTTGTCCTCCTTTTCAGATGAATGTGATGAGAGTGGGAGAAGAGATTGTTAAGAAAGGGAGTCGGTGAATACTACACTTAATTAAATTCCGGATCCAGTCAACAGTGAATATGCCACTGTTTTGAACATGTGGCATATTCAAAACAGCAAAGCAAAAACATAATATAAGAATAACACAGAGTATTGCATGCTTGCTTAAGACATGAAAAGCAATTCACAAAAACACCTAATTCAGCCCAGATACGTGACGGTCTTGCTTTTTGTTGAAGTCAGTCAGGTTCAAGCAGTGTCCAAACATCCAAAAACTGAAGTCAAAGCAAATAAATAAATAAATAAAAATTGTTGCACATTTCTTTTGATTGGAGTATACTATTTTTAATAACTCTGCAGTAAATTTGCAGTAAATTTGTCCATTTACATTTACAGTCTCTTATTTTTATCTTTCTATTTCTAGATCATTTATTTATTCTTTTATCTTAGTTTGAATATGTGTGCCTTCATTTACTTTTAACTGGGATCTGGTACACCTGAGTGGGATAATATTTCCATTCTATTAGAGAAACAACAGGGCTCGCTTTTATTTTGGTCTTCTGGAGCTCCTTGTGATGCTGTCCTTTGGAGTGTAATTCTCACAGCCATTGTCAAATCCTCTACTGCTTACGTGTGTGAGTTTGTGAATGAATGGAAGCCATTATGTGCTCTATAAATAAAACATGTGTTCAAGCAGATTTTAAGTAGTCGTTTCATCCCAACAGCTTGCTGGTTTTTGTTCCCCGTCATCATATAAGATGCAATAATTTCATTTAAAATTTGAAAATGCAGGGAAACAGAAAAAGTAGACAATAAAGAAGCCATTCATTTCTATGCAATATGCCTCATCAATCACGCCAATTGTTCTGTTTATGCATGCCTCTCTCCAAAAGCGGGTGTTAATTTTATTAAAAGACAAACGCCGAAAGCTAGTCGTGTCTGCTGAATCCACAGCGCCGCCCCTTCAAAATCTGACCCAGTCTTTCAAACAAATACACCTCGGAAACGGAAAGCCCGCTGACGGACAGGAATGTGGTCCAATGACAGCACAGGATTTATTTCAGTGACCAATCAGCGTCTACCATGTCAGGCGTTGTGTGTTTTGTTGCCAGCCGAGCGCCTGAGGGAGGAGGCGGTGGTTATGATCAGAGGGTTAATGATGGCCGCTTCTTCGGTACGGTGGCTGAAGAGACTGTGCCTTGTTGTTTTGATATGTCCCCTCTTTGTCTCAGCCTTTTTGAACTTAGAGGAGCTCAATGAAATGAAATATGGGATTCAAATTCTTTCCGACCCCGTCATCTTGGGGCAGGTGAGTCAAGGCGTTTCAGACGCTAACGGTAACATGTAGCACTTTGGCTAGGACGAAAGCTACTGTTTTTAGCGATAATGCTTTTGTATAGTCGTAATTGTTAACGTACGCTAAGACTGTTGGTTCGTTTGGATTTAAGACATTTTCTTAAATCTTCACCTGGAGATTAGTAGTTGTGAGTTTACATGCGCAGCTCATTGCAACAGCTGTCACTACATCTTTTACACAGCTTCTCTGTTTCCACTGTGTTTACATCACAAACACTTAACTGCTTGGAAGCCATCAAGGTTGCTTGCTAAAAATCAATGTTCTCTGTTTATATTAAAAGCTAAAACAGTTGTTGGGGGTGTCTTCTTCATGTTTTAGACCAAGACAGAGGAGGTAATGATGGTGTCCAATAAATACAAGCAGCTCTATGAATGTCGACTTCCAGCCCAGGCGGTCCGGTTTCATCAGGATCCAGCTTCTGAATCCGACTCGCAGGGCTACACTGGACCAGACATCCCGGAGCTGCTGAGGCCAATGCACAAAGCCCCTTGTCTTGTGAAGGTTGGTGCTTAAACGTATCTGTGTCTGCCTCTGCTTATCTGTGTAATCCAGTTATCAGATGCTCAACCTGTTAATTAATAAAGCGGTTAAAAAGCGTTCGTTTCAAACTGCAGCATAGGGATAGTGACTCACAGTTGAGCTTTTGCAGGAAAATAGTTTAATACATGTGCTATTGCACATGTTGCTCTTACACTGACTTTAATAAATGTTTGTGATTTTTGCAACGTTACTGCTTATACATGGGGGTTTTTTTGTACAGAGGTGCTTCAGTGCAATGGGAACTACTTGTTCTGTAATTGTACCGCTACATCTTTGGATTTGGTTACTGTTTCTACAAGATAACACCATTTCCTGAAACCCGAATTGTTTCACTGTTACTTTTATCTTTAAAACAAAATGATGCAGTTGTCAGGCATAATGTTGCTTTTCTTTTCTTGGAAACAGTACATAGTATTTTAGTGTATAACACATTTTCCTTGGAAAAATCAGGAATTTGGTTGAAGTCTTTTCCAGATCCGGACAAGTATGGAAAAGCAAAAAGTCTTGTGCTGTTAGATTTGTATTCTCTGTTCTTTCTACCTACATGATAAACATACTTTTGGAGTGTATTTTTTGTAGGTATTTTGTTTAAAAAAATACACATAATCCTCCTTAGCATAGATTTTCATAATCTATTTAAGTAGGTCTGGATTTCACTTGCATAACTGTCTTTGCTTTTCATTCAGTTTCTTTCAGTTCCTCCCTAAAGATCTGCAGATGCAGACACATTTCCAGACTCTCAGAGGTTAATTGGATAGATGTAACTTAGTTAGGAGGACACATTATGATGATTTGTTTAAGAAAACAGTTAACAGACTGTGTTTAATTCACACATCTATTCATCCATCAACTATTAAGCCATCTATCTGTCCACCCAGATAGGTGTCTGTTTTTGCACGGTCCATGTATGCCACAAATTTAAATATATTTTACATCTAAATCATGGAACAAACATAAACACAGAAATCATGAAATTTCTATAAGTAAAGGATTTTAAAATAGAAAATGTTAAGAAACCTTTTTAAGTGTATGCAAGTTTACATTTTAGTCTCTAGTCATTAAGGTACGCTATGGGAAAAATGTGGATACAAGCACCTTTTGGAGAAGTAATGAACTATCAAGTTAAAAGTTGTCCGCTTTTAACAACAACAAAAAGGAAGTTCTGGGGCGCCCCACATGCAGAGGCTATAGATCCGCCCTGGATTCGATTCCCGACCTTGGAATCTTTGCTGCATGTCTTCCCCTTTCGCTCAATCCCCATTTCTCGTCTGGCAGCTAGCAACAGAGACTACAAAAATGAGGAAGTTTTGCAGTGAAGAAAAAACACAGTAGCCAGCAATTCCCCAGTTTTACTAGAAAACCTTCCACGTTCACACAAAATTGTTGTTTTTTTTTTTTTCTGTGTTCTGATGACAAAAGAAATGCTGCATTGAAAAGATAATCTGCTGTCTTTGTTTATTGCAGACAAAGGACTGGTGGACATACGAGTTTTGTTACGGTCATCATATTAGACAGTATCACCTTGAAGGTAAAAACCATTCATTTAATTGACAAGCATAAATGTAAAGTAAAAAATATATTTTTCTCTGAACTAAATTTTTTCAGACCCATCTATGAGTTAAACCAGGGGTGTCACCTCCACTGTTGGTACTCTACATGTTTTAGATTTCTCTCGGTGGTGGTGACTACCTCCGAAAGCATGTTAATGTTCTGCAGAGGCCTGCTAAAGAGACACTGTTTGATCCACTTGTGTTGATTCAGAGAGAGAACTAAAACATGGAGGACACCGGCCTCTGGCTCCATACAATGCTGTAAACCAGGGACTCTTCTCTCATAGGCTGTGCTGTTGGGTTATAACTTGGTGTCGGTTCCTTGCAGGATGATGTTTAAATCATTGAGTTGCTTTTTTTTTTCCTCAAAATTGTCAAAGAATATGAAAGACATCCTGCTTTAAATTATATATGAATGTTTTGAACAAAGTTCTGAGATGCCAACAAGCAATTAATAATCATTAATAATTAAATTTACTACAGTAATGTTTGTCTGAGCTCTCATGTTGGTGTGAAAAGATCTTGTTCCAGAAGAATGTTTTGTTTTCTTCTTAAACCTACGCTGCCATTGAAACCTGTTTGACAATCGTGTTTTCTTCTCAGACTCAGAAATCAGAGGGGACGTTCTCTTTCTGGGACACTATGAGTCCGAATTTGATTGGAACAATGAAACAGCAAAGGTGAGACTCACCTTTTCTTGTATGAATTGCATGTTAGATCACATCTAAAAAAAAGGTTTTTTTAAATGAAGTAGATGTGAAAAAAAAAAAGTGTGAATACATTTATTAATTGTAATTTTTGTTGTGGAAACTGTAAAGGCATCAGAGACACGACTCAAGACAAAATGCAATCCCAGAGTTGTAACGCGATAAAATAGGAACATAGTACATTTGATACTTTTTCAAGGCACTGAGTGTCTTGCGTGTTTCTTTTAATAATCATCTCTAACACATCATGTTACATCATATCTCTTCATCTTGCAGGCCTCTAAACAGCACAAACTGAAACGATACCACAGCCAGACCTATGTAAATGGGTCCAAGTGTGACCTAAATGGAAATCCTAGAGAGACCGAAGTCCGGGTGAGACATCTAAATTTACAAAATGATTGTAATCTGAGTAACCCAAGTAGCTGTGGTCAAAAACGGTTTGCGTCCTATTTTGCAGTTCCTTTTACATCCAGATTTATGTCTGTGTAAAACTGTGAGCACGACTGAATAAGCACCTTCTGTAACTTTCAAATGTTTGTGGGCTTCCCTTACAATGGGCTCGGAAGTTCCTTTTATTCTCCTGTGTTGACACTATCTGACTCTATTAGTGACTCTACTCTTTCCAGTTTGTATGTGAAGATGGCTCGAGTGACTACGTCGCCCGTGTGGACGAGCCACAGTCTTGCCGCTACGTGTTGACAGTTCACACCAGTCGCACCTGCCAGCATCCGTTTCTGCGGCCGCCGTCCTCCTCCAAGCCGCAGGGCATCGTGTGCCAGCCGGCTCTGAGTGCACAACAGTACATGGATTATGTGAAGGCTCAAGTCTGTGAGTGAACACAAACACCAGGTTCACAATGCAGGAATATATTTCTTTTTTTTTTTTTTTTTTGCTTTTTATTGGTGCATTAATAGCAGTACGGTTATATGGAGTCAAATAATTGATCTAATTTATCCGTTATTTACAAGTGTGAAACATAACAGGATGCGTGACGACATGTCTGTTGCTGCTTTGTTCCTCCGACTGTTCCCAGCGGACACGAAGCGTAAAGTGGAGCAGATCTCCGAGGAGCTGAAGAATCTTGATGAGATGCTGGCTGGTAATGAAGGTGGAGATGGGACAGTCGAGGTAACGGCAGAGGAGACCACTCCTCCGCCAAACGGCCACCAAGATGCGTCAAATGGTAAAACGCAAACTCAAAGAACTTGGACAATATTTTTAAGCTACATATATTAAGATTATGTATTCAGGATACAGATTGTAGTATTTTTCTTATTTACAAGGATGTCTGTTTTCTGTCTTTAAGCGGGAAATTCCGACGCGACTGAAGATACACCGTCAGAAGAGACGGATGATGCTGATTTTTGGGAAGGAGTGACAAAACCTGGGAAATTAAAGCCCACAGCTTCTCATCAAGACAAGGAGGTATTGAACGATGCAGTGACACCGAGATTAAACATTGAGGAAATTCACACGTTTTTCATGTTAATTGATGATGAGTTTGTTGCAAATTTTCTGTGAAAATGGTCAAAAACATTGAGTTTAAGAGATGCTAACTTCCACCAGTAGGTGGTAGCATTTCTTACCTCTGCTACTCTGCTGCCAAAGCATTTGCTGATGTCAAGTTATAGTCTGTGACTGATATGGCAAGCAACAGAAAGTCACATTTACATTTTCTATATTTGCATTTACTTAAATGCAAATATAGCAAAATTCCATGCAAATGTTTCTAAAATAGCACCACAAAAATCGCTGATTTTGATTCCAAATAATCACAAAAACAACTTTGGAGGAACTGATTAAAGTAGTTCATTTTCAATTTACAGTTTCACTTATCAGGATGTAATAAAAAAATATATCAGATCCTATCCAGTATAGAACAGATTTATTTATTTTTACAGAAATTGGGGAGAGTCAGTAATGTTTTTTACACTCCAACTTTCCTTTTCTGTTGTTTATTTCATTTGTCTCAGTGTACACTCCAAATCTTCAGTAGGAAATCACAGGCAGATGTTGTTTGTGCTATGATATCTTTTAATCTGACTAAAACACATAAAATCATTTGACAAACTACATTTTCTGATTATAGAAACCCTCATATCTCCTTTTTAAAAAGTATTTTTGCACTTCCGTTATTTACCACCAGGGGGTGGGATTTCTCTTTTTCTATTGACTCTTTCACAGCCTTAATTAAATGTTTTTCTTTTTAAAGGTGGTGAATGGTGACTATAGCTCACTAGCAGACAATGAAGCAGAAGAAGGTACTGTTGTTTAAACAATGAAGATTATAATTTATTACTATTCAGGTCACTGTTTTACAACCATAAACTTTTAAACATTTGCTATTACATGTTTTACTTGTAACTTATTTCATAGAACCATATGTGTCTACGTACTCTGTGGTCATGGTTTATGTGATTTTTATGTTTCCTTTAAGCAGAACGATTCAACTTTAAAATCATCACAGACCCAGCAGATCTGATGAAATTTGTTCAACACCTTAAGGAGAGCAACAGGAAGGTCAGGACTTTCCCCACATCTGGTTTTCTCCATTTCCTTGTTTTTGTGTGGTGCAGAGAGTAAACGTTGCGATGCTTAAATCCTTTTGCTACAGAAAGCAGAAAACCAGGCTGAAAGTAGAGAAGAGAAATCAACAGGCGACAGGCATCCAGGGAAACTCAGGGGGGAGGAGAGAGATGAAGACGGGAACTTGCTGGAGGAGTTCGAGGATGAGATGTCCGACCTCTCTGTGCCTTCTGAGAAGATCGAAGAGATAAAAGAAGAAATGCAGAAGGAGTTTGACAACATCATAGATGAGGTTTGAATCCTAAGATAAACCTTACACTACATTGGACACAGCAGATAATTAAGACCCAAATCTGTTTTTTTTTTTTTTGTTTTTTTTCCCCAAATGTGATATTCATCTGATTTTTTTTTTCACACACAATTCAGATTTTTCCACCTTTCAAAAAAATTGACTTGTGCGATGCATATCTGATTGTTTTCAAAGTGTCTGCAGTCTGAACAGTCATGTTGCACTTTCTGTTATTGATCATAATTCTGCTTCCTTCGTGTTGTTATGTCATCTTCCACTGCTTTAAACTGATCTGGTGATTCTGGTATTTGTTATCACATTTCAAATTTAAAAGTACTTTATCAATCCCAAAGGGAAATATTTACGTATAATAGATCCAGTTTCTAAATTAAATTATTGACATTAATAAATGTCGCCGTAACTCATATTAATTCATCTGCACACTTCACTTTACACTTATTCTGCGACGTTTACCTTCTTCTTCTGCGCATGCGGGTCGTTTTAGCGTCGTAAAATGTTCACACACAAGTCCTGTTGCAGTCGCATCATTTGGTAATAATATGGGGACAAATATTGGACTTTGATATAAATTGTAATTGAGCATCAAGACCTGCAGTGTGAATGTTGCCTCAGAGATCTAATTTGTGGCATTTAAGCGAAACTGAACGTCGTCTTTGTGTTTGCAGGCCCAGCAGGAGCTGGAAACCGAGGGTCTTAAAGGAGAGTTTGATCGCACTCAGGCAACACAGGCTCTGGAGACGACTTTGGATAAGTTGCTGGATCATCTGGAGGAGAAGGACGTTGAAGACACCCAGCAGCAGAAGGTCCAACGGACCAGCGACCCGAGCAGAGGCAGCCCCAGCCTGGCTCCTCAGCAGCCAGGTAACCGCCACGGGCCTGAAGCCCTGGGCCGCCGCCATCCTGTGCATGTCTGTCATCATCACAACCATTCATGATCACCTGTTATATTCTTCATCTCAGAACACGGAGATGCAAAAATAAGAGATGGTCTCAGATTAAACTCTTAGTCGGTTTGTGGTCTTTTGCTGCCATTAATTTAGATGTGGGTGGCTTAGTTTTCATCAATCAACACAAAACTGAAATGAATGAAAGCAAACCCATTGACCTGAATTCGCCGCGCCACAGAAATGTTACTGAAAAGGTTGTTTGGCGCCTCCGGCCTGTGACGCTGCTGACAGGTTTTGAGGTGAATTGTCTCTTCTGTCCCTCTCTTGTCACCTCAGACCAAGCAGCTGACGACCACGTTAAGATCAAAATTACTAAGTATAAGACGGGCAGCAGCCCTGATGGTGAGGTCAAAGTTCAGGAGATGGGCGAAGGAGACCCCCAGTGGCAGCACATAAAGGACGTGGTTAAAGAACAGCTAGAGAAGGCAGGACTGAAGGCTGAAGGTACGAAGGGGCAGTGCGGCGACACACACAGCCTTTTATCTTTTCCATCGCCTGTCTTTAGCTTTATTGCTATCTGTCTCCTTCTGTCTTTATCTTTACATCTTTTATAGTAATTTTCCGAAACAGCTTAGCCATGAAAATGGCGACAAATCCTCTCTGTGCTTCTTCAAAATGGAAATAGACAGCAGCTGTAAGCCAAAGCTTGTTTAAAAGATAATTGGAGATGAAGGGTTTGTCATTTCTGTGTCTCCTTTCATCCACTCTTCTGTTCACTCCATTCATCCGTATTAATCTGTCATTCAGCTGTGTTGCTCTTGAACTGTCCGGGTGATCGTTTTTTATCCTTGTGTCCTTGTTAAAGGCAAAATTGAGGTGAAGATTTTGACGCGGAAGAATGCAGAGGACACAGGCGATCAGTGGCTGACTGAAGAAGACACCAAGTCCTTCAGGGAGCTGCTCATAAACCTCTTGGTAATTTACCCATAAGTCACTGTGACCTAAATTTAAGCACTTTGTTTGAAACCGGCTGTGGAGTTTACAGACCGAGTCACTTTTGCAACATAAGAGCATGTGACTGTATAAAAGCTTGTATTTGTTTTAGCGACTGTCTAAAATTCCTCAAACTGCAACTTGAGTTTGAAACATTAGCAGCTTGTGCAAATTTAAAGTAAATGCTTCTCCCATAACTCAGTCATAGCAGTTACGTACGAGACGGCAGCTGGCCTTTTCAGATCGCTTCAAGGTTCTTGTCCGGGCGCGATGACGCAGAGTTCCTTCCCCTTTTCTCGGTCTGTTATTGCTGACATCACAGTGAGATTTAAAACGTGTAAAAATGGAAATCTTTTACTATTACTTTTTAGGCATTACTTGGCTTCACATTCAGTTAATCAGGGAGCTATTTTAGTTTGTTTTAACGGGGCTGCTACTAACAACTTTTTTGTTTTGTTTTTTTTTTTTTTTGTTTTTAAAGGTAGAAATAGAGGTTGCTGTACTCCTGTGTAACATTCACCAAAGGGGTCAAACTCCAGTCACTTAGGTCCAGTTTCTGGCACACCATATCTGAATCTAAAAACTTCACTGGCAAATCAGCAAGGTTTGCAAAGGCCTGGTCATTAAACATTTCTTTTATGCTCAATTCTGGGTTTTTTTGTGTGGTTTTTTTGAGTGGTCATTCACACTACTAAATCCTACCGCAGTCAGACTTATGTGTGAGCAGTTTTGGACCACAAAGCGACCCGCATGTGCAGAACAACATTGTTTACCAAAACGCTAATGGATGGTACCATCTAACGATTGATTTCAAAGTTTATTCAGCAACGAGAGCCAACTTTTTTGTCAAAAAATCACAACAACACGAAGGAAGTAAATTAAGAAAAAAAAAGCACAACTAATAGAGATGATGTTTTGCTTGGATGTGGAGTCAGACCAAGAGCGACAGGATTATGATGAGCTGTGCTGCAGTGACGACTTTCTTCCATAAGTTCACAATCATAATGTTCAGCCAATGTTTGCATCCAGATTTAATTCTTCTGGCTTTTTCTTCTGTAGAATTATGATGCATTTCTCACATCAGTGATGTAACAGTAAAATGCAACATGACTGTTCAGGCGTTTGAAAACAATTGGATGATTATCCAATGCAATACCACATATGGAAGTGGCACAAATCCTAATTTTGGGGGTTGAAAAGATCAGAATTGGGCCTTTCAGACTGCAGCGTAACAGACACATATGGGCAAAAACAGCGAATTTGGTTTGCATTTGCTGTTGACTCTGGAGTCTGCATCGCACCACTCCTCTGTGTTAAACCAAGAGGAGTGGCACTTTTAACCAAATTTTAACTTTGCAAGTCAGATAACACTGCATCTGTCTAATTTGTTTTTTTTTTATTTACCCCGCAGACTGGAGGCACAGAGGAGGTTTATAAAGAGCAAAAGAGGCAGCAGGAGCTTGAAAACAACTACAGGTTTGTATGGGGAGAAAGTCAGGAGGAAACCCAGTCCTCGAGCACGTCGGACTCGGACGACGTGGACATTTGAGCTCACGGCGTACATTCACTGCCCCTGCTGCGATGAACTCCTGTGGAGACCAGCAGGTGGAGGGACTATAAACCGTTACCACAGTTTGTTTGAAAAGCTTGATCAATTATTGCTGTTGAATCTGATAAGTGGTATGTAACTCCGCTGTTTGCACATTCAGAAAATAATTTAATGTGAACTGAAAAGGCAATAATGTTGGTGTCTGCAAGAGACAACCTTCAGATGCTGCACAAAGTTTGCGTGAGCTGCACTTGTGCAGTTGAATGAAGTTATGCATTTTCCCTGTTTTGATGGGATTCAGTTTGTAGAAGGCCGACGGAACCTGATGACACGAGGCGAATATGTTTCTAGAAACATTTTCTGGCGTTACTGAACATTTACATCGACTTCTGAAGCTGCAGTCAGTTCTGCTCCGTCTGCGACGCTGCCATTCACTTCACAGTTCTTACTTGCTTATTTATCAGACGTGTGAAATTCTGTACCTTGGGCTGCATATTTGTCATGCCAAAAAGTATACGACGACGACAACAACAACAAGCACCATTGAAACGTGACAAATTTAACGAGAAAAATCACAATTATTCACAGCTGTATCTTTTATTTGTTTTATTGAGTTTTATCTGACACATCAACACAGTGACAAAATCCAAAGTGAAAGGAAATACATGTATTTGGAGGTGTTTTAGTAATTAAAATATAAAAAATGTGGCTTGCATTTGTATTTAGTCTCCTGATTCACAGTTTGCTTCAGTTTTTGATTCAGGTCACTCCATCAGCTTGAAATATGAAAAATGGCTTGAAATCAGAGGGAATGGAGCTACTGTTGGTCTTGCCACAGCGCGTCAATCATATTTAAGTCTGCACTTTGGCCTGTTGTCAATCTTTAAGTTTGAACTAGGTCATTTTATGATGGGTCTGGCTGAAGGTTTAGGGTTGTTGCTTTACTGGAAGGTGAACCTCTGCCCCAGCCTCAATGCTGATGCATCCTGCAACCAGTTTTTTTTTGTTTTGCTTTTTTTAGTTTTAGAATTTTCCTGTTTGTATATTTAGCTCCACCACACTTCACATTAACTCTGCTCTATCCCTGCAGAACAAAAACATTTCCACAGAATGACTTTCACGTCACATTAATGTTGTGCTCGTTGTGACATAAAGTGTCGGTTTTCCATCACATATTCTCTAAAAAAAAAAA
The DNA here is from genome assembly GCF_051168715.1 of Poecilia mexicana. Taxonomy (NCBI): domain Eukaryota; kingdom Metazoa; phylum Chordata; class Actinopteri; order Cyprinodontiformes; family Poeciliidae; genus Poecilia; species Poecilia mexicana. Next base: position 13,669,227 of record NW_028263374.1, on the reverse strand, counting down.
TGAAGTTGTAGAGTCAACTCAGCAGACCACCTTCTCTCACATGTTCACTGGGTTCCTATCATGGCCTTTGGTGTACTTTAAACAGAGCTTCATATGGCTTTTTTTTTTTTTTTTTTTAATGCTTTTCTTCTTGCCATTTCCATAAAGGGAAGTCTTGTGGAAATGATGACTTGTGGTTGTCTTGTCAATACATTCTCCCACCTGAGCTGTGGATGGCTGCAGCTCCTCCAGAATTACCAGATTAATTCTGTGTTTGCCAGACCCATCTCGGCTGTAGTTGTGTAGCACCTCTTCCATTTTCTGACGACTTGAATGGTGCTCTGCACTGGGTATTTTGTAACTTATCTCTGCTTTAAATTTCTCCACAACTTAATCGCTGACACGTCGTCTGTCCTCTTCCTCTCTTCATGATGTTTGTTACCAACAAACCTCTGAGGCCTTAAGAGAACAGCTGTATTTGTTGGGAGATTAAATCACACTCAAAACTGTTCACCAATTAGCTACTTGTGTTTTTATTTGGGGATTTTAAAGTGAAAGGGGAAAAGCACTTTTCAGATTTGTATTTGAAATCCATTCGCATTTCTGTCTATTTCTCAAATGTTTACAACTTGGTGTTGATTGGTCACTTAAAATCCCAATAAAACACCTTCACGTTTGCGGCTGTAACATGACGAAACATGAAGCCGTTTAACAGATATGAATACTTTTGAGCGGCTCTGTGTATGTGCACAAACTCTTGCCCCAAATATGTATGATTTTTCTGCCAAATACAAACGAAAGGAACTCTAAACGGTTCGATGAACCATTGTCGTGCAACAAGGTTTTCAAAGCATGTGTGTTTCTATTTGTTTGTGACAAAGATAGTTAATTTATATTAATTTAGCAAAAAAAACATGCTACCATTTTCTGTAAAGTTCATCGTGTGAAATGAATGAATTCAGATGTGGATTTAAAGGGCTGAATTTGTATAGTTTGTGAATAATTCTGCTTCTTGGAGCTCTGTTTGTACATAATTGTTGTCGATTATACATTAAATCATTTCTGTTGTGTTTTAACACAAATTAAGTGGAGAATAAACTCCTTGAGTAAATGTGTTTAACAATACAGACTCTGTGCTTTTGTTATATAACTCCAAATTCAATGGTGGAATGGTATTTCATGTAAACTGTGGTTTTATGCTCATGGTAAGTGCATTCAGGTGATAGGGGTGTGTTTCATTACATAGTCTCTAAATTATTGAAGAACCTAGCTTTGTTAAAGCTAATGAGTTTGCTGACTGTCAGCTAGTGTATTTATAAAGCAAACAAAAAAAAGTCATCTGGCCAAAATGCTTTAGTGTTTGACACGTCATCTTTCGCTTACGCTCCATCTTCCAATGGATTCAAAATTGCTACATGTGTTATGGTCCTTCGCAGTGCAAATCACCAGATAAGACCTCAAATTAAACCAGAAGTCGATATTGAAAGGAAAGTTCTGATCACTGAATCTCTAAATGTGAAACATGAAATTAAAGTAAAAGGGGATAAAACAGGAAAACTGTTGCATCTGATGCAAATACTCCAAATGTTAGATTGTATAACCAGTCTCTCCCCCAAAACCTAATAAGAAACTGTTGGATTTCATACATAGATCTCCATTTCAGAACCAGACAATTTTAGTGTAAATATGCTGCAATAATTGCACAGACATTTCAACATAGACTTGTGCAATGATGTACAATTATCTCCTAAATGTTAGTGTTTTTTGCTAACGTGTTCTACTTTGCTTTTTGGTTATTTTTCATGTTTGAGTATTTGTACTGTGCTATGCACAGCTTGAAGTGACGGTCTTAATTCTGTGTTGTTTTTTTCCATTAAAATGTTGAAAACAGGAACGCTAAAGTGGTGTTGTGCACAGTTGTCTTACAAAGCACTTTTGTATGGAAGTAAAATATACTCATAGATTTATTTTATTCGACTCCAAACACTCCATCGTTGGTATTGACTTATTCAAACCCTAGTCAATAAATTAGAATATTACTAATTTATTTCAGTAACTCCATCACTAGGTTTTTGCAAGCCTTTATTTATGTGACTTCCCATTTAATGAAAACACTAATCCGACCAGTTAAAAAAAAACAACAAAACATTTTAATACATAAATTTTGGTTTAAAGAAGTTTCATAGCGTTATTTTACAAAACACATTTTTACTGTGACAAGTCTCTGAAAAGCATTCAGATTTATGACGACTGTAAACTTTCCCCCAAAAGAGGGAGTGAAAGTTTCGCAAGGGCGAAGTACCCGGATGTCCTTAATCCATCCGCGGTACTTTATGTGTAACATATTTAACATAAAATAGCAACGCAAAAAAGTTTTATATTTTATTCGTTCAGGTCATTTGAAGACTTCTTTTGAACCCATTTTATATTAGATAAAAGTATCAAGCCAGGGGGGGAAACACAACTTTTTAACCATTTATTTTCAACAAGTCACGTTTACAAGGGTTAAAGTCCGACCCTGCCCTCTGACTAATATGACCGGAAGTAGCGGTTTTTACTGGACGGAAGACAGCAGTCAGTCAAACAAGTTAGATATTAATCCTCCATCGACGTGGAGCTCGTTTAAGCTTCTTGTTTCCAGGTTTTCTTAGGGATTTTATTTCAGTGAAAGTGAAACATCAGCCTCCCTCCTTCGTCAGTGTGGTTTCCGTTAGCTGCGCAGTCGCGACACGACTGCTAAATAACTTAACAGCGAAGTTGACGCTAGCACTGTCGGTTGAATAACGGACTAGCCAGTTAGCTTTCGCCAACGGTTCCAACACAGACCTGGAGTCAATGTTTAACCGGACACGAGTGTCGTTGTTTGTTTTCTCTCACTTGGGAGTTTACTCAGTCAACGGTTCTGGGATTTGGTCGCTCCTTTCTCTGTGGCGCTGGGTGAGAATTTAGCTTGGTTTTTATTATGGCTAGCTGTAATTGTTCGTAGTGGAAACGTCGCGTCTCTTCCCAGCTTTCGCTTCCCCGAGCCGAGGCGCTATGATCGCTGAGAGGAAATAGCCCGTTGGATATTTCAGCTGCTATGTTTTGTATTCCGCCGTTGTTGCTGGTGAGTTAACCACACCTCAAACGCAGGGAGTGACACATGTACAGCCACAGATGCATCAAAACTCTCCAACATAGAGCGTTATGTTCACTCCAGTTCCCTCCTCCTTCAGGTTGAGTTGCTGCCACAGTGATTAACTGCAGGACACCTGGTCCAGCATGAAGGCCCTGGGCTCCAGATTCTCCTTTTATGCGGGTTTTGTGGTGGGGACCTTCACATTATACGTGTTCCTGCGGCAGGTTTGGTTTGAGAGGTCTGAGCAGGCCGAAGGCTATGCGAAACTTGGTGTCCAGCAGCAACAGTTGGACGAAGACCAGGGGATATGGAAGAAGGAGAGGTCCGCTCTGTTTAACTTGGATCACCCTCATCATACAGGTATGTTCGTTTTCCAGAAGCAACCTTTATTTTACCTAAGTAAGACTTCAGATCAGTTGAGCCTTAATGAGAGGGGTTAACTTGAACACACGTTAATGATTGACTAAACAAAAAGGAAGTTTATTTTTATACCTAATGTTACCCACCTAAGCAACTCAGATGTTTAAGTAATTTTATCAGTTAGCAGTTTCGTGGGTATTTATGTAAAGATCACCTTTTAATATATTGTAAAAGCTTTACAAAACCCTTTAAGGTACTGGGTGTAACATGAATGGCTTCATTAAACATTGGCGAGTTTTGTTTTAATCTACTTCCTGCTTATCCTGAATCAGAAGAATATAAAACACAGGCAGCATTTATGTGTGACTGGAATGTGCTTTCACTAGATAAAGCTAAATGCATACACAAGCTTGTTTTATTCCTAAGATCATTTTCTAAATATGTCTGTAGGTTCTTACAGTATAACCTTGGATAAAAAAAAAAGTTACACACAAATAAAATTAAAATAGATAACGCAATCTGATTGCTTTAAGTGACAGTGAAAGACCTAAAATTATTCCTGCTTTTAAAATATGATCAAAAATTGATTATGCAAATTATTATATTTAGTTAATTTGATATTAGTTTTTAGGTGCTTATTGTAGGGGAAATTACCCTTTTCTACCACTCTGCTTTATGTAGACTAGAGGAACCAGTCTAACAAGCTTTTATAAAGAGGACGAAACTGTATGTTAGAAGATTTTAGTGTTTGTTTTTTTTTTACTTTTAAAACGCATACTATATTTTTTTATGTTAATTAAACAATGTTTATCTCAATTTGGCTAAAATATCACAAACTGTTACAGCAAAATACCAGGATGTTAATTCACATGTGACTACTGAAACTCTCAGTGGGTGTCAGGTTTAGAGAATGTGCTGAATGTATAAAAGGGGCTTTATAAGTCTGAAATGTGACACTAAAAATAACTTTGCTCTTTGTGAAGTTGAGGCAGTGTGTGTGATTGAGATGCCACTCTGTCGCTAAACCTTAGAGTTGTGCTTTAGACTGAAGACCGGTTTGCAAGTAATGTGCCTTGAATTTTTGCCAAGTCCGGTATGATTAGAAACATTCCTAATTGGTAGAGATTTATGGTTTCTTTTATAGACTTGTAGGATTTTTATAGTGTTTGTATTACTTTTATAGGATTACTGTAGCTACAAATTTGGGGTTTTTGTAGGAGTGAAACAAATGCTACGGTTTATCTTTGCTTGAAGTGACAACAAGGCCTGCCGGCTTTCAGTTGAACCCCACTGAGGCCTCAAAGGAAATCAAAAAAGAAATTACCAAGATTTGACCATTTGAATGTTGGCGTATCCCAATGTATTTTTTTTTGTTTTGAGACAGTGGCTTTCAGAGTTTCTCCACAAACCAGTTTAGCAATGTGGCGCCACATTAACCCCACCCCCAACATGTAGGCATTGCCTGAGAAAATGTTCAGACTAAAGCTCTGATGAGCCAGCTTTTGGCTTTACCTTAACAAACGGGTTTTAAGCTTTTGTCCGATTTTACAACAAGGCTGTGATCTTGTGAGCTTTTGTCACCGAGTCGTCTGTGAGCTGTGGATTGAGGGACAGAAGTATAACTAGTGTAACTTGATTTTGGTGACACTGCAAGCATTATTTTCATTGAAAAGTATCGTTTTAATTGACTTTGGCAAAAAGTCAGCCACACCATCATCCTCTTCTGTGCAGTGCCTTCTCAGCTGATATTGAACATTCAGAAAACCTCCCCAGTATTTCATCAGAAATGTTCACTGAACGTTTGCAGACAACAGACACCAGTATTAATGACACTAAAGACTACCAAGGCAAAAGTAATAATAAAAAAAATCACTTTATTTCTGCTGTACATGTATGTACATAAGAGGCATTATTAGTAAAACTTTCATTAGAAAAATTTACATGGTAAAGACTGTCAGTGTAATTTTGGAATAAAACATTAACAATGAAAAATTCAAGGAAAATGTCAGATTTGACCATTTTCATATTAAAAATACATTGATTTTAAATAAAAATTAAGTAAAATAAAACAATTTAAAATGGTGACAGACAAAAATCATAAAGTTATTTGTAAAGACTCAAACAATTTTTTTCCAATAAACATGTCAAACTAATACAGAAGGTAATCTATATCTATCTTAGAACAAAGTAAAATACTTCCATTGTCAATGGACAGTGTTTACTGTTTATAACAGTGCTGGTTACTAGCTTTTACTATTCTGTAAAAATAAATCTTTACATATACTAAGCTCCACAGCAGACGTTATGTCCAATTGCAACAATGAGTTGGGAGTAATTTCACATGCCAGTCTCTGTGTCCAGGGCGTCAACCCTGCAACGTCATGGCATAGTTGGTCTCCTGTCTATGTCTTGATGAAATCCAGAACTCTGATTATTTGTTCACAAGTGGAAATAGACATTACACATAAAAGAACATTAATGTGTTTTTGTCTCCTTGCCAGGTGAGGATAGCCACATGGCTGACGAATTGTACAACAAGGTGCGAATCCTTTGCTGGGTGATGACTGGTCCCAAAAACTTGGAGACGAAGGCTCGGCATGTCAAGTACACCTGGAGCCGCCATTGCAACATAGTCGTTTTCATGAGCTCTGTGGATGATCCCGACTTCCCCACGGTGGGACTTGGCACTAAGGAGGGGCGCGATCAGCTGTACTGGAAAACGATCAGGGCCTTCCATTACGCCTACGAGCATCACGCCAACGAGGCAGACTGGTTCCTGAAGGCGGATGATGACACCTACGTGATAGTGGACAATCTGCGATGGATCCTTGCCAACCACACGCCGGACGAGCCGATTTACTTCGGCCGAAGATTCAAGCCCTACACCAAGCAGGGGTACATGAGCGGCGGTGCGGGATACGTACTGAGCAGAGAAGCCCTGCGGAGATTCGTAGAAGGCTTTAAAAACAAAGTGTGCACTCACACTTCGTCTGTAGAGGACCTGGCTATGGGGCAGTGTATGGAGAAGGTCGGGGTGCTGGCAGGAGACTCCCGAGACACTGCGCAGAGGGAGACGTTCCACCCCTTCGTCCCCGAGCAGCACCTCACTGCCAAGTTCCCCAAGAGCTTCTGGTATTGGAGCTACTGCTACTACCCCATCTCAGAGGCAAGTGCTGTTAAATCCCAGCATTGATCTAAGGTGTTATAAAGCATGCTTATGGGATAAAGGGATAAAGTGAGGTAGTCAGACATGGCAGGTTAGATTGTGGTTCACTTTCATAGCATTCGTTTCGTGTCTCACATTGGGGAACGCCCCTGGTGTAACCTCATCAGAAGCCCCTATTACATTACGCCAGCCTGGATTGGCTGAAGATAAGCCTGTAAGCGTCGGAGAGGGCAGGGACCCTCTCCCTGTAAATAGGGCTGACCCTTAGCAGACATCTTATTCAAAAACCTCTTCTCTCGCAACGAGCAGAAGTTCCAACCAGCTCTCGTGTAACTACTGACATTATTCTGAGCCAAGCTAAACTGTCCACAGACGCGTGTGCAAGCTTGGTCACCCGGTGCTTGGCTTGGGATTTCTGTTCGGTATCACAGCGAGTAGCTTCTCTCTGGTAGAAATACCCCCTCCCCCCCCCCAAAAAAAAAAAAAAAAGCTGACTCACCGTAAGGTTATTCGTTGGCAGTTTTCAGAGTAGCAATACTCAGATTGCTACTCTGAGTAGCAATCTGAGTATTGCTACTCAGATTGCTACTCAATCTGAGTAGCAATCTGATTGAGTAGGTAGCTACTGGGAAGTAGGTAGCTTCCCAGTAGCTACCTACTGGGAAGCCGCAACGCTTCCCTCTCCATAGTCTAACCATAACTGGTTAGCTTAGCTGTCGCCAGCTCTTTTTCTTTTTACTATCTTTACGGCCATCTCATCTCCCCGAAACATGGAGACCGTCAGGTCATCTAGTAACGTGGAGAAGAGCCCACAGGCACGAACCTGCCCATGCGGCAACATCCATCTTTGGGAAAAATGCACGGACTCAGAGTGGGTTTTAAAAATTGTAAGGAGGGGATACAGACTGCAATTCGCAATGTTTCAGGGGGGTGATTCAGTCGCAAGCAGAGGGAGAAGCCGCTCTTGTCTTACAAGAGGAAATATCCTCGTTGTTAGTGAAAAGAGCAATAAGGCCTAATTCCTCACAAGCACTGCCGCGAGGAGTTTTATTCACGTTATTTCCTCGTGCCAAAGAAAGGCAGAAGGGGGATGCCTGCTATGTTAGACCTCCGGGCGCTAAACAAGCACCTGAGAAAATACAAATTCAGGATGCTGACACACGACTCCCTGCTGCGCTTCCTACGTCCCATCGATTGGTTTACTTCAATCGACCTCAAGGATGCTTATTTTCACATCCCCATTTATCCACTGCACAGAAAATTCCTCAGATTTGCATTTCAGGGAGCGTGTTACGAATACCTCGTACTCCCTTTCGGTCTCTCACTGAGCCCGAGAGTGTTTGTAAAATGCACCGAGGCGGCTGTGGGCCCGCTCAGGAGGCGGGGAATCCAGGTGGCGATGTACATAGACGATTGGCTGATCGCTTCGTCTTCCCGCCAGGAGGCTGCAGATCACACAGCTACATTGACGCAACACGTGATGGATCTGGGATTCAAAATAAACATGGAGAAGAGTGTACTACTCCCCAATCAATCCATTTCCTTCATAGGTCTCTCCCTGGACTCAGTTCAGGCCAGAGTGAGACTGGACAGAGGACAGAGTGAAAACAATGCTGGACTGCTTGTCCATGTTTCACAGAGAAAATCTGGTGTCCATCAGACTCTGCAGAAGGCTGTTGGGCCTGTTGGCCTCAGCATTAGCAGTGGTTCCCCTTGGCCGACTCCATATGAAAGGAGTCCAGCGCTGGGTGGCCTCTCAACAGAAGCTGAATCCACATGTTTCTCACAGAGTGAGTCTATGCCTTTTCCCCCATAGCTCTAATTTCACCAACGTTAGCCAAGGTATGAACAGAAGGGCTGACAATGATCCTCATTGCACCCCACTGGCCATCAAAACACTGGTTAGCAGAGATAACGCAGCTCCTGTGGAAGGATCCGTGGCCTCTGCCTGCACGCAGGGATCTGCTGTCTCAGGCACGAGGACAAATTTTTCATCCCCACCCAGAAAGGCTGGCTTTGTGGGCTTGGCCCGTGAGTGGTTAAATGTACAATTTGATGGTCTCCCACAGAGTGTTATTGAGACAATCCAGAATGCTAGAGCTCCAGCAACAAGATCTTTGTATGAGTACAAAAAGTTTGTTTTTGAAAAATGGTGCTCTAAAATTCAGGAAATACCCTATCAGTGTTCTGTGGCTGTGCTTTTAGCTTTTCTACAGGACCTGATTGATAAGGGAAAAGCTTTTTCTACTGTCAAGGTGTATTTGGCTGCTATTTCAGCTTGCCATGTGGATTTTGAGGGGAAGACTGCAGGCCAACATCCCTTAGTGTGGCGGTTCATGCGGGGGGCTCGCAGGAAGCTCCCCGTCTCGAGACTGAGTCCATCGTGGGATTTACCCCTGGTGCTGGATGCTCTCTCTGCCTCACCCTTCGAGCCTCTAGATCAGGTTGAATTAAAAATTGTAACCTTGAAAACAGCACTTCTGTTCGCATTGGCCTCTACAAAGCGTGTGGGTGAAATCCATGCTTTGTTTGTTAACCCATCTTGTATGAGGTTTTCTCCAGATAAAACTAAGGTGACTTTGCTCCCCAACCCTGCTTTTGAGCCTAAGGTTTTGGGGTCATATTCTCCAATTGAGTTGGTGGCTTTTTATCCCCTTCCCTTTTCTTCACTGGAGCAGGAGAAACTGCACAACCTTTGCCCTGTACGTGCTTTGGATATCTATTTAGAGAAAACAAAACAGGTCAGGAAAGTGACCAGTTGTTTGTCTCTTGAGCCAAAAACCATTATGGAAAACCGGTGTCCAAGCAATGGATTGCCCATTGGATCACCGCAGCAATTTCCTTGGCCTATACCTCAAGGGCTTTAACGCCTCCTGAGGGGCTGTGTGCCCATTCTACTAGGGGCTTAAGCCTTGCTGAGAGGAGTATCTCTGCAAGAAATTTGTGCCACAGCAAGTTGGGCTTCCTCTCACACGTTTGATCGGTTTTACAAGCTTGATGTCACAGCATCATCGCTGGCTCATTCAGTTCTCAGTGTAAGCACTAGGGCTGAAACGATTCCTCGAATGATTCGAGTACCTCGATTACTAAAATTCCTCGAGGAAAATTTACCTGCCTCGAAGCTTTGTTAATTTATGTTTTATTAGTTAGCGCACCGTGTTCCGGCCGGGACTTCATTTGCGTTGCGCGGAGCTCTCACTTCCGCCTCTGAGTTGTTGACAAAAGCTAAGTCTCAGCAGCATAAAGTCCAATCTTCAAGATTGGCCCGTGGGGATTTTATTGATTGATGATAATGCCCGACTTTTTATCGTTTTTGGGGAACCAATAAGCATCCTTAAAATGACTGGGGGAATGCCTGGAGTACGGCAGCATTTCTCCTCTGGGGCTGCTGGTTGAAAGCAAACAGCGGGAAGAGCGCTGAGGTGAGCGGATAGACTGAACAGGGCGGGCGGCTGAGTAGCTGATGCTTACCGTGGAAATGTAGCTTTACCGACGAACCGCACAATAAATTTCATATCCCGGTCTGAAGAAACGGGTGGCGGAGCGCATCGTACATGGCTGGTAGATGAGTTTCTGAGTGTGACCAGTGAAGGTGTCGTAAATATTCCGTATTGCTTCCCCCCGTGTTCGTCCCCCGGTCTAACGGTTCGTCAGTCCGCTGGTCTATTTCCCCCCCTCCACCCCATGTTCGTTCATTCGCCCTCTCCTCCCACTCCAGGCGGCATTTCCCGTATTTTCAAACCCAAAGCGTGACATGTTAGGTGGCAAGGTGAATTTAATTAATCTATTAAACTCACTGAAGATGAATACATAAACTAAAAGCTGGATTGTAGACATTTTTTATAAGCATATTTATGAGCCTGCCTCTTTGTTATTAAATTCAATATAATTTCAGATTTTTCTATGACTTTTCTTCTGGTTAACTTAGAAAGTGAGCTATTATTGTTACAGGTTAGTTTTCTAAACTACAAAAAAGCTACTGTTAGGGATGCTCAAATATGAACAATTGGACTGATATTGATATCTGATAGTAACACCGGTATTATGCCAGATTTACCAATATTTCATTTTATAATTTTTTTTTATCCGATTACTCGATTAATCGTAAGAATAATCGATAGATTACTCGATTACTAAAATATTCGTTTACAACAGCCCTAGTAAGCACCAATCACTAAGACTATTTGCGGTTAGTAAATTATAATGATTAAGTGAACAGCTGGCACACAAGGTGTGGTTTTCTGCTGAGCAATACAGGAGTCTGTATATTCTCGTTCCCAATGTGAGACACGAAACGAATGCTATGAAAGAGAATTTTAGGTTACTTTCGTAACCCCGGTTCTCTGAGTAGCATGATTGAGTGTCTCACCAAGTCACCCTCCTTGTTCTGACGTTGCAAGGAAGAGGTGAAGGTTTTTTGTTTTTTTTTTAATAAGATGTCTGCTCAGCGTCAGCCCTATTTATAGGGAGAGGGTCCCTGCCCTCTCTGACGCTTACAGGCTTATCTCCAGCCAATCCTGGCTGGCGTAATGTGAGCTTCTGATGAGGTTACACCAGGAGCGTTCCCATTGTGAAACACTTACTCATGCTACTCAGAGAACCGGGGTTACGAAAGTAACCTAAAGTTTTCACAATCTTGTCTTGAAGAACCACATACATTTATAATCACAACCACAAAGCAAATACGCTGGATGTTTTTCAGCTTATGTGCACTTTATTCATTTGTCTTTTTGCTGTGGCAACTTTTGAACTGCTTTCCTATCAGAAATTGCCATGGCAATGTGTCTGCTTCTCCAGACCGAGGCGTGTTTAGGCATAGGGAGAATACAGGCTGTGGAAAATGATTTCACTCAGCCTCAATTTAAAGAAAGACACACCTTTCGTTCATAATTAAAAGGAGACTTTAAGTTTTTGATAAATAATTGCTCCATACTTTACAGGTGATAAAGGTTTACATGTAATGTTGAGTTATGTTTTTCCCACTTTGTATATCTAAACACAGCATTTCTGCCAGTTATTCTTTTAAAAAGCAGCTCAAGCATCATAATAAATATACAACTAAACGATTCTCTAGTCCCTCTGTATGGAGAGAAAATCAGGTATTTGGAGACTATTTTCTCTCCATAAATCTGCCACTTTGTTTTTCGTTGTGCTGCTGGAAGGTGAGCGTCTCTCCCAGTTGTCGGTGGTTTTCAGTTTGAACGTGTTTGACTAGTTTTGCTGTGTATTTAGCCCCATCAAGCTTCACATCAACTTATCAGCATCTTTGTCTTTGAAACAAAGCTTCCTGTCGTCCAACCGAATCATAATAATCTGTGGCATGTAAACCTAAAAATCATTGTTGATCCACGTCTTTGCTGTGTCCTCTATGTCCTTTACATGACCTGTGAAACTTCTAATGGCTTCCTGTTTGTCTCTTTAGTTTAATTTGATGAGAGTTCAGCTAACACTTGTCTGGTCTACTTTAGTTAATCCTTAATTTTGGGAGATCGGTGATCGTTTGGTTTTTATTTGTGAAGCCGTTCTTATCCACCGATGTTATCATCCTCGACAAAGGTCTAAAAATCAACCACTGTGCTTTTCTTTTCTCCTGTCAGAGAGGTTCGACTGACAAACCAGCCGACCAGGTCATGTCTGCTCATTTACAGTTAACAGTATTCACGCCATTGTTGCCAATTCAGCAACTTTCTTGATATATTAAGCAACATTTCAGACAAAAATCTGGTATCGGCCAAAATCGGAATCGGTAAGGCTTTTTAAAAGATCAGTAATCGGCGATCGCCAGAAAACTGCAATCGGTGCAGCCCTACTTTCCAGTCATGTACAGCTTGTGTTGGTCTGTCACATGTGACAAAAACATGGGAAGTTTGAGGGGTTGTGACTCCAACATGGTGGATAACTTACATACTTTCTCTGTTTTTGTTGTAGGGTCCAAACTGCTGCTCAGATGTGTCGGTGTCTTTTCATTATGTAGACGCCACAGGCATGTACTTGTTGGAGTACTACGCCTATCACCTGCGTGCCTTTGGCTACAGATACCGCTACCAGCCGCCGACCCCAAAGGCTTACAGAGCTGAGCTTCCAAATCCCTGGGATTCTGCCGAAAGACTAAAAGAGCGGGCGTCTGGGGTGAAGGAGTCCGGGGCTGGAGATGATTCAGCGCAGGAAGCGGGTCCTGCGCCTGTGGCTGCTAAAGACCCTGCTGAAGCGCCGGTTTGATAATAACACGGATTTTAAGTTGGAGAAAATGGGTGTTTTTCGTGCTACCCTTGCATTGTGATAATCTGGGATTGCAGTTCTTCACAAGCAGGAAATTGGCTCCACTTTGATCCTAAGTTTCTTCCACATACAAGTGCATTCCCTGAGGATCCTGGAGCTCAGCGACTGCTTTCAACAGCTGTGACTGCAAGGCTGTTCCTCGGGCTGAGGCTTTTACCCTTTTATTATTTTAAGTGGTTTTACAACTGTGTTCTTGGACACCTGTGTTTGTCTATATTGATTTTTGAGAGGGTGTTCCAACATTTTTAAAAAAAACTTCATTTAAGCATTGTGTTTTATGTTATAAGTCTGTAGTCACAACAAGAAAACCGTCATTTGGTTTTCCTTCACAACTGCAGAAGTTGTCTGACTTCATTCCACACGGAGAACTGTAAATCTGCAAGGGACGACCTGGTTGTGCCAAGAAAGCCCTGGTTTTATGTTCTGAGCCGTAAAAGCTTCTCATCACTTCAAAATATCCAGAGTCACGTTTGTGTTTGGTTTTTTTGCATGAGCTACCTCTCAAACTGTCGGCTGTGTTTCAGAGCCTTTTTCAGCTGGAAACGAAGCGTAACGTTCCACGTGGGACTCTTTATTAACGTCGTCACATTTTACTTGTTATGCTTCATGAAGAAAATCTTGTCTGTCCTGAATAGGCAGGGCTGGTTCGCCATGGTATACTGAAGTTTTACACCTGCTGAAGTTTTACACCATGTTCCCACAGTTTAAAATCCTCCTGAGGAGATGCCCAAGCTAGTCTGGTCTGAAATATCTATTTATAATGTTTTCATGTTCAAGCTTACCCAGATGGCCATGGCTGTCATAGACTATTCATTTGCATTTTTTTTTTTAAATTTATGTTTAAAAGCTATCTAATGAAGGTTCAGAAACTTTAAAAATGGCCTTTTTTTTTGCTAACAATTTAAAAAAGAGAAACACCAAATCCTTACATTACACACCAAGAGAGGTTTTGGCAGCAATGCACATAATGAAACATTTGCTGCACCCAAGTCAGTTTTTTATTTAGTTTATTAAACTTGGGTAAATGTATCAAACTTTTTCAAAGAATTTAAGACAAATCCTGTTTTTATCTCCGAGAATAATTATGTTCAACCGAGCCTAAAAGAATTTGAAAACTCGACGTCTAATCCTTAAGAGTTGAGTAACACGGACTACTTTATTTACTTGACTTTAGTAGGACAGCCCTGCTCTAAAGTGATGCTACGTCTCAATCAGGTTCAACTCAAACTTTGAATAAAACCAATCTTGAATATATATATATATATATATATATATATATATATATAATTTATAATTTTTTTATTTTATTGAGCCAATCAAATGTTTGCTTGAGCTTTAGGTCACGTTCTGATGGCCGGACATCAGAATATTTCTGGTAGAGCAAAAGTCATGGTCCCATCATTTTCAATGTATTGATCAACTTTAGTTAAATGGTTTAGTTTGATTATTGATTCAATTATCTTCTCACATTGAGACAGTCGGCTATTAAAATTTATTTGATCTGAAATAAGTTAGAAAAACGCAAAAAGTACCTACAACTTTTTTCACAGCACTGTAAAGGGAACATAAACACAGATTTAGACACAACTTGAGGGTGAATTGTTTTACTTTGTTCCATAACATCTAATCTACAATATCCCCAATCCTGTGTAAATGAGCCAGTATACTTACATTAGGCATGTTTACTATAATATTCCAGATCTATATAATTCAACCAAAGATTCCTCCGCTGGAGAAAAGATTACCCAGTGAGGGAAGACAAATACAGGTTTGTTAGTTGTCTTAATTCAGTTCATCCAGCAGCTTCACTCATACAGCCGCGTTTCCTGGCACAGCTGAAAAAACTCGATGGATGAGGAAGTAGTTGATTGAATAATTTCTTATTTTTGAAACAACGCCTGGTTTGCTGTAAGCAAACAGTTGCAGAATATTTGTCTGCGCTTCCTGAAACTGCCACTATACACACACACACTAACACACATGTACATTTGGCAAGTTCCTGCATCCTTCTCCCCAAGCTGACGCGTAAAGAATGTGCCTTGCGAACTGAGAATGTATGAGCCATGAGCTGCACACGCGACTTTGCACTGTGACGTTAAAATGGGGATTAAAAGGAGGATGAAGGATAATTTTATTCAAGCCTTTCATAGTGTGCGTTTACTTCTTTTTTTAGACACCGTTTTGCTTCTGTATGCTTTAGTTTAACTGGAGAAAACTTTTTTTTTTTTCTAGATGACACACAATGTGTAAAAGTATTTCCAGCAGTTTCTACTTACAGTGTCTGATGAACTGAAAATTTTAAGTTTGTGAAAAAGTGAAGACCAAGAAGTGGCTGAAAAAAAACCATACTGCACTTTTGAATTTGATTTCAATCACTTTAAATTTGTATTAAACGGAAGCCTTTCAGACTCGGTCTTACAACTGATTATTTGTGTGGTTCCCTTTTTTATCCGTTGTTTTTTTTAACAGGAGATGGTTGTAAGATTTCACACGTCTCGGTGTCAGTCGAATTGGGATGTTTTATGTTGAAGCCTCTTTTAAAGACGTTGCTTGTGCTCATGTTTAATACCTGCTGCATTGAATTTTTTCTTAATGGGAAGAGTGAGACACCGGTTCCTTGACAATCTTGTCAATATTAAGGTTTTTCTCAAAGGGAAATTTGTACAGTGCTGTATTGACACTTGACACGTATTTATGTTAGTTGTTGGAATTTAAGTGTGGAGATTTGTGAGAGCACAGAAAATGATTGTTTTTTTTGTTGTTTTTTTTGTGAAAGGTACTTTAATCACTATAAATAAATATTTTACTGTACTGTTTCGTGATACATTTTTGCAACAGATGTCACAGTTGTGATTTCATTGGCAACCAGCATGTTTATCCCTCTGTGGCTGCCAACAATGGATAATTCTGTTGAATAGGAGAGCTTTGATAAATTTCAGGTTTTATGGCAGCTGGTCACACACGGATGTTTGACATCTGCATCACAGAGAGCGTTGTTTTCTGTGGAAAATCAAACATGGTTCAATTGCCAAACAGTCTATCACATTTGTTTGTCTTTAGGACAGATTGAAGTCTGTTTCTCACCTTTGCTTTTCACAGTTGGAGAATTTGAACCTCGTCTTCTGCAGAAATGTTGGCACTGATCCACAACCCGCTCCTGCTGCACACAAGGATTAAATCATCAGTTAAAAAATTAGGCTAAACATTATCCTATATGACAAAATGTAGTTACTGACAAATGTGTCATACTCTTTGAACTTTTAACATCGATTAAGAACTGTATGTGCAGTCAAGTGCCTTGATAAGTCGCCTAATGAGTGTAAGGAATTGATTTGTTTTTGATTAAATATTAAAACCCTGCTGTTCTGTGAAGGCCTCAGAGATTTGAAGACCAAAGAACGCAGCAGAAAACTCGGGGATAAAGTTATTGAGACGTTTAGAGCTGCACAACATATTAAATCTCAATTGTCTTTGCTTGAATGCAGTGCTGGGTAGGTTACCAAGTGTCACACTCTGCATATTGTTGATGTATTAAGTCTCTTTTTGGGATTCTAGCTGCTGAAGCTGCAGTTTATAACTTATAAAATATTTTTTTTCCATACATGTTAAAACCGTCGCCATGTTTTCCATCACCTCCCTGAATTATCTGAAGAAATGTGCCACTCCCAATCAAAAACAACCAATCAGAGCCAGGAGGAGGGTCTTAGTGCTGTCAATCATCCTCAATTGGGAAAGACGTGAACATTTTTAAGTGAGCTTGAGCTACTTTGCAAAGTAAAATATGCAAAAATATCTCTTTTGTCTTGCATCCTTTAAAATGCAGCGTGGTTCTGTGGTTGAGATGTGAAAAAGTTTTGAGCAGGATAAACAACGGTGCAGAAATGTTAACTAAATTTTCAACTGGGGAGAAGAAATAAGTCAACAGCAGGAGAGATCTGACAAGAATCAACATGACAAGCTGACAGATCAAGGGTTGTTTTCCTCCCCAGTAGTTTCATGAAATGCCTAAAAAAAAAAGTCTGGAGTATGTACTAGTTTTACACAATCCTACAAATATAAAACATATAATTACTCTAGTTGAGGTTCAAAACTGATTTCTAAGTTTCTGAAGCTCGTTAGCAAGAAAACTGCTTTTTATTTGTCCTTTACGCCCTCATCAATAAATCTGAAATCACAAGCTCAGAATTTTAATTCAAATCCCAAACTTCTTGATTTAATGATGTGAAAAAAAGTTTTAATTACAAAGGTTAAAAAAAAAAAAAAAAAAAAAAATATATATATATATATATATATATATATATATATATATGTGTGTGTGCCATTATCAATATCACCAAAGCAAAAAATGTCCTTTCAAGTTCGTATAGAAAACTGGAGGCTTGTTGAGCAGATAAAACAAGAGAGTTGGTTATTAAACTGCCCTGAATAAATGACTTTAGACGTTGCAGCCACTCACCTGTTTCTTGTTTTAGCAGGTCAGCAAGAATGTGATCGGCATAATCTGCGCAAGACAGAAAATTTAATTTATTTTTGTAAACCCCCAACTTAAACACTGCCTTGCATGAAAACGGAAATGTTTTGAGATTAATGATATAAGAAATGCTTACTCGATGCTGAAGCAGCTTGTCTCTTTCCCAAAAGACCCACAAAGTTGTCGTAGTCAGTGGGATTAAATCTCTTGAGTATTTTGTTTTCGCTTCTCTGAAAGCAAAGAGGAAACGTGCTGAGTGAGGTAAAACATTTTGAGGGAATATCGGTAACACTTTATTTGAAGGGGGGTGAATAAGCCTGTCATGACACTGTCATAAACATGACATAACACCTGTCATGAACATGAATAAGCCTTCATGAATATTTATGACTTGTCATAAAGCGTCATTCGGTAAATTATGACAATTTTAATACAAAGTTGACATTATTCAAAATGTCTTTGTTATGACAACTTGACATTAACCAAGAAATCATTACTGTTTAAACTTTACCTTTAATAACAAAGATACCTAATTTTTAAAGTGCAATCAGTAATACTTCTATAACAAACTTATATCAGTAATGATTTCTTGGTTCACCCCCCTTCACATAAAGTGTTACCGGAATATCTTAGGACGGAAATAGTCCATTTACCTCTCTGGGTGGTTTATATGTGTCTCCTGTAGTCAAACACGTCACAGGAAACATAAGAATGACCAACACAACCAGGGAAGCAAGATTACAGCAGCTTCGATTTTCCTCCATTTCTCTGAAAATAAATCATGCAATTTAAAATGCTGGCAAAACATCAAGGGATTTATCATAATTGCTTGAATTTTAAAGCAGACTATATATTTAAAATATTTATATTTGCCAATCAAGAATGAGAATATTATTAAATTTGACTTGGTGTTTCAGGAAAGATAAAATTTCAATTAAAAATCTAAAGGAATTGTCCAGTTTACTTCTAAAAATGCAAAAAAATAATCTTCATTGTTAATAGCTACAACTTGACGATATAAGTTTAATATTTGTGTTTGCGCTCGCTTTGTTCACAATCTCAGCAAATAATGGCAGATCATCTAATTCTTGATCGAAAATCAAATTCTGCTTCAGGCCCCATAGTGCCTTTTACAGAAACCATCATGAGAATATTGAGCAACTTTGGAAAACATAAAAGCTGTTGAATTGGTATTTTATGGATCAGGACATCAATTGTTTGTCTGAAATAGAGGTTTTATGGTTGGAGAAAGTAAAAACAAGTAAAGTCCCTGCTTAGATATGTAATTTCTAGCCAGTAAACAGTCCGGCTTTGTAACATGAAACAATTCATATGGTTGAGATGGGCATGTAATTAATTGATTGATTTATATCTTAGCTTTTCCACAGAAATTATTATTAAAGATTTTCTCTATTATCGGGAACATGACAAAACCCTGTGGTTAATTCATCAAAAACATAGACTAATTTGAAAATCTATTTTAAATCATAAAAAGCATCTTAAGAGTATGATCGGTTATTCAGCTCTCAATCATTCATTATTTGTTATCTTTTCTGTAAATGGCTCCCGCAAGAATGACAACAAGAGCTGCAGAGCACACAGCATACGCTTTTTGTTTGAGACTTTAAAAAACAAAAATCACAATTAAAAGACAAACCCCTTCTAATGCGTACAAGAACTTGCTACAGGATGTTTCTCTCTCCATGTTATAACATTTAGGAAATGTGTTGATATTGTTCTAAAATAAAAGAATGCAAAGTTTACCTTGTTGGAGTTCTCCAGCATAAACCGATCAGCTTTGCTTCTCTGGAGTTCAAGCTAAGCGACTCTTTGGGCTCAGGATCTCGGTTAATATAGTTCTTCTGAGCTCATAAGTAATCCGATTAACGCTCCACCCCCTCCCAAAGAAATGTAGCGCATCTCTGTCATCAGACATGTTTAATTAAATAACTTACTTTGTGCGACATTTTGATGGAGTATTATTATCTTTCAGAGGGCAAATGTGTGTCAGTCATTAGTACTTATTTGAATTATATAAAGTACATTGAAATTATACACTGATTATTATCGATCATCTCTCTGAACCCATCACTGGTGACCTCATGAGGATGTCTATTAAGCTAATATGAAAACAGGGAACCACCCAAATAAAGCTGCCACTGCAGCAACATCAGCAGATCAGGCAAAGGTCACAACAATGAAAGGTCACTGTGTTATTGGATCATTCGCCTTTCAGGTTATTTGTTTGATAAATATTCGACTTCCTCGTTGTTTCACATTTTCATGAGAAGTCATTTTAGTTGTATTGTGATTTGCTTAACCAACAACTTGAGGTTTACAGTAATTCACTGCTTAAAAGAGGCCACAAATTCACCAAATGTTATTTCAACATCTTGTTAAGCGGTTTTAAGCAACATGTTCACAGTTGCCTTTAAAATGTTATTTCTGCTCTATCAACCCAGAACATGAAATGTTTTGTTCTAAACTTACCCAGTGCAATGGTGAAATATTTCCAAAATGTGGTGTTGTCTTATTATGATGGAGAAATAAAAACATATATAGTTTTTGTTTATATTTTATTTCCTACCTCCGTCTGAGGAAAGCACTTTGAAATGTTAACCTGGTTTTTGTATCTTAACCCTTTCATGCATAATGGTCACTACAGTGGACAGCTGTCTAAAAGCCATTTTCTTGTGCTTCTTGTGGATTTTTATGTTATAAGTGCACACAGACCACTGAAGTGGACACTAACGCATCATAAAATACACCATCAACTACTGGTTATCAGCTGCAAATGCAAGAAATTAGTTTTGTTAAATCCAATATGGCCGACTGACCCGGTCCCTCCTTCTACTGTAGACGACTCTAGCAGGTAAAAAAAAAAAAATAGTGATATCAGATAACCCGTAAAGAACATTACTACTGATGTATTTTTCAAATAACTTTGTATTTGGAGAAAATTACAATTGATCACCTAAATAAAGAAAAAATATTTTTTCCCCAAAATTTCAAAGTCTAACTATGCCTGAATTTCAATAATCTCAGCCAGATATTGTCATGCTGAATTTAAATTTGTATTTGTCCACACAGACAAACCAAATACCCTTAAGAGAAAGTTTTAGGGTTATTCAAGATAAAGACTCGGTTATTTGAGTCAAAGTGAGGGTCTGAAGTTGTATCTACTGTTAAGCATGGTGGTGGCAGTGTCATGCTGACATAGAATCACCTCAGAGTTCTTCAGCTTCTTCTCACAACTGGATGTTTCAGCAGATCAATGATCCCAAACACAAACATACTGGGTTTGGAGAAGCAGGCAGACATGATGCTGGTGGATTTACTCTGACCTCTGCTCCATCTGAAATTCAAAAACTATGCTTGACAAAAAAACCATCCAATCTAAATGCCTTCTATCAATTTTGCTTACAATAATGGTTCAGTTTAATACCAGAATCACCCCAGAACCCTGTTAATGTCTGCAAAAGATGTATTCAGTGTACAAACTTGTAAAGGGACATTTATCCAAATAACAGTGAGGCTGCATGTATATTCTGTTCCCAATGCTTATTATTTTGACCATTTGTGGATCAGGGAAAACCCACACTGCAGTAAGACATTATGGGGAGCAGCTATTTTAACTACAGTCAAGATTTTTTCCTTTATTACAACTGTAAAGTATATTAAATGATTAAATAACAGTGGGTGTTGGCCACAGGAAATGGGACTTGTAATATGGTTGACCGCAGCTGACCGTACGCCCTGCAGGCGGATGTTTGCTCTTCAGTCTACGCTCTCATTGACTGGTGTGTAAGAGTCCAAATAACTCCCACGCTCTCTGAAAGGACAAGTGGACACACTTTGACTGGCTTTCTGTGAACAAAAGCTGAAAACTTTGATTAATCCTCCCTGCCAGAGTGATTCTGAATAACAAACACGAATTGCTGCAGCAATGTTTCACTTGTTTTAATTTGGTTTGATTCCTGACAATGAACGTAATCTAGAGATCGATCCTTGGTGACTGGCATGAAAGTTTAAGCTTGAAAAAGACAAAATAAGTCTGGTGACGACAACTTTACAGTAATATGGAATTAAAATGACCATAATTTTACTCATTTACTGTGGAAAACAGCACAACTTGACATGTTTTAGACTTTAGTTATAATCATAAGAACAAAAAAACAAAAACCAAATAATTCTCATAGAAAGAATAATTGTGTTATGCTGAAGAAATTGGCGTTGAACAAAGCGATATATTCACTTTACATTAGTGGCACTCTCTTCTGTTACAAACAGTAAACATATCTGAAACCCCAAGGAGAAACATTGATGCTTCATTTAATTAAGTTTGTATTTAATCTTTACACACTCAGTCATGGATGCTGCTTAAAAATTCAAAGCTGTGAGCAAATGCAACCTTTATGTTGCATCCTAGAAGTATTTTATTTAAATTATTACAGTGTTTTTTGTTTTTTTTAAAAAATTATGGATAAAATGCTCTTTTATTCACTCATAAAATATATTTTATTTGCCTACTTCTTGTTTTGTTCATGAGTTGTACAGAATCTGAGCTGCGTGCTACGTCACGGTTTGTTGTGCAGTGGAAGTAGGGTTAGCCGGTGAGTGTAACCTTGTAGCTCTGGGAGAAGAAACTTTTTAACGGTTTTTGTTTCTGTGCATCGGTGCCGGTCCGCCTCTGAGAGAACAATCAGAGAAAGATGCACACAGCGTGGGCCAAATAAAGTTGCCGAAACTGTTTCAAGATTGCAACATTTAGTAGCAGTGTTAAAATGCTGCTAATGAATTAAAGAGAAACGTTTCTCTACTACATCTCCAGATAAATTGCCCAGTATATAATATTGAATTGTTTAACCGATGAGAATAAAAACAGCCGCTTAACGGTTCTCTCCTAACATTAAGCAGTAGTTCATTGTAAGCATCTGTGTTAACATGGATATACAAAACTGTTCTTCCAATATTAATATTATTCTAAACATTTGTCTTATGATCAAACCAACTTGACAGAGACATTCACTGCAGTTTGCGACCAGTATTTGTTTTGCATTGAATCGACGCTTTGCTAGTTTCTCTCGACATGTGACTGCAGTCACATTATTCTTGTTATTTTGCTATTTAAAACTGTAATTTATTCTGCACATTTTACTAGGGGACTAATTATTAGAAACATAAATGTTCAGAGTTTTAGTTAACGTTTCAAATGAAAGTCATGGCTTTCTGGGAAGCTCCTAAAATCTCCAACAGCCTCAAGAAGATAAGTAGAAAACAAAACACTTTCAGGACATTCAAGAGTTTGAAGAAATTCAGATGGGATCCTGGCTGCCATTTGTTTCTGTCTACACTGCGTGCCAGCCCAGCCTTGAACTTAATAAATGTTTTCCTTTGTATGAACATAAAGTTCATTGTAACATGGCTGACCGCAGCTGGTGCTATGAATCAAGTACAAAGGTGCTCATAAAGTGCTGAGCAAATTAGCAAGCTGCCAGGAAGGAAGATCTCTGAATTACACCCATGTCTGAGTGTCACAGGTTTCAGTTACACTTGAACAAAAGGGTAACAAGGAGCGTCTTGTTATTTTTAAACAAGTGTGCAACACAGAGGCTCTTAAGTTCATTTACCAGTTCTCTGAGGAATCCCAGTTAATTAAAATGTATTAGCTCCGTTTAAAGAACCAGTCAAACCAGGCATAGATGTTTGTGCTCAGGTGCTTTTGACGTGCAACAGGCTCACAGTCTCATTGCCTGGGTTAAGTTTCAAGCCCCAGAGAACAGCAGTCACATTTCCTCTGGTTTCTGATTGGACCACTGAGGCTGTTTGTCCTCTATTAACAGGTGTCAACTCACAGCTCCCTGCAGAAATAATTGCGTAAGCAGCCCCTCTAATTAACTTATATTCTTTATATATTACACAACAAGGAGTTGCTTGATTTTTCCACATTAACAGCTGAAACCCATGAGGCTGCTTTCCTGTGCAAAGTTTTTCTGAATTTAAATATTTTTCCTTTGTTTCTGCTTTTAAATAAGTAAAAAAAAAAAAAAAAAAGGGTTTGCTCTGTTGTGTGTTATTACAAAGTGATCACGAAATGAAACGCATGGAAATCATAATTTGGATAAATCTGCTTGCTAATTAAAGTGAAATGCAACTATTTACTTAAGGGCTGGAAGAAGGTCGCAAAGGGTTAATATAATCGTGTTCATTGTCACAATTTTATCTGTATTTACCTGTAATCTTTTGGGATTTTCTTCAGGGAGACAAGTCAAGTCTTTTCAGTGAGTAACCGCCATTTAAACAGAGCTAAAACCAAGAATTAGACTTTATAAAAACATAAACAAAGCACATGAGGAAGTCTTCTCTCTTTTAAATGTGCTTTCATGCCCTGGACCCATTTGTGACAGCATCTATTATCATAGTTCTAGCTGGCTCTGGTTTAGAAACAGATCGATCTCTGCTGTCACCGGCGGGACAAATCAGACAAGGAGTTCTACAGAAAACAATCTCAAGTCCTTTTTGGAGACACATCGCCCCCTAGTGTTGATAATCGAAATAGCTACTATACCAGAAGAAAAAAAATACAACAAAGCAGATAAACAGAGTAAACAGGCAAAGATACTTAAGGTAAATAGAGACATAAATGCACAGGATCAGCTCTGATTCATGTGAAATCAAACTTGAACCAAGAAGCTGCATCTGTTGTTTTTTTTTTTCCAGAACAAGAGGGATTTATGCAATTTAATATCTTCAGCACAAGTATAAATTCATAGCAACTTGACAAAATGAAATTTCTTTAGAGCCTCTGAAAAATAGGAAACGGTTTTGGTAAACTGTGAAAAAGTAAATAATTTTTGTGCCTGAAAATCCCAGCAAAGTATAAAGACGAAGGAGGAAAACGACTGAATGTTTTCTATCTAAACAGAGCTGAGGTGGAGTAAAGCAGTAGTTGG
The DNA here is from genome assembly GCF_051168715.1 of Poecilia mexicana. NCBI lineage: Eukaryota > Metazoa > Chordata > Actinopteri > Cyprinodontiformes > Poeciliidae > Poecilia > Poecilia mexicana. The sequence goes on along the minus strand of NW_028263374.1, from coordinate 13,644,901 downwards.
TCACAAAGCAAAAAATACAAATAAATAAAACCTTAAAATGGTTTCTGAGAATTAGAGCTGGAGTCCATATGATTTTGATATCATCACAATGAGACTGACATTTTCCAAAATATATAGGCCAGTCCTCTAATCAGAGAAATGTTCTAATAGAAGGCCGACTTTGTAACTGTCTTTATGTGGCTCTGAAGGTTCAGGTCAGAGTCCAACACTACATCCAGATTTCAGGCCTGATCTCTAATTTCTGGCCCGAATGTGACTTTAAATGGATGAATAGAGAAATCTAGGTGCAGCTCTGTTATGTTGAAAAACAAACAGTGCTTAAGTGTGAGTTCCTGGATTTACTGGTCTGTCCACATTTTTCACCCTCATCTATAGTTATGAGAGATAAGCGAATGAGATCACACATGCAGCTGCAGTGCAAGATGGACCAGAAATTAGAGACAAGTCATGTATTCATGTCATCTGAAGGGACCTCAGAGCATAGCTGCTGCGCTTCCTCAAAAGAAAATCACTTGATGTGGTTCTTCTGATCTGGACGGAGTCTCCCTTCGAATGTTTTCAATTTATTACATTTTCGTTTAAAATCCTGCTGCATTAATAACACTGGGCCTGAAGTGCCTTTCCATGGCCAGATCGACCAGAAGCTTATGTTCCAACTGAGCCCAATCTCCTCTGACCGAAGCACACTGTTCCAGTTAAAATCCCAGCAGAGCAAACACAACATGTTTGCTTTGGTGATGGAAGGACAGCGAACTCTGTTTCAAACATACAGACTGGGGATTTGGTGACCCTAAATTATGCTCTTTCATTGAACATGTAAGACTTTTTCCATCCTGCTTGCTTTGCCTGGTGGTAAAATAAATATTAATCCTCATCCAGGCCTCATTATTAAACCCCAAAGAAACAGAAATGTAAGGATTACTTATCAAGACTGCCTAGAAACTAGTTAGTCTGAAAAAGTATAAATTACAAAAACTGTTTTCCTAGATTAAGTTTCTATGAATTGTTTGAGGTTGTGGCACCAGTGATTTTGTAAAAATGTAATGAAATTGATTAATAACTCAGTAGATTTCTCTAAAATTTCTAAAAGGCCTTTTTAGACATTTATACAAAGAATAGATGCTACCACTGCAGACCCCAAACGATTAAATCGAATGAAGGCAGAAAATAGATCCAAATAGATGCGACTATGTGAAGAAATCCTGTCTTTACTTTCAAAACAAGCTCACTTTCTTTATTCCTCTTGTTGGCAGTGAAAGAGAGAAATTCGCTCACGGCGTGAGGAGTGGGGCGGGGGGCACTTTCTTTCAACTATGTGGGTCAAAAACAAAACCGAGCGGCTGCGTGAGAGTGAGCAGAAGGACTGTGGGGGATGAGTGGATAACAGGACAGACAAACAAAACTGGTTTAGACCACATGGACTTTCCCCACGTGAATCAATATTCAAGCCCTGCACTCCCTGTTGAGCAATGAGGCCAAGTAGAAAAGGCGGCTGAAAGACGGATGGCAGAGAGGGAGGGCTCTGAGATGCCGTGTTGGAGAAGCAGGTTCTGATTGGAGACTGAGAGAACGAGGAGAAACAGCCTCCCACGTCCTGAAGCCATCTGACACGCTGCGGTCTGCAAGACGTGGTTATTGTTAAGGTAGGTGGGATAAAATTATCTAAAATTAAGCAAAAACTTAACTTCATAGCTGTCAGGAACAGGATGACTAATGTAATTTGTGAGCGAGACGAAATAAGAACCACAAATTTAATGTTTTCATTTATTGCCATTATTGCACTGTTGCTGCTTTTGCATTTTAATTTTTTGTAATGTTTTTTTACTGATCTGATTTACTGTGCACCACGAAAAAAAACAAACAAAAAAAAAAACATCTTTGTTCATGATGTTGTTGAAGCCTTAAGATGAATAGTTGCTGTGGCCACAAATGCAAGCAGGAGGCAGGCAAACGACAGAATTATAAGTTGAAGATAGTGATTAAAAAACTTAGCAAAATGAATAAAAAATAAGATAAACTCAGTTTACAAAGTCACAAAGAGATCATAAAACAGAAAACAGAAACTATAACATTGAACTACTGAATTAAATATTTCATCACACCGGTGCTGAAATATGCAAAACAAAATAAGTAAAAGGTCCAAACAATTAAAACATAATAAAAATCAAAGTTTTGCCACAACAGTATTTACGAATGTGTTAACGGAGCGAGTCGGGTCTGATTGCACATCACAATTAATAGACATGAAAACATAATTATCCTTTATTTTACATTGGTAAACACAGCACAGCATGCAAAGTATGTCTTTGCATCCTTCTTGCTGTGTGCAGAACTGCATGCCGTTCACAGAGGTCTGGCTGCAAGTGAACTAAAGTTATAATGTGAACATCAACACAAGAAAAGGTGGCAAATGTGAACTGAGTTGGCCTAATTGACATGGAATGAATAAACACAAAGGGCAACTAGACCAGGTAGAAACGGGAGCAAAGATACTAACCAGAACAAAACACAAAGGTGTATCCACCATTTGCACAGAACCAACAGGAGCCCACTGGGTCCTGGCAGGTGAAGCCACTATGACTTCAAGTCTACAAGACAAACCTGATTAATAATCATTTAAGATTATAATTTAACTTGTTTCTTTAACAACCTCTGCAAACCTTATTCACTGACAGCTATTTTGTGTCATCTTGGTTTTGTATTAGTGGCTTTGAGGAAGATCCCTGTGAAGAGAGAGAGGATGTTCTCCAAGCTGAAGTGGCTGATTCTGATCCAGCTCCTGCTGACCGAACAGAGCCTGTGCAGAGTCCCGCTTCCTCCACCCAAAACGGACAATCTGCTTCAAGCAACTCCCGCCAGCGAAGATGCTGAGCAGAAACAGGACAGTCGGGTTCTCCTTGCTTCCAGTCCACAACCAGGCGAATCTGAACCTACGTCAACTCGTTCTCAAAACGTGGAGAAGATCCGATCTGCTCAACTCGTGACATCGACTGTTTCGGCGAAGCTCCAGGATCAGATTCGAGATCACCTCCAGATTCGAGGAAGCATCAGCTGTCCGGAGCTGCTGCATGCCAGCGCGGTGGATGATCAGTTATCCTCTGCGTTCCCTCAGGAGCTGCTGGGACTCTCGTTGGTGCCTGTCCTGGTGGCGTCAGGCTGCCCACAGGAGGCTCAGCTCCTGGTGCTGAAGCTGTACGACCTGCTGGGGAAGGCTGACACTGAGGAGCTGCTGATGGATTTGGTGGCTCTTATGGAGAGGAAGATGAGCAGATCTACATCAGCATCGACTTCCGAGGGAGAAGAAGAAAGTCAGCATATAGATGGAGTGATGTTCAACATTCAGCAGCTGGCTTTAGTGAGAGACGGTGGCCTTGGATCACAGGAGGGTCACTGTGATGGTTGGAGCCAAGTGAATGGGACCATGCTACTGGGAACGGCTGTGAGAGGAGCTGCAGGTCGACTGGAGGACGCTGTCAGAAGCTGTGAAAGACTCGGAGTCCTGTGTGCCGGTGTGACCAGCGGTGGACGTCTCATGCCTGGAATGTACCAAGCCGTGTTGAAGAAAGGAAGCCGCATCTTTCCATCCACACCCCTGGAGTCTGAGTGCTGGATCCGCCGGTGCAGCTCCCAGGAAGAGCTTTTTCGATCCTCAGGTCAGCGGATGAAGCGCAGCCCGGCGAGGAGCTGCATCAACAAGGACGAGGAGCGCGTGTACAACGTGGTGGAGTGGATCCCTGCGGTCAGCACCCTCTACAGCCTCGGCACGGCGGTCTACTACGCCTCTATCAATTGCTCGGCAACGGCCAAGGAGAGAGCCATCCTCAGCGCCGTGGACCTGGGCACAGACGCCCTGATGGTGGCCACAGGTGGGACTGTCGGGGTGGCGGGGTACGCTGTGGGGGCAGGAGTGAAGACCGGCATGAAAGCCGGAGTCAAGTACCTGCTGAACTCCATGAAGGCAGAGGACGATGTGCTGGTGAACCAGTCCAGCTTGGAGAGGGGAACCTTTACTGTCGAGTGAACAAGAACACGTCAGGCAATTTGTAAAAACGCAGGAATACCTAATCGCTAAGTTTATTTGGTGGTGAAAAATCCCATGTGTAGAAATAAATATTTTAAACAAAAACATTAAATGGTTGGAAGTCATACTGCCGATAGTCTGTACAACAATGTTTCGCCTTTAAAGCTGCATTAGGTAACTTTTATAAAAGAAAAAAGTTTTATAGCATATTTTCTCAAACTTTCACGATGTCCTGACATCTGAACAGCTTAGCCTTCTTTCTGTGGTCCTTCTGTCATCTGCACTCAGAAACAACCAATCAAAGCCAGGAGGCAGGTCTTAGCGCTGTCAATCACTGTATGTATGTGCTGCTCACACCCTCCCCTCTGATCTCTGCTACGCTACCCTCCTTCACCACAATGGAGCCCACATTGAACATGGATAAACAGATTTCCAGAAAGTTGTTTCTTCAGCATTAGCACATTGAGCAGCACATACACAAGCATGATTGGCAGTGGTAAGACCTTCCTCCTGGCTCTGATTGGTTGTTTTTCACTGGGAGGAGACGGAGGAGCTTGATTTGTTCCACAAATTATCTGTTCTATATTAAATTGTTAAGACATTGAGAAAGTTTGAAGAGATATTTAAAAACCATATTTTTTATGAAGGTTATTGTCATTAAAAAGGAAAGTGTAAATACTGCTGTAGCTAAGTTTATTTTAAAGTCACCAGGAATTTCTTACCATGGGATTGTTTTCCTTTGGAATAAATGTATTAAAATTAAAGGTTAGAATTTTCAAAACGTTTCACTAATAAAAGAAAAATCTATATCTTAATGTTTTTCAAACTCTTCATTTGACAACATCTGTGAATAAAATGTATTAGAAACTAGATTACTTCACATAAAGAAATAAATGTTTTTATTAATAACTGACTCATTTAGTTATAGTAAACTGTGAATATTCATTCTATCCTACGTAATGACAAACTATACTTCTTAGAGTTATCACCATTTTTTTTTTACAAAGTGGATATCAGTTTGAATTATCTGTACATTTTGCAGCAGCACTGAAAGACTCAGGAAAATAAACCTGCTACTCCTCAAACTTTGATCTCGACTTTCTGTCCTGCTTCCCTAATTTCCTTAAAGGAAAGTAAACTGATATGTTAATATGCCTATAATTTGTATGTTTTTTTTTATTTTAATAAATTGTATATTAAGTTCATATTCAGTGTTCTTTGTTTTAGTTTAGTTTTGTACTCATTTGTTTATTCTAGAAAACTTGTAAACAGAGCACCAGGTTTATGATAACAAAAAACAGATGCTGAAAAAAGCTAACTAATCATCAATATTAGCTACAAAGCGCTGAACCATCCCCTTATTGATTCTTCCAAAACAGAAAGCAGACGCTAGCACTCAGCATCTGCTCTAACTAGACAAAATGAGTCCCTACCTCTGCACCAGAGTGATTTATGAGCGGTGTGTCACCTCACAGTAACTCAGTAATCGTCAGCCTTACTCTGATGAGCAGGATTGTAACTCTTCAGAAAAAATTTTGACCGAGACTAAAACTTGAAGCTTAGGGAGAGCTCTGTCCTTATCTGCATGTGGTGCCTCGTGGCACCTTTATCTGAACTCTCCCTAAGGCCAAGCAGAGTGAAATACAATGAGCTCAAACATAAATCTGACTCTGCAGCTGCAACAGACGGAGTAAATATTTTTATTTGCTAGAGAGAATTTACTTTCAAAAATTCAGCTAGCATTTCTCAGAAGAAAACACATGGCATAGCATATTTTGCCATTTGTCTGAGTCATACTTTATGAGAATAAATAAAAACTGCATAAAAATGTGTTGTGTTTGACTTTAGGTGCAGCAGCTTTGTAGAAGTTTTCATGCCTCAAGAACTTCTTTACATTTGGCCTCTCTCCAGATCAGTTCAGGTCAGAGTAGGGAACTGTTCCTGGCTTTGTTCTTTCCCCTCTGCGGACGTATGTATTGTAATCCGATTAAAATTACTTTTTCAAAGTAACTATGTCATCACTGATGGCTACATGAGAGCACCCAGACATTCTGTGTATTTGTTACACAAGACAGAACACATAGGTGACATATGTCTGATTGAATGTCCCTGCAAATCAATACAGAATCCCCAAGCTCTCATACGTTTGAGGACTTGATTTCTTTTGGTTAAACAACCATCGTCTCCACTTTAAGGTTCTGTCATAATGTCCATTTGTGGCTAATTTAAACCCAACTACAGAGACATTTCTACGATTTGCATGATTTAAGCCCAATATTTATCAACTTTTTCCATGTAAATTATGTGGTTTGTGTATTTTGACCCTAGCTGTGTTACGCCAGTGAAAAAGACTCCTGGTGTTCCCTGCTGCTCTGATAACACAAAGACAATGTGTATAAAAAGGTAACTTTTGCACATCTGTTTAACAAGTCATTTGGTGCATATTTTATGTTTTCTGTCAACATCCCAAGTGAGCAACAGACCTACTACGTAGGTTACACTCCCGACACTGTAGTCTGTGAGTTATTCTGTGATCTTTGCTCTATGTACATGTTTACCAATGTAATAAATCTATGAGTTATAAACCCAAAGGTATCATTTTATGTAAATATGTGAACTTGACACTCACAATTGCAGCTAAAGGCATGCAAAGAATTTATGCTGTTGCAGAAATGGAGACAAAGACAAGGGCTAGCCTACCTATGTAAAGAAAACAGACTACGTGTATATGTACACTCTGTAATATTGTTTTTATGGATTAGAAAGTTTGCTTTCCTTACATAATTTTGAACAAGAAAATCATCTAGTGATATGATGTCAATTAAATGTATGGTTCTAAAATAATATCCACTATATGCTAAGAATTATCAAGGAGCAGAAATGCAACAGATGCACATTTACTTTTCTTTTTCTGTCTAGTACAGATTAAAGATTTTCCTTGGGATGTGATGTGTCTTGGCACTACAGGGAGTAATTAATAATCAGATTTTTTTTTATTGAGAACAAAAGTAAGAAATAATTTTTAATTTTTTTAAAAAATCGAAATTATGTTAAATATTTCATTGTTGGTTGATTGTGTTTTAACTTTAACTTTTTATGCACCAATTTCACATAGTAATACCTTACTTTAACGTCATTATAGGGCAAATTACAAGCTATAGTAAATCACATAAAAAGGAACACCACTTCGGCTCACAATGCATTTACAACATAAAAGTCACGTATTTACTTTGTGTGCGGTCACATATAAAGCAGCTGAAATGGAAGCAAGGTGGAGCTCAATTAAATGTTCTTAGTTACCGTTGCTTAAATAAATAATCTTGAATGTGATTTCTGGTGCGTCACATGCTTGGGTTTGGTTCCTCTACGTCATTTCTGGGAAGCGATAATGGCAACAACAGCGCCGTAAGTTTCTATTTTGCTGTCTCTTCCCCTCCCTATTGATCGACGTAGAAAATTGACCAATTAAATGCAGTGCCCTCTGAACGATTCGACCAATCAGGTCCTAGCTAGGAGCTGGAACGGAAACTGTGTGACGGGTAATGGCATTTCGGCTCTCGAGTTTCATCCAACGTCTGATACTCAAGAGCCAAAATGGCGCCTGAGGGTCTCTCTCGATAACACATTAGGAGGGGAAAGTGCTGTCCAATTAGAGACAGAACAAGAGGAATAGAAAGGGGAAATAACATTAACACACCTTCTCCGACTCGGTAGTTGTTTTACTAACATACAGCAGCAGTTGTGGCTCTTTGCGAAGCCTAAAGTGTTTGCTGGCTATGCATTTGTTCTAGCTTAGCTGCTAGTTACTTGGATAATTACGTGGACTGCGACAACTTAAGTAAAGGTGAGTAAACATATTGCTACTGCGGTGCTTAACGCGGTTAAATGTGTTGACATGTCCTCGAAAATCCTGCAGCTCGGGAAATAAACTCGAATCAGTATTAGTGGTTTTGTAGCATGTAGTTGCAGTCATTATATGTTACTGTAAAAAGAAGTTGCAGTCAAGTATTACGTATTTTGTGTAATATTTGTATCGTTGTGTGAACCTTCATGCCTCGATGCCTAGACACTTTGCTGCTGTCACTCTTGAATTTCCCTACTGTGGGACAAATAAGTGAAGTAAACTCGCCAGATTGTTCAATACTTTGCACTTTGTTCCCTCGCATGTGACCTACAACTTGTCAGATCTATCTGAAAGCCATTACTGAGAGTAATAGATCAGTTGTTTGTTGCTTGTTTTTTCAGCCTGTGTGTTTCTTTGCACGTTGTTGTAACTCCCAGTGAATCTCAGGATGGCCCAGTGGGACAGACTGAGGCAGCTCTCTGCTACTTACTGGCAGCAGCTTCATGAGCTGTATGACAGGGATGGTTTGCCTATGGATGTTCGCCACTACCTCTCGGCTTGGATAGAGAAGCAGGAGTGGTAAGACACTGATACCTGTAATGTTGTTTATTTATTACTACACTGTATCTTGCACATAACTTACTCCCCGTCTGTATGGTGTGTTAATTCTTCTCAGGGAACGAGCAGCTAGGGACTACGGCCTTGCAATGGTGCTGTACCAGGTTCTGCTGGAGAATCTGGATATCCAGCACAGCCGCTTTGTTCAGGAGGAGTCATTCTTACAGCAGCACAACATCAGACGCTATAAACAAAGCTTCCAGGTGTGTAAAAATAAAAACCACCCAGGTATTTGCTTTTCTTTTGAGTTGCTCTGAGGCTTTTTATATATATTTGCATTATGTTCAAAGGGAACATTGAGTTCCCATTGACGTCACCTCAAGTGTATTTGGTTGTAAAGATAAGCATTAGCGAAGTAATTAACATTGCAGCTCTAACCACATGCATTATGTTGTTTGCAGTAACGGTTCCTCATTCTTTTTTAAATCCTCACCTGACCTGTGTGTCTTACAGAGGTATCAAGATGAGCCCTGTGCTTTGGCAAGCACAATCCAGTGGTTTCTGGAAAAAGAGAAGGAAATCCTGAACAGTGCCGAGCTGAGTGAACAGGTTTGGGCAACTCGTATTTTACTTATGTATGTTAGTAAAACAACTGTACATGCAACTAAAAGGGGACATACCACACCTGCTGCACAACACAATAATAGAAGTGGCATTCACTGTTTATGTTACTTTTGATGTATGCATGACTGAGATCTGTCAGCCTGGTGTTGCACAATGCATTGAATTTCAATATCAATATGCACAACATTGCAGTCTGAATTCAAAGACTGTTTTGATTGCTGCTATTTATTTTGTACTTTTTGCTTGTTGATACTTTTACATTAACACTTTATCACATTGTTGTAGGTTTTCCCAGCCTTTAATTCCCCTCCGCTCCTTTGTTTCAGGTGCAGCTTTTGCAAGTTGAGCAGGAAGCCATGGAGACGACCTGTCAGCAGGAGCTTGAACGCAAAATGGCTGGACTGAGGAACGATGTGCAGGTGAAGACAGTGTTATTTTGTGTTGTGACTGATTTGCTCTGTATTGATAAACTATATATCGTGCTCACTGATCTTTTCTAATTTTCTGTCTCGTGCTGAACGTTTTGGCACATAGTGTTTGGAACATGCAATTATATGCCTGGAGGAGCAGCAAGATGAGTTTGATTTTAAATATCAAACCCACAAGATGGAAGGTCAGGACATTAAAGACTCCTAATTCTATTTTCGTTCTCTGACACTGAGTAATACTGTGGTCTGAATCACAGCTTCATGCTCTTTTGTCTTACATGGAAACTTTCAACCCACAATGGAAATTCTCATGCAGCTGTGACAGATGAGGCACAGAAGAATGAACGGATAAAAATGTTTCAGTCTCTAGTCAACAAACTGAATGAGTATAGGAAGGTAGGAAGCTGTTACTATTTACTAATTGTGAACTAGCGATTAAAAGCAGCTTTAATAAAAGAATTCCTAATGTTTTCAGTCTATAAACTTATACTCTGATGCATTCTTCTTGAATTCATTAAAGTCAGATAAAGGTTAGGCACTTATATTTCATCTTATCATGTTTAATTAAGAGCTATTGCTGATTTTAAGCAATCTACAGCACAAGTTAAGGGTTTTAGTTCTGGTGGAATCAGCAGTTCAGACCTCAAGAAAAACTTCAAATTGATATCAAACATGAAAAGCCAGATCAGTGTATCTCTGTTTTTCCCTGCATATTGTATAAATGTTTTATTTATCTTGTATATTTAATGTTTAGAGCACTCTAGCAGACTTGAACAAGCTTTTGGACCGGGCTGAAGACCTGATCAATCTGTTGGTGCGGAAAGAGCTGGTGGACTGGCAGAGGAGGCAGCAGAAATCCTGCATCGGCGCTCCAGACAATGTTTGCCTGGATCAGCTGGAAAAATGGCACGCTTTCTCCCCTTATAAATTAAGTTTTATGAATGAGCTATTTCCATCTACAGCTTTTAAGTCTTGATTCTCTTTGTCTTCCAGGTTCACCTGCATGGCAATGTGCCTGTTCCAGGTCCGTGAGTTTCTCAATAAGCTGGACGAGTTAATGGGAAAAATGTCCTATGAAAACGACCCCATAAAGGCCCAAAAACCTGCACTAAATAAGAGAACCGATGCTCTTCTTAAAGACTTACTCAAGAGGTATGCCATTACAAGGCAGTTTGTTTTGTTCTGCTGATATTTGGGGTCGTTTTTTTGTGAAAATCCTCTGATATATATATATTTTTTTTTATGATACTTCCAAGTTCGTTTGTGGTTGAGACTCAGCCGTCCATGCCTCAGGGAAAGGGCCCCCTGGTTTTGCGTACAAATGTCCAGTTCTCCGTTAAGACAAGGTCAGTGTTGCACCATGTGAAGTGTTTTGAATATTTATACATATTAAAAAGATATTTAAGAGTTATTGGTTGTTTTTCAGAGTTGTAATTATAAAGTTGTGCAAAATGGTTTTCTTTGTAGTCTGGTTTGCTGAAACAATTTTTGATACGTTCAGATTTTTTCCCCTGAAAACCATATAAACTTAAGCAAGTGCTGCAGGTTCTTTGATAGATGTTCTAGTTTTGAATCCAGAGAAAATTAAAGATTATCTTTATTAATACTTTATACCAGATCAAAAGTTGTGATCAACAATCAGAGCAGAAAATCATCCTAATCCGATCTCTGACCATTTGATTCGTGTATCTCTATAGACTTATGAAACATGCAAATTTACAACTATTTTAATTTTATTGTAACTTATCACATAATAATAATATTAATTCTGAGTGATGTTTTTGTTTGCTGTTTTGTTTCTGTAAATATTACTTAGATCTATCACCTCACTGTTCTGCACTATAAGCTTCAATCTAAGCCGTTCTTTGTTTTGACACTTCAAATCTTAGACTTCTGGTTAAGTTTGCTGAACTGAACCACTCCATGAAAGTGAATGTATCCATGTCAAGGTAAGACATTTTTAATTGGCGCTCACAGAAGTAATCCTCTGCCTTTAGTTTTTTCCTTCATGTGATAACGAATGACTTGTTATTTCCTCTCTCTGGTCGCTGCCCTCGTCTCTGTGTCCTTGAATGTAGGGAGGCTCCTCAGATCAAAGGGTGAGTTTTGTTTCTCTCCAGCCTCAATCTAACAAGAACGTCTGGGTAGATTTTTTTGTTTTTGTTTCCACTAATGGCGGGTCTGTTTGTAGATATCGGCGCTTCAATGTGCTGGGAACTGCAACCAAAGATTTGAACATGGCTGAGAGTCTCAGTGGAGGCATGGTTGCAGACTTCAGACATCTGGTGAGTATTAATGGTTTGAAAAGACTTTGTGAATGCTAACTAGTTAATATTTCTAAAGCATTTAAGTTTAACACAGTGAGACATCCATGTTTAACAGTAAATGTTGTCAAATTGTCAGAGTAGTCACTGGCAAACTTTCATAGCCAGAACAACTTTAACCTCAAGTGTTTGTTTTTTAGTCTCTGAGGGAGCAGAAGTCTGGAGGGGGTGGAAAAGGAATCAGTGAGGTGAGTTAAATTAAATCAATAAACCCTCAGTTGTTTTTTCGTCATGGGTTTGATCTGATGGTGTGTTCTTGGACAGATTTCTTTGAGTGTTACAGAGGAGCTGCACATCATCTACTTCAACACTGTCTTTGACCTGAAGGGCTTTTCAGTGGAGCTGCAGGTGAGGTTTTTGCTCCTTCTTTTGATTTACATCTCTTAATAACAAACAGCAGAGATGTTAATCATTAGCACAGCCACGACCTGCACTAAACCTGTCCTTTCCTCCCCCCTGCAGGCCTCCTCCCTTCCTGTGGTGATTATATCAAACTCCAGCCAGCAGCAAAGTGCCTGGGCGTCTATCCTCTGGTTCAACATGCTTAGCTTGGATCCAAAGGTGAAAAGTCGCACTCTTTACCTCACACCACTTTGCATATTGCTAACAATGTCAACAATGTTAATATCCACATCTTTGCCCAGGATGTTATGTTCTTCGCCACCGTTCCTGCAGCTCCTTGGCCGCAGTTTGGAGAGATGTTGAGCTGGCAGTTTCTCTCTGCCACAAAACGTGGTCTGGATGATGATCAGCGCAAAATGATTGCACACAAGCTGTTTGGTAAATGCTTGAAAAGTTAATTAAGAAGTTTGTTCTGAGAGAAATGTGTCGTTTGTAATGTATAATTAGGCCTGTCAGGATAATGACTTTTTCTGGAAGATAAATTGTCCCAGAAGTTATTGCAATTCACAATCATTTTGTTTTGAGTTGATTTTCAAGGAATATAAGGGTAATTACATAATAATGCAAGTACTTACATTTCTAACAAACATTTAACACTGGAATCGGAAGACATTTTAAATATCCAAAATAATTAAACAAAACAACAAATAAAATGGACACTGAAATCTCTCTAAACCAAATCGTCCTGCAAAAAAAGGGGCCAGTTGAAATCAATGCACCAGACTGAAGCCTTTTGTCAGTCCGTCTTTGGTAGAAGGAGAGACATGAGAAAAACAAACATGTAAATGGAAATTATTAGGCTCGTTTTAAATTATCATTAACTTAATTGAAACAAAAATATTTATATACACGATTTAAAAAGACATAGACATGTTTTCCCACTGTCAGACATAATATAACCTAAGATTAATTTAGATTAAATTAAACTTTCCCAGTTTTAGATCAGTTACCAAAATTACCTCTGAATGCCAGAAAAAGAAGAGATATTTTTTTTAGATAGTTTCTTAACTTTCTTGAAATTCAGAGGTTTTATACATTTCCTTGCTATGTGGTGCAATTGCCCTTTAAACTGTATGACCCGGGTGAAATGTTTTAAGTTTCTCTTCCTAAACTTCTCACAATATTTTGTCCAATTCTTATAATCCTCCCTAGTTGGTGTAACTGAGTAACGTTTGTAGGTCTCCAGCTCTCTGTGTTCTCTCTGAGATTAAAAAAGGGCGTTTTGATACTAAAAACATTGACTTATCTGTTCTTTGCAGCTGTATCAGTTATTTTCCTAAGGTCTACATGGAAGATCCAGGACAGAAAAACATTTTTATGACCTTAGTTGTGTCAGTAATAGCTACTGTGGATGTTGTACCCGTCTTTAAATACTAGGGAAATAATAAGTTAATATTCTGGTATTCTTTTACATCCTTTATTTTCAGCATTATCTTTGTTTTGTTTCAGTCTGAGATTAAACTGCTGGCAAATATAAACTTCTTTGTTGGGGAAAAAAGAAGTGAAGTGTAATTCTTAACAGCTTAGATTTGCAGCAACTACATACAGTAAAAATAAAGTACCTTGTGGCTGTCTTAAGGTTTTTTTATAGTAGAAAGTAATAAAATACCCAGAGGTATTTAAATATGAGCGATACACGGCGCATGACACGTTTAGCTTACCATTAACATCTAATTGCACTGTTATTTTTGGAAAAAACAAAAACAAGACAAAACACAGCATTGTGTTATTTTGTCACATCAAAGTGTTTTTTTCTCGTCCAAGTGAAATCTGTCTCCCAAACGTTATCCAGCTCCATGACTTCATGAAATAAGCATTTGCCCCTGCAGCCTTTTTGTCCTCTGTTAAATAAGTCAGTTCAATAAGCCATGCATCAGTGCTCATCTGAAGCTGTAATTTTGTCATTTAAAGACATTAAAATGTCTAGTGGGCGGGCTTATGTTTTTCACGTAGCTGTCTGCAGAAGACTGTAAAAACCTGCTTAAACTTCCACAGGAATTCATAATGATAAGGGTTGTGCAGCACAGTTCAGTGTTTTTGGCTTCAGACATGTTTTCTAAGAACTAGTGGACCTGAATGGACATGAATAATGCAGCTTTCTCTCTGTGCTCTGCCAGGGAAGCAGCAGAACTACGACATCTGCCAAGTGACATGGTCAAAGTTTTCAAAGGTGAGAATGGAAAGTAGATAATTTGTTGCAAAATAACGTTTTACAATGTTCAACGTCACCATTTAATGCAACATTTGCATTTATGCACCTAAACTCTAATTTGTCTTTCATTTTTTTCTGTATAGTCATAGTTAGTGTGCACATTTGGAAATGTTAGGAACGTTTTACATTTACACAACTTGTATTATTATTCTGTTATATTGATCATTTTTGTATAATTTTTTTTTTTCTGTTAATTTCAGGAAAATGGTCCTGACACTTTCTGGGTGTGGTTTGATGGCATCCTGGCGATGGTGAAATCCTACCTGGAGAACATCTGGAGGGAAGGGTGAGTGCTCTGGATTTCATACCCCACAGCAACATTGGCCTCACATATGGCCCAACCATTTAACACTGTTATAGTACGGTGATTTCATCATGCATTTATGAATCATTAAGGTGTGTTTATCGTGAAACATTTAGCAATATTTCTACAAACTTAACTGCTAACATTTTAAAGTATCCCACTTACATATATGTGTGGGATTTTACAGGACAAATTAACACAAACTAGCACACTGAGTTACAGTGGAAGCAAAATGATATGTAGTTCGCAAATTATTTTACACAAAAAATCTGAAAAATGTGGCATGCATTGGTATAAAGCCTCAGATTGTATTTTACCACAAGCTTTGAATCGACACTATGTGTGGTGGGGAAAGGCTGAATATTAGCTGAGCTAAGAGTGGAAATTCAAACCTTAAAAATACAGTAGAGATGCAAAGGCATCGTTTAAATTAAAGGTTTAAACGATGCCATTGCCACTTGAAATGATGAAAATGATTTTAAAGATTAGAATCAGAGAAACTTTACTCAGGTAAATGTTTGAGTAAAACAAGCGTTGTTCTTTTAATCTACTGACATGTCTCCGAAATTCCAAGCTAAAATTTAGTATTTATTTGCAGACAATGAGAAATGGTCAAAATAAAACGATGCAGTGCTTTCAGACCTCAAATAATGCAAAGAAAACTTCATTTAGGAACAACAAAACTAATGTTTTAACTCAGGAAGAGTTCAGAAATCAGTATTTTGTGGAAAAACCAGGAGGTTTTCAATGGGGTTCAGTCCAGAGGGCTCTTAATTTTTTTCCCAGATTTATATGTATATATATAAAAGATGAGGGGGTGTTGAATATAAATTCATGGTACATTTTTTTCAGATGTTTATTTTCAGAGTTTGATTCCCTTTCACAATTACACAATTTGCATAAATCCTTTCTTATAGAATCCCAATGAAAAACACAACACTTCATGCTGTGTAGATATGTTTAGAAGTTCTGTAAAGTATGTGGCTGTTTGGTATTTATTTTGAAACATACAATACAAAATGTTATACAAAACAACCAGAATTTTGCAGATATGGGATTTTCTTAAAATCAGTTTTCAAACGTTTTAGATCAGGGGTCCCCAAACTACGGCCCGCGGGCTGGATCCAGCCCGCCTCCTCATTTGGTCCGGCCCCCTGAACAATACCAGAGAGCATTCAGTGTTTTTCATATATATGTGGATTTTTCTTCAACCACCAGGGGGGCTCTTGAGCAGATATGAAACTTAGTTTCCCTCAATGGAATATATACCAGTCACCGTTTCGCTCACGGTTTTTTTCCATTTGCATTCTGGGTAAAAATCTATCTACAAACGCGAATATGTCGTTGGCAGTAATCCAGCTCCCTGCCCCCCAATAGAAGTTTTCTAACGTTTCTTTCTCGAAAAACTAAGACCGGCCCCCGACCAGAAAAGGGAACTGTTATGTGGCCCTCGCAGGAAAAAGTTTGGGGACCCCTGTTTTAGATAAATGGCCTCTAGGACGAACGTGATCTAGTTTGGTTTTCTGAATTAATAATAATAATAATAATAATAATAATAACAATAATAATACATTTTATTTGTAGGCGCCTTTCTTCACAATCAAGGTCACCTTACATAATTCAACATAAAAACAAACACAAAAGAGTAAGAGTAAAGTGTTTTTTTTCTGTCTTTCTACATGCAGCCTCATTATGGGTTTTGTGAGCAGAGGAAAAGAAAAACTGCTTCTCAAGAAGAAGAAAAGAGGCACTTTCTTGTTGCGCTTCAGTGAAAGTGTGGTGGGAGGAATCACCTTCTCCTGGGTGGAAATGGACTCAACTGGTTCGACATTTTTTTTATTTCACAATACATTCAACACCAATGAAAGCTGTTTTATTACTCTTTCTATTTTATCACTCTTGTATCGTTGTCATTAATTGTAGGTGAGCCTTATATAAAAACGGTCCAGCCCTTCACAAAAACTGACCTTTGCCAGATCCCATTCCACGAAATCATCAGGAATTTCCAGATTTTGGAAGCCGAAAACATCCCGGAAAATCCTCTACTTTTCCTGTATCCCGACACTCCAAAAGATGAAGCTTTTGGAAAGTGGTACACTGACAAGACTGGAGGTATGGGTTTCACATGCCTCTGCAAAGTTTAATTTACACCCAAATGTTCTTTACACTGCAAAAAACACAAAATCCTACCAAGTACTATTGGACTAGTTTCTAGTGCAAATGTCTTAGAACATTTGAAATAAAACAAAACAAACTTTCAAGTAACGTTTCATCAAGAGATCTGAGCTTGTTTTAAGTCACTAATTCCTTAATATTGATGAAAATTCACTTCTTCCATTGACAGACAATTTTGCTTATAACATGGGAAAAATGTCTTGTTTCAAGTAAAGTTATCTGCCAATTCAGCTAGTACTTTTTCGTCAATATTAATGAATTATTGATTTAAAAGAAGCCTCTTTATGTTGCTGAAAGGTTTCTTGCAAGTTAGCTTTGTCTTATTTCAAGTGTGCTAAAATTAGACTAAAATTACTTGGTAAGGTTTTGCAGTGTAGATATTTTTACATGTTATTGTGGCCAAACGCATAAAATTGAATGTTTTCTCTGAATTTTTCAGCTGACAATCCTTACATGAAGTACATCAAAACCAAGCTGATGTTTGTTTCTAAAGAGTAAGTGTTTTTCTTTTCTTGAATGAGGCTGGCTTGCATTGGTTTGTCAAAAAAAAAAAAAGCAAAAAAAAAAAACCCTAACCCTATTATTCCCTTTTATAACAGAAAAAAAAACACAAAAGAAATAGTTTACCCACTTAATTTTTTAATAATATGAGCTACTGGTTGTAATGGCTGTTTGTCATTGGTCATGTAGGAACTCACTGGAAGCTAGGTCACCCATGTCCTGTGACATGACACAGGGCGATTGCCTGGAGCCAATGAATGGCCTGTATGGAGAGGCAGCTGGTGAGTCCTGGCTCTCCTTGCTGTCAAATCCAGCTGAAAACCTTCAAACCAATCAACCCCATCATCAGAGAGCTCTGTCACTGCTTTAGTCTGCTTTAGCACTGTCAAACTAAAGCTAAACTGCTTTAGTTTGACTTTGTGGTGTTTGGGAGCGGTGGGGAGCATGCACTAAGTGATGGCTGTGATACCGCTGAGCATGTCTCCCGTTGTGGGACGTTTCTTCTGCATGCTCATGCCTGTTGTCCTCTGCTCTCACAAAACCTCTCGGGTGTCTGGGTTACATGAGATGGTTACTAACATGTTCATTCAGTCTGGCTGCATTTAGGTTTTGCTTTTTGCATTTCACTTCATGAAAGTAAAATCTGCATTTCATCCAAAAGAGTGGGGGTTAATTGGGAAAACTAAAGATATTTTAGTCTTTTTTTTTTTAGCATAATGAAGCAGTGAACCAGGTATTGAGTTAGAAAAATGATTATGTGATAACTAAAACTAATAGTATACTTCTAATTGTTTTTTTTGTTTTTTTTTCAGAATTATGTTAAACACTCATACTTGTTTCCATGTAGTGTTAAGTTGTTTGAAAGGACCAATGTGCGACACCTTCCTAAAATAAAGGCCTAAGAAAAAAAAAACTGGTCCAAAGTCCTGCTTTCAGATGACTGCAAGGTTTAAATTTAATTTAGAAATCGATGTGCGAGAGTCTGGAGGAACAGTGGAGAGTGGCACAGAATCCACATTGCTTGATTTTCAGCATTAAGTTTCCAGACAGTGATGGTTTGGGGAGCTGGTGTTGGTCCACTGGGTTTTCTGAAGACCACAGTCAGAGCAACTGTCCAGCAAGACATTTTAGCGAACGTCATGCTTCCTTCTGCTGAGAAGCTTTACGGAGTTTCTGATTTCATTTTCCAGCAGGACTTGGCACCAGCCCGTACCGCCAAATTCCTGCTCTAATTACCAGAATAGTACGATGAATGATTGACTGGTTTGACCTAATCTGCATTCCAAATCTGTGAAGTGTTGCCAAGAAGAAGATATGAGGTGGCAGATCAGACAACACAGGCCAGCCGAAGGCGGTGTCAAACCAGCCAGGGCTTCCTTAACAGACCCAGCAGTGGCAAAGCTCGTCACCTCCATGCCATGCTGCATTAATGCAGTAATTCATGCAAAAGCTATTGAGTCTATACAGTGGAGTAAACAGACAAACTTTTCAGAAAGCTTTTATTTATTTTATATAATCCTTTTTTAATGCTTTGATTTCAGAGGAACTGAATTTTTGCTTTTCATTAGCTGGAAGTGATAATCATTAAAGTTAACAGTTATTAAACCCCGAGGGAAAATGCCTCGGGGTTTAATAAAATAATGAATGGCTTGGTTTCACCTTTTCAACTGAAGTACTTCTTATTCACTGCGTCTTTACTTCCTCAAATCTTTTGTTTTGAGTTTTATTAACATACTTGTTTATGCCTTGCTGCTGCTGTATTACCTGAACTACAGGTGATAAATTATACTTGGTTCAACTTCTTCTCTCCTGTTCTTTCATGCTGAATCAGTCCTTCTTTTTTTATTTTGTGCACATGACCAAATACCATTTTGTATCACTCTCACTTCCCCTTTAAAATCAGAGTCATAACGACCCAAATGCAGCCACAGCAACCAAAAGCAAAGCAATAACTTTCTCTTTCCTGGCTTTTCTTCCCGCCTAGAACAAGAGGATGAGCCTCGTCTTCTGCAGTCACAGCTGGAAACCTTTCAGGATCCCATGCTGAGCAGCTCCTCTCTTGACCCCTTGGACAACGATTATCTGTTGTACCCGAACCTCACTGATTCTGACTTCATACAGCAGCAGCCCGACCAATTCCTGGCTGATTTCAACAACCTTTTAGCACCCAGCCTCCTGCCTGCACAAATTTGCGGAGGCATTTTCCAGTAGATCTGTGTATGCCGGCCATAACTTTACTAATATGCTGACCCCTATTTGCAAAATCCTTATATAGAACTGTTATGCAGTGAACAAGCTGAATATAAAACACAACAGCTCATTGACTTTCCTATCATGTGGGTAAGTTGTTGTCAATCTTCTCCGCCCGTTAATATTTGTGCAAACGAAACGTCAAAGACTGAAGGAGCTGGTTTTAAACCTGGAATTGTATCAACTAATTTTTTAAAGATCAGGAGCAGAAAAAATATTTAATGGTGGGAGGTATTGTATGAAGCACTTTGAAGATCCCTTCATCTTGAAAATGTGGCTCTTAAATTATTTTTGTTGGGTTCAAACTTGTATTTTTTTTAATTGTTATGTTTTTAGCTGGAAGTACACAAACCCTGTGAAGAATTGTCCTAGAACAAGGCACTCCTTTGATTATTTTTGGTAACACTTTATTTGAAGGGGGTTGAATAAGACAGACATGACACTGTCATAAACATGACATAACACCTGTCATGAACATGAATAAACCTTCATGAATATTTATGACTGTTGTCATAAAGCGTCATTCGGTAAATTATGACACTTTTAATACAAAGTTGACATTATTCAAAATGTCTTTGTTATGACAACTTGACATTAACCAAGAAATCATTACTGATATAAATTTGTTATAAAAGTATTACTGATTGCACTTTAAAAATTAGGTAACTTTATGTTATTAAAGGTAAAGTTTAAACAGTAATTATTTCTTGGTTAATGTCAAGTTGTCATAACAAAGATATTTTGAATAATGTCAACTTTGTATTAAAAGTGTCATAATTTACCGAATGACGCTTTATGACAACAGTCATAAATATTCATGAAGGTTTATTCATGTTCATGACAGGTGTTATGTCATGTTTATGACAGTGTCATGTCAGTCTTATTCACCACCCTTCAAATAAAGTGTTACCTTATTTTCATATACAGTCTATTTGAATTCACTCAATTTAATCAACATAATCTCAGTGAAAGTGTAGTAAAAATTCACCCTTTTTTCTTGTTTTACCTTTAACATGTTGTTTTCCCAAAGCTTGGCTCTTCCTTTCTGCATTTATAACATTTATTTACCTGTATAAACTCTTTTTGCATATATTTTCTACTCTTGCACTTTCAAATAGTTTGTCATTTTTGGTAAAAAGTCTGTTCTACTGTAGTACTCTATTTAATCTCAGTCTTTATATTTTTCAGTGAAATGTGAATTGTTTCTAATCAGCTGTCTTTTTTCAGATTTAAATCCAGTTGTTCTATACATTGTTGTACTTCTTCTGGAGAGTTTAATTCACTTGGTTTATGTAATAAAGCTTGTTGAAAGGAAACAATTTGATTTGTCTCACGTCTTGATTTACAGACTGAACAAGTTATTTATGATCACAGATCATACATATTTACTTAGCATAACATAAAAATAAAAAATATCCATCTGGTTAAAGGAATATTCTGCTTAAATGTTTTGGTATAGATGTGGACAAAGTTGTCGGCGTAACTATTAAAGACGTGCAGATGATCTTAAACTCACCGTTAATTTTTCTAACGTAATCTCACATTGAATAATTTTCAAAAACCTGCATTCAGGATTCAGATGAAGTCCTAATGAGTTTTTCTAGAATTTATAATATGCATTACATTAAGGTTCTCAATCCGTTTGCACGATAAACAAGACAGAAAGTCATGGATTACTAATTAAAACTTGAACAGACAATACATTTATGAGTGCTTCAGTTACATTATTTTTTTTCTTGAGATTGATAGGAACATTTGTCTCACAGGGAATTTTGAAAAAACAAAATATTAATGTGACTTTTTTTTTTTTATCCCCTGCCTAATAAATGTATATTGCCTAGTATAATACTCCTTAATTCTACTTCTGTGTCAGGTTCAAACAGACTTGTAGTGTCACATAATTAGTCTGTAGAAAAATTACATTATTCAAAATTAAAATAAGAAAATGTTAAAAACTCTGAATTTTAAATACAATTAGATTGCTTCCTTACGGATACTAAAAGAAGACTCAAATCTTGTACTTGGTAACACATTTCCATCTAATCGAGCAGTGCTAAGAAACAATAGCCTTTGTTCACCTTTTTGTTATTTGCACATCTTGTTGCTTCAGGCTTAAAGTGGAAGTTCACCAAAACTTTCCTGTTTTGAAATGTGTAGCAGTAATCTAGTTTATTGCACATAAGGAGTCTCGAAAAGACCAAAGTTGAAACTGGGGCTGCATGTGATAGATGTTTTATCATCTCTCAATAATAAATACAAAAAAGGCAAAACCATTTCTAGATAATCCAGGGTCTAAATGTCAAATTCTTGATCTTTTCTTAGTGGATCGCTGTTTGAAGGCTGTTCACGTGTGGATAACATGAAAAAATGCACATTTTTGAAGTAGTTTATGACACCATACT
This sequence comes from Poecilia mexicana, assembly GCF_051168715.1. Taxonomy (NCBI): domain Eukaryota; kingdom Metazoa; phylum Chordata; class Actinopteri; order Cyprinodontiformes; family Poeciliidae; genus Poecilia; species Poecilia mexicana. Next base: position 13,622,856 of record NW_028263374.1, on the reverse strand, counting down.
TTTTACTTTCTTAGATATGTCTTTCAGTCTTTTCATTTTAGGTTTTAAAAGTCCCAGAATTGACACATAATTTGTGTCTGTTTGATGAAATCATTTTACAATAGTAAATTTGATGTTCTGATCAAATTACTCAGTACAAATCAGACAATAGAATAATTCATCACACTGTTAAACATATTGGAAATATCACTCAACTAAGGACTGATAATGGTTTAAATTTTAAAAGTATTTTATATTGACAGGAAATTAAAGTTTAAATGCTCTGATCGTTGGGTAGATCTGAAGTGACAACTAATTATTGTACATTTAGTGTTGAAAATACTTAAACAAGTTGATTTTTTTGCTCTAAAAATGTATTTTTGTTAAAAGACTGCAGCTTTGTTTCTTTAGCTTTTTTTTAAAAACCCTGTCATATTTTATGTAAATCAGTTCGGTTGTAAGTTACAGTTCGTAGTTTTTCATTTTGTGAGACCTGGATGCAGTACCTCATGGAGACATGCAGGGAGGGTAGTGGACCCAACATCTGAGGCCAGAGGTGTAGATCGACAGGCTCAATGAATTTCAATATAGAAATAAGTGTGACAATGCTCGGCCTAAACTCTGTGTTTAAAAGATAAAAAGTCAGCAAAATATCATTAAGCTAGATAATTACATTATTTCAGTGTGGAGTTCTTAACTTGTACCAACAGATGCTTAAGTTTATGAACGTTTTTTTCCTTTTTTTTTGTTGCCGTCACAGTCAAAGTTTTTGTTGTTCAAATAGACGGCCGATCAACTAGAATAATCTAGATAATTATTTATTAAAGTGAGAGACGTTACAGGAACATGCAACGCAAAGACTCTGTCAGCATATTGTCTTTTTGCTACTACCTCAAAAGTTTGAGAAGGATAAAATATTAGGTCACTTTATTTATGTTATTTTTTTGCTTTTACTCAATATTATTGATAATTAGGCAGATATTTCAAAAAACTTGAGATGACGTGTCAAAAACTTGATAAGGATGTTTAAAGTAACCTTGAATATGTTTCAGAGTGGATGTTATCATTTTTGCATGAATGTTTATGTTTTCTTACAGAGGTCATCACTGTGTGCATGAATCACTTAGTCAACAGACAGAAGTAAATTACAGATGAAAGAGTGTCTAAGTATTACCTTTATGAGTCACATAGTGGCTTGCTGCTGTTAAAGTGTTTTAAACAAAACTGGGTCAAGAAAACAGCCATAGACAACGTCGTCTGTGTTCTCAGATAGAGGCTTCAACAGATCGCTAGCATGTCTGCACACGCATATTCTACCCATTTTATATCATCATAAAGGCCAAATCACCTGAGCCCTGAGCTTTAGTCATGCTTTGTCAGCACAAGTGAGACAGTGTTGAGACAGAGCAAGTTCCTGAATTATTGGAGTGTTGTGCCAGCTGGGACTGTCCTGACATATATAGTTAAGCAACGATGGCTCTTTCTGGTGTGATGTAATGGACATTTCCACAAGCCGTAATGACAAAGCACCCTGCTTTTCCTTCTTATCCTGAATGACGTCACGACACAGGCAACCTCTTAAAAAAAATACAATTTATTACACAACAAACAACATATAGTGGTGTACAAAGGTATCTGCACATTGAATTGTAAAGTGTGACCTAAATTTATACTTCAAAATAGATGTAAATATCTATGAGATATAAGAATGTAAGTGAAGGAGCTGTGATTTAAAATCAGCTTTTTTTCTTTTTTTTGTTTTACTTGATCAAACGAACTCCCATCCAGAACCGCAAAGCATTGTGGGAGATGTGGGCAGAGAAAAGACTACCAACCTCTCAAAGTTGGTGGAATCAACTAACTCGTTCATTGGTTACCTAGCAACAACCTGCTGGGCAGCCAGCAGTTTCAAATTCTTTCCAACTTTGGTTCCCTAGCAACAACTTGGCGCAGTAGGAGTTTAAGGTTTCTCATAACTGCTTAATAATAAAAACCAATGGCGTAGAGCAGAAAGTGCGGATAAAACAGGAAAGGTCATGCCACCGCTTTGACAGCATTTCAGATATTTAAAACAAAAAATGTATTAATAATTATCTGCATTGATAATTATCGACTTCATAAGTTTTTTTTCAGTCATGTAAGTCCAGTCCTAATAAACACAATAACAAGTCAACACTGGTAGCTTTCAGAGGATGTTTTCCCTGAGAGAAAGAGCCCTGTTGCATGAACCAGAGAAGACATGAAACCAGGAAGCCTGAAATGGACACTGTGGACCCGTGGATCAGTCAAAGTAGGCTCTATGGTTTGCAGCTGCAGAAGCGGGTGAAAGGAGCAGCAGCTCGGCTGAGCAGCTCGCTGTAGCCCTGCCGAAACTGTCTGTTCATGAGCGCGTACAGAATAGGGTTAATGCAGCTGTTGAGCCAGGTGAGGTTGGCACAGAACATGTGCAACATCTGCGGGGCGCGGCTTTCCTTGTCCGCTATGTTTAGTAGCATAAATGGGACAAAGCAGCACACAAAGCAGAGAAAAACGGCAAAACACATGCGGGTCACACGTTTGAATTCATTATCATCTGGAGTCGGAGACTGTGAAGCAGGAGCAGCGCTGTGGGTCTCTAGCTTGTCGTCTGATGACTTTAAGGGTGGAGCTGAGCTCTGAGGTGGGAGGATAGCCTTTTCGTTATCATGTGTGTTTTGGTCTGGCTCTGCTTGGCTGCTAATCTCTGAGCTACATGTCTTCCCCACACCACTTTCCACTCCGCTATCGTCCGTCCCCTGAGCTGAAGGAGCAGGTTTCTTCCTAGAAGAGCGTTTACTCAGCCTGTAGCGGAGCAGGGCTTTTGATGCAACCCTGACTTTTCTGTAGATGAGCATGTAGAAGACTCCAACACATCCTAGACCGATGAAGAAATAGAGGAAAAGCAGGATGGTGGAGTAGGGGCGGCCTTTGGTACGATGGAAGCTGCAGGTGCACACCTGAGGCACAAACACGTAAACAGACCAGAGCGGGGCAAAGCTGGCCAGACCCAGACCCCAAGCTGAGACCACAAGTAAAGTAAGTCCATGGTTGGAAAACACGCGGTTGAAAACGGCTCTTTTAGCAACCAGGAGGTATCGGCTCACCGCCACCAGGCAGAGGGTGATGATGGAGACGGAGTTGGAGAGGAAGAGGAGCAGTCCGAAGATCTGGCACCAGACCTGACCGGTACGCCATCTGAGGTACAGGTAGGAGTCTACAGAGATGGGCTGCAGGATGGTGCAGTAAAGAAGGTCAGCCACCGCCAGGTTAACGATGAGCACGTTGAAGCGAGTCTGGAGACGGGAGTCCAGGGCGAAGGCCAGGACGGTCATCAGGTTCCCCACAGTTCCAGCGATGGTCACAAAACATCCCCACACCACGGCAAAGTACCGGTACTCCACCACCGAGGAGCTGTAGCAGGAGAAGTTACTGTCCTCCATTTGGTTTGTGTAGTTCATCTTTATGCTGTGGAAATAATAGAGAAGTTGGTTTCCTTTGACTGACCTCACAGCAGGTTACTGGTTTGTCTGAGAAGGAAGTTATATAGCAGGTAGACAAAATAAGTTCGCCACTTCCCTCTGCTGCTCTGCCTGAAACCACTGGTGCAGGTTTTAGCTTTGACAAAACTTTGGTTTCTTTTTAGCTGAGTGGAGGAACATAGACTTGTGATTTTGTTGCATAATGTAAAATATTTACATAAATGTGGTTCATAATTTACAGCAGAAGAGACTATTGGCTTTTTCTACACTTTTATAATACGACCAAGAACTATATATATGTCATGAACAGACAGTTATAGACCAATCCTGGAATAAAACTACTTACTAATAGAGGAGTTTAGATCAGTGTGTGAAAATATATCTGAATATATTTAAGATTTGAAAGTCGATGTCTCCCTCTAATCTGATTGAGTGAACTAATTTTCAAAAATCTCACTCTCTAAAATTGCTTATTTGGTGGAACCAAACCCCAAAAGACGTACAGCTGTCATCACAACAACAGCTGGCTCTACAAAGGATTCACTCAGGGGAGCTGAATACTAAATAATGCAACATTTGTTTTAGATTTATATCTGTAATATCGTTGAAAACCATGCAGCATTTGCCTTCCCCTTTAAAACTATTCACTGTTTTCACTTAGGACTAGACATTTGAGGTTATTACTCAGCAAAATGTGGAAAAGAATACTTTGTAAGCACTGTATATTTGCAGTAAAATACATACTAAAACACACAGGATGCAATGCATGTTACACTGAACGGTCTCCAATATAATTTGAAAAGTTTAAATGACATCTGTGGTTAATAAAACCAACAATATCATCATTTGCACCGAATGATGATGAATAGATCGCATAGACACCCTGAAGGAAAGGAGTGGAGATGATCACAACACAAACGTCTCTACATAAATAAAAGTACTTTATCTTATTAAAATTCCCTCCAACTAGTGAACAAATAAACCTTGAACTCAACCACAAAGTCAATGAAAGCGTAATGGTTTTACAATTACAACTTCAGCGTTCTTGAAAAAGAGCATTGAAATAAAACATTCTGTAAACATCACACCTATGTTTTCCTTCTCAATCAGTGAAATGCATTTAATAATAAACACAGAAAACCGCCTGATTTGTTGATAATGAGGCACCTGACCTAAATATGATGGAAAATTAAGCATATTGAAAGGAAATGAGACGCAGCTCTTACCTGCTCTGTCTGTCTTGTAGTTGCTGTGTCTGTTAGTGATTCTTCAGCTCTTCTGACTGGCTGCGTGTTTCTCTTCCTGCTGAAATCACCGCTCTTGTGGATCCTCTTTATTAGGCTGCGATGCTGCAATACGCTTGGTTTTTTTTTGCTGCAGGCGGAAATTCTTGTCTTCTCAAGCAGAACCTTGAAATAACTTAACGTAGACCTGAATACCTTAATGAAAAAACAGAAGATTAGTAAGAGGGATCCTATCTGAGAAAAGAAATCCTCAGATGGTTAATGTTTCAAAGCCTTTATAACCCCTGAAACTCACACCCTAAACTACAGTCCAAAGTAAAACACAAATCATGTTATGGTGGCACTTCACAGACAAGATGAGGAGCAAAACTGTAAATCCAGAAAACATGTAATCATTGAGCATTAAAACATGTTTCTGATCATGAGTTTTAAGTAGTTATGACACTCAGTCCAGCCCATTTTAACTTTAACTAGGACTTTTTACAGGAAGCCACTGGGAACTTCTGCCAATAACTTTAGATTCACATTTTTTATTCTTTCCACTTAAGCTACAAAATTACTTTTGCAATGAAAAATAAATAAAAGTAAAAAGGAAGCATTTATATAAAAGAGAAACTGTATGTTTAGATTTTAAGTTTCATGCAGAAAAATAGTATAATTCTGCTTTCTTTGAATTTCTGGTTGACCATGTAAGGACAAAGTTTACAGAAAGAGCTGTTCTGCTTCACTAAGCAAGAAGTTTATCATTTTAATGACTAGTGTTACAGGTTCTTGGTACACTATGGACAGGTCTCCCTTACAAAACTATCTGTTGAGCCTCAGCTTAGCTAAAGTAGGACTTGGATTAGCTCTTCTAACTCTGGCTTTGCTGACAGCCGTTCCTTCCTGTTAACCCTTTGTGTCCTAAGTTTCAAATGTCCGTCTGCTTATTTTTTGCTTATTTTAATTGTATGCAGTTCTTTAAATGCCCTGTGAGTAAATATATATTTGCTCATTTATCCATAACAGCAGGAATTTTCAATATCTAGCAAGTTGTTTCCAGAAACTGTTGGAATTTTTCAGATAGCGCAACGTGTGGCAGAATAACGGTACTGCAGCTTTGGCTGGACCGTTGCCGCTACGTTTAGGACTTAAAAGGCAGTCAGTCATTCCTTTCTGTTGAAACCACACATGCTTTCTGAGTAGAAGTGTTTGTTTAAAGGTCAATGACTCAGTTCAATCAGCTGGACGTCTATTGATAGATCAATTCTTCTAGTGACATAATCGTGTTATTAAATAGTTACGTTTCCTATGTGCCTTGAGATAATTGTTGTGAATTGGCATCATGTAAACGAAATGAACTGAAGGGAGCTAAAAGGTGACGTGATTCACTGACCCACCCGTTTGTTCTGTGAGTCACTGTCAGTCATTCCCTCCTGAAGGTGCGTCTTTAGGAGAGCAATGCATGAAGAGTTTTCACACCTTGGTTCAAGGTGTTTCCCCCGTCTTTGAGACGTAGACAAACTGCAGAGTCCTGATATGTATGTAGCTGCTGTGCAGTTTAAAAATGTGGAGGTCAGAAAATTCCCAAGATGCATCTACACCACCAAGCTTCAGATTCCCAAAAACTCCAACGTAAGAAGACCAGGAGTCTTCCACAAAATCACTTGCTGTTCATGTTGTGGATGAATCAAAGTCTAGACACCATAATTTAACTCTGACAGCTTGTTCTTTTTGTTTTCAATAATTGTTATAATTAAACTCTGACCTCAAAAAGGCTTTTGAACTCTTGGCATGGAATAACTTAGCAAAGACCCAACATTTGTAAATGTTTTTCCATTTTGTCTGAAGTAGACCATCACACATAAACTTGGTAAGTCCAACTCAGCTACTTCACAATACAGAAGTGACCCAACAAGAGGAAATGATTAAAGGCTTTTTTTTCAACTTTAGCTCTAAATTTAGGATGAGAGAAATTAAAACATGTCATTAAAATATAAAATATAAGTTATTTGTGTGTTCCCCTTTAGCCTTTAATACTAGAAAATAATAATATTAGATAGTTGATCAAACCTTACTGATTTACAGTCTCAAAAAAAAATAGATGTACACAGAAACTAGGATCGTTAAACTGGAAATTAAATTAATAAAACACTTAAAATCCATACAAGTCAACGTACCAAGCCTGTTTTATTTAGCAAAGAGAGGTGAGGAGTGATGAGGGAAAAAGAGACACAATCAGAGATTAGGAGTAAACATTCAGGACAAGATCTCAAAACTACGGTAAAATAAAATCTGAAGTACATGTTGATTTTTGTTTTCAATGATGGAGTTCCAAATAATTGTTATAATTATACCCAAAATACTTTACTTTACACGTCAAAGAGCACAAATTTATATCAAATGGAGACCAAACAGATGAAATCTGACTGCACACATTTCAGGTTTAGACTGGTTATTATAAACTACAAGACCTTCCTGTTTCTGTCACTGTGTGGTTAACACAGACCTTCCTGTAAAGACACGGGTCAAAAATAAAAATAGACAACAAAGCAAATGTAGAGCCAAGCTGAAGTTCATAGTTACACAATGGCTGCAAACTAGAGAACGTTTTATAAAGTTCAACGCTAAACACAGTTAAACGTATAAACACCTTGTGTAACTGGAGCTGCTGGACATAAAATAAAATGAAACCAGTTTCATCCAGTCTTACAGGAAACCTGTGTGCCTTGTTCACATCAGTGGTTTTATAAAGTCATAGTTATGATTCACGACGACAATCAAATCAAACTTTATACCAAAGGTTCCCAAACTGTGGGGCACATCCCTAGGTCTGGAGGGAAGGGTGAGTGCTCTGGATTTCATACCCCACAGCAACATGGGCCTCACATACGGCCCAACCATTTAACGCTGTTACAGTACGGTGATTTCATCATGCATTTATGAATCATTAAGGTGTGTTTATCGTGAAGCATTTAGCAATATTTCTACACACTTAAATGCTAACATTTAAAGTATTCCACTTACATATATGTGTGGGATTTTATGTGTGTACATATATGTGTGGGATTTTATTTTATGATATGTGTGAGACGGGGTCGCAGTGGCGACCCCGTCTCTAGCCGCACTGGCATTCGTTTTGATAAGCCAGAAGAGTGATCCTGGCCGTGAATACATTGCGGAATTGTCATATTGTTTTGTACCTAAGATATACCAGAGTTGGCTGGTAAGACCCAACTCTTCCTTGGGCAGGTTGACTTAGCCGGCAACGCCGTTACCAGCGGGACCACGAGGAGGTGCAACCATGTAACTACTGCTCCTCGACCTCGGGGGGCAATAAGCCCATCTACTACCCCCCTTTGCTTGGCCGAGGACCCCCAAAAGGTATGACCTGGAGCGGCTGTATCCGTGATTTTCCGCGCTCCCTCGGGAGTGGTACTTAACGGCTTCCTTCTCCAGACCGCCTTAAGAGAGTCATAGTTACTCCCGCCGTCATAGTTACTCCACTTACATATATGTGTGGGATTTTACAGGACAAGTTAACACAAACTAGCACACTGAGTTACAGTGGAAGCAAAATGATATGTAGTTTGCAAATTATTTTGCACAAAAAATCTGAAAAATGTGGCATGCATTGGTATAAAGCCTCAGATTGTATTTTATCACAAGCTTTGAATCGACACTATGTGTGGTGGGGAAAGAGAGCCTGTTAGAGGCTGCATATTAGCTGAGCTAAGAGTGGAAATTCAAACCTTAAAAATACAGTAGAGATACAATGGCATCGTTTAAATTAAAGATTTTATGTACTGGAATTGCCGGTCAAAATTAAGAAAACACTTAAAATGTTCTGTTTTTCAGATTTTACTTTTTGTAGGTATACATTTGAATAAAGTGAATATTGTTATTTTATTTTATGATCTACTGACAACATGTCTCTGAAATTCCAAGCTAAAATTTAGTATATATTTGCAGAAAATGAGAAGTGGTTTAAAATAAAACGATGCATTGCTTTCAGACCTCAAACAATGCAGAGAAAACAAATTCATATTCATTTAGAAACAACAATACTAATGATTTAACTCAGGAAGAGTTCAGAAATCAATATTTGGTGGAAGAACCAGGAGGTTTGTAATTAGTTTAAGTGCAGTGGGCTCTTATTTTTTCCAGATGTACATATAAAAGATCAGGGGGCATTGAATATAAATTCACGGTACATTTTTTTTCAGATGTTTATTCGTATATAAAAATTAACATACCTGGGTCAATTTGGTTCGATTTCACAATTATACAATTTATATCAATCATATCTCATAGAATCCCAATGAAAAACCCCCGGCTCCAGACGAGGGGGGGCATGAGTTTATTTTGGGGGGCAAAATGAATACATAGCAATAATAATATTACTCAAGTAAAAGAAAACGGTACAGTGCAGTAAAACTACTGATATAAGCACTTTTTTCCCTCAAAGAAATTACTCAATGTAACATGTACTCATGGGCGTAGGTTTGGGTAGGGACGGTAGGGACATGTCCCGACCAATATTCACGGGATATGAAAAAGTCCCGACCAATTTTTGCCATATTGGCTCAAAGAACGTGGATCTACGATCTTTGATTAGCAGCAACAGGCGGTGCGCGGAACGGAAGCTTCTTAGTTTGACATTTATTATGAGCCTCCGAGACCAAGTCGGAACGGTGCTGTCGGGGGGGTGGGGGGAGGGGGAGTCAGTTGAATCGTCGGACGTTCTTTGATTAGCTGCAAAAGGCGGCGGCTAGCTGGGCACACGCGTCTCCTTCTGAGTCTCCGAGACCATGTCGCCACCAAAATAGAAAAGGACAGACATTAGAAGTTATTTCGCTACGTCGGCTGTAAGTACAGTGAGTGGACCCATAAGTTAGATATCTATCACGCAACGCATTTGTTGTAAAGTCCGGTGTTTAGTAAGGTCAGCACTGAATGTGAGGTAGAATAGGTCTGTTAATTATGTAATATTTTTTCTTTTTTATTTTATTATTGATTTCTTCTTATCTGCAATTGTGTTTGCTGTATCCAGAGGATATTTCTTTTGATCTTACTTGTAACGTTTGCTGAATTTTGTAAAGGAAAAAGTAAAGTGTTCTTGAACTGATCTGCTGAGTATGACTGTATCTGGTTGTATAAGATGTATGATATGGTTATGGTTGGGGGGAGGGGGTTATTAAGCCAATGTGGTTTCCCCCCCCTTCTCAAAAATGTTCGGTGCTCTTGGGCATTTCACTGTTCACTGTACTGCCGGGGAGGGCGGGGGGGGTCAAGGTCCCCACCAAAACTTAGACCGAACCTACGCCCTTGCATGTACTACCCACTTTTGAACATAAACAACATCAGTAGGCTACTCTAGCGTATGGTTCTGTACTGGTATTAGCTAGTCAGCTAACATTATCTGCAGCTTCACTCAACTCAGTCAATTAGTTTGGGGAAAAAACTGTGCTAAGTTTTTTGCGTTTTGCTGCCATGATTCTAACACACACCTGAGGAGCTCTGACAGCAGCAGCAGGTCTCCTTCACAGGTGTAAACCCAGCGAGCGTCTTAGCACTCATGTTGTGTTTAAAGGCGGCTCGGAAAAACTGGTTACGACGTGTTAACAACATATTAAACGGTTTAACTGCTGAAAAAAGTGACAGATGACACAGATATGGAAACTGTGGAAGCCCCTACTGTATCAACAATATAGGAATAACAGAGAGTTGGCCATTCTGAGGTAAAAACAACAAACAGTCCAGGGTGGCGGGGGGTGGGGTGGGCACAGCTGACTCCGTGGGCGGGCAATGCCCCCTAATGCCTGGGCCTGAACCCTCCCATCCCCCAGCCTCCAGGTTCTGCGTAAGGGACCTTTGGTGTCAGAGCGCAGCGCACATGTAAGAGAGGCCCCGGCTGTTTTCACGTTTATTGCGCTGTTCATATTCATGTTAATCAATCAATCAATCAACTTTATTTAAAGACGCAAAATAGGTCCATAGAGTAAAAGAAAAAAAAAGAAAATGTACAGTAATAAAAAAGAAAATTATAAATACAGTAATCGCATAACCAAGTCATTGAATTGCCATAAGGCTACATCGCCAGTGAGTCCACATTTTGGACTTACACCTGACTGAACTTCGTGAGATGTCTATCAGTAACAAGATAATGTTGTTTGTAGAGACACATAGCCTCCCCATGAACCTGTACATAAGAGATCGCAACACAGCATGAAAAGTGGAGACCCCAACACCGATAAATAACTGACTGGCACTGGTCCATCTCGGTATCCTTAGCAGCAACCTCATTCCGTCATTGTAGGCTACCTTAAGCTTCTGTAGAGTACTTTGTTTATACTGCCTCCAGAGGTGAGCAGTATACAGTGGGGTACAGAATGCCTTAAAGAGAGCCACTTTGACTGGGACAGAACACATCCGAAACTTACGTAACAGCATGTTAGCTTGTGCATACACTAAACGCCGTTGTCTATTGATGTCCATGTCATCGGTTAAATCATCAGTTATATAGTGACCCAGATATTTCACAGCAGTACAAACTCTAAGAACAACACCCGATAAGAAGAAATCTGGAAGTACCAACTTCTGATTCTCCTTGGTCCTTACAATCATAATATTACTCTTCAGTGCATTGTACTGAATGTCATACTCCTGACCATAGTTTGAGCAGGTCCTCAGTAGTTGTTGAAGACCAGCACTACAAGGACTGAAAATAACTAAATCATCAGCATACATAAGATGGTTAATTATAGTCCCACCAACAACACATCCTGTCCCACATTGTTGCAACCAATTTGATAAATCATCCATGTATACATTAAACAGAAGAGGAGACAAGATACTACCCTGTCTAACCCCATTACTTATTTTAAAAGGGGCTGACACACAATTACCCCATCTTACATACATCAGCTGATGCGTGTACCAAAAGGATAAAATCCTGACAATAGATCCAGGAACCCCTCTGTTATGTAGCTTGTGAAATAACTTGTCATGATTAACCCGATCAAAAGCCTTTGAGGCATCAATAAAACACATAAAAATTGTAGAATTATGTCTGTTATACAAATCTAAAATCTCTTTCAGAGCAAATATACACATATCAGGGCCATGCTGCGATTTAAAACCAAATTGGTTTTCAGAGGTAAGAAGGAAAAGCTCAATCTTATTCAATATAATCTTCTCCAGAACCTTGGATAATACACTGGCTAAAGCTATGGGTCGATAATTATCCCTATTATTTATTTTGCCGGCTTTATCTTTTAAAATAGGAACTAATATAACAGCTAAAAGTGAATCAGGTAAAATACCATGAACTAAAAAACCATTAAAACACAAGGGAAGCAAAGGAAAAAGTTTTTTGCTTGAGAATTTTAAGTGCTCTGCAGAAATCTCATCCATACCACAGGCCTTATTATTCTTTTGACTCATGACTGCGTCATATGTTTCATGAACTGACACATTCAAGTCTTCATCATGTGCAATGCTGTCCATCCTTAACGGGACGCTTTTAACACAGTTAAATAAATCATAATAATGCTTCTCCCACAACCGAGTAACTTCTTCTGCCCCACTAGCATCATCAATATTAGTTGGCAGACTTATGTGAAAATTATTTGTAATCTTTATCTCCTTCCAGAAATCATTTGAGGATCTATTTTGCATTTTCCTTGCAAGCAGATTAGACTTCATTTTATTCTCATGTGTTTTTATGAAGCGTAAAGCATATTTAAATTTCGCATTTGCTTGTTTTTTATACTGGAAGAGGAGACCTTGCTTTTGTCTGCCTCCCTCAACCCAAGCCTTAAAGGCCCGCCTGGCTTCAACATGAAGCTCCTTCACATGTTCATTCCAACCTGGTCTTGCTTTCTGCAGCTTGATCTTATACAATGCCCTACTGGAGCCACGTAGAGACTTCACAATATTTTCATACAAGTTGCATAGCTGTATACCATGCAGGGGATGCTTACAGTTACTATCACTACACGCTACTGCATCTTTTGGCAGCTCAATGCAACCCAGCTGGATCTCAGTTTGATGTAAATACACATTCAGGTCATTTTCCGTAACTTTAGACCAGTCTAGTTTTCTATCATTCATGCTCCTGTGAACAGACTGAACAGCTGGCAGGTTACCAAAAGTTACAGAAATTGAGAGTGGCATGTGATTACAGGTCGAGAGCCCGTAATTTATACTCATAGATTTGATAGATTGATGAGAATCAGGTGTACAAATACAGTGATCTAACCACGAGGTTGTGCCCCATGCTTCACTGACATATGTGAAGCTGTTCTCAGGTAGAAACACCTTACTAGATAACACCAGACCATTATCAAGGCAGAATTGCATCAGATGATTTGCAAATATTGAACCTTCATCAGAAATATCTGCATTCATGTCCCCCACAATTAAGAAACAGGATGAATCATTTTCCTGAATAACAGACATAATATAAGATAACCTAAGAAGATATTCCTCCTCATTCCTGTGGGATTCGTACGGTGTGTAAATATTAAGAATTATCACCCTCCGGTCATTTTCATTAAACTCAATTCCAATGGCCCAATCGACGTTTAATCTGAGCACTTTAACCAACGGATCATACTTTTTATTCCATAAAATAGCAACCCCACCAGGTATTCTACCATGAACTATTCCATCTGTCAGATCAGTAGTAGATTCACCCACACCATAAAAGTCTTCATGTAGAAAGTTGAGTCCTTCCAAATCCTGTTTTGGTAAGAAAGTCTCTTGAACACACAAGACGTCACAGTTCGCCAATAAAGTATTTACAGTTAGACGGCGTAGCTTATCCGACTCCTTAGTCCCAACAGGCAATCCTCTTGCATTGTAAGAGACAATATTTATGTCCATCTACCAATATTGACTCGATAGCTCACGGACTCTCTAACCGCGCATCGGACACAGTGGGCACCACACGCTTCAGAGACTCACCAGAAGACCTTTCCTCGGGTTCTCTGGACCTACGGGCCTCGAAGAAGCGACGAACAAAGACACCAGCTGGCCATAGTTGTGGGTCAAACAAATCCATCATATCTTCGCATTCAACAGTAACATGAAACGAGCTGAATCTTTTCTGAATGGATTCAATTTTACGGCATGTCACGGACTTCCTCAGTTTATCAGCCAGATACGAGCGTAAGGTATCCGTTTCAAGATCGGGTGCAAATCGAGTTGCAAAAACACTCACCACCCTAGTTTTGACCACTGGGATGTTATTATCCACACTGGTTCCGGTTATTGCCAGCTTCTGGCGCTGTTTTCGTGACGGGACTTCTTTAAAATCCCCAATCCTGGGCTTAACCTCTGTATTCCGATCTTGACGTGGCTTTTTAATCCCTTTCTTTACCACTTTGGTCCATGGCGGTGATTTCGGCAGGTCCTCCAACAGCTGCACTTGTGGGTGGTGAGCAGAGGTCCTCACCTCCTGTACCACTTCCTCGCCATGCGCTCCTACCCTGGTCCGATTCGCTTGCCTCGTCGAGTCATATTTCTCAACTGCGTCAGCCGGCGATCCAGAGTTGCGGCGACCGCTTCGAGATTCTCATTCACAATGGCTTGAGATTCCATGACTTTCTTTAAGCGAGAGACCTCCAGGCTCACCTGCTCCATCCTGCTAAGTAGAGCAGAGGCATCCATATTGCCGAAACCAACTGGCGGGAGTACATCCAGATAGTGCGAAACGAATCTCGGAATGTTTTCGCCACACTCGTTGAGCACCCTGATACAGTCCTTTATGTTGTTAAGATCCTTTTGAGGTCCTTTATGTTTGATGCAGCGAATCGAAGTCGTGCACAGCTCAAACAATTGACGCTTTGATTCCTCAATCCAATCAGAGGAGAAATTGCTTGAGGCCAATAATACGATTTCCTCCTGAGATAAAGTTCTCATTTTCGTAACAATGAAACTCAAAAACTCATCCTCCACTATCACTTTCCCTTCACCAGTTCTATAAATGTAGATTTCGCTCTTAATTCGAACCTCTTTTCCAGTACGAGACACACCCATATGTCGCACGGCCGCCATTTTGAACAAAAAAACATAAATGTCAATTTGTGTAAAATGGCTCTTCCCCAGTGTGTGCAATTTTCTGAATAGCTCAACGTAATTCACAAGTAAAATATTAACTTGACATTAACAAAGACACAGCGTGACGGATCATCCGGGAAATGGTGGACAGGAGAGACAAATTCGGGGATTTATTGTGAGTCTCTGCTTATTTCCAATCCCAAATGAGTAACTTCACGTTCAAAAACGAGCCCAAAAAGCTGCAACCCGCGACTCATTAAATTTGCAAGCGACTTTAAATAAATAAATAAATAAATAAATAAATAAATAAAAACCCAAAGCCACTTATAATAATCGGACTTGGTGACAGAAACTCGAAATAGTTCCTGTTTTTACATCAACATGATGCACATCTCCCTCTTCCCTCCATTGTTGTCGCTGTTGATACTGTCGCAGAGGCGTCGGCCACTCGACAAGACAATTAAATTCCAAAAGAAGATAGTAACGCACAGTAACTAAAACTGATTTCGATAAGTAACTGTTGTCTGACTACTAGATTTGAAATAGCAACGCGTTAGATTACTCGTTACTTTAAAAAGTGGTCCGAGGTCAGTAACGTGTTACAACATCACTGTTCGGAAAGACCCAGGGATTTTCCCCAGGGGGTTTGACACCAGGTTTGTTGAAAATTTAACAAAATGTGATACATTATTTATAAAATGTATTTATTTTTAAGTAACTTTTAAGTTGTTTATCTTAACAACTTTATTGGAAATGTCAGGGAGGGCTTAGCCCTCCCTAACAGCCCACTTACCAGCCGTCCCTGCAAAGCAACCTGCTTTTCCTACTTATCCCGAATGACGTCACGACACAGTTAACCTCTTAAAAAAATACAATTTATTACACAATAAACAACATATAGTGGTGTACAAAGATATCTGCACATTGAATTGTAAAGTGTGAGCTAAATTTATACTTCAAAATAGATGCAGGTATCTATGAGATATAAGAATACAAGTGATGAAGCTGTGATTTAAAATCAGCTTTTTTTTTTTAAATTTATTTATTTATTTTATTTTATTTTTTTACTTGATCAAAGACCTTTGATCCAGAACCGCACAGCATTCTGGGAAATGTGGGCAAACCTCTTAAAGTTGGTGGAATCAACCATAGACATAATATAAGCATAGACGCCTCATGGATCACTCCGGCGCAGGAAATACAGCGGCCATCTTGGAGCGGTATACCCTCCTACTTTGCTCAATCAAAACAGCAGAAGATGCCTCAGCATTGAGGGATATTGTTGTTCTTTTCGATGGATTATTGATGTGAGGGCTCCACAGACAACATTTCACAAGTAAGATGGACATATTATTGTGTATATATTGTGATTAGAATATTACTTTACTGTATTTATGTCCACCGGTGAGATACCAGCTAATATTAGCTACAGTGCTTGGTGTAATACGGGTTCAGCCCCGCTATGAAGGCTAACTGAGATTCTGTAAATCTAAAAAAATTAATTATTCTCTAATATTTACTTAGATTATCTGACACAAGGGCCTATATTAGAAATGAAACAATATAACACATATTATAAAACTTATATTATGTGTTATAACATTCACCGGCAAAGTTTACACAGGTGGTAAAGATTATTATTTATATTCTTTCACTGTCAAAAGTAAGATACATTCTAAATCTTCCGTTTTTGTTTCGAAAGTTTCCTAAAGACACGATGTGAGGAAGAAGAGGGAGATATCTATAAAGAGAGACGGATTCACTGCAGCACGGATGAATCTCGCATCGGATTTTGGACTCGTCGGCTGAAAAACATATATATATATATATATATATATATATATATATATATATATATATATATATATATATATATATATATATATATATATAATTCAGTATTAATCATTATTTATTTGTGCCATTATTAATCTTTATTTATTAGTGTTTGTATAGTTATATAAAATATGTATTGATATTACTAAATAATTTATTAAATAAATAAATTGTGAACGGCTGTGTGCTTTGTAATATGCTCCTCATACATCGATATCAGAATATTCCATTCCTATTCTATTGTTATAGCCACTAAGCATATTTAAATATGATGAACTATATTAAAAACATACTTAAAAAATACAATTGTTTATAAATGTTGCTTTGATAGATGTTTGAATATGGTTTCCAGTAACAAAAAAGTGTGTTATGATCGATTAAATCCGCTGATACGTCATTGTGCCTGCTAAACACATAAGGCTGAGTGGAGTGGTATACCGCTCCAAGATGGCCGCCCTAAATCTCGTCAGCGACAATAGGCGAGAGCGGTCCATGAGGCGTCTATCCTTATATTATGTCTATGGAATCAACTAACTCATTCTCTGGTTACCAAGCAACCTGCAGTTTTAAATTCTTTCCAACTTCAGTTACCTAGCAACAACCTAACTGGTGCAGTAGAAGTTTAAGGGGGCGTTTACACGATAACATCTAACAAAACGTTATCGTTTTGTTCCGTTTTTGTTGGATCGTTTACACGAAAAAGTTCTAATTACGATCTGTGTTTACACAGTAACGGTACACATCGAAAACGTGAGTTAAAGACCGGGCTGCGCCTAGTTGGTGCTAGGTTCTTTGAAACTGAGTGTGCGTGTGTTTTAAAAAAAGTTCAATTTGAAGGCATGTGGATTCACGTTTCCCTATCAGGTACCGTTCTCCCATAGATTGGGAGAAAACACGCACTGTGTGCGTCTGATTGGGCGCATGCAATTGGAAAAAATGGGATAACTTTGCTGAAACACGTTGTTTGAGCTTTCATGGTGTCCGTAGCGGCCCCGGACTGGAAGCTGTTTATTGTTTTTACCTTGGAATGGCCAACAGTCTGTTTTTCCTATATCAATTTGATAAAATAGGAGCTCCCGCACTTCCCATATCCGTGTCCCGTCACCTTTTTCAGCAGTTTAATCCGTTGTTAACAAGTCGTAACTTGTTTTTCCGAGCCGCCTTCAAACGCAACATGAACGCTGAGAAGCTCGCACTGGGTTTACACCTGTGAGGCAGCGAAGTAGACCTGCTGCTGCTGCGCAGGTGTGTGTTAGAATCATGGCAGCAAACCAGCAAAACTTTTGCAGTTTTTTCCCCCAAACTAACCGACTGAGTTGAGTAAAGCTGTTGGATGCAGGTAATGATAGCTAAAAGATGACTAGCTAGCTAATACCAGTACAGCACGTTAAGCTTGTTAACAAGTAGTCTGTAGGCTACTGATGTTGTTGTCTATGTTCAGCTACGTAGACTCATTTTGCCCCCCCAAAATAAGTCGATGCCCCCCTGTTAAACTAGTCTGGAGCCGGGGCTGGTCCGTAGTTCTCTAGATAACACTAGAGCCGTCTATTTTGCCACCTGGGCTGTGCGGAGCTGCGAAGAGACGCTGAGGGAACCGTATCTGATGGGGAAACAGTAACACCAGCATTGTGAGTAGTTTCTTCTTCTGTGGATTGTAGGGTGCAGCAGCTATGTTTTGCGTCATACTGAAGAACAGATCCATTTTCTCCGTTTACACGACAACGGAAAATGGTACGTTTCAGAAACATCGCACTCTGGAACCCGTTCTGGGCCGTTTTCAGAGAAAACGTTCGGTGGTTTCGTGTAAATGCGCACTACAAACGCAACAAAACTCTTCCGTTTTCCCCCGAAATCGTTGTGTAAACGGGGCCTAAGGTTTCTCATAACTGTTTAAAAATAAAAACCAATGGCCTGGAATAGAAACTGGGGATAAAACAGGAAAGGTTATGCCACCGCATTGACAGTATTTCAGATATTTAAAACAAAAACCTGATTAATAATTATCTATATCGACAATTACTGACATCGACTTCATGATAAGTTTTTTCAGTCATGTAGTCCAGTTCTAATAAGCACAATAAAAAGTCAATGCTGGTAGCTTTCAGGGGATGTTTTCCCTGAGAGACCCAGAGAAGACATGAAACCAGGAAGCCTGAAATGGACACTATGGACTCGTGGATCAGTCGAAGTAGATTTTATGAAATCAGACTGTGTAAGTTTGGCGCCAGCTGCAGAGGCGGATGAAAGGAGCAGCAGCTCGGCTGAGCAGCTCGCTGTAGGCCTGCCGAAACTGTCTGTTCATGAGCGCATACAGAATAGGGTTAATGAAGCTGTTGATCCAGGTGAGGTTGCCAAAGAACATGTGCAACACCTGCGGGGCGCGGTTTCCTTTGTCCACTATGTTTAGTAGCAAATATGGGACAAAGGAGCACAAAAAGCAGAGAAACACAGCAAAACACATGCGGGTCACACGGTTGAATTCGTTATCACCTGGAGTCGGAGACTGTGAAGCAGGAGCAGCGCTTTGGGTCTCTAGCTTGTCGTCTGATGACTTTAAGGGTGGAGCTGAGCTCTGAGGTGGGAGGATAGCCTTTTCGATATCATGTGTGTTTTGGTCTGGTTCTGCTTGGCTGCTAATCTCTGAGCTACATGTCTTCCCCACACCACTTTCCACTCCGCTATCGTCCGTCCCTTGAGCTGAAGAAGCAGATTTCTTCCTAGAAGAGCTTATACTCAGCCTGTAGCGGAGCAGAACTTTTGATGCAACCCTGACTTTTCTGTAGATGAGCATGTAGAAGACTCCAATACATCCTAGACCGATGAAGAAATAGAAGAAAAGTATGATGGTGGAGTAGGGGCGGCCTTTGGTACGATGGAAGCTGCAGGTGCACACCTGAGGCACAAACATGTAAACAGACCAGAGCGGGGCAAAGCTGGCCAGACCCAGACCCCAAGCTGAGACCACAAGTAAAGTAAGTCCAAGGTTGGAAAACACGCGGTTGAAAACAGCTCTTTTTGCAACCATGAGGTATCGGCTCACCGCCACCAGGCAGAGGGTGATTATGGAGACGGAGTTGGTGAGGAAGATAAGTAACGCATAGATCTGGCACCAGACCCGACTGGTACGCCATCTGAGGTGCAGGTAGGAGTATACACCCATGGGTTGCAGGATGGTGCAGTAGAGAAGGTCAGTCACCGCCAGGTTAACAATGAGCACGTTGAAGCGAGTCTGGAGACGGGAGTCCAGGGCGAAGGCCAGGATGGTCATCAGGTTCCCCACAGTTCCAGCGATGATCACAAAACAGCCCCACACCACTGCAAAGTACTGGTACTCCACCACCGAGGGGCTGTAGCAGGAGAGGTTACTGTCCTCCATTTGGTTTGTGTAGTTCATCTTTATGCTGTGGAAATAATAGAGAAGTTGGTTTCCTTTAGCTGATTTCATAGCAGGTAACCAGTTTGAACAAATTTTCAAAAATCTCACTCTCTAAAATTGCTTATTTGGTGGAACCGAACCCCAAAAGACCTACAGCTGCCATCACAACAACAGCTGGCTCTACAAAGGATTCACTCAGGGAAGCTGAATACTAAATAATGCAACATTTTGTTTAGATTTATATCTGTAAAATCGTTGAAAACCATGCAGCATTTGCCTTCCCCTTTAAAACTATTCACTGTTTTCACTTAGGACCTGAATAAAACTCAACATTTGCGGTTGTTACTCAGCAAAATGTGAATACATTGTCCATCCATTTTCTATACACCCTTGTCCTTAGAGGGGTCAGGAGGTGCCGATCTCCAGCTAACATTCCGGGCGAGAGGCGGGGTCACCCTGGACAGATTGCCAGTCTGTCGCAGGGCAACACAGAGACAGACAGGACAAACACACAGAGGGACAATTTGGAGAGGCCAATGAGTCTGACAGTCATGTTTTTGGACTGTGGGAGGAAGCCGGAGTACCCAGAGAGAACCCACAAATGCACAGGGAGAACATGCAAACTCCACGCAGAAAAATCCTGGGCTGAGAATCGAACCCAGAGCCGAGTGAGGAGTGATGATTATGCAAGGGAAAAAGAGACACAATCAGAGACTTTAAAATAATCAGAACAGCAAGAATAAAAATTATAATACCAAGGACAAGATCTCAGGACAAGATCTCAGGACAAGATCTCAAAACTACGGTAAAATAAAATCTGAGGTACATGTTGTTTTTTGTTTTCAATGATGGAGTTTCAAATAACTGTTATAATTAAACCCAAAATACTTTACTTTACACGTCAAAGAGCACAAATTTATGTCAGACCAAACAGATGAAATCTGACTGCACACATTTCAGGTTTAGACTGGTTATTATAAACTACAAGACCTTCCTGTTTCTGTCACTGTGTGGTTAACACAGACCTTCCTGTAAAGACACTGGCCAAAAATAAAAATAGACAACAAAGCAAATGTAGAGCCAAGCTGAAGTTCATAGTTACACAATGGCTGCAAACTAGAGAACGTTTTATAAAGTTCAACGCTAAACACAGTTAAACGTATAAACACCTTGTGTAACTGGAGCTGCTGGACATAAAATAAAATGAAACCAGTTTCATCCAGTCTTACAGGAAACCTGTGTGCCTTGTTCACATCAGTAGTTTTATAAAGTCATAGTTATGATTCATTATGACGATCAAATCAAACTGTATTCTGTTCTGATGCTCGCCACCTTGTGGTGGTTTAACTGTACAACCACAAAACCCCTACCAGCTTACTGTTCTGCTAAGACTTTTTGAAAATTATTTGTCATTAAATGCGTTTGTCCATAATATGAAGAGATTTATTAAAACCTTACCTTCTGTGCTTTCAGTGTTACGTTAGTTCCCTGATTTTTTTTATTTTTATTTGAATTATCTCCTGACAGTTCTGCACAAAAGTTTTTGCTCCATCCCAGAGGTCTGTATTTTTTTAAATTTTATTTATTTTTGTTCTTTGCATCTTTAACTTATATTCTGTACATCATAATAGATATTTAATTACTTACATATTTTCCAACTGATTATCTGATAGTTGCAAATACTACTGGGTGCTGAAATACTGTCAGAAACAATAACACAATTTTTCATTATTTCATTTTTTCTCTATCGTCTGTAGAGCCAACAGTTTTGTAGAGTATGCTGATTAAAAATGAAGTTCTTTTTAAATTACAGACACTTAAAAACACATACTTTCAGCAACATATTTCTTTATTTACTTATTTGTTTTAGCCTGAATTTTACTCAACCAAATATAAACGGATCAAGCAGCAGTATTACATAAAGCTTTTGGTGAATGTCCAAAATTAAAATAAAGTTCACCTACTCTTTTCTTTCTGTTCTGCAAACCTGATTCCAGGTTGAACGGAAAACTAAAGTGAACAACTCAACAACATTTATTTTTCTTTTATTTGAACAATACAACAAACTACTAAAGATCTAACGTATTCAGCTGTCAAAAGATGCATCTGTAAAACACCCTTATTCAAACTTAGAAACTTATATATATCTATATATATATAGATATATATAAGAAATTAAATATTACATCAAATAATATTAAGAAGAGTCAAAGATCTATTAAATTAAAACCTTCTCAACCACCAGATGGAGGCAAAGACCTCTACAACAGCTTTAATAGCAAGTTGTGTTTTAACTGCGGTATTACATCCAGGAGTTTACAGGTTCCCCAGAAAAAGAGTTCGCCCTCCATTTGTTTGATTAATCAGCATTAAAGCAAAGTCCAGAATAAATTTACTGTCTTTAGCACATGCTCAGCTTTTCAGAAGTCAAAATGTTTAAGTTACTGTTGTCCATTTCTCTAAATCCATATTTTGCAGAGACAATACAAATTATAAATTATAAAAAAAATGTCCTCATCTACAAGGAATCAGTCGGGAGATTTCACAAAATGCATCTGGACAAAAATGATGTGGAGCTACATATTATTAGGACACTTATTTACTTAAAAAACTTCTGCAAACTTTGTTTTTTCAACAAATACACTTTTACCATTTTCTGCTCATTCAGGATATTACAGCCATGTTTTGTGTTGAAATCTTTTATAGTGTATAAAATATTCAGCTTTTTGTGATCATCTTGGGTATCTCTGAAATTAATCAAATATCCTATCATTGTTGAGAAATGCTATTGAAAGCTTTGCTCTCTTCCACATACTTTCAGCTAGAAACACCATTCAACTTTTTAATTGCAGTCAAATCCTTCAACTACTTTGGCTCATGTCAGATTTTTCATGTTTTTTTTTCTTTTTTTCATTTTTTACAGATTTAAAAAAAAATCCCTCTGGAAATTTTTGCTCACATTATGCTCAGTCTGCGCAAAAAACCCAATCAAACCCTCCGTCCAACCCTACTTCCAAACCTTATGCCATCCATTCTTCAAACCATAACTCCGACATCCCTCCTTTCTGAACAATTTACGCATTAAATTATCCAGATCAACCCTAAATCTAAACCTAAATCCAACCCTGATTCTCTAACCCTTCTTTCCCGGTGCAGGACGCTGCAGAGAATAATCGTAACATGAAGAAGCTGCAGAAATTTCCCAGTGCTGGTTGAGAGTCGTCTTTCTCCAGCTTCCAGTCTGGTTATCGGTCTATCTCCTCTTTCTGTCCTCCAAACTCACTCGTCTCCTGCTGAACATGTTCCCACCTGTTTGTGATTTTCACTGCTACTACTTTGGCAACAACTCCTCCTATTTTAATTTACCTCCGACTTTTTTTTTTTTTTTTTGCTTTATTGGCTGATTCTTTTTAACCTCGTGGCTTTCAGAGTCAACTGAGACAAGTTTTGAACTTTTGTTGTTATTGCAGTCTTTGTTTTATTTGTTTAGCTTCTAGTTCCCATTAAAACCATCCTGATGGGGCCTCTGGTAATGTTGCAAAAAAAAAAAAGGCCGAATCAAGAAAATGTTGCCAACATAGCAGAAATATTAAAGATAAACAAGACAAGAGGTATTTTTAATATTGTCACCTTAATCCAGTGATGTGAGGGAGTAAATGTCTTCTGTCTTGGGTTGCACAAACATTTATTTAATTGTTCAGTTGACGGATGACATGCAGTGTTAACCAATCCTGCTCCTCTAAGCTGCTCTGCATATTTGTACTCTGCACACTCCTTTATTTCGTTACACAACAAATATTGTCTTACAGCAAAATAAATATATATTTTTTAATATGTTACAATGCAGGACTTTTATGTAGCATTGACAATACACACACAAACTCACTATTCTACCTACATACAATGGTTTGCAAGATTATTTATACTTCTTGATGCGTTTGCATTTTGTGACTTTGTTGCCCAGCAAAGTTTTGACTGATGATCAGCAGGCGGAGAAGAGAGCGTCCTTCTTCTGTTTGGTTGAGTGATTCATTTATCCCAGGTACCACTGGAGCTGCTTCCTGAGTCAGCTGCACAGTTAGGACTGACAACAATCCATTGGCACATGTTGTAACTCGCCATAAATCATAAAAAGGAAAAAAATATATAATAAATCGAAATGCATATTGAAAATGTATGACACAAGTTATTTTTTATTGTTTCTAATGTTCTTTACTGACAGCTTGGACAAACAGTGCGGCGGGTCTGACTGCCTTACAGTGTCAGATTTGCTCTTCTTTAAAATCAGCAGATGAACAAATTTAGTTTTATTCTTTAAAACTATTTCATCCTCTGATAATGCGACTTCTTTCAATCGTATATGCAGTTTCCATTACATATTTTTTAACTTCTTATCTATTTTACTTTTTCAAATGTTTTGTTGACTCCACTAACCTACATAAACCTATTTAACGCCTTGCTGCCCCTCAACAATTATTAATAGGAAAGTGAACAAAAAACAGAATAACTCAATTCATCAATTCAGCCCAGAAATATTTCATAGTTAGTGATGTCACAAACGCTAAAATGTAAAACCTTAGATGTGAATCTTTTTTTCCCCCAATAACCATAATTACGTGTTTGCAACTATGAAAACTGCATTTTGGCTGCAGTAACAAATTGTTGACATTTTTCCTCTTTTCCAGTCTAAATTTTTTTTTCCCAAATGTGACATTGTTATCACATTAATTATTATTAATAGCCTGCCTCTGATTGGCCGGCCGGTTCTTCCTGATGTCTCCTCCCCCAGAAACGCTTTGAGCCAATTAAATTAGACTGTGACTCAGAGAAGAAGACAATAAATTAAAACATGAATAAAATAGATATATTAACTTTTCAAAGCTGACACTCCTTTATTTTTATTATTTGAGTAATTTATGTCTTATTTAATCTCTTTTCTTCTCTCAGGAGTTTGAATAATTTAACTCACAACTTACAGGAATTAAATATTAATTTATTTAAGACCTTTTGAAACATCTTTTTTGTGAAAGCACTAAAATGCTTTCACAGAAAGCATTTTAGTGCTTTCTGTGAATAAAGTACAGAAAGCACTAAAATTAATTTAGATTGGTCTGTTTCTTTATATGTAATACTTTTTATGCGTTACATTAAGCACTTGCATGAAAATGTTTAGAAATGAAATATAAATCAGAAATCAACACTTCTTTCAACCATAAACTCAGTTTAATGATTTCATAGTTTAAATCTAACAATAAGGAAGCCCCAACATGAACAGTTTATCGTTTTTTTTGTTTGTTTTCTTTTAAATAATCTACATTTACAGTAAAGTTTCAATACACTTCTCCTAAGGAACATTTATTACATTTCTCTACATCTTTTTTATTGCAGTTGACAAGAAAAAAGTAACAGAAGTGCTTACGGTATTGCTACATTTCCCGTTTCCTAAGCTTTTCTTCCAATGATTCCCAATTCCTTACTGAGAGCTTCTGATAGCTGCTTTTGGTGATCAGAGTACACAGAAAAAAATACTGCTACCCAAGTCCAATACGATCCAAAAACGTGACCTTTTTTTTTGGTTTCTTTAGTTGTCTTTGCATACGTCTACTCAGCAGTGGTTGTGGTCCTGGACGTGTCCCATGATGCTGGTGTCTTTCCTCCCACTGGCTCCTCTGTCCTCCACTGCCGCTTCTGGTGAAAGGTGGCTCTGTTTTCGTGTGCCCACATTAGAAAGCCCCGCGGTTGAAGTCATGAATGAGTCGTCGTCCTGCTGCGCTCACAGTGTGAAACTTATTTCGAGAAGACGCTGAAAGCTTCTGTGCGGAGTGGATGAGGAAACGACAGCAGAAATACGCTCCTGTGTGCTCAGCAAGATTTCTGACAGAATGGTTGGAGGAAGAGTTCATTGGTAGTACAACGTCTTCACTGAGTAAAAAACAAAATAAAACAAAAAATGAAAATGATTTTCTTCTAGCAATTTCTCCAGCCTTACTGCATTTTACACGTAACACAAAAACAAATACTGACATCTGCATAGTGCAACAGCAGTTTCTTCTTTACAAATTCCTATGTATATCACTTCAGCTTTAAGATGCAATATAAAGTCCTATCATTTGCTATTTCCCCTTTTCTTCTTTTTTGTGTCCCACAGAGGTCAGCCATCGACAGGTGACCAGACAGAAACCACAGAGAGTCATCTGCTAATTGCAACAAGAGCAGAACGTTACAGTGGTATAATCCAATCTACGATGACAGCTATGGCGTGAGTCCAGCTAACTCCAGAAGACGCATCTACTACATCTAGTTCTGTGTTTGTATCATATAATTGCTGTAAAACTGTAATGCAGAGAGATGAACATAATAAACAAAAGAGAGGTAGGGTTTGAAGTCTGCCACATGGGATGTTAGTGCCTCAAAAATATTAATACCTCTTGAACTTCTTTGAACATTTTGTGTTTTTTTTTTCTTGGGATTATAAGTGACAGACCAACACAAAGTGGTTATTATTCAGATGATTCAAGTTTTGAATAAAATGTGTTGGTGTCACTTGTGGGACACCAACACATTTTATCTAAATTCTGCCCTAGAATTGCTTGTTTTGAATTAACAAAATAATTCAATGGAAAAACCACAAAAGTTTGATGTTGTCATGCTTAAATGATTAATATCGGTATTTGTACCAGCGATACCGGTCCTGTATTTACCTGGTATCAGATTGATACCAAAATACAGCAAGATAACTACCAGTAGTGATGGTATAAAGTCCAGAACTAAATCCGACCGACTCAGGTTTAATTTCAGATTTAGTTTCTGCAGTGAGACGCGTGCAGCTGCTCCAGTCTGACTCAGATTGGGCTCTAAAAGAATGAGCAATAATGTGTTTCTTGATTTACAAAGTCTATAGAAAGACGGCGACAGAATGCGGTTCTAGAAATTTTCACTTTGAGGGGCTGGAAACAAATGAACACTCCTGTTTTCAGATTTCTTCTTTTGTTATCTTGTGAACGTTGTGTTGGTCCGTCACATAACATCCCAGTGAAACGGTTCAGAAACTTCAAGAAGAATGAAAGCATTTTTGGACACTTGAGTTGAAGACATCTAGCTGCAGACGCGAAGACGTCCTCTTCAAACGATCAGCTCGTAGATTTTGATCACCAGCCGACACTCGGGTGATGACGGATAGAAACATCTCAACACAATGAGGAGTAGTATTTTATCTTCTATAAATAAAATAAAATGTGCAGCCAGTCCAGCCAGTTTGGCTCTCGATGGCACATGGTTGCCTCCAGTTCACAGTGTGCTTCTTCCTGATTCTCCTCCATTCCGTCGCCGTTAGTACGGAGTGAAGAGGATGGGCCCGTGTGTGGTGCGGATGGGGCCCGGGGCCGGCCTCAGCAGGCTGAGGGGCGTTCCCTGTAGCAGGTGTGGGTGAGGGTGGGGGGCCGGCCCAGGAGGCCGGAGGGCCAGTTGGTTCGACGACGCTGCTGCCGCCATCGCTGCGGCGACAGCCAGAGGACTGGGTAAAAGTCCAGGCCCCAGAGTTTTTGGAAGTTCCTGTGAGAAAGTTCAGAAAAAAGGAGGATGTTAGCTGCGTTTGAAAATAAACCCTGGAACATCATAAGGCAACATAAATGTTTACCATAAAGTCTGTGCGCTTCTTGTGCCGACTGAGAAGAGGATTAGGTTTACCCGCAACTCCGTCCCGATGCCTTCTGCTCGATATATGCTGCAACACCAACGACCAAAAGACACATTTTCACGAAGCCGTCTCTCATCATGAGCTCTTCGTTTTGAGCGTTTTTACCTGTTTGAGCTGCAGCTCAGAGTTGACTCTGACGTTGCATATCTCACAGTGGAAGGTGCGTTCCTGAGTGTTTGGGTCGGAGGAGAGATCCCCTCCCTGCTCAGGGCTGGGTTTGGGACCCAGGCGAGGGTACGCTTTGATGGGCCCCAGTCCACTTCGAGCCTCCAGGATAGTTTTGTGTTTGGTTCCTGGGAACAGCAGAAGAAGAGATCATTTGGTTGAAAGGTCATACGAAGCACTGCTTACAGCAACACAATTTAATTTTAGAGTGATCTTGTTTTGTAACAATCTCAGGGACATGATCATTTCTTAAAACATCTTTGCAATTTTCTGCTAAATTCTTACAATAATTTTATCTTTAATTTCACTAAGATAGCTAGAAATTTCCAGGGTATATTTCGTACATTTATTCAGTGAGGGGAAAAACACAAACATGTCTGGAGCTACAACTGTTTTTACCCCAATAATATCTATAAAATGAATCTGAGGACATTGATTTTTTACTTTTTGACTGTTTGGTTTGTGACTCTTTTTCTTTTGACTTTGTAATACTAGAGAAAAATTGTTTCACTTTTCTATTGTGAAACAATTGTGTACTTGAATAAGTACACAGATTGTTTCTTTAGAGAAATTAAACTAGAGAAGCTAAATTTACATTAATAGTAAAAGTTGCAAACAGACACTGGATTTTGTGCTCCACACCACTTGTCCTTGCTCTCCATTTATAATGAACATTACAGTTTTGACTCCTGCAATAATTTCTTAAACTCATGAGATTAAAAAGCCCTTGAAGTGGTACGACGTTAAATTGTTTCTATTATAGCTGAGGAAACCTCGAGGGTTTCAGCTGAAATGAATGAAACTGCAGAGGATGGAGGAGTCGGGTTTTAGATGTGAGATTGTTTGTCTGAATACGCCAAGCGAGTGAGTTGAGTTTTAAAGTTTAATGTTCAATAAAGCAGAATATTGTTGAAAAATTAACTTTATTCCCAAAAGAAAATTCAATAGGTGAAACACTTTATATAGATAAACACATAAACAGAAGTTTTCAAGCCTTTCTTTCTGTTAATTGTGATGATTTTCTGCTTGCAGCTACGGTGGCCGACGTGCAGCACAAAGTGAAACCCAATGCGAACAGGTGTAAATGCAAAGCTGAAGGCAAAATGAACTGCAAACACATGAATGGTGCAAAAACAAATGCAGCAGGAAAACGCAGCACACAAAAAGCGATGCAATCACAAACAAAATGCTGCAACACATGGAATAAGAGGAGCAGAAACGCCGCAATTAGTAAAAACAACAGTAAGTATGAAATCCTGCAAACTCCACAAAACTGAAGAACTCCAGACCTGAAGCAGCATTTTTCATTTGTGTTTGTTTTCATTGTAGGTTTTTGCTTCTGTTTCCTCTGCTTGTGTGCTGCGTTTTTCTGTTGCTTTGTGGTTTTGTGTTTTGCATCATCCACATGTTTGCAGCACATTCTGCTGTTTGCTGTGCGTTTGTAGATGTTGCACACATTGCCAATGAAAATATGACATTACATCAGACTAATGGGAATATATTTTTGAAGCTGCAGATTGTAACTTCAGTAAAAAATGTTTTTCATATATATATTTTTAAATGATCATAATGTCGTGACAATAATTTGTGAAAAAACTGAGCTCCTTCTCCCAGACCTCCCATTACTGACTACAGAAATACTCAGTCAGAAACAACAAATTACAGCCAAGAGGAGGGTCTTAGTGCTGTCAATCACTCTTGTGCTCACCCTGCCCCCCTTGGTCTTTGCATAGCCACAGCTGATTCACCACAACATAGCCCAGCAGGAATAACAGCGGATAAATGGTTTCCTGGAATGGTAAACTGTTTCTCCGCCATTAGCGCATTTAGCAGCGAGTACATAAGGATGACTGACGGCACTGAGACTGTCTTCATGCCTGTGATTGGCTGGTTTTGACCGGGAGCTGTGCATTTCTTCAGATGGCAATAGTAGCTCTGTGAGGAGGAGGATGAGTAGGAACTTGATGTTTTTCACCGATTGCCTCATAATATCACGATGCGGTGACAGTTTTAAAAACCTTTGTAAAATTTTACACACTGCAACTTTAATACATAAATGTAGGATTGATCAAAAGTATGTTTAATATGTGATTAATGTTTTTTTTCCCCAAAAGGCAGGTTTTGCTTGAACTGAGCCTCATCAGGACACATCTTATTTATTGAGTGTGTGTTATGGGATTTTTATTCATTTCAGAATTTCACATCAAGAGGCACAGAAACACTTTTATCAGTTTTCCATGTTCTTCTAAGAGCTCTGAACTTGCATTTTGAAGAGGTTAAGTTCCCACAGTTGTCTCTGTGATCTAGTCAAGCTTCTGCAGATTGGACCAACCTTTGTTATGCGCCTCCAGCTGTGAAAGGGAATTAACAGCCACTTTGCAGAGAGAGCAGTAGAGCAGCTTTTTGGCTTTTTCTTCCTCTGACTCTCCTGAAGTCGGGCTCGGTGCCGGGGAGGGGGCGTCAGGTAGAGCAGCCGCCGCCGGGTCCCCGGAGGAGCCGCTGAGGGCTGCCGAGGAGGAGGGAGAGGACGGCAGAGGTGCGCCGACAGACGACTCTGCATCTGCCGAGTTCATCGGAGTTGTCGGGAGGTGGCTAGGGGTCAAAGGTGAGTCTTTCAGGCTGGGGCAGGACTGAGGATCATCTGTAAGCAGCAGAAATATTTCTGGTCAATGAATTATTTATCGCAAACCAAGCATGAGTCATATGGCGATGATCCAGACGTGACATAAAAGTCTTAAAAAAACAAAACAACTCATGCAATGCCTCTAGCAGCAGTGCTGCGCTTGCAGTTTCCCTGAGGTCAAACAGACTGCAGTGAGACTCCAGCTGGATGTGCAAACAGCAGGTCTGACCAACCCACTGTGACAGGACATGTTTACATGACGGAGCTTGGCGCGGTTCGTTTCTGGGACTCATTGTGTAACCAAACATTTCTATGGCAGGTGTGCAGGTAAAAATAACACAAATAACATAAATTATTTGTAAAGCAAACAGCTGCTGAGCTGACTTTTTAAAATAAGTGACATAAATATTCACTTTGTTCAACAGATTATTTGGATTTTTGACCAATTTTTTCCATCAGCTTCCATGATTTACGTGACAGTCTCACCCTGCTT
The DNA here is from genome assembly GCF_051168715.1 of Poecilia mexicana. Classification (NCBI taxonomy): domain Eukaryota; kingdom Metazoa; phylum Chordata; class Actinopteri; order Cyprinodontiformes; family Poeciliidae; genus Poecilia; species Poecilia mexicana. The sequence continues at coordinate 13,591,903 of NW_028263374.1, read as the reverse complement.
GTTGGGGTCAGACGTTGGGCTGGACGGCGTGAGGCCCGGTGGGGAGGGCGAGGATGGAGGCCGAGGTTGATGTTTGTCGCCGTCTTGGAGACGTGATGTCTTCGATGTCTCGATGCCCTTCACCCTTCGAGCGTGGCGGTTCCCTTTATAGTGCGCCTCTGCTTGACTCTGGGCAAATATATATACATGGCATTATTGCATTGTTATTTTCTAGCTTCTTTATTTGACATCAATATTCACCAGACACACAGATTTAACTGGATTACGCCTCAGTCAGAAGGTATGGTTGTAAAAACCACCAAGACTTTCCGTCATACTACTATGATGCACTTAAATTCTGTTTTAATGACACTGCTGCACTCTTCTGGTCAGCTGGCTGAAAGAAGGTTGCAACTCTCTTGTCTCTTTTGATGTAGATTAGTGAGGGATTATTGGCAATTTATTTATATTTTTTTAGAAGAATGATAAAATTATCAAATAAAACTGATAAAAACACAAAGGTTGAAGACACTTTTGCCATGAGCACTAACAGTCTAAAAGGCAATAAAATAAAATATAAAAAGAGCAAATAAAAGTTTGTAATGGCAAGGTTAGAAGTAATGATCGGACTTTAAGAGACAATAAAAATCTTAACACTCCACCTGGAACCCAGGCTGAATAGACACATCTGGCTTCAGTTTTGAAAACATCTGGTCCACAGACAGCCTGATTAATTAACCGGCTGTTGCACTCAATAAAGTTCAGAATGACAAAAAGACAATATTCTGCTGAAAACATGCATTTACAGGACAACTACCACTAATTTTGGTGTTTATTTTATAATGCTGATTATGTCTGTCCATACTTATTTACAGTATTGTTAGTCAATATGATTAGTTTCTTTAGAAATATGAATAATAAATAATAATAAGAAATGTTTACAGTATTTTATATTTCTCCGCCTGTGACTGGTTTCCACATATTTTGCAAAAACGAAACATTGCATTTTTTACTCTTAAAAAAAGCAGCTGTGTGGATTAAACACACAGCTGCTTTAATCCACGAGTATTAATTTTATGAAATTCAAAATAACTCAAATTTATTTAACAGTAGAAATAATCAGTTCTATTCAACATATATTTGCTTTAAAGGCGGGAGAATTACAATTAAAGTTGTTTGTTAATGAACAGCTGGATTGTTGTGTTTCTGTGTGTGAGACTCAAACAAATGGCTCAAAAACAGGGAGAAATATGTGGTCTTCATAAAATACAAGTAAAATTTAAAACCTTTAGTTTAGAAAAAGGTCTTAGTCAGGAAGGAACAAGGAGAGGAACCACCGGAAACAATCTGGTCCAAAACAACAGTTCAGTTTCAGTCAGGATGATACAGAATAAAACTCAGAAACAGAGAACTGTGGAAAACGAGAAATCAAAACAAACAAAACAAAATAATCTCTGCATGGCTGTAGAGATAATGCAATATGTCTGCAACAAACAGATTGGCTGAAAAGCTGGAGGCAGAAACAAAAGGAAAATTAAGACATGAGAAATAAAACTGCAACATTGTGGAGATGTGAAGATTTGATGCAAACATTTGATTTTAAAACAGATTAAAACGTGGAAATCTAATCGTCTTCTGCTCATCAAAGTGTTTCTGTTCCCCAACTACGGATGCACCGATCAACACCAGTTCTTCTAGATCAGTGGTTCTTAACCTTTTTTGAGGTACCGAACCCCCAAGTTTCATATGCGCATTCACCAAACCCCCCCACCCCTCCCACACACACAGAAAATAATTTGCAGTATTCTGATTTATTAATGTAATGTAATTATATTAGTTGTGTTACCACCCCCACGCCACTAGAGGCAGTACGAATCCCGAAAAGATGCGACTAAGGAACCCAGGTTAAGAACCACTGGTCTAGATACTCTTACCAAAAAGAGTAAAGAAAGGAATAAAAAGACTATTCTGTTTTGTGGTTCACAGTCTTTGTCCGTAACCTTTATCAAATTTTTTATCAAACTCAGCAAAGTGCATCAAAGTGCCTGCAGTGGGTTGATGCTTTCATACACTGAAAATGGTGGGAGTTTGATTTATTTAAACAACAGGGGGAAGAAAATCAGATTTTTCATTGTGACCTCCTGTGAACCCTGTTTTTGTCCACTGCAGGCGCCGAGTTGTTCCTCGGTTTGAGCGTCCCTCTGGTGACGGCGCAGCCGAAGCTGGCATGACGTGCTGATGAGGCTGTCAGTGAGGATTAGCTTCTGCATTTTTATGTCCTCCTTTGCCACCAAACCACAGTGGTGAGCTGATGATGATTATTGAGTGCCGAGATTATCTAAAATGGGTTCTGCCAGCAGCAGTCGGCATCCGACTGCCAATGCAAAAGATGCAAACGATGCAAAAAATGTTCAAGCTAAAGAGTAAAAAAAAAAAAAAAAAAAAAGAAGAACTGGTGGAAATATGAAAGTTTGTGATGTGGAAACTGTTTTTTGTCTAAATGATTTGTTTGTTTGTTTCATACAGCAACACTTTTACATAAAGCTCACATTCTTTCAAATCAATGTTCTGGAAAGTAAAGTTTTCGTAGAGCTTACACTTTTTCAAAATAATCCTCATTATTTCCACAAACTTTAGTGTATTTTCATGGGATTTTATGTCAGAAAACAATACAAGGTAGTGCATAAATATTACGCTAAAAAAATGTACATTATCTTCAACAGAACTTATGAAGACAAACTCAGAGTCTGTATCTGTATTCAGCAAACCCGAATAAATACTTTTAGAAATACTACTCGCTGCAACCAGAGCATTTTCTGACAAAGGAACGAATCTTGAATATATTTCCTAAATATATTTCCTACTCTTGTTGCATGGATGTAAGGTGGATGTTTTTGCAGACAGTCCTGAAACAGGAACTTATTCTTTCTGCATACTGTAAATGCTGCAATGTGCAAGTTTCACATCAACCATCAACATGCAACATTATTCTGAAAATAGACTATGTATAGAAAAACAAGGTAAAAAAAACAGATAAACCAAACCAACATAATCAAATAAACATTTTTCCAACGTAGTACATATTTGATACTTTTATGTTTGTGGTTGTAACCTGACAAAATGTCAAGAAGTTCAAGAGTATGTGACTAGCTTTACTTTCAGCCATATCCCTTCACGATGGCGCGTTAGTGGCTAAGAAAATGTATTTGTTGTGGCAGATAAGTTGAAGTTGTGGTTTCCGTAGTGCCTCTCAGTCGTGCTGCTGTTAGCAGACTTTCCTCAGAGTAAGACGGTTTCTGGTTAAAATTAGAGCGTCTCTGGTTTCGTGATTGTGTTCGTCTGTCTGGTGTGAATGGCGATCTGTTCTGGCCTGACAACGTCAATCGATGGAAGTCACTAAAGTCTAGGAAACTTTGAGTGAGTTTTTAGTCAAACCACAAATCACTACTGTTTGGTGAGTTTCAAGTAAGGCTTATTTTGTGCTGACTTAAATCTTAGCTCTGTCAAGGGGAGAGAGGACACTCTCCCTTTCTGCCTGACAACACATACAGTTATACTTGTTTCCTATTATATCCATTACACAGCTCAGGGACCCAAATAAAGCATGTCAAAGGTGTTGGGGACTCTAAGGAAGGAGGACATCTGGGACGTGTCCAAGATGCCTCCGTAAGTCTGCGGTATTAACTACCAGTGATGGCTACCAGTGTAGCCCTCATCCTGATTGGCGATGACAGATCGGCAGATATAGCTCTGCTAGAGTAACTCTACTCCCCCAGCTTCTGTTCGCTGAAGCCCTGCAATTAGCCGAACCCACGAAGGCCTGCGACTCGACATGCAAAGGCTACAGAGGAGACAATATACAATATTCCTTTTCTCCTGCATTTGTAGCGTTGTATTTTATTTTATTTTTTGTGCTAGTTCACTCTCTGCAGCCAGGTAAGCACATTTTTTCCTTACCGTGAAGCCAGCATTATCTACCAATGTACAGTTATTAGGGCAAAATATGATCCTGACACTTACTGAACAGATTCAGTTCACCGTTCACAGGACTTTGAAATAATGAATTAATCAAATCCCAGCAAGTTGAGCTTCTGCTCATCCATATTTAAACAGATTTTGAGACCAAGAAAATAATCAGCTGCAGTCAGACCAATTGAAAAGGTCTCCTTCTAATTCTCATGACATAATATGATTCCCTAATTTTAGTCTTTTCCTGCTTCTCCTCTGCATTGTTTCAGTCTAACTCAGCCTGTGCGCCACAGTCTGATTTGGGAAAGAAAATTCGCTTCATCCCAGCGTGATCTGCTTACTCAGACAGTTCATGGCCACGGAGAGGACAGGTGAAGCTGCTGAATCTGAATCAGCTCTTTAGGTGGCATAACAGCACTGGAGCTCACTCACACACCATGAATCTTTAATGACCTTTAGTGACTGGAAAAAAAAAGATTGAAAAGCACATTATTGTCCTTCCACATATATCGTACAACGTATGAAGAAACTAGTTTAGCTCTCATCCTTAAGTGAAAGGAGAAAACAAAAACACTGAGCTTTGCTAAAGCAACCATTTCTGATGGTGAACAAAACCTTGGCAGATAAATTAGAAGCTTTTTGCTGATACAATTACAAGTGAGTCAAATTTAATTACATTTCTAAAATATCTAACCTTAAACTTGGTAAAAAGGATGAGTATTCACTTTGCTTCAGATAAATTGTGTTGTTGAAAACTTTTGCAAATCGGTTTTAGAGGTTTTCAGTAAGTATTGAGTTATCCAGCACTGAAAAGCACTTTTTAATTTGTGAACAAGGTCATTAATTGTTGCATGGAGAGCTGAATATGCACGAGTAAAGTCGAACTGTACAACAACACCAGATTTTATTGGTGTTGACTTTAGATGGTGGATTCAGTCCTGCTCTTACTGATTACCTTCATTTGCAGGTTAATGAAATCATACAACATTTCCAGAGTTAGAAATTAGACGCCACGTGATCAACTGATGTCCTCACTGACGATGTTAATAAAATCTAAAAGGGACAAAATATACTATTTTTTCCCCAGCGTATTGTCACATGTCAGACAGAGCCACGCAAAGGAATATCTAAACGACCGAGGAACAAGAAAAGGGATTTAAGGAGAAAATGAGAACTAGAAAATGTTACTAAAATCCTTTTTCTTGCTAAGCAGGATGTGCTTTGATGTTTTATCTCCAGAGCGACAAAGGCACAGAAAGCAGATAGAGCGGGCTGAGGAGCCAAATCTACTGCGCTGAAGACGAGCAGCGGCGACAGGAAGAGGGGGTGTGAAGAAGCTGGAGAGACGGAGACGGTGCACAATGCGGACCCTGACAAAGGGAGAGGCAGTAAGACGAAAACTGATGAGGGAAATTAAAACATTATCAAACAGGCAGTGAAACATGGAGCAGACCGGGAAAAGAGAGAGAGAGAGAGAGAGAGAGAGGAAGGGATGAGCGAGAGGAGTCCGGCGTGGCGCGGCGGTGGTGACGATGGCTAATGCAGCACACTGTGACGTCAACCTTGCAGCAGAGCTGAGCTCAACACTAGCAGGCTAATCTGTCCTCTGTGGCCTGCAATGAATTGCAGTGTTATAATTACAACACATGCGGGTAAAGCACCTGCCTCTCAAATGCCTCGCTTAGGCAACTGACCTCTTTCACTCTGCAGCCAGTACTAATGCTATACATCAACACAAGGATCAGGCATCACTAATTGTGCAAGTTTTGTTTTTCTGCTGCTCAGCAATGTCTCTTCTAATATTTATATTAGTTTTGATTAATTTAGTCATAAGCACAAGGGAGCCAAGTTGATGAGGAGCGGTGATGTTATGTTTGAAACCTCATAATCGGGTGTTGATTCATAGTGATGAATGAACAAAAGGGAAACATAGTGGTCGCTTGGAGATCTATCAAACCAGCACCTTGCTGATTTAACAGAGCTCCGTCTGACTGACCCCTTGTGACAAAAGCTAATTTAAAATAATAAAAGTCTGGCAGCATTCTGGGTCGGTGTTGTAATTTATGCTAAGGACTGAGCTGCATGTTTCGTCTAAAGGCAGTCCGGCTTCAGCTCTTTACAATTGCTTCACCTTAACAGAGGGGCTAATCAGTCCAAGTTTTACTCATCAGGGTTTATTTCCAGTGTAGCAGCTGTCAGGATTGTCAATTCCTACGACATCTTCTGTCACACCACTCCAAGTCCAACAGGTTTTATTTTTTTTTTGTTTTACTGTAACTTGTCATTTCAAGCCAATGATGCATGAAAGTGGGAATGATGGTGCTGCACATGGTAGACAGATGAGAAGGGGAAATGTTTTGACTGCATTGTCTGATATTCTCTCTATCACAGAGAAAAGGTGAGTTATAACTGCAGGTAATACTTGCATTTAGAGAGATCGGATATTGATTGGTTTAATAAGGCGGTCTGCGTTTATCAGCAGCTGTTTTGTACTGACAAAGGAAACAGAAACAGTAAAGCATTTTGCATCTCGTTGAGTTTATACTTCATAAACAACAGGTTTTGTCACTTCCTGCTCGACCTGTAGTAGCCACAGCACAAATTATTACTTTAGTTTTTTTGCTACACTTAAATCCAAAATATCTATTGAGGAGCAAAAATGCTGCAAAAATGCCTCCTATGTCCTTTTTCTGTACCAAAAATAAACAGACATGCATCAATTATATATATTCCCACTTAAAAAAAACTTTTAGGTCTAGAAAACAATCAGTTATCTGTTTGCGGTTCCAGTCTTTAGTGACGCAGTGTTAACATCATCGTGCCTTCCTGGTGTGACTCATTCTGTGTCAGAAGAAAAGTGGGTTTTAAACTAAATTATGCCCTAAGCATCTAAGTGAGTTCTGGTTATTTATTTATGCTTCAAACTCAAAAATATCTCCGTGTTTTGTATTGAATATTTAACGCCATGACGAAAAATAAGGCGCGTGTCTGCTTTTAAACTGCTGTAAACACCCACCACGGTGAGTAAGCCAAGAACTGCACTGAAAGCAGAGCGTCCGTTCATTATTAAAGAATGTCCACAGTGCTTTAAGTTCCCAGTCTCTCAGGTTACTGTGGAAGGAGCTGTGGAGCTGCAGCAGAGCAGATGCTGCATGCAGCGTTACGAGAGCGGCGTGGACGAACAGGTGCTCCGGTTTAAGACTTCACACGCGGCCATCAAGAAGCCCCCTCAAGGATCTGTTTTATACATGAGTAAGTGAACTCAATGGATAAGAATGTAAATATAAACATGCTGGTGTGAATAAAAGTACTCTCCTGTCAAGAACACCAGACTCTTGTAGATTATGTGGGAACATGCAGGTCTGCACAAGAGATACACATAATTGATGGCTCCTTAAGGACAGAACAGGTCTAAGCTTCAAATGACTCTCTCTCTTTTACACACACAACTGAGTTTAGCGCCGGGGGTGTCCAAAGTCGGTCCTCGAGGGCCGGCATCCTGCACGTTTCAGTTCTCTCCATGGTGGTACTAACAACCTTTTCAGCTTGTCAATGTTCCTCTTAGGCCTTCTGACGAGCCATCATTTGATCCAGGTGCGTTAAACCAGGGAGTGTCAGGGTCTGGGTTTTTTCTGTTTTTGTTTTTTCTTTTCTTGTTGTTGGTTTTAGTTTTAGTTTTTCGAAGTACCTGCCATTTCCCATGGCATGCACTAGATGCCGCCAGGTCTCAGAGACCCTGGGATGCTGCGGGGGTAACCCCGTAAACACACCTGCAGCTCGTTTGGAGGGCGTGGACTGAGGATATAAGCAGAGGCTGAACGACTTCTCATCGTCTGAGTGTTCAACCGAGGATCAACCGGTCTGAGCCCGAATCCATCTGGAGATTTGTTACAAGTGGACCAAGTCGAACTCCGCTTGTTCCGCCTCAAACAAACCTGTCCGCCCTCCAACGAAGCCCTCTCATTCAGCGCTCTGTTTATTCATACTCGCCTTCAAACCAAGTAAGAACCTGTTCGTCTCATTCCTGGAAATCGCTCACCTTTCCCCACTAATCTGTTGTCTTTCATTGACAGTAAGACGACCCGGTCATCCGTTCCAGTATACTCACCCTTTTCCCTCCTGGAATCAATAAACTCATTATTCATTTATTTGTCTCTCCTGATTGTGTTCTTGCACGTGGGTTCGAAAACTAAATACCGACATGACAGAGAGAGAACTAAAACATGCAGGATGCTGGCTCTCGGGGACTAACTTTGGGCACCCCTGGTTTGGAGGACAAATTCTTCACACTTGACCCCAAGAAAAGAGTCCTATTTCCAGCCAAAGCTGTACATTAGGTGTCTGATTCCTGTTCATGCTGAGGTTAAAGGTTACTGTAACAAATAATAAACACAAGATGTTTCCATCTCTTAAAGCTGTAGTTGTCAAACCAAGACAGAAGAGCATTGACCTTACTTCTAGTGGTATTTTTGGTAAAGAACCATGACATGGAGAACAAAAAACTAATTCTCTGTTATGATTAAAATGTTTTGCTTCTCAGCCAACGTTGAGGGAATCTGTTTTTGTGATCTTTTAATTGTCTTTGCTTCTTTTGTCCTATTGGCTTCAGCAGTCTGGGAACCCCCAATACAAATGTGGTAATGGTTTCACAAATAAGGTTTAGATAAACCGCCATCTTCTTGAAACTGGAGTTGTATTAAGACTGATCAGTCTACTTTGGTCTTGGCCCCAATCAGACTAGCCGCATGCTTCTGCATTTGGTGCCAACAAATCTGTATCTAATCTAAGTAAAGACCCTAAAAGAGTTACTGCAGGTAAGATACTTACTGCTTAGAAGCTCTTAACAGAACCTCACTTTGGAAAATCTGAACTATCCCCTCATAGGTCTTAAAAGTGATTTATCATGCTTCCTTGAACAGGTTATATCAGGTTTCAGGGATGAACAAATCATGTCCAATTTTTTTGTGAAATTTCATAATGAAATGTTTTAGGACCTTTTATTACTTTAAATCAAAATAAGATGCAGCTGGCCACACCCTCAACTCGACGTTTACACTCACAACATGAAAATAGTTGCAATTAGATGCACAACTAAACATCCATGCATCTTAGAAAAGCAGAAGTAGAACCTCCTGCACAACCAACATGAATGCAGTCATGTTTCTGGATGGCAGGTCACCAACAAAACACTTGTCTTTTCCAACAGCCATTGTACAGAGATAAAACCATGCAGCTGATCAAATGTCCTGGAGCTCAGCTTGGTTTGCTAGGAGACAGGCAGGACTCAGCTGGGGTTGCTAGGTAACGGCACAGAGCCTGTCGATTGTTACTTAACAGGGAAGTTTTTGAAAAGAAAATTATATTCCAGATATAACTTATTACCTAAAAATGACTGAGTGTTGATTTTAAGCACTTGAGTTGTTTTTAGAAGCAGTCGAAACCCAATCGAAAGTATAAAAACATGCAAAATGTCACAGGCCCCCTTTGAAGGTACTGTCACATTCAGATCTTTAGAACATGCTAAATTACAGTACTGTCTTCTGAAAGAAACATGGACACCTTGATCAAAAGTTCTGTGCTAATCAGGAATTTGTTTTTACAAAATCAGTTTTCATCACGTAAAGAAGTGCAGTGAAAAACACAAAGCTTCCCCTGTTTACGTGTGACCACTAACGTTACGCTCTATAAACAGTCCAGTGGACTCAGCTCATGTCAGTCATGTCAAGCAGTAGGGTTTGGAGCCTTGCGTTACGAGTTATTTGCTTTTCATCTTCAGTTAACGCTGCTGCCTCCTTAATGGGGACACTCGGATCTTTCATCTAAAGTTTCATGACTTCAGGCCTCTTTAGTTTCAGTGCCTCTGCACCGTGTTAGCAAAGCCCTGCCTGTCAAAACTGAAAGGCAGAAAACGTGCCCGATCAGCACCGGGGTGACATGGAGGACGAGCTGTGGTTCCTCCTCCTGCTTCACACCAACCCTCAAACATCTTACAGTCCATTAAAATCCCATCATAACGCCCCACAAACCAGTACTGTCATATTCACACGTTTGCAATGAACTCTTTAGGAAATGTTCCTGAAGTCAAGAGCCACTGGAGGTATTCTAATGTAGAGCCTCTGAAATATGTAAAACCAATCAGTTCCTTGTTTGCCTGACTCCATCTCTCTCTACATTACATGCTGATGCCACTTGTCGGCCAAAGGAAACGCTCTCCCTGACGCTGGCGTAAGTTAAGCAAGCAGGGATTTCTGTCCCCAACGCAACAAGCTAAAATTAGAACCGAGAAAGACTTTTCACTTTCCCCGGCTGTGCTGTCAGTCAGCGACCAACACAGGATTCTGAGAATTTATGCTTTAGGTCAACGTTTAAATAAACAAAGCTCTGGTGCAGTGACCCTAAGGATTGGAAAAAATATCGGTACATGATGGTCTGCCGGTGGATGTTCAGCAACTCTTCTTCCTTCAAGCATGGCTAACCGTTTTCAAAAAAATAAGCATCTTGACTACTAAAAATTAAACTGAATGCATTGAATCATTGTTCCATACAGGATAAACTCTTATCATCCTGTTTTTCTCTAAATGCAAATGATTTCAGCACTTCTGTGAGATTGTTTTAATTATGATTTTCAGCCATTTACAAATGTGACGTAATGTTTATTTTGAAAACTTCTCTTTTTCAAGCGGCAATGCCATCTGGATATTATTAATTATTCCAAACTCTCAGCCTGACGTCCTCAGATATCTGAAGTCAGCCAAGAATTTGGTGAGCAAAACCAAACAACAAACATAGCACACAACTAAATATAGCCCCAATAGTGGAAAAAACATATTTTAATAACTTTTAAATTAAATTTTTATTGCCATTTTGGTTTTTAAGGGCCTCATTAAAACATAATATTTTGCAAAATACTGTTTGTGTCACAATGAATCCTAGTCATCCAACCACCCATGAGGTAAAATATGGAGGACAATGGTGTGAGAATGCTTTTCTTCAACAAACCTCTGAAATAAAGTTATTAAAGTCAACAAAAAACCTTCCAACATAGCAAGAACGCTGAACACACAGCCAGAGCCTTAATGGGAAAGTTTTTATCAAAGTCCAGAACTAAATCCAAAACAGGCAAGAGTTGAATTTAAGGGAATCCAATCGAATGTAGCTTCAGCTATTTTGCAAATGAGAGTGGATTAAAGTTTCAGTCCCTAGATGTGATAGAGATGCAGTCAAAAGTTCTGTAGGTTTTGTTTTTATTTGTTTACTGAGGAGCGTCTGAGTGCAAATACATTTCATACTTTTTCTTTTACATACAACATAACAAAAAATTACCCACTACTTTGGCTTGGCCTATCAGATAAAATCATTATTAAACATAAGTTTGTGGTTTTATTGTGACAAAGTTAGAAAAGCTGAAAGAGTGTGAATACATCTGCAAGGTTCTGCGGACAGTGCGAGCTTTCATACCTCTGAGTTGAAGCGTATTTGACAAACGTTGCAGGAGATTATCGGCCTCTTTGTTTTCACAATAGGCGGCCCAAAGGTATGCGTCATCACAGCCTTCTGGACCGGGTCCATCTGAGGAGAGACGAGCCAGAGGTCGCATCAAACATTCAGCAGCACACGGCAAATTCAGACGCCGTCATTCATCCCTCCTATAGAGCACATAAGGCTTTCCACTGAGGAAATGTGGACGGGAGTTGAAAGAGTGAAGGTGAACGACGGGGGAAGCAGCAGCAGAGGAGGAAAGCAAGTCTAACAGAGAGCTGGAGATCAATCAGTGATTTAACATCAGCAATCTTTTTCATTCACATCAGGGTCAGAGAGCCCTGATTACAACCCCCAACAGTTCTTGGTGATATTGATTCATGTACCAAACATTTAGTTTTCATTTTATTGTCAAAAACTCATTGTATTTGTACAGCAAATTTCAGCAAGGAAGCATTTCAAAGTGCTTTGCATTATAAAAATACAAAGATACAAATAGAGCACAACACGTGTGAATTTTTGTTAAAAAAAAAAAAAAAATTCAAAATAAAATGCAACTTTGTGACTGGAATTATGAAAAAAGTGGATAGAAAGTGCAAAAAAGAAAAAAAAATCAACAGTGGAATGAAAAAACTCCCACAAAAAATGTAAAGACATGCACGTTTTTTTGATACATTCCATATTTAAAACATTGTGCTATAACCTAAAATTAAAGCGTCTAACCCAGTCATTTCTAAATGAAGCGCATACATGTGGCCTGTTATTTTCATTGAAGGGTTTTCCTGCTATTCTTTTCCAGCCGACTCGTTTGAGCGCCCTGACCTGTTGGTGGGGTTTGAACAACCACAGATCTGGGTGTTGCCTTGGTTAAACAGCCAACAGTACACTGAGGTTTTACTCAGCCTATCATCTCCGGCTCACGCTGAATGCATGTTGCTATATTAGATCGTTTACACCATGAAGCCTCGGGCGGCATCGGGAGCTCTGTAATTGGTCTGAAATCCTGAACGTTGGTCCAATAAACTGCAGATACCTACACGGTGTTTATAGAAGTAGTTGTGTTATTTAATTCGTGTAGCTGAGTAGCAGCAACTCAGTGATTCACAGGAGAAAAACATAAGAAGGAAAAACAAGAACATTGCTGTGGGACAGTAAAGGAAAATAAAGAAAAGTTACTACAGACAAAATCATTGATGTTCCAGTTATTATTAATCAAAGGCAACTCTAAACAAAGGATTTAAAGGAATTCAGTGTTTAAACACTTTTGCAGTTTTCTGGAAGTTTCTTTCAGATTAGAGGCACAGAGAAGCTGGATGCTGCTTCTCCGTGTTTGGTTCTGGCTCTGGATGCAGAGCAGACCTGCTTTGCTCTGTTTTTGCCCATTTTTCTCTGGGCCAAACTAAATCAGACTGAACATTGAGCGTCCATGAATAGTAATTTTACAAGAGCATTCGTTCAAGTGTTTACCCAAACAACAGGCTGCTGCCTGTTCCACTGTGGGGACGAAGCAACCATGTCCATCTGCACCAAAGAGTTAAGTTCACTCTAAGAAACTGCTGCTGCATTCATGTTTTTAATGCAGGTTTTGTAGCTGCGAGCGCGGAACAATGAGACACATACTCTGTTTCTTACTTTAGTCCACAGTCTGATTGATGTTTCCCGCATTGCATCTTCTCGCTGCACTTCTTTGGCCACCTGTTCTCGTCAGGATCTCCATCTGTGCACCTGTCCCCACTGTTACGACCTCATTAACTTATTTTATCTACTCCCTGTCTCCTCTTTCACTCTCTCATACACTGGAGCTTTTGTTGCACCTGCACTCTGTCCTGTTCGCTTTGTATCGCATTTTTCACTACGCAGCACTTGGATTGGTTGACATTTCTTAGTTTTAATTGTTGTAAATCCTAAATTAAATAAGACTGAACTCATTTACTGCATTGGTGCATTAAAGATTTAGTCATCCTCAGTCTGCTCTTCAGGTAACGATCCAGACTTTTGGCATTTTGCCTTATTCTCCTCTTTGATCTTTTAAGGAAAAACTCTAGAGAAATTCAGTTTGTGAGATCATCAAAAAATGTCACAGTTTAGGATTAGATTTTCTTTGTGTCATCTTGAGATTAGTTGCTTTCTAATTGAAGTAATGAAACTCCTTTTGTGAGGATGACATAAGAAAGTCAGTTTCCTCTTTAGTAGAAGCTAAAATAAGAGTATTTAGTTACATTCATCTGTGTGTTTTTTAATGACAGTTTAAGTTTATTTCTACATCACAAACAAATCAAAGGAAATGACATTCTGTCATGATTCAAGAAGAAAATATGAAGATAAGAAACGTTCTTTATTGATCAGTGCATTAATGTTAAAGATCATGAGCGTAAAATTTATAGTGAACAGTAGGGCTGTGTAATTTTATCGATTCTATGATGTTTATCGATATTTAACTATCGATTTTTTTCATCGGTGAGTATTGATAAATTAAGTCCTATTTTCAGTTTTATGTCAAATCCAGATGAATTAAATGACAGCTATCACACATGACACTTTTTACCCAGTTGCACATGTAGATTAAAAATGACATGTTACAAAACAACCAGTTACAATTCATTTAATAATGAAATAGATAAGTTACTTTCTCTAATATAAGTGAATAAGACAAAAATGTTCCCTTTCTGCATAATCAGATACACAAAGCCACACAATTAACATTTGAACAAAACATTTATTATACCATCAGTTCAATTAATTTAATCCAAGTCTATGAAACAGACACAAAATGTCACCAAAATCCCTCCGTCCCTCTAAAATCTTTCAGAAAATCCTAAAAATGTATCTAATTGTATCATTTACTGAATATTGTGATATATATTGTATCGTGAACATAATTTCATGTGTCGTCTTGTATTGTGAGATTAGTGTATCGCTGCAGCCCTAATGAACAATGAAACTGGTAAATCGTTTTTATGAAATTTGTAATAAATTGGGTTTTTTTGTCTTAAGTTAATTTGATAAAATTGTTTTGAGACTGCAGACTTTCCAGCTGATGATTTCAAAAAGAACAGAAAAACTTTACGTTTGTCTCCACACAAACACCAAGTATTCTCTGTAACCTCTAAAGCCAAACCTCAGGCTAGATACTACGATTTAAATATGTAGCTGAGGATGACAAAATCATAGACTTTGTAGTAAATGTTTCCAGCACAAAGAGAGAGTGACTTGAATTAAGGCGCTTTGACGCCACTGGTCACCCTAAATGTTGTCAACGAAGCGGGATGAATCACAAAGCTTTGCAGGGGTCGGTCTGTCTGAGTGCATGCAGATGAGAACACTGATTTTGTGTTTATGCATCTCTGTTTGCGACCAGCTTGACCTTCACATGAAACCCAATCTGGAAATGAAAAGGAGCCGCAGAAAATGCTGACTGCGGAGAACACAGCCTGTGCCTCTTATTCGATTGATTAGCTGTAACTCATTTTATTGCAGCAAACCACTCGGCTGTGCTTCTTTTCAATCACGCTGAAACCGGCTGTGCTGAATAGAAAAACAGCTGTCACCCCCATCATTTCAGATGACACAATGTACAATAAGATAAGATGGGCTTTATTGTCCTGCTGGGAAAAATCTGCCTTGGTATAAATAAAACACAAACACAAACAATGGACTAAACTGTAAATCGTGCAACCACCTCTAGGAAGTTTGCCCTGCAGAGCAAGTGAAGAGTTAATGACACAAACAGACGGGGACAGACTCACTGTACATATTTTAACCTAAGTGCAGAGGGACAAGGGAATGCTTGAAGCAATTACTGCATCTCTGGGGAGCCTTTTACTGCCGGCCCGAAGCAGGAATCTCATTCTCTGAATTCAACCACATGGCTAGGAACTAATATTATTCCATAAACTTGTCTAATTATCGCTTGTGAAAAAATTGAGCTTATACTGATGTGAAGCTGAGAGCTTTCAGCTGTTGTATCTACGTTGAGTCTCTTGAAGACAGGAAGGATTTCTTCAAGCCCAAATATGTGACAAAGTTGGATAATATCAATTATTAGACTGGATTATAAACTTAAAATCTATAAACCTCATTGTTACCTTCTCGGGCATCTAAAATCCAGTATCCTTCACTTCTTGTTATATATGTATGTATTTCAACATATGTCTGTCTGTAACATAGAGATTATTGAGTATTTCTGTGTCAATATATGACCACAGAAAATCAGAGACACCAAATTAGTGTTTCTATAATATCAGTAGATGCATCAGCATTTTCTCCAATTTGGTGCAGAAATAACAGAGGATGTTGTTTTAGGTTATTGCTGAAGGGCGTAAATGATGCTCAGTTTTTGTCTGAATTGTACTCTGGGTTCAGGTGTTACAGAATCTGCGATCAGTGTAGTTCATTCGGGTCTTTATGTTGCAGTCTAAGCTGGTCATATTGATGTAAAATAAGAATGAATAATTCTCCTTTTTGTCTCCACACTGTATAAAAAACCTCTGTTCAGTCTAGAGTACTCCAGTTCACTCTAAATATTTCAGATGTTGAACTGAAGATGCTCCAAAATGCCACATTCCTTCTAAAAGGAAGGAACTTTATCACTGAGACCAACTTTACTGTCATGATATCTGAACTGTACAACCTAATGTTCTCAATGCTTATGGTGCATCTCATTGGACTCAGAAACGTGATTTTCTGAGTTCCCAGTGGAGCTGACGACATTGACGCCCCCAGAAGCTGCTGGTTGTCTACTGGGAACCTCTGTAGCCTGGAGTTCAGCGTGGCTGCCACGGAAATAAAACAGTGAAAGCTGCAGGTATTTAGTAGCTTCTGATGCTTTGTGTCTCACTCAACCAGAGGTAGATATAGTAATGCACCATCTCTATTTGTGACTGAATTTGTTGAGCGTTTAAAATCGTAAAATGGTGAAAGATGCGTTATTTTGAACTTTGTTAGCGCTACAACAATTAGCATCTCCCAGTGGTTTTTCAACATGTTGAACTCTTAATGTCATTCCCAAATCCAAGGCTTGACTTGCAATTTTTAAAAAAGCAAATGAAAAGGTGTGTGCTGTGAAATGAACATTTAAATGCATGATAGGTGTTTCTGCTTCCCTTTAATGAATGGAATGACGCCCTGGTGGAGAGCCATAAATCAAAATATCAAAACTGACACCAAATTTGATTTGACAATTAGATGGTATTTAAATGGGAGCATCTGGGTTTTGTTTGCATTATTGGTATCTCTTTTTTACAGCTCTGGAAAAAACTAAGAGAGCACTTAAAATGATCAGTTCTCTGATGTTACTTTTTATATGTAAATGTTTGAGTAAAATGAACATTGTTCTTTTATTCTGTGAACTACTGACAACATGTCTCTGAACTTCCCAGCAAAAACTTAGTATTTATTTGCAGAAAATGAAAATTGGTCAAAATAACTAAAATGATGCAGAGCTTTCAAACCACAAATAATGCAAAGAAAACAAGTTCATGTTTATTTAGAAACAACAAAACTGATGTTTTAACTGAGGAAGAGTTCAGAAATCAACATTTGGAGGAATAACCAGGAGGTTTTCAATGGGGTTCAGTGCAGAGGGCTCTTAAGTTTTCCTGGAACTGTTGATGTACAAAAAGTCTGAATAATTGTTTTAAAATGCCTGTCTTGTTCTGTGCTTGTCTCTGAACTGGCGTTCAGATTTTCTTCATGAAAACACAATTACATTCAGTCCACGGTAGAGCTGATGTGAACGGAGCCTTTAATAACACAAATCCAAATTATTTGTATTAGGCAACCAGGAGCATATTTATAGTGTTAATTGGGTGGTTTATTGTTTGATCTCATAGTCTCCTAATAGCAATTTGTGTGTTTTCCTCTATAAATATTGCAAAAGTAATTTCAGTTTTGATCAAAAGTACCAGAAGTTGTTCCTGTCCATTTTATCAACATCCAAACTTTAAATGCTCGTCTATTCTCGCCTTTGGAGGTAAATGGTAGTGATTCAAAGACACATCGCTGTGTCCACATGCTGGAGTGTGAGAACTCACGGCGTTAAAGTTGTGGAAGAGGCCGATGCCGGCCGGATGAGGCGACTCCAGGGGAAACTGGAGGAAAGGCTTCATGTCCAGAGGCGACGGGAGGACAGGTGGGTTCCTGAGGAAGGCAGGGACCGGCGCCGGTCGGTTTACACTTCCTGTTGTAGATAGAGAAGAAAGCAAAACATTACATGCTTAGATGATGTAAATCAATACATCTAAGTCCCTGTATATCACCATGGAAACAGAAAACAAGAGTATGGAAAAGTACTTTTGTTCATTTCCTGTCTAAATCATCCCATTTGGTTCCAAAAGAAACTTTTGCCACACGAGCAAAACTCATCAAGTCAAAAGGACTCATGGACCAAGAATAAAAAATTACAAATTACAGTATTATTGTTATTTTTTTGTTATTCATCACAGATCCAAAACTTAAAAAGGAATTTGCTGTATGAAAAGAAATGCATGTAGTTTTCTAATTTTGTTTAAACTCAGTTGAACAGATTTAATCTCTGGGGTTTTAATCTGCGCAGTTTGGGTCACTTTTCTTTCAAAGCACTTGCTTTATTTAGCCAAATTTAATAAATCAAGTAGAAGGCGATTTGGGTGCAGATGTCGGCTTTTCAGTAAAACTCTGTAAATAAATGAACTGTAAAAGTTTCATTGTAAAAATATGAATATTTTGTGCTGTTGCTCGTAGCATTTTCCACTCTAAGGAAACTGAGTTGGTAATAATTTTATCCTGATTAAAAACAAAACGTTTAATGAACAAACCTGTATCATTTTTGACCTGCAGTAGGGGGTGACACAGAGAAATCAGTCCAAGGGCCACAAATGGCCCCGAATATACCTGAATTAAGCTTCACTGACTGATGCTGAATGCAAAGCAACTCACAACTCGTTTTTCTCCTTCGGTGTTTAAAATGGAGTGGGTTTGCTCTAAACCCACTCCATCATCTTCTCCACCTCTTCCCACCCCACCTCTCCTCTCCTCACTTTACTCCCAGTAGCTCAGCGGCAGTGAACGCTGCTCTTGAGGAGTCTGCTGTGACGGGCAGGAGGGCTAAGCTCCTTAAGCCTCGCAGCTGGGCCGCTGCAGATATCAGTCTATACTCAAATTCTCTCTCTCTCTCCAAGCTCTGTTTTCTGTTTCCATTTCATGGTCGCTTACTCCACCTGCCTCTGGCTCCCTTGTTCGCCCTCTCAGCCCAGCACCGATTCTTGTGTTTTGTTCATCTACATTTTTCACAGCTGTTCCAATGTTTCTTTTCTGGATTTTGCAGATAATTGGTCAAAGAACTCGGTGTAACATTTTCTGTGGTCATTATAGCATTGCTTGATTCTGCCATTTTATGATGAATACTCAACATTTTGTGTTCAGAAAAACTGTACATTTTGATGACAAAAGAAGATGCTCCTTGTTTTGGCAACATTAAAAACTTGAAGGACTTAGAGGGGAAACCCTTCTTGTGGTGATGCCGTTTTGTGTCTCAACCTGCTTCCATTTTGTTTCAATGTACTTAACCATTGCAAATTATTTTATTTCTCCTGGTGGTTTGGATATTAATAGGCTATGATCATAAACCATCATTGAAATGAATGTAGATCTCATTTATAATTTATTAGTTACTGTGTATTTGTGCTGCATCTCATTTTTAGTTGATATTAAACATCCCTGATGCAGGAATGAATTGGTGCCAAAACTGCTAAAATATTAAATGTCCAGTTGCCTAATTGACCAAAGTGCTTCACAGAGCAATTTGTGGATTTTTCTGTGGAACAAAATGGCCAAATTTATACGCATAATTGTTTTTATGCGGCCCTCTTGACTCTAGAGGGCCACATAAAAGGACCTTCAGCAACATTTGTGTGCTTAAAAATTAATTTTATCAATTAAATCAAAGTCTAATTTACTGCCAAATATTCATCAGATGCAGAGATAACAATTCATTTGTATGTTAAGTTTGTTAATGGGTCATTTTATCATCTGGTCCTTTGAGGATTCATGATCTCGTTATGAACCAAAA
Source organism: Poecilia mexicana (assembly GCF_051168715.1). Lineage (NCBI taxonomy): Eukaryota > Metazoa > Chordata > Actinopteri > Cyprinodontiformes > Poeciliidae > Poecilia > Poecilia mexicana. The sequence continues at coordinate 13,572,429 of NW_028263374.1, read as the reverse complement.
TGAAAATGAGTTTGACAATCCGCTGTTCAAACTCAGGAAGGGAACATCACTGTTTGACTGTGCAATAAATCACGGTGTTAGAAAACATTTGTGCTTAGAGCTTTGAGCCTAACAGGGAAATAAAATACAGAATTCAAAACATTTGGGATCATGTGGGGTAAAAAGTTAGACGTCATCACGTTCCCAGAAAGAAACATCTTTTTTTTTTGCATATAGAAACACTGCGTGACTTTATATGCAACAATAACTAATGTAACAGGCATTTTTACAGAGTAATAACTCCTGAACTTTGACAAAACTGTTCAGATCTGCAGAACCAGAAATGCCAGCAGGTGGATCAATACCAGCGATGGATGTTGACAGGCTTAGGTAAAGTGTGAGAGTAACACATTATTGTGTGGACTGTGGCAGATTTAATACGTAATATTCAGCCTGACGCAGGGCACTTTAATAGTGTCCAGCTTCTGTCAGTCTCTGTGTGTCCCTCACTCTGCTGTCCATAACCGGGACCTTACCTTTTAATAATACTTCACACACAGTTTGATCATCATCAGTAGCGATGGCAGATTAATTTTGGCCTTTTTAACATTTGTACAAACGTGCCTTTTTTCGAAATAGGATGACACACAACATGCAACTTAAAAGTTAAAGCAAGATCTGCAGTTAAGTGTTCTGATTAAAGTAAAGTTAAGAGTCTCATACTGTCTCAGCCTCAAGACATTAATGCTAATCCCAGCTACCCCAAAATGAGAAAGTTTAGTCTTTTTTAATGTTGTGTCTCTTCATACGGAGGATGCACAAGTACATCTCAAATACTTTTAAAAGATTTATTTTAGTCAAGTATTTCAGATAACGAAGCACATGATTGCAATTTGATGGTAATGAGCCAACAGATGATAAAAACCCAACATTCAGTGTGTCAGAAAATTAAAAAGAGAAACATTTTGTGTCACACCCTCATCAGCAAATTATCTCAAAGGTTTCCTGAGCCTCTAAATGGTCCCTCAGTCTGGGTCAGATGTCCAGAAGGCAGGAACTGACAGCTTCCACATCACATAAATCACAAAAGGTCAGAGCTGATGCAGCTGCTGCATCCAGACATATTGATAGAAAGTTGAGTGGAAGGAAAAAGTGCACAGGGATAATCATTCCTAAAGTCAAATCACTCCTGAACCAGAATCAACATTATAAGCATCTTAATCATTACAAGAAATGATATTGTTGAAATATTTCTCTCTATGTGTGATGATTTTTTTTAATACATAAATTTCACTCTCTGAAATGAGTGAAAAAATATATTGAATTATTTTTGAGAGATATATCTGTAAGTATCTCTTTTTAGCACATTTTCTAATTTTGAGCATAAATATACAAGGATATTTTGTATGAACCTAAAACAGAACTTCCCAAAATGTTTTCCTAAATATGTTTTGCTCAGCAGAATTTGGAAATATGCAGTCGGCTGTGTTTAGATCAGCTTACGGCGCATTTAAAACAGCAGCTCATCGCTTAATCTGCACTGTATTCAGGCGGTTCGTCTGTAATGTTTCAGCTGTGAGGTTTAATACCGGCATCATCACTGTTTCCCTTCAGGTTAATGAAGCTTATTCCTGACGCGCTTCTGGTAAATCTGAAGCTCATTTTACGCTACATTACAAGTGAAAGGTCACAGCCCGTCTTCTATTATAAATCTCTATTTAAGATGCAGACGCTTACACGGGAGGGAGGTTCTGTACAGTTCTGCACCATCGCAGAGCCGCTCGGTTTGGTGTGTGTGCGAGCGTGGCAGCACCGTCCTCCCTGACCTACCCTCCTTCTGAGTGATTTACAATGACATCAGATAAGCGAAACGGCGTGACTCTTCAGCAGCAAACACGCCGGGAGGGGTGGGAGCATTGATCGGACACATTCTGAGGAGCGTTAAAGTGTTAAGGAGCTGCCAAACTCAATAAATCCAGGCACCACTACCCAGCCAGCATACCCATGTGGGCCCCATATGGGATAAAAGTGGGCTGCCAATATGGGCCCCAAATGGGTTTGTCCGCGGGTTCCATGGTGGCCCCACATGGGTTTGCCCAGTTAGATTTAAATGGGTGCTGACTGGGTTTTGAGTGGGGCCCAGATGGGTAACTTACATGAGGCCCATCTGGGCCCCACTTGGGAGCTTTCATTAATTTTTACCTGGGCCCCAACTGGGTCTAAACTGGGCTAGAATATGGGTACCAAGTGGGTTTGTCCGCGGGTTCCATGGTGGCCCCACATGGGTTTGCCCAGGTAATTTAAATGGGTGCTGACTGGGTTTTGAGTGGGGCCCAGATGGGTAACTTACATGAGGCCCATCTGGGCCCCACTTGGGAGCTTTCATTAATTTTTACCTGGGCCCCAACTGGGTCTAAACTGGGCTAGAATATGGGTACCAAGTGGGTTTGTCCGCGGGTTCCATGGTGGCCCCACATGGGTTTGCCCAGGTAATTTAAATGGGTGCTGACTGGGTTTTGAGTGGGGCCCAGATGGGTAACTTACATGAGGCCCATCTGGGCCCCACTTGGGAGCTTTCATTAATTTTTACCTGGGCCCCAACTGGGTCTAAACTGGGCTAGAATATGGGTACCAAGTGGGTTTGTCCGCGGGTTCCATGGTGGCCCCACATGGGTTTGCCCAGTTAGATTTAAATGGGTGCTGACTGGGTTTTGAGTGGGGCCCAGATGGGTAACTTACATGAGGCCCATCTGGGCCCCACTTGGGAGCTTTCATTAATTTTTACCTGGGCCCCAACTGGGTCTAAACTGGGCTAGAATATGGGTACCAAGTGGGTTTGTCCGCGGGTTCCATGGTGGCCCCACATGGGTTTGCCCAGGTAATTTAAATGGGTGCTGACTGGGTTTTGAGTGGGGCCCAGATGGGTAACTCACATGAGGCCCATCTGGGCCCCACTTGGGAGCTTTCATTAATTTTTACCTGGGCCCCAACTGGGTCTAAACTGGGCTAGAATATGGGTACCAAGTGGGTTTGTCCGCGGGTTCCATGGTGGCCCCACATGGGTTTGCCCAGGTAATTTAAATGGGTGCTGACTGGGTTTTGAGTGGGGCCCAGATGGGTAACTTACATGAGGCCCATCTGGGCCCCACTTGGGAGCTTTCATTAATTTTTACCTGGGCCCCAACTGGGTCTAAACTGGGCTAGAATATGGGTACGAAGTGGGTTTGTCCGCGGGTTCCATGGTGGCCCCACATGGGTTTGCCCAGGTAATTTAAATGGGTGCTGACTGGGTTTTGAGTGGGGCCCAGATGGGTAACTTACATGAGGCCCATCTGGGCCCCACTTGGGAGCTTTCATTAATTTTTACCTGGGCCCCAACTGGGTCTAAACTGGGCTAGAATATGGGTACCAAGTGGGTTTGTCCGCGGGTTCCATGGTGGCCCCACATGGGTTTGCCCAGTTAGATTTAAATGGGTGCTGACTGGGTTTTGAGTGGGGCCCAGATGGGTAACTTACATGAGGCCCATCTGGGCCCCACTTGGGAGCTTTCATTAATTTTTACCTGGGCCCCAACTGGGTCTAAACTGGGCTAGAATATGGGTACCAAGTGGGTTTGTCCGCGGGTTCCATGGTGGCCCCACATGGGTTTGCCCAGGTAATTTAAATGGGTGCTGACTGGGTTTTGAGTGGGGCCCAGATGGGTAACTCACATGAGGCCCATCTGGGCCCCACTTGGGAGCTTTCATTAATTTTTACCTGGGCCCCAACTGGGTCTAAACTGGGCTAGAATATGGGTACCAAGTGGGTTTGTCCGCGGGTTCCATGGTGGCCCCACATGGGTTTGCCCAGGTAATTTAAATGGGTGCTGACTGGGTTTTGAGTGGGGCCCAGATGGGTAACTTACATGAGGCCCATCTGGGCCCCACTTGGGAGCTTTCATTAATTTTTACCTGGGCCCCAACTGGGTCTAAACTGGGCTAGAATATGGGTACCAAGTGGGTTTGTCCGCGGGTTCCATGGTGGCCCCACATGGGTTTGCCCAGTTAGATTTAAATGGGTGCTGACTGGGTTTTGAGTGGGGCCCAGATGGGTAACTTACATGAGGCCCATCTTGGCCCCACTTGGGAGCTTTCATTTTTACCTGGGCCCCAACTGGGTCTAAACTGGGCTAGAATATGGGCACCAAGTGGGTTTGTCCACGGGTTCCATGGTGGCCCCACATGGGTTTGCCCAGGTAGATTTAAATGGGTGCTGACTGGGTTTTCAGTGGGGCCCAGATGGGTAACTTACATGAGGCCCATCTTGGCCCCACTTGGGAGCTTTCATTTTTACCTGGGCCCCAACTGGGTCTAAACTGGGCTAGAATATGGGTACCAAGTGGGTTTGTCCACGGGTTCCATGGTGGCCCCACATGGGTTTGCCCAGGTAGATTTAAATGGGTGCTGACTGGGTTTTCAGTGGGGCCCAGATGCCTCATTCCAGTAGGAACAATGGGGTCTTTCTCACCTAACCTGAAAGTGAATTACATTAATAGATATACAATCTTAATCAACAAACCAAAGTATTAAAATGCTTTAGCACAAAACCTGCATTAAAGAAAAAGAGATGAAAAATGTCTTTTGGTCAAGGTTTTTATTTGGTAATTTAAAATATTCAGTTTTTTTAACTCGTCAATTATAAGAGCTTTATTGACACAGAGCAAATGATGCCACAAGAAATGCACTGGCAAAAGAAATCTACAAAATTATTCATATGGCAGATTTGAAAATAACAGAAACTAGTTTAATATAACAAATGTATAAACATAGATCTATATGTAGATATATAATTATCTATATAACTAGATTTCTAGCTATGTAAATATATATTTATCTATATATATATATAGATCTATATATCTAGTTATATTTCTAAATAACTATATCTTGTTATCTAGATAACTATGCATCTAGTTATGTAAATATGTATAGATACATAAATGTATATAGATCTATATCTAGATATGCAACTATATAGATAGATCTGTACATCTATATATAAATACATATAAATATATATCAACACACACACACACACACCTACATAGCTCTTTCACACTACATTTTTGTCAAATATTTTTAATAACCTATATGCCACACTTGAAAGCTCTCATACATCATTGTAACTGTCCATCTTGGAACCTGCCCACCTGAGTCTGAGCTGGCTGCCTCCCTAGTCGCTCTAACTTTTCTATTTCCACCTCTGTCCGGGGCTCCAGTAACCCACTTCGAGTGCCTTTTCCGTATCTTTGTGTGATTCCGTGGATGGATCCATTTCTTTTAAGTGCCCCTAAAAAACAAGCAAAGGTAGAAATTGCATTAGTGTTTTACTTTTAGTACAATGTAACATTAATGAAATGTGCATCTCTTCCCCTTCAAGGGGCAGAAATGCTTGCAGGGATCTGCCAAAATCAAAGCACTCTGGAGTCATTATTATTATGTACATAGAGGTGTGCAGATCGATCAGCAATCATAATCGGTTAATTTCCGTGAAAATGTGTTTGATTGGTGATCGCTGATCACGGCCTCTTGTTGCAGATCACCTGTATCTCATTCGCAGCCTGTGTGTGCAGCTGATCTACTCTTTCCGTCACACTGCGCAGACTTTTTAATTTTGCCAGATAACATGTTATCATTTATACCTAAAGTGAAAAAATAACAGCCAATCCAGATGATCGGCAGAGATGGGCCCCATGGGTGATCGGTATCAGAATTGGAAGCAAAAAACCTGATCGGAGCATCCCTAGTACACACACTATATTCTTATTGTAAATTTAAAATATATTAATGTATATAAATCAACTACTGACATAAAGGTTCTATCATGGTCTTGTATATTTTGTTAATACTGTTTGAAATGCAAACAATATTACCTTCAAATTTTGTCAGCAATCAAATCTTTAAGTTCTTGAGAGCACAGTGAAAGAATACTATGTGAATTAAACCAAAAATTGAAGTCTCAGTTTTTAATCTTAAGAAAAAAAAAAAAAAAAAAGATTACTAAAAATGAACAAAAGGCATAAGACAACCAAAATTAACAAATGTTCAAGAAAAAACGTGAATATAAAAACTGATCTTTACCATACAAAACATCAGAGACGCAGGTCCCGGAACTTGTTTCCTATGTCGGCCAAACAGGTTGAACTGGAGGGCCAATTCAGGGGACATGAGGAATCGCACAGCTTGTTGTACTGCATCATCTAAGGACCCTCCTCCAATTTCTGCAACCATGACAACCTTAAGTATAATGACAATTACAAGACAACATTTTAAAATCAGGACACATGATACATTTAGTTTTTATTAATTGATTTGTTATAAGCTATATATTGTTTCACACATATATAGTTTATAAGCTTACTTTTTATACATGAACAAAATGCCAATTGTTAATGTCTGTATCAATTTAAGTCAATAAATTTTGAAGGAAGGAAAAAGTAAAGCAAGGAGAACCAAATGGGTAAAAGAACTGAGAGCAGCTCAAATGACAACCAGGGAGACAGAAGATCTAGAGCAGTGGTTCTTAGCCTTTTTTGAGGTACCGAACCCCCCAGTTTCATATGCGCATTCACCGAACCCCCCCCCCCCTCCTTGCCCCATCCCTGCGCTCCTCCGCAGCACTGATTGGCTAAGCAATGTAACGTGATCCTCCGCAGCAAATGATGGCAAAGCGGCGCATCACGACTTTACACAAGTTTTTTTTCCCTCCGCGGCAGAGGCTCCGCCGAACCCCTGGGGTTCAATCGAACCCAGGTTAAGAACCACTGATCTAGAGTTGTGTGTTACAGAAGTCCCTGTTCCACGTTACCTTCTACGTCGCTTTTCTGGAATATCATTATCTCTTTGAAGATCTGATGTCACTTCTGCCCTTGCAAGCCTTCTTCACGCTTCTCCATAGTAGTCTGTAGAAAATAATTTTTTAAAAAGTATTAAAACATTGGTAAATCTAAAGCTCCCATTTGCATTGACCAAACAAATGGCTAGTTGAGACCTAAACACCCACTTGTCATGTTTTTTGCAGTCAAACGATGACAGAATAAAACGCTTTAAAATGTCACTTACACAATAAAACAAACATGATTTTAAAATATTTACTACTATGCCTTCATTCTATTTACAAAAAAGCTTTTATGCCAAATATACTGAAACCACATGGGCCCCATTTCGTGTTGCCCATTTCTGTCCCATTCTCAGTTAGCCCACAATAATGCTGAATACAGTCTACATTTAGCCCAAATGGGCTGACAATATGGGTCCCATTTTAGGTTAAACATATGGGCCTCCTGTAGTTAGCCCAGACAAAACCCATGCCCATTCATCATTACCTATCTAGCCCATAACGACACGATTCAATGCAGTTTCATGAAGAAAAAAATATAATAATAATTAAAAATGCACAATTAATGGATCCCAGCTATGCATGCTGGCTTAATTGGCTGCGAGAAAGATTGTTAAAAACCCATGTACACAGAATGAAAGCGAAGTAGTTACTCTTTATAAATAATGTAAGTGGTTTTATCGTGTCAAGGTACTTTAAAAGCAACCTCCGCTAGCAACGTAGATTCATAGTGAACCGATTTTATTCTGCCGCGTTGGCGCTCAAATTTACCGGTGAATGGCGCCGCAGCGTATTTGAAAATGATCTGGCCCAGAACAGTTTGAAATCGCTCTGCATCCAAATATTCTTACCTCAATAATGGCAAATGACTTATTGTGTGTGTTTTAACAATATAAAAAAAATCACCTAAAAGAAAAACAAAAAAAAAGCCAAAAAAAAGAAGAAACAACTAATTAGGTCTTTCGGGGTACTCCGGTCATCCGAACCATTACGAGCAACAAATGTTTTAACTAGCGATTTAAAATCTCTCCCTAAAATTTGATACAATACAGACAAAACAGACAGAAGTGTACTTACAGATTCTTTAGTAGAAGGCCAGCGAACCTGCAGACTCCGCGCCAACGGACTGATGGGACTACGTTTGATTTTGAAACCGCATATCCATCCGCAGTTAACAATTGTACGTTCTCCAAGAAACACGAGATTAATTTTGAGAGTAATACATCGGTTTAACAAATGTAAAACCGATGTAGCACTCACAAATTTTCTCAATAAAAATAAATAAATATAGTCGTCCTTATTCAAATGTGTTTTGGAACTACTTTCTTTAGTGGATGTGTAAAGTATCTACTTCAATTCACCAACCTTTATTGGCAACGGTGCCAGAGAAAAAATGAACAAAAAGGTTAAAAAGATTATTGAAAAAAGATTAAAAGATATAAAAAATAATCATTAATAGAAATGTTTAGTTTTTTTATTTTATTTATGCTGACAACTTGGAAAATGTTTACAGATGAAAAAACAGATGCTAAAAATTTTACTCTTGTCTTTCTCACTTGAGTTTTGTTTGAATTCATTTTCTAAACATTTTGTAATATTTTTCACGATGATCTGATCTGAACTATTTCTCCAAATAAGAATTAAGTCCTTCTGTGAAAAAGCTGCAATGAACACTTTGGATGTCTGAACATCCTATTGATAATAAAATAAAATTAAATTACATTTAAAAAAAGAAGCAAGGACAAAAGTCCACTCTGAACCATTACCTATTTTGAGTGAGCAGCAGAAGATTATGCATATTTAACAGATAATGTCACAAAAATGTTAGGACATCTGGACTGTTCTAGTGTAAAATAATAAAAAGAAAAAATGCTAGGACTTCAAAGTGTAGCTTGAACAATACTGAACTGGTTTAAAAAATAAAGCATTGAAGCATATTTTGGTCTTCTGGAACCCTAGTGTAATGTCGGTGTTAGTAAATGAGCCAGACACAGAAATCATGTAGTGAGCATGGTTCAAATACAATACCTCTTTATGACCTCCAAGACGAGGTAACCATCCAAGGAGAGCTTTTCATTTTGTAGAAAGCTTATACAATTGCTTCAACAATTTACCTTTTATCAGCTCCAATACAGGCCAACTGAGTAACAATTTCCTTAGCTAAAGGCCATCAATCTGACATCTCATAATTTTTTTCAAAGTTTTTATAATCTTGCTCTTGCAGCTTTTGCTTTTGACATATAGTAAAAAGTTTAAAAGTGACAGGGTAACCACATTGTCTAATCAGATTTAAAAAAAATTTTCCCATTACCCCACATGAAAAAGGATTTAGGTCTACATTTTCCTGCCCAGGTCTAACCCATGTATGGTCAGCCCATGCTTATGTCATGTGGGTACAATGTGGTCAGCCCACATGGGCTTCCCATGTTGGGCCCATGATACTGAAACTACATGGGCCCCACATAGTGTTGCCCATTTTTGCCCCATCCCCAGTTAGCCCACATAAAAAAGGAATGGGGCCTACATACGCATGCCCAGGTCCAACCCATGTACGGTCAGCCCATGCTTATGTCATGTGGGTTCAGTGTGGTCAGCCCACATGGGCTTCCCATGTTGGGCCCATGATACTGAAACTACATGGGCCCCACATAGTGTTGCCCATTTTTGCCCCATCCCCAGTTAGCCCACATAAAAAAGGAATGGGGCCTACATACGCATGCCCAGGTCCAACCCATGTACGGTCAGCCCATACTTATCTCATGTGGGTTCAGTGTGGTCAGCCCACATGGGCTTCCCATGTTGGGCCCATGATACTGAAACTACATGGGCCCCACATAGTGTTGCCCATTTTTGCCCCATCCCCAGTTAGCCCACATAAAAATGGAATGGGGCCTACATATGTATGCCCAGGCCCAACCCATGTACAGTCAGCCCGTGCTTATGTCATGTGGGTTCAATGCAGTCAGCCCATATGGGTCCCACATAGTGTTGCCCATTTCTGCCCAATCCCCAGTTAGCCCACATAAAATAGGATTAGGGTCTACATTTTCCTGCCCAGGTCCAACCCATGTACGGTCAGCCCATACTTATCTGGTTTCTATGCAGTCAACCAACATGGGCTTCCCATGTTGGGCCCATGATACTGAAACTACATGGGCCCCACATAGTGTTGCCCACTTCTGCCCCATCCCCAGTTAGCCCACATAAAAATGGAATGGGGCCTACATACGCATGCCCAGGTCCAACCCATGTACGGTCAGCCCATACTTATCTCATGTGGGCTCAGTGTGGTCAGCCCACATGGGCTTCCCATGTTGGGCCCGTGATACCGAAACTACATGGGCCCCACATAGTGTTGCCCACTTCTGCCCCATCCCCAGTTAGCCCACGTAAAAATGGAATGGGGCCTACATAGGCATGCCCAGGTCCAACCCATGTACGGTCAGCCCATACTTATCTCATGTGGGTTCAGTGTGGTCAGCCCACATGGGCTTCCCATGTTGGGCCCGTGATACCGAAACTACATGGGCCCCACATAGTGTTGCCCACTTCTGCCCCATCCCCAGTTAGCCCACATAAAAAAGGAATGGGGCCTACATAGGCATGCCCAGGTCCAACCCATGTACGGTCAGCCCATACTTATCTCATGTGGGTTCAGTGTGGTCAGCCCAAATGGGCTTCCCATGTTGGGCCCGTGATACCGAAACTACATGGGCCCCACATAGTGTTGCCCACTTCTGCCCCATCCCCAGTTAGCCCACATAAAAAAGGAATGGGGCCTACATAGGCATGCCCAGGTCCAACCCATGTACGGTCAGCCCATACTTATCTTATGTGGGTTCAGTGTGGTCAGCCCACATGGGCTTCCCATGTTGGGCCCGTGATACTGAAACTACATGGGCCCCACATAGTGTTGCCCACTTCTGCCCCATCCCCAGTTAGCCCACATAAAAAAGGAATGGGGCCTACATACGCATGCCCAGGTCCAACCCATGTACGGTCAGCCCATACTTATCTCATGTGGGTTCAGTGTGGTCAGCCCACATGGGCTTCCCATGTTGGGCCCGTGATACCGAAACTACATGGGCCCCACATAGTGTTGCCCACTTCTGCCCCATCCCCAGTTAGCCCACATAAAAAAGGAATGGGGCCTACATAGGCATGCCCAGGTCCAACCCATGTACGGTCAGCCCATACTTATCTCATGTGGGTTCAGTGTGGTCAGCCCAAATGGGCTTCCCATGTTGGGCCCGTGATACCGAAACTACATGGGCCCCACATAGTGTTGCCCACTTCTGCCCCATCCCCAGTTAGCCCACATAAAAAAGGAATGGGGCCTACATACGCATGCCCAGGTCCAACCCATGTACGGTCAGCCCATACTTATCTCATGTGGGTTCAATGTGGTCAGCCCACATGGGCTTCCCATGTTGGGCCCGTGATACTGAAACTACATGGGCCCCACATAGTGTTGCCCACTTCTGCCCCATCCCCAGTTAGCCCACATAAAAAAGGAATGGGGCCTACATACGCATGCCCAGGTCCAACCCATGTACGGTCAGCCCATACTTATCTCATGTGGGTTCAGTGTGGTCAGCCCACATGGGCTTCCCATGTTGGGCCCATGATACTGAAACTACATGGGCCCCACATAGTGTTGCCCACTTCTGCCCCATCCCCAGTTAGCCCACATAAAAATGGAATGGGGCCTACATAGGCATGCCCAGGTCCAACCCATGTACGGTCAGCCCATACTTATCTCATGTGGGTTCAGTGTGGTCAGCCCACATGGGCTTCCCATGTTGGGCCCGTGATACCGAAACTACATGGGCCCCACATAGTGTTGCCCACTTCTGCCCCATCCCCAGTTAGCCCACATAAAAAAGGTATGGGGCCTACATACGCATGCCCAGGTCCAACCCATGTACGGTCAGCCCATACTTATCTCATGTGGGTTCAATGTGGTCAGCCCACATGGGCTTCCCATGTTGGGCCCGTGATACTGAAACTACATGGGCCCCACATAGTGTTGCCCACTTCTGCCCCATCCCCAGTTAGCCCACATAAAAAAGGAATGGGGCCTACATAGGCATGCCCAGGTCCAACCCATGTACGGTCAGCCCATACTTATCTCATGTGGGTTCAGTGTGGTCAGCCCACATGGGCTTCCCATGTTGGGCCCGTGATACCGAAACTACATGGGCCCCACATAGTGTTGCCCACTTCTGCCCCATTCACAGTTAGCCCACATTAATGCTGAATGGGGCCCATATGTTTAGCCCAAATGGGCCAGCCCAAGTGGGCCCCATTTTAGGTTACCATATCGGTCCCATACAGTTAGCCCAGATAAAACCCATGCCCACTCATAACCCATGTAGCCCACATCAAACCCAAGTGGGGCCCACCTATCCATGCTGGCTGGGTATCCACGGCTTCTTCACTTCACGAAAACGAATGCCATCTCACCGACTTTCCCTTTTCTAATGCAAATGTTTGGGTGATAAAAAGATCAATGCTCGTGTAATGGCTTATTGAATTGTTTTTTGTGAGTTGTGATCAAAAGGGTGTTTGGTCAGAAATGAAGAGAAAACTAAAGAAAAACAGATTTTTTTTTTCAGTTTCCCAAACCACATTGCAGACACACACACACACACACACACACACACACACACACACACACACACACACACACACACACACACACACACACACACACTCAATCCAATGGATGTGACTAAGGCCTCCTAAATTGGCAATTCATTTAGCCAATTTAGCTTTAATGATCATAGAGGTAACGCCAATGCCAGAGACGTCCTCTGAGCCTTTCTGCATTCCCTGGTTGCGTCCGTCTCTCTGCTGTACGACGGCTTCAGGATGGACCGCCGACAGGACTACCGAAATAAAATTCAAGTCAGAAACATGGCGGACTTTGCTGCAAAAAAAAAAAAAGAAAAAAAGAAGAAAAACAGAAAAGATTTTAAGCCACGTTTGGTTACAGGCCTGTCAGCTCGACGACGGCAGCAGTGGCACATCTGCATCTAAATGGCCTGCTGTGCAAAGATGACTCTGAAATGAGAGTCTGCGGTGGATTAGCCTCCCCCCCTACAAAATGCCCCGCTTACTGTCACTGCAGCAGGGTGGGAGTGAGTCTGTTAACCAGAAACCCACGTGACGATTCTGTTTGTCTTCCCAAAACGTTTTCATGAAGGAAAAAAAAAAACATTGAACAATTGAGCACAAAGAGTTGATTGCACATTTTGGTGGCAGATGGCATCATTTGTGCGTTTGTGATTTACGACTCTTGATTCTAGCTTTGCTGCAGCAGTGCTGAGCTGTTCGTCGACGCACTTTGACAGCTGACATTTATAACCTCCTCGTGAGCAAATCAAGTGCTCCAAACTATTTGTTACACAAACCCGCTTCTAGTGCGAGGTACAAAATGCAGTGCAGCTGTGTTTGAGGCTCCTAACCTTTCGCGGTGGAGGATGGTTCTTTCTTAATGTCGCTCGCTGCTGCAACTGCGAAGGACTGAGCATGAAATCCAATTTACTGCAGCTCAGCTTACCCTCAAGTCAGAGGCAGCTATTTCAACCTAGGCGGGGGATGGATGGCCGTGTGGCGGCTTTCTGCACACACACACACACACACACACACACACACACACACACACACACACACACACACACACACGCACACATACACACACACACACACCTCTGGAATGTGAATGAAGCTGGGTGCTTTAGAAAGAGTAACTTATGCGCTCTGGGGTGATAAATGTTGAGTTTTGTTCTGTGTGAGATCGAGGCGGCGAGGAAAGGACAGAGTGAAGATGGGAGTCGAGTGCCGGTGAAGGAGAACGCGTCTGATTCCAGGCTGCACTTTGTTTTAATGATAGATGCTCCTCTGCACTCCAGCAGCCCAACTTAAATGCCGGCTCCCAGGGAACTCGCTCAAGTCGTCCTTCGCCGGAAATGTGCTCACAAGATTAGCCAGTCCATTTTCCAGTCGACTTTCTGATTTTATGCAAAATTGGTAATTAAAGAAATGTTTCTATTTGCCCCCGAAGGCTTTTAGCACCGCTCTCATCATCATTTATAGATTGTCTTGTTCTTAATATTCCCCCACTTCATTATTATTATTATTATTATCATCATCATCATCATCATCATCATCATCATTATTATTTATTTATTTTAGTGTCTTCTTGTTCTGAAGCATCATTAGGTTGTAAAAACCGGTCATTCAGAACCTGCAGATGAAAAGCAGGAGCTGGTTGAGACATAATAACAGTATGTTGAGTGGCTGGAATCAACCGAGCGAGAAAAAGAGGTCTGGACGAGGAGGGGGAGATGAGGTGGAACGAGCAGGAAAGCATGCGAAGAGAGAGAGAGAAAGAGAGAGAGAGAGAGAGAGAGAGGAGGGAGCCGCATATTTCGAGGTGAGTCCAAGGTTAGCGGCGCAGGTAAAGCAGGCTGTTAACCTGCAGGTTAATGTACAGAACGGACGCCAGCTGCCTTGAAGGCAGTCCTAGTCCCTGGTGCGTCTTTTTAAAGAACAACATGCAGCGCTGTCGAGGCGGAGAAAGCTGTCCAGTCAACACCTCTGCCTAACCTTTGTCATGTCCACTACACAATGTCGTGCATGAACTACTTTGTTTCATGTTGGCTTTGTTCCTCGTGAGCAGATCTGATTTCATATTTCCACTAACGGTGATGTAAAGCAACCTTTACCACTCTTACAGATTTCTCTTGTTTCTGGACTTAAATATCATAGATTACAATTTTAATGCCTAACTCTAACCTGAGTGAATACAGAAGGCAGTTTTCAAACAGTGACTGAATTTATTACAGGGAGGAAGTTATTCAAACCTACCGGCTGGGAAAGGTTAATTGCCTTCCTGGTTGAATCATGAATTAATTTTGAATAACATCCATTCCTTTTAGCCGAGTTCAATTCCTCTTACCACACCAAAGAGCCACCTGACTTTAACCTTTAAACAATGACTGAAACAGAACTTGTCTAAGGAAATTCAGTGACCTAAACTATCACAACATGCTCTGATCTCGAGAAATTAGTAGCAGATGAGGAACATCTGCTACTATTAATGTAGCCAAAAGGTTACAAAACCTTTCTAAGGCTTTGAGACTGAACCAAATGTTCAAGAAAGACTTAATGAACAAAGTTTACCGAAGGAAATTCTTCATCTTTCTTATGTGAAATTTGAAACTGCTAAATGCGGAGCCGATTGATTATTTTGAGACTAAAATGTTTTATAGACGTTTTTAAAAATGGGTTCTTTATCCAGCTTTTGTCCTTTAAGTTTATTGATTTTCTTACTTCATAGCAAATTATTATTACAAACAATTTACATACAAATAAGTAAAGAAGCACCTAGAAGAAACAGTCTGATCTAAACTTGTTGCAGGTGATTATGGTTCTCTGACAATTGAAAGGTTGTGAGTTTGATTCTTGTTCAACTAAACAGCATATTTCCCAAACCTTTGACTCAAATCAAAATGAGTTCAAGAGAAGATTTGTATTCTTTTTCATTTTATTCTGTAAAATCTGCATCCATAAATTCTTCATCTAGCTGTCAATCTGTTGAGTCTACAACATTTAAAGTGTATTTAAAGACAGATCTCCAGAGAAATGCCTTAAATTCACAGCGAACTCTAAAAACAGACTTCATGAGGAAAGAGAAACCACTGAGAGTTGGAGTCTGGAAAATCAGGCCATTTTGACATTAAATGAGTTGGAACCTTGAACACTTTTAGAGGTCAGGTATAAGTTCAGAACATTTATTATATTTTGGTAAATATGCCGACCAGCCATTAAGTGGTGCGCTTGGCAGGAATCGGTCCTCCTGGATCGCCTGGAGCATCAAACCGTTTTGTCAGAAAACACTTAATGAAGGTCGCCAAGAAAAGACGAGGCCTCATAGACGCATTAGGACGCTTTGCTGCCTTTTGATGGACTTTGTCAGAGGTCGTATTTTGCTTAGCTGGAGGCTGTGTGGTTGTGTGTGGTTTCCCAATCGTTCCAAGATCATTGCGAAACCTACGTCCTCCAAATTCCTGGCATTCCCACTGCAGTACCGCCTGTGCACCGAATTATATAAAAACCAACCATTCTTTCTGCATGCTTAATTTTCCTCTAGTGGAGGGTACTTGGTGCTAATGTTGGTGGTGAATAATGAGTTTAAAGGAGGGAATGGACCCATATCAAATTATATTTAATGGCCTCATAAGACCTTCAGCCATCTGTGTTTATTGTAGTAATGCAGCGTTTTAATTACATCAGTTTTACTGAGTTCAAGTTGATGGCTTGAACATAAAAAGGCTCGCGTTCGTCTACCATTCTGACATTTTGAAAATGCTGAAACGCCCAGAATCTGGGACGGATTTATTTCTCGGATTTTTACGTAAAGTTTTGCAGGTTAAAGCAAACAGGCCCATCTTTTGTCACACAGCCACGTTGAGAGAAAAGAGGATCACCAAGAGCTCCGCCGTGTTAACACAACAACCAGCACTGCATTATTGCTTCTCTTGTCAAACAATCCGCACACCTGCTGGGAACAGCAGGGCAGCACTTATCTGTAGATGTGAACCTATAGAAACCGGGGAGTGTAAGCTGGTGAGGTTACACAAGAGCGATGCACACAAAAGAAACCGTGTGCAAAAAGAGCAAACAGTGGCCTTGGATAAACAGAGAACACACAATAGCAATAAGCAGTCCAGTAAATATATTTTTACTGGAGTGTATTTTTAAAGCTGACCTGGGTATACATTTTGAGCATAAAGTTTTGAAGCGAGACGAAAGGCTTTGCATACTTTCTAACTAAAAAATGTCAACAGTGGCGTCCTCCAGCTACCTTTAACATCCAGACGAGTCAAGACTCGTTATCTTCAGACATGTCTAAATGTTCGGGCAGTTAAATGAATAAATAAAATCTTCATGACAATTTTCTCAGTTGTGTTTGCAAATAAAAAACATGAATTTTGCACCACTTGTACTCGAATATCCAAAAGTGACTCAATCCATATTAACTCTGGTCCTAAAAGCGATAAATAAAGGTGGAGGTTTCCCTCCTGGCTCCAGCAGAGTCGCACCAGCAGCTTTTTTTTTTTTCCTTGCTGCTTTTACAGGTGTGTAAACATGGCGCCACATGACACCTTGTCAGAGTCGGCTTACAAAAAAGGATGTTGACAAGCGTTTTGGCAGTGACAACACAGCGACAGGGTGAACGTGAGAAAACGATCAGCTTCTTCACTCAAAGTCATTTTCACATCCATTTATCCACAAGCCTAACTGCTTTGCAAATTTTTCTTTGAACTGTTAAAAAAAAAATCGTCATTTATTGTAAGAAATTAAATTCATAACTTTGCTTGTTGGGCTGCAAAATGTAAAAGCAAACAAATCCCTTTCAGTAATTTTCAGTTGATTTCTTGTACTTGACCTTGAAATCACACTCTTTCTAGAAAACAAGGAAAGCAGACGAGCGGAGAGCAAAATGAGAGTGAATCTAATGTGACAGGAGAAGTGCATAAAAAAATTACATCCCTAACACTTTCTCTGAAACAATCCACCCAGCCATCGTTTCCACGCCGTTTAACTCAGGAGCGTTGGAGCTCGGTATGCTGCAGCTCCGGCCATGTGTTTAGTTTTGGGGTTGTTCTTGTTGGAAAACGAAGCTCCACCCCAGATTTAACTTTTCTGCAGCTTCTTACAGGTTTTATTCCAATGTTTCTTCTTCCACAAGTTTCTTGCGTCCTCTACTCAAACTGCAGAAAGGCCTTGCTATTGCTTTTCTTTAAAAAAGTCATTTCTTTCTTGCCAGTCTTTCGTGAAACCAGCTCCTGTTTAGTGACATGAACGTCTCCAAGACTTCATCCCCAAGCTTTTGTGTGTTCACGTTTTCTAGCCCAAGCCTTTGGGCTTAACAGTCCAGCGGCATGTAAACTGAGATCAAATGACGTCACTTGTATGTACTAACGAGGTAACGGATAGGTAAGAGGCTGCTCTAGATTTAGATTTGCGGTATCAGAATTAGCGTAGGATTCTGATACATGTATGTCGTCTGTATGTTTGGCGTTTTGATTTGACCTTCCCTTATCTGGCATATTTGAACAGCTTGTCACGGTTTGTACAAATTTCGAGCTTCCCAGACGGCTGAAATGTTCACCGGTTTGTCAGACATGCAGAGCGACGGGCGCATTTCTCCAATTTAAATGTCAATACTTTTCACCCTTCGTTGCATCGCCCTGGTGTAAAGGTCACCCTGATCGTCAGGGACAACGTGTACCTGTGATCTCTTCAGAGGACATTTACGAGACGAGGACTTATCTGTTTGAAATGCATGTGTGTCTGTGCACCGGTTGTAAATAAACAAACACATAGAAACACAGATTTTATGCAATCTGTGATGTGTTAATATCTATGTGTGTGTGTGTGTGTGTGTGACAGAGACAGAGACACTGGTTCAGCAAGCCGTGATGCAAGCAGTGAAGTTTCACATACTGCTGAGTGAGGTCTTTGCATCAGACTGGAGGAAGCCTCGGCTCACTTTTAAATAAATAAAAACCCATGGGTCTGAAATATTCATCCTAAAAAAAATCACACAAGAGTTACTAAACTGAGCTCCACTCGTCTTTGCATCAAGGGAGCCAGCTTCGGCACAAATTTCCCAGTCTCAACCTTTTTCATATTTTCCTTTCATCAAAGCAATAGATGGATGAGGAAGGATTAGTGGAACGCAAGGAATGATAAAACAGCGGCGTGAAGAGAGGTGCTCATCCCTCCATCTTTGCAGTCAATGTCAATGATGCTATTTTGGTGACTGCGTCTAACTCTAAAAGGAAAATAATACGGTGCACGGACTTCCACCTACCCACGTTGTCAGGTTCACGAGTTTGTCTGTTCAGTGTTTATAATACATGCAGAGTTAAAGCCTCCGCACCGGGAAGGGGATTACCGCGAGCTGGAGCTTAAAGCCAGATCACAGGAAGACCCGAGTGGGGCTGGGAATAAAGCAAATATTTAGTCAGCGAACACCTACGCTGAACAAGGTCACTGCAGTTAATCAAATTTACTGAGAAGCTACACGTTGGACTCATTATTACTATTATTGTGATTATTAATACACTGACAAGATGAGACGCTGGAAGTGAACGGATCCACTGTGATCACAGTGATATGGATTATCGCAAGTTATATTTCCACGTTTCCATGTGTAGACAGTGAATGTAAAAGTTTACGTAACCCTGTAGAAATACCAGGTTTTGTGATGCATCAAACCAAAATCAGCCAATAAAGTGACTATAATTGAACATAAATGTGTTGCTGAGAAAAATGGGAAAAATAAAAGCTGCAATCACCTGGTTACCTCAGCTATGGCACTTGGATTAAATCAATTTTAGATTAACTTTCAGCTTTCAATTTTATTGACTTTTAATCTGCAAACAATTACAGAGAATCTGATCAACCTTGAATGAAGTTCAGCTGTCCTGATGGGATTTCCCCAACATTTTCTCATTTGCATCCTTTACTTATTTTTGAAAAATTTGACTCTTTTGAATTTTGCATCATGTTATAGTGAAGTGTTGTTTTGATTCCTTCTTGCATGTTTGAGGAATCCTTGTATCTCCCAGACCAACTTGGGATGAGGGTTTAAAACTCTGATTAAAGTCATCTTGTGTTCAAATCATAATTATGTAAAATATTCAGAAAATATATTCAAGGAGCCTGAGAATTATTTTGGATATCAGAGTTAGTAAACCTTGCTCGGTGCAAACAGAGAGTCTGCATAAGGCAACATTAGATTATGTAATGGTATCATTTTAGTTATTACTGTAATATTTGAGTAGGATTTGCACAAAAATATGCATTAAAAATTGCCTCTACACTGTCATGGGATAATAGCATAAAAACGGAAGAAAGAAATGCTGTAATAGCGAGTCTTTGCCTGTAGGTGGCCATTAAGTTGATGACATCAATACTTGAGTTTAGGTGAAGCTGTTCTTGACTCAATTTTTAAAAGATTCTCCCCAAAAGTTTCTATATATAGTTTAAAGGGAAGCTGTGGAAAAATCACACAAGTTTGTGTTTGTAACACAGAAAGAATGGTGGGTCATTTTAATTCTTTCATATTTTTGTAGCTTCAGTAATTTTTTCGTCCTTTTTCACAAATAATTATGTTCCACTCATTGTCTACTGTATCACCATTTGTTTATATAACGCTAGTAAATAATGTTAGCAGAACTTCACATAACGTTGTTATGTATTCATAAGGGTTCATAATCTGACATATTTTATGAGATTCAGATGGGAATCAGGGTTAAAATGAATGATGATTCAGTTTAACACTTCAGATTAAAAGAAACAACTGAATAAAATTCTGTTTTTGCATTTTAAGTAACATCTATCTCCATATTTAATAGATATTATGAACACATTCCCTGATGCATCATGGTTTAAAAACATGCTATGAAATGGTTGGTTTAAGCTGCAAAATGAAAACAGGAAGTAGAATGTCCTTGCTGACGCTATTGACATTTCTTCATGACTAATTAAAATGCGATGCTGATGTTCAACGGTGTGACGGGGGTCAAAAAATTAAACTGTCTGACCGCTGACAGGAAGTGAGGCTGCATGTCATCATTTAACCTTTCATCAACAATCTTCATTTGAATCCTTGCTAATTAAACGTGACGGATCGACTGTCCATGTGACTACTGAGGTAAAATCTTCTTCAACATTTTATGACGTTAGCAGCCAATCTTGTCTAAAAATGTCTGACTTCAACGTGTTTCTTCTGCAGAAAAGAGTCAGCTTCTTCACTCGTACTTTGCTGAAGCAGATTTTCATTCACATTCAGCTTTTATTCTTCTTAAGATATTGGCAGCACGTTTCACACAGAGTGAACATCTCTTGTCCTCTTCACTCACAATTGATTTGTTGGATTTAGACTTAAGTCACTTCAAACCTAAATTCACCTTTTCTTTTCAGTGTAAGATTAAAGTCACTTTACGTGATAAAAACTACAAGTCATCTTCGTCTTTAGACTGAAATGTTGAACTATTTGTGATTTTTCTAATAAATCTCCATGTGATCATATTGAGTCGCTCGCAAGGTTTTTGGCAGATTGGATGTTTTCTTTGAAAGAGAAGCCATCTGTCTTTCTACCAGACATCTTGATGTCTGTAGGGTCAATTTGTGACCTCACTCTAAAACTTTTGTTTGTACCAATCAAGTAATTACGTTACTTTCAGCTACAAAAACGCTGCATACATCAAACATAATTTATAGGAAATCTGACTTTGTAATTTGATTGCTTTAAATTAGGCCTCCATCTCCTTTAGCAGCTCCTGATCTTTAGGAAACGTCATCTCAACCAGGCTGCTCCATGATGCCGTTAATAACCGTTCTCAGAAGCGTCGGACTTATAAGTAGTTTGCATTATAAGCTCAGCTAATTGCTGCCGCCACAAGTCTGGAGAAGAGTTGAGAGGCTCTGTGAGGTCGAAGGAGGAGATTTGTGGAAATAGGCGGCGCTTTGTGAGAGTAAGCGTTTAAGCACCCTGAATGTTTGCCATAGAAAACTCCAGGTATGTTTTTGATGAATAAATAACATTAAAATATGATATAAACATGATATTTCATGTGACATCCCTCTTTTAATAGCCTCGTTATGTCTGTTATGTTTTGACGTAAAGACCCGCAGGAAACGGGTTTCTAGTTACGGCTCCATATGTGGTAACATAAGGAAACCGTTTCACAGCAGGCTTAGGCGTTAAAATGTGAAACAGCTCATTTCATTCGTCAAAAGTGAAAACAGAACAAAAGAGATAACTCAGATAAAGAGCATGCTGTTGAAATGAACCTATTCAGCTCACATTTGGAAAAACTAAATTTGGTGTAATGCCGGTTTTAATAGGTTTAATAGGTTTGATGTGTTTTGATCACAGGAGAAACTTCAGATTTTAACCCAACCTATGAGAAAACAATGCCCACATTCTCCAAAGACTCCAGAATCTTGAAGCCATGCAGTTCATAGAAGGTAAAAATTCCTAAAAATGTTGTAGAACGAGCTGGATAAAATGGCCAAAACTTTAAGTGACCATTCTGAAGGAAAGCTGTGTGCCAGCGAGAAGCCAGTCAATCAGATCAATAGCAGTAAAAAGAAGCAGGAGCTCTTAAATACGGTCTTACCCAGGATCATCCTGAATCCTTCCACTTCTGTTTCCCACGTTGTCTTCCCGTTTCACTCCTCTACTCCTCAGTCTGCTAAAGGGATGACTCAAATCTTTGGAGCCTTACATCTCTGACTCGTACAACTCAAGGTGGAAAAACCCAATCACCATCACAACTTTCACTTTTTCTAGCCCCTAACCTCGTTCCCCTCTTCGTCCTCCTCGTCCTTGCAAGAAGCTCGCTCTGCCTCTGATCTCGACACCCGGCTCAGCCAGCTGTTGACAGAGGAGGAAACCCAGCAGCCTGAGCTGCAACACAACATGCACTCAAGCTGCTGCAAGGAAGCCTGTAATTTATTCTCTGTGATGCAGGAGGAACACCAGAGACACGGAGGCTCAGCTCACAGGAGGAACCTCTGCACTACAGCATGCCTCTCTCTGTCTCTCCCTCATATTTTGGGGTTGGGTATAACCTAAAGGCACCTTGCATTCCCGAGCTACGATTGGCTGGAGGTGCAGCCAATGAGACGAGCCAGAGCAGAGCGTTTACTTGTGGTGTTTGAATCAGGAGGCAGAGTGATAATGCGGCTGTCATTTCTGCTCTCTTTTTCTCTCTGTCACCGTTTCTTTGCTGTTTACTACCGGTCATTTTTCACTCATGCGTCCTTGTCTGGCTGCACATCCATCCTCCTTTCACCCTTCTCTCAGGTGCATAAAGCCAGCTCAGACATCATCCTCTCTCTCTCTCTCTCTCTCTCTCTCTCTCTCTCTCTCTCTCTATAATCCTGGATGTTTCCACTGGTGTCCACCTGTCTTTAGACTTTTAGGTTGGAGACATATTTTCCCCCCTAACAAAAAAAAATAAAAGAAAACGTTGACAGAGTTCACTGAAAGCTGTGTGAGAACAAAAAAGGGAGGCAGACACAAAGGTGCAACGCAGACTGACAGCTTCAGAGACTCAATGAAACATTGTGTGGAGGTGAGGAGAGATTGAGGTTAATGCGAACTGACTCCTGCATGGACGTTTTTGGGCGAGGAAAGGCGGAAGATGTGGTGAAACAGCAGGATGAAGAGAAATGCTGACAGCTGCTTGACAGTCATAGGCAAAGGCTGCCGAATGAGCTCAAATAGTCTTTGCATGCACATCTTTTGCAACGTAAAGCAGAACAATGCAGCCTAATAAAAGCACAACTCTGTGCTAATGGATGTTTAAGGGTTTTATAAACCACATTAGAGTGTCACAAAAGCCTCAGCTTCAGGTAATATAAGAGTTACACTTACAGCAAGTATGTCCATAAAATAAAGAGGCAGTGCCAAAAGAATTTGGTCACATTATAACTACTTTATTATAAGCAAACACAAATTAATTCATATTTTTCACATCCCTAAGTACAAAATCTAACGTCACCTTGTTGGTAAATATTGCCACTTGTGTGTAATTTAATTTGAGTATGAAGTTATTCTTTAAACACCTCAGAAGCTCGTTAGCAAACATCAGTGAACGAGCATCATTAAGAAGACAGAATTAAAACAGAGGCCAGAGATGAAATTGTGGAGAAATTTAAATCAGAATCAGCTTAAAATAGTTTTCCAAACTTTTATGATCTCAAAGCATAGTTCAATCCATCATCTGAAAGAGCCTGACAGAAATACAAAGACATGGCTGTCCACTTGAACCAACTGGCTGGGAAGAGGCAGCATCAATCAGAGAATCAACCACGAGGTCCGGGATACGCCTGCAGCCGAGCCAGATTTATTCAGAAGCATTTTTAAAACAACAAAACTGACCAAAGTGCCGAACAGACTTCATATGCAAACAGCAAACTGAGAATGAAAATGTGTTTCGTAGAAGATTTGCAGTCATGTTGGAGACATCGTCCCCTATGTGAAACGGCAGCATCATGCTGTGGGAACACTCGTCTTCAGCAGAGACAACAAAATACAGAGCAATCCTACAATAATCTGTCCTGCAGGAATTTACAGCCAGAGTTACAGCTGAAGCACCGCAGCTGAAGGAAGGTTAAAATATTGGTTCAGTCAGACTGAATATTAAAGCTGCAGTTTGTAACTTTTGCAATAAATTTTAATTTAAAACGGTCACCACGTTGTTACAGTATAATATGAAAGAGATAATCTCCTCCCCATGCGACAATTGCAGTCTGCACCAGTCAAAAACAACCAATCAGAGTCAGGGGGAGGGTCTTAGCACTGTCAATCATCCTCCTGTATGATGCTAAATGAGCTAATGGTGGAAAACATCTTACTCTGACAGGAAGACTGTTTGGTGGCTGTGCTAACTAGCCTTAGCATTTCTGGCAAGCTATGTTGTGGTTAACCAGTTTAGCTTAGCAAAGAGAAAACGGGATGAGCTGAGCATCAGAGTGATTGA
The DNA here is from genome assembly GCF_051168715.1 of Poecilia mexicana. Classification (NCBI taxonomy): domain Eukaryota; kingdom Metazoa; phylum Chordata; class Actinopteri; order Cyprinodontiformes; family Poeciliidae; genus Poecilia; species Poecilia mexicana. The sequence goes on along the minus strand of NW_028263374.1, from coordinate 13,547,995 downwards.
CAGCGCTGAAACCCTCCTCCTCTCTCTGATTGGTTGTTCCTGACTCAGTGGTGTTTTTCTGCAGTTAGTACTGGGAGGACTGGGAGAAGGCAGAGGAGCTAGAGTTTTTACAAAAATCTGTTTTATAATGATAATTTTAACAAATATGTACAAAACACATATATTTTTAATAAAAGTTACGTACTGCAGCTTTAATTCTTATTTTTAAAAAAACTTATTTTTCTCCCGGTTCACAGTTATACACTACTGTGTGTTTTTGTGTCATATAAATCAGATTTTAAAAACCCTTTTCTGTGAATGAGGACATCTGAAAGGCCTGCAGCAGCTCGACGTCAGCCCATCTGTTCAGGCCTGGGACGGCGCTCATGACTGATAAGGTTTCCTCATTAGCAGAGTCGGCCTGAATAATGCAGACAGGTGTATTGTTGTAGTCAATAGGCCAGGTGCTAATATGGCTGTCTGAGGGTGCAGGGTCAGACGCAGCATGACTTTAATGGATGTCGCCATTGGAGGATGAAACCAGACCACTGGGCTCATGTTGCAAACCATCCTGCATGTCTGCGGGAGCGTTTGGGTGTTGCTCCATTGGGGATTTATAGCAAAGTTTTAAGATGTTTTCAAGGCTGTTAATTATAAAAATTTATTGCAAGCCTTTAATTTACACAGCTCATGACACTGTGGTCTTTGAAGCTCTAATAAGCTTTTATTATTCAAATATATGCAGAGGAAAAAGTCATGGTCTGAGGGCTTCATCAAAGTCATAATGAAAGGCACGTCATTTTCTGGAGCTCACTTCGTGTGTTCCTCAAGGCGACTTGAGCTTTCAAAAACACAGAAATATTATCGAGACATATGTCAGTTATTGTGTCTAAATGTTAGAATAAAGTTAAGAAGATAATTGAGGGAATGACATTAAATCAGTAAACAGCTGGTTCGTTACATAACTCAAGAATAAGAAAAGGAAGAAGTTTTATTTATAAAGCAGTTTTTCAGAAACACGTTCGTTTAAAGTGCTTTGCATGAATTAGAAGAAAAGCAAAAACAACAACACAGGCACAATAACAAAGAAACAAGCACAATGAAAGAAAAACTGGTTGTTGCTAGTCTGAAAGTCTTGGGAGCCATCTAGATGTTTTGTAGTTAATTGCGAGATTTTGTTGTTCCTATTTTTTTATTAAGAATCATGAACTCTGACCTTGTGACCTCCTGGGCGAATTGTTGTTATACTGTAGGAGTAAGTTTGGTTGGCTGTGCATTTCTGGGAAGATTCATTACTTTTCCATGATTTCTCTATTTGTGGTGAATGAATCCACTTTTCTTTGAATCCCAAAGCTTCTGGAATATATTTTAAACATTTTACAGACTAATTGATGTTAGTAACTTTATTTTTTCTTGAACCTCATCTTCTTTATGTACAGGTTTATGATTGAAATAATTTTGAAACTGCTTTTGTATTATTTGTCAGAGTATATTTAGACGAATAAGCCGAAACATAAGAAGTTTGTAACGGAGCAAATACTTCTTCATAGTATTCATTATGTCTGAACATTGTTGTGTGTTCTCAAACTGTCAGGTATGATTGATTGCACACAAAAAAATAAATGCCAAAGAAAAAGAAACATGTTGGGTGGTGAAAAACATCCAACATGTTGAGTCCAAACATTTTGAGTCAGAGTGTAATGACTAATTTTTGGCTGTGAGCTGTGCAGCCAGGATTACTTTATTGTGACCTCTGCCATCCTCTCACTCCCTCAATCTGCCCCAAGAGGCCATAACTGTGTCGACAGCCTTGTTAAACTAAAATTAGCTTCAGCCGCTAGCAGAGAGTCCAGATGAGAGTCCTGCCAAAGCTAAATGATGTCTTCATTCGATGTGTAACTCCCAAGGAAATAGCTTTAAGCATGTGTTATAATCAGCTACTAACAGGTTAAAGTGCTTTAATTTGAGGAGACGAGAGGATCGAGCTTTACTTTTATCATCTACCAGGCAGCTTAGATTTAGTCTCTACGATTTGTTTTCATTAGCAAAGTAAACTGACTCACAGTTTTCCATGGGGTTTAGTTTTTTGATTCTGAAGTGATAATTTGTGTGTCTCATGTTGTTACACATATAACAAATTGTTCAGTTGAGGAGACTTGTTTTGATATGTGGAAAATATATCTATAAGTTTATCACCTTATAAGCACATAGAAACAAAAACGGACTGTAGAAGTTATGACAACTAGATGCATCCAAAAGATTATATTTAAATGCCAAAGTATTCAAATACTAACAGACTAAAGTCTAAGTAATACATAGATACATGCTGCTTAGATATATTTATGTTTACCAATATGTTTCGTCTGAATGGAAAGCATCTTGTAGATATAAAGTTGGTGGAAGGAGCTAAGGATTATGGTGATGGCATGGAGGTCTTCACACCTCACACCTTGAGGTCTTTGTCAAATAGTCAATGGAAACAATCGATTAAAAAACTGCAGAAAAAGTATAAGATGTCTTCTGTTGCTGATTATCAAGAAACATCTAACGTTTTTTATATAATGTAAATAAAACCAATAAGTGATACCCTTTTTTGTTGTGCAGTGTTATTGTGAATTTTATCTGCATAGACTTTAAATTTCTAAAAGAATAAACTAATTAAGCTCTGACTTACCTAGTTTATTTATCAGCATTATTAGCTTTTTCTTCTTTTGCTCTTTCCTTTGGTTTGTTATCCTGTAAAGCACTTTGTATTGGCTTGTTGCTGAAAATGTGCTATATATATAAAATTATCTTTACTATCCCATCCTAAAAAATATTCTGATTAAATGATTTTACTTTGATACATGAAATCACATTTGTAGCAGGTGGTAAAACTCTACTGCTGACAGTAAAATCTTAAGGTTTCCATATTTTAGTTCTAAAATCTTAAATCTTGCTTTTTGAAACTTTTCTTAGCTCTGCGTCACCAGACATCTTTTCACCAACAGGAGGAAAACACACAGACTGAAATTCTTGTTGTTTTGGGGAGATTTCAGCTACATGTCGTCCTCAGGCAGAATGCAATCACTGAATTGCAGTTTTATTGACTTTTTGCTTCCACCACCTGGGGCTCTGTATGTGTGCATGATATTTCTGTTGTAAAGCTGCAGGAGGGACAGCGTGAATGTCAGGAAATACAGTAGCTTGAAATAATATTAATACTCCTTCATGTTCGTCACAGTCTGTGGAATTTCAATGGATTGTATTGGGAGTTTCTATGATAAACCAACATAATTTTAAAGGGGAAGTATGATTTTTATTTATTTTTATTTTTTCCCAGATAATGTCCTTTTATTTGCTTTAAGCTTTTCTGAGTAAATATTTTGCAGAACCGCCTTTTGCTGCCATTTCAGCGAGAATCTTCTTGGGTTTTTCTCTCTACCACGTCTGCAGATCTAAACACTAACCAATATTCTTGTCCAATATTTTCTCAAACTAACTCAAGCTCAGACAGAATGGCTGAAGAGAGTCAATGCGCATCACTTTTCCAAGTCTCGCAACAGATTCAGTGTTGGTCTGGACTTTGACAGGACCATTATAGCACATTTAATTCAAACTGTGGTTCGATATTCTCTGACCGTCCTCCCTGATCCTGGTGAAGAAACGCATCCTCACAGCATGACTCTGCCGCCACCAATTTACACCGCCGAGCCAATCGTTGTGTACAGATGAAACTTGCCTCCCTGAATCCCCCTCCTTCTCTCCATCGCTCCTTTTACTGCATCAAACCCGCTGGCCAGAGCAGGACGTGTGTTACACGCCGATGTTAGCCGACGACTGCCCAAACTTTCATCAGCATAAAAACCCTCACAGCCTCGTGTTATGTCACTTGCTCTTTGGTTCTGCTCAGAAAAAAAGTCAGCTGTGAGAGGAGCCCAGCTGATGCAGCCTCTCAGCTCTTTTTAAAGTGATCAAAGGACAGGTACTGCTACCTGGAGGTGCTTTCTTAGCCTTACCTGAGCCCCACATCTGCTGCCTCAGGTCCTCACGTTGTTCAGACTGATTTAGATCCGTTCTCCCCAGCTCCAGAACTCAGTGCGTCAGCCGGCATAAAGTAGTACGGATACGTCCGCGTAGAGTGGAGCAAAGAAAGTATTCTCACGTTATTTTGGGTGGATAAATCATGTAGCACTCAGCCACATGAATGCAGATCTTCCACCAGTCAGCTGGAGAGTGTGGAGGGAAACACTGTGTGCAGGCAGCCACATGCCTTCAGTGAAGCCGCATCAAACAACAAGCATCTGCATGTTCATCTTCCCTTCACACAATTTATCCTCCTTCCTTAAGTTTGTCTCAAAGCCTCTTGAGAGTCTGTATTTCCCTCTCGTTTTCCCTTCATGCCGTCACCTCCTTCCTAGGATTGAAGGAAACAAGTGCACAAGATTCCAGGCTAATTCTGCTTCTTAGGACAGGGGAACCTAATATGTGAGGACAACTGTGGAAGGGGGGAGATACAGGCAGCGCGAGAGAGAGGGAATGTAAGGGGAAGGAGGGGCTGAACGGAGGAGGGAAAACCCAGCAACGGATGGCAGATCACAGAAAATAGGGATTGCAGACTGGGTGCAGGAGGGATGTTGAGTCACTGAAACTAGACTTACAGATTCCAGTTGAGGAAGGAAATGCTAAAATGACTTGGTGGACACAGAGATGAACTGCAGGCTGTAATTCTCCTATGAGTTTCCAGGCACATTTTGCAGCCTAACAAGTTCTTATCATCTGATTTAATGAATTTTTAGTGACTAAAAAGGTGAGGAGACTTTCTGCAGGCCCACACAGGCTTTACTAAATGGAAACATGGAGCACAGGATCAGCACACGAAGCTGGACTCTAAGCGAAACTGGCACACATGAAGCAACGCTGAAAATTAAATGCACAACTTTGACATTAAAACAGTCCCCACAAACCGTGTGAACCTGATACTGTGGGAGTTCTCCGTCCCCACATGTCAATTCCTCCTCGCTGCCAGTTAAGGTGTAGATTCAGATCAGATATCTGAAATGTGCTTGCATGTGTCATTTTAAAGAGGTAGGCAAGGAGAGAGTGAAGGAGCAGAAGACGAGCGCCGAGGTGAAACCGACGCATGGTGCAACGTCGAGTAAATGTCAATCTAATTCTGATATACAGGACGGCCTCAGCTCCTCTCTGCTTTGACGCAAAGCGGGGAATAAATGTGTGGTTTGGTTTAATCTTACAGAAATATAAACATGTAACAGTGGCCTTTTGTGTAAATGGTGATAACTGTCCTGCTGGGTATGCCGGGCTCCCATTGCACTTTTAACGATGCATCCATTCAGGAAGTTTATTCCCCTTTTATTTCAGGCACACACCCTGACTTTTATTCCATTTGAATAATGCGAACTCCCAGAAAACAGATGCACCAGCTCCGTCTGGCAACGTGCCGCGTAGAGGTTAGGTTCAGGGACAGCCAGGAAGGACGGCGAACTGGAGCAGTAAGCACATTTCGTCAGGGGACACAGTTATACACTAACACACAGACACACAAAGATGTGTCTCCATCACTTAAAAACTAATTGCACACACTTGCATAAATTTCCTAGAGCCTTACCCAACCATTAGCATAAATAGCTCTATCTCTCAACCACATCTTACTGGAATGCTCCACGAACCAATTTTTTTCTGGCTTAAATGGAGAAGGGCTTAAAATAGGCCTGTAAACATGTTTATGTCCTGACAGCATTGTTGGTGTAAAGACAGCTGACCACGCTGCTCTCTCCAAACCATTTGCTCTCTCGCTCAGTCATAAAACTTTTACATGAACACTCGACATAACATCTGCAAGGCTTTGCAGGACGCTACATTCCTCGGTGTCTCTGATCTATATGTGGCCCGGCAGTGTTTACGCCCTTCAAATGCAGAGCCTTGACATAACCTCTGTCATATATATGACAGCTGAATACACAAAGGATACTGATAAATCTTTATTATTCTGTCTACTTTGGGTTATATGTGTAGATCGGCCTTATATTTGATGCATAGTTCATATAAAACAGGTGATTAAGGTGATTTGAATAACATTCCCTTTCCAGGGACTTTTATTTATCTAAACTAACAAATTATCTTAGATAATTTGTAATACAGATACAAAGATTTTGTTAGCATCTCTGAAACAGCAGATGCCCTTTGAAGCTTCTGTAAAGTCCAATACGTTTTCTGTAAGAACAGAGAAATTATTCATTTAGTTTTTTATCTAAAACATTAATTTCTTCATTTCCACTAAGTGAGCTATTTCATAAATTTAAAAAGGAAATGAGAAATGAAATGAAAACTCAACTAAATAAGATTAACTTTCAAAGTTCACTGACTTTATTAACACCCCTGCAAGGTAATTTGTCTCGCCACCGGAAGAAATCATAGAATATCACAGAAAAACCAAACAGTTTAGAGAAAAAAGTGTTTCAACTATAAGTAATTAATGATTTACTGTATCAATGACACGAAGGTCTGATTCCTAATAATTTATTTCAGTAAGAGACAAAAACACAAAGACGATGTCTAGTTATTGTCATATTGTATTCTTGTTGAGTGGACCCAAACACAGCAGGCGGAAGTGTCGAGTTTTAATTTAAACAAACTTACAATAATATAAACAAACTTATAAAAATTACAAGGAGCCAGGGCAGAACAGCAGGGGAAGAAGAGACGGGAGGAACCAGCGAGGAGTGACTGAGAAAGAGGTGCTGAAGTACTGAGAGTTTGAATGCTGAAACAAAGGACCTGGGCTGATTAGTTATCAGGTTGCAGGTGTGAGGGGAGAGAAATCATAAAGCAAAGTGAGGAGAGGGAGAGAGAAAGAGAAAGTGGCACATGGAGACGAGGGAGATTACACAAGAGACTAGAAAATGAATCTAGCAGTAAAACAAACTAAACATAATAAAACTAGAGTCACTAAGAACGGACTGAACTAAAGAAAACAGGAACAAGACTGATCAAAAGAATACAAACACAATAATAATGAAACTAGAATCAAATCAAACTACAAAAAACCCAATATCCTAGCAATTCTAGTTAAATCTTTGTAGATAAAATAACATTTCATGCCTAGAGCTGCTTTACATTTCCAATATTAATATTAGCTGAATATTAACCCATGGGTTAGTATTTAAAGCTAATTAATTCATTTTATTTATGTTGTTGGTAATAATGTGTAAAAATAAAACTATTTCTTTGAGCATAGCTTTTCAAGGTGATAAAAATACAAATAATTTGAAGAGGGACCGCTTTTAGCTCAGACTGCTACTGATCTAAAGTCCATCAAAATATTTTAAGGAGACTATGGAGAAAAGCAGACTCAAATCCTGTACTCATGAACTATTAAGTATTAACAATTATATTTCTGCATCTATCGTTTTTCTAATAGAAAATGTTAAAAATGCAACTACAAACACAAAATTTTACAACTTTATTTTTACAATAGGCACAGTGTATTCTTGAATAACCAAAGTATTACATTTGTCTCCTGCATCTCTCATCATCGCAGTTATCAACTACATTCAACTCAGATGACCCGTTCTCCCCCAAACTGTGGCTTTTTTTCTGAAAGTACATCGAGGTTCCTGAAAAGAACCGCCTGGTTACTCTCATCCCTTTTTTCCACGTCAAGGATAAAAGCGCCGACTACATCCCTCTTTCCCTGGTAGCCCTTGCGCATCACTGCTGCCTTTGAAGATTTAATCAGTCAGATTTCCTTGATTAATCCCGCTTCATGTACTTTCACAGTAAATAATTACAGATATGATTGCTCGCAGGATAGAGAGGGCAGCATGGAGATTTATCATGAAGCGCAGTCCCCAGGTATCTTCATTAGCCTGATTATTCCGATCCAAACAAACTCCATCAGCCAGTTTACATGCAAATAGGTTAATTTCATTCCAAAATCCCCCCCTCGCTCTGCAGGCATGTGGTGTTTAAAAGATGATTTCCCACCAAATGTGTCCCTTTTTTTGAATCTGTGTTTGTGTGAATATGTTGCTGGAGATATAAAATCATCTTACTGGAATATTTAATTTGCACATTTAGATTTTTCAGCTGATCATGTTTAATAGATGATACACCATGCATACCTCAATGTTTTCAGAAGCAGACGTCAGCGCTTCAGGAAAGTGGTCTAACAGTGACACCTAGTGGTCAAACTCCTAAACTACTCTGCATTTACAGCACTGACCACTTGGTGACGGCGTTCGCCTTCCTCTTTGTTCGACAACTACCCTTCTTGACATCGTTCCCCACCCCCCGGTGTTTTTATGAAATAAAACTGTCGCTCTATCAGACACTGCAGTGCTGCGCCTCAGTAAACAGCGCTGACTGCCCCTCTTCATCAGGATTAGTGAATTAATGAAAACGTTCAGACACTGAGCCCTGATCATCAGCTTAGCTGTGTTTTATCCCAAACAGCACATCCGGCAGCGTGAGCATGTAAGATGAACATGATGCCAGACAAACCTGTGCAGACCGCAACAAACGCGGCTGACATGCAGACACTTCAAGAGCAGGAAGCACGTTTTTTTTTTAATAATTGGTGGCACAGGTGCTGGTATCCATAAAAACCCTGGTAAAATGAATATAATTGAAGCATTTTTATTCCTTTAGATCAGATTTTTTTTTACTCATTTAAAAAGGAATAGGTTACAATTTGTTTCTAATGGAGAAAATTTTGATGTGACACAGAGGTTTGGTTCTTTTAGGCACTAACTAGTCTGGATGAGGGCCCATATTTAACCATGCAGAGTGAACAGGATGGTAAGGGATGCAATGCTAGAACGTTGGAAAACTGCAGCAAAGACATGATCTGGAATAAAAAACAAGAAAAAGAGGAACAAACTGAGTGGAAGCAGCAAAGCAACAGATGCACGGTAAAAACGGACACCGAGGACACGGACAATGGTCAACCAGGAGAGATTTATGAGGAGAAAGCTGATGAAGGATACGAGCAATAAAGATCTTCAGTGCAACCAAACCATTTTATGTTCCTTCATCAAACTTTGTTAGATGTCAGTGGTCAAAAAGGTTTATTGGGGCTCCAGCTGATTCTTTGTCTTCCTCTTTCTTTTTAAAATGTTTTCTGCTCTAAAGGCGGCGCTTCATCAAATCCATCATTTATCATGTGAGAGCTAAACGTCTGTGAGTGTCTGCATGTCCGTTGACCGGAGAGATGCCCTTCTTTTGTTATTCATCCGCTCCCTTCATCACAGTCCCTGCTTTTTTCTGCTTTACAAATACACTCTTACACACAGAGGCTTATACTAATCCTTGTGAAAACAAAGCGATATATTTCTCCCCACACGGATCAGGAATGGGATGTTCATCAGTGTGTTTATCGGGATTAGGAAAATGTCTCCCATAATGCAACCTCTGACATCATACCTACAAATATCTGGTCTAAAATGATGAGCTGCTGCAACTCTGCGCAGAAATACAAAGTAAGTGATGAGGAAAAAGTAACGATGCAATGAGTGACCATTCTCACCACTGAGCCCTGACCCGGCGTGGCCTTGTGACCTCTTTCATTGACCTCTCGGTGGGTGGTCATTGATACTGACCGACACCAGCGCTCTCAGATCAGATTTGTTATTTCTGTCGTCCCTTCTTACGTTTTCCTCTCTTTCTCTTGGCTCCAACGCCGGCTCTCTCTGTCTGAAGTCAATTGTATTGATGTGAGTATTTAGTTTGTGGTCCGATGTCAGGACGGGATTACGCTGACCCAGAGCCGGTGAGGAGAAAAGTCTGCACAGGCGGTTGGACACGTTAATCATAAAATCTTTATCTTACAATCCAGCCTCACGCATCCAGGCTTCATTAAGAGACAACCCTGGGATTAGGGCAGCTAAACCACAGAGCTGCAGAGAAAAATGAGAGAGGAGAGGGATATGCCTGTCTGTCTGTCTGTCTGTCTGTCTGTCTGTCTGTCTGTCTGTCTGTCTGTCTGTGCTGTTTTCATCCTGGATTATGGTTAGACACTCCCAAGTCATCTGACTCCCTCCATGTCCATGTATGAATATGTGAACATTCATAAGTAAGTAACAGTGAGACTTGTCACGTCAGTATTTTGAGTTATGACTAAAAAGCGCTGCGCAGGTCGCAGTTTTTCTCAGTCGCTTTGATGAACTTCTCATGAGTTGAAATTCTCAAAACTACTTGTTCAATCTTCAAATCTTTTCATCGCCTGTGAACATCAAAAAATAAGTTTTTCATTCTTTCAACAAGTTGCAAATATTTTTTTTATATCCACATGCATGAAAATGTAAAACTCTCTGCTTTCTCCTACATTTTCAATCGCATAAATCATGTTGATCAAAATCTAGATAAGTCCCTGTTGAATAGTCTCAACCTCCATAACATTTAGTCGAACGTTTGCCGTATAAATCTTAACATGGAAACTGTCACAATATGTCAAGCATGTCAAGCATTTTTCTGAACTCAATTAGAATTTTCTAAATATGTCTTGAATTGGTAAATTACTGCCAAGTGAATCCTGAATTTCTCTTGTGTAGGTAAATGTGTGAATCATTTAATCCACCAATGATCAACCAGTTTTCTGAATTAGCTCAAAGTACATCTGATGAAATATAAACTGGCAAGTAAATAATATAGTCAGAGCAAAACATATAAGAAGATCTTCTAAAGCCCAAATATGGCAGAGATTAATGTGTGCATGTCTACTCATGAAAGATGCAGAGTTTAACAATTTTTCAAAAATATTTTAATGATACATTTTCCAAATAGAAACAAGAGTGAATAAGTCTAATACATAACACAAATCCAATGCAAAAATGGCTGCTTTGTCAACCTGAGAATTATATGCTTTTCTTCTTCTAGTATCCACAAAAAAAACAAAAAAAAAAACAAGAACATCATGTTGAGAAATTTACCTTTTGATGTGTTTTAGTGGAAAACATCAAAACAGAACACAAAAAAGGAAACTGGACACAGAAACAGCGTAATAGGACCAATTAAGCAAACAAATAAAAGCATTGACAAAACATATGCAAGTAAAAATCAAACTTCATATACGCGGTATTAAATTAAAGAATAAATAAACGTACTTTATGCAGCAGGTCTCGTGTCACCAAAGCAAACATTAGAAGTGCTTACTGTACAGTACCAGAACATCTGGTCAAAATGGCTGAAGCATCAGCTGAGGACGAGCACTCCTTTGATCATTTGGTAATAATCAGTTTGGGAGATAATGTAGTGGTTTCAGTTAAGTATTTTCTAATCATACTTAGCAGTGCTAATCTACTGTGCAAATGCACCTTGTGTTTGTAAAAACCTAAAGTTATCCTAGCACTTCTTCATGAAGCGATTGGTCAGTCTTAAAGGTGACTTATTATGCTTCAGGATGAGAAAGGACTATGGGTTATACAAAATATGCTCATCACATGTTCTGAACAAAATCATTCTTAGGTAATGAAACTTTAGTCTGCCTTGTTCTGTTTACACTCACACGTGAAAATGGCTGCAAACAGATTAATAACTATACAACTGTACAACTTTGAAAAGCATTGGTAGAGGCTCCTGCATAATCAACAAGGATGCAACAAGTGGTTGATGAATGGTAAGTCAGCCACAAAACTCTTGTCTTTTCCAGCAGCCATTGTACAGCAGTGAAACCAGCTGAGCTCCGCTTGGGTTGCTAGGTGATGGACTTTACTCAGCTGAGGTTGCTAGGTAACGATGCACTGTGCCTCAAAAATAGGGAAATTTTTTGAAACGGCTCAGTCATCAAAAAACCATTATTGTCAAAAAAATGTATCAGTTTTTTGTTTTGTTTTTTAAGCGCTCTGGCTGTTTTTAGAAGCAGTTGAGACTCAAACGGAAGTATAAAAATGTGCAAAAAGTGAATTTTGCATAACAGATCCCTTTTAAAGAGGTCATGAAGGGTTCATTGCTTGGAATCAGTCAGGTTGGAGTGATTCATGAGGTTGTGTATTGGATTCGTCTCAGTCTCTGTAGACTGAGGTTATTTGTCTTGGGACCATGTGCGGTGGATGGTAGGAGTCATACGGACCCTCCAAGTGAACATCATAGCTGGTCTGAGTCTGATAGAGAACCTGGTCCACGTTGGAGGGGGAGTACTGGTGCGGAGGCGGCGGGTAGTGGGGGGACGGCTCCCGTTTGGGCACCATGTTGCTGCTGATGCTCAGAGGCGGAGTGGGGGGGCCGTCATACGGAGGGGTTCCCACACTTCCAGCATTATACTCCGGCGGAGAATGGTTCTCGCTCTGCCTTCCTTTCATGGCTCTCAGGTGAAGCATGTGAGCCGTGTCGTAGGTGCCGTACGGGGGACTCGGCAGGCCTGGAGAGGTGTACCCCACCATGCCTCCCAGAGGATTAGGTGGTGGACAGACTCCAAGTCTGTCCTCGGGTCTCATCCCAGTGCCGGGACCTGATCCAATCTGTAAACATCCGGCAACCAGGTTGGTTGTGGGCTGAGAAAGCCCCTTGCAGAGTGTCTCCATGAAAGCCCTGCTCTCGGTGGAAAGCCCTCCCTCCAGGGCCTCGGACAGAGCGCAGATGTAGTTGCGGGCCAGTCGCAGCGTCTCAATCTTGGACAGTTTCTGCGTTTTGGAGTGGCAGGGCATGATGCTGCGCAGGTTCTCCAGAGCGTCATTCAGGCCGTGCATGCGCGAGCGTTCCCGGGCGTTTGCCTTTATGCGTCTGGCACGGAAGCGCTCCTGCCGGGCTTTGGTCATTCGCTTTTTCTTGGGCCCACGTCTCCTGGACTCATTTTCATCCTCCAGTCCTTCATCTGCGTCCTCCTCGTCCTCCTCTGCGTCTTCACTTCCCATCTCTCTGCTCTGCTGGGACGCCCCGCCGGCGCCGTAGTGGTGCGCTGGGACGGAGGTGCTCCCATCCGGTGAGCTCACATCTCCATCCATCCACTGCAGGGGGCTGATGACCTCCTTTCCGTCTGCTAGTCTCACATATGGCTTAATCATCATGATGTTCTGCAAACAAGAGCTTTGTCAATCACATATGCTGTTGCAAAGGTTTACAATATTCAAACATTTTAAACCAGATACTTTAAATTTGACCAAACTTTTAATGTTATAAATTTATTGTATTTTTTTTAATCATTTATCGTGATAAATTTCTTATTATGGTAATAATTCTGATTTATTATTGTCATGATAAGTTCCAGTTATTGATATGTAAAATTGCCCAAAACTGTCCATAATATCATAATTGTTATTTTTGACTATTTTCTCCAACGTTTGTTTGATGAGAATTTCAGAAACTGTAATAATTACTCTCATGACTGTGAGCAGCTTGGAAATCAAACTTTCAAAATGTGACTTGTGTCCTAAAGAAGCACATTACAAATAGATTTGTTTCTCAAGAGATTATTGTTGTGCCAAACAATTGAAAAGAATAAAGTCAAAAATTGTTTTTTTAATCAACATTTTCATCCTTATCGCAATAGTACCACAAAATATTTTAACAAAACTTAAAGTCGATATCGCCTACCCCAAAATTAATCATGCTTACTGAATGCCAGAATACAGAAAGACATATTTTCGTGAGACGCGACTAACTTGAAGCTCAAAAGTTTACATACATCACCTCCTTTCCATTTAGACTTTGTGACTTTAATTATCCATCTGACAATAATTTGCTGTAATTTTGGTCAATTCCTCCTGACAGAACGACTCTAACTCTCAGTTTTGTAGGCTGTTCTTCACACTGATCTTTTCGACAATGTACCTAACTTTTCTCTGGGAACAAGATTTGAGATCGCTGCTCTGAAACATGGATTACTTGAAGTTATTGGTGATTTAAAATACCAATTTGCTCCAATTTCAACATTTAGCATTTGGTATTTCTTCATGTCTACAAAAATTATGGTCTTTATCTCTGACTGCATTTGCATTAATACTTTTGTTTAAAAAAAAGAGGCTTTTTCCACACTTTTGTTAATGAAATGTTATTCAGACATATTCTTGGCCTTACAAACCTGTTAAGCCGTGATAAAGCCTTTCCCAGATTATTTAAAGGCATCTTAGTGTATGTAAAGCTTCTGAATTTGAATAAAGTGAAACAAAAGTTGTTGTTTTTTTAATCTGTCTCATTATTCTGGCATTTATCAAATAAAATCAATGCTGTTAACAAAAGATTATTATGATTTAATGTCAGACAGTAAGGAAATAAATAGCTGTCTTTTTATGAAGTTTATGAATATGTATGTGTTTTTCTTTTGTGTGTGTGTGTTTATTGGTAAAACTCTTTTTTAGGGAAGAACGTCCCATGCAAAGTCAGATTATTGAAATTTCTAACCAGTGCAGCTCGAGCAGCTCTACATGGATCTGTTTCTGGGCCTGTTTTTATGCATCATGTTATTATTATTATTTTTTTCTTAGAGGTCAACAGCTACTAAGTTAATACTTTGAGCTTACGTAGCTCATGTTGTTGGTTTTTCCAAGAAAAAGATTTTTAGTGCACAATTTTGCTTTCACATCCAAATAGTGAAGATACTCATGTCAACAGATCAGAACATGAAATTGCTTTTGCAGAGAATTTAATTTCTCTAGCATTTTCTAGAACTCAAAAGCAATGCAAGGAAATCTGGTTTGCTTGCACAGATTACACATACTAAAAGAGATAATGTTTATGAGATATCATTGTTACACAACAAAGTTAAAATGCAACACTTCCTTAGATTTTTTTTAAAAACGTGAATGTCGTGGTGGATGCTTTGTAAAACAAAATGTAGTTAAACATTTAAATTTCAACTCTTATCATTTTGTCCATATTGAACAAATACAATTCTTTTAAAGAAGTTACAAAAATCACAAATGATCTTAAAAGTTTATAAATAAAGCTGCACTAAAGTAGATGCACATTTCAGTTCGAATTTTATTATATTTTAATACATTTTAAAAAAATAAAATAAAAGTGATTATAAGGACATTGGATATTATTATTTGAGAAAGATGATGTGTGAAGTAGTTGTTTTTTTTTTTTTTTTTGGATTCACTACATGAATACTTTAAATAGTGATGGACTCCCATTCAGACTCTTTTGTACTCTACTCACCAGATCTTGTACATCATTATGTAAATTTAGTTTTAACGATTTGTGGAATGAAATGAGCTCAGTAAAACAAAACAAAGCCGAACTGACAGGAACAATCTCTGCCTTTAAACAACTATAAATTGTCCTGTGTTGAGATAACAATGATGAACCTTTCACTTTATTTATACACAAATTAAATGAACAACATCCATAGGTAGTTGAATATACGTTTACTAAGCAATATCTTTTGTCTAATAACTTCATTTTATTTAAAACAGATGATAATACAGGTTATAGGCCAATATCCAATAAAATACACTGCTCAAAAAAATAAAGGGAACACTCAAATAACACATCCTAGATCTGAATGAATGAAATATTCTCATTGAATACTTTGTTCTGTACAAAGTTGAATGTGCTGACAACAAAATCACACAAGAATCATCAATGGAAATCAAATTTATTAACCAATGGAGGCCTGGATTTGGAGCCACACACAAAATTAAAGTGAAATGTTCCCTTTATTTTTTTGAGCAGTATATTTGTGAAATATCTAAAAAAAAAAAAAAAAAAAAAAAAAAGAGGATGTACTCCTATAGAAGAGCATCCTCAATAATTAATATAATGAATTACTTCAATAATTAATAGTAACTATTAAAAGATAACATTTAGTATGTGATGGCCTGTTTCAGCACCGGACAGCTCCTCCCTCCCTGCCCATTACCCGAAGCTCAATTTAAAACCTAAAATAAAATAAATATTCTCTAATTTAGTAGATTGTGTTTTTAAACGAATCCATTGTCTTCTGTGCGCGCACTGTCACACTCTGCCCCCCCCCACCCCGCTCGGGGTCAGCCTAATCCCGGTCATTTTGTGAACTGGTAATGCTGCAGCGAGATAAAGTCACTGACAGGACTTCAAACTGGGGCAGCGCAGGATTTACTCAGTGGATGAAGCGGCGACCACGAGGATTAAGCGAAACATTGACATCCTCCAGATCACTGGCCTAACAGAGGGCTCCGGCTGAATTAAAACAAGCATTTTGGCTATTATGTGTCGTTTGGTAAATGCGAAATAACTAAACAGATACTGATTTTCCCTTGATTTTACAAAAGCTTCTTGCCTCGTATTTCATTCTTTTTTTTTCTTTTTCCTGCGTGATGTTAGCGCAAATTCAAACGAAAACAAACATACTATAATCACGATAGAAACTTTATAAATTCCGAGTGTTTAAAAGTATCATTTGGAAGCCTACCTGCACTTTTGGTTCCCTCTTAAGGAAGTTTTTCAGGCCTTTTTTTTTTTTATTATTTTTGCTCTGATCCCGGATCACAGTTTGCGGTCTGCGCACATCAGTCAGCGCTAAAGTTGTGACCTGAAGCAGAGCAGTCCTTCGCTGTGCGGGTCACTCCACAGGGGCTCCTGGTTTTAGCTTCCACCTCAAGCTCCTCCTCCCACTCCCACCCAACTCCTTTTGACGCGCTGGAGATCGCGCGTGTCCGGCCCGTGGCTCAACGCGCCCCCATCTCACCCCCCACCCCCCGGCGCTCCACTCGTGGTGCATGCGTGTGTCGGTTTATGTGCTTGTGTCTTTGGGAGTTGCGCAAAAGCTCTCCGAGGTTTTGCAGACAGACAAACAGGAGAGGCCCAGGCTTTTGTTGCCTTGCGAGGGCGGCCGCTAAATCCGCAGCGCGGCCGCATTGAGCGGAGGGGAGACGCGCTCAGCAGTCTGAGCCTAACTGTATGTGACAGCTTGAAGTTGCGTGTGAGCAGGTGTTTGCTCCATCCATCCCAATGCAGTGCGGAGATAGACTGTCGAACAAGTTCATTTCTCTCCCTGAGGGGTTGCTCTGACCAGAAGGGCCACATAGGCGCATGAGACGCTCAATTATGGCCGATATGACTTTAGGGACCCCCGACTCTCTGCAGTGAAGGAGAGATGAAGGAGGGGGGACTTGGAGCGTTATAACATTGTCAATAAAAGGCGGTCGGGTCCTTGCTTTAGTTGAGAACTTGTTCACTCTTTGAGAAATCCTAAAGCACAGAAATCAAAAATGTGGAACATGCATAACCACAATTTACATTCAAATGGATTCCTGAAAGCTCAATTTTACTGTATTAAAACATAAACCAAATATAAATAAGCATTGAGCTCTTAAGCTTTTTTCTCAGTCTTTGTGCATCAGTCAAACCAATCAAAATTGGGATGAAAGGGAATAAAATGTCATGTGAGTTTGACTCACCTACCTTAAAGTCTTGGAGGTTCTTGGGCTCCTTCCTTTGGATGTTCAGTTTGTGTGACATTAACATTCTAGCAGTTTGTTTACATTATTTCTTTGGAAGGAGTCAGATGTTTTCTCAGCTGTGTTTGGGGCTATTTTTCTCCATCTATTCTCCATCCAAATGTCCTTCAGCTCTGTGAAATCTGCCAGGACTAAGTAAGACCCAGATCATCACGCTCCCACCTGCAAACTTCCCTTATGGCACTGTGATTTGGGGTCAGAGTTCAGAAGAACCATTTTTCAAGACACAATACCTTCGAGAATAATTCAACATATTCAAACAAACATCATTCAACCAGATATTAGACGTGTGATTTCAAAAATAAAAGGTTTGTGTGATCCCAATTTCTTGCATTGTTGATTATCCTGTTTTTTTAAGAAGCTATAAAAACTGTAACTTTAGTTAACATCAGCTGTTTACCCAACATTATATTATCTCTACTTGCAGCTAGAAAAAGATGGTCAACATTCACACTTTGACTAAAGAAATGGTTATTATGTGAATATGGACAGGAGAAATGTTTAATACAGCCTTAAACAAAATTGTTATTTCAAATCCGGTTGGTTTTCAGTGAACATCTTATTGAGTAGATGTGCAATGCATGGTCAGTTGATAAAAATCGACTGATTAGAACGAAGGAAATTATAAATAATTTACAAAAGTCTTTTTTAACTCCCAAACGTTCAGGTTTTTTTAACCAAATGGTTAATTTCCCTTTAAGCATCACATGCCTTTTATTCATTAAATTAATGTATAACGAGAAATGTACAAATAATTTCCTATTTACAACAGGAATATTTCCATGATAGAAATAAGAAATTGTTTCGATTGCTTCAAGTTTTTGAATGTTGGGTAAAACATTTGAAACTTTTAATGTTTTTGAATGTGTTTTTTTCCCCCCACTGTTTTCAAGAAATTGTTCATTGAGTAAAACAGCTTTGGGTTTGAAATCCTGATTCAAAGTCAAAATAGTGACTGTGTGTGCCAGACGTGAAAACACAGAAATGCGTGACAGGCTAGCTGGGTAACGATTTGGTCCATAAATGAGAACTACGCTCTCCTGCCTCATTCCCCAGCCGACCACCTTGCCCGCCTCTCCTCCCCCTGCATCCTTTCCTGTCGTACTCCACACCTGCAGCCTGAGATGGGAATAGCAGAGCCCGGCGTCTGCATCCCCAGAGACGAGGAGGCAGGGGAGCATGATGGCTGAGGCTCAGTGCCTCCACCGCACATGCTTGCTTCATGGGTTCTAATATTCATTTTTATTTGCATCAGAACATATACATCTACTAGTTTTGGTTTCAAAACTTACCTCTGTTTATTTTGGATTTTTTTCCAGGTAGACCCACTTTAGAGTTTAGCCATCAGGCTCCACAGGTGCTGCGTGAGAGCGGAGCTGTAACCGTGAAGTCCCCTGGTTCTCCCTCAGTGTCCACACACGACAAAGTCCTGCTGCAGATGGCCGACTCTGTCTGTGGCTCAGATGCCCGTCCGCTCTCCCTCGGCCGCTTGGTCCTTTCCTTACCTTTCTCAGGATATGAATTTAGTTTATCTCCTGAAATTGAATGACATATAAAACTTCACTTCAGTACACACACAAACATGACCCTCCTGTTAATTCCCAGAGTGTTTGAGTGTGACAGTGGGGGGAAAGTGGGTTTCGTCCATCTGTCATACTGGAAATCCTCTGAGAGAAGCCAGACAAACTGCGCGCAGGGTACAGCAGTGTGCAGATACGACCGCGCTCTATAAAAAAAAGTATCGCAGAAGTATTTATGCCCCTCAAACTGTTAGGGGAATTTATATGAGTTTATATGATAAACATAAAACAGAAGGAAAATAATAAATTTTCCACATATTGAAAGTGAAAATTTACATTTATATCCGTCTCTCTTTACTGTGACACCTCTAAATATGTCAAATATAAGCAAACACTGCAGTGGCACCATCAGGCAGAGGGGATTATTTTCTTCAGTAGCTTCAAGGATTCTGGTGAGATTTCATTGGAGCAATGCATCATCTATTGTTGGAAAAACTTTGGCAAAACTTTGAACTAAGACATGACCGTCCACTTGAACTGACAATGACAGATTAAGCAGACAAGAGGCTCATAGCAACTCTGGAGGAGCTGCACAGGTCCACAGCCCAGAGCCCAGGTGGGACAATTTGTTGACACGACAATCATTTGTTATGCTTTCCACAAACTTGGTCTTTATGGAAAAGAGAGATATGTTGACAACATCGTCAACACTCAAGTCAGGGACACAGCAACACAGGGAAGCGGACTGCGTTTGAGATGATAGGAAGACTGCAGCAGAGACTGACGACCAGGGTTGTCCAACTCCAGTCCATAACAATCCTGCACGTTTTTAGATGCATCCCTGCTCCAGGAAAGTCAATTTAATGCTTTAATTTCCTTCTGATTATGTGGTGAAGTTATGCAAAGGCCTAATGAGTGATAATTTGCTTCAGGGAAATGCAGAACCCTGAGGACTGACTTTAGAGTTGCATCTGATTAATAACTGGAACAATATATTTGATGGTTATTTGCTTGATGATTATTGTGACGGCATTTGACAAAATGTAATGTTTATTCCTTCTTCATAAATAGTTTCTACGTTATATCTTTATGATGTAAAAGACTTCAGGCTTCCTTGTTGCTGAAATGAGCTATGCAGGTAAACTTAACTTGACTTTGAGGTTTAAATGTTTCACAAAAAGGAAGAGGCGAAACATGTTGCCTCCAACCTTCGTCTCGTACCCCATAAACTCATGCAATATGTTCTGTTAAGCTGTTAAAATACATTTAGACCTGAAGCTGTAACATCACAAACTACGGTAAAGCTTACAGGAGCACGAAAACATTTCCAAAGGCTCTGTAAGCAGTCGAGGATATGCTGCATGAGCAGCAGTTTGAAAGGTTTTTGCAACACAAGAGCGGCAGCCTCGAATGACAGTGCGAAGGCCATCTCAGCAGACCAATCGCATCGCTCTCCGTCTCCCCGCATATGTCTGCATCCACTGGTGAGAGCAATGACAATATGGTCAGCTCAGCCAAATTGTTTGGAAAGCTCACAAAACAGCGGCAGAGAATGAACGTTGCTCTGTATTTCATGGTCTCTCATCAACTTTAGAAATGGCCAGCATCTAAGCCAAACTTGAACCAGCCTCCAGCCAAGCGCCGACCCTGGGGAGACAGAGGTGATGTTGACCATGTGTCCCTCCACTAACCATCTCATTGAAGGCCCCCCGACTCCTGGGTTAAACTGACACCCTCCTCTGCGATCACCCCTGAAAACCCTCTTAACCCTTTCCTAAACCCTCTGCGAGCCCCCCTGTTGTGCGTGCTCATTGGATGACCGCCTTCAGGCGTCCCTGTTCCACGGCTCCATTGTCTGGCCCCATAAGCAGCTTTGTTTCTGCATGTGCAGCTGGGATAGCCCCGCTCAGCCATTAGCCACAACACGCTAAAAAAAAAGAGTGCGGGATAATATAATTACAAAACAAAAGTCAGGTGGTTCACGAGATCTGCAGGGAGAAAACCCGTTGGGGGAGATGCGAGGACACGCTGGCGGGTGGCCAGCTATAATTTGATTATAAAGTTGTGTGAGCGACAAAGGACACAATTGAATCTTTTTTTTCCCCTTTTTTTTACCACTCCATGATTTAATTTGATTCCATTGGGGCTCTAAAAGGAGTCTAGTGTGAAAAGAGAGAAGATTTACTCTTCCAATTTCCAGCCACCAGCTCAGAAAATGTAATATGCTCTGACAAAATATCGAAACCGCCTTTATTGTCCTGCTGCCTGTGAGGCCCGAACGGCTGAATCACCGCTGGGTTGAGTTTTCCTCCAAAATAACTGCTCTCGTGCTCTTTTTCTGTTTTATTTTGCGTGAATGCACACAGACCGGCAGACAATAGGATCAGTGGCAGATCCATCTCCTGTAATACTTTCTTTAAACAGGCCAGCAAGTGTGTCCCCCTGTTCTGTCGGCAGACCAGAATTTATCCTGTTAGTCACCCTAGATGAGTGAAAGAGCAAAATCAACCCCCAGTCCAGCTGGTCATGCACACAAAGATGCAGCCATTCACACACACACACACACACACACACACACACACACACACACACACACACACACACACACACACACACACACACACACACCCACACACACACACACACACACGCACACACACACGCGCGCGCGCGCACACACACACACACAGCTTCATGGACAGCTGATAAGAACAGGTTTGCGCTGGTGCTACTGTTCAGAGCAGGTCAAGCAGAATAAAATCTGTTAATGTCTTTTTGTCTCTTCATTTCATAGCACAAGTACAGCTTTTTTTATGCTTTTGTTTTGCTCTTACATAAGACAATGAGAAGCTGCACAATACGCACATGCCCCTGCCACTGCAGGGCTGGTGTCAGCTTTGTGCCCTCTCTGGGTGTGTAAACGCCCATTTTTTGCCCCATTAGGCACTGAGAGATTGTACCACTGGGAGAGAACCGCATTCTCATGCAGCCCTGAGCTGCTCTAGAAAGGATTTTGCTGCAGATTTATTCTCACACTGTGCATCAGGAAAACATACAGAAGGCATCGGATTTTCAGATTATTATTATTTTTTGCTTTATTGCAGCATGTAGAGAATGAAATGGTAACGCTGTGGTAATTTCCACTTCTGTTCTTTTCTCTTTACATTGATACAGGATAGGCTGAGCCGATGTACTTCTTTCCATTTCCATAGGAAGAGTTGTCCCAGGTGTAAGTTTGTATGATGAACTGTTTTCCTCCCAGACTGAGGTAACAACTGAGAAGGAAGAATATGAAAACCATCAGAAAATGTCCACATGTAAAGAAATTATGGATTTTGTATGATGTTTTTTATATATATATTTTGTTGTATTTTAACTGGATGAACAAAATTTCTTAGATAATCTTAATGCAGCTTATAAAGGAGCCCAAAATACTTTCAAATAATGAATTTAGTTTTCTCACGTCCTAAAATGACTTCGTGCTCTTCTGGTACAACTGGTTCTGATATCTGCATTTTCACCTCACTGGTACTGAGTCTTGGAAAATTCCTAATACCAGTCGATTTCTTACACATTTTGTCCATTTTAAGGAGATTTTATGTGATAAACAAACACAATTATACCTTCACAATTTCACAGCGATTTTGTGTTAGTTAATCAAACAAAATCCCAGTAAAACATAAAGTTTCTGGCTGATAAATTATAAAATGTAGTCGAGTCTGAAGGATACCGATGTGTTTGCAAAGCTACTCACTATTTCCCAGGCCGAGCAATGTAGCAAAGGCTGTAGAGGGCCAAATCAAACTCAGGGCTGCAGCCAATCACTGCAGAGCCCACCTGCTTGTAGTAGCCGTCCCAGTGGAACTGCAGTCCCAAAACATCAGGATAGTTAGACCACTGCAAGGAAAAGAAATGGACAGATTTCTGTTTAGCATGTGACACACAGCTTAACTCAGTCACTGTCAGTGGAGGAGGGAGGATGCTCACAGGCCCGTTGAAGCTGTGGCTGTAGTAGTTCAGCTCCCCTCGCTTCTCAAGAAGATAAAACCGGATCCAGTTGTGGAAACCAGACACCTTTCCTCCCTTGATTTCACCTGCAGATATTTTACTTTAGTTTTTTTTTTAAATTGATTTTTAAATGAAATGTGACTTCCAATGAAGTCTGCTTCATTCAAACCTGCAAAGATGTGTTCAAAACCGCTGGAGTCCATAGCGCCGTTGTAGCGGGAGTAGAGACCAAACCACATGTTCTTCAGGTCCTCAATGAACTCTGCCTCTGATTTATAAACACCTTCAAATGCAAAGAGACCCCAGGTGTCATGGAAACCGTATCATGACATTTTTAAAAACAGAATTAGTTGATTAGAGATCAGACTGTGAAGGAAGAGAGCCAAGCAAAAGTGTTCGTAATGTTTAAGCATTTTTAACATGACAATCATTAATCCCAGTGTGTCTAATTCAACTTAGTTTATTTACCTCAAAGCTCCAACATCGAACCATGGTACCACATGGAGACGCAGGGCTGCATCCGTAATAGCAGATTTACTTGTGGAAAATGGAGAGCGGCAGAGATACCAGCGGCTTATAGCCCGGTGCGGCTTATATATGTATGTTTCCAGTTGTTGTTTTTTTTTTAAAACTTTGTGGGTGCCGCTTATAAGTAAGGTGCGCTCTATAGTCCGGAAAATACGGTACTTCTGCAAGGTACTGTAATTTAAGACCACATTACCCTTGGTGTAAAGGAAAGCAAACAGCTCTCTGCCCAGCTCGGTGTTCAACATCGTCTCCTTCAGGAACGTCTCCTGCTCGGTCAGCTGCTGAGAGGTGAAGCTCTCCGCCTGTCCGGTGATCCTCTTGTAGTTGTCGAAAAGATTCAGAAGGGCTGCATAGGTCGGGCGGGAGAACAGGGCGTTTTCATCCACGAACTTGTACAACCTGAGAGCACAAAAAGCAAAACAGCTACACTTCAAAACACAGAGATCTCCAGAAGGTCTTCTACGGGTTCGCTGAGATGCATAAAGGTCCTCACGGTCTGGAGGAGAGATCCGACTGGGAGCTGGTCTGTGAGTCGGCCACCAGGGCTTGGGGGTCAAGGATCAGCTGAGAGGCCGAGGCCTTGTTGGTGTCCAGGGCGAAAAGCGTCTCAGACAGAGACTTGATCTCAGCGTCAGTGATGGTAGCACCAGAATCACCAGCTGGACACGACAAACACAAAAGTTTTCACCTTCATTATTTATCCAGCTGCTTTTAAACAGATAAATCCTCAAAACTCCAGAAAATTTAGATGAAAGTTATTTTTATTCAATTAAAATGTTTCTGATATAAAATGAGATGGGCAAAAGATAATAATATCCTACATAAGGAGTACAATTATTACATAGAATAATTTATGTGTTTTTATTTGCATTTTGACCAAAACCAACAACATGTCAGATGTTACTTAAACTGTTCTCAGTTATTAATAAGTCTTTATTGGTTTTGCAGTAATCTAGTGCTTCTAATATTTGCTGACAAGTTTTTGCATTTTTCCACTGGTGTATATCCCTTCTTTCTTTATAATTAGCCCCGAGTATTTGCCATTACATCTAAATCTACCATGGGGTATAAACAATTTGGTCACCCTTTCAAACAAAATAGGTCACTGTAAGGTTTACATAATGATAAAAATGATTAAGTATTTTTGGGTAACTGAGGGAAATGTTTGAGTTTTGGAAAGGAAAATATTGTCTTTCAAAGGTAAAGTTATTGTCTATAGAGTAATGGGAGTTTTTTTTTTTTTTTACTTGGGCCAAAATTGCTAAGTCAATGACCACTATTGCACTTTTTTAAAATTGAAAATATAAAAATGATTTATTCTAAAAGCTTAATTTTCTCTTGCTCAACAATCAGTCTCAAAACAATTTTAACTCACGCAAAGTGTCCCAAGAAAAAGAATCCAAAAAGTAATAATTGTGGAGCTGAACTTTAATAAAGGCTTTGTATACTTGAATTAAAAAAAAAAAAAGGCATATTGTGTTAAAATGTTTTGGGTCTGCTACTATAAAAAGTTTTCAGTTTATTTTTTATCGTCTCCTAGACTGCACTTTCGACAAGAACGACATGTTGAACAGGTAAAGACAACAAGGTGAATTTAGAGTTCAAAGAAGGCTGAACACTGACCCCTACTGGTCAGTTCTGAGAAAAACGAATAAAGAGCTCTGAGGAAATAGTCATACAAATAATGGTGGGAAAAAAAACACAATGTGGATACACAAGTTATTGGAGATAAAAACAAGTATTTGTCCTATCAACTAACTTTAAGGATTTTCTTTCTATTCTGGAGAAATTTCACTTCACTCTTACCTACATTGTTGTGCATATTTCACCATAAATCAAGTCAACAACGCCCCAAAGCATATCAGCATATTATATTTCTTTAGGTTAATATTTTTTTGACCTGTGATATTTAAATTTGACAAAAAAAATTGCTAACTATGTAAGAAAGTATATACTTTTTCACACTAATATATTCATCTTTTTTTTTTTTTTTTTTTTTTTTTTTTTGCAGGAACAGATGGTCCTTTTTTCATGCCCTAATTTCTAGGGTATGTTATTGGAAGTAAGCATTAATTCTCTGTAAAGCCTAAGCACTAACCTTTTAGTTTCCACTAATTTGTACTTTAATAGCTTTTTAGGGTACTCAAAGGTGCTCACCTTAATCTTAACTTAGCAAACTGTAAATAAAAAGCGGCACTAAATGATCTACTTCTGATATTTTTCCCAAATTTCCCCCCCAAACTGAAAAACTTTGTCTTGCAGTTTTGTGTAATAGATGTTGAGTCTCCATGTATCTGCTATGATGATCTGCTAAAAAAGCATCTTGCAGTTGACAGATGAAATAAAAATACTACGAGGCATGTGCTCTGAACAGCAAATCAAAAATGTACCGACAAACTGCTGAGGAACAGGTTTAGATGAAGTCATGGGAAAACAACCAGGTGTTACAGAGAGACAGAAACTGATCGAGTAAAGGCAGCAAAGAGCCTTTAACAGCGAGGAGAAACACTGCTGGTCTTACTTGAACAGTAGTCTGAATAGTCGCTGCAGCAGTTGTTGTACTGGGAGCACTGGGAGTTGCAGTGGCACGGGTTCTGAGCATTATAGCTTTCACCACACCTGCCATTACAAGATGTGGGTCCAACTACAGCTAAAAGAAAGTTTCATATTTTTATTTACATATTTGTCAGTAATGGAAAAATACAGTTCCCACATTTTACATCTATTTCAACGCAGTCTTTACAATTCAGAGCTGTAAAAATGGGTAAGTTTAGATATATCTGTGTAAAAAGATGAGAAAGTCTAAATTTTTTTATGCTGAATTAACTTAAAATAAGTAATTTATTAAATGATCGAGTAGGCTCTTTTGAACTTCACTGCTAAACGTAACAAAAATTAGACTCAGTAGAGTTGTCTTTATTCTCCTAATAGCGTTTTACAGTGTATATAAATTTGTTAAACCAGCCACTTGCTCTATGAGAAAACTAAGAAAGATATGTGCCAAAACAACACAGCTGAATTTACTTAAAAACAGGGTACATTTACAAGACAGGAAAACAATTTAATTAGTTTAGGTGCAATAACTTGTTTAAACGCAGAGTAATACACTGAACTTCCTAAATGTGAAACTTAGCAAGTGTGAAAATTAAATCACAAAAGCACTCCCATAAATATAAACAAATGACTAACTTCTGATGGGATCATGTGGAGTGGGAAGTGTTAAGAAGCAGCTGAAGTGTTGTTGGTTTTACCATTACAGAGGGTGGAGTAGTCGCTGCAGCAGTTGTTGTACTGGGGGCACAGGGAGTTGCAGTGGCACGGGTTCTGAGCGTTGTAGCTTTCACCACACCTTCCATTACAAGACAGAGCCGCCTCTGGGAGCAGAGGAAAGGTTCGCACAGACAGGCACGTGCAGAAGGGGGGGATTAGGGGGGCTTGAGCACCTGCCCCTTTTGCTCCTTGCCAAGTGCCCTTTTGTTTTTGTTTTTTGTTTGTTTGTTTTGTTTTGTTTTTTGGTATTATTATTTTCTAAGCCCTCTTCTGACACATAATAACATGTACAAAAATTATTTGGTTTTTTGTTGGGTTGTTTTTGTACAACATAATAAGCCCGTCACCCTGTTACCTTTGACCTTTTGCCCGTTTGCCTCTTGCGCATTGAGATAAGGCGGCTAACTGGAGCTCAACGTACCGAACGTTCCAGATTACAGAACAGTTTTTGGTGAATTAAAAAGAAAATACTTTGGTGAATAAAGTGGAGAAGACTTGCTACTTGTCAGATGACGGAAAACGTTGAAGTATCGTTTCTGCTTCAGCCCGGAGTCGTGGCTTAAGCAGAGAGGTAATGAAATACAACAGACACTGACAGGCCTCTGCGTCTGCCTTTCTCTGAAGAACTACTGAACGGGAGGAGACAGCCAGGTGAGGAAAAGCTGTTCTTATCTATCGATTCAGTATTTTTATCATACAGACATTAGGCTGTTGTTGTTGTGCTATTAGCTAGCTGCTAGCTAACGACTTAGAAAAGCAAGATAACTGAAAAGCTTCTTCCCTGTGTCGTTATTGATATCAGTCATTCTTCAGTATTGCTTATCGCCCGTCCAAAACTTATCATCTCCATAATGGATATATGTCAGATCTTCTAATTTCCTTTGCTGCATAATGTACATTGCATTTATTCTGGCGTTAGGTAAATTTATCTTGAAGGAGAATAGCACTTAAATAAAAGTTCAACAAGGATATTCATTTAGAATTAAAAATAACTCACCCTGAATTACCATGATAGATATAATGTATGTAATAAAAGTATGTCATTAAAGGAGGGGAAAAAACTCAACCCAGACTTTAAGTAAGTTTAGGGTCTGGTTCACAGAGTATGCAGTTAAATTTTTTTCCCAAATATTCAATGAAAAAAAAAAAAAAAAACTCAGTTAAGTAAAATAAAATTGTAATCAAAACCTTTGGAATTAATGATTCCTTTTTTAAAAAACAAAAAG
This sequence comes from Poecilia mexicana, assembly GCF_051168715.1. NCBI lineage: Eukaryota > Metazoa > Chordata > Actinopteri > Cyprinodontiformes > Poeciliidae > Poecilia > Poecilia mexicana. The sequence continues at coordinate 13,520,089 of NW_028263374.1, read as the reverse complement.
TTTTGTTTAAAAAACTTTTTTTTAAAATTAAATAACTAATTTTTGTCTTGTGAACTTAAAAGGTTATTTGCCAAACATAAACTTTTATTTGCACACATCAGGAATCTTTTGTTGTGATTTTAGGCCCTGCCCATGATGTCATGTGAGAATCACAAGCAAAACTTTGAGTCACAAGCAAAAACTTAGAATAGCAAGAAAAAGATTTCTGACATGCTCAAATAAGTTTGTTTTGCAAAAAAATAATTTCACTTCATGAGACAAAAATGTGTGATTTCAATTTTAAAACAAGTTTTTTTAAGCAAAACTCAGTAGGCTTTTCCCATAGTGACATGCATTAACAATTAAATTTTTTCTTTTTTTTTTTTCTTTTTTCTGCAGTTCCACTTTAAAGTTTGATGCAGCTCTGCTTTCCTGAATGGACCATCTTCATCTCCACTGCAGCAAACAGGCAGCTCTTTTTTATAGATTACAGTCCACTAAACGTTTGCATTGTGTCCTTGTTTATATTTTTAAAAGTGTAATTCTGTAAAGACAAAATATGTCTGGTTGTCTAGCTCTGATTTACATATCTTGCTGAATTGCGGGTTTGAATATTGCAATACTTTCCTATTACAAATTAGACCTGCAGAAAGAAATTACTAATAAAATATCTTACATATGCATAGTTGTATGCTCTATATAGAGATTTTCCTTGGCTTTGATTTTATATCTCACAATTTTGTAATTTATCATTCTTTATTAAACTCTGAATGCTGTGTGGCTTTGTTAATATTCTGTTCTAGAATGCAGTTAGATGTGCCCTTTTTTTTGGAGCATCTGCCCCTTTAGTGGTCTCTGCACAGCCCTGCCGCATAGGAATTTACATTTTACAAACAAAACAATGTTATATTTTAGTAGGTTTTACCTGGTTTTGCTACTTACCTTTGCATAGTGTGTAATAGTCGGAACAGCAGTCATTGTACCTCTCACAGGCTGTGTTGCACTGACAGGAGTAACTAGTGTCTATTCCATACCCGCACCGGCCCTGACATGAGTCTGAAATCACACCAGAAGCATTTACAACACCGACTGCAACATTTCACTCACATGCTACCGGCTTGAGATGCTCATTGTAAAGTGATGCTGTGAAAGAAGGAAAGAGTCTTACTGCTGTGTCCCTGGTGGAACAGGGCCATGCAAAGGAGAAGGATAGCAGCGACTTTCATCTTGGATCAGCAGCCCCCTAAAACAAGGTGACCAAACTGTTACCACATCCATCTTTTTATAGCAGTTTTATCTCAGCCAATCCAGAGGGAGCCTCGTGAACACAACCCAATCACAATCATATCAATCTAGGTATGGTCTTATGAAAACTTTTTCTGATGAGTCATGGATTCTATTTTTATTCTGTAGATTATGCTGAGACATACTAAAGCAGTCAAAACTGTTGAATGTTTGAATACGGTAACACATTTGGAAATATGTAAAATTCAGATATCACTCTCATGTGTGAAAGTGCACACCTTACTGTCGGATTTCAAAAACATTTTGATAAAAGTTATTGTTTAAATTATTGATCCACCATCTTATATATTCAGCATATTCAGTGTGAAGTACAGCCAAATCAGTATCTGTCATGTGCCTTTTTCTATTTTTATCAAATCAATTTGATCAGATGTTTTACTTCTCAGGGTCTACCCAACATGAAAACATGGAGTTGTCGGTGCAGCGTCCCTGATCACGTTGAGGTAACCTGCCCCTTTGTAAACATTGTGGAGCAATCATGTTCTACACACAGGGTTCCAGATCGATGGAACATTTTAGTGTTGACATAATGAAATATTTGCACAAATGTCTACAAAAGAAATTTTCCATTAGGTGTAGGCAGAAAACACTGATGCTTTGATTCTTACTGCAGCTTCAAAAGAAAAATGTATTTTTCATTCATTTTAAATAACACATTTTACATGTTGATTATTATTATTGTAGTTTTTATTTTATTATCATAAACTATAGTATTATTAGTTTTAGTGTAACTCTCTGCTTATTCTCTTCATTTTTTTTACTTTATTCATTCAGAGTGGGTAGGGAGAAAAGATAAGTAAAGTACATCTTAGTCCCATTTATGTTAATTTATATTACTTGTAGCAACTCTGAAAGGTTAAATGGTTTCAATGGAAAGCAATTTAAAGCAGGTATGCATTAAATGATTTAGGAGAGTATAAAGTGAAAATGTGTTTATTTGTGGCAAGTCATGGTAGATGTGAAAGGTTGGATTAACTAAAATATAATCACAATAGTTTTTTTTATTATTATTATTTTGATTGTATAATGTTGTGGCAAGTATTTCTATTAGATAAATAATGTGAATAATCGATTCTATTTCATTAGAGAAAGTTCTTTCTTTCTTTCTTTCTTTCTTTCTTTCTTTCTTTCTTTCTTTCTTTCTTTCTTTCTTTCTTTCTTTCTTTCTTTCTTTCTTTCTTTCTTTCTTTCTTTCTTTCTTTCTTTCTTGTGAACTCGCTGAACTTACGGGTAGCAGATTAAGAGCAGCTGCATATTAAACTCTGCTGTCCTCCAGGCCTGTAGATGGCGCTAATTAAAAGTACCGGTCTGTAACTCCGAGTTTTTTGTTCTAACTCGGCTTCCTTCCTTCCGCAGCGTGGATTTCAATGACATTGTAAGCTTTCATAAGAGAGCTGTGTTTTCCAGTTTTTAATCATGTCGCTAGCTTTTTTATTTAGAGCTGTTACAAGAGAAGCCGTAAAGGTGAGCAGACTAAACTTCTCCATTTCACTTTTAGCTTCAGCCGTGTTTTAAGAGCTGTTGTTGTTAATGGTTGACTGTTGTCTTTCTGGCTTTCCCTGGGTCAGTTCCAGTGGCTCATTTTACCATTACTGGGTTTTTATGTTCCTGTAATTGTCAAAAAGGATGAAAATTGAATAGTAGTATTTGCGTGTTTGTCCTTTGTGTGGTTCAGGTGAGCGTCAGTCAGCCTGTGCAGTGTTTGCACTCAGGCTGTCAGCTGCTGGCTGCAGATAAAGCCCTGCTGTTGAAACTGAGGAAAAGCACCGGCTACACCTTCATTAAATGCAAGGAAGCGCTGGAGAGGTTTGAGAATGACATGGCACAGGTGTGTTGTCTGTTCTGGAGGGGGGTTCTAATACTGACTGGTGGAGGAGCAATGTGTGACTGTGTTGCTGAACCTCCAGGCTGAAAGCTGGCTACATGAGCAGGCCCAGAAAGAAGGCTGGAGCAAAGCCAGCAAGCTGGAGGGTCGAAAGGCCAAAGAGGGTCTGATCGGCCTGTTTGTGGGGAAGCAAGCCGCAGCGATGGTGGAGGTAAGGGCAGCAGAGATCTACTGTATCAGCAGGTTTTATCCCCTGCTTGTTGGACTTAGTGGTTTATTTCTGGTTTTCTTGCAGGTGAACTGTGAGACTGACTTTGTTGCCCGTAATGAAAAGTTTCAGCAGCTGGTGAAGGATGCGACTCTCGCCACATTGGCACACCATCAGGATAAAAATCAAGACCCGACAGGATACGTAAAGGTAAACATATCTTTTACTTACACACTTGTTCCTGGCCATAACAATTTGGGGAAATGGTTATGTTCTCCTGTAACTATTTATAATGTAATGAATATTAATTGTTTAAATTTCAAATGGTCATGTGCCACAGCATTCACTAAGAAGTGTCCCTTTTAAAACCAAGACATGAACTGAGAGATTGGAGAAAGTTTCTGATTTATCACACTTTTATTACTAACTAATGGTGCAAAGATGCCAAACCTGAACAGACTCTTGCAAAACTATTTGTACCAATTTAGCTTTACTGCATTTACTCCTGTAACGACTAGACCTGACGATGTATTTTGTCATAATCTACATGGTTTTATTTTTTGTTTTTACTCAAATAAAAATCTTAGAATAAATCTTATCCCATTTTACTCTGAAACCGCTAAATAAGACCGCATGACAAAGACGGAGTAACACAGCAGAGGCAGGGATAAAACTGTGGAGAGGTTTACAGCATTGCATAACATTTAATATGTCATGGAGCACTCTTTAATCTGTGACCTGAAAGGTACAGAAATTCATAGCTTGGGTGGAGAAATCTGTTAACATTTACTAGTTATTCCCTTCACAAGTCTGGTTTTTGTTGGCCAATAAGCCATAAGCATTGCTGTTTAATTTTATAGAAGCCATGTTGGGACTTTAAGCTAATGCACGCAAACCTTTTGAGGTTTTTCACGGTAGAAGAAAAAAGCTAAAAAAGACGGGAAACATTTTTTTGCAATTAACAGTTATGCATAACTTTGTGTAGTAGTTGTTTCACATAAATCCCAGTAAAACAGACTGGTTTGTTTGTTTCTTTCTAATGTACAGCTTTTATTTTCAGAGTGTCCTGTCTGGTGACGAGCTGAATAAACTCAGTGTGGGAGAAGGATCTTCACTAGCTGACCATTTGGCTCTCACAATAGGTCAGTAAACAAACACATGCTTATATATTTATTTCCCAGCTCAGATGTGATCTACCTTATTGATGTTGCTTCATCTTGTTAAAAGAAATTAAAAATAAGGTTCTTTAATTCAACCCTTGCAGGGCTACAGGCTTTACTGACACTGATAAATTTTGGATCATTTTAACTCTTTAAATGCATTTAGATCTTCTTGCTTTTTGAAGAAGTCTTTTATTTTTCGTTCTTCCCAGCTCATGCATACAAAGTGGAAGTTCTTAACGGCAACGTTACAGACTATGTTTATGCTAAAAAAAAAATGGTTACATTGATTCTGATTTTTTAAAAAATTGTATGCAAATTTAATTCATATGTGCTTTTTGAATGTTAGAAAATAGTACTAAAAATTCAAAAAAGCCAAACTTTCCTCAGGTATTTTAGAAGATGTGATGAAAATAAATAAATCATGAATAATCAAAATTCACCTTAGAATATATAACCTCATTAAATTTTAATTTATTTACCTGAACTCATGCAAAGTTATCTCTGAATTAGAAAAAAAAACATAAGCTTTTCAAGGTAAAACCAAAATTTACTTTTTGAACATTAAAGATTACTGATTTCTAATTTAGTCCAATTTGACAGAAGGATTACAGAGGAAACTTCAGTTACCTCAAATTAACCACTTAGTGACAAAAAATAAATATGATCTCCACAATCTAATCAAAATAATTCTGCAAAAATAGAACATCATATTTCAGCATTTTACATAAAAACTTACATAACTTACCAGTGTTGTCAACTCAGCAGACTGGTAGGTTTCACTGGGTTAGAGCTTCTTCCCAAAAGTATTCTCCTTCTGCTATTGTCACAGATATTTGTTCCTTTTCATCCACCTGACTTCTTCTGTCTGCCACTCCTATTGATGAAGGGCTGAATAAAGACTGAATTAGTGTAGTTTCTGCCTTAACTTGACTGGCCAGATCTCTAAGTCAGTCTTTTAGGATGGGCTATGGAAGACTGTTACAAAATCAAATGTCACAAAATTATGTAATTTTAAAAATGTTCAGGGTTTTTCCCAGAAAACCTGCTAAGCCTGGTAGTTGGATCCTAGGGGAGTCATTCATCCAGCAGCCTGTCCTGTTTTTGAGTTAAAAAATGTTTAAAGTTGACAGGAAATTTTAAAATATCCCTCGATAATTATGTGTTATTGAAAGATTGGAAGATTAACACCTGAACGCCAGCTATAAAATCTTTAAAAATGCAAACATTTAAAAAAGAAATTAAATAAATAAGCAATGCTAAGCAGGGTGGGGCACAAGAAAATCTTGGTGGCCCGCCAGGGAAACTCTGGCTATATTTCTGCAGCAGTCAGTCGTTGTGACTAGGTAAATTCCCAAAAGTAATGTGTAATAAAATTATAACATTTTGTAATTGCTTAACAAAATGTTGCAAAGTCTTCAGTAGCCTGTAATGTATCAAGTTGTATCTCATCATGAAGAAATCCAGAACTGATTATTATTATTAATCTATTTCCCTGGTTTAGTTCATGGCCTAAAACTGTGTTGTTGTCAACTATGTAAATATGTAAATAAAGATGGGCTGCTTCATCTAGTTCTTGCTTTAAAAATGCGATTATAATTTGGAAACTGTTGTTGGTTTAATCTGAAATATTTAAATATGACAAAGTAAAAACAGAAAAAATATTGAAGGGGAAAAATATGCGTTTACAAAGTATTTTGGATCGATCTCCCTCATCAATTAGATCCTCACTGGGTTAGGAAAGAAACTCTTAAATTCAAAATATGCACAATGTTGCATTTAATTTAAACAGATTTAAAGCTGATTTGAAAAAATAACAATCACTCTGTCAAATGAAAAGTTCAACTTTTTGCACATCAACAGTTTTTGTGCAAAGAAGTCCACATACTTACATTTCAGGAAGGATCTTTCAAGATTTAAGGTTTCTCCATCTGTGGGAAACAAACGCTCAAATGCTATTTGCAGTATTAAAATTAAAGGTCTGGTCCGCAACCAGATTATTTCAGCCCGATTATAAACTTAAACCAGAGTGCTGCAGTCATATTCAATAAATTAGATTACTAATGAATAATGTTTCTGTAACTCGACTCAGATTTGAACAGGTTACTTGACCACGTTTTGTGCTTGTGACTAGTCCGAGTTCAATAGTGGGAATTGCTAAAATTGGATTTGTACTTCAGAAAATATATTAGTTAGAAATATTTAAAGGTTTTAGAAGTATTATCATTCATTAAATGGGTATCTTCTGCTCCTCTTAGGACGTCTTGGTGAGAACATGTCTCTAAAGCGGGCGGTGACCGTGACAGTCCCTGCTGAATGGCACATAGGCTCATACGTACATGGCAACATCAGCGGTCAGACGGAGGTGACATTGGGCCGCTACGGCGCTCTGGTCATATTCCAGGGTGGAAAGGATGAAGAACGAGATACTTTAGGTCGTAAACTCGGCCAGCATGTGGTGGGGGAGGCCCCTTTGTCTCTAGGGAACGAGGACGACCTGCCTTGTGGTGAATCTGAGACACGGCTGCTGCCTCAGACCTTTCTGGGAGACCCCACTAGGACCGTGGCACAGTTCCTCAAGGGTCAACAGGCTCGAGTGTTGGACTTTGTCCGATTTCAGTGTGGAGAGACACTAGGGGAGCAATAAGGAGTTCCCATAACATTTCTCTGTGTTTTTTCATGTACAGCGATGAAATGCAAGAGACGGAGTCACAGAATGATATGACAAATGTGATGGCTAAAAGGCATTTTGGAGATGATGAAGTTGAAAATCTAACAATAAACTTTAAAACAGTAAATGTTCAAGTACTTTGTTTTTTTGTTTTTTTAATTAAAAACATGTTTGTTTTTGCCAATGTTAATTAAAGTGGCAGCAGTGTGTATTTTCCATACCACAATCAAGCATTGTGCTTTAAAATAGCAAATATGACTTAAAAAGAAATTTGACTTGAAATTGTCCGCTGTCTCTTTAAGGAGTTCATGCTCTTTCCAACACTCCGCCTTCTGGTCATCACAGTCTATGATCGCAATGCCTTTCCATTATGCTGTTCACCACCATTCTTAGGAGCATTGGACTGAAAAGTAGATTATATGATAAGTTCAGCAGATTCAGTTCCACCTGGTGTTGGCTAATGGCTGCCCTGCCAATCTGGTGGAGCTGAGTGGGGGAGGGGCTGTCTGAAGCTGCAGCTCCAACAAGGAGAACTTGAGACGGCAAGCGTTTGGGCACCTCCAATGGACCCCAGGGGAGAATCAAGGATTTCTCAAAGATTCATGAAAGAATTAAAGTAATAGTGGTTTTTAATGAGAGAAAAGTCGATTTTACATAATGCATCCTTTTAAGATACTCACAGATTTCCACTACTGAGGCTGAAAAATAAGGCATCTGTCAAGGGGTGACTCTGAATTTCCGAGCTCTTTGTTTTTGAGAAGTGCCACGAGCTAATTTCCTATTAAAACATGAAGAAATTGGCATTAATGTGTGAATATTAACAGGGTGTGGCATAATAATGTGCATAGTACAATCTTTGCCCAGGGCTCGAAACTGCTGTTGAAAGCCACAAAATATGTCTTATATTCTGACATTCTTGCAATGTGATTGGCTGATTCAGTTTGAGACGTGTGACGTCAACGGGGGCGTACCTACCAAACTGGTTAGCTGCTGCTGTCCGTTTAGCTCTGTGCAGACTGATAACCTCGTCATAGAGACACCAAAATAAAATAAAATAAGACATGGTGAGTAAAGATTTTCTTCTGGATTCATGCTTTGTAGCATATAATTTTGTTAGTTCGTTTCTAAAGGTTGTAAAATGTGGAATAAATCAAAAGCAGGTTAGCTAAATGTAGCCTGCTTTACTCCATGTTTTTAACGTCTATCCTTCGTTGTCTCGTCTATCTTAAATCTGCCTCTACCAGTCTGACTTCACAGAAGACCAGATCATCGGTGAGTTCATATTTATGAATAGTTTGGCTTTTAATGGTTACATTAAAATGTTGTACGATGTGGTGTGGATGCAGCGCAGATTTGAAAAAGCTTTATAAATTTTGACCCTGTAGCTCCCCACAAACTACTGGAGCCCTGAAGGTAAATAATGATGAACGGAGTTTTTTTTTTTTAGTTTTGACACTGCCTCATTAACAGTCTGCTGAAGAACTGTGTGGTTTTTGCATGGGAGTGCAAAAAGTATTTGTGTTGAGGAGTGCATTGTGTGCATCAGGGTGTGAACCAAGACATGAAATCACTGATGTGGTTACAGTCACACAGACAAACATTCAAAAATGTGTGTTGGGTGTTCAACAAGTTATAGTAAAGCTGAAGGTTAACAGGCCTCTGTAATAAATGTGCTAGCATCATTTTAAGACTTTATGTTTGAAATGTCATACAGATTCATAATTCAGTGTGTCATACATGTCTGACCACCTAAATCTTGCATGATTCAATTGTATGAAAAATTACGTTTTCACACAACTTTTGTTAGTATCAACTGTAAATATAGCAAGTTTTGGGCTGCCAGTAATAAATGTGGATTTACAGAACTGCCACTAAATAGATACATCTTTGTACAATAGATCAACTCCGAGTCATAGCCAAGTCTGCAAATGCAAGGTGGCATTATCGGGAAATACAAAAACATTTTCTACCGCTTTCACTTCTTCGAAATACTTAAAAAAGGACCCAACAGAAAACTTACTTCAGTTCTTTTAGGGACATTTCATCTGCGTAGTTGTGTGGAGCTTATTTGCTTTTCAGCTCAGATATGACCTATCTAACCAGCAGACTCTGCACTGCCCCTTCTATGCCGCACTAACTGGATGTCTGAACAACTTTAGGGAAATGAAGCTGACGAAGTTTGTTCAATAACTTATCTATGGCCCTCAGACACATTTGAATGTTTTGCTCTCATTTCTTTGTGCCTGGACGGTTTGTCACTAACAGATGTCGAGCTTAGCATGTGCCGTTTAGCTGAACCGCACTTCTTTCTCTTTTTCTCTTTTCAGAGTTTAAGGAGGCCTTCCTGTTGTTTGACCGGACCGGTGACGGGAAAATAACCTACAGTCAGTGTGGCGACGTGATGCGAGCTTTGGGACAGAACCCGGTCAACGCAGAGGTGCTAAAAATTCTCGGAAACCCCAAAATGGAAGGCAAGCATCTAATTTCACCAGTTGCACAAACGGGGAGTGTAAAAATCCAGATGGATAAATAACTGTCAGACGTTTGGTTGGCCCGTTTGGATAATTTTATTTTTAAATTTCACCAGACGGCTTGTGGAAAAATCTGCTTTGTGTTACATTTCTGCAATATAAAAGTTTCCCTCCTGCTTTCTTTTTACCACCTGCAGAGATGAACAACAAGCTGCTGGATTTTGAGCAGTTTCTTCCCATGTTTCACGCCATTGCTAAGAACAAGGACCAGGGCTCCTTTGAAGACATTGTCGAAGGCCTGCGTGTCTTTGACAAGGAGGGAAACGGCACAGTGATGGGAGCAGAGCTGCGTCACGTCCTCACCACTCTGGGTAAGACCTGCACCAGAAAAGCTCGGCTTGACGTTTCTCTGTACAGTTCAGATGTTTGTGGTTAGTTCAGCACTTCCAGTAATGCAAAAAAAAAAAAAAAAAAATAGTGTCTATTTTTTAAATGAATTTCTCAATTTGAATTTTATGTTTGTGTTTCAGGTGAAAAGATGACAGAAGAAGAAGTGGAGACACTTTTAGCAGGGCATGAAGATGCCAATGGCTGCATTAATTATGAAGGTAAATCTGATGGATAAGAAATACATCGAGCAAAAATGACAGACATAAATACACACACTTTTCATTGGTATTTCCTGAAGCAAATGTTACTATGCAAGTTACGTCTGAGGTATGAGTATAGTTTCAGCATCCAGGTGAACAAAATTTAATGGCAGGCCTATATTTATATATATATATTTCTAATGTAATTATCCTTTTGGGGGTTTTTTTTATAGCTTTTTTTCAAACTAAACACAACAACAAAACTCCATCCCACAGTGGAGATCTTTAAAGAAGTAAAAAAAAAAAAAAAGAGTCAACATATTTTTTTGACTCATAAAAAATGCAGTAAGCAAGTGAAACATTCCTTACTGCAATGTTTCACTTTGCAGTAAGGAAAGTGAAACATTCACAGATTTAGATTTTTATGTTGCTTGATAAATCTCACATTTGTAACCAAGTACACTTTAAATACTTTCTTGCTGATCCTGCACTGAAGGCAAGCAGACGACCAAACCCAGGCGTGCCAAGCATAATGGAGGAAGAAAATTACTTTTTATACGACAGTATTAAATATGGCTGGCCTGTTGACCATAAAGATAAAGTAAAATTTACCAACAACAAGCGAAAGGAGTTAGGAAATAAAAACCACTAAACCATACATTTATCTCCGACTGCCAGCTGTTCACTGCCAGTTTTGTTAAAACGGTAAACATTACTGCATTTGTTTGTTTGCGGGGTTTTTTTTTTCCCCTCACTGGGTTTTGAAACAGTCATTGCATATTTTATTATGTTGTTTTATAACTCATTATTTTTTGGTGTTTTGGCTGGAGAAAGCTTTTTTTTTTTTCCTCCACTGAGGGATGGTGATGAAGTGTGCTCCTGTCATGGTGACGCCAAGTTTCTTCCCGTCTCTTTGCAGAACTCGTCAGGGTGGTGATGAGTGGTTAAGGACGTCAGACGCCTCCATCTTTAAATTTATTCTTGAATATTTTCTGTGCTGTTTGTCTCGTCTTTCTCTTTCATCCACGTCATTCTACCTCCAACATTGTTGTTTTGTTGCTGTTGAACCTTTTTTTTTTTATGTGCCTTTTCCTGTCTAATGTGAAAACCTCATATTCCTAACTCCTGTTGACGTTTGCAGGCACAATCAGTGGTACAACTCCTCCTTTTGGTTTACCTTCATCATCTCTGGCAGCCAGCCTATGTGTTGTCCTTTTCTTTTGGATGGATATGATCATGAGACCTGTTGCGTTAAACATATTGAATAAAATGGTTTACAAAGTTTTAATTAGCCTCCAAGTTTTGTAAGTCAAAATAAAAATAGATTGAAGTTGGGTAAAATGGATTCTGTTGATGAAATGTTGGGATGTGGATTTGTGATTTCTTTCAAATTATTCGTGTTTTGCCGAATACAAATACAGACCTATTTTGTTCAGCCTGCTCAGTCAAAAGATAATCGAGGTAAGTATATCAAAAATACATCTAGCTGAATAAAACTACTTGATCTGGATGAGAAGCTGCTGCTATAAAAATAACTCGGAAGGCTTTTAAGCTAGCATTAATTCATAAACTGAATTTATCCATGTTATTTTCTGAATTAATGCAAATGCATCTTGATCGGATTAGATCAATTAATTTTGTTGAATTGGATCAAACTGATTTAATTTGGTCTGAACTGGATTTCTACATTTAAATCGAGACACAGATGTGACTGTACTTTAAAGCAATGCCTTAAACATTTCTTGTGGGACACAACTAATCCAAAGATGTGAAGAAATGATCGAGAACTTCCACAATTTGGTTCATTTTACAAATTCTACAAAATAAATAAAATCCTTGGTAGCAAGGAAATTAATCTAAACCTTTAAACGGAAAGGATTGAATGGAAGTGATAAAAGATAAAGTACTTAGTGAACATAAATTATTTTGGTAATCCTAAATGAAACTAAACCTAAACCGAGATGAGTTTTGTCTAATCTTAAATCATGTAGTGAGGAAAAATTAGTTTTTTGCACATTAAATGTGAAAACCTGGTTTCTGTTGTATGTATTTGAATATGAACGAGGGCTGCTTGCTCTATGAGTTCACTTAAGATTATTTTTGGAAATTGAAAGAGCATCAAAATGAACAAAATTAGTTTTAAATGCCATGAATGAAAAAAAAAAAAACACTACACAATGACTCCTCTTCACATCTTTATTTTTTCCTCAAACATTTCGTAATTAAACCAGTTCTGATGTTTGTTTTTTTTAATAAACTGTCAGCACTAATGTGATGATTTTCAGAGGAAAAAAACTCATGTCTACTGTATAATACCGCACTTGCTGCTACCTTGAGCGAAGTGAAAAACATACAGAAACTGAGCTGACACTTATTTCATATCACAAAATTCACACAATGTAGTAATAACACAGATAAAAGATGTCAATTTATGCTCACGGCGGAGGTGAGGACTGCAATACTGGCTAGATGGACATTAACTGCAAACGTTCACCATCTGACTGGATTATATATCATGACACTGATGTGACGTGTTGAGTGTGTGGAGCAAAAACGTTTTTTTTTTGTTTTTTTTTAAGTTTTCCAAACTTGGTGATCACACGACTGATGACACTTAATAAAAAAAATAAAAAAAACTGAAAGGTAATGTTGTTTACAAGTCTTAATGGCTTGGGCACACATGATCACAGTCACGTCTCTGACAGATCCAGCAAAAACAGTCCAGATCGCACACGAAGATGGCGAAGGTAGATACAGGCTACAAAGATAATAATATACAGTTACAATGTTGACATATCAAAGGAAAAATATGGAAAAATTACATGTAAAAAATATAAAAAATCGACAGGATATAAAGTGAAAACACTGTTACGGATTTCAAGGTTTCTCTGCTAGAGAGTTTTAAGGTGTTCCCTTGTTTTTGACAACATTGGAGTTTCTTCCAATTTTCTGTATGAAAAAACAAAAGTTAAAAAAAACAACAAAACAATCCCATATGCAATCCCAAGCAACCATCATAAATGAAAAATATTTTGGTTTACATAACACAGCATCTAATACTGCTTTGCATGTAGTTGCTATAAGTGAACATAAGTACATGTTTAGACTGGATGCTTAGAGTTCATCCACACTAAAAGGTTTTACTCTAAGTCCTGCTGGCATGATGGGAGTTTAAACGAGAAACAAAAATCAAAGAAAAGTCTTTTCAGGATTTCAGGCTGTACTTTAAGTTTCCACAGCATCATAACTGGATACAAAATAGATGTTTGTAACAGATAATCCAGTTTACAGTCCGTTTCCCTTAACAGCTTAGATCGGCTAATTTAGCGATTTAAATCTCTTCCTTCATTACAGACTTTCAGTCATGTAACCTTCAGGTTCAACCCTGTAGACACGACTTATCCATGCGACGTAAACACAAGTGGATCTAAAGAACCATGAGTAAGTTTGAAACTTCCTGTTGGTTGAAGTATTTAAGACCACAAAACAAAGATATAAGTGCTAGAGTTCAATACGACGGATGCTTCAAGTCTTTCAGCGAGACTTTCAAGGAGAAAAGTGCTTTTCCTTTACATACATGTATGTTTTTTTAAAACGTACCTAAAGTACAAGGAGGCAGGGCCACTGGATGAACTATGAGGCTTCATGAGCTATCGCAAAATGTTGCAGAACATTGGATGAAACAACAGGAAGCTTTTGTTCTACGCTCTGACACGTTGGCGAAGCTGAGTAAGGTGTTTACCGTGAACTCGCCTCGCTGCCGTTTGGTCGGCAGCAAAAGATTAAAATCAGTTTTCCCTTAAGAGAGTCAGTTGTGTTTTTAAAATGACTTACTTTCAAACAAAGAGGTGGATTCATTTACATTTTGATGTTCACATCGATTGCCTTGTAGAAAAACAAAAACTAAACATGTAAAATGTCTTCTCATCCATCTGTTGGTGACTTCTTCATTTCAGTTGACATAGGCAGGCGTCAAAATGGTCAGTCATTTGGATTCGCAGGCAATTTATGGGTGTTTTTCCTCACTGTGGTGCAGGAACAGGAGCTGACGGGTGGAGTGACTCACCTTGGTGAGGAGCGCTGGGCTCTGTGGGAGGAGCAGGAGGGGAAAATATAACAGCTGTGACTTCAGGTGGAAAGCATTGTTCTGTTTAAAAGTTGGACTCTTTCTCTTTTTACAAAAGTTGTCAAAACAACAATGCTTGCATTTATTGAGATGGGCATCATTCAGACACCATGTGCAGTCAGTGAAATGTTGACTAGTAGCTTATTGTGGTGGGCGGAGCAAATTATAACCATCTTTTTAACCTATAACTATCCAGCTTATTCAAGATCAACAACAAAGATGAATGTTGATTTAATTCAAGACATTCTTCTGGTGTAAGGGTCTGTAACCTCTTTGGGTCTTCCACTATGGTTTTTTAACAACTTTGGCTAAAAATTAAAATAAAACAGTTAATGTTCTTAAATGTAGATATAATAAAAAAAGGTTTTTATCTTTTTTTCCCCAAAAATTTTACAATATTTCCACAAAAATGACAATAAAAGCACTAGTAATTATTTTAAATCTCAAAGTTTTATTACGGCTGAACGATATGACTGAAAAAGATGATTTCATATAAGTGGATATTGATAATTATTGATCAATTATTTGTTTTAAATATGGAAAATGCCGCCATCTGGTGACGTGACCTTTTCTGTTTTATCCACAGTTTTTCACACCACTCCATTGTGTCTTTTATTTTTAAGCAGTTTTGATGCACAGTGGCACAAACCTTAAACTGCTGCTGCACAAGTTACTCCACAGGCTGTTGCTAGGTAACCACAAGCTGAGTTCCACAAGGAACTCAGCAGGCTGTTGCTAGGTAACCAAAGAGTGAGCGAGTTAGCCGATGGCATCCAGCTAACAAATGCCAGAATACCATAGCAAAAACTCCAAGTGTTGTTGTGAATTCCTGCTATAACTGCATTGAGCAACAACTAATGTGATAAATGAGCTCCACCTCTTAACTCACCGTGGTGTATGGGTGTAGTGCTGGAGCTGGAGTGAGGGGCCGGGGGCTGGCCTGGGGGGCAGGGAGATGACGTGTGAGTGCCTGCTGCAGGTTGGGACTCGGGGGCCGGGGCAGAAGAAGCTGGTGGGGCAGGACTGGGGGCCGCCTGTGGAGCTGGTGTGCTGGGAGCTGGCTGACTGGCACTGGGGCCTTGAGGCGGTGCAGCCGAGGCCGCCTGGTTGGAGTGAGGGCCTCCGGCCTGGCTGTGCTGCTGGTGCTGGATCTGCTGGAAGTGCTGCTGGCGGGCCCTCATCTCAGCGTACTTCAGCTGCTCCATGTGGAAGGACTGGCGGTCAGCCAGCAGCTGCTGCCGCTGGTACTCCAGCTGAAAACACAAACACAACTTAGAGCTTGATGATCAATTCAGATTTTTTTTGTGAAATCAGATATTTTATTTAATTTTTTTATACATCGTAGGTCATATTTTCAAATATAATCGACTTATATAGGATCTCCTGTGAGATTTGCAAACAACCTGAAAGAATCTCGCATCTGCAGTGGAGGACGCAGTAACATCAGGAAGAGAGCGCGCTCAGTGTTTGCAGGAGTAAACATGGATGCTAATGGTGGAGCATATGTTGTGATTTTAAAGCTGCTGTCTAACCAGAGCACGAACATTAACCACTTTAATCCACATTTCTGTCTGCCGTGATTGTTGTCTCCATCCTGTTCAGGATGCAGAATAGTGACGTTTGATGAATGTGACCTGGCCTTACAGACACAGGTCACATTCGAAAAGATCGGATCATATTTAGAGCCACATATTTAAGTGGTTTGGGTTATATTTATAAAAATTTGATCTGTGTTGTTCAGTCTGTCACGAAAGGATCAGGTGCAGGTAACGTAAGAGCAAAAAAAAAATCGGACTTGAATCACTTCAGGCTGCAGTCTGAACGTATAGCGTTAGATTATTTGGTGAAACAATACTCGGATTATAAATAAAACTGTGTGCTGTTTAACAGGACCACATATCCCAGGTTCCCGCACTCACAGCCTCCCGCTCTCTGTCCATGATAGTTTCCAGTTCTTCAAAGTGTCGCAGTTTAATCTCAAGCTTCTTCATCTGGGTCTCCACCAGCAGAGCCACCAACGATTTGATCTTCCTCTCTTCCACTGCAGCTAAATGCTGTGAACACAGAGCAAAGGGATCTGCCTTTATAGGAGGTAAAGAATAAAAAAAGTGTCTTGAAGAGGCAGGAGTGACAAATTGAGCTTCACCTTGGCTTTGACGGCAGCAGCTGCTAACGCGGAGGCGGCAGCAGTTGCCAGGTTTCCCTCTCCCACATCGCGCTCGACTTTAGCCTTCCTCTCTCCTTCCATCTCTCCTTCTCTTTGTCCCTCCTCTGTTCCCTCCTTAGCATCCTTCTCCTTCTCACCATCACCTGAGAGAAGAGAAGAGAAACATAATGTCTGAGCTTTGATCGGGCTTTTATGAATCTGACATCTCAGAGATAAAGCCTCGCGTACCCATCTCAGGCTCTGTTTTATCTGCCTCTCTCTCGCCTTCGGCTTCTCTTCCTCTTTCTTCTTCTTTCTTCCCATTCTCCACCTGCTTCTCTTCCTCCTCCATCGCTCCATCTTTGCTCTCCTATGCGAAAGAAAAACAGTAGGTGGAGCTGTTTTTTTTAAAATAATCTATTATTCTATATCTGATTAATCAAATAAATTAGAGATTTTTCATGTAACCACTTCAGCCTTTTAGATACAATGTTATAAATACATTGACAGATGTAAATAAAAGGCAATTAAACTAATTTATTAAATAAGAAAATTAACATTTTATGGACTAAAATGCAACAATAAAGCCTTCCTTTAGTGAACTCTTGATCATCTGCAGCTAAAACATACGTGTCGAGCTCAGCCCTTTCTGGATTAATCAAAGAATAATTGAATAGAAAAAGTGCTTAACGAGAATTTTTATTTATTTATTTATTTTTTTTACAGAATTTGAACCAAGTCAAGCTAAAACAATGCCACTTGAGAAAACATATTTACAGACAAAGAAGTTGTTCCTTTATTTTAATGCAAAGCAGTTCTGACCGTGTTGTTCTGTTAGGAAATTTCCTTTTTTTTTTAGTTTGTAGACTCCAGTTGACGATTAATCAACATTTCAATCATTGATTTGTCACGATTAATCGTTTCAGACCTACAGTGAAGTTAGCTGCACTACGGCTCCCAAGAAGATGAACAAAATAACACAATTTGATTTTATTTGCAATCTTTCAAATGAGCAAGCACGATACCTTAGCATCTCTTTTCTCCTCACTCGACTGACTGTCACTCTTGCTTTCGTCGCTGCTTTCATCTGAAGAGAAGTATAAGAATTATTTATTCATCGTTGCAATCGGTACAGCTCTTTTTGTTCCAGCTTCTCGTGTTTTTTTCCTACCGGGTCTGTCTCCCTCCTCCAGGCCGGTCCCTGCGATGCCGCTTCCCTCCAGGCCATACAGGGGATCCTGTCGGCCGCTCACTCTCGCCGCTTCCTCCACCCGCCGTACGTGAGCCTCGACAAGCGCTGCAGGAACCTCCTCTTTCATCCGGGAAAACTCCTCTAATAAGGAGAGACACATTGTTCTTGTCAAGACTTCAGGTTGTTTACTTTAAATAAAACAATTAACACATTGTGCTTTAGTTAAAGGTGAGCTTGAAAAGGCTAGGATGGGTGTATGGGCTTCACAAAGCATGTTCATCACATTATTTGCATAAAATCATTCATTTAAATCCAAAGAAGAGGCTGCTGACCACACCCCCCCATCTCAACGTTGACATTCGCACTTGAAACAGCAAACAGATGCACAATTATACAACCATACATCATTGAAAAGCAGAAGTTGAGCCTCCTGGAAAAGCAACAAGAATGCAGCAAGTGGTTTATGAATGGTAAGGCAACAACAAAACGCTTTTCTTTTCCATCAGCCATTGTACAGCGCATACAGCGGTAAAACCAGGTAACCAAATGACCTGAAGCTCAGCGTGGGTTGCTAGGTGACAGGCTGGGCGTGGCTGAGGTTGCTAGGTAATGGTGCAGTGACCGTAGATTGTGACTCAACAACTTTAAGGTTTTTGAAATTACTTGATTTCCAGACACCAAAAAACATTAACTTATGGCCAGAAAATGGCTGGGTGTTTTTTTTTTTGAAGCGCCTGGGCTGTTCTTATTCTTAGAAGCAGTTGAGACTCCAATGGAAGTAAAAAAAACAAAGTGCAAAAAGTGAATTTTGCCTAATGGGTCCCCTTTCAGTGTCATTATTGATAAATGTTTAAATCTCTGGATTAAGAAATGCACTAAAACCATACGTCCATATTTACAATGATGGAGAAAAAGAACACAACAAAACATCACGCTCAGCTCATAACTGGATATCTGTTCATCATGAAATTTTCAAAAGAAGCCGCTTCTCACCGAGAGCGGATTTGGCTGCAGCTGAGGCCACGCGTGGGTCAACTACAGAAGCCAGGAAGGCCACGGTGCTCATGACGGGGTTTCCTGCTTGGCTGAAGGGAACGGGCTGGTAGGCCAGTGGGCCCAGAGTAGACGAGCTGTCCTCCAAGTACGGGTCTTCGATCGGCAACCGCAGGAAGTGCAGGATGCATTCGTCTTGTGTACGGCTGCCCACGTGTTCAGAGACCTTGTTCCAGTCGTCCTTATACATCTCCAGCCCCTGAGAGACGAGGGATAGCCATTCAGCCATTGCTGTCTCCACAGAGGAATTGTGACTAATAGTGTCGGCAAAATGCAAATACCTCAAGTAGTAGTAGTGTTTCCTGCTCTGTCCACTCCCTCATAGAGCTCACTCCACTCTTGCTCTGCACTCAAAAATATCACCACAAATTTATTTGCATGCCAGACATACAATAAGGGTGACAGTAAGAGTTGTGCATGAGTTGTGAAGCTAAAACTGTGCGACTTGAGGAGTTTTAGGTAGGACATATTTACACGCTGCGGTTTTTATCTTAAATGCAAATGTTATCTCAAAAATGGCCTTTTTTGAGTCTGTATACTCCAGTTAATGATTAGTTGATTGCTAAATTAGTTGATGATTGTTTCAATAATCACTTCAGCCTTCGTTATAAGCAACCACTCTTGTGTTCACCTTAGCAGATCCAGTCTTCTTGCTGTACATGTCGGTCCGCAGCCCAAAGTTTTGCAGATCTGTGGGCTTCTCCTTCACCTTGTCTGGGAATGATATCATCGGCTGGGTGGCGGGGGTCTGAGGGGGTTACAGTGAAAGAGCAAGAATATAAAATAACATCCAGCAATCTCTGTTTGCATGTTTACATGTGAGTATTTAGAAACCTGGGATGTTTTGGGCTGCAGGGGCACCAGACTCGAAGGAGTGTCCGCCAGGACGTGGAAGTGAGAGGTCGGCGGGGGTCCCATGGGCGTGGGCCGACTCTCTGAGTCCACCTGATAGTTGATCAGTCCCCACTGCTCCAGAAAAGCATGAACTCTGCAGAACAGGAGACACGTGGCGTTTCCTCCACTGCTGGAAAGTTCAGATTAACGGCCGAAGGACGGATAAAGATCAGCCTCCACTCTACCTCATGATGGCACACACGTCTCCTGCCAGGTTTCTGCGGCAGGCGGTGGAGGTCAGGTACTCCTGAGGGTTCAGTCGATAGGTGTCAATCATGAAGTTCCTGTATGCTAGATAACTAAAGGGATAAAAGGAGACAACTGAGATATGCTACTGCATTAAAACAGTCACAGTAGCCTCCAAACGCCTGATTAGACACTCTGTGTTGTGCACCAATCGAATGCTTACATCTCGGGGGTTTTAGATTTGTTCTTCCCGTTGAAAAACTCGGGCAGGGCTCGCCGCTCGATGGCATGAACACTGCAAGAGAAATCAGAGCAGAGTCAATGTGATGTTCTCAGCCATAACCAGATATGGTTTCTACTTTAATCTTTGCTGAATCAGTAGGAACAGCAAAGAAACATTAATTTGATATGCGAGACCACAAACCAATCAATGATTTTCTGAAAGTCTTGAACAAAACCCGATGAAGATCCTACAAACAGCAGCTTTCAGTCAACAAGACTTTCTGTGTCCAAGAAAACTACGACACTGAATAACAGCATTTAATCAACTTCTATTATTTTTATCTGATCCTCTTCATTAATCATCTGTGCCATCAAAAGGCAATATCACTTTTTTCAAGGTTTGCAGAGGCATAAATGTGTTATTGAAACATTATGATAAATCCACTGGGAATGAATTAAGGAAAGAATGTTTTAGCTCTCATTCTTTATATGACTGCAATGCTGTAAAACATTCAGAAATAATGAGTCAGACAGATGTAATTCCTTAAACTCACGTTACAATCGCGTGTTGGAGACGTTTCAAATGAAGCCACTGCGTAAATGCTGTTACCTGTTGTAGTCGAACCAGGCGGCGTAGCTGGGGATGATGATGTGGTGAGTTTGCTCCGTCACGTTGTCCTCGTGAAGGTCTGAGCTCTTCACCGGTTCGCCCTTCACACTGGGGCTGCCCTCCTCCTCTTCCTGTCAAAAACACACATTTCATTAAAAAGTCATGTAAACAAATCAACAAACAAAAATTAAAAAAAAGGCTTAAACTGACATTTTTCAGTTTAGTTAGAATTAAATTAATATGCCTCAACACATTTCAGCATATTTTCTTTTAAATTAAACCTGTTAGATGAACGATACCTTTCCTGTTGTCTCCATCGACTCGTCTTCTTGTTCGTCTGTTGAAATCACATCAAAAAGACGAAGGGGCAATATTTTAATAAATACCTTCAGCAGCACAAAGCTCTGCAAACACCTCTATAGTAATATTTAAAAAGTCATGTTTGCTCTGACACATATTTTTCAAAGCTGCAGCAGGTAACGTCTATAAAAATGTGTTTTCTACATATTTTTTTTAAACTGTCGAGACGGATAAAAAAAGAAATCGGCTCTGATTGGTTGTTTCTGGCCGGGAGCGTTAAGTTTCTGCAGATCGGAGGGAGAAGCCAAAGAAGGTTGATTGTTTTATTTATTTTTCACAGATTGTGTGTCATATTGTACTGTCTGAACATACTGACAGTTTTAACGCAATATGTAGAGACATATTGTTCTGTAAAACGTTACCTACTGCAGGTTTACAGATAAATAGTCTTTATATGTTTTATCATCCATACCCATGTCAGTGCCTCCCTTCACTGGGGTCGATTCAGAGTCCTTCTTGGTGTTGTCTGCAGGCAGACAGCAAGAAATTAATCCACTGAAAAGTTTGACAGTATAAAAAAGCTTACATAGTAGTTTTCCAACAATCTATTAAAATTTTAATGAATATATATATAAATATATATCAGTATACTTGTCTTTGCTGTGTTTCCCTCTTCAGATGCAGGAACAGGTGAGGCTTCATCCAGATCCTTGGACAGCTCCTCCTGCTCCTCCTCCCTCTGACCTCGTTTAGACTTGGTGTACGGGGTCGTTGGCCTGGCAACACACACGAAAACACCTGTTCACCACCCAGTGTATCCCCACAGTGTGTGTAAGTCACTGGAAAAGGGTTTTTAGTGATAAATGTTGACTTTCTAAGCCATTTTCTGAAAGGTTTTACAGATTCTTACTCATAAATTTGGCTCAGAAGATGTGAGTAGCAGCAGAGCTTAAAAAAAATTACTCTTCCGTGCGAACTTGGAAAAATAAAAGAAAATCTCTAGAGTGCATGAACACAGGATGTTTCGGCAAAGTCAATGACTTTATAAAACCAGCAGGGCTTCCTGATATATATAAACATTTTTACAACTAGTAAAAGATTTCGACTGCGTTTTATAATAAATGGAGTCCAACCTGAATGCTTGAAACTGAATTACAATCGGTCTTATTGTTTTGGTTTGGCTTGACTGAATATTTCTGGATACGAATCACGTCTGTTTGTTATATGAATAAATTATAAGTAAAGTGAAATGAAACTGAATTGGACAGGCAGACAGAAGGATGAATGCGACTTGTAGGTTTGTTTGTGAAACGAACCTACAAGCTCTTACCCTTTTTTGGTGTTTTTTTTCTTGCTCTCCTGAGGCGGAGGGGTTGGTGAAGGTGATGGCGATCGCTTTCTTTTCTTGGCGCTGCCGGGTTTCTTGTCCCTTCGCTCATCTGGTGTCGTCACCTCATCGGTCAGCGTCTTGGCAGAGATCCTCTTCCTCTTTGGACAGCCGTCTCCCACCTCATAGTCTTCCTCGTTCATCCACTCGTTGTACTGGTCGAGGTCTAAAATCCACTTTGCGTGAACCTGTCAATAGCAATATTCAAACATTTTCAGTAAGCAGATAACAAGCAAGAGGGAAATAGTTCTGCTTATTGCTTCAGACACAGAGTGACTTGCACCCATTTAACTCTTTTAATATTTTGTGCAGCTAGAAGCAGGAATTTACTTTATTGAAATATCATCTAAGTGAGCAACATTAAGTAGTGTGTCATGGTCAAGCAGAAGGAATGGAAAAGATGGTTTTAATTCATTTATTTTTTTTAAACAAATAAATGTTTAAAGAGTGTGGCCTGCATTTTTTTTACTCACACCCCCCGTACTGTGAAACCCTTAAATAAAATGCAGTGCAGCCTACTGCCTTCAAAATCCCCCTGTTCAGCTAATAACATTCAAGTGAAGCTAATTTAATCTCAGTGTAACGTCAGTGAACAAACAGCATCATGAAGACCACAGCAGGCCAAGGAGGAGAAGCTTAAGGCAGAGTTAGTTTCTAAAAAAATATACGAAGTTTCACTGATTATTCATATGACAAGGGGCGGTTTTTGGCACCAATTCACACCAAAACTGTTATCCATGATCCTGAACCAACTATGTCTCTGATCTGGAGACATGATGGTGGCAGCATCATGCTATGGGATTGTTTGTTTGTTTTTTTTACTTTTTTTTTAGCAGGGATAGAGGAGCTGGTCAGAATTAGACAGAGCTAAATACATACAGCAAAATCCAGGAAAAAAAAAAAACCTATTAGAGGCTGCAATAAGCTTGAAAGTTCCTCTGCCAGCAACCAGAACCACAACGAACCAGTTCAGTTTAAAGCAGTTCAAATGTTAGAACGGCACAGTTAATGTCCAGATCTGTAGTAAGATTTCAAAATTAAAATTCAGAGATTCTTTCCTCACTTGAACCGAGGCAGATCTGCAAAGAACGGGTCTCCAGATGTGCAGAGACCTGCAGCTGAAAGAGGTTGCAGCTGGGTGGTTGTAAAAAAAAAAAAAAGTGCTGACGCAGGATGGTAGAATAAGAAGACATTTTTCTGAGTTTTACGTGTAAAAAATGTGAAAACCATGGATCGTGTTCCTGCCACATAATTGCATGCTACTTCATGTGGTTCTATTACGCAGAATCCCAGTGAAACACAGTAACGTTAGAGGCGAAACGTGAAACGTTTTCATTCCTAATTTAAGATGAAGAACATTTTTAAAAGGTCGTTAAAATGAACAGCAATAAATCAGGACGAAGCAAATGACCTTTCTGGGCTTTTCTGGGCTGGGAGGATCCTCCAACGCAGCCTCGATCTCACTGGCCGGGATCCAGGTGTCATAGCTGAACGACGAGAGGAACACAGTCGGACCAAGGGAACAAATAACATGTTCAGGCCTGCGAGAGACGACTGCAACAGCAACGACGTGTCAGCTTAAAGTTTAGGAGCAAACACAGGAGGCAGGTTGGGACCTTAAAGACGTTCCTCAGTTGTGTTACAAAAATTACAGAAACTTTGTTGCTCTAACTTGCAGTGACCGTCGATGTTTTAAAAGCAAGAGTCTATTCACTTGTTTGTAATCAATAAGCTCCACAGTGTCACTGAAAATAAATTACAATTGTTTATAATCAACAGAAAAAGACAAATGAGGCTAATTTTCTTTTCTTTTCTTTTTTTTTTTTTTTACACTATGATCCAGACACATGAATCCAGAACAAACCTGTCTGGAAAATATCCCCAGTGGAGCAGAACCTGCTTGTCTCTCTTCATCACTGGACGCACCCACTCCTCTGCACAGAGAAGATCAGTTCACGTCGTAGCAGATCCTGCTCACGTCGAAGAAGATTTGACAAATACACACCACACCTATCAAGACCTCACCTTCCTCCAGACTGGAAGGAATAGGCACCACAATATGGGAGCTGGAGGTTTTGTCCTCAGTCACGGAGCCCTGAAAAGACGACACAAAGAGGAGACGACGCTAATTCAGAGAGGGCGGCGCCGCAAGAAAAGCTGGGCTGATGTGAAAAAGCATGACAAATGCTTTACTAAATAAAATAATAATAATACTAAATGAAAAAAAATGGTTAAATTGAAAATGTGTTTACAAACAAAAAGCCCACCTGGTGTCTTTTGATGATGTCTTTGAGTTTTCCGAGCAGCTTTGGTTCTATGTCAGAGCTCAGGTAGATGACGGGTCGAGTCAGACAGTTGTTCTGCAGCGAATTATGACACGAAACTTAAATTCACAAACATTTACATGTTGACAATTAGTGGGTGCTCCTTTTATTAGTAATGTTTTCCTCTGAGTTTTAGAATATTAAAGCAGAATTGCTGTAATTTGTTTCCTTATTCCCATCGTTGAAGCTCAGCAGAGCCATCCTCAGTGTATCAAATGGGATAAATAATGTAGAGACATGTAACTTTTTTTAATACTTATTTGTATCTGTTGCCCAAAGCAAGGAAAATTTGACCAAAATAAGATGATTAAAAAAATTAAATCTCTTTTTATATTGGACGAAATCAGATAAAAAAACAATACAAAAAAAAAACATTGACTAATGCACATTGCATGTCCAAGAAATTAGTTTCTCAGTAAAGATTAGTACCTGCACTAAGGACTTCTCTATGGTCATGAACATCTCCACATTTCGGTCCATCCTCGACGGATTCTGGAAGTCAAACCTGCGCCTACCAGGAAATTAGACTGGAGTTACACACGAAACAGCAAGAAAGCCAAAATCCAACTCTGCTGCAAAACTTTAAACAAAAATAAATAAACAATAATAATAATAAAGTCAGGTGGAAAGAAAGTCTTACCATCCTTGGTCACTCTTGAACTTGTAGGCAGCAGCCAGAATGTGGCACAGAGCCCCGCCGGACTTGAAGTCTAGGAAACATTTCATCTGAACGCAGAAAACACAAAAGTTTGAGTGCGAATCAATGCCATGAAGAGTGTTTGTTCAGAGATCTCAGCGGGGAGAGGAAATGAACCCACCGGCAGCTTTGTGAGGGGAGGATTGCTGACATGTCTGCCGAAAACCTCCTCCTGGAACTGGAGCAGCTGGACCACCAGGCTGGACAGAGACTTGTTAGTGGGGGGCTCAGCCTGGATGTACTGAAGAGGAAAAAGAGAGGAAATGTCTCAATAGCGTGCAACTGCTTAAAAGATTGTCATGTTTTGTTCTTAAAACAACTTAGTATTTTAGGGCAGCCCTTGTTTGTATGCGTTATATCAGCAAATCTACGATCAGGTTATGATTGTGTAACTGCTTGTTCCGTCTCCTCTGATGCGTCATTAATAATCTATTTGTTTTCTATGATCTATAATAATCTATTTGTTAGGGACACAAACAAAGCAAAAATGTTGACAGTTTGATCCCACAAAACCATGTTTAATTTATCTGATGATACAGTTTTTTTCAATAAATCAAAAGTTTGTTTATTTCTTCAACAATCTACAGTATATACTGATAGGTATTAACAAATTTTACACATATGCACCTACTTTTCCAGCCTGAGCTAAGTCTGATCTTCATCAAGTAATTGGAAAAAAATAAATAAATTCCTGAACATTTCATGCCTTTTCTTTTGTTAGTATATTGTTATTTTTTTCTAACTTATAGTAGAAACAAACAGCACTTTGAATGTGGACTTCATATTTTTATTGCACTTGCAGCAAGGACTATTTTATTGAATGACAGCAAAGGTTTTCTATATTTATTCTAGTATTAAAAATAATATTGAGATTCTGGATCAAAGTTGTATTTTATCTAACTTTAATCCTCTACCTGTGTGTCACAGGGGCCTATAATATAATATGAACATAAAAATACAAATAGGGAGGTATATTTATGCTCTCTGTTTATATACAAAGCATGTTTAACAAAGAAAGACACTAAAACGATAAAGAATGTTTTAAGTTCTTTGTTTGCCTTTTGGTTGCAAACTGTTTCTTTTATCTTTTCTATAAAAAAACAGTAATGTACTTTTTATAACAATTTAATTATTTCCTATATTATAAAACCTTTAAAAGTACAATAATAATTGTTGTTCTTTAATAATAATAATAATAATAATAATAATAATAATAATAATAATAACAATAATAATAATAATAATAATAATAATTTTCCTAGGGTAAACCAAGCTAATTTTTTATGTAGCTTTTGTGGCTCTACACATATTCTATTTAAGTGGATCTCCTGGTTGTAAATGTTTTTCATTGATATATTTTTTTTTCTGCTACAGCTTTGCTCATTTTTGTGTACACTGAATTATAGAAATCACTCCAGGAGTCCAGGTTTTAAAATGCTATAACAATCCTAATTTTAGGATGAAGTAATTGGAAAAGTACTTAATCCTTTTTCAGAATAAAACTAAGTTGAGATACAGCACCAACGTGTCTGGATTATTAAGTTGAGACAACCCATCCAGTTTTACAGTGTAGAAGTTCCAGCGCTTTTACGTTCATCAGTGAAAACGTTACACCGGGATGTGATTGGATATCTGCTGAGAGCAAAATAAATAAATAAAATAAAATAAAATAAAAAATCACCGCTTTAATACTATTTCAGTTTCATTTCGTCCAAAGCAGAAAGCTGCTCGCTGTAATCAAGCCCAGTTCAGGACTTCAGTCACAGAGGCGCGCCACAGAGCCAACATCTGGATCCGAGCTGCTTTAACCGTTAGCCGATTAGCTGGCTAGCTTGCCGTCTGCCTGGCTAAAGACACCTTTATCTTTATAAACTCTACCCTCTCGGGTCAGATTTTGTGATGGCTTTCATTCGTTTAGCTACCCAAACGTAAGCAGACACCACCGTTCGCGTTTGCATCTGCTGCATCTGTTGGCTCAGCATCCTTTTGTGAATCAAACAGCTGGATGCTCATCCGCAGCAGCAGCAGCAGCACCCTCCCTCCTCTCTTTGTCACTGCCTCTGCTCTACGTTTAAGGGTGACAGAAAAAAGAAAGCCCCGTGTGCATGCTTATAAAACGTGCGCTCAGTACCTTTTTATAATTCTTTCCCAGCCAGACTCGGACATTATCAAACTGGGAAACGGTGTCAGACGCTTCAAAATATTTTACATTCGGGCCGCCGTCTTTCTTCCGCACCGCCATCTTTGCCTGCAGACAAACCAGTCGACGTTGCCTGCCACCTAGCGGACAGAACAGGCTACTGCATCTGGTGGATGACACAGAGGTTGTGATGACAGGAACGGATCGGCAGGGGGCAGCGTTGTGCAGATAATATTTTTAATTGCGCGTCTTGGGGGCAAATTACAGTTTTCCTGAACACGGTTAGTAAGCTGATAATACTCGGTCCTTTTACAAAATTAATAAGAAAGGTTAAAGCTAATTGGATGTCTAGAACTGAAATAAGCAACAGTGTTTAAGAACATTTTCAACATTGTAACTGCATCGGTCAGCTAAATAAAATGATGGGAATTGACATTTTAAATGTCATAATACTTTAAAAGCAAACAAATTGTGAAGAATAAAATGTCATACTGGAAATATAAGTACAATAGTTTAAACAACTATATAAACATATGTTTTATTACACTAGTGGAACTACAACTATTTTTTTTTTTTTTTAATAAATCTTCACATAATTACTTGAGCCACGGCTGGAGTTAGGCAGAATGTAGGAAGGATTAGAGGAATTTGTGAAAATCCTATAGAATAGATTCACATAATTATCTATAAAATGACATTTCAAGAGTTTTTTTTTGTTTGTTTGTTTGCTTGTTTTGTTTTGTTTTTCCCTCTGGGGCACATTTTGTTATTTGGATTTTCTCTTCAGAAGTAATTAAGAAATAAATAAAAAAAGTTAATTCCAATGGTTTCTTCTATTTTCCCAACAAAAAATGAAGCAAGCTGTCTCACAACAGCCTGGTAATAAAGCCTGTGAAAGTGAACAATTAGAAGAAATGAAGAAAATCAATTATTCTGATATGAAGGTAGTAAGTTTATTATACACTATTTAAGATAATACTCTCTATTTTAACCCTTTGAGTATTTTTTGAGTGAGACGGTGAGATAGAGAAATAGTAAAAAACAGTTCCATAGTTCTTAGTAGTTGTGAATATATATATGTTTATATATAAATTGCTCAAAACCATCACTACTATCAATAATAATAATAATAATAATAATAATAATAATAATAATAATAATAATAATAATAATAATAATAGACTGACACATTAAAGAAAGTTCTTTAAAAATTTACTGATGTCAAGATGAAAAAAAAAACAAAAAACATGGGAAGAGCAGTAAAGGTTTCCCGGTATTTACATGAGGCTAATACATTTAAAAGCTTTATGTGCAGCTCCTATCCACATGGCTAAACCTTTCTAAGCATTGGAAGTTAAAATATTAAATAAAAAACTGCAGAAAAACTAGAACCAAATACTTGTCTGACATGTGAGACTATTTTCATGTCTCTGACCTTTTCAGTGGTTCTCATTTAGTCAGAAGTTAAAATTAACCCTCATTAACAGACAATAGTTGCGTGTGTGAGTGTGTGTCTACGTGTGTGTGTGAGTCTTATAGGACCCAGACTAATTTGTGAAAATCCAGAGACAACACTGAGAGAAGAGAATTGCTCCTTGAACTAGTATTCCTCAGACTCTTGGTGTGTTTGTATTTGCTCTTGAACGTGTGTGAGCATATCTGTGCGTGTGTGTGTGTGTGTGTGTGTGTGTGTGTGTGTGCCGTCCACCCGTCGTCTGTGCCGAAGGGGAGAGAGAGAGAGAGAGAGGAGCCTATTGATTATTTTAATCCTCCTATTTGTGAGTCTGTGATCCTCTCGGCTCAGCCTTCCACAGGAGGATTGCTAATGGGCCTGAACGCTTCCCTCCTCAGCCCACTCTCCCTGTCCAATTAACTGAACGTAGGAATGTGCAGGGGAGGGAGCGCTGGGACTCAGAGGAAAGGGGTGAGGGGGTTAGGAGGAAGTGGAGGGGAGGGAGGCTACAGTCCAGCGTTTCTCAAACCAGTCATCTACACCACATTCTGCAAGAAACCCCTCGCCCAGAATAGTATTACCTCTCACCTTTAATTAAAGATCCATCTCCTTGTTTTTATTCTGGGGAGCCGAGAACTCCCTTCTTTATGTTCCAGTGTTTCATTTTCACAGGCCGGTCAGGCAGGCCGACGGCGGAGCCAGCAGAAATAGAGAAAACACACATTTTAATGGGAGAGAGTCACCTTCTCACAGGTTGTTGTAGTTGTAGTTCTGACATTTAATATTTGTCTCAGAAATGTGTTCAGCTCTCGAATAAAAATGGATTTCAGAGCAGAATCTTAATCGAAGCGGTGTGGTTAACATCAAAAGGAGTTAATTTATGTGGCTTATTATTTATTTATTTAAATTTACTGAAAATACTTCAAATTTGCTATAAAAACATAATGATATGTTTGCCTCTGATAAATCCCAGGCTGCAGATACGTCAAGTGGATCCATTTTTAATAGCATCTCAAGAACTCAACAAACTTTCCACCAACTGATGAGCTCATCGCTATCATCATTATCATTATTATTATTATTTCTGGTATTACAGTCACTACAGCATCTTTTGAATTTGCTACATGATTATAAATACTTCTGCTCACTCTAAACATGTTTCTCATTTTAACGGTAAAGCTGTTGTTTTTACTGCATGATCATATTGTTCTGTATTCATAATAGAAGATTAGATTTTTTACATTTTGAGTTCTCATACCTCCTTGATGCACAGCAAGGGGGTCCATAAGTCTTACAGCATAAATAAGTATCAAAGCAGAGTCAAATGTTATCACATTTTATGAAATTTGGATGAAAAATCAACATCAAAACTAGAAATCTTTCAATTAATTAATTTAATGACATACTTAATATGATTATGAAAAGAAAAGTCTTTCCAGTCCCTCACAATATTTTAGTGTATGTCTTTTTTTTTCTATGGCATTTGTGAGAATTTACAGAAAACAACAGAATGAAATGTAATTTACTGATTTCGTAATTAGCCATGGTAACAGATTCCTTCTGATTTTGCCTTTTTATCACACTTGCATGATTAATATAATCAAACCCGTTTTAGAATCAAAGATAACGAGGTATAAGGTTTTTAAAAGGTGATTTAATATCTTAGGGGCGGGAGAAAGGCATCAAAACCTATTTAATAACTAGTTGTGCAAACCTTGAAGGCATCACTTTAGTAGAGGTAGTAGCAAATATGATATGATTAGGCGAGAGTCTAATTAAACTGTTAAAATAAAACATTTTAGTTTCATTTATTATATTATTTGTTTTTACTTTGATTTTTATTTAGCAGTTTTATTGGAAATTCATTTATTGTCTTTGTGACAGAATGAACTCAGCACACTATACTCCAGTGTGTTTCTACAAGAGGATATTTCTTAATCCTTTGTTTACATTTTAACCAAGCAAGTCCACGTAAAAAAAAAAAAAAAAGATATAATGCAAAATGAAATAAAATGCTGCATAGTTTAGAAAGTTGTGGTTTTCAGGTAAATCAAATAAAGAAAGAAAATGCACAACTATGCATTAATACTTCTGTGTAGGACTTGTGAGTATTGACTGCTCTACACTGTAAAAATGAATTTGTACTTACCTGTTCTTCGTTGTCAAAGTAGTAAATTATTAATATCTAAGCTCTGCTGTATGATAAATCAAGTTTATTTGATTCTTTTTTTTTTCTAAAAAATGCAATGTTACTTTAAAAATGTTACCGCTTCACAACAGATTTTACCACATGGTTCTTTATTTTTCCCCAGAATAAATAATAAAAGTGTATAATAAAACCCGGGAAGCCATTTGTTGGACTTAGTTACAGTGAAATAGTTCATAATTTTCTTTTTTTTTTATTGTATTTAATGGTCTTTCAGGGGGGAGGGGGGAAAACACTGCAGCTCACAGTAACAAAGTAGAACACACAACTCAGCTTGCAAATGCACAGTGACAATAACTCAAACTTTTTCCAATCAAAGGTAACAGTTCCGGTAATAACACACACAGTGAGATGCAGCATGTCATCGTGGTGTTATGAAAGCCTCAGAGGGGGGAACTGGAGGTGTAAAATCCTGGAGTCGGCTGAGTTTTTCTGTTACAGCAAGAAAATTATGAGATGAACGGATAATTTCACATGAGAGACGAGTCATGCTTTATATTTGGGACAAGAAGACATACGATACATTTACAGTATTGAGGTCAAGCATTAGGCATAATTATAAACTCTTCCCTTCACTGTTTACAAGTGAAAGTTACAACTCATTTCTTCACAGGATTTCTTTTAGGGGTAAGCATCCTTGTTTTATGGATGCAGAAATAAACTGACTTACAAATAGTTTTTTTTCTCTCTCTCCTTACATCATTATCCACTTTTCCAACGTTTACAGGATTTATTTTCTTCTAGTTATAAAACAAAGACTCATAGTAGCGTTCTTCTGCTTAATATTCACTACCAGTGGATGAAAACATTTTAAAAACGGAGAGGGAGAAATCCCTCTCCGTTTCTGTTGCATCCTGTGGATCAACTTCTGCACATATTTTTATTTTAATAAGGGAAAGAAATGTATTCAAAAGGGAAAAAAATATATATATAAGGCACGAAGAACCTATACTTATGGCAAATGGCACTAATAGTCAACAACAGTCAGCTGCATTTTGAAAAGAAAAACATTTTAATATGTGTCCGTTTACAATGAAATAATGAAAAACACATTTTAAAGAAAAAGCTCATCCCTGCCTCACTGTAACCATCTTTCTGTGCCGAGCTAAAGAAGAGGTTTGAACCTTTCTTGCTCTATTCTTTTAATTCAAGGAGCTCTGGCACTTTGTAAAGAACCTCCAAGACGTGTGTTTTAAGAGGATTATGCTCCTTTTCAGCTTGCTTCAGGATGCCACTCAAGTGGTTTTACATGATTTATGGCTGCAAGGAAAACTTCACATGTGGCATGCCGTCTGTTTTCCTGTTTATCCCAGGCCTCAAAGGGGTGGATGTAGGCTAAAATACGCCCTTTAGACAGTATTTTTTTTATTTTTTTTAACATCTTGTAGAAGGACAGCCTTTAGCAAACTGCCAGAGCTTATCAGTGTCCCACTGAAACACCCGTTTGTGTTTAATTTTCACATTAAAGGAAATTGGTTTGAACGTTCAGGAACGATACTGAGACCTATCGAGCCTGGAGTTCATTATGTACCGAAAGATGTTGAATTACGACTGTGACAGTCCACAAGAAAACAAGAACCACCTTCCCTTAAATCAACATGCTCAAGCTTGACAACATTTCGCATCTGCCCACATAAACAAGCCAAATGCCCTTTTCAGAAAGTCTTTGAGGTCAGACAACACAAAAATCGAGCAGTTTGGTGACACTAAGAGGTGTGTATCAAAGCGTCAGAGTTACAATTTCAAACCTTAATACACGGTCGTAGCATCATCATACTGAAGTCTGTTTTGCTGCTAATTGTACCAAGTAGATGAAAAAATTAAGAATATCCTCCAAATTATTTAACTTTATGGTAAATTACCAGCTGGATGGCTATAATTGGGTGGTCCAGCATCCCAAACCAAACTGGTTTTGGAATGAATAAAGTATGCAAACATTAACGTTTAGGAATAGTGCTGCCCTCAAGCCTATTGGAAATGTATCGACGAAGTTTAAAAGTCAAGTGTGAAAGGAAACAATTAGATGAACGCTTCTAAATTTTGATGAGAGAAGTTGGGCTGTTGATTCTCAACATATTAAAATCTGCATTTGTGGAAAAAAATGAAGTAAGTTAAATTGAGAAGAAAGTAAATTGGTATCAAAAATGACATCATAATTATCCACCTTTTTTCATCTCATTGAGAAAAAAAAAAGCACACTTCGATCAATACGACACACTGTAGACGTAAACTTAATGTGTAACTGAGCATGGGCTTCAGAAGAAATCTCAGCTTGTTACCATAACGTGATGTTGCTCCGAGGCTCAGGAATCAATCTGGAAGCTAAACCTGGGTATTGATAAACTGTGTGTGTGTTGAGGGACTGTTACCAGCAGCTTCACTCCCTCCTTCCCCCTTTCTGTGCAAATTACACCAACAACAACAGGATGCTTTTACACTTCCACAGAACCTAAGGGCAAAAAAAAAAACACACTCGTATGCTTCCGCACAGGCATTAACACAGACATACAACACACAGCGTTATAATCGAGAGGTGTGCTGAATTATCAGCTGCGATCAATATATTCATGCCTTTTTCTTGTTTGGTCGCAATGGAAATCTATCTCACAGTGAGGGAAAGAGGCTGCAGCCGAATACTTCTGCCCCGGATTGACAGTCTACATTCAGGGATCATTTCAGTTGGTTTGTCTTTGAGCAAAAACTGAAGTTCAATATCGTGTAAACAGCAAAATGATTGGAGTAAAAGTGAAGATGATTTATTTTAGCCATGCTTACACATACTGTACATGGCATTTTATTAAAGATCACAAAAGGTGTGTGCATCATGAGTCAATCTTGTCTGATGTATGTACATTATATTCTTTTTACACAAGCTTTCTTTAGCTCTGTTGTCATGATGTCACTATATGCATTAAATGGAGAGAGGATGAATGGATGGCAGGATGTGTTGGATGAAGAAACAGGAGGAAACTCTTCGCTCGATCAAAGGGTAAAAGGGGAGGAGGCGGGATTATATTGTCAGTCGGGGTAGATGAGGAAGCCGGAGAAGGTGCTGTATTTGTTGGTGTTTCCACCGTGAACTTTGCCCCCGTCCAGCTGAACACACACTTCGTCGCCCACGTCTAGGTGCAGGATGACGCTGTTTGAGGCGTAGTCGTAGTTCTGATCTGCGTCTTGGGCGATGGCGCTGGCTCTCACCTGGCATAGAGACAAGAACGTAGATCAAAGCTCGAAGTTAAGATTAAAACCAAAGGGAAAACCTTTCAGTTTTCTTTTGTGTTTTTTTTTGTACATGTTGCTCATTTAATTTCTGTTGCTACATTTTTCCCATAAGAATCTTGATTTCTTGTTGGGAATCATCTTTTCTCTATTCAGTCAGGTCCCATTTTCAATTATTAAACTTTATTCAGGCAAATTAATCCACATATTCTTCAACCTCGCAACGCTATTGAATATATAGTACTCAGCTCTTCATTACATGCACTCATCTGCATCATAAATAGTACTTAAATTAATGGATTTTAATGACGCATTAACCTTGTTCTTTTTCACTTCTAGATGATTATACAACATACAATGAGATTCAACAACAGGAAATGGGTGCACAAGTTTATATCATGGTGGATTTCATATAATTTCTACATAGCTAAAATTATACATATTGGTCCAAATATATACATAGACCCCCACTAAGATTTGGATAAATTCCCCTTAGCTTGCTGCACCTAAACCATACTATTGTAGCCCCAACAAGCTTCATAATTCTAGATTTGATCACTTTGTTTTTGGCAGCACGTGCAAATTTAATCCAAATTGGTTGTTTTCCTGCTTTGATCTATTTATTAAACAAATAAATCTAGCTGGAATGATGTCCGAACCATTCCAGAACCTTAATGACAGTCGACTCTGGTTATGCTATTTTCAGTTTTGGTACTTCTATATAGCAAGAACACTCAATTGTTTCAAACCCCTAACTCAAACTTTTACCGTCGGATGAGAAGGAATTGGTTAGCAGAGCAACACAAGGACGAAGTAGAAAAAGACAATCCCACAGAGGAATAATGGTCCTAAACAGACACCATAGCTCATGAACCAGTATACCACTAAGCTTCTGATCCTGGAAAGCAACTACTTGTTTATGTTAAATTTAAATCTGGATCGCTTTTCTTGCGACTCAAACTCTGTCAAGACCTCTGAGGGGCTCATTTAGCTTTTAAAGTATGGTGAGATTTGTCATATTGACTTTATATTTCTATTTAAAAGCAAAGCTCTACAGGAAGATTGTTGTAAAAGACAACTATTTCACAATCAACCATCAGATTCAGTTTATTTGGAAAGATGCTGCATCCAGTTTGCTCATACTGTGATCTGGGGGCTAATGTCATCAGTGCTGATCCCTTCCTGCTCACTGGGTAGATAAATGAGATGTTCAGTGATCTTTGGCCTCGAACCTCCATCTGAGAGCACATTCTTAGTCAGTATCAATTTATTTCCCCAGAGGATTGTTGCTCTCACAGCTGATCCACCTGTAGCAGAGGGGGATTGCAGAGGGATGAATGTGTCAGGGGACATATCAGATAATTTATCAGGCATTTAAAACTTTTGCTCTCTTAAAAAAACACATGATCAGACCAAAGTTAGCAAGAGAGAAACCAGACATAAACCAGAGCTTCATGAATAATGTTCTTTTAAAATGTGGGTCTAAAATTTTAGGTTATTTCGACACCGTAGCAAAGTGTTATGGTGTCTATTAGTGCGTAGTTTAGGTAAAATATGGAAAATGGTACATGTGAAGTAGGGCTTGACTGTAAAACAGTAATATATATCACAGTAAAGACATCATCATAGAATATCCAAAATATTCATTGAAGTCAGATTCAGAACTGCAAAGCAAGACTGGTGGAATCAACTAACTCACTCACTCTTTGGTCACCTAGCAACAAGCTTGTGGTTGCCTAGCGACTACTAGCTGAGAAACATTCACAGCAGCAGTTTAAGATTTTACCACCATACTTCATAACTGCTTAAAAATAACGATAATAATAAAAAAACAACGCCATGGAGTGAAAACTGTGAATAAAAGAGAAAAGGTCACATCACCAGTTTGGCAGTATCTCAGATATAAAACAAACAAAAAAAACCCCGAATCAATAATTATCAATATCGACTGATACGAAACCCTCATATCACCTACTGTGAAGCAACAACTAAACACCCCTGGCAAGCCCCCTCTTTTTTGAATAAACAGTCTTCTGATGAGGACTATATTTACAGAACAGTTTACATTGTTGCTGCAATGTTTCGCAGTGATTTAGCTGCGGCCCCTGTCTTGAGAAATGACAAGGATGAATGTCGCAGTCGTTAAATAAGCTCGAAACAAAGTCATGAACACAATTTCTGCTGTATATTTCCAGAGAACAGTTCCACAGTAAAGATATAAAGTTGCACATCGGCCTCTTTATCAATTCTGTTGTTAAAAATGTGAAGGTGTTGTTTTCATCCACCCTCACTGAAGTCTGTTTTTACAATCAGTAAGCAAATCTTATAATAAATTGAGCTTTCACTGGCCAAGTAACAAACTACCCGAGCAGACAAACAGTGGAGAATAAAGCATGCATCTGCATACATATTAATGAATGCAAATACAATGCCCCAACTCCATCCTCTGTCTCCTCCTCTGGGTCTCAGTCTGATGGAGGATATGGTTCATCATCTCCAACAGTCATCAAGCTTCCCATGTGATCAGAAAGATAAATCAAATAAGTCCAAAATAACTATTTTTCCCCCTCACATCCCACCTTTGTCACCTTTCTTCAATACAACTGAGAATATTTATGGTTTTTTGCAAAAGCGTTCGTTTAACAGCAACAAGGTGAACATGTTTGTTTCGTTCCCAAAGACGGAAATAAATCAATACATATCCTTTGTTTTAATTCAGCTCACATCTCTCCATTAATTGTTGTCTCCCCCACCACACCTCTCACCCGCTCCATCATCCCTCTCTCCTTCCCCACCCGATCCTTTTCTCTTCATTCTCGGCCCATCTATCCATCTTTTTGTGTCCGCGCATCGGAATAAGATGCAGGTCACGCACGCGTTTCCTCTCCCCCGCTTGCCAGTGTTGGTGGGAGCAGCGACTAAGTGTGTCCCTGTCCAGCCTAAATCGGATTGATTAACGACACGCTACTATAGCAGGTCTCCAGAGAAACCCTACCCGACCCCCAAAATACCAAGACGTCCTCCCTTACATCCCTCCCCCTCCCAACTCCTTACAACATCCCTCACCCCTCCCATATTGTCCAGATGCATTAAGCCAGGCTATACATGGCTGCAAGCTACAGTAATTGGTAGTCTGACAGCCATGGCAGATCCCCGCCTAATAGGTTCAACTCCTCAATAACTCCATACAATCACAATAAATGGGGGAGCAGGCTAGGCAGCAGTGGTCAAACGGGCCGATGAAATACGAGCGGGAGGCCAGGATGAGATACTACACACTGGATGAAGTGGCTCTTCTTCTCCTTTTGTTTCTGTGAAACTCAAGCGAACACCTGAGGAACAAAATGTGCTGGATTCGTGGATTTTTGTTGCTTTAAAGAGCAAGTGTGCCGTGCTCCAAAGTGAATGAACAGCTCCCCAAAGGAGATCTAATAGGTTTTAGAAAAAAGAAAAACAACAACCACCCCCCCCCAAAAAATAAAAAAAAACCAAGAAGATTCTGACAACTTGTACATCCAACATCTGTCTGCATGGCTGAATGGCGAAATTCCCCAGACGGCACCATCAGCTGAGCTAAAGGCTGTCAGCCAGATATGACTAGCTTTGAGAACAGTGCACTGATGAACAAAGAACGTAAGAAGCACTTATAGACAAAGCAAATTGCATTGCCTATTTATTAAAACCATTGCATTTGATGTGTGAGTTTGATAACTCGAACTTTTAAATCCTGAGACGGAGCTATCAGGCACATGCAGGGGGGAGGGGGGGAACGGGGTGGCGGGCTGGGGGTGCTTGAGCACCTGCCCCTTTTGCTCCTTGCCCCCAAGTGCCCTTTTGGTCAAATGGAATAGCACTTAACCAAGAAATCATTATTGATATAAATTAGTTATAAAAGTATTACTGATTGCACTTTAAAAATTAGGTAACTTTATGTTATTAAAGATAAAGTTTAAACAGTAATGATTTCCTGGTTAATGTCAAGTTGTCATAACAAAGACATTTTGAATAATGTCAACTTTGTATTAAAAGTGTCATAATTTACCGAATGACGCTTTATGACAACAGTCATAAATATTCATGAAGGCTTATTCATGTTCATGACAGGTGTTATGTCATGTTTATGAAAGTGTCATGTCAGTCTTATTCAGTGTTACCAAATGTTCAAATCCTGTGTATAACTATATTTAACTGCATTAGTTAAATTTTTCTATTGACTTTGGTTCTGATTCCAGTTGAGGCCATTTGTCTCTTATGAAGACGGATCAAACCAAATTACTGAGCGACCTTCAATTGTATCAATTGGAGGCAAAACCACTATATACTGTAGGCTTTCAATATATTTTTAAAAATTAACACCCAACGCAGGTGCAAACAGATGAACGATCGGATCTTTACGTTTCATACGGAAAAAGATGCCCATGACTCCAGCAATGACCCAAGGTCGAGGGATAAAATAATGTTTTAACATATTTATGTTTTAACATATTTTAACATATTTCTTCTAATTGTATGAAGTATTGATGTTTTGCAGTGGCCAGACCAGAGTCCTGACATGACCTGACAGAAAATCGTAAGATTATGGTTATGTAAAGGTTCAAACACTTCAAACTCATCACAAGTGATAAATCGTCAAAGTATGAGTGGGTTATGACAACTATAGGAAGGTTTTTATTACTGTAATACTGTAATTACTGGGAATCATATGAATAATTTCTGGCATACTATTTTTTTATGTATTTATATTTTTCACACAAAAATATATTTACTAGAGAAATGCATCATTTTCTTCTCAGAATAAAACTTCTTTGGTCAATGAGTTTGAGTTTATCAAACATATTGTAAAAAAAACAACATAAACACTTATGTAAAGAAAATAATTTAATTCAACATGCAAGAAAAAGAAGAACAACCATAAAAGATAAGAATTTTACAAGTTCAAAATAGGAGAGGGGTTAAAAATCATTTAGGTTTAAATCTGTGAGAGAAATGACTAATTATTGAATAACTAATAATATAAACTATCATCTAAATTTTACAGGGTTGGTTTTAAAATTGCAAAAGTTCATTTGAAAACTACCTCTTAGCTCGACTGTCCATCAGAATTACGTTGTCTTTCTCCACACTGAGGTCGATCAAACAGCAGGTTTAACAACTTTGCATTAAACCACTCAAACAAAGCCTCTACTGATCACTTAAAGGATCTGAAGGCTAAATAAAATCTGTAGATGGCTCAGAGAGAAGAGCCAGCATGTAGGGAATCTACTGGATCTCCCAACTAGATGTTACTCTGAAATTTAAATAAAACTCCAGTTAACCCTCGCTTGCCCTACAATAAGTACAATGCATGTAGAAATGAACAATAGTACCGTAAATCATGCTTTGAGTAACCCGTACAAACCAATAAATGTTGCCGCAGTGATATTCACACTACCTCAGTGAAATGGCCTTTAAATATGAACGTCAGCTAATTATATTTGCCAGCCAAAAGGACACAATGTTATTTATGGCTTATGGTTGACTTCCTTAGAAGACACATAGGTTTGTTCAGCCTCTGTTCAGACAGTGGAGATGCTGACATTTATTGTGGTGTGTTTATGATTAATTCATGGTCCCTCTCTCCTTCTGTAAGTACAGTGACCCAGGGAACACATCCTCCTCTTCGGACGTTTTAAATACATATTTACAAGAGTCTGACATTTAGGATATAGCTGTGGTCACCATCGGTTGACACAGTGTGATTAAGATACACTGTCTTAATCTCACATTAAGTCATTTTGCAGTAGCATGACGAGACCCCTGCAGTTGTTAAATTTGTCATGTTTTCTTTATGAAAACTTTTTGGTACTAAACAAAACCCTCTAAATTCAATTGGTTTGAAATTCATAGCTACAGGGCATTTAAAAAAAAGTATTTACAAGTTTTTCCCAACGTGTCATGTCACAACTGTAAACGTGGAAAATGTTTGGGGGGGTGGGGTTGTCGTTTTTAGAAATAAGATTCTGAAAAGTGTGGTGTGCATTTATTCTTGGCCTGCCGAGTTAGCGTTTTGTAGAATCACCTTTTGCTGCAATTACAAAGGTGAGTCTGGGGGTTTTTCCTCAAGCAGGTTTGCAAATGTAGACATTCATATCTGTATTATTGCAAAATAGCTTCCACTCATTTATAACAAATGTAGAGGGTCTATGAACAGCTCCCTACTCATGTCACAGATTTTCTCTTACATTCAAGTTTTCACCCTTTTACATAGCTCTAATATATAAAGAGCAAAATTAGTGCTTGGTGAGCGATTATCCAATTTGAGTTTTTGGCTCTGCAGGTCCTCCAGAGTTACCTTCTTCACTGATTCTCTGACTATTTGTCATCTTGCCTGGTCAAACAACTTCTCCACAACATTGTTGTTGACCTGTCTGCTGTGTTCCCTGTTCATAACGATACTGTTTGTTCACTAACGTTCTCTGACAAACCCCTGCAGCCTTCACAAATGTTGATGACATTTGATAAAATGCAATGTTTGTTGCTCGTTTTACGGTTCGTTGTTTTGTCGTGTTTTGATCTTGTAAAGCACTTTGAGCTGCCATGTGGCTGAAATGTGTTATGCAAAAAAAAAAAAACCTGCTGTGTACTTATCCTGAGATTAAATGAGACACAGATTCTGTAGACTTATAAAGGACGCTGCTTATACTGGATTTTACTTGGAGGCATTAGGCTAAAATGTGCTGAACACAAGAACAGGGGGAAAAAACTAAAAAACATATTTCTGTAGATTACATTGCCTTATGCAATCCCAACAAAATACTTTAAATTTGGTATTTCTAACATGTTTAAATAATAATAATAAAAAATGTAAGTATAAATACTTTTGCAAAGAACCCTATGACAAAAATTCCTCATCATTTTCATTTTAAATGTTTTCCCATCCCTCACAAGAAATAGTCTTCGACCCAAAAATAAAAATCTGTGTAAGTTTTTAGCACAATAAAAAAGAAAAAAAAAAAAAAACAATCAAAATGTGCACATAAATTTCTACTCTGGTGATTAATTTAAATGTGCAAAGCATAAGCTTGTTTAAATAATTGTGTCTCATATGTGAGTGTTGAATCCATTACCAGAGGACATGTATCAATTTCTTGCACCATAACGCCCGTGTGCCGAAACAATGAAACCTGCACAGATGAGTCCGAAGGTGCAGCTGTCAGTACCAATCAGAGTGAAATCTTGTTTTCTTAAAGTGGGCAGGAGAAGGCACTGGGGCTTTGGGAGTGAAAGCAAGAGTGGAAAGGCAAATCAGGATTATTGTCAACAGCGGTGGAGATTGATAGCGACAAGGGAGAGAATTTCTGCCTGTTGGGCCAACGCCGTTCTGACTTGATCTGCTACTACGGGGAAGAAGGGGAGACCCAGGAGACAGTAGAGAAGATTACACTGCCAACACTTTTCATTAGATGGGCAACATTAAATGGGCGAAGTGGGGAGGAGGGGCAAGAGACAGAAAAAAAAAGTGACAGAGTAGAAATATCTATCTGACAAGGATAAATGTCTGGCAAAATCTGTATTTCCGACCGAGCCCGACCGTTTTGTGTGACAAATTTATTTTAAATATATTTCACAAACAGATCTATGTCATTTTTAGTAGCCTGCAGGGGAAAATATAAATAATAAAGATATATTTAGCTTGTAGAGACAAAGATTCAAGTACACAAATCCAAAGTTTAGAGAGGCTGTGGGTGATGGAGAGGGAGCTAAGGAACTGATCAAGCATGCCTGTTTCATAGTAGGAGGGGGTATAAATGAGGTCGGAGGATGGAGGTCTCCATGTAAGGCCCTTTTTTTCAGTTTTGTTTTGTTTTGCTGTGGCACCTTGATCCGCTGGTAATAAAACTGACAGGATTCATTCACTGTGATGTACAGACCTCTCGGAGCGGAGCGAGCGATGGAGACAGGGTCTCTTAAAGTTACCTGAGGGACCTTTAAGGGTGAACTGGGAGAAAGAGGAAGGGCAATTGAAATGGCCTTTTTCCTTCTTTTTTTTTAAATGGCTGCCGTGTCTCTGCCTCCTTACCAGCTGTTTCTATTATGCAGGTCGACATATAACCCTATTCCTGCACTGCTGACTCACACACTAATTGGCATACTAAATGCTAATATTTTGCCATGACACTCAAGACCCAAGGTGTCAAGATGTTGATTAGAAAGTCTCTAATTGGCTCTAGACTGAAACCTTTGAGGGAAGAGGAGAGGGCTTAATTGGATATAAAGGGGGTTTTCCGGTTGGTCTACCTACAGAGCTCCGGTTTCAGCCAACCCTCTGTTCTGAACTTCTTTCTAAATATGTACATATAATATTTCTTTCACCACATAGCACAGAAGTTGACATGCAATGGGGAAAAAATATATATTTTCAATGGTGATATAGAAATGAAATTCCCACCAACCCAAGTAAGTCACACGGTAAAATGTAATGTGATGGGAGGTAAATATTAAAACATGATACCTGAAATGTGCGTAATGCTTCATAGAAAAGCCTTTATTTTCAACATTGCACAGGTGAGATTTTGTCCCAGTCTTCCCAACAAACTCTCTTGAAGTTTTGACATTTTTGGGGGGCACCTCCTGCTCACTCTGGTTTAGCTTTTTTTCCATATTTTTTTTTGATTGCACTCAAATCAGGTGATAAGCTGGACCTTTCAGAAGCTTTGTTTTTTTTCCTAAACCAACTGAGAATTGACTTGACTGTCTGGGTCATTGTTTTCTCAGTAAATTGCATTCACACCAAGGACCAAAATGCAAAAAAAAAAAAAAAAAAAAAAAAAAACCCTGGCTGAAGTGCAGCATAATTTTCCTTCTCTCATGGTTTTGTCTGTTTCTACAAGATATTCTCCCAGTATTTCATAAACCCTTGTCCAAATGTTCAGCAACAACCTTCAAATGACCTTCAGCTCTTTCTTCAACAGTGGCGTCTTTTACAGTGATTCTGCAGACAGGCCATGGCTGCTGAATGCATTATCAATTTATTTGATTTAAACAACGGCACCTGCTGATCTCAGGTATTTCTGCAGTGCCCTATGAAAGATCATTTGCTCTTTGGAAAATATTGTTGTTATTGTTTTTGTCTGCTCTGCCAAAAAGTCTCAAGAGGAGCACCTGCTTGTGTCTGGATTATGGTGAAATGTAATTCTTTCTGCTTCATGGCCATTGCCCCTACGGTGCTATCTGAGATATTCAATCAGTCTGTAACCAAAGACATATGTATGTTTTGTAACAACAAGGTTCAAAAGTCATGAGAAACCTTTTTAATGGCCACCAGTGAGAGGCCAAAGAATTGTCTTCTAATTACTGACTTTTAATGGAGAGGTAAAGGTTGCTATTAACAAAACAAATCATCACACCAGACTCCGTTCATGTCTGCTTCTTTCTGGCCAGAGTTGGAGGGTTCTGGGCGCTCCTGCATTACACAAATCACATTCTCAGTATTCTCACAGAAACCCTCAACTCTCGCAGAGAGCAGGCCGTATTTATACTCAAGTCTGTCCCTGTATGTGGATGTGCTGTTCTTAATCAGTCCAGTTTAGCGGTGCACCGACTTATCGGCTAACTGATTTATCGGTGCCGATTTCCTTAATATTGGGAGATTGGTGATCGACCGATTTTTACATGTGAAGCCGATCTTATCCACCGATGTTATCAACCTTCGGCACAGGTCTAAAAATCAACCGGTGTGCTTTTCTTTCCTCCTGTGAGAGAGGACTGACTGACAAACCGGCCAACCAGTCATGTCTGCACATTTACAGTTAGCAATAGTCACCCCGTTGTTGCCAATTCAGCAACTTTCTTGATATATTAAGCAACATTTCAGATTTAAAAAAAATTATATCGGCCAAAATTGGAATCGGTAAGTTACACTTCTTAAAAGATAAGTAATCAGCAATCGACCAGGAAATTGCAATCGGTGCAGCCCTACTTTCCATTTCTTCCTTTGGTTGATGCAGATCTCTTGGCTCGCATTTTGCTGAAAGGCTATCGGAGTTTCCCGGAGTCGTCCACAGGTGGGACATTTTGACATTTGGCTGGATACGTGTTTACAACAGTTCAGTGATTGTTATTCCACATGTCTAGGTCAGAATGACCCAGTCCATTTGACACAGTAAATTTATTTTAGATAAATGCATACCTTAGTGGAAATCAGCCAAACAAGATCATTTTTAACTATAAATATAATTGTATTCTTCTACACTTTCACATGGTTTACTTGCTTCCCGTGCCATTTTGCGTCTCATATTTTCATTTGATCAGTGCTTGCCATTTTGTCACCCATAACCAAATTACTTATTTATTTATTTGTGTTAATATCTTTGCATGTGTGGATTACTTGGATTGGGATTTTGTGTCAGTAACACCGTTACCAAAATGT
Source organism: Poecilia mexicana (assembly GCF_051168715.1). Classification (NCBI taxonomy): domain Eukaryota; kingdom Metazoa; phylum Chordata; class Actinopteri; order Cyprinodontiformes; family Poeciliidae; genus Poecilia; species Poecilia mexicana. Next base: position 13,475,317 of record NW_028263374.1, on the reverse strand, counting down.
GTCCCTTAAATCCACAGTGCAAGCGCCTGTGTGTAGACATAAACGCTGCATTTAGCCACAAAAAAACACCCTAATTTAACTGACAGAGCAAATGCCGTTCATCACATAGAATCCTAATTAAACATCCACATTTAACATCATTTAAATCACATTTACATACTGTAGTCTCAAAAAATTTTAACATACTGCAATTCTTCTTGTTCAACCTGAAAATGTCAGCAACGCTGTGACACTCTGCTGCTTATAAATGAGACAAACCTCTGTTTCCTTGATGAGGAGGAACAATGATATAATGGGGAGGCAAACAGGAAGGCACAACAAAGGCAAAGGCCAAACACAGCCAACAACCAGCTGAGCCCTTTTGGTCTGCAGAATATAATGGCCTCGGCCATTAAAAGGGAAACATATAGTCAAATAATAGCTGTGTGCATGAGCATGAATGTGTGTGTTCAGGAAGACAATAGCACAGAGATGTAAACCTGCAGGATATAAAGGAGGCTCTTTTTTTTTATAAGCAAGAAATGAGGTCTAAAATAATCTCCTCACACCTTTATATCACATTGTGTCTCCCATGTAATCGTATACCCATATGTATATGATTTATTCTGGAAAGACTCAGATAGCAGAATAAAAAGCAGCTGAAATATGCCAAAATAAGATAAAGTTAAAACTGTCTAATGAAGTGCTTTCATATTGACACCTTGTCTGACTCAGACTCTAATTAGCGGCTTGCACCTCACACAGTAGCATCGAACCTGCTGTCTGGTGGCGAGCCGTTCCTCCCTTCTAATTGAGTCCAAGCCTGTCATCAGCACAACTATTGAGTGCTTTATTTAATTATCTAATTAGCTCAAAGATCTCGTTAATTACCTCATGTAGCTGCTCAGGTTAAACCCTCGCATTTAAAGATATACATAAGAGAACAATGATGTACAGATTGTTTATTCAAACCACAACGAAGCTGGAACAGTTTTCACGTCTGCCTCTTCAGTCTGGACACCATTAGAATTGCATAAGTCCAAAGAGCCAAATTTAAAATACGTATATTATCTGAGGCTACAACTTGTGCTCAAACACTTAAATGAACACATTCAAATATAGCCTAAGAGACTCTTGTTCAAGCCGAGGAGTTTGATCTGAACACGGCTAATTGTGGCGACGCTAAACAATGTTATAGGGAAATATTAAATGACTATATGGAGAATACAGCCATGGTGCTTCTAGAGAAGACCAGGCCTTTCCTGGTTGATGCAAGTTTGTTTTCAGCTTTCGTGTTTTTTTGAGGATTAAAAAGACATTAAAAAAAAGACATGTTCTGCAGGTTCCTTAATATAGGTAGCCATTTTAAATCCAACCTTTTGTTACCTGTGGAAAACATGGTTAATTAACATTGTGCCGTTCTTTTTCTTGTTATTTCACAACATGAAACCTCGGTCTTTGCCACCAAACTCTTTTTAGTAAAAACTGTAAATGAATCACATTTCTCTGCCTCCCAGATATGTTTTACTTCCAGGTGTTGGGAAACAAAACAAACTGCTCCTGCGATTCAGAAGGAATGGTGTGGCTTTCGCTCTTGCTGTGGGACAGCGGACCAGATCTTTATCTTCACAGACGATTGCTCACAGGAGTCAATCGGTGCTTCGTGGAATTAGACAAGGTTCAAATCCATTTTTCCCCGATACATTTTATGGAGCATTCAGTGTAAATAATGGGTGCGTGTATGTCCGAAGCAAGAGATGTTTCTGCATGATAACACTAAAAAGAAAGCTTGCTACCTGTGCAGGTTAAACTCCACCTGGGCTGTTTTGTTCTCGCTGATAATCGAGGAGAGGAAGGTTTCTGGACTGAGAGCGTCGGGTTCTCATATCTGCTTCTTGTAGTTGATATTTTTTCATTCAAGTCTTCAGACCTTCATCTTCAACATGCACTGTTGCAGAGCAAAGAGTGAAGGAGCCAGAAGGAGAGTCATCTTGACTTACTGCGAAGCCGTGGTTCATAAAGGTCGATTGCTCCCTTGGGGCAACAAAAGCAAAGCTCTCGACTTAATGGTCCATCTACGTTTTGACCCAACCCTGTAGTCAGGATGGATCATGACTGAAGGAATGAGAATAAAATGGGCTGAAACAAACTTCCTCCGAAGGGCGCTTAAACTCAGCCTTAAAGAGACATTTTTGTACGTCCATTTGGGTTTCTGGGCTTCACAGTGGCACAGTTGGTAGAGCTGTTGCCTTGCAGCAAGAAGGTTCTGGGTTTGATTCCCGACCCCGGTCTTTCTGTGTGGAGTTTTCATGTTCTCCCTGTGGATGTGTGGGTTTTCTCCGGTTTCCTCCCATAGTCCAAAAATATGACTTTCAGGTCAATTGGTTTCTCTAAATTGTCCCTAGGTGTGTGTCCACCCAGCAGGTTTTAGCAATAAGTTAATGCTTTTTGTGTCTGGAAAATGAGCTGTTTCAAAAACCTCCACAATGTAACGTCACAAATCAGCAGGCACACCTAGCAACCCCAGCGTAGCTCAGCCTGTTACCTAGCAACCCCAGTTACTTACTTAACTTTGTGACAGTTATTTACTTAAATATGAAACTAAAGTGTTTAAAAACTAAGTAAATAAAACTAAATAATTTTGTTTCATCCATGTTTGTCACTTAATATTATTAGACTGTTTTTAAGTGAAAAGCCAGTAGCTGAGTGCTCTTGTTTTCTTACAGTATTGAAAACGCAAAGTTCCAGTTTCAATAAACTAATTCAGATTTCTTTGTGTTCGCCTGGTAGTTTTTCATACTTTGCTTCTGACATTATTGATTGCACTTATCTGCCTTTTGACTTACATTTCTAAGCTGTTATATTGGACTTGTTTGGATATGATGCTTGTTCATAATTAATAATATTTTTTGCAATGTGTTGCCTTAATTTTATCGGGTAGATTTGGGGTGTCCTTATTCACAGTGTGCTCTTGTGAAAACCCAGTTTTTCCATAAGTCCTTCCCCACCTGCAGACTGACCAGCTGGCCAGGTTCACCGATTCTGGACCAGCTATAAATATTCATACTCTCCCTCCACGCTCCTCACTGTAAAGGGCAAAATACATATTGGTCGTGAATTATATATCCATTGAAAAGGTCATCCACCTCAACACCAATCTTTTTATGAATTATAAGACATACTGAAAGGAAAAAAGATTCAATTCACTGAGCGCTTAATCAAGCAAATGAGTTGTAAACTTGCACATCGGCTCTGTGATTCATTAGCAAGAGTTTGAGACAGGGGCTTGATATATCCATTTTCTCCTTACTTTTACGACCAAATTGCTTTTCTTGCTCCTCAACTCCTCACTGCGTTAAAAAAAAGGCCGTCCTGTAAATACACGCTCCTCTTTATGTCAGACTTCTCGTCTGCAGCTTCCCTGTCCCTGCAGTGATCTCTCCATGGGATGTGTCTCGTTATCAGCTCCCTTTGACAAGACATTGATTAACAGTGCGTATCAGCCTGACAACTGCTCTGAGCTAATACACACATGTTCACACATCCATCCTTACATGCTGTGAAAGACGCAGCGCGCACACACAGGCACTAAAAACTATAATCATTTTCCTAATTTTATTCAGTGGATTGGAGCATTTTTAGCAACCAAAATCTTTTCTGCTGTTTCTGCTAAATGTAAGAAAAAAGATGAAACAGATGCATAAAATAAGCTCCTGGTCCTTCTACACTAATTTATACCTATTATGCTAATGTTAGATGTTGTATTAAATCTGGTTTACACACAAAAGAAAGATGTGAGTTACTGATCACAAAAAAAAACAACTATAATTTACAGTTGAAACCAAATATTTACATACATGGCATAAAAGCAACCATAACTTAAAGAGTCTGAAATTTCTTTTTCCCATTTTTGGTCAGTTAGGACTTTTGAAACTACTTCCACTTTCTATTTGAGATGTTTTTTTTTTATAAAATATTCATAAGTTTACACTGATTTGATCAGTGTTTGGTATAATTTACTTTTAAAATATGCAACTATGGTATCCTTTCGCAGGTTTTTCTGAATACTTTACTGAAATTTGGTCAATTGTAACTGAGTCGGGTTTGCAAGCCGCCTTCCTCAAACACACTTTCAGCTTTGCTCCCAAATTTTCAGGCTTAGTGTAGTTGGCTCTGAAACCTTGGTTTGTTGTCTGAAAGCCACTCTGTAAGTAATTTTATGGCATGTTAAGGGTCAGCGTGGTAAAAACCAGCACCTTGTGCTCTGCTGTGCTTCTTTATGAGGGTCTAAGCAAAAAAAAAAACAACTATCCAATCAGCAGGGTCATAACTCAGATCATGCAGCCCATGACATACAGACCGCTCCCACACTTCCACAAACTCTGACTTGGATGTGCACTCATGAGCTCACCTCACATATTTGAAGGTTTTAAGGTGTGGAGCATTGAAGGGAGGCTCTTTTTAGGGTTAAACAAAAGATCTACATTGTATATTTTAGTAGCAAAATTAGGCTAATTTTCTGAGAAAGAGATGCAGCTTTTCATGTTTAGGAGCGCGCTGAATGTGTGTGCAGGTGAGCAGGAGGTCGCAGCTCAGCTTTGGGAGGACATATTGGTAATTTAGGCCTCAAGTCTTCACTAAGCCGCCTGTGACTTTGGTTTTTTTATGCAAAATATGATGTGGACCTCCAACCTTTAAGTGAGTTTTTTGTTGTTGTTGTTGTTTATCTCCATGAACAGGAGATTGAGTAAAGTAAATTGAAATAACATTTCTCTCCAACAATCCTGATTCTTAGTGCCTCAAAGAACAACTTAGATGTGTTTAACTTATGGGATTTTGCTTAAGTAGAATCCAGATATGAGACACATTCTGGTTCCTCAAGGCAAAAATTACTTTTTTTTATTTTTTTTTTATTTTACGGTTGTAATTAGATAAATGTGCTCTCAGCGAGAAGCTTTTGTCCCAAACAAAATCAACATTCAGTGTCTGGCTGTTCAGCGTTACAGGACACTGAACTTTTATGAAAAAAATAAAAATAAAAAATGACATCATGATAAAGTTAGCTTAAACTATAACTATACATTTTTATCCCTTTATCCCAATACAAACACCTACCATTAAGAGCACACATTCATTACAGAACCGGATGTTTCCAAATGGAGCTTAATTTCTTTCTGTTTAGATCTTCATAACACTTGTTCTTGCGTGTCAACACTCAGAGAGATAGCAAATGGAGTAACAACCATTTGGTGAGTCTAAAACAAATACGTCCTATAAATACAATTTCTACTATAAGCTAAGACAATAACTTATTAAGAAAGAAAGAAAGCTGTGCCTTCACCTGGCGATTAAACAATTGTGTCTCCACAAAGTCGCTTCACTGTTCTGCACAAACGCTTCTCTGTTCACAGGAATATGCAGCAGCTGCAATGAACCTGTAAGCCAGGTTCAGCTATAAATTGAGTTAAATAATTTAGTTGATGGAAAAATAATTAATGGGGAAGGAGTCAATAGACAGTGTGGACGGCGACAGTGGGAGGTGAGTGCCTGCGTGTGTGCATGTGTGCGTAAAGGAGGGCACAGGTGAAGGGGAGAAGATCTCATCTAAAGGCAATGAAAGATTTAACAGCAGGAGGAGACAGGAATGACAATGTCAGAGCAGACACGCAACTAACCGAGACCCCCAATTATATCTGGCATTTAGCCGTCCGTCCTCTTTACGTTTCCTGTTCGTTCCGTCAAAAGCAATGAAATAGGGGAATAACTATATTTATGGACTTGGTCAGTCACATAAAATATGCACTGTGAGCTGATCTTTGCGTTTGGGGAACACAAATCACACTGAAAAAGTACAGCAAACTTGACATTATCTTGCTTTTTGTAGCTCTTTGTTAGCAGATCGCCTCAAAACAGAGAAGTTTAGGAGGGTTTGACCCAAGACAAACTAACCAAGACTTTGTGTTTTTCTTTTTATATATTTTTTTAAGCTGATAAATTCTAAGATACTATGCTGAGACATGTCCAGGTCTAAATGATAAAATTGATTATTTTAGTGTATTGATGTGACATAAAACTTAAAATAATAGTTACTAATTTCCTAATTATGACAACATATAATTGCAAGACGCTTTGGGTTATTATTCAGTCAAAACAGACACTTTAAATACTAAATTAAATTCACAAAATTATCAATCAGAGTTTAAACAAGTTGTGATGCGACCACCTCAAGAAATTATTAAATTTAATTAAATGGTCCCGACCTATTCAGATAAACAATGGAAATGTTTTCTCTCATTTGTTACAAAGTTATGCAAACATCCAGGTGTTCTTAGTGAGTAAAGACGAAGGTAAGATGAAGTTTTTATTCCACAAATACAGAATAATTTTGGGACGAACCCACCAAGAGCATGAAAAATCTGTCTCTGGCTCATAAATAAACCCATTTTTAAAACTACGACAACTTACAGTGCTGTGAAAAGGTTTCTGCCACCCTAGAGATTAATTTTGCTTCTTTGTAACATTTAAGCATTTCAAGTCATGAAAACTAACTCTAATACCAGATAAAGGTGACATGTGAACTTATAAGAAGCAGTTTTTAAGTTATTTTGCTTCTGAAAAGGAAAAAAAATAATCTATCCAACTCAACTTTACCCTATGTGAAAGAGTAATCGCCCCCTAACGACCAAACAACCACTTGGCAGTGAGTCTTTTACATAACTGGAGAGATTCTGACCCATTTTGCTTCTCATCATTGTTTTAAATCATTCATATTGGAGTTTTCTTATGTATGTAACAAAAATAGCATATTTAACATAACGCTACAGTTTCTCAGCTGGATTACGATCCTTTGAATACGTCAGTCCAAGACCTCGATGCTTTCTTGGGTCATTCAGATGTGGACTTTTCGACGTTCCTTGGATTATTCTTCTGCTGCAGAACCCAGGTGAGCTTCAGGTCAGAAACCGATCAGAACTCCTTCAGGTCTTCTCTGCTTGAGAGCAGAATCAGTGGTTTCTTTAATTAACTTACAAAAATGTTTCGCCTCTCAGATTATTTTCCTGAGACTTGATGATCGTCAAGATGCCAAATGTGAGACGGGCCAGTCCAGTCTCCATATTGGATCTTTTTGCCCAGTGTTTTTAATTATGATCAAATCCTGAAAACGGACCTTTTCTGAAGCATTTGAGACCCGCAGTGAGTTTAGATGTTCTTCTGGGTTCGTTTGAGACTTCCTGGATCTCACTGTGAGTCTTTAGCCTACTGCATGTTGACAGACAGACTCTATTAAAAGTGGTCTTTTGATTCTACGTGTCTGGAAGTAATAAAATAGAGGGGGGGAAACAGTAATCATAGTTTAACACGGTGGGAAATTATGTGTTCACAAATGATCAAATCGGTTTGGATACGTTTTTTAGTACATAAAATCTAAAGTTGAAAACAGTTTGGTTATTACTCAGCTCATCTTTGCCTGATATTAAAATGAGTTTGATCTGAAATATTGAAATGTAAGGAAAAACACTCTGATCTGAATACGTCTTAGTCTGTAGGATGAACCCAGAGCATGCAGGGAAACCTCCCACAAAGCAGCACACTGAGGTCAAATAGCCACTGAAAAAAAACTGTAACACTGAAGAGATCCCTCCGAAAAATCACTTTAGTAAGTATGGAAAACTCAATCTTTATTCAGAACCTTTCAAAACCAGAACTTCTCCATATATGCTGTAATATATCAGATAAAAGAGAATAAAGCTTTGTCTTATTTACACCACAAAGACTCATACTCTTGTGCAGCTTTGGTATCGTTTCAAACAGCTCTTGTTTCTCTATTTAATCTTGACTGCAGAAAAATTATGGAGAAGAAAGACCTTAACATTACGATGAAGGACGAGCGACCAGAGAGTGAGATCTCTGTTCCAGCTCATGATTTTATTCATCTCTGCAAGATTTGGACAAATAAAACTCTTGAAAATCTATCATAGGTTCTCACCTAAAATGTTTTCTTTTTTTTGTTGTTGTTTTAAATAACAGGTGTGAACTTACAGTATGAAGCTGAAAATAGAAATCTTTTTTCTATTCAAGTATCTGGAGGGATGATAATCAACAAAATCGCTCTCTCCAGTGTTAGGTCGTCGGCTGCCAAGTTCTCTGACTGCATTCACATTTTTTAACATCTTTCGGAGTGTGGATTTAATAAATCATCTGACTGAACATATGTATCTGGTGCAGGAATGGTGTCTTCTTGTACGCTGTTAGTCCATGAACCGTGTAAATTATGTGCAGAAAATGTTACACCAGTGAACACTTGCACTAACGCAAAGCGTCTCTTTCTTTTCCATTCCTTTCTCTTCTTTCTCTCTTGCAATCCCCTGGCCGTTGCTTTTTCAGTGCAGCACACATGTCAAAATCCAACTGAAGGCTTAGTACTTCAAGCTTGTCCCTGTTCTCCAGATGGAAGGCGTTTTCCAGGCATTTGTACTTGTTTATTTATTAGTGCTAAAGTCAGAGTCCCTCAGAGGACAATAGCCAGCTGTTGCATTTTGGCTTCGTTCCACAGAGACGAGGAGGATTGTTATCCTCTTGATCGCTTGGCTGTCACTCCGTTCCTCTTCCCTTGTTTGCAAGTTGTGCAAAAAAAAAAAAAAAAAAAAAAAAAAAGCTTCTTTCTAAGGCAGCTTTTGAGTAAAACCTGTTGTTAAATACCTAATTTCCTGTATATCCATTATCTTGTGTTATTTGCAACTTATCCGTCAGACCTTTTCTTTTTGAGTTTTTAAACATTTCTTTTTCATGTTGTTTGGTTACCATCCTAAAAATAGAGGAGCAGTCCTGTTCAAACATTAGCCTTTTAATACAGTTAGCCTTTTAGAGTAGTTTTCTAATATCTCCTAAAGTTTTTAGAGAACATATTTCTGATTTTAGCAAAGTAACTACATTTCTAACTTTGAAACTTACAAGAACAGTGAAGTAGTTTTTGTGCATCAGACTAGGAAGAACTTTGGCTTTCTGATGTATTTCGCAAGAGAACTTCACATTTTTTGAGCCTGCAGCACCTCGACAAAGTATCAGGACATCTTGAACCTTTTTACATATTACAACCACAAACATCTTGTTTTTGTTGTTGGATTGGGGGTGGCGGATGTTTGCAATAAACCAACACATAATTTGAAATCATATTTGCAAGTCAAAATTTAAAAAGTGTGACATGCGTTTGTTCTGGGCCTCTGTGTTTTAACCTTTTGTAGAGAGTGAACTACAGCCTCTTATTCTTGTTTATTTTTTCCCTGGGCTTTGACTGGGCCATCAGTCCTGACTGTAAGTAAGTGAACCTCTACCCCCGTATAAAACGTCTAGATTAGGTTCCCTTTCCCTGGAAAAACAGAAGCATCCCCACAGTCTGATGCTGCCACCACCATTATCAGAACGGAGTCATCAGGAAGGTTTAAGGCAAACTGATCAATTTACTGCGTTTGATTTTCTGTCATTGATTTAACAATCTTGCCACTCTTCCATAAAAATAAATGGGGTTGTGTAGCTAATGGATGTCAAGTCAATATATTCCTCAATATGAGCAGTGGGTCTCTGCAGTTCCTCCAAAATTACCACAGGCCTGCTTTGGAGGCATTATAAAATAAATTTTTCCTCTATTTTATAATGATCCACCACTTTGTCCATGACTATTACAAAAAATCCCAGAAAAACATATCAAAGTTTGTGATTGTGTGTAAATGTGTGTAAAAGTGTGCCAGGCTCACTAGAATGGATTATCCATTTTAATTTGTGTTCTAAATTAAAATGTATATATTTGCTTATTTAAATTGTACGCAGTTCTGTGAGTAAATATATATTTGCCCATTTATCCTTAACAAGTGGAACTTTCAATATCTAGCAAGTTATTTTCGCAATTTACCGTTTATTAAAAGATTCCCCCTCAGATTAATTTCACTCGCTATTACTGCGGGGATGAAATTACCGTAATAACCCGAGATGGGCTGGAAAGCGCAACGTGTCCCCTTTCAGAAACCGTTTGAATTTTTCAGATAGCGCAACGTGTGGCGGAGTTACGGTACTGCAACTTTGGCTGGATCGTCGCCGCTACGTTTAGGACTTAAAGGTTTAAAGCTCTTCAGTTTGGATGGATTATCCACTGATTTGTTAACTTCTGAAGCTAGCTGGTTGTGCTTGATTTTATTTAGGGATAAAACAGTAAAGGTGGCTAATTACAAGAGCATGCCACACTTTTTAGAAAAATTGAAACCCATGTAGGATTTTTCTTCTATTTTATAATGATACACCACTTTGTCCATGACTATAACAAAAAATCAGTTGGTGATTGTGTGTAAAAGTGTGTCACTAAAATGATTTCTGTGTTTATAATTAGAGTCTCATTTGAGGAGAGAGAACACCTGTACGACTCTCACCTGTCCGTTCTTCTTCAGGTCAGCCCACATGCTCGTCCCGTCGCCGCCTCTCATCAGGACATGGTAGGTGAAGTAGTAGATGCCGGGCAGAGGACAGGTGAACTTGCCTGTGCTCGGCTCATAGTAGTTCCCCACGTTGGTCACCACGTCATCAAACTTCAGTATTTCGCTCCCCTCGTGTTGCTTCCGCAGACCGGCGTAGAAGGCGATTTTAGGAGTGTAGACGGAGGAACCGTATCCACCTGGACCAGGACCCGGTGGGCCTGGTGGACCGGGCTTACCAGGCTCTCCAGATGGACCTTTAGGCCCTGGAGGACCAGGAAGTCCGGGGCTTCCTCTAAACCCCTGCTTGCCTCTCCGGTTTGGGAAGTCCGGAGGCTGCGGGGAGACGGCAGTCAGCTCTCCCTGAGGGGGGCTCAATGTGTCACACACCATCTTGCAGCTCCCCAGCATCTCATAGTGTGTGCCACCACCTCCGGACCCGGCCCCCTTTGTGGTGTGGACCAATAGGGGAATGGCCACCAGCAGGACCAGGACCATGGCCACTCCGACTCCAGCCCCAATGACTCGTTTCTTGCGGCTGAGCCGTGAGGCGGCCAGCGTGAGGAAGTCCTCCTCCCCTTTGGCTGGAATGGTTGTGCCGGCCAGGCTGACCTCGGGTCAGAAAGCTACTCAAAGGGGAAAGTGTCAGACACAACGTCGGATGTTATCTGACAGGGGGAAGAAATGTAGTCTTTTCAAGGATTCTAAGAGTCACAGACGAGTAGAGTAATGTCAGTACTCAGAGGGGAGGGAATGACTGATTCCCCATTTGTACATCCGTTTTGTTTCTCCCTTTTCTCTGGCTCACATGGTCTGGTGACTTTTATCCAATTTAAAACAACACATCATATGTCGCAAAACATTCACAGCTGACGAAATGTTAAATTTAAGGGGTTTTATTCTTTCCCTGCTCTGTGGCTGTGGACGCTCCAGTGGAAAATCCTTCAGTTTCTCAGACAGGGAGGAGCTGTCAGGTGGGGTCTTCAAAATTCCCACTGGAGTTCATCTCACCCTCCACATTCAGGGAAAGGCGCCTCGCTTGTCTGTCCAGAAACGAGAAGAGAAGAACAAGGAAGCGGCTAAATCTCACTGCTTTTATTTTTCCCCCGCTCGCGTTCAAGAATTTATTCCAGAAATCTGGTCTTGCATTCACACCACAGATTTATTACAGCTAGTAAAAGAAAGGGGGTTAAATCTGAGGAAGGGGAGTTGAATCTGCTCTTTCAAAAGTAGCTTGAGTGAAGTAGGAGATGTCTTATTGCACATATCATGGGGAAGGGATTCTCTTACAACTTTAGGTAGAAAAAAAGGGAAAGATAAAAGTACATGCTATGAAGTGATCCTCATGAGGAAGAGGTTGCATCTCCAGAATGGGAACTGAGTGAAAAGAAGCTTACAAGGAGCATGAAACATTTTAATGCAAGCATCAAATCAAGTGACTCTCGTAACTTAAAGGAGGAATGAAGCAAGTGACAATAATCAACTCAGGAATGCAAACAGGGGGAAAGATGCATGCGAAAAATGAAATTGTTATGCACTTAATTGACAGTTTTCTGAATTAAAAATAGACTTAGAAATCATAAAGCATTAAAATATTCTATTTAGATTAAACGTATACTAATAATAATAATAACACAAATAATGATGATATTAAGATAAGTTTCAGTTCGACAATATAGTAATATTGTAAGTACATAAGTAAACAGAAATATAGTATTATTATTTATTTTATTCCACTAACTTCGTCAGGTTTTGATAGCAATAAAAACTTAATATGATTTACTTTATTGCACATTCACGGGTGAATCAGAAAGCAAGTGATTTAAAGCAAAACTTTTGAAAGAGTCGCGCACAAATCAACAAACCGACTTACCAAAACTCCGCTTTTCCCGCCGACGTTTCAGCCCCGGAGTTCAGTGTGTGCTCATTCTGCGGGGTTCACGGTGAAAAAAACGCCGCTTCCGCTCCAAACCCGGACCGAAATCCTCCGGAAAACTGAGCCGCCTTCACCGGCGCATCGGTTCGAAGTTGCTGCGCTTCGGTCCAAACTCAGCTCGAATCAACCAGAATCCTGCGCAGCATTTAAACTTTGACCGTCTCATCCATGAGTTCTGCACCCTGAGTCCAAACTCCAAAACGATCCGAAGCAGATTGAGAGAAAGAGAGATAAAAAAAAAGTCTAATAATATTGTTTAATTAAACTCTATACAGTCCTTGAAAAAGACAGAAAAATACGTGCGAGCTCTGATAGGTCACTTTTCCAGACTTTAGATGTGCGTAAATGCCGGCGCGCAGTCAGTTTATTTGCAGAGCAACAGTTCAGTCACTTGTTGTATTTCTCTCTCCTCGGCATCATCTGCCTACTATCCTGCTCCCCCCACCCTTCCCGTGTAACACACACTCTCTCACACACAGATTCATCGTCTCAGCCTGCATGTGACCTTTTCACAAATCAAATAACTACATTAATTCATTCTCTAATCCAATTCTATCACTTCTCTTTAAATATGTTGAATTCATTCATTCTTTAATCTCTCTTTTCACCCTTCTTGTTTTCAGTCATGAGAAATCCCTGACATGATATAAAAATATTGCTGTTTAACTATCGTGCCCTCATATTTTAACCATTTTCTAATATTTATTCAGTGTGCTTGTAATGAAAAACATGGTTCTTGTCTCCAACTCCTCAGCTCTGCATGCTCCTGTCCCATTCATCCCAAAAAACATTTTTTTTCTTTCATTTTTATGTTCCGGGTGCATCCTATTTTGCTTTCTTTTGTCCTTGAGCTCTCTTAGAAAATCCTCAGCTTCTTCAGTCTCGTCTCCTACCAGAGCATCCTTATATCCCCCTTCAGCATCTCCGTCTTAGCTACACCTAGTTTTTTTTTCTTACATGTGTAGCAGACGTTTTTATATGCACAGCCACTTTAGTCATCCTGATATGATTTAAATGTAATCTCCATCACTTTCCTGCTAGGTCATGTACTGCCTTACAAAATAAATATAAACATTAACTGTAACTCACAAAATGACATTAAAATGCAGGAAGAATACTTTTCAATCAAGAAAATTGGAAGTTAAAACCTATTTATTTATTTATTCATTCATTCATTCACTCTGGAATCATTTTCCAGAACAATAAAACAATAACCAACCAGCATTGGTTACAAATGTTAGTTAATATCACATGATGTCCACTTTAATTGAAAGATTGTCAGTTGCTATTTCCCCCAGCATAAAATTAATATTTAAAAATTGTACCAATAACGTGAATATATAGCTGTTAATTGATGTTATTTGACTTTTTTTTTACCTCCTGCAGTAGCTTCTTATATGGATATATTATGGGGATATTTTCCCGGTGTTCGGTTTAATTTGTGATGAAATGGCGCTGAATGGCCAATAGGTGGCAGCCAATCGAGTGATATACCGGAAGTCAACAAATTAACTTGACTGTAAGTCATATAGACATAATATAAGGATATTATTATTATTATTATTATTATTATTATTATTATACTTATATTATGTCTATGGTAAGTCAAGCAGCAACACCAGTAGACAAAATTATTCAAACTCCGGGGAAATTTACAAAAAGTTTGCTTCTGATTTGAGATTGGATCGGCGTCTCTCAAAAAATATGATAAGACAATGTAAAGGGCAGAGCAGTTTTAACGAAATTCCTTAGTTTTCATTTACATTTTAAAAAGAAAAGGTGTGTCTAAAATACTTCAGATCTATTGCAGTGATTATTATAAAAATATTCAATTGGTCTCACACCAGTCAAACTTTTCTCTTGATTAGTTTCCATTGTTTTTATTGACTCATCTTGGACCAGTGGTTCTTAACCTGGGTTCGGTCGGTGAGTCGGTCTCAGGGGTTCGACGGAGCCTCTGCCGCGGAGATAAAGACGCACCTGAGTAAAGTCGTGATGACGCCCCGCTTTGCTGCAGAGGATCACGTTACATTGCTTAGCCAATCAGTGCTGCGGAGGATCACTTCGTTCTCAGCATGGATTCTGCTCCTTAGTCGCACCTTTTTGGGGTTCGTACTGCCTCTAGTGGTGTGGGGGTGGTAACACAACTAATATAATTACATTACTAAATCAGAATACCGCAAAGTCTTTATTATTTATTATTAATTTTTCATTCTCTTTAGAATGTAGAGCTAATTAAATGACCTTAAAGTGGTTCCAGTTTCTCTCGATGGCCAACCTGTTGAAACTGTGGCAAATTTTAAATACCTTGGGTCAACTTTGCTGGAAGCACTGACTATATTTGGAAGAACTGTTCTCAGAGACTCTACCTTTTAAGAAGACTTAGTGATCTTGGGGTGAAAAATATATATTTTATTTATCACTACAGAAGAGTTCAGTGAGTGCGCATATAAAACTGGTGGGTTAGGTACTTCAAAAAAGGTTAAGAACCACTCTCTTAGAGTTAGAAGGCCTCTGTATCATCACCCTATCTGTATCTCCCTCTGCAGATGTCTTCCACTCCATATTATTATTATTTCCATTCAGAAGTAACATGTTGGTCAAATGAAAAGATTGCATTAATCTGCTATGGGTGTAAATACTTTTGGTTTCAACTGTAAGAAAACAGCTTTTAATCTTCAACTATCAGTATCCTTAATGGCTAGAAGAGATTATTTCAACATTAAATAGAAAAAATAAAAAATTCAGTGCTTTTAGTTAGATTTGAAACACGTCACTTTGGGGTATTTAAATTTTGCTTCTTCAAATTGTAAAATTTTGAATTGTCCCCTTTTTTTAATGATCTACGTGTGACAGACTCCATCGATTCATTCTGCATATTATCATTTCCAGAACTGGAGCCTTGATTAGCTGAATAAAAAAAAATCAAGAAGGAAAAAAAAATGTAGCTGGTGGAGGAGATGAAGAGCGGCACGTGTGAAAAGACTGAGGAGCACAAAGCTGGAGTACGTGTAGGCAGGTAAAGACATTAAAAAAGAAAGAAGGAGAGTGGTTGTTCTCAGGGTTTGCCGTCAATTTCAGTGTTTTTGTAGCTTTCAGACCTCGTTAGTGATGAAAGATGTATTGATAGTGACAACTCCCCGCTTCCTCCTCCTCTCCTTCCACCTCCTCCTACATGGTCTCTTTCTTATTCTCTCCCTCTGCCTGATTGTACATTTAGAGCTAAATTAATTAATCCTCAGAGTGGACATTGTTCCATATTGTCCTCTTGGTAACCCTGCAGCATCTTTCATCTCTCCCCACCAGGCTGATAAGAAGCGTTTTGCAAAAATATACACACACCCCCTTGAACTTTTCAATTCGTTTTTGCAAATTAAAACCCCAAAACTCAAATTATTTAATTGAGATTTCATATTATAGACCAACATAACGTCATATTTGTGAAGTGGATGGAAAAGAATGCAAGGTCTTAAGTTTTATTTGCGTATAAAATGTATAAAAAAGTGCATCTGTATTATACATTAGCTTTTTCAATCACATTCCACACTGAAAATAAGTTTTCCAAGCTTCCTGTGGATTATCAACAGAATTTAAGTCTACACTTTGACTGGGCCATTCTAACATATGACCATGTTTTAATCTCCAATTTTTGCAATAAGAAGAGGTAACTGTAGAGGTAACTGCCTTACCTTGCCTTACCTTGGATTGAATTACACAATAGTGAACTGTAATTAAATCACTTCAAATCATAAATGGTTGCACTGGATTTTATTAAGAGTTCCCTGTAAATGCATGGATTTAGAGTATGAAGTTGTAGAGTTTGTTATGTTAAGAGTTGCACTAAATAAATAAGATAAAAAACACATCACCAGTTTTGTTATGTTGGTCTATCACATCCACAATTCAAATCAAACCTCCAATCGAGGCGGTAATGTCAGAGAATGAGAAAAAGTTCAAAAGGTATGAAGGCTTTTTCAAACCGCAGCACATGAAACGCAGCTGCTCTGCCTCTGATTCTGCATAGTAGGACGTGTTAGTCATTTACACACAAAAAAAGGCCAGTAAAACCATTTAGCTACTCAGTGTTAGTATACATGTACGCTCTGTCAGTTCTGCTCCTTATTTATTCATCTTTCAACTTTACTGAGCTGGAGAGTGTAGCAGATATTGAATATGGATCAATAGATCACTCCCTAGGATGCATACTGTCAGCCTACTGAGCCCTCAGGCAGATGCCAAGCCTCTGGTCACATTTGCATTTGGAGATAGAAAATAACTACTGCTTGTCAGATGGAGGGAAACTATGTGGTCCTTGCTTTATTTTTTATTTATTTCACAAAACTGGCAAATGAAATATATAAAGGCTGGAGGACTTTCTGTGTTCATGAATATGACATCTCTGCTGTAAACCCTTTGCATGGGTTTGTTTGTGCCTCTTCAAGCGCGCTCACATGCACATATACTATGCATGTGGCTTCGGCACGATGGTTAAACACCAAGAGGTTCCCTGCATTCAAATTATAATTGCTCAGAAGGAAGGACAATTTAGAGAGAATGAGTTTTTTAGGGCCTCATGAAATATTAAGTAAGCGGGATGAATGTATAAGCTGTGAAGAGATAATGTCTGGCTCGGCTTCCATCGTCGTCCTGTCTGCTCTTTGTTTTGAGTTTAATCAAGTTTACAGGACGAACATGCTGAGTATGCTTTACACACTCTGAATTTTTAGATGAAATATATTACTGAGTCTTTGCTTATTAACCCAGTTACATGTTATATATTTTATTTTGCCCTTCACTCTGGTATCCATCCTCCAGCTCTCTGACCTTCAGGTCTCTGAGCTGCAGAAATATGATTATTACAGGAGGATGCGGGACGGTGAGCTGTGAGGACCAAAGTAACAAGAGAGATCCCAGGTTCAACAAGGCTGCTGCATTTAACCCACACTGACTCAAAGTTTGTTTTAACTGAGGGGGAAAAAACAAACATAAGTAGGAATTTGGAAAAATACATTAGGTTCCTTCATTGGGTTTCATGTGTTTATAAAGCACGGCTGCTGCAAAGTCCTGAAAGGCCTTGTAAATTCATCCATATGAAAGTGTGCATAACATATGTTTTCTCAACTTTTATTCCTCCATTAATTATCTAGTTAAAGTTATCAGAAATAAAGGGATTTTTACAGTCATTTATTTTTAGATGACTCGCACATTGATTGATTTGATTGCGGGATTAATGCGCACTTATTTAAAAATCAAGTAGAGTCATTTCACCACTTCTGTTTAATTAATACATGGAATCCAACACATTAAACTGTCTAAATACACAAGAAGTTTCCATTTTCACACCAAGTCATACATCACAAGCATTACTAAGAAATAAAAGGACGTAGCAGATTTTTCTTTTATAGATATTCACAGGACATCTGTGCAGAAAACATGCTATATTTTGTCATGAAAATGTCTAGCTTGGGGAAAAAAATTAACCCTTTCATGCATAGAGGTCACTACAGTGGACAGCTGTCTAAAAACCATTTTCTTGTGCTTCTTGTGGATTTTTTATGTTATAAATGCACACAGACCACTGAAGTGGACACTAATGCATTATATAATACACTATCAACTACTGGCCATCATCTGCAAATGCAAGAAGTTATTTTTGTTAAAGCCAATATGGACGACTGACCTGGTCCCTCCTCCTACTGTAGACGACTTTGGCAGGTAAAACAAATATTGTGGCATCAGATAACCCCTAAAGAGCAATACTACTGATGTATTTTTCAAATAACAACTTTGTATTTGGAGAAAATTGCAATTGATCACCTAAATAAAATAAACTAAAATAAAAAAAAATGTCCTACCTTATTTTTTATGCCTTTAGAAAATCCAAATAAAATTTGGAAAACAATCCTCAGACAAAGGATCATAATTCATGCATAAAAGGGTTAATTGGACAGCTATGTGAGTTATTTTTTTGTTTTTTTTTACATTGTAATGTCTGCAAATTTAAAATTGTTTTTCTATATCAACTAATTAGTCATGGGATCAATAAATTACTGTTTTTTTTTTTTTTTTTTTTTTTTGCATAAACTCTAAGAAGAATCAATAAATCCTTGACTTTTCAGGTTAAGGACTTAGGTTGAGTTAAGTTGGACTTTTTATTGTTTTGGAGCCACTAAGTAACAAATTTCTTGACAGATTTGTTTGACTTTATTTCTACTTACCATGTCATAGTTGTCCAACTAAAATACTGAATTAGCCAACAGCGGTGCTGCTTTATGCGCAGTCCAGCTCAGCTAGCTCAAAATGAGTACTCCACTGTAGCTGTGCTTCCATTGGCCACATAATTGTACAAGTTGACATTTTGAGTAAATAAAATGCTTAATGGAAACACAGCAATTTTGAAAAAAAAAAAAAAAAACAACTCTTTTTTTCAATAACGAGTTTTGGTTTTAGGTTGAAGAGTTTTTTGGCTGAATCAAAATTGGTTTGTTTTGCACAACTGCAATGGAAACACTTTTTCCACATCACACGAGTCACATGATCAACAGCTGGATGTTTCCATGAAGAAGAACACAACAGGAAGTAGTTGTATAATGATGACGCGGAGTGTCTCTCATTGGCTTATCTCGTGAACAAACTTATCCACGTTTGATTTTACTTGTGGAAACACTGCAATGGTGAAATTGTGTTTTTTCGACATTAGCAGAATACACACAAAGTTTTGTGCACGTTCGTCTTGGTAATGCAGCTTATGTCGTCTTCATACTTCATAAGTTTTCTTTTCTTTTCTGCAGTGACGCCATGAAGGTTGTAGCTTGGCTGGAGTCAGATCATCCCTATAAACTGGTTTCTTCCCAAACTGAGATTCCCTGGCAATATAGTCAATATAAATTAATTTTTTGTATGATTTAAAGAAAAAGATTAGGACAAATTTGTATGAGTTACATTTATTCATTTATTAGTTTACCTTCATAGTGTGCTCACTCATCGTCTGACCGTCAGCTTCTCAATGCATGACAGCAACACAATAAAACCCTTTTAAAAATTATAACTAAAAGTAAGAAAAGGTTTTATTGTTTTTTTTTGTTTGTTTGTTTTGTTTTTGTTGTGGTATCCCTAGTGATTAATGCACTTTTAATAATGTCTAAATTGTGGTCATTTCAGAAAAACACACGGGTCTTCCTCCAGCTCACAAAGTTCGAGTTTACAGCTAAAACTGTGATACCAGATGACGAGCAGAGGATTAAATGTTCAGTATGGGGAATGCAGCAGTGAGCGTTCCTGATAAGTGTTGGGTAAAATGTGTGTACGTGCATGAACCGCTCTCCTCCGGGACATGTATCTCTGTCTGCGTGCAGATCTGATTATGGTTCTTGATTGCGAGTGACAGTGTGCAGATTGAGTTGCACAGCCTCTCTAATTCTCTCTATTAATGAGTTGAGCTCCACACTGCTGCCCCGGACCCCATCTATTAATCACAATTTGTCATCTGTCTTGCGCTCTCCACCCTCGCCGTCTTGCCCTCCTCTCCTCCTCCTCCGTTTCTCCTCCTCCCGTACAAACACACCCCCTCTTCTTCCTGGCCCATTTTCCCATCTTCTTAATAAATGTCGCCTCTTCATTCCAACCTCTCTTACCTGCTTTAAAACTAGTTTGTTTTTTTTGTTGTTGTTTTTTTTCACCAGAATTTCCTCCTTTCAGTTTGTATAGATTCCCTTTCCAGCCCTTTGTGTCTTGAGGTTTTACTCTTCTTTCTTCCCTCCCACATCTGTGTCCTTCCTCAGTATGGCCAAGCATACAGAGTGGCTTTCCTCCCTGAAATCCACATCTTAATTCTGCCAGCACACCAAGGTTAAATAAGCCCTCTTACATGGGTAAATAATGATTTATAACTTCAATTAATAACCGTATGTGTTGCTTTCTCATTACGTTTTTAAAAGCCATATGGCGGTTTATTTAAGCTGTTTCCTCTGCTCCAATTTTTTCTTTTAGAAAAACAGTTTATTACTTCATAAAGTAACCATATTGTCAAAACTATTTGTAAAATATAGCTACTTCAAATCACTTTCACTGAAATACGGTTGCAGAATGATTACACTGAGATGACTGACGCTTTGTCTGGACAGAAATAAGAGAAAAGTAGCATTATAAGGATAAAACTCTGCAGTGCTGCATCAAATGTTTCTGGTGAATCCCTACTGAGCCGCAGTGTCAGAAATTCTCCACCCCACACTGAGCATTAATTAAGGCTCTAGTCTGTCCCAGAACCTGCTGTTCCCATCAGGAAATCTGGTTTCTGGATCTCTCCAACATGGCAAAGGCAGAGCATGATCACATGAGCTAAATGGCAAACACATGCACGTACACACACACATACACACACACAGGCATACATTACACACACACATACACACACACACACAGACACACACACGCACACATGCACGCACTCATGCACGCACACACACACAGAAAGATACAGGCTTGAACAATGCTTGAGTTGAGCTCTACATTAGCATGACAGTCTGGATAAACTTTATTATGTTGAGAGTATAAAAACTGCACAACTGAGTTTCAGCTTTGGTCTTGTGTGTAGGCCTGTCACAATAAACAGTAAATAAATTAATCTCATGATAAATTGAAAGAAACTCAATAATCTTCTTTTGCTTGATTTATAGTTTCTCTCTTTTTACCGAAAACTGAGTGATAAAAGTTTTCAGTCTGGTGCTTTGCTCTTAACTATCCCCTTTTTTTTAGATAATTTTGTTTACAGTGACTTCATAATGCATTTTATTTGTTATTTTTGTTGTTTTCTTTATTCTAGTGTTTAAATGTTCATTAGAAACTATATTGGTCCTTGAGAATGTGCTCTTGCATTATTACGCCACTATTACTACTATATTACTTGAAAATGGTCTCAAATTAAGAATATCTTTTATCGCAATAAGTTCTAGGACAATTTGTCGTCCAGCAAAATTTGTTATCATGACAGGCCTACTTGTGTTACTTGACTTGGTGTCTGTTCACTCTTTTAAAATGTGCTACTTGTGCAATGTTGTGTTTGGTTTATTGGTTTTGCTCTTGCACACCTTCATCAAGATCATGATAAATCAATTTAAAACCTCTGTCAGCATCCAACATGTTGGCTTTTTAACGTTTGCCCATTCTGCACTGCAAAAGATCTCCAGATTCAATCGATGGCGAGGAGATTTGTTGTGCACAGCGCTCTAAAGGCGACGACTCTAATTTTCTGTCAGATTTAGCACTGGATTGTGTCGTGACCAGGGGGTTTGCAACCTGTGGCTCTGGAGCTGCATGTGGCTTTTCCAAATAATAACTTTGGCCAAAGCTAATGTTTTAAATATAGATATGACAACAAATGCAGACTTATACAGTTTTTATTTTTTATTTTTCATGAAATAATTGCATTGAATTTCCACAAAGGAATGACGGATAAAGTAGGTCAGTAACATGCCCTGTTTCAGCTTTTGTCCTGTTTTATGTCCTTTTTATATTGGTGGCTTGATTTTTATGTCACAGCTTTTGCTTCTTTACTTTTTTTTTTCTTCTAACCTTCCATACCTTCATTCAACATTTACTTGCCACATCTGTTGCTCATTTATGTAAACCGTTTTTTCTTTTCTTCTTTTTTCAAGCATCCTTCAAATACACAAGTACCTTAGTGGAAAAAATAATCTTCAAACTATCTAGGGTTTGTGAAATCTTTTTTTTTTTCAGTCATTTTCTTCAACCCTAGTTCATTTTTGTATTATAAATTTTACAAATTAAATTTTACTTCATTTAAAACAAAATCCACAGAGTTTTGAGAATGTCAGCATCAGAAAGGAAAATTAAAGTGCCTAGTTATGGGACTCAAAGTTTCAATGTTTATTTAGAGGGGGAAACTAATTCTGTACAATATCAAGTATCCCCTTGTTTTATTGCAATTAGGCTGGAAGTAATGGACATCTGCTGATAATTAGATCCAATTTATTGTCTGATCGTCAGTAAGGAGTTTTGGTACAGATTACATTAAGCAAGAAAGGCAGTAGCGTGTTCATACACAAGGCAGTGCAAAGAGCTTTACACAAATTCAAAGGAGAAATATTAAATGACCCATAAACATGAAAAGAAATGTAACATACTTTTACGTCTCAGATTTAACTCATCAGTGTTTGGACTAATGTTTGTGAAACCGCTCGGTTATAAACTGCAGTAGACAATTATTTCAGTCCTGATTTAAAGGAGTCAACCTTTTCTGCTCTTTTCAGAGAGTTTCTTCCAGAGCTGTGGAGCATAGAGACTAAATGTTGCCTCATTATTTAGCTGCACAAACTTTTTATTACCTGGTTTGGGTAAAAAAAAAAAAAAATGAGATGGCTTCTGCAACTTGTTATTTATTAAGTTGCAGTGGCTACTAACTAGGAAACGAAACCTCAAAGAGGAGAGAGGAGCTCCCTTGGCTGTGCACACACAAGCATGAAAAGGAAATTACAGGGTTTTTTTAAGGTGAAATCCCACATTTGTACAACTTTAACACATGAATAAACGTTTACTAGATCATTAAATTGAGAGGGAGATTTATCAGATACAACCCCGAGATGCAACGAACAGAACAGCGAACATCAAACCCTGACTAATACTGATGGGATATTAGTATGTTAATAGGTGTGTTAAAGAAAGTTTTCAACCATCCTAAACTTACAGTCAAGTCCTAATAGTGATAATAATAATAACTCCTAATTGTTTATTTAATAAGAGACTAACAGTTGTAGCACACCAGACCTTCAGGACTAAAGTTTGGCGCTCCAGAGTTAAATTAAAATAATGTATCAGAATGGACCGTCAGCTGATCATGCTGATGGTCAGTTTTCTGCTATTTGTCATATCATCTTTTTGGTTAAGTAACTTTTTATGTTTTCCATTCTGTGTTTATTGAATTGCTTTACTTGTTCTTTGGGTGTTCACAGCTGCTGACAGTTAATCGGACTAAACTGTTTTGTAAAATCCTAATCTGGATTTGTCTTCCTATGTTTATCTTTGTCTGATCTTAAACTCTCAGAGGATTTCTCTGTTTCGTTTCTAGTCGTGCTCCAACACAGAACCCTGTGCTTTTTTGTTTTTCTGCTTTGGACTCTGGTTCTTTGTAAGTTTCTTTCGTTTTTTCCATTGTTCCGTTTAACATAATCACAATCCTGATCCCTGTCCACATTTAGGTCCAACTCTTGACTTAACACTTAACACGATGTTCTGCTTTAAACGGGGCGTTCGCAGCCTCTGCTTGCTGCTGAGAAAAGGGAGAATATTTTTACTTGCTTTGTGCAGGACTGCAGCTAGAGTTTAGATAATTCCCCTGCATTTTGAATGACATTCAGACATTCATGCAAGAACCAGAACTGGCAAACATTTACAGGGTCACATTCATGCAGAACCCTTACCAACTGGGTCATTTCAGATAAGGCTGATGCACATCCAATCCTACTGTATCGCACCCTGCAACGTGATATAGATGTTGATATTTGTACTGAAATGACCAGATGTGATGTCTGGCCTGATATATGAAAAACTGGCATGCAGTTTTAGTTGTCAGGCTCAAAGATGTCAGCAGGTCATCTAAGTCCTCGAAACCTGAACTGAGCACAAACAGACAGAGTAACACATTTGGTGAATGGTAACCGGCCCTCGGCTTGATGCCGTGGATCTGTTAAACCATTCAGGTGGGTCCCTGTGTGGCCCGCTCCCCGAGGCCGAACTTAAACCCTGATCCCACGCTGCACGCCGAATCCCTCACAGCTCTTACTTTCACACTTTTCAAATACTTCGTACAGTGGAGCGTGAATGCAGCAAAAATAAAAATCGCTTTTTAGGAGTGTGGTTAAACACAAAGCAGGATGCGGGAGGGGGAGGGTGGAGTACCAACCCGTGACGAAGGACAGAAAGACAGGCGGGTTGGATAAGAGCGCAAGGGATCATCCAGTATGGATGACAGGGGCAACAGAGAGAGGAGAGGAAAGGAGGGAGGGATAGTGAAGCGAGACATCGATGACCTTCTTTTCGCTCTTAAACCATGCTGTTCATGCCATCGCATCACTCAGAGACAAGAACACCTCCTATACCCTGCTGCTGCGACATGAACATGACAGGGCTGTCTAATACACTGGACAATGCTGTCTAATGCACAAAGCCACTTACACACACACACACACAGAGTTCCTCTCTGGGCTTTGTGTGGTTACAAATTATTTTTAATGCATTTTTCATTTAAAGTGCCTCATTAGAACCGGTTAATGCATAGCGTAACGTGCGGCTTAGAGGCTCTGTCACAGGCTGACCGTATCATCCAGCTTTAATTGGCTGAAAATGATTTTGAAAAGCTGAAGAACGGGAAGCGTCTTAAGCTATTTTACCCACAATAGGGGTTGATTACATCGGAGAAACATATAGTTAAATAACACCAGAGCTTGCTAGGGGAATTGGAAGTGAAATTATTGAATGAAAAACTGGGAGTAAAGTAGCTTTTTTTACTTACTCTGCATCTTTTGTTATCAGTACAGTTAGGTGGTCTTCAATAGATTAGAGATTTTTAACCTGGGAGGCCAGGTTTGAGAGCCACACTTAATGCCAAAGTGTCTGCTGAAATGTTTTGTACACCTTAAATATCCTCACCTATAACTATAAAAAAAAAGAGCAATTAAGCTTAAACTGTTTTCTGTCATTTTTACATATTTATGAGACAAAGGTGTATAAATGTAAGTTTACACTGTAGTAGACTCTACTGAAGCTCTAATCTTGTTGACAAAAAAGTAAAAAAGTAATTTTAAAAAAGCAATGCATGCGTCTTTCGGCTGATGTTTGCAACACATTTTAGGAGGAATGTAAATCTGGTGTTACTGAGCTGAAACAGGAAGTTTAACCCTGAGGGTAGAGATAGTTAAGGGTTCCCAGGTTGATTAACAGAGAGAAAAGAACAAATAAATGCATGTTTGAGAATTCGTCTTATTTTCATAGTAAAACCACGTCTGTGTAACCTGCTAATTAATACATCTGATCCCTGCACAGAATATAAAAAATAAAGTCTTTTTTAAACCAAAAAGGGCTGCTATTGTCATTTTAATGATTAATTAGCAGTGTTCATGCACAAGATGAAGAACATACAA
This sequence comes from Poecilia mexicana, assembly GCF_051168715.1. Lineage (NCBI taxonomy): Eukaryota > Metazoa > Chordata > Actinopteri > Cyprinodontiformes > Poeciliidae > Poecilia > Poecilia mexicana. Next base: position 13,449,788 of record NW_028263374.1, on the reverse strand, counting down.
TAAAATAGTCCTGCTGTGTACAGCAAACCACAAAACTAAACAAGAGTAACATGAATCAACGACTTCTAAGACATCTCATAAATCTGATGTTTTATTCGAAATCACACACTGACAAATCTCTGTCTAGACAATCATTTATGATGCATCTGCTTGTAACTGCAGGCAAAAGTCACTAAAACTCAAAAAAGCTTTTATATCTATAAGAGTTGAGGCAAGAAACACTCCTAACATTTAGATAGCGTCAAAGGATCAATTCTACATAAAAAAAAAACACTGAAAATTACTTCATCCAAACAACTAAAACTAATATTTTTTCCGTTTTTAATGAGATAAGAATCTGTAATGGAAGTTGATGCTAACAGGTCATCCATCATATTCACTGTGAATAAACGTGGAGTCGCACTGACATATCATTCGTCTCACACTCTGGATGTCTCAACCTGATCTACCCGTCTGTGTCCTTTATCTGACGCCCCTACCTGCCTCCACCGCTGGGTAAACAAGTGCTCTGGGCACAATTACAGTAATAAATCTCCCCCTCCTGCACAGTTTCTGTTTTCTTCCCACACAGTCTCATACGGTCTCCCTCTTTTTGAAGCCATACCTCCAGCTCTCGCTCTCTCAGTCTTGATCTGTTAGCCAGCCGAAAAGTGTGCTGGCCTCATTTGTTTTTATCTTGCAGTTAACAACATTTCATTTTAGCCCGAGCTCGGCTCCACCGGTGAATAGACAACGCTCCGTTTTCCACCAGGGGCCACAGGTTCATGGAGGAAAAGTCACTTCTAAAAGCTGTTGGCTGTTCACGTTTTCTTGCAGCGGTGCAGACGCACAGCAGCTTATGGTTAAAAACATGAGAGCGTTTGTGTTAACATTATAAATCTGACTAAATTTGTATGGATGCGTTAGGAATTACATGTTTGCAGTTTGCAGGTGCAAACCCCACTGTGCATTCAGAATGGTTTTAATTCTTTATTCAACAAGAGCTGAGAAAAAAAATCCTGAGATTTTAATCTATGTTGATAATAACAATAATAATAATAATAATAATAATAATAATAATAATATATTTTGTGCTGTGTTTCTAGCTTAAGGCCAATTGGAAACACCTTCGGATAGAGCATCCCCTAAAACAGAGGCGTCTCATTTTTAATGGGAGCCATATCAAGATAATGAATGTTATCAAAGGGACTACTACACATTAAACTGTTAAAAAATGAATAAATGAATCTCTGCATTCAATGAGGACTTCTTGATGTTAAGTAACATTGAACATTTTTTCATATTAATGTAATTTGGCAGGATGTAGATTAAAAAACTGCTTTGATCTGAGTTGAGCTATTTACTGTCTTCTTGAAGGAACTGTGTCTGTTTATGGTTTAGATCTATGCCAACATCTTATTGGGACTGTGAATCTGACTCAAAATGTTCAAGAAGTAAATTATTATTGGAGTACTAGCAGCAGTACTAATAGTAGTACTGCCAAATCTTTGGCACTGAAACATTTTAATTTAAGTTTAAGCATTTCTCAAGGTGAGACTGCTGTGATTTCAACACCTCACTCCACATTTTTTGGACTTACACTTGGATATTTGCAAGTGATGATCAGTAAGACATCCTTCAGGACCAGATGTGGTAAAATATATATATTTATTTATTCAGTTTTTGATACAGATGAAAGGCTGGACTCAGAGGAGGTGATGCTGGTCAGACTCTGTAAAGCTATAGGAGTGGTTTGAAGAAACCCAAAAAGTACAGTCACTACTTCCACACGTTGGCTCACCAGCAAGAATACCAATAAAACCCATTAAAATTTCACTGTAAGAAAACGTGGGGGAGAAATCACTGGGTATGAACACTAGTTGCAACTTTTATGCTTATTCGTCTCAAAAATGATAAACAGATAGGAATTCAGAAGTGCTTTCCAAATAGCTCCTAAAAACAAGCCACATTTACAAACCCGTGAGGAGTTTGAAGAGGAAGTCCATGGTTGCTGATAAATCAAAGGAGAAGTTGTCATGCTCAAGAATATTAAGGGAGATAAAACTTAGTTTTTCATGCAAGTCTATTCAAACTGTTGGAGCCGATGGACGAGAAACGAACAAGACAGGATTTTAAGATATACTGACGCTTCGTCGCTGCGACTTGTTCTCTGCAACTTTCACAGACAAGACAGTAAATCTCAGCTGACCAAACTCACTCCCTCTTTTTTTGGTCATTCATCTTTTTTTTTCCAGTCAGGCCTTCATTTTGTCTGTCGCTTCTGTTCCTTTTTTTTTTTTCTCTCCACCGAATATTGAAATTGCAGCATATCTGCTTTATTTTAGAGAATGTTCAAAAAACAGTCATCTTCTTCTTCTTTCACTCTGCTGTCGTTAGATTGTTCATCTCACGGATGCTGAGAGCCAGAAATTCGTCTGTCTTCGCTCACTGTGAGTGAAATGTAGTGCCGGGTATCATTGCATCTGAATAATTCATATCTGCTCTGCCTGTGTCGGTGTGTTTTAAATATTAGTCATAGACCTGAAATTATGAATCATTCATCAGAGGCGATTAAAGCCTGCAGTTAATTAACCCTTATCCTTTCATGGTTGTGGGGTGAGGTCAATGGCCGATTCACGGCCTGACCTCTCAGACCACCTGCTCACTACCGTCACACCTCTCCGTTGAAATTTAACTATCTGTTAAGTTTCTCCGTGGTTGACGCAGCCATGCTAGAGCGGCTTTTTCCCTCCATTTTGAATCCCAAACAGTTTGTTTTGGCATACCTATGTATGACTTCTGAGGATATATCGCATTGTTCAGTTTAAAAGAGTGCACTGGGTATGTTAAATGTGTGTATGTGTGTATGAGTGTGAGTGTAAGTGTAATTGGCGTGACAAGACAAGATGTTGAGAATTCAGTGGTGCATGTCGTCAGAGCGCTTGAACGCTCCACGTATGGCCCGCAGAGAGGAGGACTGAAGGAGAAACAGAAGGGGGTAGAAGGATGAGAGGAGGAGTGAGGAGACACAGATATAGAAGAATACATGTGCTTTTTGTTCAAGATGCTGAAAACACTGAAGAGGTGTTAAGGCGAGCAGCTGCATGCGGTTGTTGGATTTTACAGTATTGCAAAAGTAGTGAGCGTGTGAGATCAGATTAACCTTGTTACGTTCAGTTCAAAATGTCGATCACTTCCTAATTACAGATTTGTTCCTTTGGGTTTTGTTCATTTTGTTCTGTCAGCCTCCCTGGAGAATCTATCTATCTATCTATCTATCTATCTATCTATCTATCTATCTATCTATCTATCTATCTATCTATCTATCTATCTATCTATCTATCTATCTATCTATCTATCTATCTATCTATCTATCTATCTATCTATCTATCTATCTATCTATCTATCTATCTATCTATCTATCTATCTATCTATCTATCTATCTATCTATCTATCTATCTATCTATCTATCCATGTTTAGACCTACAATTGCCGCATGACTTTTTGAAAAGAAATTTCTCTGAAGTTTTAAAGAACCTGTGTTTTATTTCTATTAGAAAGATAAGACTTGTGAATTTCTTCACAAGTCTCCATCCAATGTCTCCATCTAATCTGATGATGGATGAAGAGCTGAAAAGAAGAACTGGTGAAAATAGGTGGCACCATAGTTCAAAGGACTTGAGGCTGGATCAACAGTGAGAAAACGCTGTGAACATAACAAAAAATTAAATTTATTGGTTCTTTATTTTTAATATATTAGCAATAAATTAGCACATTATCATAATCGGGTATCTGTGTTTTGAATTTTGAGGACAGAGATTCACTTAGTACAACTTAGAATAAGGCTGTAACATAAATGTGGGGGGGGAACAAGTGCAGTGATTACCGTCTGAATCCATTGTATTGTACTGACAGACTTCGAAGGTTTCAGATGAAAAGCAAAAATACAGGAACTGCCTTTATTTACTTATTACAAATAACTTAAGTTGCAGAATAATTTGAGTTTATTTTTCAGGTTTTTGCTGATATTTTGTGGCAACAAACCCTTTAAAAATATTAAAACTGAGGGTTGATGTGTTCTTGAAACCACATTAAGCTGTATTTTATTTTGAAAAGAGCAGAAGGCAGTGATCCGACCTGTTCATTATATTGTAGCATATCCTGTTCTTCCATTGCAGCCTATTGTGAGACAGAATAGTACTTAGCTTTCACCTGCTCTATCACCAGAGCTTATAACAAGGCCCTCCAACATTATTCGCCCTTGGCGTTCCTTTGTAAAGGTAGGTCAGTGATTCTTTGGGCAGTATTTCACAGACAGAACCTAAGAGTGATGAGACCGTCGTGTGTGTGTGTGTGTGTGTGCGTGTGTGTGTAAGTGTGGCATGTGGTGGTAGCGGAGTGACAGGCAGTGACGGTGGGTACACAGCGTAACCTTTAGAGTGGAGCCACAAGAGCATGACGGCCAGACTCCAAGGTAACAGAGAGACAGACAGGAAGAGGTGTTGTGGGGGTTGTTGTGGGGTGAAAGAGAGAGCTGACAGGTGAGAGAGGAAGAAACTTCAGTGTGTCTGTGTAATCTGCCTTTTGGTCAGATTGCTTTGCTGTGCATCGCTAAAAGACTCCAGATATCGTTGGAAGCTGTGGGAACAAAGAGAAAGTTAGAGGATTTAGAGAACATGCTTATGTGGCTTTTTCTGACGGGGAATTCGGCCTTTCTGAATGAGTCGACTTTACAGCATTTTGTTCTCAACTCAAAGGTGAAAACAGATCTATGTCAAAGGAAGCAAGCACACAACTAATTATACAGCACAATATTAACGCGAAAGCAACCTGAAAACTTACACTAATAGATAATAAATGGATAACTCAAAAAATAGTCATGTGCAAAAGAATAGCTTTGAATTTCCTGATTGAAAAAAAAAAACATCAGATCTGCATGTTTTCAAGGGCTGGTTAACTTCAGTCACCACTGTAAAGTTAGCAAAGATATGCTGAATCATAATTAAACATATCTTTATTTCCCCTGAAATCTCCACTAAATAAATGAGACACAAATGTAAATTAAAGGTTGGATTTTATATCTTTTTTTTTAATCAAATATAAGTTTATTTCAATCCTTTAAAGCACATCTTCAGAGGTGCTGGATCAGGACTGGTCATTTTTCAGCCTGACCAAAACCTTGAAAAATTATGACATCATTTTCATTTCCTAAAATGCTTAAGAGAGAAAGGAATGCGTCTATTTAAACTTCTGCTTTTAAAGAAAGTGATAATAAAATTATTTTTAAGAAAATGTTGAATGTCAGTGAAGAAAATGGTTGGGTGTCCTGTGTGTAAAACTCTATTTTCAGCTGAGCATAATCTACTTTATGACTGCTCTCTGCAACTCTGTAGACGATCTTTGGTCCAATAAATGTTTCTGTGTACGTGGGGGATTTCCCAGAAGAAGCTAACGTAATTGCTATTTAATCACTTTAAGTTGTGGAAGAATTTATTTGACCAAAGATCCTCAGTGTTGAAGCAGAACATGGTGTATTTTCCTACTCTTTCATCAGGCTCACACGTAGCAGCTCAGCGTCTTCCTGTCAGATTTTACTCGTTAGACTCCACTTCTTGTTGATCAAAGCTTGGTGAGTAATTTGTGGATATATAAAAAAAAAAAAAAAGACAGGCAGCTGTAGCAGTGAATTTTTATGCTTCCACTAGTTCAGTGAGCTTTCCTGTCATTACTGCCAAAGATCCTGTTCTACCACAAACCACACGCCGTTCTACGTGCAAAGGACATGTTGATGCTGAGGCTGCATATTTGAAAAACGTGTAATGACAATGGTTGATGTTACAGTAACGATATGACTTGCAATAAATAAATAAGTATTAATGTCTTTCTATTTTTCATAAACAACAAAAATAGATCCTAATAATAAGTAGTCAATCCTTCTACTGAAAAAAATCAAACACATTTCCTTCTCAACGAATTGTCATTGAAAAGTGTCATGTTATTTTAGCTTCAAACAGTTTTTTTTTCATAATGACTTCATCACCTTGAGCCTCTTTACCTTCTAAAACATTTTCATACTTCATTAAACAAGTGTCACCTAACATATTACAGAGATAGAGAGCTTAAATGCATGTTAAAAGCAACATAAATGGACAGTTTGCAATTAGAAAATGCAGCCAGAAGCAAAGATGTTGCTTCTGGTGTCCAAATGCCTACTGCTTCATTTGGGAGGCAAAAGAAGGCATCCTCAATATGAAGTATGGGAGTGGCAGTATTATGATGTGTGAGGGTGAACTGGTGTACTTCACAAAATAAATGGCATAATGAGGCATGTGGAAATACTGAACCAACATCTGGAGACATCAGCCAAGAAGTTAGAGCTCAAGCAAAGACGGATCCTACAAAAGGACAATGACTCTAAGAAAACTTCTAGATTAGTTAAAGTTTTGCTTTATGACAAGGAAGTAAACATAAAGTTCTGATATCATTTTTATTAAAAAAATAAATAAATAAAAAGGTTTGGGAAAAACTGAGAAAGTGTGTGCAAGGAAGGTGGCCTTGACAGGTCGCTGCTGAAAAAGAGAATTTGTTCTCAAAAAACTGACCTGATAAAATAAAAGTTAAATCACAATATAAACCCGGCTCAATTACGTCGTTTTTAGCAGTTACAGCAAACTGTAGTGAGATGATTGTGAAAGGAAATATAAAACATTTCTTCCAAGTCATACTGCTTTGGGACATCAGATTTGTAAACAAATGTCTAGTTTCTACTGTCTGCATCTTCTGACAAAATTTCAGTGAGAGCTGTTAAATTTAAATGTAGGTCCGTGACTGAAGTTGATTTTAAAGGTGAAAAGTTCTGAGTTGCATTTGACATTTATGCATTTATGATAGTATGTAGTTTTTGGGTAAGCGGTACAAAGCCTGAACCAGAGAACAAGCAGACATGAGTGAACAAATTAGCAACACTGCTATTAAAACATTATTTATCTAGCCCATGTTTAACCATAATCAGACACAGTATGCATTCATAAGGGCCTGCACACACACACACGCACATACACACACACGCACTCAACCACACTTGCTGTTTAGACCGGGGCCTGTGACTATGACAAGCCCTGCTGTCTGCCTCAGTCCTCTCCCAGGCTTTAGGAGAGCATGGAGAGGAATGCTAAAGAAACCGGGAGAAGCCAAGCATACAGTTCCACCGTGGTGGGGGGAGCAGAGACTGGAAGCAAAGGAGGAGGGGTGGATGCTGCTTACCACGCCACAAAACTCTCCATCTCTCTTTCCCCTCCCTTCTACTAGCATCTTCTCAGTCTGTGGAGACCCCCATGTGTGTCAGCCAAGCAGCAGAGCATCCCTTCTGTCTATTTTGCCAATTTTCGTTGTTGCTTCTGCTCTCTGTCTCCCTACTCTGCTCTCCTTTTTTCATTCTTGTTGATTTCCAAGCAGGTTTTGTTTCGTTATAAGCAGCAAAAAAAAAAAAAAAAAAAAAAAAAAAAGGTGGGGGGCCAAAAATGTTCAAAATGATGACATATAAATAAGTAAAAACTAAAACTAATTGAGGAGGCTACATGCTGGTTGTTGGTTATCCAATGAACGGCCGAATGTGAAGGAAAAATAATAAATGGTTGCAGAGAGACATCTCTGTGTGTCGCTGAGTTTTCTGTGCAACTTCTCCACTGCAGGTGTCAGCTGAAGAAGGAAGCTCGGAGGCGGAGACACGCACGAAGAAGGCAATTACTGTTGTGTGGCGTTTTGTTTTGTTTGTGGAAGCAGCATTGTGTGGCCCTCTGCTAATGAGGCCCAGCAAGCTCGTCCATAATGAATTGGTAAAGCAGGAAAAGAAAAAAAAAAAGGTGACTTGGGGAGACCGTCTCACCAGAGGCTGTTGACATTCTCGCTGATAGGCCCCCAGGATGAATATGGTGTCACTGCACAGCTTTGTATTGATCTTGCTACAAACACCCATTCTTTCACCTCTCCATGTCTACCTTGTAACTGCTTTATCTCCTCCATGTTAACAAGGTTGGAGTCATTTTTTATTTTCAAAGGGATTGAACATTCAGCCTTCAAAACTAAATTGTGAATATGTTGTATCTGCAATCTTTCAACAAGATTTGGACTGATGCGAGGACTTCAATTCAGTTTATTAATATGGCAGCAATTCACAACACATGTCGTCTCAAGGCATTTTACAACACAGTTGTTTTAATTCAATCACACATACATTACAGTTCAACCTAAATATCTATCAGTGCAGTACGCACAATTAATTATTCAGAGTTGTTTAAAAAGAAAACGACGATGGAGACCAAAATATACAGCCTCATACAATTATAATCCATAATAGTGGCAGAACTTGTTCTGATTCATCCACATTGGATGTTTTTTGAGCATGAACAGCTGGTTTAAGGTTGTGATGACTTTAATTAGACCATTCTAAGTGTAACCGGGTTCTGCATCACTCCACTGTACCGGGCCGACCCAAGTAGCCCCTCGACTCTGCGTTGTGTAGTTTTTAATGAAGACAAGGAGTTTCTGGGTGATCAGGCAGTTTATTTCCTGAATGAGAACATATCGGGGTTCCAGTCACTACAACAGAGCGTTATGTTAGCTTTTAACTTTAGCACATAGAGGGTTTTATAGTATTAAAGAAACTAAAGTACAACAATTGGTGCCAGGCACAATCAATCAATCAATCAATCAATCAATCAATCAATCAATCAATCAATCAATCAATCAATCAATCAATCTTTATTCCAGACACAAACAGCTTCATAGTGAAAAAAAGGTAAAAAAAAACAAACAAAATAAGAGAAAAATAAAATAAACATGACATATTCACTGAGTCACAAATAAATGATGACGCCAATGATTCCACAATATTGAAGAAAATCTCACTGTACTAAAAACAGTGAGATTTTTTATTATTTTTTTAATTAATATTTACATGTAGTAAATATTAATTACACTCTATTTATCTAAGTTAATAAAAAAATATGTCTTATGTGTTGCTAGCACTTTTCCACACTGTGAGTTGCCTTCTCACTAAAGGTGAGAAGGCAACTCACCTTTAGTGGAGCTTTCACAGACTGGCGCTGAGTACAGGAGCCAGCAACATAATCAACCACACCGAGAGGGGGCGCTACTTCCCCATTGCACCGGTACATATAAAGCAAGTGGGATTCTACAACCTAAACATAAGCCATTCATGTGAATGTGATTTTTTTTGGAGAATTTTTTTTTTTTTTGGTGGGCTAATATACATGTAGCATTACGGTCCACACTTCACTCCAGTAGATGGCAGTAACGAACATCAATACATTGATTGCCAAATGCTATAAAAAGAAGAAGAAGAAGAAGAAGAAGAAGAAGAAGAAGAAGAACGATAAAATGTTTGTTCTGACTACACATGGCATACCGACTCACAATATGTTATGATGACCTAACATTACACTAATAAGACATTAGTGTAATTTTTGAGTACTTCTGGCAGGTTGTCCACTTCTGTGAAGGTTCAGCAGCGGATACTCTTACTGTGGTTAGTTGGAACCCCAAATCCTTAAAAAATGTCTTTGTAGTGAGTCACTGGTTTGTTTCTAATCTGTTCCTATTTTTTGTTTTTCATCAGAGTCCGATCTTTTAGTCTACTTCATTCTGTCAAACTGGCTCTATTTAAGTGACTTCTTCACAGTCTGGTAGTAACGGAACTGGATGTAGCTGGTCAATCAGTTACAGTATTGGGCGGGACCAGGTGGAAGGAGACTCAAGATGGGTGACAAATATATATTTTTATGAATAGAGACTGATTTGGTGTTGAAGCTATAGTTTTTTCAAAATACTTGGTAAAAAAATTAGTTTGTAACCAACCCATGTCTGATGTAAAATGTTCTTGATCCAAACATTTTTATTATAACCAGTTGTATTTCCCAGTTTGCAGCCAGCTGACCTCCACCAAGATTTCCCATCCAGAGGAGGAAGGATTTTTGTAGGATCACATGTAATGGGTAACCATCCTAAATACACACTCCCCTGTGCTGGTAGCTTTCTGTGTGTATGTGTGTGTGAGAGATTATGTGTGTTTTGGGACGGTGGGTGTGTCTGCACTGAGGGTAGAATGGGAATTATTACCACCCTCACTTTGGTGTCCAAACGAAGCCCCTCACATTCCTCCTGACTAACACCTCCCCAGGGGGACAGGATCAGACTGTCTGCAGGAGGAATGAATCTTTCTGTTGTAGATATATATATATATGTGTGTGTGTGTGTACTGGCAGAAGACATGTTTCCCATTTTATAAATTAAATAATCTCCCAGTGAAACTTGTACTTTTTCATCAATATCAAGGAATTATTGATGAAAATGACAATATTCTCACTAGAAACTAGACCAAACATTCTTGGTATGATTTTGTGTTTTTGCATTGACGTAGGGTTAGGCATGTACTAGTACTGGTTAGATTTAGGGTCAGAGTTAGGGTAGAAATAAATTGACGTCAATGGAAAGTCCTTGTGAAGATAGGAAGACACACTATGTGTGTGTGAGAGAAAGAAACCAACAGCCATGTTAAAAGGTTCAGGTTAGCATGGGCCAAAAAAACCAAAGAGCACTGATGGCTCCTCTTCCATTACATCTCTTTTGCTCCTCTTTGTCGTTTTCCATCTTCATTCTGAATACAGCCTCATCTCTCCACTCTTTCAGTGCAACATCTGACTCTTAATAGCCTCTGTCAGTGCTTGCAGTGTTTTTTTGTCTGACTGTCTGCTTTTTTAAAAAGGTGAATACTTTTAGCATCCTGCTTTTGTCTCTGTAGCTGCCCGTTTTTGACACTTTCTCCTGGCGCTTTATAAACCCTCTCTCGCTCCTTGCGTCTCGTCTTCCTACCACTGCAGAGATGGTGACCAAAATATACAACCTTATTTAAAAAAGCACACTTGTATGCTTCCCTCCAGCCATTTAGCTTTTCTCTTGTTTCATGCTTCTTTTCAATTCCCCTCCTCTTCCTTTTATTTGTATCCAGTTGGCAGGAGCGTGGACGTGAGATGCATTCTGCTCCTTGTTTTAATCTGCATGTCTCCTCTTATCATGCTCCTTCTCCATCTTCTGATGGATAGAAAAGGGGCTTAGTCATATTTGGGTCTAATTTTGGACAGGTCCCTCTGTTATCCCCTGTCTGCACTGAACAGGTTTGTGAACGACTGACCCTCTGACTTGCACGTCTCTCCTGGGTGAGACAAAGGAGATCCCAGTAGAACACAGTGGACCGTGTCTGTTTCCATCCCCCCCTCCAAACCGGTCAGCCACTGACTACACAGCCATCCCCACTGGTATCGCCGGTGACCCCTTCAGTCATCTCTCATCAGCGGGATTGACGGCTGCCAGTCAAACGTCTGTGACATGGGAGGGGAGCGTCTGACAACAGTCGCTGTTTGTGCGTCTTTAATATCAAAGCTGTCCAAACTAAAGTGTGCTTATCGATCCAAGCTTTCAGGAGTTTAGCTTTGTTGTTTTGTTCATTTAAAACTGGATTCTTTGCTGTCTTAAGGAGCCAAACAAATAGCTTTAATGGTTTTCAGGGTGCAGCCAAAGAGCCGCATATTTTTCGAATCGTCTGTTTTTTGTTTTTTTCTTTTGTTTGTGTGGGAGCAACATCCATTGTTTATCTGCATTGTTATTCTTAACTGGCTCCAAACCTCTAATGGCTAAGCGTTCGGACAAAGTCTCTCCACGTACAGCAGCTTATAGTCAGGCCTAAAGGTTTATTTAGCAAAGGCGCAAACACAGTAATGCCTGATTTCAGATGCAATATTTTTTCTGCTGTAGAGTTGTTCTTTTTTTCAGTTGACTAGGATTGTTGCCAGGATAGTGTGGGACGACATGTTGACACGCTGCAGATCTGTGTTGTTCTTTAACGTGCATGTTGATAAAAGAACGACGCGGCTCCTTTTAAGGCCTGAATTTTGACTGCTAATTGAAGATTTATGAGGAGGAGAGTCAAACGGGTGCTTCAGTTGGTAGCTTCTAATAATTATGAACAGGTGATTTCTACTTGGTCACAATATTTAGAGCAATGGAGTCTGGACGGATTGAATGACATCTGTGTTGTTCGTTTTGCAAAAGGATGAACACATTTGCAAGACTTCTGCTGTGATGATGATGATGATGATGATGATGATGATGACATCATCATCATGAGTACATCCTAGTTTCTTTCAGCAAAGCATCAAGAAAAACTGTACAGTTTGCCACAAGCCAATAGGAGACGCAGCAAACATGTGGAAGAAGGTTCTCTGGTCATCATGAGATCAAAGTTTAACTCGTTGGTCTACATCCTAAACTTTATCCTGGACACCATCTGTGAAACCAAACATTTGTGTATAAAGATGTATAAAGCTGGGTGAGATATACCCTATAATATCTGAATGCTTTTCTTTTTTTTTTCTTCTAACACATTCTGTGAAGTAAACTGAATGAGAGAAGTTATTGAATAAAAAAATTAAATTGCTTCCTAATAAATGAGGATGACTTGTTCACTGATTCTGTAAATAGAATGTCAAATAAAACAATTATAATGTTGTAAAACAGCACAGAAGTGTCGAGTGGAACAAGTCTAAAAAACATCAAAAGCCTTTGCCGTTTCCCCATTAGAACGAGCCAACATGCAGCATGTCTTACTTTGCATGGATTAATTACAAATGCCGACACAATCCTGCTGTCTAACCTGAAGCTTGAGCACCGCTGTAGCTGCAAAGGAAAACTAGAATCCATCTCGGTATGACTAAATATAAATATAGTGTCTCTAAAAGAAAAAAGAAAAGCAGATTGTTTTTAACATCCCCTATAAATTTGGTGAAGTTTGCATAAAGAGACTGCGTTTCCGGGTAAACCGAGTCGTCTTACCAATACAGTTACGTGTAATGAAAATCTTATCTCAAGTCAGCACAATTAAGACTGTGATTTATTTGACTGCAAATTAACATATCAATAAGCCTTATAGGAAATGTCTCATTAATTAGTCATCCCTTAATTGGCCCTGAATGTCATTAGCACGCCTTGTGTGTTAACCAGGCGTTCATTAATAATATCGCAGCCGATCTGAAGGGCCAGGCTGGGACTGGCTGAAGAGCCGTCCCTCTTTTCAGCTGTTGCATGGAGCAAAGCAGCACCAGCGCCCGTGCACAGGTTGCTTCTGCTTTGACCAATGGTGCTTGGCATTGATGGGATGGGCTGGGGGGTGAGAGGACAGGGTTTGGACCTCCCACTGGTCTTGATGAAGACAAATGAGCTAACAAGACATGACGGAATTGCTTTTGCAAAGAAGAGGAGCTGAATGCAGTGATATTGTGTAGAGGGGGGCGAAAGGGAGCAGGTTGATTTATTGTTGCAGCAGCAGATAGCTGCCGTTTATGCTTCTCCCTCATACTTAACCGGCAAGAGACCCCAATGGTCTATAATTACAGCCTCCAGCCCATTAGGGAGATGCATAAGTGTGAAACAAATGTGAATAAAGGTCAGGTATAAATATAGAAATTTAAAAAGAAATGAAATCCAGGAGAAGTAAGGATTACAAATGACAGGGAAAAAAAGGGAAATCCTAACAGGTAAAAGAAGGGTTAAACACGTGTTAAATGCATTGGCCTCACACTTTGTGGAGTGAAAAAAAAATAATCCACTGAATAGGAGGAAACAAACTACGAACAAAAAAAAAAACAGAAAGAGAAGTTTGTGCAGCGCTGTGGGGGGCAAAGGTTATAAATATGTCTGCTTTAAACAGAAAATGAGTAATCCTTGTGAGTCATACTACACTCGCCTGCACCAGCGAGTGGACAGATAGCTGTGCAGGTATCCGTTCTCCGCAGGAAAATAATTGAATGATTTTGGAGACACACACAAGAGCGGGGGACGGGAGAGCCCGGGCAGCTCACCCCTCGTAATTCATCACTGTATTGCTGCTCGCTCTCTGAAATATCAGCCTATTAAAACATTCATTGAGCTGATTAAACTGCAATAAAATCTAACAAAATTTCCACTGATACATTCAGTACATGATTTATTAGGCCTGAGCTCGGCGCACGTGTTTCACAAGCTCTGATAAAGAGCCCAAGGAAGGGAAAGATCAGATACTGCTGCCACCTTTTGGCCGACTGCTATTACTCTATATGACTTAAGGACATAAAGTAAGAGACGAACAAAACAATCTCAAAATTGACTTCATAGGATTTACCTCTTGTCAGTGGCAAGAGGCCACCTTTAACCAGTGTGTATTTACTTATTTATAAGTTTTATATGTAAGTGTCAGCTGCAATTACTGGCACATATGATGAAGTATAAACGTCCTTTGCAGTATCATGGTTTCTCATGCTAAGAAGGCAGAGGTGGCAAGGTCTTTGGTACCTCTAACAACCACTTTAAAATAAATGGGGCTGAAATATGTCTTTAATTAATTATACTTTATTTTTTTGAGTTGATCAAAACTTCTAGGAACCATCAATTTGTAATCCTTGAGTTTCTGTCTCCTGGGGTATAAATACAATGTCACACAGACGCCTGTTTCTTTCAGCCAGTGGCCATTGAGCTCAACAAAGGTCCACTGCAGGATTTTCACATTTGTTGCATATATAGTATATGGATGTGTGTGGGAAGCAGGGACTTCTAATATATATGGACAGCTGCCCAGGGTGGCATTATAGAAGGGGAGCACAACCACCAGACAAAAATATGTAACCATTCTGTCAGCTGTGACTTGGACAAGTTTTCTGTTGCTTTTATGAAAGGACAGTCAATGGGGATTTAGCGCCCCCATGTGTTTAGTAGACGCCCCTCTTTGCAACTGCTAACAGGTGTGAAACTGCTTGTACCTTTATTCCCACCCCAGAAACCCAGATGATTTCCTGCACTTTGATTGGTTGAGCAGAAGGCGAGGCTTCAGACAAGAACCACCATTTTGTTAGATGGTTATTATTGTGAGGGATGAACGCAGGTGAAACGGTTACAAAGGTAGAAAATGTAAGGTGCCTCATTTTGTAAATAACCAGAGTTAAAGATAAACACCAACTTAGGGGCCAGGGGATGCGAAGACATGAGTTGAACAAACTTGTAAATGTCAGAGCAACATTTGTGGGCAAACCTTTGACATCCGCTTCGTAACTTTGCGTCTCTTTTAAAGCATCTGCTTCAATTACGCACACAACGTGGGTCTGATTACGAACTGAGTAATTCAGGTAATTGGTGAAAGGTCAGACTGCAGTCAGATCCAGTCTGCGTCTCACTGCATTAGCTGAAGGTGGAAGTGTTTTGTGTTAAACTGTTGTTTTATTGATCCATATGGTTTATTACAGGCCACCCGAGTGTTAACAGTCTCCAGAAAGACAGGAGCGGGGATTACCTGGAAATGGTGCTATCGATCGGTGTGGTTTGCCTCAGGAGAGAGCTACATGCCACCCAGCAGCCCCAGAGACTCACAAATTTCTTTTCTTTTTTTTTTTTTTTTTTAAAAGATGGTGCAGAAAGAGGTATCAGCACAAATGCCACCTGAGTCGTGTGGATCTGATGAATTCCCTTTTGTATTCAGTGATGCGTCCGTTTTTAGAAGCCGCTTCAGCCTCGTCTGATTTGCGGTCGGGAGAGATTCACCAAGCTGATGAGTCACTGCAAAATAAAACCCGTTGAGTGAAATTCTTCATATTTACTGAATGTGTGTTTGAATACATTCAGAGCCAAGCTGCCTGCGCTTCACAGTCGTAATCTCAATCTGTTCTGGTATGACAGTCACGCTAGTGTCACATTGCGACGTCACTCCCAGTCTGCAGACTGCAGAGTCGCCTCGGGGAATTGAACACAAACATTGACACCGTATTATAAGACCACTGTACTTAACTAAAGCCCCTCAAGACAGACTGTAAACAACTTCACTGTTATTTTTTTTTTCAATCTTGCAAATAAAAACAGATTAATACAGGTATTATCTTCTGTTTCTTATAAATTGTTGATAAAGTGTTGCATAGTTAAGTTTAAGTAAATGCAAAGCAATTCCTAAAGCATTTAGAGCAACTTTGTCTCTGTTCATTTATGTTTATTTAAAGTCTGTAACCAGTTTTAGAACGTTCAAAAATCAAACAAAACTCTGGTTATGTCAAAAACAGACCTGTACCCATTTTTGATGTTTTACATTTCGCTGTTTGTATATGTTATGTTGTGCTATTTTAACTAATTATCATTTCAATTTTTAGAGTTACTTTTTGAAAGCCCATCTAGGGACAAGTGCTGCGAATTAGCTGTTGCTATTGCACCATGATGCAAACATGGGACTGCTGTTTAATTCAGTTTGTCTATGTCAATGTGTGTCTGTCCCTATCAAATAAACTTGAGAAAAAAAAAATTAGAAAAAGGCTTCATGGTCTCTTTTTGTGATGGTAATTTAATGTATGTAAATTTAATATAATTTCTATTTACGTTCCTTTTGAAAGCATATTTTTTAAATTAATATATTCTGAGAACACATTTTTTAACTCAGGCTGAGTGGTTGTATTAGATTCTGTAGACTAGTGATTGGGCAGAATGCAGAGGAAACATTAAGCTAATTTGAGTAAAGAAATAAAACACCTTGAAGCAGAACCACCAAAAAAAGAAAATGACCAACATGTCTGATAATCTGACACTGAAACTAAACCTGATGTGGAGCATCTCCATAATAAAACAGGAAACAAAGAGGATCTATGTAACAGAAGTAAAACTAAATGCAAAGATGTGGCCAAATTAGATTTTAAATCATCCATCCCAAGCTTTTTATGCTGTTGTCTTTTATGGTGTGAGTGCATTACCTTGAACAGCTTCTTATTTATCCATGACATACTGTATGTCGGGTTCTTTAGTACATCTGTTTGACGAGTTTTTTCTAGTTAGTTTTTTTATTTTCCTTTTCTGCAAATCCTGGTAATGTTCCACTGAGTCAAAACCACAATTTGCCGATTATAATTTCAGTGTTTGTAGTTGTAATACCTTGTTCCTGTAGCTAAACAGTCATCAATACTTGACTTTGGTGCTAGATCAAGATACACATTATAATGTTTTCTGATTCTACTTGAATTCTGTTCATTAAGTTTTCACCCTTTTAACGTTTTTAACTCAAGCAATCTTGACAGTTAAACATGGAGCTGCTTCGCCCTCAGACGGTTGCAGACCTTTCTCTGGGCTGTTTTTGCGTACTGAGCATGCTTTGCTGATGAGCGCCGTTACTCCACAGTATAGAAGCGATATGAGCTATTAATACAGATCTGATCCACAATAGTTTTCCTGCAAGAAAGGCACTGAGGATGTGGCAACTCGATGTTCCTGCAACCCTGCAGATACTCTGCTTTGCGTTGTTCTTGGGTCTCCTGCGATGGTTCAGAAACAAAGGTCATGGTAAGTAATTGGTGTAAATATACGCATTTTATGTGTTTTATGTTTGTTTCAGTCTATTTATGTTTGAATGTCAGTGAAGGATTTGTCAGCTCGTTCAAATTTATTCTTCAAAAAAAGAAAAGCTGGAGATGTTTTAAACTTTCTGTGACTGTTTATGTCATAATAAATAGTAAAGAATAGTACATGTTAGCATGTTCAGTTACAGGAATGACTGTGCAGTTTCATGGTAATGGTGGTGAGGAGGAGGAGTCAATGTGAGTTTTATAGTTGCTGTATCTATTTACAGTCGGGGCGGGTCACGTGCTTGAAGCTGGCAAGACACAGACGTCTGCTGTCACTAATTTTGAGCAGCCTGATTGTATTTGATACATTGCCTTGGATTACTGTTCAAACTCCTTTAACTTTTTCATATCTTTTCATAAACAGAAATCTAAAGGAATATTACGTGACAGATTAACACAGAGAAGTTCATAACTTATAAAACAGTAGGGATACATTGTTTATATATTTTTTTTTATGACTAAAAATCTCAAAGCTATAAATCTTTTGGCCAATATTCTTCAGAAAGTAATTTAAGTAGAGTCAGGCCGCACAGAAAGCAACCAGAGATTTTCACTTGCAAATCACAGACTTTGTGTGTAGGAGCCATCAATGTCAAATATCCATCGCCCTTGTTGTGAGCTAGCCCTAGCTAACAAAGGAAACTCAAGGGAAGACATTTTTTCTGATGAGGCTAAACAAAACAAACACATTTCCATCTGGTTTTTGCTTTCACACAAAATCTAAAGAAGCCAACCTTCCACCATCTGTTTCTATCAAGATACGACCAGTGGGAGTAGGCACGTCTGTAATGTACAGATATGGGATTTTATTCACTGAAGGGGAAATGTTTCTACTAAACAAAGTGGATAAAAGAGGAGAAATATGCTGGAGCAATTCGCTATTTGTAGAGAAGGTTTATCATGTGAGATGACTTTACAGCAAAGTGTGAAGATTCCTTTGCGGCCTGAGTTCATTTGTTTCATTCTACCTGTCCAGGTGGAGATGACTCTGCAGCTGAACGTGTAGGTGAAAGATACTCGGGCTGTGATTCAGAAGGCAGTGCTGGTAAGAAAGAAAGACTTTGGGTTTTGTTATGAAACGTGTAGATGAGTGCATGCTAACAGCAGCTAAACTTTGGACAGTAGCCAACACAGACAATCATCACTGACGAAAAGTTAATCGACATGTTTTGCATTGTAAGAGGACTTGAAATCCCTTTAACTTTTTCACATTTTGCAGCCATATTTAAATATCTTGCAGAGCACAGTTCTGTAATTTGAAAATGGACGGACGGTGGCACAAATGCAAACCTACCGAGACTCAGCCATCTACCTGAACTGACAGGCTGAGCAAAGCAAGGGGAGCATTAATCTGAAAAGCAGACCAGAGGTAATTGTGGAGGACCTGCGGAAGTCCACGGCTCCACAGGGAGGAATCTGTTGACAGCACAACTATGTGCGCTCCACAAATTTGATCTTTATGGCAGAGTGACAAGAAGAAAATCATTACTGAAAGAAATCATCAGCAGAACTTTTTGTAGTTTGCAAACAAACACACAGAAGAAAGTTGTTTTATCAGAGGAGACCAAGCTTCTTGTCTGTCATGCAAAATGTCAGCTGTGAAGGAAACTAAGACCCTGAAAACACCATCTCTGCAGTAAAATGCCGTGGTGTCACCATGCCACCTGCTTTCTTTCAGTCGGAGCAAAGAAGTTTATAAGAGTTGATGGGAAGATGGATGGAGCAAAACGCAAGATTGTCCTGGAAGAAAATAAATTTATATGCAGCAAAAGACTTGAAACAAGGCAGAGGTTCACTTTCCATCAGGACAACAAACATTCAGCTAAATGACTTAGATAAATGGAGTTTCATGTGTTAGACAGACCCAGTCAGAATAAGTAGATGGTGTCCATCAAATATGACTTGGCTTGATGTATTTTGGTTAAAAGAAAAACTAAGCCTTGAAATGTGCAAAGACTGCAGAGACATAAATCTCTTAAAATATGTTGTAGCAGTAATTACACCAAGAGGTAGTTCTACAATGTGTAGTGTATAAATGCCAAGTATATTTCATGCTTTATTTAAAAAAATTGTAATTATTATTATCTTTTATGTAATGTGACAAATGAAAAAAGGCTTAATGGGTATAAATCCTTTTGCAAAGCACAAATTGTGGTTTAAATTTATCTTTAGGATTGCTGATGCTGATGTAGACAATATGGAATTAAATCTTAAAAACGTGAACTGGGCAATCATCAAGGCATCTGCAACTGTAGATTTTAAGACAAGTTTATAAAATCAAGAAAATGAGCCTTTTTGGTCTGGAGCTCATTGCAGCGTCTTGCTCTATCAGTACCACTTACACATCATCTTTTATCTGGGATCTCTGAATTTTAATTGTCCATTTGCAATCAAGCTCTTTAACAAACGTGTGTTTAAAAATGTATCTTCTGATTAGTGAAATTTCTGGAAAAAGGTATGAAATTTCATCCATATTCAAGCCTCGTCTGGAAGAAAAAGCTGTAGATTTATGAAGTCTGAAGACTAAAATATGTTTTTTTTTTTTTAGGAAAACAAGAAATCAGCCAACTTCCTTTATACCTACACATTAAACAGCTGTGCATTTCTCTTGGTGTCTAATTCTTTATGAAATATGGGGATAAATAATCTTAAAAATCCTGGAAATACTCATAGATTACTATTTTAGCTTTCACTAGAAAAAGTTCCTGTCGGCATTAAAGGGAATAAAAGGAAAACTAATTTGGGGTAAAATGGCCATAAGTTAATTTGCAAAGCATATATAAAATAAGTTATAATGGTAAAAAAAAAAATTTAACATGGCCATTAAAAAAATTGCCAGTTTTCTTAGCAAACTATGAAAACTAGTTTTTGTGCCAGTTTTGCATGATTACTTGCAAAACTGGCAAGTAATCATGCAAATTACTTTCCAATTGATGTGATTACTTCACATCAATTACTTCACATTGATGTGAAGTAATGTGAATTTACTTCACATCACATTGTGAAGTAAATTAAATTAAATAATGAAAAATAATACAATAAACATATAAATAAAAAGAAGTACAGGAAGGAAATATAACATTACGTATGAAAATGAAATATAAATTTATTAAAAATTTGGGCCATTTGACTGGTACTGCTGATCAAAACAAAAATAACTCTTAGCAATGTCCTGCTGATAGATAATACTCACTGAAGTCTCACAGCCATATGTCCTTACAGCACACCACGTAAAGAATATAGAAAACCTGTTTTCAAAGTAGTGGGTACAAAATGTCCACAAACAGGCGTGACCTAACACACTCTGAGTACGAAGAGTCGCATTTTTCATACTCGAAAACATTGAGTGTAAATTCAAAGTACTACAAGGCTTAAAGCCAAAATGACCAATTAAAGAAAATACAAGCGGATACTCTACCATTGAAAAAATGCAGCTGGTTTTACGTTTTAATTTCTGAAAGCCAAATATATATATTTTTAATAACAAGCATCTCAAAAATGATAACATAAAACTAAAAGATAAAAAAGTTTTAGTTTAATATTAAAGGGCGAGGGTGTTAGATATTTCTAACTAGTTGTGTGTAAGTTAAAGGAGCAGTTTTCTATTTTTCTACTTGTGTACTGTACTGCATGTGTGTGTGTGTGTGTGCGTGTGTGTGCGTGTGTGTGTGTGTGTATGTGTGTGTGTGTGTGTGTGGGGGTGTGTGTGTGTGTGTGTGTGTGTGTGTGTGTGTGTGTGTGTATGTGTGTGTGTGTGTGTGTGGGGGTGTGTGTGTGTGTGTGTGTGTGTGTGTGTGTATGTGTGTGTGTGTGTGTGTGTGTGTGTGTGTGTGTGTGTGTGTGTGTGTGTGTGTGTGTGTGTGTGTGTGTGTGTGTGTGTGTGTGTGTTTGTGTCTAAATCCGTCACAACTATGTGTGCCTATGGCTGCCAATAGAAGAGTTAAGCTGGGCACTTTTGCAACTGCGCTCACTTTTCATACCAGGCAGACTGGGTTACTGCAGAGGCACCTTGAGCTCCTCAGAGTCCAGCAGGGCAGCAGAGATTTTCACACTCAGGGCCTCTTTCTGTCAGCCAGCTTCAGTCCCAGGACCAGAACCAGGAGCAGGAGCAGGACCAGAACCAGAACCATGGCGCAACCCGTTAAAACCGACCCCACTAAGATGGGTGAGGGTCGGGCGATTGCTGTGCTCACTTCTGGAGGCGATGCTCAGGGTAAGTGCAGGCTTTCCAGAATATGCAGTTGTGCAAAGCAGGGACTTGGAGGATCTGCTTAAGTTAATATTATTTTTTTTTATATACATATATATCTTTTTCAAGCCTTTAATGTCAATGACATTGCTACTTGTGATCAGGCTAGCTATTCACTGCTCACACGGTACTATTTTTAATCTGCCATTCACTTCCTGGGCTACTTTTGATGCTTCATTAGTAAACAGAAATGATTTCAAACACACAACCATGTTCAAACATTTATTCCTCCCCATCAGATCCTGTATTTTTTAAATATGGATTATACTCTGTAATTTCTCCCAGCTGTCATAAAACTCGGTAAGGTAAAAGGGAGACATGATTTGCTAGAACGAAGGAGAATAGCAGACGATTTTCTGACCTTTAACTTGATGAGGAATATGTCCAAAGTGACCTTTAAAAGGTTTGCCAGTGACCCCACACAGCTGAAGTGTCAGCATGTGAGAGCCTGAGATTTCTCTCTTCGGTTTACCATGTGAACTTTCTCCAGCATTGGACACAATCACAAATGCAAAACCAAAACTACACATTGATTTCATCACAACTTTTGTCTTTTAATATGCATTTTTCTGTAAAATAATCATCATTTCTTTCAAGGAATGCAACAATTACGACTGCTAATTTTAGAAGCATGACCTTTCGTTCCTATGTGAACATTGGTGAGGCAGGACAAGAAAGCATACTGCTCTTCCTTCCTATACCTCTTTCCTTTTACACTGTAAGAGGAGATGATTTTGGCACCCTTTAAGTTAATCTATCCGCAGCTTGTCCTTTAAGTAACCCCTCACTCAGACGACCGCATTGAGGTTCACACTGTCTTGTTGTGGTATTAACTGCCTTGTCGCACTTGTGGCTTTCATCTGATATTTCGGAGTCACAAGTTTTTCATAGGAGCCAAATATAGCATTTCTGAAATTATTCAGCACTCGTGCGACACAATATTCAGACTCAGACAACTCACAACTTAGCATGCAAGCTGACAGAAAACTGTAAACATGATTTAAAGGTGAAATTAAAGTTTGCACTTAATGACAGGGTTTTTATAAAATGCTACATGGGGCTGATACACATTCATGGACAGACTATTTGAAAATGATAGAGGAATCTGAATTAACAGCGCAATTGTGTTCAAACCTCTTAAACTTTCAAAGGAAAATGTGTTTTGCCTGGGCTTCACCAACACACGGATGTGGACCAGTTTAAAGGTTGGATTATAAAAAGGTTTTGAACATTTCTCTGTTTTGCTCAAACCATTGTTTTAAAATGAAAATAGCATGGGTAGGAAAGAAAATCACGAGAAGCAGCCAAAAGGCCCACAGTGAGGCTGCGTTCACACTGCAACCTGAAGTGACCTAATTCCGATTTTTTTGTCAAATCGATTTTTTTTTTCTTTTTTGCGTGGCCGTTCACACTTCCAAATATATGTGCCTTGTATGTGATCTCCAGTGTGAAGATCAAATGAGCTGAAAGTGTCCCGCATGCACAGTAGAGGGCGCAAAACGTCAAACATATAGAGTGTTTTGCCAACAGCCATAAAGAAGAAGAAGTGCTCAGTGTTTGAGGAAGTAAACATGGATGCTAACGGTGGAGCATAGCTTACGATTTTAAAGTTGTTGTCCGAGCGGAGCAGCACATTAACAACTTAATCTTCATTACGCTATGGTTGTTGTTTTTCTTCCCGCTTGCGCGTATCAGGACGCAGAATAGTTTGTCGAGTATCAGTGACATTCAGGTGGACGAATGCGACCTGGCCGTTAGGTCACATTTGAATCAGATACTTATCGGATATCCAAGCGGCGTAGGTCGGATTCGTAAAAAAATCGACCTGTGTTGTTCAAGCTATCATGAAAAAGTCAGATACAGGTCGCATTAAGGTTAAAATAAAATAAAATAAAATAAAAAGAAAGAAATTCGGAATTGGGTCACTTCTGGCTGGAGTGTGAACGCAGCCTAACTCTGGAGGAGCTGCTGATCTGGAAATCTGCAGCTCAGGTGTGAGAATCTGTTCACAGGACATCTAGTTATGCACTCCACAGATCTTTTTTTATGAAAGAGTGGAAAAAGAGAAATCCATTATTGAAAGAAAGAATCCCCATTTGCCGTTTCCTATGAGCCATGTGAGAAACTGATAGATATTAAAAAAGGTCCTCTGGTCTAATGAGATCAATATTTATCTTTTTAGTCTATGTTCAAAATATAACACATGGGGAAGAACTAACATAGCACATCACCCTGAATGCTTCCTCTCCTTGGTCAAGAATGATTCTGGGAATACTTTTTTTAAAGCAGGGAAGCTAGTAAGAGTTTAAGAAAGAAAACACGTTAGAAGTTGCATAAAACTATAGACTGGGGCAGAGGTTCATCTTCTATAAGAACAGCAACCATCCAGCTAGAGTTACAATGTTTAGGTGTTAAAATGGCCCAGTCATAGTTCAGACCCAAATCCGACCGAGAATTAAGAAACAGAGTTGAAAATTGATGTTCACAGGTGCTCTCCATCTAATCGGACTGAACTTGAGCTGTGTTGCAAAAAAGAATGGGCAGACTGGTAGAGAGACCCCATATGAGCTGAATCCTTTTACAAAACACTGTGAATATTGAATTCACCCAGCATAATTCGGAATGTCCCATAATTTACAAAAAAAATTAAAGTCCAGTCACGAGGACGGTGCAAATCAAGACCCGTACTCTGTTCATGCAGGAATGAATGCGGCTGTGAGAGCCACCGTTCGAGTGGGGCTGTACACTGGAGCCAAGGTGTACTTTGTCCATGAGGTTGGTACCACTTCTATCCATTACTACAGTAAATTATATAACCTGAACAAATTAAAATAGATAAATAATTAGTTATTAAGTTTTTTTTAATGAATTATTATTCAACAGCATCACTTCACTGGTTCAGTCTTTCATACAGGAATGTTAGTAGGACTAAAGCAGCGGCAAAAATTAAAGAATGTGACTAACATGAAGTTGCTTCACTGCAAGGAGTATTTTTAAAGGGCTAATTTTCTGTTATATGGGGACACTGTGTTGTTACCAGGGTTACCAGGGTCTGGTTGACGGGGGAGACAATATCCGCCCAGCTACCTGGGAAAGTGTGTCAATGATGCTGCAGCTGGTGAGTACGAACACACACAGGCAATGATAACATGTGCACTATAAATAGCCTCTCACATGTACTAACAGTCCAGCTTTTACTCTCTATGGTGCAGCGTTGAAGGTCAAATAGTCAGTTAAATGCCAAGGTTCATTAGAAAGCAACACTTCAGCGACACGTGTGTGAAGGTTTCAAATTCCACCACCCGAGCCGTGTCCTTCACGTTTGAGGCTGAAACCGTTTCTCCTCGTCGGACATCAGGGTGGGACTGTGATCGGTAGCGCCCGCTGTCAGGACTTCCGCACCAAGGAGGGGCGCACCAAGGCGGCCTGTAACTTGGTCAAGCTGGGCATCACCAACTTGTGCGTTATTGGAGGTGACGGCAGTCTCACAGGTGCCAACCAGTTCAGGACGGAGTGGAAAGACCTGCTGGCCGACCTGGTTAAAGCAGGTGAGATCCACCTTCAAAGAGCTGCACACTGTAAAACATTTGAAGATGGTTTAAGTTGAAAATGAAAGCCCACCTGCTGCCTTGAAAATGCAATTTAAGTCGACAAAGAAATTCTTTTGGTTTTTGACTCAGAACTTAAAGTTCGAAAAGTTGATTTAACAAGAAACAAGTGTTTAAAAATTGTTTTTTAAGTTCATTAATCTTGATTTGTGAGTTTTAACTTAATGCTGCAATTTAAACCAAATCATTATTTCACAATATGCAAGAAAATACTGTCCTTGCCTAGTTAAAGAGCTCACATTTTTCTGTTATTTTCGCTCTCTATATCAAGTTAAAATAACTACTTATATAATTTTAGAATAATTAAAATTCTTGTTTCAAACCAAATGAACAAAATTTCTAATCTGATAATGAATTTTATTAATCATCAAAGTGAAATCTGCTCAGAAACATTTAGTATGAACAGAACATTATCTTCAAGCTCTGGAAACCTGAATTAAAATAAACAACAGCCTTAATAACGCACAAGAGTCAGATCGATGTAACACACATTCATCTAAGCCGCTAAGCATTCTGGGAAGTAGTTCTCGCTCTTCTCTTTTTCTTCTTTCAGTTTTTTTAATTGCTAAACTAAAAACTAAACTTTGTTCAACTCTTGTAGGTTTGGCAAAATTAACAAAAGGTTAACACAACTTACTAAGTTTGTCTTTCACAAACTCGCACATTTAGGTTCAAAATCTGAAACTCGCTAAATTTATTTGACTAAAAGAGAAGACAGTAGATGTGGCTCAGATGTTTTACAGTGCACAATATGAATGCAAGAGCAAGATTTCTAATAAATGATCAGTATAAATATGCCATGTCAGCATTTTTTTTAAAGAATGCTGATTTTTCCTGAATCCGGTTTCAGGAAAAATCACAGCAAATGAAGCAAAGAACTCCTCCCACCTCAACATCGTCGGCATGGTGGGCTCCATCGACAATGACTTCTGTGGAACCGATATGACCATTGGCACTGACAGCGCCCTGCATCGCATTATTGAAATAGTGGATGCCATCACAACCACGGCACAGAGGTAAGCATGTAGGTTTTAAAATGTTCAAAGACCGAAGCAGCAGGTGAAGCATTTGCAGGCTCTTGACGATAAGTGCTTCTGTGTGCAGTCACCAGAGGACCTTCATTCTGGAGGTAATGGGTAGGCACTGTGGGTGAGTACAGATTTTATGTGTGTTTTGGAAGAATTAGAATAAAGTTTCACCTAACAACCACATAACTAACTTTTATGTAAGAGATTCACAATTGCGAGAATCTGTTGACAGGATAGGTAGTATTAGTGCAATCCACAAATCTGGGCTTTATAAATGTGCGAAAACAAGGAAACCCTTGCTGAGAGAAAGCCACGAGAAATCCCATTTGCATTTTTCCAGAATCAGTGAGAGCAACAGCAAACCTGGTGCTCAGATGAGAGCAAAATCGGATATTTTTAACCTGCATGAAAACATATGGCGTGAAAAAAAAACAAAAAAAACACTTCTAATCACCTTGATCGTACTGGGAACAACAAAGCTCATCAGAGCTGATGGGACGACGGATGTCAAACCTGGAAGAAAACCTGCAAGACTGGAATGGATTGGATCAAAGCACAGTTATGTACTAAAATCATCTAATTAAAGCATTTTTAAACTAATAATTAGTAAACTCTCTGTTGACATATGGGCCCATAAATTCTTCAGATTAGGAACTGGCCTTGCATTTGAAGCAGACGTGTAGATCAGGAAACACCTAGAGAGAAATAACTATTCTCCAAAGTTTCCCACATGTACAGCCAGAGTAAAGCTTTAAACAGCTGTTTCTGTGTATTGTAATTCCATGCTGCAATAATATTGTATTGTGTACAGCTACCTTGCCTTGGTGACTGCTCTGGCCTGTGGTGCCGACTGGGTCTTCATCCCAGAGGTACCTCCAGATGAAGGATGGGAGGAACATCTGTGTAGAAGACTTACAGATGTAAATTTCCTGCTCTTTAGTGTCACGTTTATGTTTAATTTGGCTTCTGCCCTAAATCTTTACCTGCCCTATTGTAGCAAAGAGGCCGTGGTTCCCGTTTGAATATCATCATTGTTGCAGAGGGAGCAATAGACCGCAAAGGAAAATCAATCACCTGTGACTTGGTCAAACAGGTCAGCGCACCAGAACACCAGGAATTGAGCACAAACTATGCCAGGAGGTTTTCTCATAAACAATGTCTTTTTCAAGCTGGTGTCAAAGCAGCTGGGCTTCGACACCCGAACCACCATCCTGGGCCATGTGCAGAGAGGAGGAACCCCCTCTGCTTTTGACAGGATCCTGGTGATGCCTCACTAAACCAGTTTATCTTAGTCATTTTTTATAAGATTTATTGATTATGTTAGAGCATCTCTTGTTTTTATTATATCCCAGGCAAGCAGGATGGGTGTGGAGGCTGTCATGGCTCTGCTGGAAGCCACACCAGATACTCCTGCCTGTGTGGTCAGCCTGTCTGGAAACATGGCCATCAGGCTGCCTCTAATGGAATGTGTGCAAGTGGTAAGTCAGCATGACGATACATTCACGAACATTAAGTCTGCCAGGTGTTCATTAGGTGAAAAACTGTGATTCTGAAAAGACAGTAAATTGAGTTGCTCTTCCTTTTGTCACTCTATGTATTTTATTGGAATTTATAACAGTGGTGGCACCATTATTCTCAGTGGATGTTTTTTTTTTTAGAAGAAGAAACAGAAAAGCTGGTCACATATATTGGGTAGGTGAAAAAGAAAATGTTAAAGCTTGCAAAACCCTTGAGATTGGGATGGAGGTTCATCTTCCAGTAGATCAGCGATCTAAATAAAGTCAGAGCTACAGTGGAATGGTTTAAATTCAAATATATGCATGTGTTGAAATGGTCCAGTCAAAGTCCAGGCCCAAGTTTATTTGACAATATCTGATAAATGTCTAAAATTTAATTTATCTCCTTATCCCTATGAAACTATTGTAATTCCAACAATAGGTGATTCTTCAGGGGACAAACGCACACCACAGTTTTCAGATTCTACAATTATCCTTTCATTTCATGTTTAGGCACTACTTTACATAAAATTCCAACAAAATACATTAAAGTTTCCCATTGTAAAATAGCAAAATATAAAAAAGTTCAAATGTTTTTGCAAAGGTTTCGATTGACTTAAAATTTTTTGATTAAAACTCATGTATTTGCTTTCCATACCAGACTAAAGACGTCACCACAGCCATGGCTGAAGGACGGTATGACGATGCAGTGATGCTCAGGGGAAAGTAAGGCCTGCACCTATATTCATTTTAATTTCTCCCCACTGTGTTTGTTTTCAAATGAATGTTCACTTTTGCTTTTCTAATGACAGGAGCTTTGAGAACAACTGGAACACGTATAAAATGCTCGCCCATGTAAGCCCTCCAGAAACAAAGGTTAGAAACTACTCCCTTAGATTTAGTGGAAAATTCCCAAAATTCTTCTGATGAGGGTTATTTTTTTTTATATACATATATATACATATACACATATAATTTCAGAGCAATATCAACATTGCCATACTGAACGTCGGCGCTCCATGTGCAGGAATGAATGCTGCAGTACGTGCAGCTGTCAGGATTGGGCTGCTTCAGGGCCACCAGATGCTGGCGGTGCATGAAGGCTTCGATGGCTTGGCACATGGGCTGGTAATGCATTAGATCAGGCTGTAAATGCCACATGTTGAGTACCGTCCCTATGAATAAACATAGACTATTAGGACATTATCTTGGGCATCACAGTGTAAAACTTGAACTTATAATGGTCTGACTGCGTGTACAGATTGAGCCAATCGGTTGGTCTGGAGTGGCAGGATGGACTGGAAAGGGTGGTTCCATGCTTGGCACCAAGAGGTGAGCCAGTTCAATAAGATCTGGGCTTCGATAGATTCTTTAATACTTCATTGAATGCTGGTTGCCCAGATCATGATGTGATGTTCATTATTTTTGTTATGAAGGACTCTGCCGAAGCAGCTTCTGGAGGAGATCAGTCTGAACATCACAAAGTTCAACATCCACGGTATTGTCATTATTGGAGGCTTTGAGGTGAGACACTGTTGACTCTGCTTCAGTTTTAAAATGCTACAAAGTCCATTTGACTTCAGCAACAAAATCAGTCAGAAGTTTAAAAGTTTAATACATTAAGCATGGACAAGTTGGTCAAAATTCTGCATACAGTTCTATATAAATTTGTGTCTCTCCAAGTAACCACTGGTTTAATGTCCATCAGGGAACTGCAAAAAAAAGAGTTGTGGCTTTCCTCCTCACAGGCATTCCTGGGAGGTCTAGAGATGGTGGAAGCTAGAGAGAAGTACGAGGAACTGTGTATTCCCCTCGTCGTTGTTCCTGCTACCGTCTCCAATAACGTCCCAGGATCTGACTTCAGCATAGGCGCAGACACAGCCCTCAACACCATAACCATGGTAAACGTCTTACTGTGTAGAAACATGAAGTAATCCACAAACAATCAGGTCTTTCTCACTCATTGTTGTT
This sequence comes from Poecilia mexicana, assembly GCF_051168715.1. Lineage (NCBI taxonomy): Eukaryota > Metazoa > Chordata > Actinopteri > Cyprinodontiformes > Poeciliidae > Poecilia > Poecilia mexicana. The sequence goes on along the minus strand of NW_028263374.1, from coordinate 13,419,986 downwards.
TCCTGCCTCTTGTTCACGTTCTGCAGACATGTGACCGGATCAAGCAGTCTGCCGCCGGCACCAAGAGGAGAGTGTTCATTGTTGAGACCATGGGGGGATACTGTGGCTACCTGGCAACCATGGCTGGGTTGGCATCTGGAGCAGATGCGGCCTACATTTACGAGGAACCGTTCAACATTCATGACCTCGAGGTCTGTCTGCATGTCTTCTCATGATCAAAAGATAAAAAGAAGTGAAATCATAGCATTCATCAGTGAGAGATGGGCAGATATTTCTGTCAGTCTGATCGATGATTTGTTTGTAGCTGAACGTTGATCATCTGGTGGAAAAGATGAAGACAACAGTGAAGAGAGGACTAATTCTGAGGTTTGTGGGAAATGAAACCACTAGTTTTTTCATACCGCTCACATTCACTGCTCTTAGTTGGTGTTTATGTCTTGTCTGAAACTTCTGCTTTTGCTTCAGAAATGAGAAGTGCAACGCAAACTACACGACTGATTTCATCTTCAACCTGTATTCAGAGGAGGGGAAGGGTGTGTTTGACTGCAGAAAAAATGTTCTTGGTCATATGCAGCAGGTTTGTTACTCTGTGATTCTCTGTTTGTTGATCCACTTTTCATAGTTTGGCGCAGCCACCGTGAAAGACACGATTTTTCTTTTTCTTCTTAGGGTGGAACACCCAGTCCTTTTGATAGGAACTTTGGCACAAAGATGGGAATCAAGTCTGTTCTTTGGTTGACCGACAAGCTGAAGGAATGCTACAGACATGGTGAGTGTTTGAAAACATAAAACATCTGGCGTTCTTGTTTATAATTTTAATAAAGTATGCTCTTTTTGACTCTATGATGTTATAAATTAAACCTGCAGGTCGCATCTTTGCCAACTCTAAGGACTCAGCCTGTGTGCTGGGAATGAGGAAAAGAGCGTTGGTGTTCCAGCCTTTGGCAGACCTAAGATCTGAGACTGACATTGAGTAAGACCCTCGAAATTTGACTTACAGTACCCTGTATTAAAAACCCCTTGGACGTATTACATTTTTTGATTTTGGAAGCATAAATTACAATATATTTTACTCCAACTTTTCCTAATAGACAATCACAAAGTAGGACGTCATTGTAAAGTGGAAGAAATGTATGCCTTCTCAAATCTTTTTACAAGTAAAACTTGAAAATTGTGACATGAACATTTGTTCAACAACTCTACTTCAGTTACCTTGTTAAATAACCTTTTGGTTCAGTTATAATGGCAACCATTTTGAATTATGAAAACTGAACTTTCTTCACTTTGTTCTTTGCAAATTTGCTTAATTTTAGTCAAATTCAATGGAAGTTTCAAAATCTTTGTACAGATTCTCAGTTGTTTTGATTTTAACAGGGCCATGTAACCTTTCCCTAACATATCTCAGCTATGCGTGTTGGTCCTTCATTTACATCCCCCCAAAATAAATCAAAGACTGTGGTTGTAACAGGACAAAAATGTAAATAGGTTTTGAAGGACATTTATTTGGCCTTTTTAACATTTTTTTTTTCAATAGACCTTTTCACTGATATGCATTGTCCTTTGCAGACACCGTATCCCAAAGATCCAGTGGTGGCTGAAGCTGAGGCCCATCCTGAAGATCCTGGCCAAGTACAAGATCAACTTGGACACCTCAGAGAGGACTGCAATGGAACATGTCATCAAGAAGAGAGGCTTAGTTCCTCAGTAGCTTTTCTATGTCACTACTCAAGAGACATCAGTTCATTGTCTTCTTTTTAAAGCACTTTGTAAACTCTGACTTGAGGATTGTGCAATAATAAAGACATTAATATAAAAATGTTGTTTAACTAGTACTTACAAATCATACTGTCAATATTTAGATAAATCGAGTGAAATGCATTTGCTAAATTGTACAAACAGCAGAATTTTAGGAAATTTAAATTCTGATTGATTTTTTTGTTCCATCCAACATTGTGTGTAACTATATTACATAGTGCCACAGTTTTGACTTCTATGTTGGTTAGCAATTATAAATGCCTCAATTACAGTGAATCTCTAAAGACCAAATGAAGTGTGTTCAAGATTTTTGCAGAGCATTTGATGTTGAATTAAATCATGAGGGTAAAAGAAGAAAATGAATACATCCAATATTTACTGTTTTTTGAACATTTAAATTCAAAGAAAGTATAGTATTTTTGGTCACTAGATATTCATGCTTAATAAAGTTTGTTTGAAGCAAAATTAAACATGATAAATTGTAAAAAATTTTATCATATTTTCTCTGTAACAAAGGATGCCTCTTAAACATCTCAGTTTAGCAGTTTACCAAATGTTTAAACCTGTTGCACGCTATAAAAACGTGAGGAATAATTGTAATGAAGACGTGCTATCTATTTAAATATCTGAAAGAAATAGCCGAAACATACTGAATATAGTTAAAATAAAGTTGAAATATACTGATATACCTATAAATCGATATGGGATCTTGCAGTCTATTCTTAAACAGGCTTGTGCATGTTTCTTTAAAAATAAAACGCCCATAATTCCAAGCGTTTTCTTGACAGCTTGTGATTGGTTCGCTGAGATCATTCAAAAACAGAGCGCCGCGGGTGCCGTTGGGAAATGGAGCACAAACGTAACTGAAATTTTCATTAAAAGCTCCTTCTGAAACTTTTGTTATGAGGGACAGCTGTCTAATTTTTCGGCCGTGAGGACAATATTTCCCCCAATAGTGAACACATCAAGTAAGTTTATGCTACTACTGTTTTAAAACTTTCAGACTTTAGCTAAATACTAGAGTCGTATTGAACCGCGGGGACATAAATGGTAGCTAGTCACTTTATTAGACACGAGTTGGACAAGCGGTATCGTTTAATGATTCGTCTTTTACAGGAGCCGACATGAAGTGTTTGAAAGTGGAAGACTACATCAAGAGGACTGTCTCGATTGAAGAGACGAGGCTTTTGTTTCAGGAATTTGAGGTTGGCATAACAACCAAATGCTTAGATTTTACCTGCAGATTTACGTGAATCAGTTCGACTGTAAATTATATTTTCTAAGCATTAACTAATCAGTTACCCTACAAAAAATCAATCCATTGTGTGTTAAATTGACTTATATTTTCTTACACTAAAACGTAACCGTGTTTCTTTTTCATCTTCTTTAGAAATATGCGAATAGCAATCCTGGACTTCATGTTCGCGTACTATGTGACAGGATTATCAGAGCTTGTAATCATCAGCTTGGACTTGCATCCTGTCACTCTGACCACGCCAAGGAGTTGGTGACTTTGGTGGAGCTGGTTCTTCATGCCTATGATACTTCTGTAAAGATTGTGTCGCGGCACAGTCCGTTATATATGGAGATGATCATTTTCCACGTTGTCAAGAACCTATGCTCCTTAGGGGAATACGCTCTTTGCGGTCAACTGGCTGGAATCCTTTGCTACAGGATTTCAAAAGTACAAGAGGTGTGTATCGTCGACCGTTGCAGTCATCTTTGACTTAAATGTTGTTTATTTTGGGTTTTTATTAATACATTTTACATAGGAACAACAGTTGTTGCAGCCTCCGACAGGTTTATGGCCTATTTCTCGCTCTAATTTTGAAAATGCTACTAATAATTGGTAGAGATTATTTAAATAGTTAGGTTCCCTGATATCAATCCAGCTTTTAGGCCCTGAGATTGGGACTGTTCCAGAAATTTATAGTTAAGTGGTGTTTTGTTTAACAAGTTTTGTTGATTTGAGATTGGATTTGAGAATTTAAAGGTTGTCCTTCTCCTTGATGATTTATCTTTTTGTTCAACGCACCTCTACCACAGCTGGTGAAGACAACCCTCAGCATTATGCTACCACCGCTATGCTTGACAGTGGTATAGTGTTAAAGTTTGAAAGCCTTGGCACCTCCAAACATATTCTCAATGTGATTAGTTCTGTCTGATGATTGCAAATAAAGGTGGGTTGTCGGTAATTATGTGTAACCCATTTCTTTTTCTACAAGTTTCAGATGAGCATTATCATAATCATACTGAAAATTTGTGGCTTGTTGTTAAAAGCTTGGTCTTTGCCAAAAATATACTAATGAATTCTACAATATTTGACAAGAAAAATCATAAATGATCTAGCTGCAATTATGCCAGAAACCTGTCTACAGAGAGCATGTGGTTGAGGTGCAACATGCTGAGATAAGACAGTGGGGAACATGTATTTATTTTTCAACCTGAGAGGTAGCAAACTTACAAATTAAAACTTTTGAGTTTTTGTCAAAATCCTTGGAATATTGGAAAAAAAACAACAGTCCAGTTATCATTAAAAGCCCAAAATAATATATTCTTGCCGATGGAGATTCTACATTTTTGACAGGAAATGTGTGGTGGTGTTTTTTTTTTGTTTTTTTTAAAGTATTTTAAAATCCATACTTGCTGACATTGTCGGCTCTAATGTGTTTTGTGTTTTTCGTAGACTGGAGAGGATTGCAATGTTCTCTTGCGAAGCTGTTTCACTGTGTTTTGGAACGGCCTCTCTGCTGCTAAAGAAAAGAATGCACTGAATCCTCGGGAAAAACTGCGCTGGCAGATTCTAACTTATAGCTTCTTATTGTTGCTGGAGTCAGAAACCGAGACTCCTGTTTCCTTGAAAGCCTCCGAATACATGCAGGACGCCATCACTGCATTTGAGAGTAGCCTTGAAGTCCTAACCATGGACGGTGCTTCATATCTCCTGGAGGAAATAAAAACGATGATTAACAGAACTAATGCTGGCAGTGAAACCCGTGAAGAAGGGGAGAAAATGCAACATTTACCATTATCACGTTATTATGTGCTATGTGAAATTATACTGCTGTCAGTGAAGGCGATCTGTAAGGTCGGCTACCATAATCTGGCCCGATGCTTCTTGACCGACGTGGAGAGGATGACTGCGAACCGTGTTGGCTTTCCGACGACACCGCTGGTTCTCTGCAAATGGGGAGTAATGATTCACTCAGCAAAGAGGGCTGACGAAGAATGTCACGAGGCTTTGAAACACTGTGCTAGAATTTTGAGATCTCTTTCAACTGAGCTGGACTTCAGAGAAGGTCACACAGTTCTTGAAGTTTGCAACCTGTTGGTATGGGCTGTTGAAAATGGACACAGCAGAGAGCTGAGTGGAACAGAGCTACTGGCTCTGTTTTCATTTCTGGAGGAGTACCAAGAGCGGACACTGAGAATGCTTGATAAGGTTAGTGTTGCCTCCTGTTTTTTGTTTTATAACACCTGAATCAAATGATTGCTTGACTTCCTCTGCATCATTAAGTGCGGCTGCATCCTGTTAGAAGGGAAAACACGCGGGGCAGTGGTCGCTGGAAACTGGAATGAGAGACACTGTATTAAGTTTAAAGATCTGTGTTCAAATAAACTGTAGAAGGAAAAAATAATAATTTTCTTGCTTTCCCAGGTTTCAGAATTGAAAGTGGTGGGGGAGAAGATGCGAAAGTCACTTTGTTTGAACATTTACTATGGCTTTGCATTGGCATATGAGAGCATGAAGACATCAGAGGTAAACTTTGCATTTAAAACTGTTTGCTAAACGTAAAAAAAATAAAATTAATATTTTGTGAACTCAGGTTTTTGAAAATCTTGCTGTGTAAGCTTTTCTGAAGTTCAAAAAGCTTACACCAAATCAAATTTTAGAGTTTCATTTTTGCCTTTTTGAAAACATGAACAAAAACACTATAAGAATCAACACACTGTTTGATGCACACACTGTTTGGTTTAGAGTTTTTATTAATATATCTGATTTGTTGTACTTAGCTGGAGGACGGTGACACCCTGGACAGGATTCTGCTCTACTGCAAAGCAACAACTGGGCTGCTGATGACTGAACTTCACAAGTTGTTAAATGAAAGCCTTTTAAGCAAATCAGGTGACCGGTTTGTTTCTTTTCAATATGGATCGTCAAGTCGACTCTGAAACTGTTGCATCATTTTATGACCACCTGAATGTAATTTGACTATCATAGCTGTTGTGCATAATTTGCCTTCTAGTGGTTGCAGTGAGCAATTTGGCTTGTTGCATGTTCAATCGGCGCCTGTATGAGCAGGCTTTCACGCTGGTGGAAATCGTCTGCAAGGATCTGATCAGGAAATGGCCCAACACGCTTTCAGCTGACAGAGTAAGTTTGTCAAATACGATCCTCCCTACCAGACTGCAATTTTACAAATACTGTGCATTTAGCTTAAATGTTTTTATTTCTGTTGTGGCACACCAGCTAAGTCGACCCTTCATGCTGGCTGTGCAAACTTCGCGGCGGGCTGGAAAACTGCAGCGAGCGCTTGACTGGATCATCCTGTGGCTGAAGGCCCTGGGGGACCAAATCACGACTCTTATGGCTGAGCCCATCTCTCTTTGGGTCAAAACAAAGGGTGACGGTGCCAGTAATGATGACGAGGATATAAGACTCGTGTACAGAAAAATAGTATTTATATATATATAAAATATTTTTTTTTATTTTGTATATATGTAAACTTTGATATTAATTTTTAAAAAATGACCTTGCATTTGTTTGTGTTGAAATCAGGACGTTACGTGATGGTTTTGGTGCTGACGTCCTTGAGGAGAAAGTCATGCTGTGCCTTCTGGACGAAGAGCTGCGGGCCTATAAGGAGTCGACCAGAGACACGGCTCAGGAACGTTACAACACACTCTGTGATCTACTGGACATCTGCCAGGAGGAGAGGAGTGCTTACCGACATCTACGTGCCGTCTACCTCTGTGAAATGGCCCAAGTGGTGTGCTTCCAGGATTTCAGTGAGCAAACTGACTGGTAATCATTTTTATTACATAAAATATAATGAACCATCATCTGCAAGTGTCTTTTTTTTTTTTTTTTTGTCTTTTAACAAATTGATACCACAGAACTATCTTGATTAGTTCTTGTTTGTTGTTCTGCCAACACAGCATGGCCATTGATTTCACCAACGAAGCTTTACGGCTTCTTGACGAAGAACCAGAGACTTCAGAAAATGCTGACAGGCTGAAAGATGACAAAGCACAAGCCTTACTCTGGCTTTATATTTGCACTCTGGAGAAGAACCTGCAGGAGGTGATTGCTCTTTTTTTGTTTTGTTTTTTTGGTATTGCGAAAATGGGAGTGATGGATGGAGGCCAATTAGCTTCAACGCTACTACTGTGTTTTTCGCAACTAGAAATGTTAGCAGCGTTGTGTCTGTGCTCTGTCAAACTGAGTTTTGTCTTCTTTACAGCACCTTTTAAGCCTAGAAAGGGCAACTTTTTAGCGTCGACCCATGTCTACTAGTTTAGACTTCAGCTTTGGGTCAACACTTTTTAAAATGTTGTGAATTATTTTCTTTTTTTCCACCAGGCCATTGAAAATGATAAAAAACGTAAGGAGCTGCGTGAAAACGCAGAGGATGCGACCAATCCTGTAGGCAACAATGACTTTGATTATGAAGACAAGCAGAAGACGCAGGACAGAACTCTGGTGTACGAAGGGCTTCATCTGAACCTGTCTGCAGAAAAAAGTAAGGCGGCTGATTTTTATTTCTCTGCCCGTCTTAGAATTTTAATTGACTTTGGTTGCAGATCCGGAGTCATTTCTGTAGGCTTATTGGGTTTTTTTCAGTCATGAAATACAATATGAATAAATTCCTTTTTTCGCTCACCTTTAAGAGCTGTGTCAGCCACTAGAAAAAGCTCTGGCTGTCTGGAGTGGCCTTTTTAAGAATCGAGCCATGCCTGCTGTCAGAAACGCGAAGCAGACCTGCAGCTCCATATCTTCTGCTGCTGCTCTCTTCAGACTCATTGGGAAGGTAATGACAGCAAATGTATCACAACTACTGTGTCTCCTTTGCCCGTTTTCCGTCTAGCTGCAAAATTAAATGCATATTTATGTAGATTATTAAAATAAAGTGGAAACACCTAATTAAATTGATTTATATGTTTAAGTATGAAAATGGACTAAAAATATTCACTAATGTGAAAAGCTCAAACATGTTTTTCAGTGTTTCTTATTATTTTAACAATTCTAGAAAGAGAAACTACATTTGATCTTGAAACATTTTATTGCATGCATTTGTGAATAGTTTCATTGCATTAAAAGGTAAAAATTATTATTTTTTTTCTTTCTGATACAGCCCCTGAAGGCTCTGGAGGCGTACCGTCTTGTGATTAAATTTTCCCGTGAACTTGCTGATACTGGTTATTGTGCTGCAGCTCTCTGTCAAACAGCCAGCATCCTCCTGGACTTGGGCTCTGCTGACCTAGCTCTGGTGAATGTTTTTTTTTTTTTTTTCCATTAAATAAGTGGAAAATGGAACAGGTAGTTTTTTTGTTTTTTCTTAAAACTGCCATATAACTATTGCAATCCACTCTCAAGGCCCCGATAGAGGAAGCGGAGAAAATGCTTTCTTCAAACACCAAAGATGATGGTCCTCCATTTCTCTCTATTCTGGTTGTCTTGTTAAAGGCTCAGTACTTCTACAGTGTAGGACAGGTATGCAATCTTTGCACATCCAACATGGTTTATTAGTCACTTTATTGTACTGATCCTGTGTTTTTTGCCTATATTTTAGATCAGCATTGGACTCCCTTATCTGTGCCAAGTGCTGGAAGAAGTAAACGACGATAAACAGTCAAAGAACTGGTACCTGCTGCGAGCGCGGACCCTGCAGACCTGCAGCTCCTATTTGAATCTGGACGTCAGTCAGCTGCCTCAAGCCCAAAGAAGCCTCATCTCGCAGTTCGGTGAGTGGAGGTCATACGCAGTAGTTCTGCATCTAAATGTCTGCAAACGTATTCAGAACATTTGAACCTTGTTTTTTTGTTCTAATACTATAAGCTTCATTGTGTTTTAGTCATATGTTATAGATCAACAAAAAGTAGCACAAAGGTGAAGAGAAGGGAAATGGGGATGTTTTTAACATTTTGACAAGTAAAAAGTCTTAAGTTTTTATCAAAGAAAAAGAAGATGTAGATACAAATGCATGCCAAATGGTATTCAGTTCACTCATTACTATGAAAAATCACCTAATTAGTCCAACTGTAACTTTAGACTGGGATGAAGTTTCGAGCAAAGTTTATCCCAACTATTAATATGATATCCATATTTTGGGTGAAATATCAGAAGTTTGATTTTTTTTTTTTTTTTTTAAATTCATTTAAAATGGCCTAGTCAAAGTTCAGGCCTAAATCCAATTTAAATTTATGTAGCAACTTGAATACTGATTATCAGATGCCATCTATCCACTCTGTCTGAATTGAATTATAAAGCTACTTAGCAAAGACAAATGGGCAAAACGTTTTCTCTGTTAATGTGCAGAGCTGGTAGAGACACAACCCTAAAGACTAGCTGCTGCACTTGCAGCTAACCCTAAAGACTAGGGTTGCACTTATTTTATATATGTTCTCCTCACCACTCTGCACTACTTTAGTTTGATCTACAGCATAAACCCCACAAAACATCCCCTGACATTTATGGATGTAACCTGACCTATGAAAACGTTAAATGGGTGTAACTACTTGGGCAAGGGACTGTATTAAGATGATTTTCTTTTTTTCTTAAAGCCAAGTAATGATATGTTGTGTGTATCTCAGGTATAACTTCTCCTGATACTGCCTTATATGAGGGACTTAAGCTTCTCTGCAGCTTGCTGATCACTTTAGTGGGAAAAGGCCTGTATGGGAACACGACACAAAATGAAGAAGTGCGCTTTGTTCACCAAGGTATTACTGAAAGACATTTTCCCCCATAACAAGACTCTCTTCCCGTTTGTGGCTTTTGTCAGGAGCAGCCAGATCTCATCACCATCTCTCGTCTTTAACTAGGAGAAAACCTGGTCATGAAGTGGCAGCTGCTGTCGGAGCTGCTGAGCTCCACTGTAAAGCTGGTCGCCGTGCGGAGTGGCTCTGGCGCCATCAATGATGCCAGGTTCCAGTGTTTAGAAGCCCTGAAACTGGCCATCAAGCTGCAGGCACTCAGCCGGTATGCAGCTGGAGCCACACAGGGCTCTGATTGTAACTTGGCTATGTTAGTCGATTCGGCACAAGTAATGCAGTAAATCTATCAAGCAGTTAGGCTTTTATCTTGTTTGCTTTGCATTTATTTCTTAAAGATGTGTGGAGTTATTGGTGCTTAAAGCAGAATTGGAGCTGATGCAGGGGGAAACGGAAGAAAGTCGAACGGATCTGAATTTTGTCAAAACCCTCCTGGAGCTCGACACAGGTATGTGGACGCACTGATGCGTCGGTTCAAAAGGAGCTGCTTTCCTATTGCTGGTACATCAGAAACTATGAATATTGAAGCTCATACAAATTTGACATGTAGACTTAAACATGTTGGTCTTTATTTCTTGTAAGTTTGATGATCATAGATCATGGATAACGAAAACCAAAAATTCAGTTTCACGAATGATAAGAAAATTGTGAAACTAAAAGGACTGGATCTTCTCTTAAATGCTCCTCTCAGATTTTCTGTAGGATTTAGATCAGACATAAAGAGATGAGAATGGGGGAAAAAAATTACTTTTTTTTTTTTTACATTTTTATATCTTTATCCTGAAAAAATACCTAATTTTGACCTTTCTGGCCAACAGACTATTTAAACTCCTTTAATGTTAGAGTTTAATATCAAATCCACTTTTACAAGGCTTTCATGGCTTTTGGAAGTGGCTCTGGGTAACATCCCCAACATGGATTTTTTTAAAAAGTGCTTTTCAGTATATTCATCCTTTGTATCAAAGCAAAACCTACCTGGAGTGCAGGTAGGTTTTGCATGCGTTCTTAAAAAAATCTTAAATTTGGACCATAAAATGTCTTAAATTCATAAAAATTTAAGTTGGCCTTATCAAAGGTCTTATATTTTTGTCATAGCAGAACTATGTAATGTAGTGTTTTATTTTTTCTTCCCTGGCCTTTTCTGTCACAAAAAAGTTTGAGTTGATTGTAAACATCTTAAATGCTTCTTGAGGCTAATAACTAGCTGCTAATATCCCCTTGGTTGCCACCCAGCCAGCTAGCTTTTTTGCCTCCATCATGGGCAAAAAGCCAGGCTCAGTTTTTGCTATTATTGATTGTAATGTAGCAAGTTCCCCCAACAATCGAATAGATTTATAGTTTCCTGGTCTTAAATTTAATCAAGGAAGCATTAAAAATGTCTTTTAAAAGTCTTAAATTTGACCGGCTGTAATCTGTACATATCCTGGAGTATTTTTGCTGAAAATTTTGATCGTGGACACAGTTCCAGTTAAAATCCTGGTATAGTTCAATAAACTGCATCTTTACATTAGTTATATGAGGAATTGGGGGTTTTTCTGGCATCTCTTGCTTACTTGTCCCCAAGTAGCATCTTGCAGAATTAGCAAGACGCTACTCTTTTTCACAGTTTTATGCTTAGCTTAAATTTTTTATTTTTATTTTTACTTCCTTTTCCTTTCAGTGTATGTGGTGACTAGATAAATATGGGTCCTCTGAGAAGGAGAATGTGACGGGATTAGTAATCATAAATTAATGGAACCACTCTTGCTTCTCTTTCCCTTAGATTTATCAGATCAGGTTAAAAGGACAGACGTCAAAATCAAACCGAGAAAAGGTCGTCCTGCTCAAAGACCTCAGTCGCCTCTTCCATCCATGGAAAACGAGCTAAAGGACATCTTGAGCATCAGGTGGAGCGCCAAAGAAGTGGTCATGAAGGATGTGGCCAGCTCTCCGCCCCTCAAAGCTCCACCTCTGCGCTGGCTCTCCTCTCTGACCCATGAACCCGATTGTCAGTGTTCCTGCTGCTCAGAGCCGTGTTTGGGCCGAGCCTCGGCTCACTGGGCGGCAACGCAGGCGGAGCTCGCTCTTCAGCTTGACCCAAATGACCTCAGTGCTACTTCTAAGCTTCACTGGGCAACTTTAGTCTGCTGTAAAAACGTGACCACGCGACTCAAGGAGAAGCTGACTGAGCTCTTCCCTCCCTGCGACCCTGCAAGAGGCATCTCCAAACCGTCCCTGATGCAGGACGTGGTGGGCCGCGTGTACCTGAGCATGGCCCAGGCCGAACTCCAGACGAAGGCCAACAAGGTCTCTGGCTTGTGGAAAATACTAGATGCCGGCCTTGCATTTATGGATTCCACATCCTCTCCTGCGCTGCGACCTGTAAGGGCGCATTTGATGGCAACCAAAGCCATTGCCTTACTGATGAGTTTGGCTGCCAAAAAAGGCTGCAGGCCTGAGGAGTTGTTTTCAAAGGCCTGGTCGTGGAACGCACCAAAGGAGCTGAAGGACATCGAGTCCTGGGAGAAATCAGTCCCACCTTCAAAACTAAAGAAGACCAAGGCCTCCATTCGAAACCCGGACGCTGCGGAGAAAAAACGGGAACCAAAAAACGTCAAAGCGATCAAATCCAATAGTCAATTCACCGGCCCCTCAACCAAAGCAAAGGGTCTGGTTCCCATGACGCCAGTTGTTGCAAAGTCCAAGTCCTCTTCTGGCGTGTTTGATTTCAACACGGTAGTTCCTACTTTGACTTTCACTCCTGTTCAGAATGTGCAGTGCTACGCTTCGGTACAGAAGGTGTCGAGGAGTACGACTACTTTCCAGTTTCACGTGTACGAAGACGCGTCACCAGTTCAGAACAAGGTTCCTCCTGTGCCCGCCGCTCCGAAACGGACCAAGAAAACGCGCTACAAGGTGAGCGGAAAACAGATTTACTGTCGGAACATAAAGATGGTTGGACACCTCTCAAGCAAATAATTTTATATATAATATCTATATTCTTTGAATTACTTGCAGTGGAGAACAAAAAGTCTTTTGTGCCTCTTTAACTTTTTCATATAAAGATTTTTTTGACACAATTTACATAAAACTGCATTTAATCATATTTTTAGTTGTTTTTTTATATATATATTTGAACTCTCGTTGAGCAAACATTGGAAAAAAAAAATGGTAAATGATTCCAACAATGCAGACATTTTTGATGGATTTTTGAAATTTATTGTGACACTGATGAACCAAAATTAAGAAATTTATCACAATAATTGATGAACATTATGATAAATGTCTGCCTCCACTTTAGCCTGTAATAAATCTGTTTTACTAAAGTAAATCAAACTTCTCAATGATTTCCATTTGTTCAAATGAACTTTTAGACGTTTTATCAACAAGCCGTCTCCTCATCTTGTCACAGGTTGAGTTTAGCGATGAGAGTGACTCCGACGTAGCTCCCCAAGCAGAGCTCAACGTGCCTGCAGATGTGCGTAGAAATCGAACGTCTAGAAGAGCTGCTCCTAATCCTAAGACGGCCACAGATCCACCTGTGGAGAAGGCTGCAACCAGGAGGCCGACCAGGGCAAAAACGAGCGTGGCAAAGCCTCTTCCGGCCTCTTCTGAGGACGACGAGGCTTTGCTTCGTCGGCCTGCGTCCAGCAGAAGAGGAAGAAGCAGAAAACGGACGTCCAAGACTGAAGAGGAGCAGGATGAGCCGGACACCATGAGGACTATCGCGGAAGAAGCTGATGGTGTCCTAGACATAAGCATCGAGCAGCTCAGGACGTCGGACGCTGAGGAGAATCAGTCAGCTGCAGCTAAAGACATTAGTATGTGTTTGTTGATCCTGAAAGGAAAAACATTAGAAGAGACTAACGTCTGCCATCTTTAGTTTGGGTTTTAAAACAACTTCAAGTGTTTTGTTTGAGTATAGAGCTCATTGAGTTTTCTTGATCAGAATCCCAGTGTTTTAAAATCTTTCCTCTGTCCTCAGACATCGACTTTGAGGTATTGAGGAGGGATATGTACTGTGATTTGGAGAAAGATGGGCTGCTTGAAAAGAGAAACAACAGCCGTCCAACAGAAGATCGATCAACCAACATCGCTCACGCAGCCGTCACGCCAGGTATGTGACTCTAAGTTTCTTTTTTCTTTTTGATAATGTATCCCTGTGCAGAGTTTGGCTAATAGAAATATATTCCTATTGAAAAGATTGAAGTTCTGTTTGTTTTGGTCCTCAGACAATCTTTCCGTGGAGGACGTTCAGGCTCTGCTGCACTCGGCGCTGCTGACTCTTCATCACTTCCCCTGTCCAACAATCTACCCAAGCCTCTGCACTCTGCTGGCCCTGACCACGGGGCAGAGCGACCCTAACAGCACAGCAATGTTGCACGTCCAGTCGCTGGGAGTCACCAGTCGCCATCGCACAATCCGCTACTTAAACAGCTCTCGCCTGCAAGTTCCTTTATCAGTTACTGAGCTGAAATTAATGTAGTTAATTTTATAAATTAATTTTGCTTCTTTTTTTTAAATCTAGAAAACTGAAAAAGAGGTCCAGCAATTTATCAGAAAAAATGGACGCTCTGAGTCTGAATGAGCCCGGTGTGACTGAAGAGAAGCTGTGTCAGATGGACGACATATTTTCCTTCCCCACTGCAGACTTCTGTTCCTTCCCCAAGAACCCGTGCCAAGAGTTCACCCAACAAATCCAGCAGCTTCCACCAGGTAGACGCTGTTTATTCTGCTACAGATCAAAAGCTTTTTAATTTTAAATATTTTTCTCTGAACTCAAACACAGATAAACGATCCTTGTGTTTATCTCTGTGCTCAGGAGTAACTGTGTGCTTGATGTCCGTGCTGGGAGTAAAACCAGGAGAGATGGGGGAAAGCTTAATGCTGACACGTCTGGAGAAGGACTCTTCCCCCATCACTCTTCATATCTCCACTTCCAGACAAGAGGTTAGATCGATTAAAAATGTTGTTTTACTGTTTGAACAACTTTCATCAAAGAATGTGTAGAAATCATGATCTAAAACGGAGTTTTAAATTTGGCTCAAGAGTTTTTAAGTGTGTTGTCTTAGCCATTATGTCGGCCGTCAGATTAGTAAAGCTGCATTCACTGAGTGTAGCTGAGCTCAGGTCGACATCAACGAATCAAAGTGTCTTTTCACAGAACAGAAACGCTTACAGACTTTTATTAAATTGTTTGTGAGAGAACCATTTGCCGTCTGCTAAAGATTAATTTGTCGTGACGTTTTGGTTTTCTATACATGAACATGTTCTTGGTGTTGTGAAGCTCACCATTCGGTGGCTGGTGCAGGAGATGGACAGCATTCTGGCAGAGCAAAAGGTTGTGAGCTGCGTGGCTGAGAAAGCCAAGTGGTGGGAAGGTCGCCGAGCTCTGGACTGTCGGGTTCAGGTAAAGGTCTTGGAGGCGTCGCCTGATATCGAATGGAATTATGAAAACCGAGTTGTTTCGGGTTTTTTGTGTCCAATACTCTTTATTATTTACAAAAATACTCAACTACAGAGAATATTTAATATTCCGTAGTTTTCACTTTTGGGTTCTTATCAAATTTTTACCAATTAATGACATTTTTCAGCAACTGCTAAATGAAATGGAGAAAATGCTCGGATGCTGGCAGAGCTTTCTTCTTCCACTTGCACAAGATCCACAGCTCTCAGATCAGGCTAAGGAACTTCGCAAGGCTTTATCTAAGAGAGGAGTCGCTGTGAGTGAGAAGATGCTGAAGGTATGTTGCTTTTTTGTTTCTTCTTTCCTTGGAGATTGAAGCTGTGGTCTGTCTTGTTGTACGTCGACAGTTAAACCGCATTCTTTGTCTCTCAGATTGTGCTTTCAGCTTCTCACTCGCTCTGTGAAGAAGATCTTAAAAGATTTGGATCAGGACTTTCCCCGAAGTGGGACACGGCCTGCGATCATCTTTTCCGCACAGCAGCGTCTCAGCTCTCAGAGAGAACGGAGGCCAAAGGTCACGTGGTTCTAATCCTGGACAAGGTCGGATTGTCCCGCATGACCGACTCTGTGCTGGTCAGAAATAAAACGGAACTGATTTTTCCTTTGTGAAAAAGTGTTTGACGCTTCCCGCCCCGTGTTTTTAACGCAGTATGTTCAGAGGTTGCCGTGGGAGAGCATGACGGCCCTCAGGTCTCACTCCATCAGCCGGATGCCTTCACTGCATTCTCTGATCGGACTGAGCTTTCAGAAGGAGGTGAGATTTAGATCATTGGTACCGTTTGCGGTGCTGATCCAACTCGTAGCGCATCATTTGTGTGTGGAGATCAATTAACGGGATGCGTTTCCCTCGTCAGACGGATCCTCAGTCCGTCCTGAGGCAGGGTGTGGACCTGAAGAAGGTGTTTTACGTTCTGGACCCTGATGGCAATTTGAAAAATGCTCAGGATCGGTTCAAGGAATGGTTTTCCACGTGAGGCAGATATTAAATGAGACTCATTTCTGTCACCAGTCTATTTTCTGCCCCGTTACTGATGACCCTTTTTTTTTTTTTTTGTCTGTGTGTGAAAGTAAACCGGGCTGGCAGGGTGTGTGTGGTGTTGCTCCTGACTCAGGACAACTACAAGAAGCTGTTGCTTCCCAGGACCTGTACATGTGAGTTTGAGATGAAATTCTGATAACATTCATTAGATGTACAGTAAGACTTAAAAATGTTTCAACTTCACTGTATAGTCAGTTTGTAATGTTTCATCTGTAGCCCTGTCAAAAAAAAAGAATAAATAAAAATCTTAGATGGAAAACAACTGCTGCTCATGTTCCCAGGCTTTAACTAAATAGACAGAAAGAAAAATCTGATTTATTGAAATTTGTATGAATCTTGCGCAACTTATGAATCAGTTGGTAGAAACAAAGCAGTTTCTCATTTAAGTGTTTGTTTTTTTTTTGTTTTTTTTTTAAACTGAATGTCCCTCTGTTTGTGCCGTAGTTATGTGGGACATGGAGCAGGAGCCAGGTTCCTGGACGGCCACGCGGTCCTCATGCAGCAGATGAGGGCTGCCTCGCTCCTTCTGGGCTGCAGCAGCGCGGCTCTGGCGGTCAAAGGCAATCAGGAGGGACAGGGCATCATTCTGAACTACCTCATATCAGGATGGTGAGGTGGATCTTTCTGCTTGTAATCCACATGCAGTAATTCATTTCATTTTTGGGACGACTGTGCGTGTCTGTGGCCTGAATTGTTGCGATGTCTTTAAATGTGTTGTTTTTTTTTCTCCTAGCCCCTTCATTTTGGGCAACTTGTGGGATGTAACTGATCGGGACATCGATCGCTTCACCAAGGTCCTGCTGGAGTCCTGGTTCTCTGCAGGATCCGGAGCGCCGCTCCTGGAGTTCATAGAGTCATCGCGTCAGGCCACGCACCTTAAATACCTCATAGGAGCAGCACCCATCGCCTATGGGCTGCCCATCCACCTGCAGTAGGGCTGGAAGCCTTCAAATACCTAGCAACAAACAAAATAAACATTTTGTTTATCCAATCCCATGACGCTTTATTATGAATACTGAATGTTTTTGTTTTCTAACCCTAATTTTGTTTTTGTTTTTTATTTTGTTTTTAAAATTGCTGCATATTTTTGAATAAATGAGATGACACATCCAGTCTGTTTTGGACGTGTTTTTTTTTGTTTTTTTACAGATGCAGTGGTTTACTGTAGACCTATTGTATTCATCCTTTTGAATGGAGATGCAAGTCTTAAAGTATTTTTTTAAATCATCACTTGGTTTGATGTTTTATTTTTGCTAAGAATGAAAAGGAGTTAAAACAGCTCGGCTATTAATGTTGGCTTGTAAAAGATGCAATAATAAGTAGTGGAAATAAAGTATTTGATGTAGTGCTTGTCATAAGTTTTTTATCTTCCTGTTTAATCCCCTTTTTAGGGGCCCCGGCAAGTAAGAATGACTGGAGCTTGCGTGACAGTTCTAGTGTAGATCCTGGTTCGTCCACATGGGGGCAGTGTTTCAAATCATTTTAGTTCGAAACATGAAAGTTCTTCTCTCGGCTCTTTTGCATCATGGCGATAAATCTCCCAAGCTTCTCTCAGCCTGGCCTGGAGTGCTTTAATCAACTACAACAGGTTTTTAATCTATTTATTTTTACTATATGAGGACACTGGCCTGGAATGAAACGGGACAAATCGTTTAACGCTACCATTAGCTTCATGTGTCTAACCGCCCAACTATCAGGGGAATGCTAAAGGCCAGTGGAACAAAATGACTTTGAACCAACGTTCAAAGTCATTTTTGAATGTTCGAGATTTCTTTTGGTTCTTCACATTTTTAGCTTTGGTATTTTCTGAACATAAAATTTGTAGCTTCTGAATATATTAAAAAGTGGCCGCAAAAGCAAATGAAGTGGGTTAGCAGAGCTCGTCAACGACGTCACCATTCACGCTTTTTGAAGATACTTTAATGATATGAGCGACAATATCTAATCTCCCTTTGGAAAGTATTTTTGAATTGAAATAAAAAAAAAAAAACCAAATGTCCACACTCGTTTACCAAAACATGCAGCTGTGTTGAGTCTTAATGGCTTTTATAAACGAACTGCTTTTATTTTAAAGTCCTTATATCAGCTTTTTTGTCCTTGCATATCAAATAATTGAAAATACTGCGC
The DNA here is from genome assembly GCF_051168715.1 of Poecilia mexicana. Taxonomy (NCBI): domain Eukaryota; kingdom Metazoa; phylum Chordata; class Actinopteri; order Cyprinodontiformes; family Poeciliidae; genus Poecilia; species Poecilia mexicana. Next base: position 13,401,624 of record NW_028263374.1, on the reverse strand, counting down.
AAGAATGATGGGCCTTTGATAAAGTCCGCTTTGATATTATTTGCATCCCAGCCCCTTCACTTAGCATTTCTGCTCCATAGCAACATGTGTCACAACTAATGTTTTCTATTAATCTGTCAATCCTCTTGGTAAATTATTAACCATTTAGAAGGTTTTTTTACTAAAACTAGTAATAGATCTGCTTGATGTTGAGGAGAAGCTGATATATGTACACCATTTATACTGGGAAATTGCTCGAATTTGGCTTTTTGCATATTTTTCTAGTTGAGAATAAACAAAAAGTTTTTGTTTTTTTTTAGCCTGAAGTTTCATATCAAATATAGATGTGGTGTGTGTACAATGTTGGAAACCTTTCCCGTACATATATTTTGGGAGACCTTTTTGATCTTGTAATTGGAAGGTTGCAGGTTCAAGTCCAGCTTCCTCCTGTTGTATGTCAATCTGCTCCTGGGCAAGGCACTTATAAATATGTTTGTGAATATGGCTTTAATGTGAAGCAGTATGACTGGAAAAGCACTATGCGAGTTCAGACATTTTATTGTTAGCACTTCTGATTATTTATACTATAATAATCCAGTGTCAGATCTCTTACTGCTCTCCCTTTATTTGTGAGCCTGTTCCTCTACTGTTTGAACACTTAAAATGGGGGGAATACATATTAATGGCTTATATTTGGGAGCTAATTAATACCAAAACAAGTATTAAATTTCACTGTTTTCCATCTGGCAATGAGAATGAGCTCATTTTGGGTAAATAGATGAATCCACCATCATAAGTGCTTTTTATGTTAAATGTTTTGGAATCATTCTCGTTTGCTGTTTGTTTTGCACCGACGCCTGCTCCTCTTTTATTCCTGTTGATGTTTCTTTCAGGAAGCCGAGTTCCTGGTGTGTTTAGTCAGACAGCTGAAAGACTCCCAGACCCGGTACGCTCACTCACTGGAGAGCGTAGAGATCATGAACAGAAACAGAAATGGTGTGTTGAAGATCGAAAAAAGTTTTTTTTGTTGTTGTCATAGTCCAGCTTGATCCTTATTTATTCAATACTACGAGGTTTGAATGGTTGGATTATTATTTTATGTCTAGTGTTTATCAGAGATGAAGTATCAAAGTGTGTGTGTGTGTGTAGTCATCCTTTCATTTCTATCCCATCACAAACAGGAGAATTCCTTGTGCCCCTCACTAGCTATGTATCCTTTGAGTCTTTGGTGTTTTCATCAAAATAAATGTTTGAATCTGTCCATCCAGCAGCCGTTGTTACTTTTAGTGTTGGTTTATTGACATCTCATGGTGAAGTCAGTGGCCTCTACCTTTGGATTTTAATACGATAAAGAGCATATTTTACTAATTATGGTTTACAGATTGTGAAAACCCAAAAGTTCAGCGTCTTAGAAAATAAGGTCAATTTAGAAAAAAAATGAATGAAGCAGAAAGAGTCAACTTTTTCACAGTATGATCTTTAGAGATCATACAGGCGGTGAGGAGATGAGGCGGTGGGCTTTGCTTACAAAGCCCACCGCCTCATCATCAGTGAGTGCACACATTAGTTTAAACACCAGCGGACTTTGCAAGACGAACTTACCACTCAACTAAATATGATCCCGGGTGATTTCTTTGTGGTGGGATATAAATCAAAAGCAGCAATTTCAGATCCGTGACCTGAACTGTTGATGTAGATGTATGTTCCTGGAGCTTTAAACGCGGACCACGTCCTGGTGAACATCGGGGCCGGATTTCATGTGGAAAAGGTAACGTGTGCTTGCTTTTGAAAACTTATGTGTAGAACTAATAAGTTCAGGTTGTGTCTGATGAGAAATGAGATATTGTGTTTTTATCACGTCTTGTAAGCCAGTGCTGTAGTTTAGTAGGTTTTTTCTTTCTTTTGTTTCTATCATCTTTGTTTGAATGTCGGGGTCTGTTGTGTCTGTTTAATAAGAAAGTGAGATTAATAAATTGACAAAGTTCAAAAACTGAATGATCTGCAAAATGTGAAAAATCCACAGATGAACTGAATCGATTCAGTGAAAATAAAACATTGTAAATAAAGTTTAAGTCCAGGTGAAGGTGTATTCTCAGTACGTAAAGCTCGTTATGTTTTTTGCCTGTGTAGAGCATGGAGGAAGCCAAGGCCTTCTTAAAGCGGCAGATAGAGCTCGTCTCAAAGCAGGTGGAAAAGGTTGAGTCAGTTGTTGAGGAGAAATGTTTAATCATCAAAGGTAAGCTGAGATTTCTCTTAAAAGAGAATCTCCTGTTTTTATTATTTCACTTACTACAGTAGTTTTCCATCAACTAGTCCATTTTTTCCTCCATGTGTCCCTTGGTTTGTCCATTTTCCATTTATCATCTTTTTCCATTAACCATCCGTTTATACATCCAGCCATTCATTTATACGTTCGCACTTTTTGTCCAGTCGTCCCCTCAGTCTGGGTTTTTGCAGGTTAAAACCTCATGTCCCGATAATACATTTTTATACACGCATACCCGAAAATGTACTTGAACACCGATTACCAGCCGTCAAATATAATTATCTTTAAAAAAATAGTTTTTATTTATTGCAGGAGGGAAGGCATCTATTCCCACAACAGGAGCTGCCGACCACAGGTCATGAATTCACCTGCCGTACGAGTGTCCAGGTGTTGCTGTGTCAACACTCACATGAGGCATAGCTCTGCTCTGAAGTTTAATTGTTATTAGTTTTCTTAAGTTAATTGTTTTCATTCGAGTTGTTGCTGGTTTAAAAATGTAATATTTTAAAGGTTTTATTTTTGTGCCCTGTTTTTTTGGGTGAAATGGCTCGGATGTGCGGTATGTTGGGTTTTCTTCAAAATGTTTCACCTGTATGTTAAAACCCAGGAATATATTGATTGTAATGTTAGAAAAACATGCTGTGATACATTGCTATAGGGAAATAACCATTTTATTGTTAAATGTTACTAAAAACAAACTAATTTCTTTCATTTATGTAACATTAAAACAAAGGCAGGATTGTTGGTAAAGTTTCTGTCTTATATGGATATTAAATGCAATCTCTTAAACATCACTTAGACTATGTTTGTTTGTTTTTTACTAAAATGCCTTGTGATGCAGTTTTTTAAAATTATTATTTAAGATAATTTATTTTGTATTAGTATTTTTTTATTGAATAGTAAAGAAAATGCTTTTCAGAATGGATGAGCTTCAATCAACTCCTGCACACAATTATTAAATCCCCTCTTGGATAACATAAATGAGAGTAACGGGGTAACAGATTAATTCTTTCCAGATTGGAGATTTTAAATTTATTTGGCCTAAAGCGTTGATGGATGCCATTTTGACCACAGGGGGGCAGTGTTTTAGATCAATCTCGCTCCATTTCTCAGTCGGAAGCACAATTAATGGGATACTTCTTAACAGTCAGCCGGTGCATGGCTTGGGTAGAAGCGATGACGAAGTGGCGGAGGAGTTTGCATCTTCAAAACGAGGGCAATGTATTTAGCTAACGAGGGAAAACCAAGGGATCTGTGCTTATTACGTTATTAAGGACGTTCGTAATAAGGATGACAGAGTTAGACATTATTTGTTGCTTAATACTGCGGCACAGTATGTGATTTGCGATGGTCTGCATATTTCCTGTGCATATTCGTCATTAAAGTAATGTTTCCTTTTGCTACACCAAAAAAGAAAATCTCTGATTCCCACTGTTTATCTGGACGAAGCATGTTGGGCATCTGATTCCCCATTTAAAATTGTGAATAAACTCCGCCAACCCGGCGCAACTCTCTGGTCTCCGGCTGACAAATGGTGCGCACCCAGTGCAGCTCGTTGCTCATCACGCTTCCAATATGGCGGTGAATCTCACAGACCTCTCCCTTCCTCAGTTGGAAGGATTAAAAGGCCAACTGGACCAGGTATTGTTTCTTTTTACAGTATTTAAGATACTAGTTTATCTGCCATGTGTGACTATATAACAGTATTTCCCCCAATTAAAAGGAAAATGGCTCCAACGCTACTGCTGTCGATTCTTATACAGCTGCAGCGTGTTAATATCACAATGCTTCCCTTTATTGTGCTCATTTTTAATTGCTGATGTTTTATTTCAGGAGGTTGAGTTCTTGACGTCTTCCATAAGTCAGCTGAAAATTGCCCAGAACAAGTTTGTTGAAGCAAAAGACAGCTTAACTGTCCTAAACCCAAACAATAAAGGTACGTAAACTACATTTCTGCTTAAATAGAATGTAGGAAAATTAAACTAAATGGTATTTATAGATTATACTTTATTCTTATTCAGTTATTTTAAAACATGTCTGAATAAATATGTTAACATTACCAATCTAATTCCCAGGATTACAGTTTTCGTTCTTCAGCTATTTTTGATTCATAATTGATGAAATTATCTGGTAACTATGCTTTCTTTGTTTTCTTGAACAGGAAAAGAGTTGCTTGTGCCTCTCACCAGTTCTGTATCCTTTTCATCATTCTACACCATCAATCGATCAGAATACTGCAATAAGACTAATAGGAATCAAAGGCATGCTGCCACTGGCAGCTTATTAGCCGTTTATCTATAGGTCTATATAGTTTCAAACTAAACTCAAGCCTCGGTTAACATCGTGGATTTATTTTTTCAATCTTAATTAAAACTGCATCACTCAAGGAAACGGCTTTTACACCCATTGATGCGTCTAAGCTAACTATTGCATCTATAGATGTCTATGAAAAGTGACGGTAAACATATTTCTTTATGGTGCAATACACACTTATCAGATATAACATTATGACTCCATGGTTAATGGTGTGTTGGGCCACAGTGGGTGTGCTGCAGTATCTGGCACTAGGATATTAGCATCAGATTATGTTAAGGCCTGTAAGATGTGAGGTGGGGACAAAAATGGATCAGTCTTGTTTGTCAAACACAGCCCACTGATGCTAGATTGGATTGAGGTCTGGGAGCAAAGCTACACCTCAACCTCTTGCTAAGGTCTTTAAATTATTTCTGTAAAATGTTTTGCTTATATCAAGGTGTATTATCCTTCTATTGCACTGCATCCTGGAGTACTGTCGCTATCAAAGGCTTTACATTTACAATTTAACATTTGTTCCTTATTAGATTTGTTAACTTTATTTAGTTGCCTACTTTATTTATGTGAACTCATTAACTTTGAGGACAAATTGCTCGGTTTCCATTTACAACATCCTACCCACTAACGTGCCAAGGTGGACATGATTTGTGTGTTGACCTCACCCAATAATGGTCATATTATGGCTGGTCAATGTGTATTGAAAGATGTTGTGTACCGTTGGAGTGCCTTAGCTGTTTCTACCCAGATGTACGTTCCTGGAACGTTAAATGATGTGGAACATGTCTTAGTGGATGTGGGAACTGGATATTATGTTGAAAAGGTAACATATTTGCTTTTGAATGTATACTACTGTCAACTATGTCAGAATAAATGGTACTTGATCATATTTTGTCTTTCTAGAATGTGGAGGAGTCAAAGACATTCTTCAAGCGTAAAATAGACTTCCTCACAAAGCAGATAGAGAAAATTCAGCCTGCTCTTCAAGAGAAACACGCTATGAAACAAGGTAATATGAGGATAAATCAAGAGCTCTGAGCATTTTCATAGCTAGTGAACCAAAAAAGTAGTTAATCAGTTAGTTATCTGATTTAACATAGAGGCAAATACTTATCCCGCATAATGGCAGATTGGTAAAAATAACTTTTTCTGTTTTTCAGCGGTCATTGAAGTAATGAATCTGAAGATCCAGCAATTACAACAGAGCCAACAGGCATCACAGATGGTTGGAAACGCAAAGGCCTGATGGGAACAACTGTTTGAGCTATTCAGGATTAGAGACCTTTTCTAAGTTTGCCTTGACAAGATGATGCAAAATGCACAAATTATGTTTGAAGTGTAGGTTGGCGGGTACATGGGAGACTCCCTGTGTACTTGCAGAAATTTAAATAAAATTTGGTGTTGACTTTAGTCATTAAAGCTAGTTAAGTCTGGGTTAAAAAGAAAATCTTGTCTCATTATTTGTCGCTAGATCTGTCGATCATAAATATTTTCATCCTAGTAGGTAAGGCTTGAGACTTTTCTTGATTATTTCTCCATTCCACTTGGCATATGTTGCAAAAACCTGCATATTGTGAAAAGGTGTACAAGTTTATCTAAACTGGATGTTTTGGTGACTGATCGTTAGACTTGAAGGACAAAACTGCAGTGTAATAATTCTAGCTGGGATTCTGTATAATTTTGTTGACGGCAAAGATGTTTAATTTAAGGAAAAGTAGATTAACCTTTAAGGCCAACTTTAACTTGGCTTTAAAATTCCCCTAACATAACGCGATTGAGGGTTTCTAAAGGGGCTTTAAAGGCAGAGCAATTGGGAATTAAATTTCTGCAATATGATATCATGCCCAAACAGGACATAAATTATTTCTTAGTGGTGGGCTTGGGGATATTTTGAACAGCAGAAACATGTTGTGAGAACAAGAAACATCCCTCTGCAGTGATAACATGTCCTAAAAATGTAACGTTTTCCTGCACAACTTACAATTTTGACCAACTTTGTGGCTAAAAGGATCTAAATGTTTCAATAAATAAACTTGTATTTTGTGCACCGAGCAGGGAATTTGCTACAGATGAGGATGTCATCAACATACTGAAACAGTGCAATGACATCAAACAAAAAGCAGCTTTTTAGTGCAGCTTTATAGACTGTAGGACTTTCATAAAAGCCCCGATAGTCTGGTAAATGTACAGACAGCCTCGGAACTCAAAAGTAAACCAAAACCTACTTTTGGGATGGACGGACAGAGAAAAATAAGCATAGTTACCAGCTGCTGACGCCAAATAATGTTTTTTCTCTCGCTAACACAGACATCGCACACAGAATGTCATGTACATTACTACTTTTGGTGTTTTTTCAGTCACACAGGAAACAGGACTACATGTAAGCTGCTGCTTCTTTGTTGCATTCTCCATCTACAAAGTGTGTGGTGCATTACCTCCTTTGATAACGTTTTTTTAATGATGGCATCACATCACTAGGGTCTCCCAAGGACCTGCTGAATTTCCATGAGAATTGTAAGGCTGATGAGTCTTCAGCGCAGAGTGACCTTTTCCTGGGAGGCAATAAATGAAGTTCTTCATCCCAGGTCTCACGACTTTATAACAATGTTCTTTCTTTGTCTCGTACTTATGTGGAGGAACAGGAGGTTGTAGTTCTTCAATTTTTATTTGGTCCCCCATAAATCATTAAGAACAAGCATGCACCTTAGCAAGAGCATAGAATGAAGCAAACTAAGTTTAGAAAGTTTGTGATTTTTAACTGGAAAACTAAATTGTACATAAAGTACATAGCATGTAGCACTCAGTTAAATGCATTTGGTTTCTGTGCAATTTTTGAAGTTGCAAGCATAATGTTATATCAAATGTTAGCCATCCAGTTTGGTCTAGAAAACAGCTTTATTCAGTAAAATACCATCATTAATCCTCCAAAACGATTTGTTATGGGGGAAATAAAAACAGCTTTACTGCATTCCAATAAGTTTATACCCTCATTCACTTCCTTATGTCTTAATATGTTGGATGACTGAATAGAAAAATGAAATATTGACTACCTTTGAGGTTTTCCATTGACCTGCAAAGTAAAAACAGGACTCTGGAGATGAGTTCTTAGCTCATTAATACAATGCAATAACACATTTCTCTGCATATATATATATTTTTTTCAAAAACTGGTTCAGTAACAGAAGTACATAATTGTAAATATACAAACAAAAATACCAACTCATCAGTTTACATATCACCATGTTTTAAACATATGGGAGCCATATTAATTTTTAGGTTTGATGTTGCCCAAAATGTTCAAACTTTGTCCAAGCTTAGTTATTTTTTCTACTTGAAATGTGTAAAAATTAGCAAACATAGAAATGGTACTTGTTGCAGTCATTGATATGCTTTATGAGAAGGCTTAGTCAAAAAAGGTCACTTAAAAAAGTTTGGTGGATGGAAAAAATGTTTCACAAAGGTGCACAAACGTTAATTAGGGGAATTTAAGACAAGAGACTTTATAAATTGTTCCTAAGAATAATGTGAGAGACAAGAGGAAACAATGCAGGTGAGCTGAAGGTCTTTATTAAAGCATCCAAGCTAAAAAAAAAAAAAAAACTCACCAAGTATTCAGTGTAAATATTGTACAGTAAATGGATACAGTGGTCAGTAGCCTTGTAAATCTGTTTTATCTATTTTTCCCCATTTGATAAAAACAGTTTCTGTGAAACTTTGATTTTTGTCGATTCATTAAGTTTACTAAATAGAAACCGGGGGTCGACTTTTAAATGTGCCAGCTGCTTTATCACCGGCTAAAAATGCAAACTTTCACAAGATGAAGTTAGTTGTTACGTGTTTCTCATGGTTACATCAACCCTCTTCTGCAGCGGCCTCGCCGGGAAGGTCACAGCAGTTGCGTGGTTGTACTGGAGGTCGGAGCGGGCGGGGTGCAGCCTGTTGTTGGGTCGGACCGAGGCAGGCAGGCAGTCTGAAGAAGCAGCTGTCACATGCTGCAGTAACCGCGGCGTCGCTGACAGTCAGAAATGAGCAATTGAGCCAGAATTACCTTATCTACTGGTACAAGTGGGTATTTTATCGCAAATTTATCGAAAGAGCGCTGTCGAGCTAGTCACTGGTTAAAGTTACGGTGCGGGAGGCAAACTGTTGAAACAGGAGCACGCGCCCGAGGAGTGTGCTGGAGACGGCAGTTACAACCGACAAAGAAGAGGACTCTGCTACTTAAAAGCAGCAGATATTTCGCAGTTTAAATCGTTTACAGGATAGGAACGGGGTCAGATAAGTGAAGTCTACCGGCGCTGACCAGGGTAGAAGACGAAGATTACGATAACATGGTAAGTACGCGGCCTGGAGGCTTTCACCTCGGCTAATGATTGCCAACCTGTTTCAGTTTTTCCTGTTCTCTGGTCTACACAGTTCGTGCTATCTGAAGGTCGTTCACACTCTGCAGCAGCTGTACTGTTTTTATAATTAGCGTTCTTAAAAAATGGGAGTCCGAATCAAGAAAACGACTTTTTACCTTTCGACGACGTTTATATCAACCTGTCAAACAAATTAGCTTAGAATAGCAAAGTAAAGTCAGGCCGGTTCCAGCTGGTCTGCTAGTAGTAAACATAAGCTAGTTAGCTTAACGCCGGTGACGCTGATGTCACAAAGTTAACATATGGTAACACCAAGGAACTACTACAAACCAAATACAGTGGTTTTAAAAAAACGTTCTAGTGTTTACCCAACTAGTTTCCATATTTTGGTGTGAAAGAAAGTTTTATTGAGCAATTTCTCGCCTTTGCACGTGTAGTAACTTCTGCACGTGATTTTGGGTTAAACGTTAGCTGCTGCTCCCAGTTGTAGCTGCATGTATGCCGAAGGTCGACGAGGACGTAATCTGAAAAGCCGTTTTTGTGGTTGTACACGTTAATTATCGATTAGCAACAACATGTGTGTCTAGAATGAGCAGAGAAATTGGCGTTCAGCGTATGGTTATGTTTTAAAAGTAACAGGAGCACGACGGCGCCACGTGCTCCTCCCGAAACTCAAAGACCTCATATGTTAAAAAAAAAAGAAGTAAACCTTCAGATTTGAAACCCGAGCTAGCATACAATTTTATTTCACTTGTAAGATTTCAAAATATGTTCGTAACCAATCCATCTTCATGTTTGTGTTTGGCTTTTTTTGGGGGGATTGGGTGACAGGTTGCACAGCGTTGTGAAAGGCAAGCTTGAAATTCAGAGGCGGATCAACTCGGAGTATTGATCCATGTGACCACAGAGGGGCGGGGAAGAGTGAAGCTGACCAATAAAAGCTCAGGGTTGTGTGTCTGTGTGTAAAGCTGGATTTGCGGGTCCAGTTACTTCATTCACTGGATTGGATGTGGTATATTTAGCGAATGTGTGATGAAACAGCAGGATTTTATAATCCAAGGTTGCTCAACTCCCAACAGCGTATTTTAAATAAGTTCAAGGAGGTGTAACAGAGAGAAAAGTTTTCTTTACAAACAAAATGCATTCACAATCTAATCATTTGTCCTTAACTTTTATATTTAAGTATAGTGCTATTATCCATCCAAAGTTGTTTGACTTCTTTGATTTTGCTTTAATTTTAAGCAAGTTGAAAAATCTCTCTTCCTAATAATTTGTGCAAATCTGAGATTATTGGAGTGATAGGCAAATATGGAGTTAAATGGATTACTGTATTTTGTAATATTGTTTTAATGGGGGGGGGGAGTTGAAAGCTTCATCAATTTTGGGGGTAAATATATCTGTGACTGCATACAACGAGAGCAACACGTGCCATATTTATGTGGGGGGTACAGTCAATACATCTGACCCTGGGCTGTTTACTGCATGTGTCCTTCTTTTTCTGCCCATCTTCCTGTCTAGCTACTGAGTTCAGACCTGCAGTCCCACAAACTTTAAACAAAAAACAAATAAATAATACATCATGTTTTTCTGTCAAGCTGTTTCTGTGGTTTAAAGTTTTTATTGAGATGCCAAAGAAGGTGGAGTAATTTTTCTCGGTTTGTATAGTAGTTCAGTTGTACCCTTTCCCCATCTGTTGCTGCATACTGCCAGTCAGCTGTCTGAATGAAGCTACTATATTCTCCCTTACTTTAAGTAAAAACTTTTTTAGCTATTGTGTGTCCAGTCGGGAAAAACTGGCAGTTTACCAGCCAACTATAAACTCTGTTGGAGCAAATAATGTAACTAAACAGCTAGTATCAGTTTATTTTACCAGTATTGGTCTATGAAGAGTAGAATGGCAACAATGTATAATCTGCACAAAAAAACATTTGAAAACTCCTACTAAATAATTTTTTTCCATGCTACTTTGATATCTATTATGCAGGTTACCACCAAGGGAACAAGTCTTAACCCCAATGCCAAAGTGTGGCAAGAGATCCCAGCCCAACAAAATGACATCCCAGAAGTATCGGAGGATTCTTCTTGGCTCCACACCAACTCTTCCCCCCCTGAGATGACTGATGGTATGGGTCTTGTTTGGTATAATTTTCTCTGATAAGGCAGCGTGAGCCACTTATTTGTCTCTTTAGAGAGTATGAGACTGAGAAATGGCTTTATCAGGTGAAGACACAATATTTGCTGATAATTATGAGTAAACAGCTTATTAAGAAATGTTAACTCTTGGCCTTAGGTGTCTGCGGTGAATTCAAATTGTGACTCCTTTGGTGGATTATTTTGGTCTGAAAACATAGCAGTCATTTCCCAATCTTTCTGCTGTTTTCCTTCCTGTCGTAGGTTTCTCAGACGTTCTTTCTTTGGAGAGTAAAGGATATGCTGTTGACTTCCTGAGTAGTCCTGACGAGTACTCCACAACCGAGGATGTGGAGCATACAGACCTGGGATATTTGGTCTTTGATGCACAGGGCGACTCTGCCATAGACACTGAACTGTCTAAGGAAGAAGTAGTGACTGAAGAGAGCTTACGAGAGTCATTAAAGAAAAGACTGGAGTTCTGCTTTTCTAGGTAAATCCTGCTTGTTGCATCACTATAGGCTTTTGCATGCATGTGTAAATAGTTTAAAGAACAGGGAAACTAACCATAATTAGTGTGTTGTAAGGTATATTCATCAAAGGATTTAGTCATAAAAGAAGTAATTGTTGTATGTCTTACTATTGTTCAATTCAACCATTCCTTGGTGAAACATTTACCATTTCTACATTTTAGCATTGTTTTGTTGTTAATAATATGGTAGAGCACCCAAGAATTGTACTCAAGAGTAGCAATACTTCATGACAGTATTGCTTAAGTATTCAGTAAGGTTGAGCAAAACTACTCTTAAAAGTATATATATATATATTTTATTATTATTATTATTATTTTTTTTTCAAATAACAGTTATTATCCACTTCTGATAGAAACATTAGTCTGTATGATACAAACACAATGTAAATGTTCTATTCTTTCAGGGAGAACCTCTCTAAGGATCTGTACCTGATATCCCAGATGGACAGTGATCAGTTTATTCCTATCTGGACTGTTGCCTGCATGGAGGACATCAAAGCGCTCACCACTGACATGGATCTAATTCTAGAAGTATTGAGAGGTACCAGTGCTACTCTTCTCCATGTAATAAATATAAACTCTTGCTAGTTAAGATATTGTTAATTTAAAAATGTAAAGGTTTATTGGTGTTAACCAAGTGGAAAATCTCACTAAGAGCAGCACAAGCTGAAAATCTTCAACCATCTAACTGCCAAATTCATGCAGAAATTGAGGAAGTAGAATGATGTCAACAAACTTTTACTTTTATTACTTCACCAAGTATCTGTACTCTGCATGGTATTTAAATGGCATATGAGCCGGTGCATGGCACAGGAACGTGTAGGCATATTTTGTGTATATTCATAAAACAAGACGGGTTGTTTGGAAGTTTGAGATTGCATAATTGACCTCTGGAATATACCAACCTACCTAAAACTGGATATTGCAATGTCACTGTGATTTGATATATTTTGTAGTTCTAGCGAAGATGTAGACTTAAGTTGCAGAAAACATTATGTTCAGCTTGATGTGATTTCCAGGCTGTTGCTTTATCTTTTTTTTCTTTCTTGTCCTGCATATTGATGACATGGGCTATTAATGAGTATGGTAAACTTTGATCGCTGTTAGAGATGGCCAGTATTTTATGCTAACCTTTAGCCGACAGGCGTTTTCTCTCCACTTAAAGATAAAACGTTTTCCTTTGGCTTTCATTATCAGTACCACTCTGGTCATGCGTCATTGAATGAAAGTGGTGTGGACTCATGTGACAGTAGTTTGGCAAGAAACCTGACTGGTTTGTAACCAGATTAAAGGAACCAGGGGTTTGGTGTTTAACAGTTGGCTTTAATATCACTTTATTCAGGATCAAATCTTTAAACTGAGAAAGAGAAGTTGTGCATCCTATAAAGAAGCTGCGAATCTTGACTTAAATTACACAAATTGGTTATGTCACAATACATGGCATAATTACTGTGGCTTCAGTTAGGCAAAGTCTGTTAACGGACAACAGGATCCGTTGTTGGGTTACCCAACTCTCCACTACAGCAGTGTTGTCTATAAATAATTTTAAAAATTAGTAGAAAATGTGTTAATGTCCTACTACTAAAGTAGCTGAACAAACTTTAGTATATTTATTCCTAACAGATTTGATATGTCAAATAGCAAATGTTGTTTTTGCTTTAATAAACATATTTTGTTATTTCCACTTCTGTGGAAAGTCCCAGAAAGTAACAGACTTTGTCACACAAAAAAAGCGGCAAAAAAAGGTAAAGAAAATCTGTGTTGGCAACACAGGGAGATCAGTTTACATAGTTTCACTAATATGAAACTTTTATTTAGATGTTGTTCAATCTAGCATGTTCTTATTAACATAAAGCTCATGTTAGAATGTGTTTTTCTTTACAGCATCTCCTTTAGTGCAAGTTGATGAAGCTGGTGAAAAAGTTCGACCTAACCACAGCCGCTGCATCATTATTTTAAGAGAAGTGCCGGAGACTACACCAGTTGAGGTAAAGATTACATAACACTGCATACTAAGCAGTTTTCTGGATTGTGCAAATAAACTGTTAAACCTGCGAAATGTTGCCATAAGATTTTACTTGCTTACAACTTGTTTAAAAAGTATTTGCAAGCTATAAATATGGAAAATGGCAAATCTGGGTTTGTTTAGTCTTTGTTGTGTCTTAAAGTTACCCATTGCTCTGTGGGTTAAGTAGTGTTCTCTGTTTGGGATAGAAAATAAAAAATATTTTTTGTTGTTTTCTTAGGAAGTAGAGGATCTATTCAAGAGTGAAAATTGTCCAAAGGTGTTGGGTGTTGAGTTTGCTCACAATAGCAACTGGTATATAACATTTCAGTCAGACATGGATGCCCTGCAGGTATGCGATGTGTTCCCATTAATAATCATTTACCTAATTTCTTAGGTTTGATATTTGTCCTATTTCTGTTTTTCTTCTGGAATAAATGCTTCATCTGTTTTTCAGCATTCTAACTGGTTACTATTAAAAACACTAGGAGCTGGTAGAAAACTATTAGTAAACATGTTAATACTTACTAATGACTTAAATTTTGAAAATCTTGCAATGTTACAAGATTGGTTTAGGAGACAGAAGTCACTGAACCAATAAGAAAAGAAAACTGAATTTGCTGTTTAGTAAAAATATGTTCCCTCTTTTCTCTCTCTTTTTTTCTTGATCAGGCATACAGATACCTACGAGAGGAAGTGAAAATGTTCCAGGGGAAACCCATTATGGTAAATGGCATGAAATAATTTACATTGCCAAGTTTAAAACCCAACTTTCTTTTTTAGATGTCGTGAAAAAAATTGTATATGTAGCTCTGGATGGTTAATCCTGTTCAGCATTAGATGGGCTGTCACATGAATGTCCTCAGGGCAAGGCTTGTGTGATTTAGCCTCAGGTTTACCTTGGGATGTATTTGGATAGAAACCAGATAAAGTGATAAAGTGAGCTGCATTTTTGCCAGTATTGGTCAAAAGTGAAAAAGAAAAGTTGATAAAACTTAACAGATTTATAGTTTTAACATCATAATGTGAATCTTGAGCATTTTATAGAATTTTGTTTCCTCCCTTGCTTACTCCCTCCCATCCACAATGAATTAGATTAAATCTATAAAGTTCATGAAGTGGGCATACTCTACAATGCCTTGGAAAGCTGCTTGTTTTAAACCGTTTCATAGATGTCACAATACAACCACACTCTTCAGTATATTTTATTGGGATTACATAAGATATGCCAACACAATAAGCAACCTATTTCGTAAATTGAGTTCATCTGTGTCTATTTAAATGTGGGCGTAAATCCAGCTGTTTTGAAAGGGCCTTGGATCATCATGAAAACCAAGGAACACAGCAAAAAAGAAGTCTGGGATACAGTTATGGAGATGTATAAATCAAGGTTAAATTATAAAACAATATTCCAAACTGACAGAATCTGACAGAATGCTGTTCAATCTAAAAATAGAAAAAGTATTGCACAATTGGGTGGCAAGTTGGGTAAGGAGAGCATTAGTGGGAGAAGCAGCCAACAGGTCAGTGGTAACTCTGAAGCTGCTGAGATGCACAGCTCATCTTGTAGTAGCTGTTGACAGGATAATTATTACCTGTGCTTTCCAAAATGTCAACCTTTTTATAGAAGGGTAGCAATAAGAAAGCTAGAAGAGTTCTTGTATGCAGCTTTCCACGAGACATGTGGAGACGAGGCAAACATGAGGGAGAACATGTTCGGTTTAGATTAGATCAAAACAGATTTTTGTCCTGCACACTAAAAGGGACCTGCAGTAACAGCAGCCACAGGTGGAGCTACCAAGCATTGAATTGATGGAGCTGAATAAAACAGGGATCCCACAGTTTTAAGGATTTTGTTTTTTGAAGGAAAAAAAGAATTATGTTCTGTCACTTGCATAAAAAATACATATAATCTTTGGTTATAATATGGAAAAGTCCAAGGTATATGAATCCTCCTTCAAGGCCTCTGTTTGCCCCTGTGATGATCAGTATCGCGCTTGGAAGGACCCATATTCACTGTCTATCCAGGAGGACCTTTCATTTTCTCTACATAAATCTTAATCTTTGCTTTTCTCCCATCCTCTCTCATCCTCTTCTCTTTGTCCCCTCACCCTTCTCCTCCTTCTCTCCCCCTTGTTAGTGCAGTGTTTTATGGCCTCATGACCGTGAGATTATGAGATCTGAGGGGAATAACAACAATAAAGCAACAGCACTAATTGTCACAAATAATTATCAAGTGTTGTTCTTGTGTGTTGGAAAGCTTAACCAGTTGTCTTCTCTGTAGGCTCGCATTAAAGCCATAAATACATTCTTTGGAAAAAATGGCTTCCACGGCATGGACTCAGGAGTGTATCAGCAGCTTGCCCAGCCTCAGGCCCAGTATGTATCTCCGGTGTACATGCAGCAGGTGTACAACCCTCAGCAGGAGTTTCCCGTTTATCCTGTGGTGTCTCCCACCTGGAACCCTTCCATCCTGCCACACTTCGAAACACCGCTGGTGAGAACTATTATCTAATTCTTATTTAAAGTCAAACAATCTCTGAACCAGTTAATGTGATTGTTTTCTTTATGTGCTTTATGTAGCGGAGTTTTTTATTCATTTTATTTTTTATGTCGTTGTTGCAGGCTCCCTTCCCCAGTGCAGGATTCATGAATGGTTACAGCAATCCAGGGAACTACAAACCAAACTCCAGCAGCGGCCACCGTCCTGCTGGCAGGAACAGGTACCTGCAAATTATGATGGAGATCGCTCATGTTTGGTCTTGAATAACTTTTGTCATCAAATAGAGACATTAATTATTTTGACAGCTTGTTTGTTCTTTAAGCTTCAAGCTTCATCACTTTATGTTTGAGCTGGATGATGGCAGGTTTAAGCAACAAACAGATCTGTATCAATCTTTAAATAGCTGTGTGCAATCTTCTTAATGCCTAGAGCAAACAATAAAGCCTTGGAAGGTAATTTAACAAACATTGTGTTAGAAAAAGATAGGCTTTGAAGTCAATTTTGTAAAAAATAAATAAGATATTTTAGACCATTTTTCCTTTTCCATTGCTATTTAGTGTTTATCTCCAAACAGTTTGGTTATTATGGTCGTGTTGAATGTGATTATTCTCTAAGAAGGCAGTCATGTGTGTAGATTCCTTTAAAATTATATCCCTTTATTATTTTGCTCATAAGTGCTTTGCAACATACCTGTATACTTTAATATACATTTGCTTAATATTTTTCCTTGACCTTTTTGAATCATATCAATGCATTTGTAGCATTTTTCTTTTTACTTTTACAAACAAAACATTGTTTTCTGTACCCTAGAAACCACATAAAAGGTCACCCTCGACCAGGCGATGCTGTTTCTTCTAACTTGGCTCCAGGAACCATGGTGGATGGCATCTCTGGCCCTGTGAGTCTACAGGACATCCAGGCACTAAGGACTCTGTCCGGCATTAAACCACAGCCAGCCTCTTCCTTCCACTTTAAAGACTCTTCTTCACTGTCCTCCATATCCAATGGAGATCAAAGCCGCTCTGCGCGAGACAGGTTAGCTGAGCTCTTTAATATTCGAACAAACGTGTAAATGTCTGCCTTTCCAACAAAAATGTGACATTGTTCAGTGCAGTTGTTTTGATATATTGTCCACGACTTAATTGTTTTTTTTTTTACCTTTAACTTTAAAAAGAAAAAAAAAAGATATATATGAGTGACTTTCATTATTAGTTTTACTTAAAAAACAAGTTGTCGCACATTATGTTGATGTATTGTTTTTTCCACTTCTAATCTAAATTTTAAAATAGGAGAAATGGCCACAGAGGCATGAGGAGGAAAAGAGAAGATGAACATTCTATGGTGAACATTTCTTCTTCTGTTTTTCTCCAAAGTTTCTATGTTGAAAATTATCTCAATACATTGAACTTACTGAAATCTTTGTTCATGGATGGTTTTTTTGTTTTTTTCACTTTCCCATAAATGAAACAGAAACCTGTCCCTTTGATGGAGGTCAAGGCAGTCCCTCCTAACTTTGATCTGGCAGCTTCAAGTTTTCCTCCTTTGCCAGGATCTGTGGTTCCTGTTCAGGGGGAAACCGTGACAGAGGTGCGCCTCTCCGATGTTGTCCGTGGCCTGAGGCTCACAAGCAAGGTGACTATTCCTCTTCATAACATTTACACGTTGAAGAAGGATAGCTGGATTTCATTGCATTATTGTACTTTGTTTTATTAATCTATTAATTAAAATGTATTTCTGGCGGGAAACCAGGAGAACAGCTTGAGCCAAAACTCAAAAGACTCTGAAAGAACCGCAAGCAAACAGGAATCTACCTCCCTGCCTGCTAAACCTGCTGTTGTTGAGGCACAACCAGCAACTACTCCAGCACCAAGGTAATTATGTGGTTTAAGAAGAATAATTAACATGTTTATAGCCTATTTAAAATAACAACTCATCCACTTTTTTATTGCATCTTTAGTGCTTGTCCAACAGTAACAAAAGGAGATAAAACCGAACCAGCTGCTGCACAGAGAAACCTGCCTCCATCCACTGAACGTGACTCTAAAACCACTCCAGAACACGATTCCAGCACGAGCAGCAAAAGTGTTTCTGCTGAACAATCTTCGTCTTCAACATCAGAGCAAGAGCTGGTAGGCCTGATCTCCAAATGTGCCAGTCATATTCTCTCACATCTGTTTCAGTTGAGTTTTATTTGCTTGATTTGAGTTTTTTAGTTTTTTTTACTAAATACTTTTAATTTCTCAATGTTCTAAGCAGGAGCCAAGAAAGCTTAGCTATGCAGAGGTGTGCCAGAGGCCAGCCAGAGACCCACCGCTAGCAGAGACGCCGTCCCCTCCTGCCACTTCACCCGACCACCCTCTGAAGGAGCTCAAGGTCAACACCGTCAAGGACCCTCAGCTGAACTCTAAAAAGAGTCCCGAGAGAGTTGGAGATAAAGCTCCTCGGCAGCCTTCACGTCCATTCAGAGGTGCAGCTGGTCACGTCAGAGCGAAAGGTTCAGGGATGAAGATCCGGGAGCATCAGAGAGGCCTGAACGCTGGAAAGCGGTTTTCCCCTCAGCGGGGTCCCAAACGCAGCGGCAAAGAACAGAACATACCCCCGCTTCAGCAGAATAACTGAAGCTTGAACCTTACGGACCTTATTTAAAATGTGTAAATGTGTAAATACAGATGAATATATTTCTTTTGACAGATTTTGTCAAAGAATCATGAGGTCTAAAATTATTCAGAGACTTTAAGTCAATATTCCTTAAAGGAAGATGTGTATTTCAACAGAATTCAAGGCTGGGTGCTATATTAAACCCTTTAAAGGTTAATTGTAGAATTATTTTTAACTTTGATATTTAATACAGCAGTACTTCACTTATATGTAGATGAGCAACGTATTGTCAGCAGAAATCCTTTGTCATACTTTACTGTGTTTGTCGTCTGATCTGGCAAGTTGTGCGTCTTATTGCAGGAAACTTTTTTTTGCAGTCTGGCACATTAATACATTAATTTTGAGACAAAAGTTCAGAATTTCCTCTGTGGAAACATTGTCTTAAGGACTATAAAAGGCATTAAATAGAATAATGAAACGAAACAGAGCACTGATCTTGAAAAACCTTAATGTCAGAAAACTTTAAAGTTTGACTTTGGTTTCATTTCACCATCAGTGATCCTGAATATCATGGATTACAACTTTTTAACATAATAACCAAAGGTTATGGAAGCCTCCATAGATGGAGTGTACATGAGGAAATGTGTTGGGTCTTCTTTTAGTTTTGTATTTTTGCTTTTTAAGCTGCATTTTATCACAATAATATAGTTGGTAAATATTGGAGAAGAAGGCCCATCTTATTTTTCTGTTGATCTTTTAAGTGTTTTGTAAATGTAGAACATCTGATTATGTTATGGTACTGGCCGAGTCCTGAGCAGATGCATAGTGAAGTTGTTACCAATTAAAACTTGAGGGTAACAATAATGTTGACATTATGATTTTAAGTTGTGCTGGTGTTGAATATGGAAAATTACTTCGTTTAAGTTTTGGGGGATTTTTTATCATTTTTTCTTTGGTGCTGTAAATATTAGTTCAGTGTTAACATTTGGAAAAGGGTCTCTGCTAGAGCTGATTTAGTGCTTGAATAATTATGAAGCATTTATTTTTCACTTGCATTTTGTATAAAAGCCAGACAAAGTGTCAGAATATAAGGAAAAATAAGAAACTTTACCACTTGTTAGTAGAGGCAAATTATCCACTTTCATTTCTGACTAGGTAATATTGTTGAATGTACTTTTGTTTTTATCATTTATATTCTTTGACAATACTTTACTATTTTGACATTTCATTTTTAAATTTAAATGGTCAGTGGTAAGCAACCTTGGCCAAAAATGTAGCAAAAAAACAAAATTTTGTAAAACCTTTACTGTTTTCTCTCCCTGGTTGATCTATAAATGTTACAATTCATCCCCCCCCCTCCTCCAAATGTATTCTTCGGTTTCTGATTTCAGTCTTATTTAAGAAAAATGTTTATCAGGTAGCCGTTTTGCTCCATTTCCTTAGTTCATGAATGTTTATGTTTCTGAAAACAAAGATCTATATGTTTAGAAGTTGATTTTGTACTTGGAGGATGACCATGAGTTGTTTGCCAAAACAAAAGCAAAAGCTGTGATATGATTACTCAGTACTTGTAGAGGAAAAACTCGTGTATTGTATCAGATTCTCTAACTTTGGGTTGAGCTTTACCTGGGGTTGTTGCATACATATATAGTAATGGTATAAAAAATGAATAGTTTGGTAAATACATGTTTTTAGAACAGCTTTATATATATATATATATATATATATATATATATATATAAAATCAAGGGTTCATAATTGTTGTTTTTGCACTTTTGTGTTTATCAAAGGGACCTTAAGGATAAGTAGGTTTTTCAACCCCTTTTTTCCTCTACTTAACTTTTAAACTAGCTTTTTCTTTTTTTACCATTTGGTGTCTTTGAACTGTTAATAGTTTGCATTTGTATGATGAGATGAAAAGGCTGTGAATGCTGTGGGGTCTGCAACTACTGGTTTGTGTTTCTTTTTTTGTTTTTTTAAAACCCTACCTGTTTTTTAGTCTTTCATGATATAGTAGAGATTTGTGTTCAGGGTTGTCATTGCTGTTGAATCTGTTATGTCTAAGCAGTTTTTTATTGCTTGATTCAATATTTTAATTGTGTTCACTATTTACAGTAAATGAGTTGACTCGTCTCAACATTGAACATACCTGTGGAGGTGGTCAATGAAATGTATGTCAAATGAACTTGAGTTTTGTAATGCTTAAAAAGATGTGGGGTGGAAGGTTGAATGCCATTTTTGTGCTATTTTGTTCTGATCTAGTAGTTTAAAAGGAGGAAAAGGGGCCAAGATGTTAAAAATTAAATTTTTAATTGTGAAAGCATGTTTTCTCAAACCTTGTGCCTTTGCTAGTTCTGTTTCAGCAGAAAGAACACTTCACAAATAGCAAGATTTCCTGGTTCATTCTCAAATAATATTAAATAATGTATTTATCAGGGGCTCTTGTTTTCATTCCAGCTCATGTCTTTCTTCATTGGAGACATTCAGGTCAGTTATCAAACTCAAAATTTAAACTTGTTCATTATGTCAATTCTGTCAAATTTGTTAATTGTACTTCAAACATTAAAGTCTTCTTGTCTAAAAACAAAGGGGGGAGGGATTCGTTTATCAATTATACACTGGTTTCTCAATAAAATGTGTAAAAATGAAATACTTCCGGTAAGATTTTATGATTTGTTGTGTGTATGTATATTGAATGGGGTTGTATTAAAATCTTGGAAGTCTTCGCTTTTTACAAATCTCGAGAAACATACCATAATATTCTGCCAAATAAACTTCCGGAAATAACTTTTAAGAAATTATGTAACCGCTGAAGTCACGTTTGTCTTCACCAGAGACATTTAGATTTTGTTGGTGCTCAACATTGACACGGCATTCATAAGCGGTTCATCCAATAATAATTTACAAAACTGCATAGTCTGAAGATTTTAAAACACTGTTTTAGATTTATGTATAGAAATTACACGTTCTCGACCGAGCAACCCTGTTACGTAACATCGAGCTCGAGCTGTCGCGAGATTTGGCTAATGCAAGTGTCAGAGTGTCAACAACGGACAGGCAGCAGCAGCGCTGTCCGGAGCAGGGAGGGGGAGTGAAGAGGCACTTTAAACGTCCGGTGAGTTTGGACGGATTTCACATCATGTAACATTACATCTCGCATTAAGCGGAGCTCACTGTTGGTGTTTGGGAAGCATTTTATATTCTTACTCAGACAGGAGAGTTTATAACCACTGCTATCGTTAGCATTAGCTTGCTAACGTGTAGTGTAAATTCTCCAAGTTAGCTAAAGGAGCTTCGCCTAGCAGTTAGCTTGAACACAGCTAGCTTATGTGTGAGTGTGAAAATATGTATGTTTTTACAAGTATTTGGCTTGAATTATCTCTGGTTCTATGACGCTAATTTACATGTTCGCTCTAATGTCGCGTTTAGTTTGAATAAAAAAATGTGGTGAGGACAGGACACATTGCGGAACATCTCTGAGAAAGTCAAAGCAAGCAAACATTATGCTTTGTATAGCTCAATCTGTCTGCTGTCCGATACCCGAAGAAATACAGTAAAATCGGTGCTGACCGGTTCGATGGCAATACAGAAATGGTTGCGTGGTAGCTTGCATTGGTTGTGCTGCCTCATCGTTGAACGTTTTGTCCCAGATCATCCTCCAGAGTCCAGAGCAAAACCCTTCAAACAGGCCGATAGTGCTCGGCCTGTCTGTCCCTCCTTTCTAACCAGTTGTTAAGGTGACTGGTTCAAGCGGTTTCTGTCACAGGTGAGCTCAGGGGATTTCCCGTGATATCACAGGTTTTCCTTCTCAACAGGTGCAAGGTTCATTTCCTTAATTTAACCAGATTTGACCTATTGATCTAGACAGTAGGAGCACAGTTCAAATTTACTACTAACAGAGTGAATCACATTAACTCATATATTAATCAGGTATAACATTATTACAGTGTAAACAGCCTTGACCCTTCAAAGCATTGGACTCTACTAGACCCCTGAATGTGTGCTATGGATATTTGGCACTAGAGTCTTTGCTGCAGAGTCACAGTGGATCAGACTAGAACGTCCAGAGATGGTCAATTGGATTAAGATCTGGGGAATTGGAGGCCTAGACTACACCTCAAACCACCCCAGAATCCACTTGTGCTTTGTGACAGGGTGAATTATTCTGCTGAAAGAGGAAACAGCCATCATAAAATGTTATTTTCAGTGACAGTGCGAATATGGTCTTCAGCAATACCCTGGTAGGTTGTACGCGTTAAAGTAACATCCACATGGATGGTGGCCCAGAATATTTAAAGTTTGTATTGCTTTTTAGTGCTTACCCATGTGTTACCTGCTTAAGTGATGCACATGAACCCAGTTGAAACCTCCTTCTTCCATAGCTTCAAAGTCTGGTTTAGACCCACAGTAGGCCATTGTTAGTTCTTTCAGCTGTCAGGGGTCACCATGTGCACTCTGACCACTCTGCAGCTATTCAAACCTACTGCATTTGCAGTAAACTGGGATTCCCTGCATATTAGACACCTTTTCCTATCAGTTAAGCTACAGTAGCTCCTCTGGTGGATTAGACCACTGAACAAACCCAAGTTCGCTCCCTGCCTTCATCGACGATCACCAGATCCTCTGACACTGACAAGTCATTACAATTTGGCCCTTTTTAAACTTTCTCAAATCCTTATGCTTGACAATCTTTTCTGCTTCTAACACATTCAGTTCAAAAACGATATGTTCACTTACTGCCCAGTATACCCCACCCACTAGCAAGTTCCACAGTGAAGAAACATGAGGTGTTATTTGCTTCACCTTATCACTGCTGCCCGTCTGGAGATATTTTCACCTAGTTGGGCTGTACGCAAGAGTTTTTGCCCATTTTTAAAATACATTCGGAGCTACTAGAAATTCAGATTTTTCTTTTAAGATAGTCAACATGCCTCTTTAAACGCAAGCTATCATCAATTTAAATCCTGAAAATTTGAAAGTAGCTCTATTTTCTTAACCGTTCCTCATTAAAATATCCAGACCTTTCTTACCCTAAAGTAAGCAAAAGACTGCATAGATGAAAAGAAAAGGACTTGGGGTAATGGTTTACTCTGAGTGGTCCTAAAAAGCCATATTGTTTCTTGCTGTCCCTTGCAGAACGTTGTTTGAGATGGGGGATGATCGACCCTTTGTCTGCACAGCCCCTGGATGTGGGCAGGTAAAACTTCTCCAACTCGCCATCCTCTTAAAAAAAATATCCTTTCCTTGCATTCTAACTTTTAGCTGCAGAAATAACTTTAGTTTCTTCCATTTCAGGAGCAAAGATTTATAGGCCTTTGACTAGAATGGCTCTGTGTAAATATACCCTATTGTACGCCTACACCCGTTTGATTTTGCCTCGTCCTTCTTCGATTTTATACCGTATACAAATCATTTCATACCTATGAAGTTGCATATATATATATATATATATATATATATATATATATATATAATTAGATTTTATTGCATATTATTTTCTTACAGCTTTGTTACACTTATTTCAGTTGCCTCAGTCGCTTTCTGCCCCTTTTGATTTGACAGGTTAGGACCTTTTGAAATAAGCAGAAAACAAAAAAGGTTGAACTGGAAGAGTATGAAGAAGCAAAGCGGTTTCAATAGAAAAGGCTAAAATTCAGAGTGACTTTTAAACAAGCTATTATGTTTCATGTAAATAACAATCATCACAACCTTACACACACATGTTCCATTATTTCTACTTCCCCAAAGCATCTGTTTGTTGTTGTGGAAGTAAAGCATTGAAATAGATGTAAAATTTATTTTTCTCTTTTAGCAAATCAGATTTTCTTTCAGAACAAAAATCAAGCTTGTGGTTCACTTTACTTAAGAGAACCACATATGCTAATTTTAATTTTAAAAAAATGAACCATCCTTTTGATTGCTGAAGGTCACTGTCCTCAGTAGCGCTGGCAGAGAGAACTGCCAAAGATCACTGCCAAATCCTTTTCTGTATTTTATTGAGATTTTACATGATAGACCAACACCAAGTGGTGCATAATCGTGACTATAACACAAGACATGGCCGTCCGCCTAAACTGACCGGCCAGGCAAGGGGAGCATTCGTCAGAGAAGGCCTCTAATGTAATTGTGGAGGAGCTGCAGAGATGCACATCTCAGGTGGGGGAATGTGTTTCCCCTCCTTGTGTTACTTGTTCAATCACAAATCTGTCTTTTCTTTTTGAAGAGTGGCAAAATAGGGCCACTGTATAAAGATAGCCATAATATGTTCCATTTAAAGTGTGTCACAAAGTAGTGCCATTCTCTTGGGAAGTCTGAAGATATGTGAAAGAAGGTGTTCTGTTCAGATGAGACCAGAATTATTTTTTTTTCTTGTATGCAAAATGTTAGACAGGTAAATTACCTCTGCATACCACCTTGACCCCACTGTGGAAGGGACAGCATTATGCTGTGGGTATGATTTATTTTATGGGGGATCTCTGCTGAAACATGAGCCAGATACCTAGATAATTATCAGGACATTGTAGAACTTTATTGCATCCTAAGGAGGCAGTTCAGCCATTTGATTTGATGTGTGTTGGACTAAGCACACATCACGGGCTTTTTGTTTGTTTTATTTTATATAAACTGGAAGCTTCTGTTAATTTGAGTTATCGTTTTTTTATTTATTATACAGTTACTATACCTCAGTTCAATATTATACGCATTGCTTCTTTTTTTACATGAACTAAAAAATGTGTATATAAAATTTGCATATGCTATAAATTAAGGCTAATACAAAAGATATTAATGACGGTCCAGTTCTCAGTTTTAAAAACTATAATAATGCTAAAAGATTGAAATTCACAATTGATCGTAAAAAGTTGTAAATGGATAATCCCTCCAGAGAAACTCACTGCTTTGCAGGCTTAAAGTGAACTTTGTCATTTTACTGCTATTTATCATGAGCAATAATTAAGCACACTGCTACCGTAGTTCTTCTCAGGAACATCTACTGTTATTCATCTTTAAATGATCAATAAATAAGCAGATTTAATTCATTCTTTAATTCATTTTTTTAAATACATGTTAGTCTTTTATTTGCTCCTTTGTATCCGTTTTTCTCCTGTTTAATCTTTTGTCTCTCGCAGAGATTCACAAATGAAGATCACCTCTCGGTCCACAAACACAAGCATGAAATGACATTAAAATTTGGTCCTGCCAGGACCGACTCTGTTATTATTCAAGGTAGATGCAACCGTTTTGTACGTTATTTGTAGAAAATGCAACAGAGGCCATGTGTAATGGTTCTTTCCCCCATTGAAGACGTAATGTGGTTTTTATTGTTTTTTGGTTTTCCCAGACCAGACTCCTACACCCACACGCTTCCTGAAGAACTGTGAGGAGGTCGGTTTGTTTAATGAGCTGGCCGGTTCCTTTGATCAGGAGTTTGGTAAAACACAGGAAGACGAGCATAGAACGAAGCACCCTGTGAGTAAGCAGCTTGACTCAGAGGTGTAATATCTGTTTCTTCTTAATTTAGCTGTTGACCTTCTCATTACTCCAGATGATCTGACAGAGTTCTGGTCTTTTAGGCTGCACCTTTACAAACGCCCTCCGAAGTGAAAGATGAGGACGACTCGTCCTTACAAGTCGATTCTTCTCCCCCGGACAGTCCAGATTCCTCGTCCAGCATGTCCGAGAACAGCAGGGACTCTAGGGTGAGACGAAGCTTGTAATGCATTTGTCACTAAATGCTGGATTCAAAATTACAGTAATGCATGATTAAATACATCATCGTTTTCCCAGCAGGAGTTTCTCTCTAAGCCTGTGGCGAGCTCCGCCCCTACTCCGACAATTGTTCGTCCAGGTTCTCTCCCCCTCCACCTGACCGGTGACCCGCTACACCCAACTCTGCCTTCTCCGACGTCTGTCATCACACAGGCTCCACCCTCCAACAGACAGCTTGGGTAAATTACATTGTGTTCCCTTGCATTTATTGTCCTTGTGAATAAACATTGTGACGCTTAAGTAAGTTCTCATAAAATGTACAAATGCACACAGATCTCCCACAAGTGCATATCCACTGGTGAGGCACCTCCCTAATGGCCAGACTGTCCCTCTTTTACCCAGTCCTGTACAGATGACTTCTGTTATATCTGTGAGTAAAGACTGAGAAGAACTGAACAGAGAGGATGGATGGGAAAGTTAGTTTATTTACCCTTTTTGTTGTCTCTGGAAGCTTGCGAGGACAGTGAACACAGTGCCTAACATCCCTGGGATACCAGGACCTCCGATTGGGGGAGCCAGCAGCGGTTCCTCCTCCCCGTCTGGATATGGTCTTCACTCTGAGACCAAAATGGTAAGATTCCTTTTTTTTTAGGTTATCAAATACACCCCAATACATAAGAATATTATTGAAAAATTGTTTTACTTCAGTGGTTTAATTAAAAAATTAAACTCCTAATTTATATCCTGTGTGTCTAAGTGTTTGCCAGTTAATTGTATTAATACAGATATCAACATAAGTGGTCTAAATAATATTTTAGAGCACAAATGTCAGAAATGTCAACCTGCTGAACGTGGGTATCTTTCCTACTGGAAAACTAAATCATAATCCCCATTCGGCATCTCAATAGAGGGAATCTATAAACTTTCCTGGGCTGTGCTGACTTTGAACATTGTAAAACACAATGGAGCATATTTCCTCAATTCATCACTGAATGTGGAAACCTAAAGAAACTTAGATACTCCAGACTCTTGGACCTTGATTTCCAAATGAAATTCAACATTTACTTTCTTATGAAAAGAGGACTTTGGACCACAGAGCAACACTCTGGCTCTTTTTCTCCTCAGCCCAGGTAACGCTTCTGATGTTGACTCAGGAGTGGGTGAACGCAAATAATGCCACAGTTGTAGCTCATGTCGCGGATACGTCTGTGTGTAGGTGTTGCTTCACAATCTTCTCATTGACTGCAGTTAAAATCTCCACTTTCTATTGCTATGTTGGATGCAGCACTCTGTGAGCTTACACACTCCTTGTGGATCGGGCCAATGAGTGGACAACTGTCAAGTCAGCAATCCCCCTTGACTCTGGAAGCGCTAGCATGGCAACCTTCTCTTATTAGCTGTAAGCCATAATAATAAAAAACTGGAAATAATATCACTGTGAGTACTGACTCAATATAAAATGTGACATTTTCAGTGATATTCTGATTTGTTGGGATCTACTTACGTAATGTTAAAATTTCTCATATTCTCCCATAGGCCTAGATGATATGGATAAGGGTTTCATATTGGTCTATATCAATAATTATTGATTAGTTTTTTTTTGTTTGTTTTTAATATCTGAAATGCTAACAAACTGGTAATGTGAGCTTTCCTGTTTTATCCAGTTTTCATTTTTAAGCAGTTATGAGGCACAGTGGTGAAACCTTAAACTGCTCCTGTGCAAGTTACTCAGCAGCTTGTTGCTAGGAAACCACAAGTTACTCAACAGTTCATTGCTAGGTAAACAAAGAACGAGTGAGTTAGTTGATGCCAGCAACCTTGCTTTGCTAGCTTTGAGATGTTGAGCAGCTAAAGCTTGACGTCTGCCTACATCCCCCAGAATGCTGTGCGGTCCTGGATCGGAGATCAGTGAAATTATGGAATATTCCATCGGCTGTATTCTGTTGATATTGACCTTGTTTCTATTGTTATTGATTTATCATCCACCCCTACCCCAATTTGTTTTACAGCTCCATGACTGCTAGGTTCATTGGTCTGTCTCAACTGTGTAAAATGTGTGTGTGTGCACGATTGTCCTGTATGTCTCTGTATTGCCCTGCCATGGACTGGTGACCCGTCCAGGGTGTACTCCTCCACCCTTTCACCCATGACTGCCGGAGACTGGCACCAGAAATTTCTCAGGAGTTTGCCACTTACCTGGAGTGTTCTCCATGTGTCGTTATAGAGGCTGAAGGCAGCTCTGTCTCATCAAGGCCCGGCAGCACAAGATGGAGCAGGTGGCGGATCAGGATCCATCCCTGCTATCCCCCAGCGACAAGAACAGGGCCAGCAGCCCAACCAGAACTCTGATACACCATCGCCTGCACAACCTCAGGTACAGTAATTAGCTTGTTACATACTAAGAGAAGAAGAAATGTTGATTCACAATAATGCATACAGTGACATTGTTACTCCAACTAATGCTGCTCTAGCATAGCAAGAAGTCCTTATATCTTGATGTTGACACATGCATTGAAAACAGAAAAGCAATGTTTGTTCTTGCTGTTGCTAAAATAACTCAACATATTGATAGCTACAGCAGTAGTGCTATCTGTAACATTTATTTGTACTCTGACTCATATCCCTAATAAAAAAGTAGCTTATCAACTCGCTGAAATAAAAACCAGCTCTAGCTGATATCGCTCAGGTGAGAAGCACCTGATGTCACAGATGCTTCACACCTGTAAAGCTTCTGTAGACAGGTGCTTAACTGTTGGTACTGGTAGCAACTGGGATTTGCTACCAGTTAGTAAGGAGTTTTAAATCCCAGTTGTCTTAATTAGACAGATGGGTGCTGTTCCCTTGGTGTCTGTGCCACCACTTTTAGCCAGCTGATCAGCAATGTGCAGCTACAGGCATGAGATGGATTGCAAGCAGCCAGAAAAAACTCTGACTACTGCAGCACTTTCACTGTTTCCTCATTAGACTTTAACTGAGGCACATTTTGAATGCATGTCTTGCTCCACTGATGTGATTTCCCTTCGTTCGGAACCAGACATGCTGTAAACCCGCCTGCATGTTTTAGATGCTAAAGTTTAAGCACACCTACATTCCATTGGTGAGTCACTGAAACGCTTTAGGAGGACATGACAGCAGGCCATTGTTGTGATTTATTATTTTGAATTGTGCGTGTTGGAGCCAGAACGTCCAAGACAATCAGGACACTGTGCTCCAAGGAACAGGATAGGAAAGTTACTGCTGTAATGAGAGATTTCAACAGTGTTGAAATCTCTCATTACCTCCTACTTTGAATTGAGTCACAACTTCAGAATACATCTGCTGTGAAGCTCTTGCAAACAGAAACAGTATAAAATATACTTTAAATTCATACTTGGAAATTAATAAATGTAAATTACACGTAAGGTCATACAAATAGTGCTGTATAATTCACTGTATAATGCACAAATAATTGGGCAACATCAAAAGAATGAATCATCTGAACTGTTTGTTCAGCTTAAAAAGGAGTCACTTATAACTGTTCTCTGACAAAATTGACAGTTTTAAGTTAGTTGACCAAGATAATAACCTCAGTTGTATTTTTAAGTCTTAGAAAGATTATTTTCATTCATGGTTTGTTTTAGGACAGTGTTGCAAGGTACTAATGTCACTTTTCATTTTCAAAAACAGGTAAATGTGAATGTCCTATGCAAACCAGTGAAATTAAGCATTATGCTGCTTAAAAACTGGATGACTGTGAACATTTATCTAAGTCCACCAATTATATAGCCATATATATTCTTATATGGCCTAGTCAAAGTCATGGACTTTGACTAGTCATGGACTTTGACTAGGCCTAGTCAAAGTCATGGACTTTGACTAGGCCATTCTAACTCATTATTATACTCCGATCTAAATCATTTTGTTGCGACTCTGCAGTAATTATGCAGTCTCTAGTCAGTTTTCTTTGAAAATTGTCCAGTAATTGGCTCCATTTATCTTCCCCTCAACTCTATCCAGCTTCCCTGTTTCTGTTCCCACAGCATTATTGAGCCACCACTGTGGTTCACTATGGGGTTTTTTTATTCATTGTAATATGTAGCCATATTACAATGGTTTTGGTTACAGTTGTGCCATAATTATTATCAGATGATAGATTGAATCTGGAAGATCTTCAGCAATTTTGTTTATATCAGAAACGTCCTTTTAGCATCTTCAGCTTTATCCCTCAGATGTCTGTTGGGTTCCTTTAAAGTCTTAGCAAAACAGCTGTAGTTATACTGTATTTTTAAATCACATACCACTCTTTTCATATTTTCATTTGTGAAAAAAAAAATATACACACACACACACACACACACACACACATATATATATATCAGTGACGTGCGGTCAGGGGAGGCAGGTGAGGCTCGTCATGGAAAAATAATATAATAATAAAATCATTTATATTGCTATTTTCACCCTGTGGTTTGTACTATAAAGTACCTATGTTTTACGTAGCTTAACCAATTCTGATGATTTTTTCTTCAAAATCGCTGGATTTTCGCATTTTCCCATTCAAATGCTCAGAAGCAAAGCCGGTGAGGCAGCAGCGAGCTCAGCCTCACCTAGGATTGCGCAACCTCTAGCTAACTGCATTGGCTGCCATTCTATGAGAGCATGTTCGTCCTGTCTGTACGCCGGCAATAAAATGGCTAAGGAACATCTAATATATGGACTGATATTCCATAATTTCGCTTATGTATATAATGTACAGTGTTTTTTGTCACCAACTGTGTGTGTATCGTGTTTTGTGTGCGGAGGAGCGATAAGAAACGGCAGAGAACAGACTCGAGGTGAGGCAGGCAGTTCTCTTGCCTCATGGCAGGGGGCGCTCATGATCCCAGATATTGTGACTCCACAACTGCAGAGTAAGACACAGTGAGCTAGCCATGGAGCTAGCCATACAGTAAATAAGTAAAGTACAGCGATATATTTGTTTTCTCCTCTCTTCCGACGTAAACACGAAAGACTACATTTCTACACTTAAACAGTTTTCTAAAGTGGATTTTCAACTGAAGCAGGAGATAATAACTAAAGGAAGACCAACACCGGAGCTGAAAGTTTTGCTTCGAGACCGTTTGATGATTCTCAAATGGAGTAGAAAAGACATGCCGAAGATAGACTCGGCTTTGGATGAACGGATATTTTTGTGCAGAATTAGCGGTGCATGGATTTCATTGATAAGTAAAGGTAAGACAGCAATAAGATGTTTTTGTTTAGTTTTTTTAATGAAATGTGCTTTTTGTGGGCTACAGTTTGGAAGTAATTCAGTAAAGTAGAAGCGGTAGCTAATCTAGTTTTTTTTAGTGTTAAATCCTAAAACATGTTGTCAGTTGCTATGGCAACGAGTCTGTAGCGTGGCGAATACCTCTTTCCCTTTGCTGTGGATCATGGCACGAAATTAATACCTACATTTCTAAGTTTCACTGAGTTAACGCGGCTATGGATGACATGTAAAAGATTAGTCTTTTTGCCCCCCAGAGTTGTATGCCTGCGCGAAATTTCTCTACATTAAATAACATACATGGCGTCTATATAGTCGTAAGTCAGTGCCTCACCAGCAATGAACCTCACTGCACGTCACTGATATATATGTGTGTGTGTGTGTGTGTGTGTGTGTGTGTGTGTGTGTGTGTGTGTGTGTGTGTGTGTGTGTGTGTGTGTGTGTGTGTGTGTATATATATATATATATATATATATATATATATATATATATTCCCTTCTCACCCTTCGCGGGTGGTCTCTTTCATCCTCTGAGCTCGGGTCCTCTACCAGAGGCCTGGGAGCTTGAGGGTTCTGCGCAGTATCTTGGCTGTGCCTAGAACTGCACATTTCTGGACTGAGATGTCTGATGTTGTTCCTGGGATCTGTTTGAGCCACTGCTCCAGTTTGGGGGTGACTGCCCCGATGACCACAGGCACCACTGTTGTCTTCACCTTCCAGGCCTTCTCCAGTTCCTCTCTGAGGCCCTGGTATTTCTCCAGTTTCTCATGTTCCTTTTTCCTGATGTTGTGGTCACTTGGTATTGCTACATCCACCACAACGGCTTTCCTCTGTTCTTTATCCACCACCACAATGTCCGGTTGGTTCGCCATTACCATCTTGTCTGTCTGGATCTGGAAGTCCCACAGGATCTTAGCTCGGTCATTCTCCACCACCTTTGGGGGTGTTCCCCACTTTGACCTCGGGGCTTCCAGTCCATATTCGGCACAGATGTTCCTGTACACTATGCCCGCCACTTGGTTATGTCGTTCCATGTACGCTTTCCCTGCCAGCATCTTGCACCCTGCTGTTATGTGCTGGACTGTCTCAGAGGCCTCCTTGCACAACCTACACCTTGGGTCTTGTCTGGTGTGGTAGATCTGAGCCTCTATTGCTCTGGTGTTTAGGGCCTGTTCCTGGGCGGCCAGGATGAGGGCCTCTGTGCTGTCCTTGAGTCCAGCTTTCTCCAGCCATTGGTAGGATTTCCTGATATCAGCCACTTCAGTTATTTGTCGGTGGTACATCCCATGCAGGGGCTTGTCTTCCCATGATGGTTCCTCCAGCACCTCGTCCTCTGTTCCCCATTGTTTGAGACATTCGCTGAGCACATCGTCCATTGAGGCTTTGTCCTTGATGTATTTATGGATCTTGGATGTTTCATCCTGGACAGTGGCTCTCACACTCACTAGTCCTCTGCCTCCTTCCTTACGGCTTGTGTACAGTCTCAGGGTGCTGGATTTGGGGTGGAACCCTCCATGCATGGTTAGTAGCTTCCAAGTCTTAACATCCGTGGCCTTTATCTCTTCCATTGGCCAGCTAATTATTCCGGCAGGGTATCTGATTACTGGTAAGGCATAGCTGTTTATTGCACGGATCTTGTTCTTGCCATTGAGCTGGCTTCTCAGGACTTGCCTTATTCGTTGGAGGTACTTGGCTGTGGCTCCTTTCCTTGTGACCTCATCGAGGTAGCCATTTGCTTGTGGTATTCCCAGGTACTTGTAGCTGTGCTCTATGTCTGCTATTGTTCCCTCTGGGAGTGAGACCCCTTCTGTGCGGACGACCTTCCCTCTCTTTGTAACCATCCGGCCACACTTCTCTAGTCCGAACGACATCCCAATGTCAGTGCTGTAGATCCTGGTGGTGTGGATCAGTGAGTCGATGTCTCGCTCGCTCTTGGCGTACAGCTTGATGTCATCCATGTATAGGAGGTGACTGATTATGGCCCCATTCTTGAGTCGGTATCCGTAGCCAGTCTTGTTGATGATTTGGCTAAGGGGGTTCAGGCCTATGCAGAACAGCAGTGGGGACAGAGCATCTCCTTGGTATATGCCACATTTGATGGACACTTGTGCAAGTGGTTTGCAGTTGGCTTCAAGGGTTGTTTTCCACAGCCCCATCGAGTTTGCAATGAAGGCTCTTAGAGTCCTGTTGATGTTGTACATCTCTAAGCATTCACTGATCCAGGTATGTGGCATTGAGTCATAGGCTTTCTTGTAATCAATCCAAGCGGTGCACAGGTTGGTGTGTCGGGTTTTGCAGTCTCGGGCGACTGTGTGGTCTACAAGGAGTTGGTGTTTGGCTCCTCTGCTATTTATGCCGATGCCCTTCTGTGCTGTGCTCATGTATTTATATCCATATCCATGTCCATATATATATATATATATATATATATATATATATATATATATATATATATATATATATATATATATATATATATATATATATTAAAACCTTCAATGTCATAATTATTTGCTACTTATGTGTCGGTCTTGCACACAAAATCCCAACAAATCATCTTGCAATGCAACATACCAAGGGGTAATTTACAAGTGATCATGTATATGTCTGCAAGTGGCCCACTTTTACCCCCCCTCCTCATTCTCCAGGTGTCCCCTGCTCAGCCAACAGGGGGACGGCGGCGGCGTGCGTCGGAGATGGACCCCGACGAGAGGAGGCAGCGTTTTCTGGAAAGAAACCGGGCGGCCGCTTCTCGCTGCAGACAAAAACGAAAGCTGTGGGTCAACTCCTTGGAGAAGAAGGCAGAAGATCTCGCCAACATGAACATCTCCCTAACAGTAAGCTATGCTGAACATTTAAACGTGTTTTGTGGATGGTCTGAGGATGACTGAATGAATGGTGAATATTTTGTGTTGCCATCAGAATGAAGTGACTCTGCTGAGGAATGAGGTGGCACAGCTGAAGCAGCTCCTTCTAGCTCACAAAGACTGCCCTGTCACTGTCATGCAGAAGAAGGCAGCTTTCTTAGGTAACCATTCGAGATCACTAACTAACATGTCTTCCTGTTTCATCACAACTTTTAGTCAGCTCTCATCCACCATCTCATCCATCTAATGTGTTATTTTTACTCGCTCACCTCTCTAAGGGTGAATGTTGCTCTGTCTATCCGTAGCTGCAGGAGGAGAGGAAGCCTCGAGGGAGGCTTCCACCGAACACATCGGCTCCCCGGCGGCGGTCATTCAGCACGTGCCGTCACCCGCCGCCGTGGCCTCGAGCCCGGGGCCCACCATAAATGGACTGAGCGTCCGGGCTGCAGAAGCGGTGGCCATGTCGGTGTTAGCCGGCATGGGCTCGGGCCAGCCCGGAGGGGTCGTCATCGCTCCGCAGTTGCAGCCAACCCCGAGATGATGTGCAGGCAGACGGCAGCCGGAATGAACTCAAGTGACATTCAGAGGCCGCACCGGCGCAAGGCTTGGTGTGAAGAGGGAACCCACCCTAACTCCCGTAGATACCCCTCCTTTTCCCTCCTGAACATCCTACAGTACTCACACAAAGACCTGGTGCGGTACCTCTGCCAAACCCTCCTCCAGCAGGCTCCCTTTTCAGAAACGCTTCACCACTCTGTGTATGTAAATATGAATTACGTGTCGAACACTTACTCTGCAGGGTTCGGGGTCAGTTATGACAGAAATGGTTTTAGATCCAGAAGAAAAATATGAAATGGCTTTTTAACCATTTAGTTATTTTATTTCAGCTTGGAAAGCAGCAACAGTCCAACTTCTTCCCACACTGGCTGTGATGAGGTTTGTTTCTTTCCATGCTAACAGTTTTACTGTAATATATCATGATTGTTTTTTTAATTTGTAAAAAAGAGTTTTGAACATCTGCATTTGTTCATATAATGTTTTTAGTTACATCTAGGAAGAAGATTATTGAATATGCCAATGTTTTTCTCAATAAATTTATATCTAATGGAGTTATCAACATTAAATTACACTGGATGTGGGTGATATCCATCCATTTTTTTTCCTACCCAGTTATCCTTGCAGGGTTGCTGGGAGGCTGGTGTCTATCTCCAGTGGTCATTTAGTAAGAAGCGGATGATCATCAGTCCCTGTTGTTAGCATAAATAATCCAAACATACAGAGAAATCAACTTAACTCCATAAATTAAGTTGAATGGAAATAAAGTGAAAAACTTAAAGAATAAGCGCTAAATGTAGAAATGTACTACACTATATACTACTTGGTAGAAAGGGTTTCATTGGTTGTGGCAGTTTCAACTTTGCATAGATCTTCAGTTCTTTCCATTTATGTCAAGCTTCCTGTTTGGCAAGAAAGCTGACTCACCTCAGTGTAATCAAATCTACCTAAAAGAGTATAAATGAAATGAAGCTTAAGCATGCATTTTCTTCAGTAGTGGAGTCTTGTGCTGTGAGTATAATAAGCAAAGAGTCCAGGTTGGTTCATTTTTTCCAAAATACATTTGATTTCATAACTAAATGTATGGATTAGGTTTTGTTGATTTCTTTGTCACCAACATCTGGTGGGAATTTTATGTAGGTACTCCATTTAAAGATATATTCACAGGTAAAAATGTTGACATGTTTAATGATCATTTTCAGTTGTAGCAAAATCTTTCCAGAGTGCTGTGAATGCAGTCTGGAAAGATTTTCTCTTCTTTTGTTATTTTATCATCTGTCTTGTACTTTTTTATTTTATAAATGTTTGTCTTTTTTTCCCAGTCAACTCTTTTAATAATAATGCACTCAATGAAAGTTGGTTGAGTTCACAACAAAACAAATCGTAGATGTGAACACAGTTAATCCTGTGATTGTGTGCCCCTTGTTTTTATTAACATGTAACCCATTTAGAATGGATATCATGATATTAGTCAATTGTATCAACCCCCTACTGACTGCATGGATTACTCAAGGGTGAATAATACCACTGTTTGTATGTAGCCCATTATACTCTCACTGTTTTGTAACATCAATCCGGCCCGGTTCTGTTAGGATTCCATCATTGGCCCCTGAAAACTTTGGGCTATTGGAATACTTTTAATTGATAATCACAAGTGACAGGTTTTAAACCCTTTACCCAGACATTTCAGTTGAGTAAAGAGTAGTGCAATATATTTTTCTATTGAATATCAATGTTCTTGCTTTGAGCGGACGTGTGTAGTCCAGCTGCTGACAGGGTTTGC
Organism: Poecilia mexicana; assembly: GCF_051168715.1. Classification (NCBI taxonomy): domain Eukaryota; kingdom Metazoa; phylum Chordata; class Actinopteri; order Cyprinodontiformes; family Poeciliidae; genus Poecilia; species Poecilia mexicana. Next base: position 13,364,784 of record NW_028263374.1, on the reverse strand, counting down.
TCTATTTCAGTCAAACGCTACAGTTACGAGGTGACCAAAGGAAATGTGAAGATTATTGTTGAGTGAATGGACTGTTAATCAGCGTACATGTTAAAGTTACAAATGGTCTGATTGGGAGCTTTATACCATAAAACTAGTGCTATTATATTATGAACCAGATTAATTATACATGCACGGTGCTTCTTTTGACTTTCTTTTGCAGCTTTTTAATATATGACATTGTTCTTCCACGACTATCGACTATCATCTTATTTTTTTCCTCGTTGCTGTTTTTATAACATGTTTTAGGCTTCTTGTTTTCTGTGGGAACGTTAAGGTGTTCTCCATGTGATTGTATGCACCCTTTTGGTTAGAGGTTTTTATTTTTATTTTTCTCTTAGTGTTTTACTACATGGGGTGGGAAGGGGGCATGTTGAAAATATCTGTGTGGAGTAAGTTTGTTCAATACTCAGGCCTCAAGATGGGAAATAACTTGTGTATAGTCTCAGCTAATTAATAAGTTGTCTTGGACAAACGATGAAATAAATTAATGTATAACAAAAGGTAAATGTGTTTTTTTTTTTTTTTACCTATCTGGAATCTTAGCACTTAGTATTGTTTTAAATAATTAGACATCAAATACTCTATGTATGTATTCAAAATTCAAGATTTTCCCTGTCTTTTAATTTTAGATTTCTTTATGCCTCTTTGTGATCCCACATTAGGAAATCAATGCACAAGGTATCTTAAATTTTCTTCAGGTAGGAAAAAAAGTGGTTATCTTTTGTTAAATGAGTGAAATAATGAAACCTTTTGGTGTTCAGGTGTAAATAAAATTTTATTTTCCAGCGATAAATAAAAATTAGGCACTAATTTATCATGTTGTTTATCATTTATTATAATAACCTTGATTTAACATTAAATTTGAAATACATTCCAATTGAAAATGTTTGAAATCCCCCAATACTGTATTTTATTATTCATATTATTATTTTTACTAATGAGAGTGTCAATAAATATCAATATATTTTAAAAATATCATTATAGAGTTAACTGTGCGGTTTGTTAAAAGTCATACTCATCATAAATGAGTATGTTTTCAAGAGTATTTGTAGGGTCATGCAGGCGACACGGTAAGGTGGAAAAAACCCCAAACAGTTCTTATCATCACCTTTATCGTTACAATAGTATCACAAACTATTGTGATGAAAATTTGCCGTGAGTCCATATCGCCCCTATGCCAGGTTGCCATCTTCCACCTGGGGTGAGTCAGGTGAGGTGGAATAAGCTTGTTTCACTTCCAGCTGCTAACAGCAGAGGGCGCACCGAGTCCACTTCCTGCCTCCACAGGGTCCCATCATCCCGGGTCACGTGACTAACGGACTCCTCTCTGCCGACTTGTTCCCATCTCCCACAGTCATGGCGGTGTCGGGGAGTCGCGGAGATGTAGTAAACAGCACCGCTACCACGTCTTGATTGTTTATCCCCCCCCCAGCTCCCTCTTGTAGCCTCTCGCCGGATCGTCACCTGCTGCCCTTCGAGCTTATCAGATCCACCCCGCTGGCTGCGGAACCTCCGAAGATGACCGACCGCGGCGTTGATCTGTCGGCTCTGCCGAAAGAGGTCAGGGACCAGCTGGCGGAGCTGGACCTGGAGCTGTCCGAAGGTAGGCTGGATGTTCCTGCAGCGAGTTCAGGAGCTTTAGATGCTGTCGATTAGGTGGAAACTGGAGATTTATTTGCGGGTTTGTGTTCCTTCGGGGACTGACAGGGTCTCTGTGTCAGCTGGTTGAGTCCCAGCTACTGCAGTGGGTCGAGTCACGAATATAGCAAAAATATAAACACACACTGACCCCCTTTTTAAAACATGAAATCCCTGCCATTTTTACTGCTACACGTAGGGATTATCATTTATAGTGAGGGGGGGTTATGTTTTTTTATGTTTGTTTTTTTATGAGACATCTGCAGTGATTTCTTGTTTTTAATCCGCATTATCATCCTGTAGTTAGTCCATATTGGTGAAATGAGCATCCATCCACTCCTGTTGTTGAATGTGGGTCAGCTTTGTCATTCCAGAGGCCCTGTGTATGAGGATCAGTGGACAGTGTTGGTGTTGTGGCCCATCCAGCATCCATCTCTGCTGCTCTCAAAGCTTCAACTCTGATCTGCAGCACATAATGAAGGCTCATTTGCTTAAAAAAAACAAAACAAACAAAAAAAAAAACACTGCTGTAGGACTAGAGAATATGGATCTGGATGTTATGCAAGTCTCCTCGTCACGTTGTGAATCACTAGGCAGAAACTTGATTTGTGCCGTGCAGTTCTCTGGTGCCTGGAGGAGGATGAGTAATGCCATGCTTCACATAGAGCCAAACAAGAAGAGGTATGTGCTGCTAATGATGTCTTAGCCCCTGCTGCAACACAGAGCCCCATGTATACGTTTAGCTGTCCTGTCTGTCGGAGCACAGGTGGAACTTGAGACTGGAACCTTGGTGGAGAAAAAAACTGTTGTCATTTTGTTCATAGGTTGCAAAAACCACAAGCTATTTCTTTAAAAACATCTCAATAGTTCTGGTAATCTTCTAAAGTATTGCTTTTGGTGTTTGTCTGTTGTGAAAAATGATTTTTTTTCCCCCCTTACAACATTCTTCTGTTTTTACCTTCTTGTTGGGCTTGGATGTTTTGCACCATCAAATAGGTTTTAGTATCAGACAAATATAACTTCAGTAATCACAAAAACTTTTTTTTTTTAAATGAAATGTTTGTGTTTTTAAAGGGGAAAAAAAATCCCAACTAAACTGATTCTGCCCAAAAAAGCTACTTTACCCCAAAACCCACTAACTGGTTGTAACCTTTCGATTGCTGCCTGTGAGCCTTTTAAATTGATTTGGTGTTTTATTTCAGCCACATTAAACCGTTTTAGACCAAAGCACAATATCTCTGTTGGATTTAGGTCCAGACTTGGACCTAAGGCAGTCCCAGACCATCACTCTGCCACCGCCGTGTTTGACTGTACGTATGATTTGTTCTGAAATGCTTTGTTGTTTTAAGACCAGATGTAAATATTCAGTTTTTCTCTTGTAAGTTCACAGGATATTTCCCCCCTCAAAAGTCTTGAATATCGTCTACATGTTGTTTCTGGCGAATGGGAGATGGCTACTTTTGTCCAGCTGTGCTTTTGGCCTTGAAACCCTTGTATGCCATGTTTTCCCACGTCTTTCTGTTATTGTCAGATCATGAATACTAAGCCCTAAAGTGAGGCATGTAGTTCTTTAGACGCAGTTCTGGAGTCTTTGTGGCTCCCTGGACGTGTGGTTGATGCTCCTTTGGGAGTAGTGTTTGCAGGGCGACCTCTCCTGGGAAGGTTCACAACAGTTCAGCGTTTTTTCCACTTGTGGATAATGGCTCTCACTGTGGTTCACTGGAGCTGAAAAGCCTTAGAAATGGGTTTAGAATCCTTTCCAGAATGATTAGATGTCGGTGACCCTTTCTCATCTATTCTTGATTTTCTGTAGATCTGTGTCTAAATGGCATTTTGCGTTTTAGATCTTTTGGCCGACCTCATGTTGTCAGACAGGTTCTGTCAGGCCTCGGAGTGGATAGTGAAAGAAAAATGTTATAGTTCATTTCTTATTTTATGATTTAACAAGTGGGATGATTACTTTTTCGCATAGCGCACGGTAGATTTGCTTTGCTTTAGTCCCTTAATAGATGGAATCACCACTCTGCTTTTTTTTAAAGTTTTTTTATTTACTCACTTTGTCTTTGATATTAAAATTACTTCAATGATCTAAGTTATTTAAGTAACAAGGCTGTTATTTTTAAATTAGTCATCAAAGTAAATACATTTCTTGGATTCAGTGTCAAGTCAAAGTTTCTGGGACAGCTCCACGGCTAATAGTAAATTCAGACTGTTGTCGGTTTTAGTCTCTTGAGTGAAGCTGTGTGGTAAGGTGACACCTCACATCCCTCTGTAAGAGCCTCAGTCCGCCTCAGAGGTCGTTTGAAACATTAGATCAAACGTGATGAAGAGCTCCTGCTTTCCAGATGCTTCCTCTTCTTCTTCTGTATCGACACCTTCTGGTGTCACGAAGCGTCCTCGCCGTCTGTCCGACGTCCACTCGGGATGCAAACGGCTGACGGCAACAAGGCAAGAAGCAGCTGGGCACCCAGCGAGCCCGAAACTTTGTCGTGGATATCTTTTACATGGCAACAATTCCCCTCATTGTTGTCCCCGTAGATGGGATTCCCCCTAGCAACAAGCGTAGGAAAATGTGCATCAGCATCTTTTATGTCCTGTCTGAAAACGCGTAGGGCTGCAGTGTGATGTGCATTTTGCTTCTGTGCGTGTTGGTGGCGATAGTCGCAGCTAGGAGAGGAAACGGAGCAACTCCACCTACTTTAACTTCCATGACTGGAAGGACACAAAGAAAACCTTTGACGGGGTAAAAGGTCTTAGTGACTGAGCTGGGCTGGAATGTAGAGCACTAAACCACAACAGTTTAAGCTGCTCTGGACGAGGGTACAAGTGTCCAGTGCTTATTCCCGGCACTATGGGGATTATGGTGTTTGACCAGGTTGCTGTTCTTCACACGGCCGGACTCACGTAGCTATTTAAGCTCGTTTAGAAGGTCTTCATGCGATGGGATGTTCGCCACAACCCGGTCACTTCGCATGTGTCTCCCAGAGCACCTTAATAACAAACCTCATTGTTTTTTTTTTGTTTTTTTTATGTGATTGAGTTACTGAAAGTAGTTCATGATATATAGCGTCCATGTGCTTTCTTTTTATTGTTTGTTTTTACATTTCAGTTAAGTTTAAGACCTGAATAGTGTGGCATGCACCTGTTTATACCTCCACTAAGTTTTCCTTTTTTATTTTTTATTTTTTTGCTTTAACTAGGGGATGAATCTACTAACTTTCCACAGCTATACACTAAAGTTTCTTTTCTATTTTTTTAAACCATTTATTTTATTTTTATTTTCTTTGGACCAAAGATAAAATTTAATAAAACAAAGACAATACAAAGAAACATACGAAACTAGTGAGAACAGCTGTCACCAAATACATCAAGGTAAATGTACAGAATCTTTAAAAGCCACTACTGTTAGATTTTATGCAGTCTGAAAGTTTGATTTTAAAAGTGCTCATTCTTCACACAAATAAATTCAATTTCTAATAAGGAAATATTTAAATATAATGCTTCTCAATCATTAAATATATCTTATAAAAACAAGTGAGCAACGACAGAGCTGCAAAAAAATAAATAAATTGCATGTTTGGCAATTCTCTGTGAAGTAGCCAAGAGACTTTTGGTTTTATCGACATACATATTCTCAAGGTCTGCACTTTGACTAGGCCACCTTAAAATATTAATATACTTGATCCAAACTATTGCATCATAGCTCTAGATGTTGGGGGGGGGGATTTCTAGAATTGCCTTTCATTCATTTCCATTAACTCTGACCAGTGTTCCTCTTTCTGGTTAAGAAAAGCAGTATTATCCCCACAGAATGATGCTGCCACTACCCTGTGTTTGATGTGCAGCATTAACACACTTTTTGTCGGGATGTGAAATCGGCTGCGCTGCTCTGAGAAACAGATTTGTTTGTATTGCTGTGCGCTGGGCAACAGCAGTTTGTGTTGGTGAGCAAAGTGGAACGCAGCGTCCATCTTAATGTGGAGCTGCAGCCATATCTGTCAAGCTGCTCCTGACTGAAGGTGGCGAAACGTGTCGAATGGACAACTATTGCACACACACACACAAATCTAGACTTCATGAGAAAGCGTCAAGACGAAAGCAGTTGTTCCACGAAAGCCATGCAGCAAACATGTGGAAGAAGCAGCTCTGATCAGATGAAATCCTAATTTACGACTTCCAAAACTTTACTTGCAAGAAAAAGCTGATGTAGCGCAATGCTAAGCTCACTGCTGGGGTTAATGGGAAACCCTGTTGGGCGATACAAAAATAAACAACACCTAGAGAAAAAACAACGAAGGGAAGAAACAAGGGAGAGAACATTGTGGTGAGCTCCAGAGACGATATTCGCGTTAAGGAGCTCTGTCTCCACATTCGCCGGCTACTTCCTGCTCAGCTGTCGGATGTCTGCAGCTTCTCCAGAGTAATTTCTTGGCTCCCTCTCTTATTGATGGGTTCCTTGCCTTGCCTGTCAGTTTAGATTAACGGCCATGTCTTTGTAGATTTGCAGCCATGTGATACTCTGTCCGGTTTCAGATAATGGACTGAACAGAGCTCAGTGAGATGCATAAAGCTTGGGCTATTGTTTTACAACCAAACCCTGGATTAAGGCTGAGTTAGAAATCCCTGTAGCCACCATTAGGTTGCTGGGTTTTTTTTTGCTTCACTACTTTAGCACCATTTGCTGCTAAAGATGTGTATTTCTTCCCAGTCAGGTCTCATCTATCACTTCTCTTATCAGTGGGTTCAAACGTCAAATTAGATGGAGATTACTGAACCTGACGCTCCAAAATGGCAGTCCCTATGCTAATGAGTGACATCATGGTGCCATCTTGCATTCACTGAGGCAACCACCATGAGGACACTGGTAGAAGAGCCGGGAAAAGCTAACAACGCCAGTGTGGTAGCTGTCAAGGAAGTGCTACCAAGTAGAGCAGACAGATAAGGATATAAATAGAACAAGAGATCAGATGAACTTATTCATGTGTGGAAAGGAAAATGTTAAGATCAATCAGAACATCAAACGTCACTCCAGACCAATCGAGAAACAGATTGTTCTGTTGTAGTTTGTTCCACCGGGAAATTTGAGGATGCTAATGTAATCTTGCGATAGACCACACACTAATGTCAGAAAATAATTTTAAGATAAATTTAGATTTATTTTTTTTTCCCTCAGCGACTCTAAAACCTGTAGAAAAGGAATTTGCCTTCTTCAAGATTTCTTTTATATCTTGACTGAAAATGTAGGGTTCACACAATCAAACAAAAGTTAATGTGAGGCAACTTTGTACTTATTGGGATTTTTTCAATGTAAAACCAATAAACACAAAAAAAACTGTTCAGAAACCATCAACATGTACATTGCCGTGGAGGATGTAAGAGTTGTTTTAATTCAACCACAAGTGCGACAGGGTTGTTTAAGACTATGGCAAAGCATCTTCATTGGATTTATGTCCAGACTTTGACTAGGCCACACCACAACCTTAATTTTTTTTGTTCTTTTTTGGCCTCCTTTGTGAGTCGTCTTTGGGAAGGTTCATCATGTTTTCTTTGTGTAGTTCATGACTCTCCCTGTAGTTCACTGAAGTCTCACAACCTTAGAAATTGTTGTGTGATCTTTTGCGTTACGATCAGTATCAGATACGTTTTTAGTTTCTTAGTTGATGATTTGTCTCCTTTTGAGCTTTTTAAGCTTCCTGATGCCAGACAGGAAGGAAGTTCTATTGGAGTGATTTTAAAGGACTTGCAGAAACCAACCCTGGATATGGCCAGTAAAAAATTAAAAAAAATCATCATAATCTGAAAACTGCCTTCTGTACTTATTAAGAATATATGATTCTTCTATACTGGAAACTTTTAAATGTGATTAAAAAACAACAACATAACAAAACCTTTACGGGGGCAAATATACTTTTTCGCAGCGCTGTCGACGCTTTAAGCCAAGTGGAAACTCACTCCGGTGCCGGTGATCCATGCCATCTGCACTGTCCCACTCCACATATGTGCGTGCTGCTATAGACGTGTCCCGTAAACAAACAGTTTGGCACGCTTTGCAGCTACTCGAGCGGTTTTTCTCGGCTTCATAATTCGATCATCTCCTCGGCTCTTGCTGTAGAGGATCGATAACGTCTGGAGACCATCTATCTCTCTCGTCTCCAAGCACGTCGGCAGCCTGTTCTACGCAGTGGGAGAGGGAGAGAAATGAGAGATTATAGTCCTGCCTGCATCTCTCAATCTAGGTCACAGAGCATCAGGGGGCAACAAGCCTAGCTCATTTAGCCTGTGAGTCACATTAGGCTGAAACTGCTGCTGGGGATCTCTGCCTCTCACACGCCCACCAACAATAACTGCTTCCTGTCAGGATTTCTTTTTTCCCCCTCGTCTCTTTATAACAAAAAGTTACATGATCTGGCCGTTGGTTTAGAGTCCGAAACCCGCCAGGCGTTAGTCAGCTCTTTGACCTGTCTGGTAATCTTGATCTTGCAGAAAATCATTTAAATTGAATCCACACAGATCTAGTTGAATTTAGATTGGTTGTCTGGAAATGAAGTTGCTTGAAGGTTATTGGGATCAGTCAGCACTGGAAGTGAGAATGGATGGAAAGATCTTTGCCTTTAGTTTGAGGTTTCCAAAAGGCGACCAACTAGATGAACACAATATACATCCAAGTTACAATCGTCTCCGTGACTGAAACGTGTGTAGCAGTGAATATGTGGCAGACTTAACATGTTTAAGTTTGCATGAATACAACTCGGGGCGCACTGATTGCCAATTAAGGTCTTTAAAAAGTCTGACCTGCCGACTTTTTACGGGTTTTTGCTTTTACTTTTTCACTTTTAGACACTTCAGTTGTACCGATTTTGATACCGATATTTTTATTTTTTTTTTGTCTGAAATATCGCTAACTGCTGACCAAAATCAACACAAACATTTGCCCCATATTGGCTGTAAAATATCTTGAGAATCCCCAAGACTTCTAGGGAAATATTCTGATTCGACTGAAGTTAGTTTTACATCAGAGTGCTACAGTCTGGGATTTAAGAGTTGATATAACCAATGAAACCATGAGTTCTCTTAGGAGAATATCAAACCATCAGTTTTTGACCTTAAATTTAAGAGCCCTCGGATTATGCAGCAAGAGAACAATCCAAAGCGCACCAGAAAATCCACCAGATAAAAATTGTTCTGGAATGGCCTGAAGTCTGGGCTTAAGTCCAAATGAGATGCTGTGGTGTGACCTTAAACAAACCCTCCAATGTGGCTGCATAAATACCAATTTGTGATGGAGAGGAAGTCATAACTCCTCTGCAGCAATGTTGAAGACTGATTGAAAAGTTACCACAAAGGCTTGAATGTAGTGTTGCCCAACCAGTTATTATGTTTAGGGGGTAATTACTTTTTCACTGCAGAGGCAGATTGGTTTGGATTTTTTATTGTTTTTAATAAATGTGATTATAATTTGAAAACAACTTTTAGTGTTTGCTCTGGTTATTTTGCTCTGAGATTGAAGCACATTTCATGATTTGAAACGTTTAATATTAACAAAATGAAATTGGAAAAAACTATTTTCCTTAAGAAGGAAAATAGTTTTTTTTGCAAATGACCAAACATTTAACATTTGAAATATAATGTCGTCGTGATAAAGGAACAGTCAAACATTTGTTGTAGTGCCACTGACTAAAAACGTGAGGTGGTCAAAAATGTAATCAGCAGAATAAAATCATTTATTCTTACGTCTTTAGAGTAGATTATTTAGGGAAGGGAAAATTTTAAAATATTGTCTTCCTTTCTTAAAACCCATCGGATAACACTGACTGTGTGCGTGAGGTACGAGTTTAAATGGATTTGTTTTTTGCGTGTGCAAACTCCATTGACAGGTCCCGGGAAAACCCCCCCAAACAGATTTCAGTCATTAAGTGTTTCAGAGGAACAGCCCTCTGATTTTCTGCCTTCCAGCCTGGACTCGACCAAACACGATGAAAGAAAAAGTTCTGGCACCGATCATGTCTTTTTTTTTTTTTTCTTTTTTTTTGTGTTAATATTAAGCCTTTTATTCGGCCAGGATCACAGAAAACACTGTTAAAAATGAAGCTCTTGTTCTGAAACGACTGAATAATTTAGAGGAGACTCCGGTGCACCCCTTCACAGAGAGCTGCACAGTCAGCTGGGGAGCTGAATCCTGAATCATCTTGCTTTCATGTTCACAGGGAGCCTCACATGGGCTTTAAGCTGTCGCACCTGCTTTTTTATGCCGTCCCATTCTCGTTATTACGACTCTGCGATTCGTTGCTTGGCTTTGGCTGGTAAAAATGGCAAAAGCTAAAAGAAATAATTCAAGGTTGTTGGTGGTTATTGCATAGAGAACAGTTAAGTGCTCTCTATGCACTTAACTGCATAGAGATAGGTTATAGGTTAGTGTGTGTTCACTCAATTATTTAATAGAAGAAGGACTCAGCTTGCAATGCAGACCAGTGAGCACTCTGTCATTTAATCCGTTTCCTTCTAGCGCACATGTTACTTTCTCCTTTATCATAGACCGCCCTGTGAATACCGTTTCTTTAAGACTAAGTTGTGGCTAAACTGAATAAACTAAAATGTATCATTACCTTAGCAGCTTCCTTCTGATTGCCAGAATCAGTATTTCGTTCTTTAATGCTCTGTGATCGTTTTTAGTCGTCACCAAATGTTGTCGCCTCTTTTTGCTCCACCTGGTTGCCACCAGCTCACCTCACGTGTTGCCCCCCGTCATGCACTTTAACATGCTGTTGTACTCTCTGAAATTTCCATAAACTATTCCAGATTAAAATAGCCATATGTTGCAGCACCAAACTGTAAAAGCTGCTACACATGGAACGTGATTTGCAAGCTGTAGTTCCTTAAACAGTATTGCCTTAAGAGCGATCAGCTTTGTTGTTGTCTTTTTGTCAGGAAGTATTTCTGAAACAGCTCAATTTATTGTCTTTGTGAGTCTCATATGCATAAATATTTTAGTGGTGTCGAGGCTGCAACATGAGAAGGCGGTCTGTGTTTTTTTTTTTTTTTTTTTTTACATGTGGTAATTGCTCCTGGCTTGCCAGCTGAACCTCGGTAGAGTAAAACGTTTTCATGACTGTTTCACACTGAAGGACCACCTACTGACCTGATACGACTCCACAAAAACAGCAACATTACCTGGATGTGCTCCTGTTAATAAAATTAAAAATCTACACGTTATGAGAAAAAATCCTTAAACAAATGGCAATTTTTTTTTTAAATCACCCATTTTCAGGATGTTCCTCAGATATTTTTCTGTTTATCTGTTGCATTCATTCTTCTTGTCAAAGCACAACAAAAGAGTTTGCATGTTGAAGGAGGTGCTTAAATAAACTGGACTGCAGACTGTTCATCAGACTGTCTCTCTAACTGGATCATCTCTGTCCGGTTTTCCGGTTTCTGCTCGCGTCTGGAATTGCGTCACTCGTGAAACCAGACTTGCTTCTGGTTTCAAATCACAAGAGCTGTTCAACTTCAGCGCTCTGAGGTGTTTAGACAGTAAATAAGGTTGGATATAGACTATAGTGCTCATGGTGGCAGCGGCTCTGTTACGTTAGCTCTGATTTGATTGTTTTGTTGACTTTTGTTCATAATTCTTTTGGTTAAAGTATTGCTTGTTTGGACAGCTATTCCCTCTGGTTTTGAAAGCAAAGAATTTTTGCTTTTACTTTTTCACTCTTGGACAGTTCAGTTGTTATGATGTGTAACCGTGGCGCCTGAAAATTTAAGCTATCTCTTCTGTTCTTCTGGTCACATCTCCGACTCTAACTTCCCCCCTGACCGATTTCCTAATCTTAAAAGAGAAGCAGCAAAAGCAAATGAGGAGGATCAGCATTGCTTGTCCCCCACTGATTGTCATCCAGGGCATGTTACTGTGTGGAATATCAACTTTGTTGCCTTGAAATTGAGCTGTTTGCATGTTGCGACTGTCATGAGAGTGTCGAACAACAACAGTCGTCAGTCAAAGACTTCTTCAGATTTGAAGAAAGCCTGACTTTGACCAGAGGTCCTTCCTGCCCACAGCATCACCATCCACAGCGACTCCTTGAAGATACTTGGATTATGCGCTTGGGACAAATGAAATATTTTTTGAATAGAAATATTGAGTAAGAGTTTATGTAGCAGCAGATGCCAGTAAATGCTAACGTGTGCCTCAGATATGTCAGTCCCTGCTTCCTCCTGCTTTTTTATCACAAAGAGAAAACTTTGCATCCGGAGGCAGGACCGGGACATCAGATACGTACCTGCACTTATTTGCCTTTTGTCTTTGTGACCCTTGTTATTACTGCTTCTGGGCCTCTTGGGACAGTGTGTGTGTGTTGATGTCATCAGTCCCATCAGGGATGAGTTTAATGAATGTGTGGAGGAAAACATGATTCTCTTTGTTGCCCCTGTTGGCCACACCCAGCTTCCTATTCCGCAGGAGGAGAACGATTGGAGGCCATTTTCACCCTGCTGGGCTCGTAATACCAGTTTTGGTCTAAACCAACAGAAGTACACATGTGTCTTCTCTTTCAGTAATATAATCCACTGTGACAGAATATACACAGAGGTCTCATTATACGCGAGATAATTGTGTTTTCTTTTGGTGTGTCTCTGCAGCTCCAACCTTGTAAAAAATAAAGAAAAGAAAAGAATGCATGTCGAAATTACGAACAGCTTTACAAATGTCTTTTCAAATATAACCTGTCGGGAGCAATCTGATCGAAGAGAACAGCTGTGTGTGATCCGTGGAAAACATTTTATTGCGGGGAACTATTTAGTGTGCTTAAAGTGGAAGAAAATGGTTGCAGGGTTTAATTTGAGTTCGCTCACAGCTTCTTTGAGCAGCTGCATAAGCCTAATTGTCAGTCACACAGCGTATTAGTGTTGACATACTTGTGGTCTTGTACCAACATGCACAAGTTCACAAGCACAGGCGCAAGAAAAAGCAAGAGAACCCTCTGAACGGCTCCACATTGCAATCATACACAAGCATTCAGGCAATGTAAAAAAAAGAAAGAAAATTTTTTGTGCTGCCAGTAAATAAGAAACGTGGCGTTAAATATACAACCTTGGAAAAAATTGAGAGACCACATCAAATGATGAGTTTCTCTGATTTTCCTCTTTATATTTATATGTTTGAGTAAAATGATCGTCGTTCTTTTATTCTATGAACTACTGACAACATGTCTCCGAAATTCCAAGCAAAAATTGAATTATTTGCAGAAAATGACGAAAAAAGATGCCGTGCTTTCAGAACTCAAATAATGCAAAGAAAACAAGATCATATTCATTTAGAAACAACAAAACTAATGTTTTTACTCAGGAAGAGTTCAGAGATCAACGTTTGGTGGAATAACCAGGAGGTTTTCAGTGGGGTTCAGTGCAGTGGACTCTTCATTTTTCATAGAGCTGTATATTGTGTTGTGTAAAAAAATTAACTGCATGTTCATGACAGCCACTACAAGACCTCATAATACTCATAGTTATTGCTCGTATCATCAGGATTGTCCTAAATATTACAATAGTTGCTTGAATCTACAGGAAAATGGTTTTGAGCAGTGAAGAACCCATTTCATTTAAATAAATTAAAAACCCAAACATTGTTGTTGTTTAAATGGTAAATGGCCTGCACTTGGATAGGGCTTTATCACGTTCAAGGTCTCCACAATGACAAAGTGACTGAGACAGATGGAGTGGGGGGGTTAACTGGCTGCTCCCCTGTTACAGGACGAACCCCTTCCACCTGAGCCACTGCTGCCCCTTAAAAACACGCAGGGTGTTTACCATATTCTTGATATGTGTGTGTCCGGCTACTGGTGCCTGTGCGTGATGAGTTGGGGCAGATTAGAACGAAAACGAAGCCTCTGGGAGGTCTCAGAAGATGTTTATTCTGCAGATAAAACCGCGCCAGCTCTTTGGACCTCAGGACCTTCGTTTTGCTGAATAAACAACAATCCTGCTGAAAATTACCGACTTGAGCTCAATCAACGAAGGCATGGGGGGAAGGGGTGTGAGGGCACGGTGCCAGCTCATGACGGTGGAGTCAGCACACAGCATCACAAAGATTAGACCGGACTTTGTAGATTTAAAGTCGCATTCCATATAGTTTGTTTGATATTTTTGTTTTAACGAGTAGGTGTTGACATAAATTTAGGTTGTTTTCTTGCGAGGCCAATTGAGTGTAATGTGATGGGGGTGGGAAGCAGAGCAGAGAGAGAGAGAGAGAGAATGAAGATGTGCAGCCAATTACTATTCAGCCCTAGAGGCCGCGGGGCAGAAGGAGAGCGACCGGCCGAGCCGCAGCTCAAATATTCCCAACAACAGAAAGTTGGAGAGCGTTCGGGCCGGAGAGGACGGACGACTTTGATGTTTTGCATCGTTCTCTTTTTTTTTTTCTTTTTTTTTTACGACCCGGCTGTCCAACCAGGACGAGCTGCGGCTGTCTCGTGCAAAGGTCGACTGAAATCATTTGATCGTGGCGTCCGGCGCTGGGGACAGACGTGACTGGGTCACTGTGGGAAAGTGTGGTAACACAAGTGAGGCCTTTTCTCTCCCCCTCATGGTGCAGCTGTGGTTTGACCCCTGGCAACCCTGTAAATTGGGAGCAGACAAGTACCGGTTCATATTTGTGTTTGTGTGATGCACATTTTGCAAATGCAAATATGTAAGGTCGTGATTATTATCCACCAGTTTCTCCGATTCTCTTTTTTTCTCCCCAACATATCCGGTGACGGTAACAGTTTAACTCTCTCGTCCCTAACTGCTGGAAAATGATCCAGATGGAGGAGCGATTACTTTGGGTTTCGGTTAATGCACGCTGACCCCTCCCCCATCCCAGTCTCCATCTCTTCCCCTCTCTCTGTGTTTCTGCAGAGAAATTGCCTGTTCACATAAGCTAAAAATAAATCATGTGACTGAGCGCAGCCAACTGTACTGTTCATGCATTACTTATGGAAGTGTTTGCCTTTCTTCCGTATTTCTTCCACAAAAAAAAAAAGAAAAAAAAAAGATGCTCCCCTGCCTCTGAGTTGGTATTTTTGTCGGCGTGAGCTCCCAGGCGATGTCCTTGCAAACATGAGCTTTCTTGCTTATTCCCACTGTCTGTGGTTTTTCCGCTGCCATGTGCCAAATATTTAGGCAAGGCCATCTTATCTGCGATGATAAACCACGGAGGTAGAGGCACAGAGCTCGTACTGATCAAACATCTGACCACGGTAACCTCAGCTTTCACTTTCCAGCATGTGAAATTACTTCAGCAAAATATGCAAAAAAATAAATAAAAGTGCTGATTTTGCTCACAACAGTAAGACCAGTTGAATTTTGCATCTGTATTATAAACGTGTCAATAATCCATCGGTATTTTCCCAGAAGTGTCATTGTGGTCATTGTTCTTAGACGACCTCCCATGTTTATGTTTTTCACAGTTATAACTTATCGGCCTCAAAGCTCTTCCAGATGCATGTAGCCGCCTTGCCTCCATGCGTTTCTTCCGGCACCAGAACCTCCAGAACCAAACTGGAGTCTCTGACCTGGATTCATCTTTTTCCAGCTGCTGTCCCAAAAGATCCGAGACTCAAGCTTCATGCGTTGCACAAACACTTTATGCAAAAGGTGCTTTTTTTTAATTTTTTTTATATATATATATATATATATATATATATATATTCAATTGTCTCAAAAAAGGTGAAAATAATAATGAGTGATGAATTTGGATTCAGAAACTTTTATCGTCACTGCTAGCTCCATTTCTAATGAAAACATCCACTGAATGCTAATCAAAGTATGACTAGCTGATTGAAACAGCCAGTCATAATGTACACAAAGTGATGAAGCTCGCCTGTTTGTCACTGCAAGGTGCAGAAAACTTTTTAATTGGTCCAAGTGTTAATAATTGTCGAGAAAAGCTCAGCGCTTCAGGAAACAAGTTTATGATTTGTTAACAGGTCTTCACCTTATTGAGGCAGGGATTATCTTCAGTTCACCCAGGAACAAATGGGAATGAACGATCCGTCCCTGATGGTTTTTCTGGGAAAGTGGCGAGAGGCTCCACAGATTGATTTCTTGTACATGTGAAAATCTGACAGCTCTACCCACATGAAGGATTAGCGTCGAGACTGCACGGCCCCGGTCACGGCTTTGCTCGCCTGCTTCCTGGTCAAGGCTAAAGTCAGGGCGATAAATTAGTATCGGTCCACCTCTGTCTGCTCACTTTCTCCTTACTGCCACCATGTCCTATTCTGTGCCTCTCGTCATCTTCTTTTCATCTTCCACCTTCTCATCCGCTGTCGTCACTTCTCTCCGAGTCTCTGAATCACCCTGTCCCCAGCCCACGCTTCCGTCTCCGTCCACATTTAGTCCTGTTTTGTTTTTCCCTTCATTGAGGCTCATCTTTGACGCCCGCAGCCATCTCTAGAGATCACTGCAGCACTGTGCGCACCCATCTGTTTTCACCCTCCTGCCTACTGGTTTCCAACTCGGGTATTTTTCCCTGTCGCTCTCTCTCCTTCCTTGATCGCAGATGGCTCCTTTCGAAATCAGAGGGAGTCACTGTTAATTCATGCAGTCATTGGCGGAGAATGTTGATAACTTCGTCTTTTATTTTGTCAGGCGCAGTCGATGGATAAGTTGTTGTGTGTTTATTTTTCCTGCAAATTTAAAT
The DNA here is from genome assembly GCF_051168715.1 of Poecilia mexicana. NCBI lineage: Eukaryota > Metazoa > Chordata > Actinopteri > Cyprinodontiformes > Poeciliidae > Poecilia > Poecilia mexicana. The sequence continues at coordinate 13,348,430 of NW_028263374.1, read as the reverse complement.
CTGAGTAACATTTTTGCTTCACAGGTGACATCACTCAGAAGGGCTACGAGAAGAAGAGGACTAAACTCCTGGCTCCCTACATTATCCAAACTCCAGGTAAGATCAGATCGCCTCTTAGTTTCTGAGAACACACACAGACTCCAACTTCTACTGGATATCTGGACGCCTTGCATCACTGCTAAGGTTTCTACCACAGCGGAAGCCATTTCAGCCTGTTTGTGTTGGGTGGCTTTACTGTTGTGGCCGTCCTGCATTTGTCCAGATGTTTTCCTGAAACCATGTCATGCAAAAAAAAATAAAAAATACCCCCAAAAAACAGATAAACTTCCTGAAAATTAAATACATTTTGCACCATAAGATACAAACACCAAATTTCTGAGAAAGGCTCTTATTTATTTGAGCAGCATCTAAATATTTGTGCTCATAAAAACGATCAGAAAGCCCATTTTCTTATGACTTCCAAGTAGAAAAGTGTTGGATATTGCCAAAACTAGAGACGCTCCGATCTATATCCAAATTCCCCAGTTTCCCTTTTAAATTGCCTCACTGCTCTGCACACTGCTGCTGAAGGTAGGAAACCGGCCTTTCTTGCCTCAGTGACAACCTCCACACTGAAGAGTTTTACTATTAGTGCCACCTATTGGCACTCCAGGCTTAGTATGTCCAGAAATTGCATCGAATAAGGCTGGCGGGCTGAAAACGAGCCCATTTCTGAGGGCTTCTCAAGCTGTTTCTGGACTGTTTTTTGTCCAAAATGTGAGCTCACACAGTCTGGAACTTCCCCTGAGCATCATCAAGTTAAAGTAGTGAAGGTCTTTGTACTTTTCAGGGTGATAACCGACCTTTTGTTCCCTCATACCTACCAGTATTGAAACACAGAAATTCTGCTCACATGAAAAACTACAGATGTTCTTGTTTACATGGGACTTTTTTCCCACTAAAAGAGGTTTGATGTTTTTGTTTGACAGTGGCGCCCCCTCAGAACGACGCACAGCCCCCTGCTCCCAGTTCGTCTAGCCACGCCCCCGCCCCGGCCCCCGCCAACTCGTCCCGGTACCGTGAACGCCGCTCTCGCCGGACGCATCGCAACGGAGGAACCAGAGATGACCGCTACAGATCAGGTCAGGAAATGGCCGCGCTTGCTTCTTGCTTCTCAAACTTCGAGCACCTTTGATGAGCCTCCGTGAGCCGGGCTTGATGAGTGAGCCGGTGTTTAAAAGTCACACTCTGGGCTGTCTCAAAGGGACCAATTAAACAGGAGTTTATTGGAAGCGTGTTTGTTTATGGGAGTGTGAGGAGATTAGAGAAACAGTCAGCAGAGGAGGGCTGCAGCTGGGGAACCCCTTTGTGAGGGGCCCCCACTCCCTGCAACATGATGTCACTGACTGGATGTGTGTGACGGTATTGATCCTGATGGGGAAACCTGATGGTGGAGAGTCTGAGCAGTCGAGGTGAAAGGTCACCGAAACCACATGGAGAATACTGCTGGTGTTCACTTGGACGTCTTGCTGCTTCTTGTTGTTATCGTCTCCTTCTGCTCTGCTCTTGTGGGAATCACAGTAACACTCCAGCAGGCTCGCCGTGAAGCCGTATGAACCAGAGCCTGTCTGTTATACCGAGTTACTGAGGAAATTAAAAACAACTCGGGGAAACAGAGGGAGAAATCAGAGCTCAAAAATCCAAAATTCAAGAGCGACTCGGATAGGACCGACTCTAAACGTGCCGATCCAACATTTCACACGCAGCAAGAGCCAGAAAAGCTGGACACCGCTAAAGCATTCAGAAGGAACGATGTGGATTGAATTCGAATAGCACTCCTCTAGTCATGGCAGCCACTGAAAGCTGCTTAACGACAGCAACATTCAGGGGAGGAAGCTGGAACTGAACCCATAACTTTCTGAATGCAAAACGATTGAACACTACATTTTTATCATTATTATTAAAAAATATGTATAATTTTACATTGTTTTTGATTTTTATATAAATAATGTTAGTAATAGTTTCCCCCAGAAAACTTTCTATGCCCGGTGGTTGGGACGCTCGGCAGTCATTCATCCAGCGGCCCGCCGTGTTTTTGAGTTAAAGATTTTTTTAAACTGAAAGGAAAGTTGAATATATCACTTCATAATTATGTGTTACTAGAAGATTAATATCTGAACACCAACTATAAAGTAATATAGGTTAGCTCATGAAAAACTGCTAAGCCTGGTGGGGGCACAAGTGAAGCCTGGTGGTAAAGCAGTGGTGTCTACACTTTTTTGCCATATAGACCCAAAGTTAAAAGTAATTTTTTCTTTAAAAAGTTTTTTTTTTTAAACTGCAAAACTATTCTATTTTTGCTTGCTCCACAGTGAACTAAAAATGTGATATTTCACTGAAACCACAGAGCAGCTCAATCTTTGTAAACCTGTAAATTGTGCTGCAGTTGGTAGCACGTTTGCCTTGCGTTCAAATCCCGGCCTGAAAAGAAAACTGAAAGTTCATGTTGCTCAAGGAATACTTTGTGTTGCACCATTCTCTGTTTTGAAAAAAATAAAATAAAAAATCAAATTTGTCAATCTAGCCCTTAAAAATTAGATACGTGTCAGTCTGCATTAGTAACTTGTGCTAGGGAGCCACATTTGTCTAGTCCTGTCGTCCCACAAAATCATTTCAAGAGTTCCACCCTATTTTGTTTTTCCAGAAATTTAACTTCACTTCATCTTTATTAGTTTGTGTCAATTTTTGTCAAAACGATCTGCTGTTTTTCAAAGCCTCAACATGTTTTTTTTTCTGCATCCATACATGCAAGCTTTCCACTTTCTATTTTTAGATCAGCTGCTCCACAGTTTCCCACTCAGGGGACCACAGTTTGCACTTTAGCTTCAAAGGTGACAACAATGCACTGCCTGTTCAGATTATAATAAGAAAAGTAATTTGAGAGTTTTTTCATCAGGAAATGATCCCAGTTTTTGTTTCCTCAATATTCACACTTGACTGCAACTTTTGGGCTTCTTTATTTTACGAATAGTGAATAATTCAACCGTGGTTCCGATTCCTTATTTAAGTATTTTATTGAGCCACATCCAGGGAAGCCCCAAGTGCAAGACCTGCTGCTGACGGATGAGGGTGGGGAGCTGGAAAAGGGGACAATAAGAAACCAGCACAAACCTGTGGAGTCATCTGAAATGTCAGCAGCAGTGGATCTATACAGAGTCACTGGAGGGAAACAAGATGCAGCGAGAGCTGCTGTGGCAGCCAACTCACTTCTGCTCAATGTGCATTTCATCTAAATCAATAACCCTTTACAATATATACTTCAAAACTGTGTTGAAATGTTTCAGTGACGAAGTTGTGCTATCTTTTGGACCGATTAAAAAAAGTGAACTCGGTAATGGTTGGATGTTAATGACTAATATTTTATTATTTGTACCAGATTTTACAGATTAGCAGTTGTAATTAGTAACGCTCCAATTTTATTGGAGAAGATTTTCTTCTCCAATACTGATTGGAGTCATCAAAACAACAGGAATTTACTAACACTAAGTCCTAATGAGGTTCTTGGCAGCTTTAAAATGTAATAAAACGGCACACATTTCATGAGTTAACAGAAATTAGACTAGTGTCCCACTTAGCTCAGTTATTTTGATGACGCTGCAGTCTCTCCTGTCTGTTTTTTGAAAAGCCTAGAAAAAGAGATTTTTAATCTCAATTCAATCTTCCTGCTTAAATCAAGGTGCAAAAACCCCCCCAAAAAACTGTAGCTCCAACACAGGATTAGCTGGTTTAAGTAAGAACTACAATGATCTGTAACGTCACTTAAACAGTGGTAAAACGTTTTTACATCAAATAAAGATAACCTTTAAAAAAAACTCCAATGCTGCTTCTGCTGCCATTTTGATAAAGTGCAATGCTGATGTTAGCTGTTTTGATATGACCAGGGGTGAAAGTCGTTTTAAATTCTTGGGGGTACTATAACAAAAAAAAAAATAAATAAATAAAAAAAATACTTTCACCCGTGGATATGACTCCTTAATAATTTGACTTGTGACATATTTCAGTGCGTGGACAAAACTTACACACACTGAAATGTCACAATGCTTCATAAACTTAGCACTTTACTTTGCAGGTTATAAAATTCAGGTAAGTAATTTTTCAACTGCTCTTTATGCTTAGATAGTGGATCGGCACATACATACTTGTAGTTTTGACACAGGAAGTGTTCATCTTCAAAAATAAAACTGTCAGGTAAATAACTTAAATAAATAAATAACTTCAGTCAAAGCAGTTCAGTTTGAGATTTTCTGTCACGGCAGCACAATTCATAAAAATTGATTTGTCCAAGCAATGTCAGCGTGTGCAATATTGCAGTTTCATAGAATTGCTCAGATCAAAAATATTGAATAGGCGGTAATATTTGTATATTTGGCCTGATGCATGGATTTTACTATCTTTTATGCTGACCCTGATTCAGATTTTGCTGATTAATGTCTTAAAACTTAAGACTAATGGTGCTTATGCTGTGATAAATGGATGGGAAAGAATCAGAAGTGAGGAAATGTGGATTAATTGGCGTTGATGTCGTCATTCTAATATTCAAAACAATATCCAATGTCATGTATGCGACCATATTTCTGTACAGAACTTTTAAAGTTTTATACATTCATAATAATGAGACATAAAAAGGACAGTGAGAGGAATTAAATCCAGTAAAGTTCCATCAAGAAGCAGCAACTTCTGTTTGTGCCGCTGTGACACGCGCCGCAAACAAAGCAGAACTTTTGTGTACATCCACTTTAATATGTAGAAATTTCACTTCTCCATAGAAGTTGTGCAGTTCAGTTCAGATGGGTCATTTTTGTTTAGTCTAATCAAGACCTTCAAACCCAAATAACAGAAAACTATGATATAAAACATAATTTTCTAAGCTGTAAAGCCTGGCCTCCTTCAGATATTTCAGCACTTAAGCAACTCGACTCCTGCTGGACTTGCAGTAAACACACTGCTTATCTTCCTACTCTTCAAAAGGTATGGCCTATAAACATTACTACCAATCCCACATTATTTCTCTTACTATTACGCTTCAAGTGTAAACGACAGATCGAACCTCAAACTTATGAAAAAAACAAAACAAAGTCAAAGCAAGGAATTCCCTGGTACAACACAAGCCTGTTCCCGCATCAGGCTTGTGTTGTACCACTGGATTCATCTGTAGCTTGGACCTGCGGTTAAACACAAGCCCAGCTTCTAAACGCCACACTGTCTCTGTGAAACACCGTCATCCTTCAGGACACGTTTGAGGAGTCGCCCTCTCCTGACGCTCCTGTGTGTGAGAGGGAGGGAAATGCACATTATGAGGAAGGATAATTTAGCCCACAGTAATCTGTTCATCAGAGCGCCGTTTACGTAATTATAGTCCCCGTTGCCGCTGTGCAGTGGGCCGCTCTGGATTTATTTTTATCTCTCGATGTTCGAACAGTTTCACTGAAGTAATAAATGTGTTTTCTCTCAGCGCATAATTCTCTTGCACATGTTGTGTTGCATGGTCTGAGCGTGCTCTCGGTCACGTGGTGCCACTTAATGCGCCTGTGGGTGTCATCGAGTGAACAGCCATCGCTGTGTTTGTTGCTGTGTGCATTTTGTCTGTGTAGGCTTGCGAGTGGGCTAATGCGCCGCTTTCTTCTCTCCTTCGTGGCTTCGTTCTTCGTCGAGAAAACATTTTCATCACTCCTTTCTCAGATTTTAAGCAGGATCTCGCTGGAAAAAAAAAAAAAGGCTAAAATGTTATCGCTAAGAATAAAGTAATCCTTCTCATCAAGTCTAGATGGATTTAATCTTGTAAGATGATTTATTTGAGTTTGCTTGCGAGATCTAACTGGAAAAAGAAAATCTCCAATGTTCCAATGTGTCAATGATAAAATAAAAGTTTTTTGCTGCGTTCACACCTTATGAATCTAGAAGAGCTTCTTAGCGAGTTGGCCTGCAAAGGCCAAGGGCTTTAACAGCAAAACCTTAAACTTTAAGTCCATTTAAGTTGATTTTTTTTTTTTTCTTGTTGTCTTTTGCCTCAGAACTAGAGTACATTGGACTCAAGGTGTGTCCTTTTTCCTCTGCCTGTGTAGATATCCATACAGAGGCTGTCCAAGCTGCACTGGCTAAAAACAAAGAGGAAAAAATGGCGCTGCCAATGCCAACCAAGCGGCGCTCCACTTATGTGCAGTCCCCCATTGAAACCCGCACACCACCAGGTAAGGCCCAGACTTTTGTCTCTCTTTCAATGCGGCTGTAAATTCAGACATCAACGTATTAAACTAAACATTATCGCTTTCTTTCTTTTTTTTTTTTTCTTGGTCTTTCACAGATTCCTCGTCAGGGTCTGAAGATGAGACGTCTGCACGCAGGCAGTCTTCGGCGGTCGCTCCTCAGCCTCAAGTCCATCCCAACCTGCAGAGCTCGGACTACTGGATGAACCGCTCTGCCCAGGGCTCCTCCACCTCGTCCTCCGCGTCCTCCACGATGTCTCACGGTGAGGCCAAGCCTCAGGCGCAGAGCCAGCCTCAGCCGCAGTACAAGCCGCAGTACCAGCCGCTGTATCAGCCTCACCATCAGCCCCAGCAGCAGCAGCCTCAGCAGCAACCTCACCGCCAGCCTCAGGAGCAGAGCCGCGCTGCAGCCGTGGCGGACATGCTGGCTCACAGTCGCATTGGTGAGGAAGGGTTTGATGAAATATTCATGGACACAAAAGTGTTGCATTTGTCCTACAAGTTGCTCCCGCAGTCAAAGTTTGCTAAGGACCCTGAGAAGGCTAATGTGAAACTCCTTTACTTTGTGATAAACAGTGAATTTCTCTTTAAAAATCCGATTCCGCTTAACAAACTAAGAAGATGCTTTTCAGCTACATTACAGGTTTATCAAACATCTTTTCAGCTCCTTCTGAGAACTCCGCCCCTCCTCCAGATGTGACGGCTGTGGCGCCCCCATCCAGAGGCCCGCGGGTGGACCTGCCCTCCAACGCCGTCGTCCGAGGGATGAGCCGCGGCCACAGCCGCTCCAGCATGATGGAGACCGCCGATGGTAACGGCTTCGCCACACAGTGGCCAGACCTAAGCCTAGGCGTCTTTTTTTATTAACATTTGCTTATTTCTCTTTCATGAGAAAGGTGTTGATTTTCATCTTTTGTATCTATTGCATCAGACGTAATGCTTTTTGTTGTTTTTTTTTGTCTTTTTGATCCTTATTTGACTGGCTAACAGGGAGAGGTAATATGCAGAGTAAGGACACTTTTCATAACCACAGCCTCTTATCTCCTGTTTCCTGGTGAACCCTCACTCTCCCTGTCGTTTGTACTGGATGATCATAGAAGGGAATACAAGAAACAATCCTCATGTGTGGCCCTGAGACTGAAAACCTTTCTCCCAGATCTCTCTGTGTTTTCCCAGTATCGATGACACCCACCTAGAGCTGCTGCTGCTTTTCATTGCCCCAACGTCGAAGTTAATGCTGATTAAAAGCCCAAACCCGTTCTAAAACTTATGAAATGGAATGAAGAACAGCAGATGATAAGATTTTAATGCATTTGAACACATCCTGACGTATCGTAATGTTCGCTAGAGCTGTGAAATGTCACTGCTTCATTCTCGCGTGTTTCCACCTTTACCATCTCCGTAGGAGTTCCTGTGAGCAGCAGAGTTTCCACAAAGATCCAGCAGCTGCTAAACACTCTGAAGAGACCTAAGAGACCCCCGCTCAGTGAGTTCTTCACTGACGACTCCGAGGAGATCGTCCAAGGTATGCTGGCTCAGAAAACTCATTGACCCCTGACCCCGAAGTCGAGTTACAACTAATTTATCCATAAACGTGAACACAATACCATCTGGGTTCACATTAGTGGATAGTAAATGTAGTAATCAGATAATGCTATAATTTAGTGTTATGTAATGTCATTCCCGTCATTTATGCACACTTTTTTTGTATTGTTGGAGGTGTTTCAATGTTTGTGTTTTTAGCAACAAAAAGTGATTTTTTTTTTTTTTAATGAAGTTCTTAAAATGCAACACTTTGACGTATTTCAGAAATAGTCTAATTGGAATAATCAACCTTTACAGAAAAAAAGAAAGTAAGCATAATTTATCCCTTTGATCCAAACACTGAACCCTGAGGAACTCCATAAGTGAGTAGGAAGTGTTTAAGTCTTTATGGAAACTTTTACAAATGTAATCTGTAGCCGGCAAATTCTAGATCAGTGCAGTGGAGCTTATCTTTTTTTAAGATCATTAAATATTCCAAGCACCGCCTCCGAGGCAGACATTTAGAAATTATTATTTACCTTTTTCCGTTTGGTTTGTTATGCCATAGGAGCAATAAGTAAATGTGATATTCTCTAAATAAATAAACTAACAATCTTTTTTGCTGTTTGCTCTTAAAATTAATTACATTACATAACATTATTAACTCTACTTATTTCTGGTCTGCACATGAAGTTCTGATTTTGTTTTCCTTTACTTAGTAGATGTAGCTTCAGAGCGGTGCACGTCTGATGACATCACACGTGTCCCGTCTCTGCATGAATAAAGAAGATTATGGGTGGACAGTAGGGACAGCACCTGTGAGCTGTAATGAATGCGTTTGGCTTGACTTTTTGTTGTCCTAGTAAAGAGAGTCATCCATCTGTAACCTACCCAAAAACCGTCTGTGGTCTCTGCTCATCACAGTGCCCCAGCCGGACCCCAACACTCCCCGGCCGGAGGGCCGTCAGATCATCCCGGTGAAAGGGGAGCCTCTGGGAGTGGTCAGCAACTGGCCACCAGCCCTGCAGGCGGCGTTGGCCCGCTGGGGGGCCACTCAGGGAAAGAGCCCCGCTCTCACTGCTCTGGACATCACGGGCAAGCCTCTCTACACCCTGACTTATGGTGAGACACAAGATTCAACTGTATGACCAAGGACTTAAGGTTTTTGGTCAAGTCTGTGTTTTTTTCTTTGTTTGTTTTTTTTAATCTGCCTGGAAGCCTTATACTGAAAATGTAAAAAATGTGTTTTATCCGTGACATGAGGTTGCTTTTGGCCGTGATAACGTGTCGCCTCCTCCCCACCTTCTGTGTGCTAGGGAAGCTGTGGAGTCGCAGCGTGAAGCTGGCGTACACACTCCTGAACAAGCTGGGCACCAAGAACGAGCAAATCCTCAAACCCGGAGACAAAGTGAGGCTGCAGACACGCAGATACAGAAGAGGATTATTAGGACAGAAAATTTGCTGCGGGCATTTTTTTTTAAAATATCTGCAAACCTCCGACATTAGCTGTGAAGATTCAGTACCATTTTACCAACAAGCCACATCCTTAAAATCTAGTTACAAGTCAACAGGAAAATGTGCTTATCATATTTCCACTTGTTAGAAGGTGTGATTTATTGTGACACTGTTCAAACCTCTTGCACTTTTTAGTGTGTCATCATAAAAACACAGTTTTTCTTGCGATTTATTGGGAATTTATGTGACAGACTAACAAAAAGAAGTGTATGATTGTAATATTGAAGGGAAAAAATACAAACTTTTATTAAAATGTAATACCTTTATTTTTTATTTGTATTTAGTCCCATTTGCTCTGATGCCAAAGTAAAATCCAGTGATAGCAATCGCCTACAAATGTCCCTGAATTAGAGTCCAATGGTATAAAGTAAATCTGAGAAAAAAATACAGAGATTGCCGGTGGTACTGTAGGATCTGTTGACAGAACAAAGTCATTAGACACAGATATTGCTTCAAGTTGCTCCCTGCTTTTTGTTTCTCTGTAAAACAGAATTAAGGATGAGAATAGTTTCTCAAGGGTCTTCAGAGTTTTTACAGGGACCCCGCAGAGTTTTTTGCACAATCAATAGAAGTCGAGACAGAAAGCAGTCCTAAAGGGAAAGTTACTGTCTCGGTAGGTGGCGCTGGTGTATCCAAACAGCGACCCAGGAATGTTCTGGGTGGCCTTCTACGGCTGCCTCCTGGCTGAAGTCATACCTGTACCCATTGAGGTACCGCTGTCTCGCAAGGTATGGAACCCTTCACAGCAAATGGGCTCATTTAGACGTATATTTTGCTATATTTTGTGATTAACTGCATACTGCGTTTTTAGGATGCAGGTATCAGTCAGGTGGGCTTCCTGCTCGGCAGCTGTGGAGTCGGTCTGGCTCTGACGAGCGAGATCTGCCTGAAAGGCCTGCCGAAGACCCCCACTGGTGAAATACTGCAATTCAAAGGTATGGAAGGTGCCTGGAGTGTGCCGAGATATGTAAAGAGAAGAATAAGATGCGCTTACTAGAAGATATGCCTTCAAACAACGAGTTTTAACAATAAAATGACCAGTAAAGTATTTTCAGCATCTTCCTATTAAACTAAATGTTTGTTTGATTAAAGCAGATTCTCATTTGAACCAAGTAAGAGAGAAGAGTGAACTACCAGGGGCAGAGCAATGTTAGGGATATACTTAGAATAAGTCCAGGCAGTTCAGTAATGCTCTATCTTGGTTCTGTGTGGTTAATAAAAAAGTTAAATGTTCCGTGTTTTAGTCCAGAGGAACTCAAAGCTCTTCTTTATGGTGGTGGGCTGCGTCGTACGGGCCGTGCAGATTGAAATGAGGGGTTTTGTTGGTGTTACTTTTTTTCGAAGTGTCTTGTCAGCGAATAAATAACGATCTCCCCTGAAGCAACAACTAACTCTTCAGTTTTATCCGATTTGACTGGCGTGCTTCTGTCTCAGCTAAATCAATTAAAGAGCGAGAGAGGCTTCGGGGGTCACATCATCGCTGTTGCTCTCCTAATAAAAACTCTAATACAAGATTTTAAACGTTGCATTTTGAAGGATTTCTTGAACAGAACAGTCAATCTCTCAATAATCAAGCCTGAAGCATGTTTTTATTATGTACTAGTCAACTCTCCTACTTACTACTTATAAAGCAGTAAGTAGCTTAGTCTTGGTGGTTCCTACTTTAAACTGCTTGGAAATAAAATGGACGGTGCCTTTCTAGTGAAATCTCCAAATGATTTTAATCTAAACGTTTAACTTACAGTTTCCTGATGATGCTCTTTGCCAGGTTGGCCTCGAATGAAGTGGGTGATAACAGACTCTAAATACCTGACCAAGCCGTCCAAAGACTGGCAGCCGCACATCCCCACAGCGAACACCGATCCTGCATACATCGAGGTAACAGAGCTGGGCTCGCCGACTCCCCCCTCACCCCCGATTCCAATTTTAGCCTGAACGACCCGTCTAATCCTATTGATAATTCATTTCAGCATGTTTGAGGACATGTTTGCACCTTTCTGACCGCATTTTGCTCCCTCTGTGTGAAGTACAAGGCCAGTAAAGAGGGCACGGTGGTTGGGGTGGCCGTCTCTAAAGTGGCCATGCTGACCCACTGTCAAGCGCTGACCCAGGCCTGCAACTACTGCGAGGGTGAGTGGATGGCTGGCGACGGCGTCGTACGCACGACACGTCGGACGACAAAATGTTTATGATCTTCTTTGTGTTTCTGTTTTAAGGGGAAACTTTAGTGAATGTCCTGGACTTCAAAAAGGACATGGGCTTATGGCACGGTGTTCTCACTGTGAGTGTTTTCCCTCTGGATAAATTCATGCAATGTGCAGGTTTAAGTGACGCAACTCTTCTAAAAACATCCGGAGCCCCTAACAGAGGAGTCACTGCCACTGTTCCTGGCTTTATTGAAGAAAGAAACACAGAAGCATTAAACAATAGATATTTCTTCAGGAAGAAAAAAAAAACCCTCAACAAAACAAAGAGAGTAGACAAAGTTAATGGCATTGTTATCTCCATCAGTGGCTCCTTATTGGAAAAAAAAACAGCAGGATTAACTGCAAATAATGCAGAATTGGAGAATCGATGACAAGTAGTTGAGAGAGGGGACGTGGTCAGTGTACCATCCAGCAGCATTAGCCTATAGCAGAATAACTCTAGATGTTTCTGCAAAACTAAAGCCACTCTTAAGAATAAGAGTGGCACGGTGTTCTCACTGTGAGTGAGAACACCGACAACTTAAAAAAAAAAAAAAGCCTAGTCTTAAAATTAGATTGTGATCAGTGAAAGTTCAGCTTCCTTTCCTTCACATCAAGAAACATCTGGAAAAGACAATAAAACATAAAAGGAAAATAATTAATTTAACAATAAATCTGATTATAACATTTGTACAGATGACAATTATAACAGTTAAAACATCAACATGTAAGAATGCCGCCTTGTAGTTTGCCTCCAGCTAAACTTTACTCTGTTTTCCCATGTTTTTTGGGTTTTTTTGTCCCAGGCTGTAATGAACAGGATGCACACCATCAGCGTTCCCTATGCCGTAATGAAAGCTTGTCCTCTCTCCTGGGTGCAGAGGGTCCACATGAATAAAGGTAAACAACGTCAGTCTTTCGCTTCGAGCCTCGTTGTTGTTTAAAATCCCGTGTGACTTGGTGCGTTTCTCTTCCTGCTCTGCAGCTCGCGTGGCTTTGGTGAAGTGCCGTGATCTGCACTGGGCCATGATGGCTCATCGGGACCAGAGAGATGTCAGCCTGGCTTCACTGCGAATGCTCATTGTTGCTGATGGTGCTAACCCCTGTGAGTAAATCTGGAAAAACCCGCTTTGGTTGAACTCCTGGTTCTAAGCATGTCTGAAGGAGTCTGGAGTTTATTTTAAGGTTTTTTTTCCAGGTCTGCTTAAAAAATATTTGTTTCCATTTGCGTTTGTGCTTTAAAATTGAACAAAAACCTACTATATATATATATATATATATATATATATATATATATATATATATATATATATATATTTTTTTTTTTTTTTTTTTTTTTTTTTTTTATTATTTTGGCAAAATGTGGCATTTTGAAATCAAAATCGTTCAACATGCCTGTTGCAGACCCAAATGGATTTGATGTAACATTTTGAATCTGTTCTTTTCCAGGGTCTGTCTCTTCCTGTGATGCCTTCCTGAATCTGTTTCAGTCACATGGACTGAAGCCTGAAGTTATCTGCCCCTGTGCCGCCTCCCCTGAGGCCATGACAGTAGCTATCCGCAGGTAACCTCACTGTTCCTTTGTTTTTAACATGTTTTTTGTGGACTTTAGGATGGGAAACAAAAAGAACCTGAACAAGATAGATACATTGCCTTAGCTTAATTTTAACCAAGCTCACTAAGCCTGGGGCCTATTAAAAGACACTACAACCGAGGACATCGAATGCTTCTAGTTTTCTCCATTTTCTGCAGACTGTTGCAGTTCTGCTTATATGTCTGCTTTTTAAAAATCTAACTAGAGTTATCATCCAGTTAATGAGAGCAGACGTTACCTTTTAGGAGGAATATCTTAAAAAAAAAAAAAAAAAAAAGATATTTCAGATTATGAATTATAATGGTAGCTGCTGCAGTAACGGTCAAGAGTGTGGAGAATGCATTTGTTTACCACCAGAGCCACAAAGCAACATAATTAATCTATGAAAGACACCACAACCTCAGTCGGTTTTTCTGGAACTGCTGCATGGATGAAAATGCACACTTGCACATTGGCTGATGGTAAAAGTGGTAACCAAAGAGATGAGATGGGTGTAATTGCAAATATTTAATTGAGTTTTTGCTTTCTTTAGGCCGGGAGTCCCAGGCGCGCCCCTCCCCGCGCGGGCCATCCTCTCCATGGGCGGCCTGAGTTACGGGGTCATCCGGGTCAACACCGAGGACAAGAACTCCGCCTTGACCGTACAAGATGTGGGACACGTCATGCCTGGGGGTGAGGACCTGCATTAGTCATGTGAAAAGCAAGAAAAATAAATGTCATGCAGATACAGAGGTTAGAGGAAGCTGCAACAAAGCCACATCGAAATTTACTGGAACATAAACACGTAAAAGTACCATCGTGCTGTCTGGTGCTGGTGCCGTCTGGAAAGCCACTGCATGAAAATAATAGTCAGAAGAACGCACAATGAGACATCAGTCATAAGTTTTTATGTTTGGTTGCGACAAATCACTTTTCCCCACCTCCTGAATCCAAACAGAACAAAACGGGCATTAACCAGCTGGTTACAATAGATCATTTAAAGAACGGTGTCGTAGACTGTAGTGTTTCACAAATGTTTTAAACTCTCAATACAAACTGAACTGAATCATTTCTGCTTTTTAAAACTTTATATGAGCTATTTTTGAGACACGACAGTAGAGTGAGTTGGTTCATGACACTACAGAGATGGTACATGTTCATATTTTTGTAGAATTTTTTTTTATTTTTCTGGATGGTAACAAGATGCAGCAGCTGAAGGAAGCAGGTCCTCATTTATTCCAGGTTTTTAGGAACTACCTCAACAGTTTCTACTCACATGCAGTTGGTTCTGCTGCTTTTTGTAACTCTATCGATTTGTAACAAGTCATTGGACACGTCATGTTAGTACGGTCAAACAAATCCCGTACTTAACTGCAGAAGACATAGATGTAGCTGACATTTTTAGCCGATGTCCCTGACAGAAAGGCATCAGGATTACAGCCAGCACGCTCAGTGTCATTGTTTAAGGGATTCCAGTTATTTCATGGTTTCCTCTTTTGTACCTTCAGCTCTGATGTGTATAGTTAGGCCAGACGGGCCTCCTCAGTTGTGTAAAACCGACGAGATAGGAGAGATAATAATCAACTCCCGTGCTGGAGGCACAATGTACTACGGCCTTCCTGGACTCACCAAAAACACCTTTGAGGTATGTGTGAGGGGGGAGATGATCCAACAGCCTGCTGTGTGTGTGTGTGTGTGTGTGTGTGTGTGTGCTGACAGGAAGCTGTTTAATGTGGCTTTCTCTCTGCAATTTGCTCAGGTGATACCGGTTAACGCTAATGGAGTTCCTATTGGAGAGATTCCATTTGTGCGGTCAGGACTCCTGGGGTTTGTTGGCCCAGTAAGTACGACTCATTATATCATCTCCAGTCGTGTGAAACCGTGGCTCCCTCAACATGCATTATACTGACTCAGCTTTTTGCCCCTCCTCCCGCCTTCACAGGGCAGTTTGATCTTTGTGGTGGGGAAGATAGAAGGCTTACTGATGGTGAGCAGCCGGAGGCACAACGCCGACGACCTGGTGGCCACCGCTCTGGCCGTGGAGCCGGTCAAGACGGTGTACCGTGGAAGGTAGACGATGCATGTTCCTCCAACGTGTGAGACTGTTGATTTCTCTCTTTATCGCTACTGACATCTAGTGGTTGAAAGCAAACATAGCATGTAAAAAAAAATGCAGTTGGACAGTTCAGTTTGTTGCAAACTTGTTCCAAGTCTCTTCACTTCATAACCACAGACTTTATTTATTTTTACTGGGGATGAATGTAAAGTGTTGCATAACTGTGAAGTGGAGAAAAATAATGTGTGATAAAAAAAATATTGAGAATAAATCTGATAAGTTTGACCTGTTTGTCTTCATTCCCCTGAATAAAATCCAGTACAATTGTGCAGTCAACAATATATCGTCTTCTGAACTACTTTGTCGGTTTATTTATGTGAGTTACTAAAGGGACATGGATACTTTTTCTGTAGTCCTTCTATGTTAAACTGTTTCTGAATTATCTGAAAAGTCTCCACTATTTTCTCCCGTTCCTGTTTGTACGTCAGGATCGCTGTGTTTTCAGTCACCGTGTTCTACGATGAGAGGGTCGTAATTGTCGCGGAGCAAAGGCCAGACGCCAGCGAGGAGGACAGCTTCCAGTGGATGAGCAGAGTGCTTCAGGTAAACGAGAAGCGTCTTAATTAATGTTTCCAAGTGACCAACGTTTGACCTGGTTTCCTGGCTTCCCCCTCCAGGCCATCGACAGCATCCACCAGGTTGGCCTTTACTGTCTGGCTCTGGTCCCGGCCAACACCTTGCCCAAAACACCCCTCGGCGGCATCCACATCTCCGACACCAAGCAGTTCTTCTTGGATGGGAACTTGCACCCCTGCAACATCCTGATGTGCCCCCATACGTGCGTCACCAACCTGCCGAAGCCCCGCCAGAAGCAGCCGGGTGAGTCTGACAAAAGAATTACTCACTCATTGTTATTGTTGTCTCTCTACGTACTGTACGTCAATCTGTTGTGCTACTTTTTGTTGACTAAATTTGGCAATAGATAGTCGCCAAAAAAAAAAAAAAAAAAATGTACACAAAGATTAGGATCAGCTTAAATACAACAGTAAAAACATGTTAGAAATTACAATTAAAAGAAGGTATAAATGCACATTATGGTCAAT
The DNA here is from genome assembly GCF_051168715.1 of Poecilia mexicana. Taxonomy (NCBI): domain Eukaryota; kingdom Metazoa; phylum Chordata; class Actinopteri; order Cyprinodontiformes; family Poeciliidae; genus Poecilia; species Poecilia mexicana. The sequence goes on along the minus strand of NW_028263374.1, from coordinate 13,332,231 downwards.
AAACATCTAGTTCCTAACATATTGAAATCATAAAGTGCTAACGTGCATAAATTTGTGTTGAAATAATTTTTTTTTTTTTTTTTTTCCTTTTATTTTGTTTGTTCGATGTAAATCCTGTTACAGTAACTGTGGTGGTATGAAAAGTAAATTAAGATGTATATTGTACTCAGGTGTCAATAAAAAACATCCAGGGTACTTGATTGTAAGGTGCTGGTTAATGATAGTTAACATAATTACTTCACCCTCTGCTGAGAAGCTAAATAATCCAATTGTGAAAGAAATAAAAACAGTTTTTAATCTCAGGGATTATTTTGGCCTCTGTTTTTCCCGAATCATTAAGATGTTATTGTTTAGTACTTGATTTGCAGCAAAGTTGATAAGATTTTCTTTTCCTCTATGTTGACATTTGTATATTTGTGTTGCTCTCCTGCTACATTAAAACAAGAACTGCATTTAGTTCATTAATCATAAGTAACTGTGACTAAAAAGAGAATCTCTTCATGTCAGCGTGCGTTGGGTTTTCGATGCTTACCGATGTCTTCCTCTTTCGTAGTCGGAGTCGGTCCTGCGTCCGTCATGGTGGGGAACCTGGTGGCGGGGAAGCGGATCGCCCAGGCTGTAGGGAGGGATCTGGGCATGATCGAAGACCAGGATCTGGTCCGAAAGGTAGGACTTTAACCCATGTGTCCAACCAAACGCTAGATCCTAATCTATTGAATTACTAACAGCACCTGCCGCTACATAAGCTGCAGGAATGATGATACATTTGATACTCAATATTTGGTGTTAGAGTTATAAAAGTGATGATTGGATACTATCGACTGCCACAGTAGATCCAAAGGCTTGTTTTACAGAAAAAATCTGGATTCTTCTTTCCCTCTGCTCCGTTTTTTTTTTTTTTTTTTCTTTTTTGGATGTAGCTCTGTATGTGGCCCACTGTGATGGTAAGAACTGCAGTCCTCTCTGGCATGATTCCCCACACCCGTGTTTATTCACGTGTTAACCTGTGCTGTGGTGCATGCTTGTTTGATTTTTATAAGATATGCATCCTCTGATGTTCACTACCTCTCACACCCAAGTGGTTATAAGAGCTGTGTTGACTCAGAGCAGAGTTGGGTAGTAACTAGTTGCATTTACTTGAGTAACTTTTGGGGGGGAAAAATTTTACTTTTAGGAGTATTTTTACTCTGCTGGACTTATTTTTACTTATTATGAAGTATTACTACTCTTACACGAGTAAAATCTCTGAATACTCTACCTGCTGTTCTTCACTGAATGAAGGACAAACGTTTTTAAATAAAAGTTAAGCAGATCCAGACACACACTTTCGGTTTTTGTTCAAGCTTCATAAATTTTATATTGAAAGAAATTGAATTGGAAATATTTTCTTTCATCTGACTTTGATTTTTGTGATTATATTATTTATATGAATTAGTTTTCATTTAGTTCCTTGAAATACCAACTTTTTCCACACAACCTTATATTTTGATCTGTTTGATGATGTGATCTACTGATGTTTTGATCTGTTTACCAAATACTTTTTTTTACTCTTGCTTGAGTAATTTCTTGGAGGATACGTTTTACTCTAAGATGAGTAAAATATATTGAAGTGGTTCTGTTCTTACTCGAGTGAAATGTTTGGGTTCTCTACCCACCTCTGACTCAAAGTGAGAGTTATACATTATGTTGGATGTTTGTGTTGGATTATTTGTCGCTGAGCTGTGCAGCCTCTTCGCGCCACTTTATTTTACTCCCATCAGGATTTGCCCTGTGTAATTGTTTGCGCTTCTGTAGATCTGTTGCTGTTCATTAGTTTTCTCACCAAATTGCAGCATCAGTATTTGACTGAAGCTCTTCAGTGGAGGGCCCAGACTGACCCGGACCATGTTCTCTACGTTCTCCTTAATGCAAAGGTACAAAGTTACTCCTGTCCGGCTTTTCCCAACACTGATTTCTGCATTACTCTACGTCACGTGTCTTTATCTCCTCTTTTTTTTGTTGTTGTTGTCCTTTAGGGTGTGACAGTTGGGACAGCGACCTGCGTCCAGCTTCACAAGAGAGCAGAGAAGATAGCAGCTGCCCTTTCTGAGAAAAGCAGCATCAACACCGGGGAGAATGTGGTGCTTCTCTATCCTCCTGGCAAGTTGCCTCTGACTCTGTCTAAAGATTCCTTACGATGAGACTTAAATGATTTACATTTTTTTTATAACTGTGCGGTTGTCCTCCATGTTTTCCCACAGGGATCGATTTGATCGCGGCCTTCTACGGCTGTCTGTACGCCGGCTGCGTTCCGGTCAACGTCAGGCCTCCGCACCCGCAGAACCTGGCAGCCACTCTGCCGACTGTTCGGATGATCATTGACGTACGTCTGTTTAAAAATGTTTTCGTCACGTTACTTTTAAATAATCATGGTAGCTTTTATGCTGAGAAATAATCAGAAACTTGGAGATATTTAATTTATTTGGATATTTACAATGCTTTGCGAAAAGAAAAGCACTCATACTCTCCAGAGGGCATTAATGACGCCTGGACTGTCGACAAATTTTAACTCGCGTTCATATCGTCGATGTTCTACGTGTTTAACAGTTGCGTGACCTGATGAAGGCACATCTTGTTTACAAAACAAATCTATATCGGCAGCAACATCAGCTGAACAATTCAGCATCAGAAAGAGCGATCATGTTGCGTGATGGGTGTTCGTTCCTCATTTAAATTCTGCAGCAGCTTCTGCTTTCCTTATGAATCACACCTGTGTTTTCTTGCCAGGTCAGCAAAGCCGCGTGCATCCTCACCACGCAGAACCTCATGAGGATCCTGCGCTCCAAAGAGGCTGCAGCGTCCGTCAACATCAAAACCTGGCCGACCGTCATTGATACAGGTGATAAAACCCACCGATTCAGTTCAATTTAAACGTTTAGGGACCATTCATAACACGTCATCTCCAGGCACTTGTGAAAGAAAAAGTTCATTTCCGTCCAATCACACATATATTCAAATAGATCCGAGTTAACAAACAGTCCAGTAAAGTTCAGTTCATTATTAAAATTGGTTATAGAAATTTTCTATGCACTGAAACCCAGCAGATTTCGTTGACTTAAAGCATTCACTCCTCCTGAACGGGAACGTTGCGACAGCAGACAGTCGCTCACATCGTGTGGTTTCTAACGTTTAATTTTTCATCTCTCTGTACAACAGGATTCTCCAAAGATGAGTTATGAGAGATACATACCCATAAAATGTTATTTAACAAAACATTATTCTGTACTTATTTCTTACTGTCCTACATGCATTTTCTTCCTTTTAAAAGCTTTGCTCTGTTCTTGTTTGCAGACGACCTCCCTCGCCGACGCCCTCCACAGATCTACAAACCTCCCACAGCAGAGATGATCGCTTATCTGGACTTCAGTGTCTCCACGACAGGCATGCTCACTGGCGTCAAGGTGGGAGATCCTGCTTTTTGCATGTCTCTAGTAAAATTCATTTCTAAAATATAACAGTCAGATTATCAAACTGTTACCATAATATATATATATAACAACTGTAAAATGTAATTATTCATACAATATGGACTGTAATCACACTGAATAGGCTCAAAATGACTCTATCTCGACATAATCATAAAATAAAATTATCACGAGACAGGATTGAGATCTAATGTGAATTTTCTCATCTAGACAGCTGTTTATGTTATTGTGACAAAATAATGAAATGTTACCAGATAATCAGACCCTAAAACTGTATAAAATCATTTGAATTTCTTGCTATCTTGAGATAAAGATGCAATAAACACATTATCACAAAAAGAAAACTGAGACCTCACTTCTGAGTGATAAAATAAAGCAACAAAACCAGGTTAGCAGTTTTATTCTCCTGAGAAAATGACACAATGACACACATTACTGAATGCTTTGTCATCTCAAGGTTATGATTAAGTGAAGCAACTTTTGCAACAAAACAAACTTGTCATCATCTTATGTCGTTACAGCAGGCTAATAAAATTTCATTCTGACAATGAAACCAGCGTGAGATCTTTTTCTCTCTACTTAATTAGACAATCAAATGGTGATTGCTCTCCATATTTGAAAAGAAACCAGAAAATAACAATAGTTAAAAACCTTTTCTGTGCATTCATCACAGATCTCTCACGCAGCAGTCAGTGCCCTTTGTCGCTCCATAAAGCTGCAGTGTGAGCTTTACTCTTCTCGCCAAATTGCCATCTGTCTGGATCCTTACTGCGGTCTGGGCTTCGTCTTGTGGTGCCTTGCAAGGTGCAGTGAGCCATCGCCTCCTTTACGTTATGCTTGTGTCTGCGCTGGTTTTCCTCAGATCTTCATCATCATTTTTTTTTTTTTACTTTAACCTTCAGTGTTTACTCTGGCCACCAGTCCATCCTGATCCCTCCTTTTGAGCTGGAGAGCAGCGTGTCTCTGTGGCTGAGCACGCTCAGTCAGTACCGCATCAGGGACACTTTCTGCTCCTACTCCGTCATGGAGCTGTGCACTAAAGGGCTGGGCACGCAGACCGACTTACTGAAGGTGAGGGCCTGCGCACAACACACAATCAGGGTTTGTGGCGAACAAACTTGGATATGATTGTCGCATCTGGTTGTGCTCAAGGCCCGCGGGGTGAACCTGTCGTGCGTGCGGAGCTGCGTCGTGATAGCGGAGGAGCGTCCTCGTCTTGCCCTCTCGCAGTCCTTCTCCAAGCTGTTTAAGGACGTGGGGCTGTCGTCCAGGGCGGTCAGCACAGCTTTTGGCTCCAGAGTTAACCTTGCTATCTGCCTGCAGGTAAACCAAACATCAGCACTTGTTCTGTCTTAGTTTGATTCACGTACTTCCTCTGGTCTGAACAATTGTAAAACAGAAAAAGAAACCAGGGTTCGTAATATTTGTATTTTCACTGTTTAAAATATGCTAACCCAGGACGGGTTTGCAATGTCCCTTTAGCTCAAGCCAGTTGCCTGCCAGTTTCTTTATGTAGATTTTTTTTTTTTTTTTTGCACATTTTATATTTGCGGTGAAATAATTCAATATGGATTTTCAACATTAAAAGTGTGAACCTGTCTGACGTTTTGTGCGTGCCACAGGGAACCACAGGCCCTGATCCCTGCACGGTGTATGTGGACATGAAGTCTTTACGTCATGACAGGTAGGAGCACAAGAGGCTCGTTTTTAACTAAAACGGCATGATTAAATAAACCACTCAACGCTTTTAAGCTTCAAAACTGAGCTTTGGCAATATAAAATAAGTTTGTTTTGTTTTTTTCGCAAAACGTTTTAAACTGTGATTCTATTTCTGTTATGAGCATAATGCATTTACCCTGAGTTTTGAATAAAATACACAAAAAATAATAAAGATCAAATTTCTGACTGCTTTTCCTCTTAATGATGTCTTTAAATTTGATGCCGTTAACCGTAGCAGCTCAAAACCTCTTTATCTAATAGGCTCTGTATTATCTGTTCTCAACATCCTTTAAACGTCCTTTAAACGTTTTAGATTTTTTTTTGTCTATTCCTGATTATTATAAAAGCTCAGGTACTTGACATTCTCATTCATCTTTTAATGCGTTCTCTGTTTTAAAAACATGCCACATTTCTTTCTTTAAGTCGTTTACTACGCCTTAAACAGGATGCAAATTGTGATTTTTACGTTGTCTCTTTGAAGTATTTAATATTCTTCCGTGATAAAGACGCGATATGGATGACAGCATATGTCGGTGTAAAAGCTGTGTCATCCAGCATTAACAGAGCCTCTGCAGACAGGCGAGTTATTCATACCATCTGTCTGAACTTGTCCAACACCATCACGATTTTTAGACTCTGGGATTTTGTTCTGATAATGCGCCAGATGGTTCCTCGCCTCGTCAGTTCAAAGGATGCAGGGATTTCAAAATCTGAGCCGTCTGGATACGGAACGGTTTTCCACTTCACTTTACTGAACTTTACAGCTCAGTCCGGTTCAGGTTTTTGATATTTGTTATTTGTTTGTAGCATAAAACCAGTTTTACTTTTAATTCACAAGGAGCGATCTTATTTTGTTCTGTTTTTGATGCCAAAAGTCTCACAATTCCAACAATTAAATGATAATAATTATTTATACATATCATGAAAAAGATCTGTAATTACTTACATGTCCACAGTTTGTTCAATTAGCAAATTAACTGAGGGCAGGTATATTAGGATACTTGTATGCAGTTCTCTAAATCCATTAAAAAAGCGATCATTGGTAACTAATCAAGTATTATTACATAATACTTATAAAACCTAATTTGTTATAGTATAATATTTACTCCATTTTCACAGTGCAGTTCCTGCAGCTCACCACGAAACACTTCAACCTGCCACTCTGGCTCGTCAAATAAATAAAAGACTCAACATCTGCACAATAAATCCACTACGGTGTCAGTGGGCTGGGCTTCCTCTGCAGACTCTTTTTCTATCGATTGTTGAATGCGGGCAGGTTTGACGAGCTGCAGCGACATCCGCTCTTTAAAACGGAAAAAGACAGTAAATGGCTCGCACCTCAAGCAAGGTTATAAAAGTCAAAGGGTCGTTCTGCATGTCTGAATTCTCTCGAGACATCTGGTGCAGGAACGCTTGCGTCAGTCCCTCCCACTGGCACTGTTGTGGACGTAACCTGCATTATATTTCTGTTGAGCAGACAAATGGGGTGTGGTGTGTGGTCTGCAGTCGTAGCTTGATGATATTTTTGCTTAGTGTCCCTTTTAGGTTTAAGGCTCAGCATTTTTGTAAATGTGTGTCTGACTGTTTATGTTGTTGGGCGTTTCAGAGTGAGGCTGGTGGAGAGAGGAGCACCTCAGAGTCTTCCTCTGATGGAGTCTGGCAAGGTGGGGAAACGTAAAGTGTACTCCACTGTTATAGACCGTCTTGCTAAATTCTCACACAAGAACATGATGATGATATATTGGTGTCGTTTCTTCAAGATCCTGCCAGGCGTCAGGGTGATCATCGTGAACCCAGAGACCAAAGGTCCACTCGGCGATTCTCACCTGGGGGAGGTAAAGTGGCTGAAGTTGCTCGTTTGAGGCGACAGCGTCTTTGTGCCAACATAAAAACACTCCAGGGTTGAGCAAACACAATTTTTGTTTGCCTGCCTCAGATCTGGGTGAACAGCCCTCACAATGCCAGCGGTTACTACACCATCTACGGCGAGGAGAGTCTTCAGGCCGACCACTTCAACACCAAGCTCAGCTTTGGAGACCCGCACACTTTGTGGGCCAGAACTGGATACTTGGGATTCGTGAAGAGGACAGAGCTGCTGGACGCAAGTGGAGGTAAAGAGGCAGACCAAACTCAAACCTAGCTTAAAATAAGTTAGACTGAAATTAGACGATTGGAATTGGTAAGTCTGAATATACAGGGCTTGTGAAAACAGATCATCAGATGATTTAGGTATTTAAAAATGCATAAAAGACTAAATACATTTCAGCACTACTGGTGATAATGCTTACATTTTTTTTTTTACAAATTATTCCACGGAGACATCACAACAAAGCTTATCAACAGTTATTGACAAAGCTTTCAAACTTTATTCGCACCTCTTGAACTTTTCCACATTTTCTCTCATTATTAGCTGCAAAATAATAGTATAAACTGAAGTATTTTGGGGGCTTTCTGCAACAATTCAACACAAAGTAGTGCATAAGAAAAATTATCCATAATTTTGAATTTTTTTTACAAACAAAAATGCCCTTCCTTCCACTCTGCTCCAGTGTGCCACTTTGTGTTGGTCTATCACATAAAATGCTGATAAGAAACTCGTGACTGTGGAAAGGGTTGAGGGGTGCCTTTTGCAAGGCACTACACCATATTCCCTATGATTACAAAGAGATAAGTTCACTCTTACAGTAAATGAACAAAATTTTTCTTTGCACTCTGCAAATATTTCTGTGTGTCTCAGATCGGCATGACGCTCTATTTGTGGTTGGGTCACTGGATGAGACGCTAGAGCTACGAGGGTTACGCTACCACCCCACCGACATCGAAACATCCGTGTCACGAGCTCACCGGAGTATAGCTGAGAGGTGAGGGTGCCGCCGATGCTTTTCCAATCCTAAAAATCGTTCCCGTTTGTGTTTCCAATTACATTTTGGCGACGTCCCAGCTCATTCCGGGTGGTTCGACGTTATCCCTGTGCCTCTTTCTCTCGCTCTTTAAACCTCACCGACGTAAATCTCTCGTCGCTCTCGTCCCTCGCAGTGCTGTGTTTACATGGACCAACCTGCTGGTGGTGGTGTCGGAGCTGTGCGGCTCGGAGCAGGACGCGCTGGACCTCGTGCCCCTCATCACAAACGTGGTGCTGGAGGAGCACCACCTCATCGTGGGCGTGGTGGTGATCGTCGACCCGGGCGTCATACCCATCAACTCCAGGGGCGAGAAGCAGCGGATGCACCTGCGTGACTCGTTCCTCGCCGACCAGCTGGATCCCATCTACGTTGCGTACAACATGTGAGGAGCTTGTGGCCATCCGACGGGTGCGATCTCTGGATGCGTCTTCTGCGGCGTCGTGGGCTCGATGGAGTGTGTGTGCGTGTGTGTGTGTGTGTGGACAGCAGAAAAGCATGAAGCACGTGTACAGACACGCAGCCACGTGTGACACCAGCATATCTACACCACTGCATGTCTGTGTTTGGGGTTGAACACTGTGTTTTTTCTATGAACATAAAATCATGCAGACAAGGCAGTGAACGTACCGTAAGATGAAAGGCAAAGCAAAGCCTCTGATGCACTTTTTTTCTGTGTAGAAATGACAAAATAAGACAACAGGTCAATTTTGATAACAAAAACTGGCGTCCTGTCTTGGTGAAAGTCTGTCCCCTTCACGTCCACACAGAGCTACCAATCTCAACACGGCTTGAAGTATTTTTGTACGTGCAACTTTCAAGCAAGCTCACCCCCAAACGCATGTCCCGAGCCCCTTCATTTCATTTCTTAGCAACGTGGATAAGCAAGAGGACAAGCCATGAAGACAGACCTCTGTCTCAGCCAGTGTGCATACTTAGAAATCTGTTCCCCTACTTTTATCGAAACCAAATAGATAATTCCTGCTTTGATATATTTCCTGCCTTACAAAACTTCAGCCATACATTCCTATCTTTAACTTTTAATACAATTGCTATTAATGGCTTTCAGATTCTTCCTTAACCAGTGGAGCAAAAGTTCTGACAAATATCCAAAAGGGATGATAACAAAACAAGAGCCCGTACTCTGTACTGTAACAAAAAAAAAAAAGGGTATCTTTGTATTTTCGATACTGTATGTCACTGTATAGATATTTTTATTTGTATAAATGTATAATTGTTTTGTTCACCTCTCTCAGCTGCTCCTCTCTGAATAAATAACTGAGCTGGGAGGCTGTAACAGTAGCAGGAAGAAGATTGTAAATAGGATCTAACAGTTAAAAGTACTTTTGTTTGGGGATATTAGCTATATATGGGATGGGAAGATAAATAACTTTAAATCATTATGTATCGGTATGGATATAACGTTGCACTTTTTGAAGAAACAAAAAAAGAAAGATCTATTTTATTATAACAATGAGGCATTATGAGCATATGGTTCAGGAGCACGTTATTCTGAGCAGAATAATCCAACGTTTACTGGGAGGGCTATCACTGTTAATGCAGGAACTTTCCCCCGTTAGTGTCTGTAAGGAAGGCTGCAGAACTAATAATATGACTGTTTTCAGGCGGACGGGTTACTTTGTGGGGGGAAAAAAAGAAGTATAAAAAATTATGTCCACTTACATCCATGGCCACCACTCTGCCAAACAGTTGTTTAAAACATTATGGAGCGATAAGTTCAAACCAGGTTCCTCTCAGCATTCAAAAGCTCGAACTTTTTTTTTATTTTTTTTTTATGCGTTTGTGCAACTTTTTGTATATAATTATTTTGAATTCTCAAAGCAATGTTGTTTGTACTGTAACAGGCAGAAAATAGTCAACATGTGTCATAAATTATTTTCTGCATCGTCACTGGAATATTTAAGCACTTGTGAATGCAGCTGCAGGCTGAGCCACACGCCATCCAGAGGAAAATAAAAACACCTGACGGAGATGAGCACAAAAGTACTGCATCTCATCAAAATGTTCTGTTCAGAAGTTTACATCCGCTCATGGTGAGGTGTGAGCGTCATGTTAATTTGGGGTTTGTTAAGTGATTGTACCACAAAGAGCTTTAATGACTTAATAAGCCAGAACTGAGTGCACAAGTATGAACTCTCCCGTAACTACACGGGATCAAAGTAATAAGATAAGCTTATATATACTCATACAGCCCCAATCTATAAAAATACAAACTTGTGCATCCGTGTTTGTTTTTGTATAATCATTTAACCCCCAAAAGAGAACAGCTGACATCGAATTATTTCTAAAAATGTATACACAAGATAAGTGTGTGTAAACGTTTGACCAGCAATCATGCTCTTCCCTTGTCTACATAATGACTTGCACAACGTTTCAGTGATGAAACCTTTGTTTCAGCCCAGAATTTTTTCTAATTCTTAATTTTTTTTTCTGGCTTTGCCGTTGCCCCATTTTACCATTTAAACAAATCTAGCCCAATTTTGGAGAGATTTGCAAACCTCAACAGTAATCACAAACATCAAAATAATGCACTTTGCACTGTTTAATAGTTTTTGCCCCATCCTGCTTCACATGACACAGTGCCCCATTTTAACAACATTGGGTCCAACAGTGCTTCATCTTAGCTTTAACCCTTTGTTTCATAGTTGCAGCAGAATGTTGGCACGACTCGGCCACGAAGGGACTGGCTCGAGGTACATCTTATTTTTGACATAGTAGAAGAGATAAACAGGTATGAAACTGTAACTTCAGGGAGTAAAACTGGTAAAACAGGACTGGACCTGGTGATCCAACAAGCATGAAAGAGCGGGATCCATAAACTGGATATTTGACAAAAATGAGTCTCTGCAAATTATCAGAGATCTGAAGCGACAACCAGAATCCATCTACCTGCTTTGCTGGGAAGTCTACAAGGGCTTCTTCTGGTTCTTACTCTTTTGTTTTTTTTTCCAACTTCAGATTTCTTACACTATGCAATCCTAATGATGGTGCAATTTAATTTCAAAGCTTGCACAGTATGGAAAAATAAACATGATGCTAATTTTTTAAAGACTAAGAAGAACTGATCAGTTTTACCCAGTAGTGTACTTAAGATTGCATTCATCTCTACTGAGTTGTCAATATTTTGTGTATGCACTCTGACTATGTTGTATATTAATTACTCTGTGAAATCTATATTTGCTTCAAGAGGGCGTAATCCACTGTCTATGGAGGTGTTTTAACTCAATATGTTAAATATTAAGTGGTACACCCTTTACCATTTTGCTTTCTACCATTTTGGTTTGTTGTACTTTGTTTTATACTTAATGTATAAGTAATGCAGAATAAACCGAAACATTTAATCATACAATGTGCCTCAATATTTCTGTACTTATCGTAGTGCACAGAGAATGACAGGAACTGAAATGTTAGACTTTACATTATTTGAAAAATAGCCTCTTTTGTTAATGTTGAAAAGATTAATTTGTTTAAGTTCATTTGTTGTGTTGTGTTATATGATATTCCATGTTTCTGCAGTGATTATAAAAAGAATTTGAAACCACATACCATGTTGGAAACCTATACAGTTCCTGGTAAAATAGGATCATAATTTATTCATAATCTACATGATACATAAAGCAACATGTGCTCACTCAGCAGTACAAATGTACTTTCAGATGCAGAGTATGCATAAAAAGTGCAAATCCAAGAAACAACCTATGCATTTAATTAAAAAAAGAATTCAAAACATTAGAAAATACCAGAAAATCATGCTACAAAAAGTTATAACTATAGATATTGTGCCCCAGAAAATGTCATGTTCAAAATTCAGTCAAGATTTGCCACCATTAAAAAAGTGGCAGAAGCTTCACTTTAAAAAAGATGGTAATATAAAAGAATAAGGAAAGACTGTAATTAGTAATGTCTTTATTATATTACTTTTATTTAGAGATGATAATTTGAGTGAACTCCCCATTACAATTTTGGAGGTATTTAAAAAAAAAAAAAAAGCTATTAAAGCACAGATTAATATCTCTGACGTAATACAGGTGTAGTGGGGAGCAGGATTTAAGTAATAAGATCATAATCCATTGAATTATTGCACAACAGTAGTATTATTACACAAGTGCGAGTATATTTGTTGAAACCTTACATACTTTGAATACAAAATGTCTCCATATGTTTTTTTACAACTACAAGTACAGAATTACGATATGCAATAATATTTCATTCTACTGTAATATTGTTTTATTGTACAACTCCAGCAAACTCCAACTTTGTGGCACGGCACGCTCAAACTTTTTCCTCCAATCACAAAGCTCAAAGGAATAATTACGTAATCCTTTCTGTACTCATAAGCCCCGCCCATTTCCTTTGAGGGGGGAGAAAAGTGGTCAGCTATTTTTTTTTAAGCTGACATCTTCGTGTTTTTAGCTGTTAGCCGTTACTGCTAAGTAAATTTACAGGTTCCTACCGAAATAAAAGTCTTTACACCAATTGCCCGAGCTTCACGCTGTGAACAAGAACAGTCCCACTTCATTGAGAAGGTAAATTATCCAGCTGGCTGAGCGGTACTTTTTGTACTCGTCTGTCTGTCTGCTCCGCTCTGGCCGTAATGGCGGCTCGTCGCTTCGTCAACGGCTCGCCGTTCTACGAAAAGGGAAGGTGTAGTTAGCTTAATGGCTCCTCGTATCGCTGACGTCTTTTGACGCGATAAGTTGCGTGCCAGTGACAGAGTTACATATATTTGCTCACTCAGACAAAAAGCTCATCCGTGCCGTATACCAGCCTAACGAAACTTGCCAAGCATATAATTCAGAAACGGTTGCTTTTATCGCTCTAAAGTGTATTACATCCGCTTAAGTGGTTAGCCACCGTTAACTAGTAGCTCTAAGATTAGTGAGCTCGAACGTTCTAGAAGTAGAAGCTCTATATTTTTAAGTGCTGGAGTTTTTTTCGTTATAAAGTTGTACATTTTGTAGGATTGGGCATCAAATCAATGAGGGTAAAAAGTCAACAGTATTGACTCCAGATCCCTGCAGTGTTTCGTAACTCGATATTAACGTTACTTGCATTGCCAAATTTGAGTCAACCAAAGAGGAAGTCGTAATCTGGTTGACTTAATTTTCATTTATTTAAGATCATAATTGATCTGAAACAAAAAGTAACAAGAAGGAGGTTTTTAGTGGTTGCGCATATTTTAAACGTTTATTTAGGCGCCATCAGTCGGACCATGCGGCTTGGTGTTTTCAGCAAAGGAAACGGCGCGGCACAACAGCTGTTGTTATATTAGAGTTGCTGTGAGTCAGTAATATTGATTTATTTTTTCTCAGTTACTATGGAAGAAGTACAGCAGGGCAGCAATGGCACTGAGTCACAGACTGCAACCATTCCCACTACCATCACAGCCTCTCAGTTCTCACAGATAGCGCAGCAGGTAACTAATATATGCCTTGAAAAAGAAAACCTGCCATTCTGTGGAGCTTTACAAGCAGTTTACGACTTTAAACCTGTGGTTGGTACTCGGCTTATAATTTAGTACTAATCAAATTCAAATTGACATAGAACCTGACCAAGTTGCTGCCTTTTTGTCTAAATATGTTTTAAAGTTATATGATGACAGCATAAAATCCCTCATCATTATGAAAATAATGAAACCATTTTGTATGAAAAAAGTTGATATCTGTAATAATTTTTAATTGAAAAGCTACAGATCAAAGATTTTACACAGAAAACTAATATAACATTAATTTGCAGCGCTCGATTTTATTTATATTTGTATATTTCCACTAAAAATTTTTCAGTGTGAAAACTAACATTGAGTTTGAGTTTTTGCAAATTGAGTGCCAAAAAAAATCCCACAAAGTCCCACAAAATGTATCAATACTGTTTGTAATTATTTAAATGTTTCCCTAGTTTCTTCAAATGTAAAAATGAATGCATTAAAAGTTATTTAAATATATTGATTTGTTGAATACATATTTATATATTTAATTCAAGTATAATGTCACTATGTGTTTAAAGTAGTAGAATTATTTTTGTAAATAACTTTTTTTACTTGGGTATTTCGTGTGCTGAACTATACATGAAATAATTTAAGCTACAGTGAATTAAGTGCACACTGACATTTGATTGATTTAATTAACAAGGACAATGAGTCAATTTTAAATCAATTAAATTGACAAGAACATCCTTGGTCCACCCCATTGATTTCTATGGATACAACTGAGAGACTAAAATAAATTCAACATGTGCAATCAATAAAATGAATAGTTTATTCAGTAATAATGATGCATTTACATTAGCAATATATTTGTTTTTAATTTAAAAAAAAGTAATCTATTTGGATTATTTCTTGCTGATTTAAAAACAATATTGTTATTAAATTGGGTCACTTTTGAAGCTCTAATTCTACAGACTGTTTACAAATATAAATGATGTATTCATAGAAACGCTTCATGGTAAAGAATGGTGCTAAAGTAGAAGGTGTTGTTGCTGTCTTTCCAAGTTAAGTTTTCTAATGTCTCTGAAGTATGTAAAATAACATGTATTACATTTTTATGATAAGAACATTGCATTTATGACTCTTAGCTTAAAATCATTTTTAATGTGTAAGTTAAAGCAAAAAAAATAAATAAATAAATCACTTAAAACCTAAGTGTAAATGAGACTACATGTTGTAGTAGTCTCATTTACATGTGGTTTGTGTGTTTGTTTTTACTTGTTTAGGAAATTCTCTTCAAATAATGTTTTATGTTTTATATGGCAAAACTATATTTTGTCTGTATTTTTTTTTCTATTTGAATTTTTCTAGATGTCATTGGGAGGCTCTTCTGTAGCGGTTGTGCAACTGCCTGGGGGTCAGTTTCAGGTTCAGGGAGTGATCCAGTCTGCACAGTCGTCAGTCATTCAGTCCCCTCAGGCACAGAGTGCAACGGTGAGCACAGCTGCTTTTCTTGGCACTCATGTTTTTCATTCTCATTGTTCTAATCTAGACAAGAAAACTGCAAACCGAAATTTATTCCGTCATATATACTGAATGACCATATTTGTTTCTTCTAGACACTAAACCTAGAAGTAAAAAGGGTGTAGTCAAACAGTTGGCAAAAAGATAAGACATGACGTGTGCTTCTTGACTGCTGTATTTAAATATTCTATTTTTTTTTTTTGAGTGATTATTTTAATATGGTCATAGTGAGTGGTTTCCTAGTTTTACAGTACTATAGTACACCTTCTCATTCAAAAGGCACTGTTAAAATAAGATTTTTGTTGATATGTAAGAAGGAATATTGTGTTACTACTTGCTCTTATAACTTCACCTTCTACTGCGAAGGCCCAGGGTAGTGATAGTGACGATTCACAAGACTCCTCAGATAGTGGCACAACAACCCAGAAGACCAGAGAAATACTGGCAAGGCGGCCGTCATACAGGTGAGAAATTGATCAAATTAAATCCCAGATTAAAGCTTTAATGTAATTTGAGAAATCACTCAAATTCTTTTGTCCTGCAGAAAGATCTTCAATGACCTTTCATCTGAGGAAACAACGCACATAGAAGGAAAGGATAGCAGCCCAGCATCCACAGGAGTGACAGGTGTTACTGTACAAAGCACACCAATCTACCAGACCAGCTCCGGCCAGTACAGTAAGAACGCCTCCTTCAGCTTAAAGCGAATACATGGACACTAACACCAACATTGGATGTGGGGATGTTTGAAGCTCACTTGATATTTGTATTTAATTTTAGTATACAGTACTTTTGATTTCTCTAATGGAGTGAAATATGCAAATAAGTACATGTAATGAAATAAGGAATATTGTTTCCTGTCATGTTTTAAAGAATATCTTTTTTTTGTTGTTGTGCCTTACCACGTTCTAATTTTTTCTTCATAATTAGTTACCATAGGTGCTAATGGCACAATCCAGCTGGCATCTCCAGGGTCTGAAGGCATTCAGGGTCTACAGGCCGTCACTATGGCCAACTCTGGTGGAGCGCAACAAGGAGCTACCATCCTTCAGTATGCCCAGACACCCGATGGCCAGCAGATACTCGTGCCGAGCAACCAAGTAGTAGTACAAGGTGAGCATTTAGCATATTCACCAAATTTTGTTTTGCCAGTATTATTTATTAGTCTTATTATGTAATTGAAATGGGGCAACAGGTTAAATATTTCCCAAAAAGTCTTTAAATAGTATTCAGCTACGTATATAACAAATAAAAGCGATTCCAGAAAAAACTCTATTAATCATCTCCCATATGAGAGTTACTGACTCCAAGGGCTATTGGCAAGAAAAATAAAATAAAATAACAGTTTCAAAGTATTTAATGTATAAAAGAAAATAAAAAATGGTTCTTAACATCGAAGGTTCTCTTACAAATCACACATCCAAAGTAAAATATGTTGTGGCGTAGTCACAATATAAAACTTCCAGTCAAATGCTAAAAGTTGTGACAGGATTCTTATGACCCGTGTTTAGGTGCCGGAGGAGAGGTGCAAACGTACCAGATTCGGACAGCACCCACATCTGCCTCCCTTTCCCAGACTGTTGTGATGAGCTCTCCTGTTGGACTGTCCCAGACTAAAACTGATGATCCAACACTAAAGAGGGAAATCAGGCTTGCAAAAAACAGGTAAATACACAGTTGAGTTTGGTGGCTCAACTAAAAAGCCCACAGCAGTTTGGACAGAACGAAGTTTTCATTCTGAAAAAAATAGATCTGCCAAAGGTGCCTTTGATGTTTGGTTAGCAGATCGTTAATGAGAGTTTAAACACTGCTTAGCTTATAAAAGACGAACTCCTGCACAGTTTTAATGAGTCAGGATAAGTATGGCACTCAGATTATTTTCTAGAACATTTTTAAGTACGGAAACATTTCGTTTCCATTCATAAGACTTTTTCCTGCTTCCATTTTCTAAAGTGAAAAACATCTTTATCTGAATTCTTATGTTGTTGCTGAGCAGGAAAGTCTTTTCAGTAGTCAAGAGATTCGACTGCTGCAGCTACTGCACATGATGTTACCTGGCTTGGAGGGGCCTGAATCAGCTCAGGTCCTTTCTAGACAGAAAAAAAACAAAAAAACAAACAATCAGCCAAAAAAACTCATTATTAATTCATATTCATTCAGTTGTTTTCTGTGTGAGGTGAATTCACACCATCTTGATGCTATGAGAATTTGTACTTTGAAAAAACAATGCATTCTTTCCATTGTTTTAAAGTTGGAAGTACTGATGGTTTTCCTGGTTTCAGGGAGGCTGCTCGCGAATGTCGGCGGAAGAAAAAGGAATATGTTAAATGCCTGGAAAACCGTGTTGCAGTTCTGGAGAACCAAAACAAAACATTGATTGAAGAACTGAAAACATTAAAGGATCTGTACTGCGTTAAAACAGGATAAACCTTTTCAATCCATATCAAGGCGGTGTGAAATGACACGGCTCTCATTCATTTGGACAAGTCTGGGTTTCTGGGAACACTTCATTTCAGGCTGAAAGCCTCCAGTCTGTTTTTTTTTTTTGTTTTTTTTTTTGTTATTGTTTTTGGGTTTTTTTTACTCTGATATAAAGTGACTTTTGGCAGTGAGATTTACTGGACAAATTGGCCAATTTTCCAACTGCTGTTTTTTTAAGCAAAAAAAACAAAAAACAACAAAAATGCTAACGCTATAACATTTATAGTTGTGTACATTTTTAATACTGGGAGGTTTGAAATTGTGAGCTTTAACGTTGAGTCTCAGTTTCCAAATGTATCCCTTTCCTATTTTCTTGTGTTTTTAAACCTGTTGCTATTGGAGTTAATTGACCAGCATCTGCAGAATTTTGACTGTATAAATATCACAAAGATGCATTTTCTTTTAATTATGTGAACCAGCAATTCCCCTCTTTTCCCTTTTTAAAAAGATGTTACAACTGTCATTCCTTATATTTGTGCAATGGAGTATAAAGGGTATCAGAAATTTTAAATGTGGTTTGGTTGTTACTTGGCAGTTACTTTGACAATCAGGGAAAAAAGCACAGAGTCCAGGTAATATTTATTTGTACATCTTGGGAGGAGTGAGAAAGAACAAACAGTACCGTATATGAAATGTTGCTGATTCGGTGAGTAAATAAATATATTTTCTCTCAGTATAATGTGTGGCTGTTTGTTGCATTTGTTGTGCATGAAAATGTTGGTATTTTTGCTCCTTAAAATTTGATCTGTTGCTATGAGTGTTTATTCTATTGATTTAAAAAATGTTTCACCATTTGGTCTAAATTTAAAAAGATAATTTATTTGAAAAGAAGGAAATTAATAAATAAGTCTTTAACTAACTAGAAACAACAAACAACATATTTCATTTAATCGAATATCCCATGATGTGTGGCCTAATCATTAAAGAAACCTCCGGAGCCTCTATGTGTTTTAGGTGAAGCTCAGCGAAGCCAGCTGCCTCCAGGTCTTTCCATGTTGCTCTGGTAACCATGCAGCCATCTCCAAGGAGGCACCACAGAGGCTCAAACACATACTGACAGAAGTGTGTCCACGTGGACGGATCAGACACAACATGCTCCAGAAAATACAAGGCTCCTCCCTGAAAGAGAAAACCAACAGCAGGTGGGGTTTCTGAGCGTTCGGGTTTGCTCCAGTACAGACCACACAGCCTTCTGGTTCTGACTGGTCAAATCTGCAGTGAGGCTTTCAGCAGTTTAGCCTGAACTCAATCATCACAGGGATCTAAAGTGAAGGGAAAATTGTTTAAAGCCTGCACTAGTCGTGTATTTGCTTTTGCATCATACTTGCCTTAGTTTACTACTACTTCAAGGCATCCCTGATTTTCTATGAAATGTATTTTCCAACAAGGAGCTAAACTAGCACAGAGATCTAGACTGCCTTGATAAGAAAACGTGTTGTGTTGGAATTTGAACCAATGAAATGCAATATTAGCACAGTAAAGTCCTGCTGGGTTGAGTCATCTTACTCTTTAGAACTATACACATACATGAAAAGAACAATTTTAAAAATGCATGATTAAATGTGCATAATTAACTAGATTATTTTTAGGTAATGCAATGTCAGCATTTAATCTGTAAGGTGGTGCTTAAGAAATAAATGGTGACTTGCAAATTACACTACACACATAAAGATAAACTTTACATGTTCCTCTGCAGATATATACAAAGTTTACCTATTTCTCATTGAGAATAGCTCAACCTCAGACAGATTTGATGTAAATAATTGGATTTAGAGCTGGACTTTGGGCCAGTTTAGCACATGAATATTCTCATTATATTGCAGCTCTGGTTAGATGTTCAAGCCATTGTTCTGCTTGGAAGGTGAACCTCAGCTGCGGTCTTAAATCTTTTCCAGTCTCCAGCAGGCTTTCTTCTCGGATTACCCTGGTTAGCTCCAAACAGTTTACTCTGAAGTCTGACCAGCCTCCCTGAAACATAATGGTACTGCTGCCACCACTATGTTTCACCATAGGGATGGATGGTGGTGTTAGTTATCCACTCACGTAGCATTTTGAAATAGGACTTAAGGTCATTTTGTTATCATCTGACCAGGTTTTCTGTCTCATCCATACATGGTAAGCAGCAAACATGCCATATTGTGTCTTTCTTTCAACAATGGCTACATATCTGCAATCTTTCCAAAGGCCAGATTTGCAAAGTGCAAATTTAGCAGCGATATAAAACTCACATTCCTGAGAATGCGTCGGGCCTCCTGCAGGACCCTTTCCACGTTGTTCACGGAGCACAGCACCAACGTGCAGACCACGACGTCCACCGATTCGTCCTCAACTTCTCTCATGTCCTCACCAGAGAGAACTAACATCTCGTCATAAGTCAGGTGCTTGTTTGCCTCCATGCTCATACGCAGGTACGGCTCCATGTGCGGATTGGGGTCAGTGCAGATCACCGTGCAGCCATAGGGGTAAAACCTGAAGTTTGCTCCACTGCCACAGCCGATTTCCAGCAACCGAAGCGTCCCGTCAGCGTTTGCGAACCTTCCAAGGTTCCGAAACAGTTCTCTCTTCAGCATGTGGGTTTTATCGTTGTATGAAAATGTTACGTTGTAGGCGAGGAAGGGGAACACTCGTTTGTACATACCACGCAGGCCAATAAACTGCAGTAGATAAAAAGGACTGCTGAATGCGAAACAAAGTAGTCTGCAAAATTTCATAAAACAAGGCTGCATATTTCCTTGAAAAACGGTTTAAGCGCAACTACGGCCGAAAAGACTAAAGCAGATCAAAAGATTAAACTGTACTCATCTCTTTTTTCACCACTAGATGGCGACAAAGGACAACAGTGCAGTAGTTTCTCCTATTTTCCTTCTTTTTGCAACCAATGAGGACTTGAGCTAACTTTGTGTGACCCAAGCTCAGTCCAGGAATAAATTATTCAGCAAACATTTTACATTTTTCAACAATCTTTTAATCTTAGTTGAAAAGATTAAAAGATGTAATTAATTAATTACATGGTACCTATTGATAAGTGGCTTCACAGATGAGTAATGGCACAGCAATGTATGTGCATTTCAATTACATGTGTAAACAGTAATATAAACATTAGTATTGCATGCTGTCTTTAAACGGGTATAATCTTTACAAAATACATTTTCTTGAATAAAAAAATTAAAATTAAGTGCTCTTTTCTCCTAGTAATCATCCCACACAAGCAATAGGCACAATACAAAGCTTGGTATATTCATATACTGGTAGTCATAATGACGTTTTATAAAAGTTATTACTAGGATCTTATTTCACTGCATAGCCTATTATGTGCGGATTGATCATAAACATAAGTTGTGCTTGAATGTGTCTGAGTTTGAGCTCAGAAAATCCAGCTTCCTCCAAGTATTTCCAGGTTGCCCGAGTGGCCTCGCACCCGTCCCCAAAGTAGTACCACACAGGCTGGAGGACGTGCTGGAAGAAGTGCACCCATGTTGAGGGGTCTGCCACCACATGCTCCATGAAGAAGAAGGCACCTCCCTGAGAGACAAAGATTTAATATTTGTAAGCATTACAAAGCTTATTACAGCTTAAGTCAAATCAATTGTACCACTTCAATATTTATTTTTTTTAATCTTTGTGGCAGAAACTGGTTTGGTTCATTATGTCACGTGGAACTTTATACATTTACTACAAAGCTAAACTTTAAACCATGCAAAATGCTAAACTTGGATAATTGGATCTGATGATAAACATTTTTACTGCTTAAATATTTACAAATATGTACAAGTTTTAGGTCAAATTGTTTTATATTTCAACAGGTGGAAATGAATGGCTTTATTTCTGCTCTACAAGCTTGACACAGCATATTTACATAGTCTAGTCCTATTTGTCAGCACTGATTAGCTAAGCAGTGGTTTTCCATAACAAGATGTACCAAGGTTTTAAAAAGTTAAAATTTAAAAACTGCTACAATTTCTGGCCTTAGCTTTCCTTTGTTTTCTTCTTTTAACAACATACCAGGGAACTTAACAATATAACAGCAGTTTTCTTAATCTGTATGAAGCAAAGATTAACAAACCACTCCCCTTCCTCCACCATTTGCAGTGGCTCATAGCTAACCATGTTCCTAGCATACAGAGATGGCAAATTGTGATTTGGAAGTGATGATTTGAAATAGGAACAGGTTGGTAGGAGAGTAACACAACTTGGTTGAGTGTGTGTGATTAAAATGTAACAATAGTGAGCCACTTAAAAATATTTTTGCAATTATTAAACTGTAAATTATTCTAAAGTATGATTTAAATAACAGAAGAAGATGACATTCTACATTATTGATAAAACATAACTAAAGCTAAAAAACATAGAAAAACATAAACATAGCTAAAACATAACACCCATAGGACCCCAGACACTAAACAACAACGCTCTTTCCCTGTTCTGTTTTTCCTAATCCTTTTGTTTCTCTCCAAAGTTTTAATATGCTCCGTCTGAGAAGCATTAATTTCTCTGCCAAAAAAATAAATAAATTAGTTTAAGGAGTGTTCTCATGGCTTTACATTTGAAAGCCAGTTCCTGTGCAACAGGTTACATAACTGAAACCTGATGTTTCCAGTTCAGGCAATGGGAGGGAATAAGAGGCCCTGATAAGAAAAAAAAATATTTGCAGCTCAGCAAAATCTATAACTAGTTAATAACAGCAGGGTGGGTTAACAACTGTTTACCTTTGGTTACTGTTTAGTTAAAGACTGGGGAAAAAAATAAACTTTCAACATATAGTTACAGTTTCTTAACGTTTTTATTCCATGATTTTATTCATTTATACTAATGAAAACTAAGACCCTAAGTTTTAATATGCCACCACACCTTACAAATTATTCTCTGTAAGCCCATCTGATCTTCAGCCCATCATCCAGGTTAATAGTTACATGACATTGCACAAGGACTAAGAAGCTGAGCAGAAATTATAGAACCTGTTTCTTAACAATGTGGCTGGAGTTCCCTCTTGTTTGTTTGGTTTTGAACTACTGAGACATTCGCCCAGTTCAAAAACCTCTTACTGGTCTCAGTATGCGGTGCGCCTCTCTCAGGGTTTGCGGGACATCTTCGACCGAGCACAGCACCAGGGTGCACACAACAACGTCCACCGATTCGTCCTCTACTGACGCCATGTCTTCCCCCGAGGCCACCACGAATTGGTCGTAGGTGAGGTGGTCGTTCTGCTTCATGCTTTTGTCCAGATATTTCTTGAAGTGTGGGTTCGGATCGGTGCAGATCACCTTGCAGCCAGGCGGGTAAAACTCAAAATTTGCCCCAGTGCCGCAGCCTATTTCCAGAAGTGTGAGCTTTTTGCCAGGCTTGGCGAACTCTGACAGACTGCGAAACAACTCCGCTTTCTTATCGTGCATTTTCTTGTTGTAATTTATCGATATGCGTTGCAGAAAAATGGGAAAGACGCGTTTATAACCTTCGTACAGACCGACTGCTTTGATTATATGCATCGGAATACACAAAGCGTTCACCACCAGGGTCCAAAACCTCATTGCAAGACTCATCTTGGCTCACGATCCAGTCCACCAGGCGCACCGTGCGGAACCAGCGACTGAGTTAAATACAAGCCGTCAAAGTGAAACAGGCAAGGGGCAGCGTGACGTCCGGTGCGGATTTTCAGAATAAAAGTTGTCAAGTGCGCATATGGGGGCTTGATTTGAAGGGAAGTGAAGTATTTGAAAAGCTCGCATATTTGTTTCGTTATGTGACCTCTGTTTAAACCTTTAGTAAAACGTTTAATGTAAACAGTTTACAGTTGCATAATTTACATCGGGCACACAGAGGACTTTAGTGAGTTGTTGACAAACAATTTTAAGTTGATTTTGCGTTTTTAGTTTATTTTCCTAATACGTGTTGTCTTAAACTGGTTTATATTAATATTAATATTAATAATAATATTATATAATAATATTATTATTAGTAATAATATCAATATTAATAATATTAATATTGATGATAATTAATATTAATAATTAATAATATATTATTATTATTATTATATTATAATAATAATTTATATATATATATATATATATATATATATATATATATATATATATATATATATATATATATATATTATTATAATAATCATAATAATAATCATAATAATAATAATAATTATTATTATTATTATTATTACTACTACTACTACCTATGTAGCACCTTAATCAATCAATCAATCAATCAATCAATCAATCAATCAATCAATCAATCAATCAATCAATCAATCAAATTTTAGTTGTATAGCACATTTCAGCAGCAAGGCATTTCAAAGTGCTTTACATAATTAAAATAAAAACAGCATGTGATATTGAATAAACAGTGAGAAAGAGAAAGACATTTTGAAAAAGATTAAAAAAGATAAAAACATTAAAACCCGCACCCCTTTTAGGGGTATAACTGGAGCTCTAACCCTAATTTAGCCATAGCAACTCTAAACAGGTGGGTTTTAAGTTGAGATTTAAAGGCACCCAGTGTTTCAGCTGTTTTACAGTTTTCTGGAAGTTTGTTCCAAATCTGTGGTGCATAGAAACTGAATGCTGCTTCTCCTCATTTGGTTCTGGTTCTGGGGATGCAGAGCAGACCAAAACCAGAAGATCTGAGGGGTCTAGACGGTTGATACAGCAATAACAGATCTTTAATGTATTGTGGTGCTAAACCGTTCAGTGATTTATAAACTAACAGTATTTTAAAGACTATTCTTTGAGCTACAGGGAGCCAGTGTAGGGACTTTAAAACTGGTGTTATGCGCTCCATCTTCCTGGTTTTAGTGAGAACGCGAGCAGCAGCGTTCATAGACTAAAGTTACAAAGTGCTTTGTATTAAACCCACCAGTAAAACATGTTTTATAGAGATGAATTAGTGTTGTCTTCCAGCAATAACATCCATTTTTTCACATGGCTGTTTGACCTGTTTTTCAATGTGTTTGTCTGTATTGGAGGACTGTGTTCTAGGTTTACCCTGCATTTCGCTGGTGTAGGCCAGCAAAGATCCTGGAAAGGTTAATGGGGTATAGGAAATGGATGCAAAGACGGTTTATTATAGATATTTATAAAATATTGAAGACAATATTTTTTAGTTAAAGAAATAATTATTATAAGTTACTTTAAATTTGCAAAACAAAATAAAAATTACAGTAATAAATTTAACACAATTATTACTTTAAAACATAATAAATGTTAAGTCCATCCATCTGTCACCTGTTTATGCATCTCCAGTTATTGGGTCCCACCGTGAACCTGCAAGGATAAGTGCAGACCGTGGATGGATGGATTATTATTATTATTATTATATACTTGGATATTTTCATTGTATTAATTAATATTATAGATTAAATATTGCCATCCACAATTATAATTGTTGGCTTATTAAGTATATTATTTTAAGTAGGCTTGTTCTATCATTTTGATTTTTGCTTGTGAAGTTTATGCTTAACTTGTGAAGTTTGTTGCTTGATGTTACGTCATCCTTATGTCGCTGCAGGCCCCCCAAGTTTCGGGTTTTTATTTCCTCCTTTGGACGTGTTAAGCGCAGTTCTTCATTCTTCCACTAGGGTGCGACAATCATAAATATTAGGTTGAAAATACTCTTGAATTCAAAATAGTGACCAAATGTGAGCAGTGTACACCCATGTGTTTCTTTTTTATTTTCATATTAAGGATTTGAAAAAAGTGGGCAATGCAACAGTAGGCTCATAAAGTCACACACTATTTACTGAATAATGTATCAAACAGGAATATATTAATCATTAAATAAGCATTTAAAACCACAAAAGCCCATGCCAAGTACAATTTTCACATATTTATCAAATAGGAGCAGATAATATATAAACAGTAATGTTTAATATAAACAATAAACATTCATTTCATAGACTAGAATGCCCATAAATGTATTTAAATAATTGTATTCCAGTGGTCAAAAATTTACCTTGTTTTCATAATGGTATAGTGAAATTATGCATTTTTACTTATTTTATTTGACCTTTGTCAAATATAAGCCTTACTCAGAAAACTGTAAACACTTTAATTTCAAATTGATTTAATAAGTTACATACTTTGTAACTGTAAGTGCAGTTACAAAGCCACTATACTAAACAAAACCCACAAAAAGATAATCTCAGCTGGTGTTTTCAAGACTTTATTTCTGCTGTAATGATTGTCATGATGAGATTCCAGTCACATCTAATGAAAACATTTCTATATATTGACACAATATAGAAAAACGATCTTGATGTAAAGTATGTTTGATACCTGCTCAAAGGTTGTTGTTTTCAGAAACATATTCAAGACTATATATACACACATATATATATATATAGTCACAGTCACAGTCAAAGTTCAGATAAAGGCAAATGCAACTGACGCTTTTTTAAAAAAAACTAATACAATTAATATTTATTTTATAAAAACACGAAAGTATAAAGCATAAAACTAAAGAAAGATGCTGATAATGTTGCCGAACGCAATATATGTGCGTGTTGTTTTAAATGAACGTCTTTTTGTGCTTACGATGCTGCGGTCTCTTGCTCGTTATTGGGAGTGAAGGCATTTACCGACACTCCCTAACAATTTGCTGAGAGTCATCAATTATGCAGGGCAGCGGCACGCACTGGGAAGGAAGATAGCAGCACCAATATGGCGACAGCCGCAGTTACTCCCGACTCTTTTCCACATCTGCAGTTCAGTGCCAGCTGTCAGGATATCTGTTAATGCGAGAAAAAGTAAGTGAACAATATGTTGTCGTCTTTGTCCGGCATGTTTGGCCGCGGGATGGAGCTCAGCCGTACTTTTTGTCGACTGACTGCATCCCAGTGCCGCAGAGCGGGTCCCTCTCAGCATCTTTCCCCCTGTAGCGGCTGCGAAGAGGCTCCTTGCCAGTACATGAACAAATGTGCATGCGATTGCTTCAGCCAGAAGTGGGAAATGTGTGTGTGTGTGTTTGTTTGTTGTTTTTTTTTTCCTTTTAAACGGGAAGATATGATGCGGCGCGTTTCATAGCGAGGCTTTCGTTCATTTTTTTTTTATGTTGGGGAGTTGGCCTGCCGCTGGATGGGATGACATTTCAGTGTCAGAATGAGAAACATGATGTGGAAGTGTAAACTTCTCTGAGTGGAAAACAGACGCCCGGTTGTCTACAGGAACAATGCGACGCTTGCACCCGAACTGTACCTGCATGTTTTTCCTAACATTATTTTGTATCGGTAATAGTTTTATGCCACCCTCCCTTACGCTTGCAGTCTCTCCGGAGACTGTATTGCGTGAGGGGGTAGAAGGTGCGTCTATAGTTTGGCAGTCCTCTGAAGGGACCGCGGCACCTTGTTTCTCCTTTTATTCAGGCTTCCCGTTAAATCGCGACATTCGCATTGTTTCATCCACTCTTAAACAACACATATCACACTTCTGTATCACTGTCGACTCGGCCTGACAGGGCGCGGTTTACTTTCCCCTTTTGGTGATTAATGTTCCTTTAAAATAAACATGTCTTTGCGATATTGCGTTGCAGTAAGTTCATATGTGCTGCCAGGTTACTGCAGGTTTGAGTTGTCAGCATCCAGATTGTAGATTCCACTGACCTACTAGTTAGAACCTATAGCAGCACACTGCAGCATTTCAGGCTTTGGCCCTATAGAACAACGACGCACCCCGGAATAAAACACTTTAGTGAGGACTGCAGGCTACAGAGAGCTCTCAGTCTGGGTAGGGATAGCACTGTGGTTGTGATATGACATTGTGAAAGAGAGCAGCCCGGTCATCATTTGAAACTGAAGGAAGTTATCAAAGGAAAAGGAGAGAGTGAGTTTTGTTTTCTTTCTTCTCAATCTACTTTCTCTTTTAAAAGAAATCCACTCGATTTGTTATGGCACCACGATGTTCTGCAAGTACATAGTGTAACCTAAAACTGATTCATCCCCCTTGTCAGGAATATGGCATTATCCCATTTAGTATCCAAAAAAAATATATTAATTGCATAGTTTAATATGAAGGAAGCAGATATCCTGTCTGGTTTAGGTTGGGCCGGACTGAGGTGAAATCAAACTTTGCAGCAGTCCCTCCTCCTGCACTCTAACCCAAATCCAGCCTCAGGACTTTTCTGATAAATTATACAAATATTAAATAACAAAACTGGTCAATGAAAATTGCACCCAGGCAGGAAGCAACACACACATCAAGGTTTTGAGACAAGTCAATCCTCAGCATAAAATCTGCAATGACTCCCACTTTTGTTTCACATAGAAAAAGCACCAACACATTCTTTATAAATATCATTTTACCTTGAATAGCCATATACCTTATATACTCTTTCCCCATTGGACGTAGTTAAATATATTGTTTAGGTTGTCTTGCTAAAGACCTGGGCATAGTTTGATTGACAACAATATGTGTGTCTCTTAGAAAACAGTCAAAATGCAGAAATTTAAAAGTGCTAATTTGCTCTGCATTCCTTCACGGAGCAAGTAATCTCATCTAATTTCAGAAGTAATCAGGTAACCTCTACTCATCACCAGGGGGCGCTCACTCCTCAGTGACTGCATATGAACACAAGCAATAGAAAACTTGTTAATCTGACAGAAAAACAAGGTGTTGTTTTATCTCATACTTGTAGCCCCTGAATCAAATGCGGCCCTGGGCAACTGCCCATATCAAAGCTCTCACTGACAACAAATCTAGTTTTTAGTTTCAGAATGAAGCAAAATGTTAAAATGAATGATATGTGCAGGTGAGATAATAATATAAGAACATTGGGAATTTAAAATAGGTCTCAACATACCCAAATTAAAGCTTGGGAAAAAAAATAGACAGAAATTCTTCACTGAAAAACTTTAACAAAAGTCATATTCTTTATAAAAATGTAAATAAAATAGCCAGTGTTTTAATGTGTATGCGCACTACAAAAACAGAACTGTAATATGTCAGTTTCATTGTAAGGATGATTCGTATTAAAAAAAAGAGAGAGAGAGAGAAGTGAACCGTACTGAGATCTTCAAACAAATTTAAAAAATGGAAAATGCAATATGTTTAGTCTAAAACTTTGGAAGTTGCAGCTAAATGAACTTTACTATACTGTTATAATGAAAAATTAAAAATGAAGCACCAAAGAATCCTCACAACCTGAACACAAAATATTTTTTACAGTCCAGGTATCAACTAAATCTCCTCTGTCCTGCCAAGAGTTCTGCAGTCATTTGAATATAAACCTGGACAGTGAAGAATTTGACCAATAAAACATAACTTAAGTATTTATTGCATTAGAAAATTACAAGATTCCCAAAAAGAATAAAAAGAGCTGCTGGATGACCAAACCTCAAACTAAATGTCACATATTTAAAATTTAGCTGTCAAACACAACTAACTGTTTAACACTTACCATAATGAAACAGTAAAATAACTTCTCTTTAAGTATGGAAGGACAAACGATTCAAAATGAAGAAAAGACATGACCTCCATGTCTCTAGAATTAATATTATCTAAAGAACAAGATGATTGACTGGCTAATCGTTTTCACATTTTTCTAATTTGTTTTTCATGTGTTTGTAATGTGCTTCGTCAGGTTAAATGTGGTTGGATTTTCTTTTTAGTTTTTTTATGGTATTATTCTGTTTTTAACTCTATGATATTCTGCTGTAGATGTTTTGATGTATCCAGAACAGGTTGTTGTTGATGATGACAGTTTGTTCTCAACCAACTTACCTGGCTAAATAAAGGTAACCCCCCTCCCCCACAAACCCCCTCCCCCCCTCTGACATCAGGAAAGCTTTTTAGAACTACTATGGAAATAATAATAATAAAAAGCTGACTTAATAAAAGTTGGATTTTTTATTATCTTACCAGTTCGCAGTAAAACAGATGCTGCATGCAGAGTACACAAATACAGAAGTAGAATTTTATTTTATTTTTTTAAATAAATAAGCATGGAGGGTATAAAAAGGAGGTAAGTTGGTTGGTGGGTTTAACTGGAAGTGGGCCTCCAAATGAAATTCAGCTCAGGGCCTCAGACTACCTTGGGACGGCTCTAGATTTGAGACACGAACCTGCCCTGCTGCTACGTAGTTATTAATGTGGATGTGATCTATCACAGAACAGGCAGCATTAATACACCGCAGGAGAAGGAAATTGAAGTTCAAGAGGAACTCGTTTGACTCAGATGGATGTCCTGTTTGGATTTGACCACCTGGCTTGGATCTCTGTTATGTCCCGTGAGCTCAAACCCCATCAGATGATCGCCCGAGCGCACAGAGGAGAGCTGTTTCCAGATGCGTGGCGCCCTGAGTCGGATGCCTCTATCGCCACAGAGGACGCAGCCCCACTTTACTTTCCACGCTGCTGAACAGGACAGTGAAACAGTTTTTCTTTTTTGCTTGGAAAGCAGTAAAAGGCTGCATGGGCTTTTAAAATGTTTGTCATCATTTCTTTAACTCTGCGCAGGGTGCAATTTGCTGAAATGATATTGGTTTGGAACAGCGTTTTGCGTTTTTTTTTCTCCATTCTTTTTCTGGCGCTAAATGCTGTAAAAGTTGCATCAGCTGCCTATTGATTATTTAAAATTTGTGGGATGCCTGCAGTTTTTGCAGGTGTTTCTGTGCAGCCATAAGACAAAGTCTTAAAAAAACACACACAACATGCAATGCTGGTCAAGTTCTTGTGTCCTATTTGGGATCGCCTGGAGGGATCTCGTTATGTAAACTTTCTGGAAAGATTCTTCTTGGAGGCTGCACCGTCTGGCCATCTTAACTGGACTTCTCCCTTTTGTCTTGAATGAAACAGGATTGTCAGGGTGCTTTCTGGCTTGTGGAGTTCCTCTAGATTCTTTTTAAAATTTGTTTTCAACCCAACTTTGCTGGTGTGTTTCATTTTATTTTATTTTATTTTTATTTTGTGCTTATAATCTGCTTAGTCAATTAAGCAGCACAAGAACCCAAACAGACTGGTGAGTGAAATTCACGTTTGATGGTACCACCAAGAGTTAAAATGCTGTTTTAGTTACATGTTTAATTTTTCTTTTCATATTAAATTTCTGTTGCTTTAATGCTTTCCTGTATTAAAATGTCTTCAGTGTTTCAGAGCGGTCCTGTTCCCTAATCTCAAACATTGCTACATAAATAAAAGCTGTTATTCTGTTTCCATAGTTACAGTTTTGCTGCTTTAGCAATAGGTCAGATTTACATATTTTAAACACTTCCTGTAAGTTATTATTTGTTCTTCTTCTGTGTCACTGTTTAGCAGCTTATAAGTTATTGTGTATGGTGTGGTTTTTATCTCTGTCATTTTGATAGTATTAACAGATCCGGATCAGGATCTTGATTAGGGTCATTCAAAAAGAAAAAAGGTAATTTTATAGGTTGCTTGCCTGCTCACCCAGCCCATTCCCCTTTTCCACTACTTGAAACCTCTAGGGATAGACTAAAGCTGCACAAAAACATTGTTTTTTTTTCTGTTGTATCATTTGAAATAATCTGCAAAATAGCAAAGTAAAGGCTGTAATAGATGCACAATAATGGGTTTACAAATTAAGCAGATGTGATAAAAGTTTTTGTTACAACTGATAATAATGTTTATTGACAAATTATTGTCAGAACTTTAATTGTTCTGCAATAGTCCTCTCGTGTGCATGAAGGCATGATGTTTCTGATCCACCTCTAATGCTCAAAGCTAAAAATTCACCCATCAGGCATTTCTGATTTTCTGGAGTCTTCAGCTAACTCTGATTGCAGTTTCGAATAAAAAAATAAAATAAAATCAAGGAATTACAAAATTATTCCCATTTATGCATCAAAGCATTGGCCTCTACCCTTCATATATTTTTTTAAGTCAAACAAAATAACTTTTTCATCAAAAGTACATACTGAAAATTGTTGAGAATTTTGAGTTTTGATGCATTTTATGAATGTACTAAAAAAAACTAATTTCCAGTATTTTTTCTGCTGATATCTAATCAGAGATGATCATAAAAAAATGGGCAGATTCTGATCTCTACTTCAAACTTTTAGTTTAAAAGAAAATCAAATTCTGCACCTTTTTTATTTATTTTTATTTTTTGCTCTTCCTCCTTCTAATCCCTCTGTCTCCCACTTCCCAGAGCTGGTTGTCGGGGATGGAAAACAAATAAAAGGGAAATAGCTGCAGGATGAAAACATGGCCGCACCCCTTCTTGCACCCCCAGGACCTGACAGCTTCAAGAAGTTCACCCCGGAGTCTCTCGCTAACATCGAGAAGCGCATTCAGGAAGAGAAAAACAAGAAGCCTCCCAAGCCCAGATCGGACAGTAGTCACCGCGACACATCTGATGACAATGAGCCGAAGCCCAACAGCGACCTGGAGGCAGGCAAGAGCCTGCCCTTCATCTATGGCGATATTCCTGATGGAATGGCAGCAACGCCCCTGGAGGACTTGGATCCATACTATTTGAACCAGAAAGTAAGAAAATACACGCACTGTCATAATACCAGACTTATTTTCCTTTATACTTATGTTATTCTCCAGAACCTTTCACTATCATGCTGCCAAATAGTTATTGGATAAATGTTCTCTTCAACTTTATAGATAATATTTCAATGTATTTCAGGTAGAATTGAATATTTACAGCAGCTGTATGGATGTCATGCTTCACTTGTTTTTTTAAAAATTGTGTTTATGTTTCAGCTCATCAAACACATTTTAATCTGAGACCAATCTGAAAACATACCAAAAGCATTTTTCAAATTATAATTTTATTTCTCCACGGAGAAAAACTATTCAAAACAGCCTGGCCCATAAATCCATAAGCAATCACTGGCTAACCATAATCCCATTTTAAATTCAAACTGTATAAATCAGATTTAAGTATGAACTTTGACTAGGCCTACATTCTTTTGTTTTGAGCCACAGCTGTGGCTTCAGTGTAGCTTACCACCATCAGAGTGTGAATGACTAGTCAAGCCATTGACACAAGCCAAGACAAAGCCAAGTCCTCAAGGGTTGGGGTCCTGCAACTTTTAGGTTTGCTTAATTACAAACAGTTTAATTACTCAGACGCAAGACTTTGTAGAAGTTAAGGGCATGATGAGATAATTCACACATTTGATTCAGCAGTGTCTTCAGTCTGGTGACTGAAGGTCATGAATTTATGTGTTGACATTTTCTTTTAGGAATTTTTCTGATAGAGGCCATAATTCATGGTAACGTCAACAGCAGCAAATCAATCAGGCAGCTCTGATTTGACATGGCATACCCAGATCATCACACTGCCACCACCGTGTTCCACTGTCTGTATGATCTTTTGAAACAAGGCTGCACATTATTGGGAAAACCTTCAATATGAAATAATGTTGGTAATTTTTTGTAGCAAGCATGATTATGATATATAAAGAAATAAGCAAACATCACTTATGTCTTTCTGCTGTGGGCTTATAGTAAACTCTGCTCTCAGATAATTAACATGTCCAGCTGCAGGAACAAAAATATATTATTTCCACCTTAACAACAGTTGATTTATTTTTACATTTTTTTACATAGTTGTGGTTTCTTAATATCTTGACCACCTTACCATCTCTTCACCTTAAACTTTTATGATGTACTAAAGAACAAGTGTTAATGTATACTGCACAGGTATGGAGAGCCTGAGTACAAGGTATTTAAATGGTTAAGTAACATTTATTGCCATTCAAGTCATTCGTTTTGATGAGTATATTGCATACAGTGCAATGCAATAATTGTGCTGATCTGTTTTACAATGGATGTAATGGGACATGAGTTTCAATGAAGTCCCACTTTTGTCTCCTCAGAATGTTCTTCTGGATAATCAAAGTTTTTTTTAAGTACATGTGAGACGGTCCTTTGTGTGTTTTTTTTTTTTTTTGGTCAGCAGTGGTTTTTACCGTGAACTGTTCCATGGATGTCCTGTTTGCTCAGTCTCTTTCCTATTGTGTTATTAGGAAAACTAAGCTTTACTGAGGTCTGCCTTGCTTTGGAACGTATTCTGGATTGTTTTGTGACCTCCTGAATGAGTCGTCGATGCTCCCTTGGAGTAATTTTGTTTGGCCCGGTCACAATAATGGCTCTTGCCGTGGTTTTTAAAGCCATATAGACTTATAGACGTTGCACCTTTTCTGAAGGGTGTTAATGGACTTGTTTCTCACCTGTTCCTCTATTTCCTCAGATTGTCCCCTTTTAAATCAACAGTTTACCGTTTTTATGTGTTTGTTAAGATTAACTTTGTCTGACAAGGTGCTAAAAAAAGCAAAATATAAAGACAGAATAAATCATAGAGGTAAAACACACTTTTAACTCCACCACACATTCTCTGTCATCGTAGGAAGCGGTGCTCATTCTCGGCATTTTGCTCAGCAAGATTATAAAATGCTTCTTCTTTACAAATATATAGCTTTCCTTTACAGATGGGCAAGTTGAGATATTTTTCGTGCATCTGCGGGTTTCTTTTGCAAAGCAATTCTGGTCTTATTTTTTGTCCAGTTGTGTTGATTCACTGCATCTGTTAATGTCTGGGAAAGACAATGAAACTGCAGAGGGGAAGGACAGGTTTGCCTTTGACCTTCTATAAAATCAGTCCCAATGACTAACAGTTTTTGTCAGGATAAGACACTTTGAGATGGTAAGTGCTTTGTCGACTTGTCAGGAGAGGTAAAAGTGCTGAAATTAGTGCATCCAAGGGAAACCTTTGTTACAGCTACACTTCATTTCTAATCTGGCCTAATTTCTTTTCATGTTTACATATATGCGTACAGCTGAGCTGTCATTTTCTGCAGATTTTGATTCTGGCACTGCTGCAGTATCAGCGCTATTTCTGAACATAGTGTGATTTTTTTCACAAGGGGCATAAATAAAAACAGAATGACAATCAGGTTTTGAATTAGCCTGATGTGGAAAAGTTGGCTCAAACCCCTCCGGCTCATTGCCAAATTCGTTATCCTTTATTTATCAGAGACATGTCTGAGCTCTGTCCTTCCTGCAGCTCTGCACCAGTGGAAGCTAGCGAGAGAAGTTAGAGTAGAAGATGGAGGGCAGGACAGGAAGTGGAGAGAAAAGTGCAGGGGCATGCAGCTGTGTGGACTCTCCTGTCTCCTGTGTTTGGGCAGTGATAATGTATAAGACAATCTGTGGGCTCTATAGAAGCAAGATGGCCAGTCAGCAAGACTGGCAATCGCATAGTGCAGCACTCCCTCCCAAGGTAGATGGAACCATCAATGGCATGCGCCTCTTGTGATCTATTGATCCACAGTCCCAGGTCGGTGGTTACCACAGGAAGGGTTACGTTATGGCCTTTAATATCCCTCCAAACTTTTCCTGATGCTCTGCGCATTCTTCCTTAGCTTTCATTTCTCTGCTCTGCAGTTACTTTGCTGATCTAGGAACACCGTCTCTCTGTTGTGATGCTGTTTGTTTGCATATTGTTACGCGTGGTGAGAAGCTGGTGCATTTAAACAAGCATTAAAACAACAGTGTTATGGGAAACACTGCTTCATACACCTGCCTCACCCACACCTGGTCAAAATTTTGTACTACCAGAATCCCAAAACTCCTGGAGTGATGGGAATGTTTAGATGTGTGCAAAGGGTGAGATGAGGGTTAATTATAACTGAAATTGTCTTTATTATTTATTCTTCAGTAATATTGTAATTGCACATTTTGCTAGTGTAATTCAGCAGAACTTATTGTAATGAAGCACGTTATAGATTGCGTCTTTTGCACAAATAACTGTCAAAAATAATTTACCCCCTCCTTTTTTTTTTTTTTTTACAGTTAAATCTCATTAACAATTTGATCAGTGTCCTTTAAAATGTAAAAATGTTGCTCGTAAAGACAAAGAGCAGGATATTTAGGTCGTAGACCACTTCTGAACAGATTTTAATCCTTTCTTTCTATTTACCTTCTCATGTAAAGCACTGTTGACATTTAATGAATAAGTTTGTAATATTAATGAATCTTGAAGTGCGCTCACTCTGAGACGATGCAACAAGGGAAAACTCTAAGCTGCTCTTCAAAATGGGAAAGAGGAGCAGGCATGCCTTAAATGTCTCTGTCTTGAAATAGCTTCAAGAAATTTTTACAGTCTGATTGGTCATGAAAATGTTTTAAGAGGACGACCAAGGCCGGACGGAGATCCAGGTTTATCTTACCACCATGCACAAGGAGGAGGACTGAAAGGGAGTTAGAGAAATAATATCTCCAAACTCACTTTCAGAGAGCTGCAGCAAAGGGTGCCATATAAAGTCTCCATGACAACCATCTGTTTTAAGGCTTTTGTGCACAGCTTAACCAGTTCTGCTTATAGTTGCAGATGGGCCTGTTTTACAACATCAGTGGCTTTTCTGTGCATTCAGGGTCTTTATCGTACAGACGCCCACCATGTTTATATAATTTGAAGCAGCACTATGTCTAATCCACAGATATTTGACCTTTATTCCCTCTGTGAGGAAGTCTTTCTGCGTATGTGACAAGTTAGGGTCCACTGCTCCCCCCCTGTCTCTGCCCTCACCTTTCAAGGCTGTCTGTCTCCTCTGCTTGACCGACACTCATCCGTCCAATCGCTCCACATTGCTCTGTAAGTCAATGAGTCTAAGTGTGTGTGTGTGTGTTTGTGTGTTAGTGTTGCTGCAGGAAACCTGATCACAGCACTCATGTATAAAAGAGAGGAAGAGGAGGCAGTGGCGAGGAAGAGAAATGCAGAGTTGCAGTTCTTGTTTTCCCCTGTGACGGGGAGAATACTGCCTGGGCTTTCCGAATGTCTGATGTGACGAGGCAATGTTAAAGGAAGGCAGAGCAGGACGTGACGGATGGAGGACATGTACACGTGTGTCCCTGTGCGCAGACGGACGCCGCCTGTACGCGCAGCAACACTAAACCCCAGTTTTTTTGTTTTTTTTTTACCCCCCTGAAGCCTAGTTTTTCCATTGCTGCTGTGACGGTTGTATCAGCAGTGTGCAGCAGAGCAGTAATTCCTGCACAGGTTTGTGCTCGGCAGCAGCTGCTAGAGGGCGCGCAAGGTGAGCTCTTGGCAGCAGCAACTGAGACTCTCTGCACACAGCATTACATTATGTTCGTCCCGTTCTCTCTTCTAGTCCACCACCGTTCATTATTATGCTTTTTCCCCTCTCCTCTCTGCCGCCTCGTCTCTGGCGTTCTTTCTATCAGGGCGTAGTAAATTAGACCGAGGGCCGGGCTTTAGTGCTCCGTCTGAGTCCTCAGTCTCTGATGACACAGCATCCTCCTGTACTCGGCTGAGTGAAAAAGTGGATGGGGGCGGGAGGAGCGGGGTGGTTGAGTGCTGTCACTGCGATACAGGCTGGAGGAAGAAAGAAAGTTGGAGAAAGACAGGATTTTATTTTCGTCTTTTTTAAGTACTTTTGCAGTTGTTGTTGTTGTTTTTTTTTGCAGGTTTTGTGTTTATTTGCAGCTTATTAATTCATCAGTTTCCTGTCCTTCAGTTATTATTGTGACCTTGCCTGCAGCTGCTTTGGTTAATTATGAAAATTTCACAAAACAATTTGCAGTGCTTTATATTATTATTATTAGCAATAATATAAATGAGTGCTAACCTGGGAGATCTGTACCCGACACCCATATTTTTAAAAATAAAGGTTTCACAATTGATTCTAAGTCATTTTTACTATTTTGTGACCAATATATATCAATTAATCCAGGTTTGATCTGTATTTAAAGTCCAGTTTTTTAGTATAAAATTATCTTGATATTGAAAAAGCATCAAACATACTATCGTTTTGCTTTTACAAATAAAATAAAGGTCCTGTGAATATCAACTATGTTTTCAAGAACCCTGAATAATCTAATTTGAGGTCTGACCAATTTTTTGTATTTTGAGTTAGAGATAAACAAAAGCAGTCCAGATTCCTCTGGTGAAATAATCCTTTACTTTGTCCCGTAACAAAACGGGAAAACAGTTTTCTATTGTTTTTCTATTCCAAACAATAGAAAACTTGTTTGGGTCACAAATTATTGCTTTTTCCTTTTGTAAGTGCTTGTGTAAGTGCTGTGGTTAGCCAGATGATAAAAACCACCATTGAGCAATAAGCATTAAAAGACGCATTGAAAAGCACAGAAACAATATAAAGACAATCAACTATTTTAATTTGATCCTACAAAAGTCGAGAAAGCAAAAATAAATATTTGTGCAAAACTGAGAGCTGCTGAGGTCAGAAAATCTCACAAATAATATAGATTTTTCTTTTTCTTTTTTTACCGCTAAAGACGTGAAGTAATGAGGAAAAGTTTTAATCTGTCACCTCATACATTTATATTATAACAAGTGGTGCATATTTTATCCTAACACATTGATTCAGATCTTTGCTAGCTGAAGCTCGCAGGCTGTTGAAATTAGATTTACTCATATGAGGGACATAAAGGCTTAGACATGGAAAACACAACTGTAATTTCAAACAACAATGACAACAATAATCATCATAAAAATTAAAAATGGACTTTCTTTAGTTAGAACTGTTAATAAACAGGAAGTACAAAATGCTTTTACAAGATAAGATATAAAAACATATGAACACTGGAAAAGAAAAAAGTAAGAAGAAGATAAGTCAAAAAGGACTTTTTAAAGAATGTATTGGGGATTCTTTGATTTCTATCCCTATCAGATGCTAAATTTACCCTCATCAGGCCTCGGTATGAATTTGGTTTATGTACAACAGATACGGTAGGTTAAAATGCAAATTGGAGGGAGTTTTCCCTTCATGTAATCTTGCTTGTGCCTCCTTTTAATTAAACCAAATGATTTTTTTTTTAAGTAGATGTACTTGCAAATCTTTGATTAATAAATCACAGAGAAACATAAACCAAAGAACTCAGCTGTGTGTTCTGGTTTTTGACTCAGATTGCTAAAACTGCTCTTTGCTTTAAGAAGTAGTGCATTCCCTTTCCATGACTTCCTCCCTGTTGTTTCCCAGCTTAAATCTTTGTTTTTGTCTGTCTTTCCCACCTCCCCTTCCTTAGTTTCTCTGCTGCAGACTTACTCCTCCTCTTCCTCCTCCTCCTCCTCTCTACATCTGCCCATTTATCCCAGGTGTGGCTTTCTCTTCTCTGCAGCTCTTTGGTTTTCTGCTCTGCATCACTCATCCCCTGAATCTCTCTCTATTCGGTTCTCGTTGCTGATGTCCTGCCTCTGCCAGCCCCCTTCTGGTTCTTGCTTTTGCATGTTATTTTAATTGTTCTGCATATAATATGACGAACTGTAGACTGGGGCCTGGTCCAGTGGGTTTTGTGTCTATTTATTATTAAACGTTTATTCTGTGTTCAAGCTGCAAGTTGAAAAATTAGTGTCACTAACTACAATGCAAGTGGAAGGAAAAATTTTCCCAAATAGTCTGTTGAGAATTACTTTATACTTGCAAATTGTACTTGGAATATTTCTGATATCAAACTCCAGGCTACTTGCATCTTTACAAGTCAAAACTCTGACTTAAGATAGTTTGTCATAAACTAGCAGAAACTAGTTTGAAAGGAACGTGTATCTACTGTAACTTAATGCAACCTGTAAGCTGCTTTCAAAAGGCAAAATCCGTCACTTGAAAAACTAATTTATCTTTTTGCCTGAAATAATAGTTCTGATTTTGGCAAATACAATCTGAAAAATCTATTTCTCCACCCTAAGTGATTATCTGATCTGAGCATTATTTCAGGAATCAATAGTATATTTATGCCTTGACATTCAGGCCCTCTCAGGGATTGGATTACTGATCATTGCTGCTTATAAGGAGGCGTTTAGTCCTCTAGATTATTCCAATCACTGCTCATTCTGGCTACTTTTTTTCCATGTGTGATTCCTTCATCTTTATTTGGATGCTATGTAACCCGTGCCCTCTTTTAAGACAGTAAATGGCCCATATAGTGCTTTCCTCAATTATCAATACTCCTGTACAGATGTGTATCAAATTCTAAATTAATGCTATGAAGCAACTCTCAATTAAAATTTTTTAAAAATATTCCACCCCTATAATTTGCATACATTAATTCAGTTGGGTATCAACATGCATATGTTTTCATTTGTACTTTTTAAAAAAAATAAAAGACTCTCTGTGATTCTTACGGTTGTAATGTACAACCTCCTGTTCCTGTAGAATATAAATGTGATATGATGACACAGAGGCTAATTTCTTTTAAGCTCTCATCAAAATGGGAATGAAGGGATGAAACGTTATTCATAAAAGGCAGATATGTGCTGAGCTTCACAAGTAAGGATTTGGTTGCAAGAACAGACTAGCCTGCTTAAAATAACCCACATCTACAGGCATGGCAACAATTAAGTGAATCAAATCACAGTTAGTGATGCTGGACACATGTTAATTACTGCCTCCTTCCTCGTATCGTATTGACCCGGTCAGCAAAGCACTTCCTTTGACCTCTGAGAGAAAAGACGACTTCAGGTCCCTTGGTTTCCTGTTCGTGTGACTTTGACTCCAGATGACGAAAACACATGATGAAACACAACCTCTCCGTTTCCTCCTCCCTTCTCTACAGTGTTGGCCCTACACTTTCTGTGTTTGTGGTTACTTTTAGTATGATATTTTCCACTGGAAGGCCTGGAGCGGTGTTGTTGTTTTCTCACACGACAAGTACAAATTTCAATGCTTTTTATTGGGAGCTTATGTGACAGACCAACACTTAGTGTCGTGTTGTTGTACAGCGGAGGAAAAATTTGAAAACTGAATGATTTCCAGTGTTGTATTTGTTGTGCACTCTGAAATTTGACCATTGTGATACAAATTGTGATTTATCATAAAAAGAATAAAACTCACAATGATGGTGTTTGCATAACGCTAAAGGTGTCAACATGGCAGGGTTTGTAAGTTTTTCCTGTTTCAGCTCTTTGCCCCTCTACTTAGCACCAATACAACTGGATGACTGTATGTAATTACTTTGTACTGACTAGTGCTAGTTTTACTACCTAATGTAAGTGGCAGCCTGTTTAATTTTACGGATCCTTAAATGAACAATAGTTTCTCTGATGTCATGAATTGATAGATGTATTGCAGAAAACTCAAACAAAATGTCAGAATGAAATTTCAGATCCATATTGTCCATCCCTGTCTGTTGAGAAAAAGCCATTTGAAATCACATCTACAGTTTGGGACGGGTCATGTGTGGTCAAAACGCTATTTAGCAGAAAACTGAAAACGCACATGGCGATGCAAAGAAAGATTCGCACAGGAGGGACTAAATAAATGCACAGACATTTTATTTGTAAAACATAAAAAAACAAAAAGAAAACATGTCATGTCATGTTTTCAGCTTTTTTTTATAGCATTTTATGGTTGAAGTTTGTGGTTTTAACATGACAAAATGTGAAAAACTTCATTTATGTTTCCAAGGCATAACTAAATGACCATAATCATGTCGACTTCAACCAGTTCTCTCTTAATTGTCTCACAGTGAAACAGATCTGATTGAAAAATACCGAGCTTAACTTCAGTCATATAACGATTAGATTTCGAGGTAAACGTCCTCCTCCTTCTGATCACAAATACATAATTTAACATCTGTGCGTCACTGCAATTGTGTTCTGAGTTGCTTTAAACAAAGAATAGCCTCCTCATCCAAATATCCACGGTTCACCAAAACAACTGGCCACCAGTGAGAGCAGCTCTGAGCTGGGATGCCTGGAGGTAACGTGCGACACCTCAGCAGTCTGTTTGTAAACGATGCTCGTGTCCGTAACGCTGACCTCACGTGCCTTTTGTCCAAGACTTTGGCACAGGCCTCTGCAGACCCCACACATGAGTACACAGAAACAAACAGAGGCTGCTGCCTCACCCCTCGCCCGCCCGCACTCGGCCCGGCGCTGTTTATGGGCAGGGAGCGGTTACTGCGAGGGAGCGAGCTCCGAGTCAGCAGATCTTCCCTGATCGATGGCAGCATTTGCTGTTCCCTTTCCAGTAAGAGCTTTAAACCCGACGTGAAGAGAGCCGCTGGGCCACAGAGAGGCCGGGGAGCTCTGCTGTCTGCCTGTCTCGGGCCTTTAGGAGCGCTCGCTGCTTCTGTCACAGTGAAGGTCCTGCTGGGACCGACGGGGCGCTCTTTGACAGCCTCTCACAGAGGAAGTGATGTCAATGAGGCAAAGTGTTACTTCTTTGCAATGTATTTATATGCAGATTGTCTCAGTTTATTCTTCTGTGTGACAGTGAGTAAATATTAGCTCTTTTCAATTGATGATTTCATTTATGAAGAGGAAAAAGAAAATGTCTTATTCTCACATTCCCCAAAACGTCTGGATGTTCCCGTAGACTTTTAATAAAATGCTATGTTAACTAAAAAGATGAATGTGAAAATGCATTTGACAACGTCAGATACTAATCTAGCATTTATTAAAAAGATAATCGTTCTGACAGTCCATGATGGCGGTGGTGGTGTGATGGTCTGCTTAGCTGCTTCAGGACCTGGACGACTCGCTGTAATTGATAGAATCACAAACTGGTCTCTTCCAGAAACCAGTTTGTGACCTTTCGCTCAAGGGCAGAGGGGTCATGCAGAAGGACATCTCTGATTGGCTTAAAAAAAGGAGACTCTTCAGGCGGACCAGTTAAAGCCTGCTCTCATTTTGAATGTATTTTCCTCACTCTAAGTGGCTCTGGAGTATCAGTCAAAAAAAATAAAAAACATATACAGGTTGAAATTATTTATAAATGGTTAAATGTGGAAGACCTTGTTAGTGTTGATGATATGATATAGTAGTGGCATGTTGTGTTCGCTTACCTCCAAACTTGAACTTGGCTTTGACGTCTGCTGGCAGTTTCTGAAGTCTGTCGGTGCCGTGGTGAGGAACGTCTAAAGACGATAAATCAGGAGGCAGCAGTGTGAACTAAACTGGTCTATCATGCTCCAAAGTCCTTCAGTCTGGTTGAATAAAAAGTATTTTTCAAAGAAAAGTGAGCCAAAATTTCTGCACAGCGATGTAAAATGCAAGTTTCCAAAGGATGACAAAACATTTCTTTGGTTTAGATTTTCACAATCGGCCATGATAAATTGGGCTGCTTTGTTTCCTTTAATTTTTGAAATCACCATCAGAAAACTGCTTTTGGAGTCATGTCAAAAAATAACAGAATACTGGGATAAAGCAAATATAAGGACATGTAGGACACTATTTGGGATGCTTTATAGATGGCATACTACAAAAAAACGATAAATACTTGGCACAAAAAAAAAAACAAGTAAAAAAATCCATCACATGATTATGGGATGAAGAGGAACGTCCAACATTGGAGCAGTGGCTGTGCATTGAGGAATTAGATTTATGGAAAAACTCTCATCTGAACTGAGATCGCAAAAGGGCCAAAATGGGAAAAATGAAATGGTTATAGAAACAAGGAAGACACTGCTCCCACAACTAGACAATTTTGATATTAAAAAGGAACAATTGCATAAGGATGCAAATAATAATTATAATAATAATAATAATAATAATAATAATAATAATAATAATGAAAAGCTTCATAAAAAATAAGTAAGAAAACTGCTTTTGGTATTTCATCACCATGCCATTGTTTGACTTAAAATGAGTTTGATGATCATT
Organism: Poecilia mexicana; assembly: GCF_051168715.1. Lineage (NCBI taxonomy): Eukaryota > Metazoa > Chordata > Actinopteri > Cyprinodontiformes > Poeciliidae > Poecilia > Poecilia mexicana. The sequence continues at coordinate 13,289,143 of NW_028263374.1, read as the reverse complement.
TGAGTGGGACATATATATACAATAATTTTCATATGATGTTTAGTCTTGAGTTTAACATGGCAGTGATATTACTAATCTTAGCTCTATGACAAAAGTTCCCTAAGTCATGAATAATTTCCTGGTTTAAAGCGAGACGTCAGAAAGTTTTTCAGGACACGGATCAAATATTTGACTAACTTTCATCTCTTCTCTTTCTCTCTTCTCTCCACAGACATTTATAGTCCTAAACAAGGGGAAAACAATCTTCCGCTTCAGTGCCACACCCTCCTTGTACATCATAAGCCCTTTTAATCCATTTAGGCGAATAGCTATAAAGATTTTGATACATTCATATCCTTTCAAGTTCCTGATGTCGTGTGCTCGGACCAAATAATAAAAGAAATTGAAGGAGCGACATAATATGAGACTTTGAGACGTTTTTCGTGAAATGTTTTGCTCAGGAGTTTCAACTTGACCATCATTTAATGTTAAACTTCAGACTTTGTTGTCTGATTGATCAATTAAAGTCGTAATCGATCACTGAAACCGATCGCTTTCCTCATTGGCGTCTTTTATCACCGTCTCACAAAATTATTTAAGTGACTAACTCAAATGCAATTGTCAAAGCTTTATGAGTATGTACAGGTAGTAATAAAAATGATGTTAGGTCATCGTTTCAGGGATGCTGTAATTTTTTGCCTCGACAAATGCGCCTCCTTTAAGCTGTTATTCAACATAATCTGTCCTGTTTGAGATGCTGCAGAAAATCCATCAGATTACCTTGAGGAATCTACATCTAAAATGTTTGAGATCTGCTGGGGTTGTAATTTCAGAGAAAATATGTTTTGTAACTAAGCTTTAAAGTTTAAGGAACTAATGGAACTGTATAATTGCCATTGCACTCTGAATTTCTAACACTGACAGGATTTCATGTCATTTTCCATGAAAAACAGAAATATTTCTCAGTGATTCGTGACTTTTGAACAGAAGTGCGCCTTTACTGATGAGGAATGTTTTTCCACTCTTATGTAGATTTGTGTTCATTAGATAACTGAGCCTCTTAAAGCTCGAAAGGAAATTAGTTGGATTGATTCCCACATATTCAACTGCACAAAGCTCAACAAATCCAATATATTAAAGGTTTATTTGTGTAAAATGATCATATATTCCTCAATTAGAAGATGGTACCTTTTATTGATGTGACTCCTTTTCTTTCTTAATAATGAAACATCTATTCATATTCTGCTGTGACGTAAATTTGTTATTTCTCTTTCACATTTCCTCTTGAGAAGAACTTACATTGTGTCGTCTTCACTTGAAGATGTACAGGTTAACTAATGATAATAATAATTATTATTTTCTTGTTTTTCTAAATCACCTTACCGTCTTTATTCCCACCTTTCAAAAAGATTGAACGCATCTTGCTGTTTTATGTGCGCACTGTTCAAGGTTTTCCTTAACATTTGTGTTTCCACGTTATTCAGCATGATCATCATGTGTACCATTTTGACCAACTGTATATTCATGACATTTAGTGACCCGCCAGAATGGTCCAAACAAGTAGAGTAAGTATGCAGTATACTTTTCCCCAAATTACTTGCAGATCTGCATCCTGTCGCTGCTCCTCACTCCCCACTGGACTTTCTCCCTCAGGTATACCTTCACGGGTATCTACACGTTCGAGTCGCTCACAAAAATCGTTGCCCGAGGTTTTGCCATCGACGGCTTCACGTTTCTCAGAGATCCATGGAACTGGCTGGACTTCATGGTCATTTCAATGGCGTAAGTATACGTTTATGTGATACTTGTCTTATTTACATAAAAAGAGGTGTAGCTGCGTGTTAAAATGATTTACGATAACATTACAAGAAAACTCATTAGTTGCATAAACCAGCACATAAACGCAACGTGTAAATTATCCGTGATCCGCCTTAGTGATAAAATTGCAGCAGATCTACTGAAAATAGCAGTGAAAACATTTCTTGTACTCTTAATACTTGCATATTTAAAGTGTAGCTTCAAACATGAGCAGCTGCTGCAGTGCATCCCAGGATCCTGTTGTTTCTTTTGCAGCATTAGTGGATAACTGCTCTTGTAAAGTCGCAGTATAATGCCGAAGCCGTATCAAAATGACTTACAGAGAAGGTGTATTATTATTAAAGCCTATATACCTTAACTTAAAATGCACAGTGTCTTGCAAAAGTATAAATACCTCTTAGGTGTTTTCATATTCTGTCACTGCAGAAATAAACACCAAATGAAGATTTTAAATTATGATTTGTTTAAATGAACATTATTCAAAAGTAATTGCCCTCTGAGCCTGGCAGGTTATTCTTTTTCTGAAATGCGTCGTTAGTGTGCGACTGATCCAAAGAGTTTGATTTTTGTCTGGTCAGTTCAAGTCTTGAGGATCATCAAAATGTTTTTTTGGTAAATGTGAGATGGGTCTGTGTCTTCTGTTTTTGGTCGGCGTTGGTTTTGACCTTAGAAATCAACCCATTTTTTTCTTTCTTATTTTGAATCATAAACTAACTGAGGCGTGCCAGGTCTGCATTGCTTCAGGTGATTCTCCAGGTTCTAGTTGTTGATGCGCTGTTGGAGTCATTTTATCAGGCTGGCGACTTCTCCATGTTTCCTCCCCTTGTGGTTCGTTGGACTAAAATCTTTTAAAATGATTTTTGTTTCGTACCTGTTCTTGATTTTCTTCAAATTGGGGCAGAATTTTTTTTTTTTTTAGATTTTGTAACCCATTTCATGTTGCCAAACATGTTCTGTTTAAATGATGTTGGGTAAAAATGCATAAATTAGTGTCCATTCAAGAGGAGATGGGCAATATGCTTCCCGTTAGTGTTGAGTTTGGATACATTTGGAAAAAAATTGAAAAGTGTTTTTTTTTTTATTTACTTTGATTATACTTGTCTGACATTAAAATTTGTTTGATGGGTCATTTAAGTGTGACAAAAAAAAGCAAACACTTTATCATGACACTGTATATTTCGAGTATTCTTTGATTAATTCAAAATTAATTAATTCAGAATATTACATTGTTATTGTAGTTTAATATCAAAACAGAGAAATAACTAGAATAAACTGTAGATAAAAGATAATTTAGTCGGCTTAAGTGATGAGCATACATCATAAATTTGCTTATGTTATATTACAGTTGAAGCTATTATTTAAAAAAAATGTTTTTAGGCTGGTTAAATCCCCCCTTAGCTTTTTAAGTTTAATACTTATATATTTTCTGTATATCTGGGGATTTTCTAGCTGGTGGCGTAAACTTTTGCAGAGGGGTTGTGTGGAGTAGTAGAGAGAGTCAGTGTTGTACCTACAGTATAGCAGCGATGTAAACATTAACACTGTTTTTAAGTTCTTGCATAATCACACCTTGCTCTCTAAACTCCGCCCCCCCCAAAAAACATATAATCTCTGTCGTTTTATCGGCCTGATGCTCTGCTCTGAGAAGCTATCATCACATTTCCTTCCTGTTTTCCTAACATGAAATATGTTTTCCACTTCAAGAAAAAAAACCCTGACGACTCATAGGTACTTCTCAAAATGCCACTTCACACAAACCAATCTATTGTCGTAGTCTTGACTGATTGGATGACCTTATGAATTAAATTAGATTAAATTATTTTTTCCAGGGCATTCAGTCCCGTCTCGTTAGCCATGCTCACTAAAATACTTTGCAACTTTTTTTCCTCTTCCTCTAACCTGGATAACTCCTGAGTGACTGTATCTGATCCACCTTGCAGGTATATAACAGAGTTTGTAAACCTAGGCAATGTGTCAGCTCTGCGTACGTTCAGGGTTCTGAGGGCTTTGAAAACTATTTCAGTTATTCCAGGTAAGGCAGGTGTTTGTCTTGCGGGAGGGCGACCCACGGGGCTTCATGTTAGTCGTGGTTGTGTTTCACTCCCTCCTCTTCCTCCTCCTCCTCCTCCTCTTCCTCCTCCGTCCTCCTCTCACTGGGCGGACAGGTGTTCAGCCTCTGTGTCCCCTCCCGGTCTTCGGTGGTGGTGCTGGTGTCGTGTTCTTGCACAATCATTCGTGTGTGTTGTTATCGTGTGTGTTGTGTATCATAGGGTTCTGTTCTGTGTGTCATCCTACCTTGTTGCAGATATATAACAGAGTTTGTGGACCTTGGGAATGTCTCGGCGCTGAGAACGTTCAGGGTTCTCCGAGCATTGAAAACTATTTCTGTCATTCCAGGTGAGACTCCCATTTAAACACTAAGGCTGATCCTAAAATTAGATGTTTTTCTTTGTGTATCTCCTTTTTTTTTTTTCTTTGCAATCAAAAATGTGGAGCATTTTTGATTGGCTCAGTCTGCAGGCAGTCTTGTGGGCTTACATGTTTTGTAGGATTACCCCGAGGACAAATGTACCGTCATAGTGAAAAGAGTCAATTACCGGTTTGAACCTGATATGATCCGGTTTGTATCAGGTTCAAAAATCCAAATTAAAATGTGTAAAACCGCACAAAACACATATTTTTGCCCAAGTAGAAGTTTTTGTGAGGAAATAAGCAAACTCCAAAAACTCTAGAGATATGAAAAATATGTAAACCCTCAGAAATGAAAACGGAACTTATTTTCTTTTCCCTATGACTGTAAAAAACTTGCATCTCTCTTAAAATGTTTGGATTGCTCCGAAGTGGAAGTGATTCTAGAAATGAACAAAACTCTGGGATTATTTGCCAGAAAAGTTTTATTGTATTTCCTTAATGTTCAATAAGTTTTTTGTTTTTTTTTAAATAAGTACATATTAGGTGAGAAATATGTGCGAGGGGGGAAATCTATCATCTGCTATTTGCACAGATTGGGTTTGTGTCCAAACTCCAACGGTACCGCCTTTTGTTGTCATGTAAACAGTTTAATCCTGTAAGACTGCCAGGCCTGTGCTGCATGAACCTCTGAAACTCGCTGTTCAAATCCAATTCGGGGGTCATTGATTTATTTTTTAATTACATTTTCATTAAGTCCATACTGAGTTATAGATTATTTTTACAATAATCACATCATATAAATGTGTTAAATAAGCAGTATTATGCAAATCCTCCACATAATTTAGATTTGTATCGTTTCCTTGCAGTCAGAGCTTTTGTCTCACCAGATGTTGGCAATAATTCAATTACAGAACCAGCCGTTAAGGCACTGGGAATAAACAAAACAACAACAAAGAAACAGACTGAGAGCAAAACCTCTGACTTAACATTGCAAACTGCTTGTGAAAATAGTGAAACGGCATCCACCCATCAAGGAGTTACTTCAGTTGAATCTGAATATTTCAGGATGATGTTCTCCATGCAGACTTCTTCTTTGTTTTTTGACACATATCATATCCTCCAAAACAATTAAATCTGACAAAAATAACCTCAGTAAATAATAATAATAAATAATATAAAATAATTTTGACATTTTCTGTATATATATATATATATATATATATATATATATATATATATATATATATATATATATATATATATATATATATATATATATATATATATAAGGGGGGAAAATAGTGCAAAAATGTGTCATTAAACAGTGGATATTCCCTCTTCAGCATCCTAAATGTGGGCAAAGAGCACTCAGAATAAGAAAAGAAGGCGGGATAAAAGTTAGTCTTCTTTCATTTAGAATAATTTCATCATTTTGCTTAGTACTATTTATACTGACGTGGCCATTTCCCTCAGCCTTGGCGTTTAAATGACCTGCATGCCTCCTCTCATTGACCCTAAACCCCAACTCTAGAGCTCCTAGAAGCTAAACCTTTGTGCATGTCTTTTCGTCATCTTCTTCATTTCTTGCTTCCCTGCGTAAACCTGCATCTGTGCATCGTTTGCACTTTTTTACTATATATGTACTGTGTTTAATATGATGTGCATAATGCTTCCTGAAGTTGGTTTGGGATTTTTCCACTGATGAAGTTAAAATCGTTCCTCTTCTGTTTAAATCTTCCTCGAGTTGCCATGTTCATCTACTCTTTTTTATTTCTTGAAATCTGTTTACACGTGTGCATATTTCTCTGATGGAAAAATCCCACAAGACTTCAGTATTTGCTGTGATAGTTTTCAAATATCTTCTTGAAAGTATTGCAATACAATATTCTGTATATACTATAAAATCTTAAAAGAGTTTTATTATGAAATAAAACATTTTAAAACTCCGAAACGCATGTTTTCATTTTCTTTTGCTCAATCTGCGCTGATCAATAAATTACTCCATATTGTAATTATTAGTCATGTTAAAATATTTGCAAAAATCAGAAACATGACCATAAACAAAAACAATAAAAAAAAAGTGTATTTATTGCATCCTTAATTTAGCTGCTGTTCAGATGCTCTTTATGTTAACAGCTTAATTCATTTGAACTCAGAGATCCTGCTGGTGTTCCAGCTCCGGCAGACTATTCTGTTGAAGGAGCTTATTAATTACACCGTACTTATCTTTCATTACCTTTTTTACTGCAGTTTCTTATCTGAAGTGACACTTCAGTGATGAGCTCTAATCACTGTTGAGCAGGCTAGTGGCAACGCCACAGAAGACTGAGTTTGACGAGGCTGTACTGTCACTCAGAGGCGTTTGAACATTCATCATCAGCGTGAATGTCATAACACTTCCTAGCATTCAGTTGAGTTATAAGTTACTGTGAGCTTTGACCCCTTTTAATCTGGTGTTCATTTAAACTTGTTGCTTTCCCTCTACTTTTAAGCATCATCCACAATTTTTTAGGAAAGTGGAGTTAGGCTCATTCCAGATTTTAGTCTGTCTGTTCGTGACAGTTTTTATGCGTTTGGGATCATTTTCCTGATCCCAGAAGAACAGAAAATAGTCGTTTCTTTTTCTTACTCTCCTCCTTCCTTCATGTTTGCGTGTGAATCTGTGCAATGGTGTAAATGTGTGAGGCGGCCCGTTTCCATGTTTGTGCATTTGTGCACATCTGTGGGTGTGTGTGTGTGTTGTTTGTGTGTGAACAGGCCTGAAGACCATCGTGGGTGCTTTGATCCAGTCTGTGAAGAAGCTGTCGGATGTGATGATCCTGACCGTCTTCTGTCTCAGCGTCTTTGCGCTGATCGGCTTGCAGCTGTTCATGGGGAACCTCCGGAACAAGTGCGTCTTCTGGCCGATCAACATGACCGAGCAGTACCTGGAGAACGGCAGCCGAGGTTTCGACTGGAACAAATACATCTATAACGACTGTGAGTATGACCCCTGACGCTTGGTTAAACTGGGGGCTCGTGCAGTCTGCAAGTCTAGCGTGAAAAGATATGTGCAAGTTTCTGTAAAAATCCATCCATTCAACTTTAGTTTTTTATTTGTGTGTTTATTACACGTTTCATATCAGCCTAACTGCAGAAATATTAATTCATTGGAAACTTTGTCATTAATATTTTGAAAAACTAGCAGAGAAGTCTCTCTGAATTTGAGTTTTACAAATTTGGAATTTTGAATAGAAAATAAATTAGACATGTTTGAGACTCCTAGTACTGAAATTCAATATTTTTTCATCTTGCTTTTACGAAACATAAACATAAACACTGACTAATTTATCCTTTAGGCAGTGATGAGTGAAAGTGACTGTCCTGCTTTGCTTTTCTGCAGCAAATTTCTACTTCCTGCCCGGTGCTCTGGACGCTCTGCTGTGTGGAAACAGTTCAGACTCAGGGTGAGTTGCGATTTAATTTGAGCTCATGATGGATATTTTCTGTCTCTGTTCATGGAATTAGTTTAATAGATTTTTTTATTGCAAAATTAATCTAAAACTTGAATAAATTATATGTCGCCTTTTGAACAATTAATCATATATTGCGGTTTTATCTCTGTAAAATCGCACAAATATGTGGAGGTACACATTAACCACACCGAGATGATGCTAAAAATAACAGTTAGTTTCATTTGAACAGTTTCTTTTAGCTACATTTGTGTGACTTCCTTTCAGACGATGTCCAGAGGGTTTCACGTGCATGAAAGCTGGAAGAAACCCGAACTATGGTTACACCAGTTTTGACAGCTTCGGGTGGGCTTTCCTCACCCTCTTTCGTCTCATGACTCAGGACTTCTGGGAAAATCTCTACATGCTGGTGAGGAGAAGATTTCCTGATTTGTCACAAATCGTTTCTATAAAATATATCTTCTGTGCCACTGCTTAGATCTGACAATCTGTTTCTTCCAGAGGTCACCCAATAATTAAACAGAGTTCCCCTGACAGGTCAGGCAAAGTGAGTGATTAACCAGCAAATCAATCAAGAACCTATGATAACTCTGGAGGAGCTGCAGAGAGCCATAACTCAGTTCTAACAACCTATTAAAGCTACTATTAATTGTGCACCTCGTACATCTGAATCTAAATGAGAATCTGTAGCAAGACATGAAAACTGATGAGAACAGATGTTTTCCATCCAGCCTGATGGAGCTTGAACAGCTTTTTCTCACAGGTAGAAGAACAATTTTCAAATCTGGTAGGCAGTGGTTTAAACTACGTTCCTCGAGGGCCAGAGTCCTGCAGCTTTTAGATGTGTCCCTTGTCCTATGGACTTGAATCAAATAGCTGAACGGCCTCGGTGCCATGCAGTCGAGCTCTGTTAATGAGCTAATATTGGAGGCAGGTGTGCCGAAGCAGAAATGGACCTAAAAGCTGCAGGACACCAGATCTAGAGGACTGGAGCTTGAGACCAGTATGGTACAGCAAACCCCACCTCAATACTTCATAAAACTCCCGTTTTATGAAGTATTGAACCAACGGGACTCAATTCAAATGTACTTTTCAGGGTTTAATCTATAAAGAATAAAATAAATAAGATGATGACTCCTTTTTGCTGCGCTCTTACATTTTTGGACTATACTTTGTGTTGGTCCATAACATAAAATCATGCATCGACCTCCGTGTTTTTTTGTTTTCTCAGACTCTGCGAGCTGCAGGGAAGACCTACATGGTATTCTTTGTGCTGGTCATCTTTGTGGGCTCCTTCTACCTGGTCAATCTGATCTTGGCTGTGGTGGCCATGGCTTATGAGGAGCAGAATCAGGCCACAATGGAGGAGGCTGAGCAAAAAGAGGCTGAATTCAAAGCTATGCTGGAACAACTCAAAAAGCAGCAGGAGGAGACGCAGGTAAGCTTCATCTTTCCTCTGAGATGCAAACATCTGATTTGTTTTCAATATGAGGCTATTTTATTTATTTTTTCCTGCTTCAGGCTGCAGCTATGGCCACATCGGCAGGGACCGTGTCAGAGGCTGCGTTAGAGGACGTAGAAGGGGGTCACTTGTCCCGCAGCTCCTCAGAGGTCTCCAAGCTGAGCTCCAAAAGCGCCAAAGAGCGACGCAATCGCAAGAAGAAATGGCGACAGAAAGAGCAGGAGAAGGAGAAAGGAGACAGCGAGAAGGTAGTCAAGTCTGAGTCGGACGACGGCAGCAAGAAGAGCACCATCCGCTTCCCAGGAACCCGACTGGGCAGGAAGACGTCCATCATGAACCAGGTACAGTCAGAAGAGAACGTGTCGGCTTCTGCAAAGCGATCCGTTTGATGGCTTCGGGTCAGAAAACCGTTCGAGCTTTTAGTGGTTGGAAGTGTACGGCTTCAGTTCGGTCCTAAATTATTGATCTAGTCCAGTGACCTGTGAGGTTCCTCTTTAACAGGGGATATGCAGCCATTTTGCGTTGGCTGATGTTTGGTCCTAACCAGGTGGGAAAGCTGATGCATTATCTAAACATTCAGTTTGATGTGATTTTTCATTCCAGTACTTTTCAGTTCTGCTGTCAGCCACTGTGCAGGCCCAAACCGAACATTTAATTTTTATTGATGGTTTGTAAGATTGAAAAATATTTTCTGAGAGACTGAATTTTAGGTTTTTATTCCCTATAAGTCCAGTAATAAAAAACACAAATATATCAATTTGCATGTAATGATGAAATAATAATACACTTGTGCTAAATAACTAAATATACATTATAGATCTTCAGATACTTTGAGGTGTGACTGTATTTTGGTCATTTTACACAAGCATTTGACCAGCTGCTTTTCTCCCATCACTAAATCTTGTATTTCATTGAGACTCTGTTCAGGTTTTTATCTGCTAAGTAATTAAAATGTGCTCAAAATTGAAATATTACAATTAGGAAAGCAGTGATTTCTGGTTAATTGCATAACAAAACACATGTGAGACAAAAACATGGAATAAATTACTGTTATTGTTTAAAATATTATTTATGCAGTGACAGCGTAAACTCCAGCAGTTCCTGGTTTTTATCATTTACTTCTATTTGCTTCTCGTCTCTCTGTCTGCACTCTGTATTCTAGGTCTTTATTTTCTAATTTTTTCCAGCTGTTTTCAGCAACCTCAACACCTCCATTTCTTTTTGTTTAAATCTGTCTCTCCTCAGTCTCTGCTCAGCATCCCCGGCTCGCCCTTCATGTCGCGCCACAACAGCCGCAGCAGCATCTTCAGCTTCAAGGGCCGCTCCAAGGACATGGGCTCGGAGAACGAGTTTGCGGACGACGAGCACAGCACTGTGGAGGAGAGCGAAGACCGCCGAGGCTCGCTGTTCATACCTTACCGTCGCAACAGCTACAGCGGCTACAGCCAGGGCTCGTCCCGCATCCACCCACTGGCGCCACACTCTGGAGGGAAGAGGAACAGCACGGTGGACTGCAACGGCGTGGTGTCGCTCATCGGCCCCGGGCCTGGCAGACGGCTTCTGCCTGAGGTGAAAATAGATAAGGCAGCCACTGATGACAGTGTAAGGACGTCCATGGGACACCAATACGGTTTAGGCATGATGACGGCCCTGATCTCTGCAGCTCCTTCTTTCGAAGCCCAGACCCCCCCCACCCCTTGTTGCTCTGTTTCCTGAACTCTAAGCTCTCCTTTCGCCTCCTTTTATAATCAGATTCTGTTTAAAAACGTCACCCTGCAGAGCCACTTACTCTTTCTGATTGATTTAATGCTTTTTTTTTAATGACTAACAAGCAGAAACATATCTGCAAACTCCTTTTCTCACCAAACTAATGAACTAGTCAACAAAATTCACAAAAATGAACATTTCTTGCCGAGAAACTTTCCCTTCATGTCTCTACTTAGAAATCCCATTCTTAAGCTTTTATCCTCCTTCTCATCAACCCTCTCCTCTCCATATCTGTCTTTCTCTTTCATTCACCTCCTCCTCCTCTCCTGTCTTCATCTATTCTCCGTTCCTAACCCTGGATGGTGCAACAAACAAGCTTGAAACAGTTTTTCTGGAACAATATTTCTCCCCTTGCAGCACGCATGGTAGACCTCCTCTTCTCTCAGCCAGCCAACCTGCTCTTACCTGTTTACCTCTTTTGAATTTTAGCATGGTGTAGATTTTAACGATGTCTTGAGATCCCCTCTGTTGACATGACGTGCATGCCACTGCATGCATTTCAATTTTACAAAGACATTAGGACGAGTTCAACGTAATCTGCAGATTTGATGTGAGGAGCTAGGCTGTGTTTTCTTTATTTGGTCTGTTCAGTGGAACACGGGTATCGTTTAGTGGCTGAGGCAACTCAGAAGCATTGCTTTCAATTTCTGTGTACATCTCATGCTTTTCTAAACGATCATTCATGTTTTCTCTGAGCACAGACTACAGATGTGGAGATTAAGAAGAAACACTCCGGCTCTCTCATGATTTCTGTGGATCAGCTCAACTCCTCCTTCAAAGGAAAGGACCGTGCCAACAGTCAGATGAGCGTGGTCACCAACACACTCATAGAAGGTGCGCTTATGTCACAAAAAACTTAAAATGCTTTCACAGAAATGGCGAAAATGACCTGCTTTCAAATGTATATTTAATCAGGATGTGTTTAGATCGCCTGAACACATTTTGTTATGTCACAATTTTAAGCTGGTCTTGGCGATAAATCAGTAAATATCACGATAGACACATGATCAATATAAAGAGAAAATACATCCAAAAAAATAGTCAGTAATGCCACTGAACCCCGCAGCATTCTGGGGGATGTAGGCAGAGGAAATGCTTTAGTTTTAGCTGCTCAACCTCTCACAGCCCCACAGTAGCTCTGATTGTTCATGAGACGAATATTATTCATGCACTTCACAAATCTGATCGTAATGGCGAGAGCCCAAACTTTTTAATCAGTTTTAGTTGCAGTATAGCTGATTTAGTAGGGCCGGATGCAAATACACACCACCCTTCAGTTATTTTATTTGAAAAACATCGAAAACTATGCATTTTTTCCCAGTAAAAGCTGATGGGAGGAAGGATTTAGCTAAAAGAAAACATGAGGTTGCAGAAGACATGAGACTGATACAGAGATTCACCTTTCAGCATCACAACAACCCTAAGCATAAAGCCTGAGAGACAATGTAGCTGCTAAGAAAAGTATTTCTGTATTAGAATGGTCCAGTTAAAGTCCAGCCCAGTCAAATGTAAATGAGTAACAACTCAACAGGAGTTGAGCATACAACAGGGGCATTTTGAAGTTACTTTTTTGTAAAATAAAAAATAATGTACCACTCTCCTCTCACTGTGCGACTGTGCACATGAATATCAAAAGTCTCCCCCCCGCCCCCAATATCCATTGAAATTTTCTTTTGTAACGGGACAAAAGGTGAAAAAGATCGGTGGTAGGATTACTTTTGCAAGTAATGAGTCGTGGACATATGCTGTTTCATAATAGTTATGACCTAAATTAATCATGATACCTGTTCTTCCTCATCCTGCAGAGTTAGAAGAGTCTCAAAGAAAATGTCCTCCCTGCTGGTACAAGTTTGCAAACATCTTCCTCATCTGGGAATGCTGCCCCATCTGGCTAAAAATCAAGCACATCGTCTATCTGATTGTCATGGACCCGTTTGTGGATCTGGCCATCACCATCTGCATCGTGCTCAACACTCTCTTCATGGCCATGGAGCATTACCCGATGACGCCGCATTTCGAGGAGGTCCTGGCCGTCGGCAACCTGGTGAGAGACGACAACGTTTACCGTCTTCTTTTCTCCTCCGCCGGAGCGACGGAGGAATTTCACATTTGTCCGCTTAAGCAAAACAATGCATCATTTCGCATGTGCACTTAAGAACTCAAACTGACCACATAGAGTTATCAGATGGAAATCTCATTAAATATTTATTTCCATTTTAATGTTGCCATCTAAGTCAGCCCTGCAGTCTCATCACCACCTTTTAGTTCACTTTTCTTACACAAAGTCTGTGCTTTGACAAATACGGGAAACGTCTCATATTTTTGGCACACTTCCTTCCACCTGAAGACGTACGTAGATGTGGTTCGACACGGTTCAGCAGTGAACATGCCAAACAAGAAGACATTTTGATTTGGCTGAGTCCAGCCAAAAACACTGTAGCGCAGCAGTATTCACTCTGCGTCAGCACTGAGACAGGAAATGAGGTCATAAGCATTGGTAGCTGTCCAAAGTGAAACAGGAATTTAATTCACCCTGCATTAGAAGCTGGATGGTGCAGTGTGAATCACTGGGTGTCTTCTGCAGCACTGACTGGACACATGATTAGCTGTCGGGTGGGTGAATGTGCAGAGTTTTTGACCTTATGCCGGCATTTAAAAATTGCACAGAGTTAAGGTTTTAACAGTAATACATTTTAAGGTCATTGCAAGCAAGCTAGTTGGGGTTGTGCAAAGATAATTTACATGACATCTTTTGAGGTTTATCATCACTACCACTTTTAGCAAAGCGTAAAGAAGTTTGTACATACGTCTAATATATGTAAAGTCTTCTTTACATATATTTTATAGCGACTGGCTGTAATTTAAGGTGTTAAAGTTTCAAGATTGCTCATGTTTAACGCACTTAAATCTGTTTTAAACTGACTGCACATTTATTGATTGCCACTTTAAAGTTTTTTCTTGTGAGGTACATTGTTTTTAAAGGTAGAAAAGTACCTACACCATCACAGTAATCACAAAGTGTCACCCGACCCAGATCTCATAGCGTTATTTATTAAAACTGTGATTAAACAATTACATGCTAAATTTATACAGTGGAAATACCGAAATGCATTTTAATCTGCTGTTTCACTGTTCTTTGTCTTGGCTACAAACATGAAGTGAAAAAAATAAAGTGTCTTTTATGAAATATCAAGCCTACTATCAAGCATACTGTGTGTAATACGATCAAGGATGCAACATTTACAGTCTGTTATCACATTAGGATAGAGTAAGTTTCTTTTGCCATAATACTACCATCTTGGTTTTTTTCTAAAACACAGAACTTACTTAACAATTAACGTCTGTGAATAAGAGCTTAACGTTTTAAAGAGAAACTGTCAAATAATTATCAGTTAAATAAATCAGAAAGTTAGTTTATCTACCATGACATCTGAGCCGTGTCGAGCACCAGGCATGCCGAGTGAAGTGTTAAGATATTGCAAATCTCAACGCTATGTAATGCTGATAGATCACTGCTTCAACATGAGAGTAGCAGTGAAGTGATATTTTCCTCCTGAGTCTCACTGGCATCTCTTTTAAAATTGGTCTCCCCCTGCAGGTTTTCACCGGCATCTTTGCTGGCGAGATGTTTGCCAAGCTCATAGCCATGGACCCCTACTACTACTTCCAGGAAGGCTGGAACTGCTTTGACGGCTTCATCGTGACCCTGAGTTTGGTTGAACTGGGGCTGGCGGACGTGGAGGGACTCTCAGTTCTCAGGTCTTTCCGATTGGTAAGCGAAAACTCGTGTCTCGTTTTAATGCTACAGAAATATGAGATGCAATCATCAGATTTCTGTTACGTGATGCTCAGGTTTAGGATTAAACTCTGACTTGATCTAGCTTAGCTGATATGTTCTAAATGAGTTCAAATTAAAACCAATTAATACCTGTTTTCTGTTTACAGTTAAGAGTGTTCAAACTGGCCAAGTCGTGGCCCACACTAAACATGCTGATTAAGATCATTGGAAACTCGGTGGGAGCTCTGGGTAATTTGACCTTGGTGTTGGCCATCATTGTCTTCATCTTTGCCGTGGTGGGAATGCAGCTGTTTGGAAAAAGCTACAAGGACTGTGTGTGCAAGATCGCGTTGGACTGCGAACTCCCACGCTGGCACATGAACGACTTCTTTCACTCCTTCCTGATCGTGTTCAGAGTGCTGTGTGGAGAGTGGATTGAAACAATGTGGGACTGCATGGAGGTGGCAGGACAAGCCATGTGCATTATCGTCTTCATGATGGTTATGGTCATTGGAAATCTGGTGGTAAGAAAAAAAAATAATCACACGATCATAGTAGCTCGTGTACACTAAGCTCTGAGGTTTCAGAGGGCGCTTTGTGTTTCCCTGTAAGGTGCTGAACCTGTTTCTGGCTCTGCTGCTGAGCTCGTTCAGTGCAGACAACCTGGCTGCCACCGATGACGACGGAGAACCCAACAACCTCCAACTCGCTGTTGCCCGCATCAAGAAAGGGATCGCCTGGTTTAAAGTCAACATGCGAATCTTGGTAGCCACGGTTCTCAAAAAGGTACGTGACGCTTAGGCATCAACATGTGCCAAAGGTTTTAAAAAGTTATGGTTTTAAAGCTGCCAAGATTTTCATAAGGGCTGTCCATGAGAAAGTGTCAGTAAAAATGAAACAAAAGACATTTTAAAAATATTGATTAATAAAAGAAAATTGATAAGCCTAAGTAACAGAACCAGAGTGTCTCTGGGTAATCTTTGATTGAGTCCTGGAATTGTGACTTTAGGGAGATTTTAAAAAAGACTAAAATCAGCAAAAGAGACTGGAATTGTTCTTCTAAACGTATACAGTGAGGTCATTTAACAACTTTTAAAGTCTTTTAGGACAACCAGTAGCTATGTTTGTTACTGAAGAGTTGTAAACACTGGTCGGTTTAGAAGAGAGCTGCAGTCTTGCTGCCTGAACAGAACTACCCCAGTATTTGGAGGGTTCAGGGACGACAGTCATCCACAAAACACTGAAATCTGCAAAAACTTGAGACTCCTCATAAAAACGCTTTTTACTGCCTATTTTAATAGTTGAATCACCAAATATACCCCAATATGCATTCATACAACCAAGAGGAAACCTTATTGCAACAACACAGAAGCTAGCATTTACAGTCTTCCCCACATCCACTCTTGAGATTTCAGCCAATCATTGCCAAGAAAAATTAATGGGGCTTCTGGATTGGCTGCATGTTGATTAGCATTGTACCTAGGCATTTCAGCTGCCCAACCTGCATTTTCTTTTGAATATTTTAAATATGCTCTATGAAAAAGCAGCTATTTAAAATTTCAACGTCATCGTCTACCTCCATGTTTTCTGACAGCATTTTTGTTTGTCTCGTTTTACCTTCCTGATGAGCAGCCTATAGAGGACGAGCAGAAGCCTTTGGATTATGAGGAAAAGCTCAACTGCATAGCAAACCACCCTGCTGAAATCAACCGAGAACTGGACTACCCCAAAAATGGCAACGGCACCACCAGCGGCATCGGGAGCAGTGTGGGAAAGTACATGATCGACGACGACTACATGTCTTTCATCCACAACCCCAACCTCACTGTGTGCGTTCCCATCGCCGTTGGAGAGTCAGACTTTGAAAACCTCAATACGGAGGACTTCAGCAGCGAATCAGATGTGGAAAACAGCAAAGATGTGAGTAGAAAAGGCTTGCTGAGACTAAAAGACTAAAATCAGCAAGAGAGACTGGAATTGTTCTCCTAAACGTATACAGTGAGGTCATTTAACAACTTTTAAAGTCTTTTAGGACAACCAGTAGCTACGTTTGTTACTGAAGAGTTCAGTAGATTTTTCAGGTAGATGAAACTGTCTGAAGCTTTGAATTCAATAGTTTCAAACTGAAAAATCTGAAATAGAAAAATAACAAGGTTCTCATTTTGAGTTTCTGTAAAGCTTAGACCTGGCAATAATGATTTTGCCTGATTTTTGACTCAGAACAATTATATTAGAGGTATAAAAACAGCTCTGCTAATAGCTGTGAGCGATCATTAACTCCTCTTTTTTTAAGAGCAGAGGAAGCCACTGTAAGGTAATTTTATGATTATTTTTTATAAAAACGCATTTAAAACTGTCATTTAAAGCTGTCCTCGGTATCTTATTTTAGCAATTAGCACTGTTAGTCCAGCTAGCATTACATATCCATCACTCTTTGTGTATATATTTTTGACATTATTGATCGTTTGCTTAAGTTTGATATTTCCAAAAGGTTGCCAACATTTAAGAATCCAGCAATTTTCTTACTCAGCAGAGGCTGAAAGCTCAAAATGAAACAAAGGAACTTCACCTGACCCCCTTTATCCTTACTGTCATCTGGTGAAAGTCTTGCTCTTATTGGGAATCTGAATGATTCACAGACATGTTTCTACGTGTAGAAATTATATTTCAATCCTTCAGCGTCCTCTGACCATATTTTCAACACCTTGTTGGTCTTATAAATAGCTTCTTTTCTCAGGAACAACTTCCACATGTGTGGTGAATAAATTATTGGAGAAAACGTTTATTTTTGAGTTTCCAATCAGTATGTCACCGGTCAAGCTTAATCAAGCTGATCATTGATCAGGTGATTTCTCTGTGCATTGCTGAGAAAATATCACATTTGTCAAAATTTTATCCAAGGTCTGCAGAGTTGGTCTCGACTTGTAGATGAAAACACAAAGCTGGCGTGACATTTCAGAGCATCCATTTAGACAGGAATGCTGTTACACTGAACAGAAATGCTGAGTATGCAAACAAAGCAAAAAAAAAAAAAGCCTGAGACAGACAGGGAGCAAGCCTGATGCTGAAATACTGCCATCTGTATGTTATGATGTACAAACAGCAAAAACCAGGCCTAAAACCTGTAGGCATTTATAATATGCAGGTCACCTTCATTTGGTTCACAGTGGGACAAATTGAGATTATGCAGCTGCATCACGATTATTCCTGCAGCTGGTTCTTATACCATCAGTCACCTCAACTCATCCTCCCTGCACAGCATGCAGAAACAGAACGCCCTGCAGAGGAGATGGAGCTGCTAGCAGAGGAAAAACTGTTAGCAGCTAACAGAACTATATATTTGAAAGTCTCATTGTTGATATTCTTTTGTTTTTATTTGGTTAACTTTTACAGTTTAGTCCATTACTTCATAGCAAATGAGTCATTCGTTGCTTACAGATCTGGATTTTTATAAACATAGAAATGAGCATCAGTAGCAATACAATCATGATTTATGTTTACATTTATACACAGATTGTTATTTTTTAAACTTTACTAGAAAACTGTTAATAGCACAGTTGCATATTGAGACAATTGGGAAGTAGTACGTAAAAGTATTGTTCCCCTGCTGTGTGGCAGATAATATATCTTCTGTATCGAATCAATTAGCTGAGCTTGTGTTTTAAAGAATGGGTTGATGTTTTTTGTCATAGTTGGATGACACCAGTTCATCTGAGGGCAGCACGATAGACATCAAGCCTGACGTAGAGGAGGTGGCGGTGGTTGAAGTCGTGGAAGAGTATCTTGATCCTGATGCCTGCTGGACTGACGGTACGTGACGCTCAGCTTCTATCAGACTTTGTGGTTCAGATGTGAAACAAAACCTTAAAGAAAATGAAAGTCTGGAAGGTTGACACAACAGCAGCAGATCTTTAATGTGCGGTGGTGCTTTATAAACTAGCAACAGTATATTAAAGTTTCTTCCCTGAACTGCAGGGAGCCGGTGTAGAGACTTTAGAACTGGGTTTAACTTCCTGGATGCAGAGCATTCTGGATTGCAGTGATCAATGAGACTTAAGATAAACACATGGATGAGTTCCTCTGGATCTCGCTTTACTCTTTAATCCTGGAAATGTTCTTCAGGTGATAGAAGGCCGACTTTGTAGCTATCTTTATGTGTCTCTGAATATTCAGGTCTGACTTCATCACTACTCCCAGATTTCGGACCTGATCACTCGTTTCTAGCTGTATTAACCAAAGCTGTACATAATAGGGCATTTGAAATAGTAATAAAAAAAATCTTACATACAAATACTTACATTAAATATGTAAATAAATACATGTTTATGCTTCTGTTTTTATTTTTCAGTAATTTATCAACCACAAAATAAAGCAAATGTTATAACTGCTATAAATGATATATATATATATATATATATATATATATATATATATATATATATATATATATATATATATATATATATATATATATATATATATATATATATATATATTGAGATATTTCATTAATCACGCAGAGTGTGTGGCCAAATACAAGTGCTGCGATGTTCCCATCACTCACGGATGGGGAAAGCATTGGTGGTTCCTGAGGAAGACCTGCTACCTGATAGTGGAGCACAACTGGTTTGAGACCCTCATCATCTTCATGATCCTCCTCAGCAGTGGAGCTCTGGTAAAAGCACAAACACACCCTCCAAGGTCCTTTTCATCTCCTAAAAGTACTCAAAGATTACATTTGATAGCATAGATTATTATGAAGTGAATCAGACATAGTTAGTTGCCGGTTTATATTAAACTTTAATATGGGTGTAAGAAAGAGCTGGGGAAGTAGATAGCAATGATAAGTGCATAAATACACGTTCATTTATGTGTGGTGAATATCACTGGCCTCTAAAGATGCAAGGGAGCATCCACGTCTCTTGCTTGTTTGCTGCAGCTCCTCTTGATGTTATAGTCCTTAATGGATGGCAAAGTGCTGTAATGCACCAACCTTTTAACCAAGAAGTTTCACCTTAGGTTTACAGCTTTCTGAAGGGGAAAAAAAAGGCCTCTGGAGTACATGTCATGCAGAGACTTGTCAGTCCTCATCTTTTATTTATCTCCCTTCTCTTTATTATTTTTATGTTGTGTAAAGCTTCTGCTTTTATTGAAAACAGAGATTTGTCTCCAATGTCAGGTTCAAGTTAAAACCAGTAACTTGACTTACCCAGTTGATGACTGGAGGACAGGAAGTTGCATCTACCGCAGTATTTATTTAATAGCTTTTGTTGTGTCATTGTGCACAAGTAGCACCCTAAATGCTCTTTTTTTGCTTTACACTTTCTTTGGTCAGAAAGATTAAACAAGCTCCCTCAGCACTCAAGTTCAATACAAATACAAATGTCAGGAAATGGTTTTCACAATTAATCTTCTGTCCACTGTGATTCTGCTGCATTTCAGGCCTTTGAGGATGTGTACATTGAACAGAGGAAGACGGTGCGCATCATTCTAGATTACGCCGATCGAGTTTTCACCTACATCTTCATCCTGGAGATGTTGCTGAAATGGGTGGCCTACGGCTTTGTCAAGTACTTCACTAATGCCTGGTGCTGGCTGGACTTCTTCATTGTGGATGTAAGTACACTTATATTCTATCTGGTGATGTTAAGCCAGTTCATTTTTTAATCTCCACCACGAGGGGATTTCAGAAAACGCATATCATGGGTTAGTTTAAGATTATAACAATATTTCACATTATAAATTCAGTTACACAGCAAACTTGGAAGTGTTCCATCAACTCCTACAGAGTTAAATTCAACACTTTGAAAGTGTCTGTATTGGTCCACTCTGGATGGAGTAGAAGTTACACTTTTGAAAGTGTTATTTGTGATAGAGTTGAATCAACACTCTCAGTAGTTGAAATCAAACACACTTCAGTGTTAATCTACCCACCAACTAGTGTATATTGTCAAAAGTTAACACTATGAACGTGTTAATGTAACACAGAAGTGTAAAGTATAAATTAACATAGAAATCTGAGTTTTGAAATACTACTGGCAGGGTATGCTGTGGATTTTCAGATTTCAACAGAAGAGGTCTTTCCTTTGCAGTTCTCATCAGATGTTTTAAAGACAATTTGGATTCCTGAAGTCATGTTCTACCTCCCACGAGGTCCCCTGTAGGTCCAGGCTGGGGACCTGCTGCATCCCCTATCCTACCTGTTGCTCCTTCCCTGATGTGATGTCACAAATATGTTACAATTGTGGGAGGAACTGTCTGATGTTGATTTCTAAATCAACAGCAGACTGAGTGTTGAGTTAGACTGTTGGTGTTAATTTAGAAATCAACACTGGACTGAATTGCTCTTTGTTTAACTCTTTGGGACTCTTTAGTGAGTGTTAGGGAAACTAACACTCACTAACACTCATGTTGTTGAATCAACACTGTATTTTTAACATACAACAGTTCCACTGGAAATCTGACACTTCTGAATTTGCTGTGCACCAGAACTTATTGGCAATAAATATTTCAAAACACATCTAAGGTTATTAAATGATTTTAGTAATAACTTTGATTTTGAATGTCTTGTTTTTCATTGTTGTTCATAATTTTTTCCCCATCAGTTTAAAAAAAATTAATAATCAACATTAAAAAGTCTGATGAAGCTGAATAAAGCAACATGTTTCGAGTCTACAGGAACTTGTTGTTCTACGTTGAACTAAAGTAGCCCAAGAATTGCACCTTGTGGTACCCCGTGTCATCTTTGTTTGTTCCACAAAATGTTTCTTCCCTACTAAGTAAGACGTAAATAAATTTAGCTCAGAACAAGACAAACCCACTCCGATCAGCCTCATAAAATCCAGCTTTAGAGATATCAGCACAAATGTTTGACAAACATCGCTGTACGATATTTGATCCTTCTCTGTTCAGATGCAGTTGTGTGGGTGAAAATCTACCAGGACAAAACGGAAGAAATGGTTTTTCAATTTTTCTGAAAGCAACAAATTTGTAGCAATGCTGCATTTCAGTGGTCTTGAACATAATGCTAGATTATAATTAATAACTTTAATTAGTATTGAGGTACTCAGGTTAGGATTTCTTTGTTTAAAGAAATAAGTTTCATCCCCAATTTTAAGTTCTTATGTTTTATTTCTAACCCTTCTGATGAACCTTTTCATTTTAGTCAAGGTCCAAATTCATCCTCTGTTTGCTGAACTACAGATCTTAACTGTAAAACTCTTTTTTTTCTTGATGGCTGTCAGATTGTTATGTTGTGTTATATATTTGGATGTGTGACAGTGTTGGATGTCAGGTTTAAGGTGAGGCACAGAGAAAAGAGAGGATGGACAGAGAGAGAGAGAGAGACTCCAGACCATTTTTTAATTCACTGAAGCAGTTTGTAGAGCTGGATATTGTTTTTAACCTTTATTTACTTTTATATTGTCCTTGTTTACGAAATACCCAAACTTTCACTGTTGCTCACTGGCAAATCTGTCAGTGCAAAAATGAAGAAAACTTATGATTTGAGCTAATATGAGACTTTTTTGAGTCCAGATATCTACTGACATTGCTGAAGGACTCACCTACACCTCACAGCAAAGTGAACTATAGGTAAACATAGAATATTAATTAATATAATAAATAAGTTCAGTATATTAATTTTACAGACACAAATATTAAATAACTGCTGCTGCACAGAAATATGAAATTGTTGGTTATTCTCAAATATATTGTAGGAGATGTTATTGTACTTCATAATCTTAGCTGAGAGGGCCCAAAGACGGAGCCTTGGGGGACCCCTAACGCAATCTCTCTTTCCTCAGATTTAAGTATGCTTGTTTTATTGTTCTAATAACTTCTCACTGTTAAAAAAGTACACCTTCTTTCAGTTCTAGGGTTTTAACGTATAAATGACCTGGTCTTCACCCGATTTTACAGTTGCTGAAATCTTACGTCAGCTGCACAAAACCACACACCACATATTTATTCATGTCATCTATTATGAAACAAAAGTGAAAGTCCCAGGAATACTAAGCAAACCCTGAAAAACCCTAAAAAAAGAAGGTGTGCTTAATTTTACTTTGACTGGAATACAGATAACCTAGAAATGTGCACAACTTGAACCAGCTGCCAAGTATCTGTTAGTAATTGTAGTTCATTGTTTGCAGTCCAGTTGATTTTTGTTCTGTGTCTTTTTGTTGTTTTGTTCAGTTTTTAATGCCAATGTCTGAATGCCAGTTTGGGTTGTGTCTGGGTTTTTTTTTTTTGTCCCAGATTAGTAAATCTAACTCAAGAGGAAGAAATTACCAATACAACCTGTGTGTCCTTCCCTGCCAAAAGACGGAAATGTTCCCTACTCATTTTTCATACTTCTTTGTATTTCTGTTCAAGGGTAAATCCAAAGTTGCACTCTACTATGAGTCGGCTTTTAATATCTTTGATTGTCTGTTTGTGACAAATCCAGATTAAAGACTGTAATCTGATCCCACAGCAGGGGACGGGATTCCCACCGGACAAACATAACGGGGACTGGGTGACGGGGTGTTGTGGTTGTATGGTTCTCCCTCCCACTACTGAAACCTCATTTAACAAATGAACTGTTAAAATTACCTATATGTCTTCAACCTGCAGGCATCTGAAAACCAACAATAAGCGTGTGTTGGCACCAGAATAAGGTGTCTGGCATCGGCAAAGAGGATCGGGTAAATTTTGTCATGGGCGCAGTCCACGCACACAACTCTAACAAACAAGTAATATCTTTATTGCTGTGAGGGATTGCTGCAACAAAGAAATAATCAGCCAAGTGCAGCAATCTTCTTTACTTCTTGTGTTGAATATGTAATAATATAGGAAACTACAGTAGGACTTGCAATAAATAGCACATTCTTCATCACAAATGACTAAATTTGGGTGAAATATATATTCAAAAGAGTACTCAGAAGAGAGAGAGACACAGAGAGAATGGGTTGTCTATATATTAAATTTAGCAAAGTTTATTTTGTAGTAATTAAGAGTTTGATCCATTTTGCTTTTGATAGACAGATGAGGGTTTTCATGTTCACAAAAAAGACAATTTATTTCTTGACCAAAGAAACTGAAAGTAAAATTATGAGTTCTCAAATGCGAGGTCCGTCACATGAACGCGTCGTTTTAATGTGTTTATGCACAGCACTGGCTGTACCTACGTCTATAAGCTATAAGTTCAGGTTAAAATTTGAGTCTAGTAGGCAAACACATTGATTCAACAACAAAAACCTTAAGAGGGGCGCAAAACAAGAGAATGACCAGTCATTGTGGCTGCTGCACTTTATGAAGGTGACTGTAATTATACAAAGCTGATGCATTACTAGTTACGTCACATCCTGTAAATACGACTCGGTCCTTTGCCCTGACACTGACCTGTCCTCTCTCTCACAGCAGGTTCCAATAACTTTGTCTCTCTTTAAGCTAAGAGAGACATTGTGCACCTCAGAAGGGGGACAGAGAGGTCGGTGTTTGGGGGTCCAGGGTAAGGTTTGTGTGCTGTGGTGGGGATCCTACTTTCACAGGTTACCCTCTCTCTTCTAACCCTGAAAGTTGTCCTCAACCTCCTGCGTTCTCTCTCTCTCTCTCTCTTTCTCTCTCTCTCCCTTCTTTGAGTGAAATGCCCGCTGGTGTTGGTACTGTTTTTGTACTGTGTACTGTGTGTTATATTATCGTGTCACATTGATTTTGAGTGTTTCGTGAACACATCTCTCCTCCGATTTTGTCCCTTTGTTGGACTCTCTTCTCTTCCTCTCACTGTGTCAACCACAAGTTTCTTTCCAGGTGTGCTCACTGTGCTGTTAAGCTGGTTGTCACGCTAGACTGGCTTGCCAAAACTAAACCAAACACAAACATGAGGTTTTAAACAAGGGGGGAAAAAACAAACTCTGGGTAAACATTACTGACCATTTCCTTTTTACTGTTTGGACCTTTATGTTGTAGAAGTATTCCTACACATGAAGGAGTTATTTTTGTACTCTGTATATAATCATTTAGCCATCCTTACAGTTGATTTAGGGCCAACTTTCTCTCTATATCCCTTCTAACTGTGTGGCGACTTTCTTCTTCTTCTTCTGCCTCTGTCTTTCCTTCTCCTTCTGTCCCTATCTGTGTAGGTGTCTATAGTCAGCCTTATAGCTAATGCTTTGGGCTTCTCCGATCTAGGCCCGATTAAATCACTCAGGACACTGAGGGCCTTGAGACCCCTCAGGGCCCTGTCACGTTTTGAAGGGATGAGGGTAAGACCTAAGACTCCAGGCAGCTGCTCCTTTTGCATGCCGATTTAACAAAAAGCATCAACGCATGCTAGAAATGGCAAAAAAAAAAAAAAAAAACCTTGAAAATCTATAAGGGGAATTTTTGCAGTAACCCTTTTAATAGGCAAGAAGCTTTTTTGCATGGATTAAGATCATCTCAGATGGTTTAATACATCTGATTTGATTTATCATATTTCATTTCATATATGATAAATTTAGCGTTCTGTTAAAGCTCCTAGTGATTAAGTATTTGTAGAAAATATGACCCACTCTAAAGATATCTTGCTCTGACCTACCTGAATGATGCAGCAAAATAAAAAAACAAAAAAGTCAGCTCTGATTGGTGCTAGCTGAGAAACAACTAGAGGCTGGCGTGAACTGTCGCATCAAAACCTTAAATTCAAATTCAAGATGAAATAAACACAATCTGCTACCAGTTGGTGGTCTTCCTAAAGTACTCAGACAAATTAAGTCACAATGCCCCTCAAAGTGTTCGTGTTGTTTCAGCTTTTTTCACCTTACAACCAGAAACTTGTGATTTGTTTCGTTATAATTTTATGGGATAGACCAAACCAAAGTAGTAATAACATGGATAGAAGATCAGTTTGTCTGAAGTGTGGTGTGCATTTGTTTTCAGACCCATCTGCTGTGATATCCCTAAAGAAAATACAGTGCAACATCTATTTCATAGAAGCCTCTTTAAAACAATATATAGCAGTATTGTCTGAAATACATATGCTACCATGCTGGAATTCCTTATTTTGATTTGATTGGTAATTTTTCATCCAACGGATACTCTGATTGGACGGAAAAGGCCTGTCTGTGTTTGGTGTGTTTTTGTACCATTTATTGATTTAGTGGGGAACAAATACAAATTCCTGCCACACTTTTCAGATTTCTATTTGTAAATACAGCTCTTGAAAAAAAATGAAGAGCCCACTGCATTGAAAACCTCCTGGTTTTTCCACCAACTGTTCGTTTCTGAACTCTTCCTGAGTTAAAACATTAATATTGTTGTTTCCAAATAAACATGAACTTTTGTTCTTTGCATTATTTGAGGTCTGACAGCTCTGCATCTTTTTTAATTATTTTTGACCAATTCTCATTTTCTGCATATAAATAAAAAAAAAAATTTGCTTGTAATTTCAGAGGTATGTTGTCAGTTCATAGAATAAAAGAACAATGTTGATTTTACTCAAACATTTGCCGACAAAAGGAAGTAAAATCAGAGAAATTGGCCATCTCAAGTGGCCTCTAAATTTTTTCCAGAGCTGCAAGTTAACATACTTTGCTCTACTTTGTGTTGGTCTATCACATAAAATCCCAACAAAAGACGTGTTTTGTGGTTGTCATGTGGTGAATTATGAAAAGCATTAGAAGGATGAATTATATCTCAGGTGACTCCATATTAAAATCTTTGGTGAGTTTTACAGTATCACCTCATGTTATTAGGAAATCTAAAACTTTCGTCTCCTGTTATAACTATCGTCACTTTTGAGCGGCACTTGATTTGTGTGATGGCTCCGATCAGCCTCTGGTTGTTGTCTGGCAGAATACAAAAAGTCCTGCCCGTGTCTGGGCTCAGCATCCTGACTTTTGCTCTGCCTGAGGTGTCCTGTTACCTGATCTTATCACAGTTTGGCTTTGGCATTGTCACACTGGAAGATCAACAAACTTCTGGTTGCATACCCCCCCTCCCTTCCCCTGCCATCTTTGCTTATCACTCTTCAGTGATTTCTCATCACTATGGTTTTCATCATCACACTTTTGCTATTATATTAACAGTGCTTTGACTCTTTTAATATGATATTGGGCTGAAGAAAAAAAAAAATGCAAAAAGAGGGGAAAAAAAAGTTATATGTTTATAGTTTTGGTTTGTTTGGCTTTTCGTATTCATGGCACCTCTGTATGTAGAAATGCACATTCATGTATTCACCTGTGAAGGCTTCAATCCCTTCCTGCTATTTTTATAGATTTGTTCCTTTTCACACGAGATGATGATTTAATTTGTCAAATTATCTTGGCATATATTCCATTGGGACTGTTAGAGATTATACTTACACACCCAATTAGTCTTTCGTACATATATTTAAACATCAACATAGAGCATTTGAAATTGGTTCGGAGGAGTGTAACAAAACGATATGGCACAAAACGTCCGTCAGAAGCTTTTGATCTAGTGTAAAAACAATTTAATAAATCAAATTGCAGTTAAAGACAAACTTGTCAAAAGTTTCACACCCTTTAAACAGATGCTAGGAGACGGCAAGCCTTCAAAATGTCATGTTTAACTTTACATCAAAGTTAATGTGTCACATGTGAAATCCAGTCCGAAACTCATTTTTGCTGTTTCTTAGTTAACAGATATGTTTTTTTTCTACATGCGGTTATCTGTTTTCACATTTTTATTTATGCTTTTTCATAAATGTTTTAGAAATATTTATTTCACATTTATGCTTTCTATATTCCTTTTGCTTTACTTATATTCTTGTTAATAATAATAATTTGTGCATTTTGTAGAATTATTGTTGCTTTACGTAATTTTATCTTATTCATGCTTTCCCTAACTCTTTCATTTCACATCTGTTTACATTTATTTCAGTCACAATTACGTTTTGCATTTGTTTTGTGACGCAGAAGATGTCTGAAAACGCTTCTTCTCTTTTCGTTTAATTTTTACTGCGAGTTAAAACTTGGCTCCAGTATTGCGTGTTGTCCCGCTCAGTATTGTTACACTCCCTATCAGTGCATCACGAAAGGGTTTAGCAATCACCAAAACACCTCTTGTGTGAGAAGAGAGTGTGCATTTCTCTGTGTGTGTTGATGTTGATGTGCAGCTGCAGTGCGACTGTCGGTCCACAGTTTTGTTTCCTCACGGCTCTCTGCAGGTTGTGGTGAACGCCTTGGTGGGCGCCATACCCTCCATCATGAACGTGCTGCTTGTGTGCCTCATCTTCTGGCTCATCTTCAGCATCATGGGTGTTAACCTGTTTGCCGGGAAATACTACTACTGCTTCAACGAGACGGCTGAAGAGTACTTTCTGCCAGATGACGTCAACAATAAAACCCAGTGCTTTGAGCTGATTAACAGTAATCACACTGAAGTCAGGTGGAAAAACGTGAAGATCAATTTTGACAACGTGGGTGCAGGATATCTTGCACTTTTGCAAGTGGTAAGAAAGCTTTTCTATTTGGGGAAACTTTTTTTTCCCTCTTGCAAATTTTAAATCTGACCTCTTGTTGTCCACCTGTTTCACAGGCAACCTTTAAAGGTTGGATGGACATTATGTATGCAGCAATAGATTCCAGAAAGGTACGCTTCTGCAGCTCTAACTGTTTGTCCTCCACTTCACGGTTTAGAATAACTTCGATGTGCTTTTGCCATCTCACAGGTGGAAGACCAGCCTATCTATGAGGACAACCTCTACATGTACATCTACTTTGTCATATTCATCATCTTTGGCTCCTTCTTCACCCTGAATCTCTTCATTGGTGTCATCATCGATAATTTCAATCAACAGAAGAAAAAGATAAGAACTGTTTTCTTTATCTTTCTTTACACACCACTCCGTCAGAGACCAGTGTGTGTGAATTAGGGAGGAGTACTGCCTTATAGAGAAGATCTGCAGCTGGCATCCATGGTAGAGATGTGCAAAAAACATTATTATAATTACAAACGCTGTAGTAGCATAATCTGACACTAATCACTGTATAGATGTTGGCTCTTCTAAAAACTTTTGTGTCATATAGCGTGCATGGGAAAAAAATACCATCCGCTGAAACCAAGTGACACTTTTGATGCAAAAGGGGAACAAGTGAAAAAAGTTACTTATTGTGTTGCGGTTTTTTTTATGAGGCAGAGATATAACAGATGTTAAAATTAATCCTCTCCTAAAGTGGAGTGTGGCTGATATTTACCAAGCAGTTTCTCCTAATCGTGTAAACTATCAGTCATGTTGTTCTTTGGCCACTTTTTCTGTCAACACGTTTCAATGTAATTCTTGAATAAGTAGCTTAGGCCTCTGCAGATTGTAACCAAACTGTTTTTGTCCCCTTTACTTTGGAGGTCAGGATATCTTCATGACAGAAGAGCAAAAGAAATACTACAATGCAATGAAAAAACTCGGGTCAAAGAAACCACAGAAACCAATACCAAGGCCTCAGGTAGACATTGCTGCTCTTGTCACCTGCAAACAAATTCATACTTCCTCCAGAAATAATCATTTTTCTTCTCTCCGTTTTCTACAGAACCAAATCCAAGGAATGGTGTTTGACTTTGTGACACAGCAGGTGTTTGACATTTCCATCATGATCCTCATCTGCCTCAACATGGTCACCATGATGGTGGAGACCGACGATCAGTCAGAAGAAACGGAGGTCGTGCTTTACTGGGTCAACTTCGTGTTCATCGTGGTTTTCACCGGCGAGTTCCTCCTCAAGCTGTTTGCGCTGCGCCACTATTACTTCACCAATGGCTGGAATATCTTCGACGTGGTGGTGGTCATCCTCTCCATTGTGGGCAAGTATTCAGGAAATGCTTTGTGTGAATGAAGGAAAACCAAGAGTTTGCTTGAGTGTAGCCTAAACACTACCCATTCAAATGGGCTAAAAAGGCAGTTTATAGACAGTGATAAATAGGAACTTAAGCAACTTGAGTTTTTTTATCATAATTATTTAACTTCTTTACATCTGTAGCCAGAATTTTAATTAATCTGGTAATTTAAAAAAAAGATGGATAAAGACAAAGACAAAACTGGGTTTGCAGCTTTCACAACTAGAACTGAAGGATTTATTTGAATATGAAGAAAACTCATCATTTCTGAAAGGAGTTTTGCAGTTTTTAGTTGACATGGTTTGATTTTGAGCCTAATGTGTCTTTAGCACATAAAGAGCAAGAACAAATCTAGCTCTCTCTGGTGTTTACAGTAAAATAAATGTTTCTCCTAAGATACCAAACACATGCATGCTATGGTGTATACATATTTAGGTAAGTAATAATTAAGGTAGTGAGTAAATAAATTCAATAAATAGCACTACATAAACAAAAAATGGAGGTGAAATACAGAAGACTGCCTAAAAACAGTGCATTGTCGTCTTTGTGAAATTTCTCTCTGAATTAACATGTTTTGTAAAAATTGTGACACTTTAACCAAGCGTGTTTGGTCTCTTCCTTGTAACCTCAGGTATGTTTCTGGCTGACCTGATCGAGAAGTACTTTGTGTCGCCGACACTCTTCAGGGTGATCCGTCTGGCTCGTATCGGCAGGATCCTGCGTCTCATCAAGGGCGCCAAAGGAATCAGAACTCTGCTGTTCGCCCTCATGATGTCGCTCCCCGCCTTGTTCAACATCGGCCTCCTGCTCTTCCTGGTCATGTTCATCTTCTCCATCTTTGGCATGTCCAACTTCGGCTACGTGAAACACGGGGCCGGCATCGACGACATGTACAACTTTGAGACGTTTGGAAACAGCATGATCATCCTGTTCATGATCACCACGTCGGCAGGTTGGGACGGCCTTCTGCTGCCCATCCTCAACTACCCGCCGGACTGCGACCCGCTTTTAGAGAACGCCGGCACACCCGCAACCGGAGACTGTGGCAACCCGTCCGTGGGCATCTTCTTCTTTGTCATGTACATCATCATTT
The DNA here is from genome assembly GCF_051168715.1 of Poecilia mexicana. Taxonomy (NCBI): domain Eukaryota; kingdom Metazoa; phylum Chordata; class Actinopteri; order Cyprinodontiformes; family Poeciliidae; genus Poecilia; species Poecilia mexicana. Next base: position 13,258,568 of record NW_028263374.1, on the reverse strand, counting down.
CTTTCCTAATTGTGGTCAACATGTACATTGCCATCATCCTGGAGAACTTTAGTGTGGCCACGGAGGAAAGCGCAGACCCACTCAGTGAGGACGACTTTGAGACCTTTTATGAAATTTGGGAGAAATTTGACCCTGATGCCTCCCAGTTCATTACGTATGCCAAGCTTTCTGACTTTGCCGACGCGCTTGAGCACCCGCTGCGTGTCCCCAAGCCCAACACCATTGAGCTGATTGCTATGGACATGCCTATGGTGAGTGGAGACCGCATCCACTGCCTGGACATCCTGTTTGCCTTTACCAAGCGAGTGCTGGGCGACAGCGGGGAGCTGGACATGCTCAGGCAACAAATGGAGGAGCGCTTTGTGGCTGCCAATCCCTCTAAAGTCTCCTATGAGCCGATTACCACCACTCTGAGGCGAAAGCAGGAGGACGTGTCTGCGAGGATCATCCAGCGGGCCTACCGCTCCCACCTGGCCCGGCGGGGATTTGTGTGCAAGCGCAAACCGGCCAACAACAAAGCCGAGAACCAGGAGCAAGAAAAGAAGGAGGGCACTCCATCCACTGCCTCCCTGCCTTCTTATGACAGTGTGACCAAACCTGAGAAGGAGAAGCAGGACGACAACAACGAGGGCAGGGGAGAGAGGAAAGAGAGGGGCAGAAACCAAAAAGACATCAGGGAGTCTCAGTGTTAGGCTGGGGAAGGGGTGACGAATAACCACATTAATAACAGTACAGATTTAACTAATGTAACTTCAAGCAGAGTGAGAGAAAACTCACCCACACAGATGTACAGATTATTTCATTTGCAAGTCAGAAAAAAAAATAGTCCTCAATAATTTTGTTTACAGACTTCATTCCTATACGGATGCGGAGCGGGGCGAGAAACGACTGAACTTTAGTCAAACCAAACATAATCAGCATTCTGTGTGGCACTCTTATATCAACACAACCGATCCTAATGAAAAGGGGAAAGGAAGACAGAAGAGGGGGAAAATCCAACGTTTTTCCACCAAGTAACTCTACACCAAGAGGCTGGAAGGCAAAAACGGGAATCCAGCGCCGTGTGGCTGCAGATGACAAGGAAGCTGCTCGGTCTTTCAGCAGTCAAAGTGGTTCTGTGTCAGTGTGTAGAGACACAAGCGACAGACTCACTCTATGAGCAAACAGAGGGATGACTGGTGAGTGAGAGAAAGACAAACTGAGAGTCTAAAGTATTTTCTCTTGTTTTATTAAAACTAGAATTTTTTTTTTGTCTTTTTGAGCAGCAAAAAATGCAAACCGGGAAACAAACCAACAAAAAAAAGAAGAAAAAAAAAAAGAAAAAGAAAAAAAAGAACAATATTCAAACAGTTTGCCCATGTCGGTCAACTACTCACATTGTCTTTGTTACACCCACATACAAAAATGCTTTATTTTACATGGGCTTTTTGCACCAAATTGGTTAAAGGGTCTGTTTATTAACAGGGGTTCAACTCGGGGCCAAGGGCTTCCATTTACTCAGAAAGATTTCCAGACAAATACATAAATAATTGTGCTTGTTCAATGCATAGAAATGACTTGCATGAAGGCATGTTTTGATCAGAAATCTTGCATGAATTATCATAGTCCACAAGACACTAATACGCAGACTTCACCGGCGGCTTGATGATCCGTACGATCGAGGCGTTTCCTTTGGTCAAAATTTTAAGAGTTTTGGAGGTAATTTCTTCAACAAAAACAAGCGGTATGTGGGTTGATCGGCTAAAACTGATTTCATCATTTGACACATTTCAGATGTTTAATCTATAAACAGTAGAATAAAACACCACCTCAATGTGTGAAATGCAAGCACTTTCTTTGCTGCTCGGAAGATTTTGGGTGTGTAAGACGAAGAAAAAGACGTCCGAGTGGATCAATGGACTGAAATGTTTCGTTTGGACTGGAATGTTTTAAGGAAGCTTGAAAAGCGTATGTTTATCATTTGTATGCTCCTGTCTAATGTTTCGCATCATCTGCCTTTTTACTTTAACGCGAGCAGGAGTCTGACTGTCCGCTGTTTTGGCAAACCCTTTTGCGATTCTTGTTTTTTTTTTTTTTTTTTTTTCTCTAACCTTTATAAAAAGGGCTCGGAAGAGTTTGGAGTTTCGTTTTAAACGGTTTTATTCGCTAATGTAAATGTTTGTTTTCTTCCCTGGTGTAATGCTGATGTTTCAGAGGGCGTTGAGGCTTATATTACAGTTTTATAAACCGCGTCAAGCCGAGAGGAAAGCTGTTGTTTTGTGCTGAAAGGTATGTTTGGGGTGTTCAAAGTGAGCGATGTAAACTCATGAATGGGTGATGAGAACATTGTGTGTGGAGAAGCCAAAGAGATCTGCCTTGTAATCCCTTGTTGTCCTTTACCGACGGAGTGGGACTGCCCATTCTGGTTTTTTTTTTTTTTCATCTGCTGTCGTTATCAGACAGAGAGACCCTAGAAATGTATGCAATGCTTGAAAAATCCTTCCCTTTTTCTCAGGAGATATAATAGATGTATTATTAAGAGCTCTGCAACAAAATGCAATTGAATGTGGCGGGAGTATCATTATATGTAAAATCATGTTTAATCGTTTCTGTGTTGTGCCACTCTTGGGGGACAGTGACTCTTGGCCGTCTCAGTCCGACAGCCGCCTCGGTCGGGTGGGGGGGGAGTTATTTTAGCGCTTCCTGCGTCAGATGCTTTGCCAACAAAAGGCTAGAGGCGCCACAGTGACCAGGCGGCATGACCCGCTTATAACCAGTGGTGTATTTATGTTTGGGGCCATTTCAGTGTGGATTGAAATAATTGAATACAAAAAATAAAAATAAAAAATTCACCCCGATTGTAAAACATAGGTCACAAGAGGAGATGTCACAAGAGTGAGTTGGGATTTGTTGGGTTTTTAGCAGCACAGAGGTAGAAGTGGAAAAGCCCCAAATGTAAGCAGGAGTTTTGAGCTTCTCATTTTCCATTTTCCTTCATGTCGCTTACCTGTCAAAAGAAAACCATACCAAATAACCGACAGAGCACCGGATGCATTTCTTCTTATGGTACTGTGAACCTGAGCACCACAACCCGGAGCATTTGCACTTCCTGCTGTGCAGCGATGTCACTTCCCTGTTTGTGAATAAGCCCCGCCCCCCCCTCATCCGTTATTTCCCATGCTCCAGCTGCTGCATGAGATCTCCAGAACCAGTGTGGGTGTCAACTTGAACCAAATAAAAATCTGAATGACAAGCATAAAGCTATCACCGTGCATTTTCTCCAACATCTCCAAGATTTTTCTGATGGGGGGGAAAAAAATTTTAAAAATCGACTTTGCCATAAATAAATACACAAATTCATAAATAATGCTCTTTAGGGCACAAACTGCAAAAGCTATCTTTTTTTAATGAACTATAGATAATGTAATATATCATTTTAAGCGCATGTGTAGTTTCTTTTTGTTTTTTTGTTGTTGCTTTTTTAAAAATTATTTTTGTAAATACAGGATTACCGTAAAGAAAAAAACTACAGCTATTAGTTTTAACTCTAAATACAAATAACCATAAATAGAATGGCTTCCAGCTGATGCCCCTTTGTCACTCTTGTTAGGCTGTGATGCATTGTTAAAAGGTGTAGATTTTTTTTGTGTCACTTTTCATAATAAAGAGGGAAATAAGTGAAAATAATCTATTAAAAAAAACAGAAAATTGTGTGTAAAGCTGTATAAATCAAAATGCACATATTCAGAGCTGTGTTACATATATATTATATATATATTCTTTTATACCTATACATACATATACTTATACACACATATATATATGTATATATATGTGTATAGGTATATATATATATATATATATATATATATATATATATATATATATATATATATATATATATATATATATATATATATATATATATATATATATACATATATATATATAAATACGTTAGAACCATGTCTGTAACTCAACTCTCCTGTCCACTCATTGAGGTGACACCAGATCCACTGAGTGTAAGTGATCCCGCTTCTTTCTTTGTGTGGTACGCTCAGAGAATTTCCTAAAATCTGGCCTGCCCGGGACTTTCCCCAGTATCAAGTATCGGCCTACAATGCATGATGTTGTACTGGCTGCTTGCTGAGAATTGTGGAGCCTGCCTTGGTGAGAGGATTGCACTACCAGCATACCAAGCCCTACACACACACACACAACGCCCCTCTCTCTTTTTTTTGTACGTGTGTGAAGATGTCTTGCCCCTATAGTTTCCCCACTTTGTGTACACAGATGCAAAATGGCACACGCACACACACCACAGACATGCATCCTCATTTTGGCCTTTTTGTAGGCAACTGCTGTTTAACCAGATCACTTCAATTGCTTGCTGCAGCCCCTAACCCTTCATGTGCCCCCACCCTTAACCTTAACACATTTGCTGCAGCTTAGAGTCGATCCTTGATTTTTGCTGACACTTTTAATAAGGTATATCTAACAATTTAAGGATTAGTTGTCTTAACTGTCTGTAATGTTTGTTTATGGTGCAATATCTCTTAACGGCACGTGCCTTTTTAGCTTTCTATCAATAAAATCCTGCAACGAAGATCACCCTCAGAGCGAATCAAAAGCGGAGCATGACGACATGCTGAGTTCGAAGCGAACTGAAAACTCACCACCTATAGCGTAGACTGTCTGGACTAACATCGTGTAGAGTCTTGTAGGAAGTGCTCTCTCTCTCTCTGTGTGTGTTTTGTTGTGTTGCTGGCTCGTCAGCCAGGGAGACAACAGCTTGCCTTCTGTTTTACACTTCTGTTTTCTTTTCTTCTTTTTTCTTTTTTTCCCAGAGGTTGGTTTATCAATCAGTATATGAGGCCATTGTTTTGTAGCATGACTGAGATGAATTTCTTCTCTTTGAAAATAGCTTAACTAAAAAGAAAAAAAAAAGAACAACTTTTGACTGTCATTTCTTTCCACTGTTACAGTCAAGAAAGAGGGTATATGTTGCACACCACATGGGACAATTAAGTGAGAAATTGGTGAAAGAATGTCTTCATTTGAGCACGAACCTATTTCCAAACAATAAAGCAGCCTTCCAGTTACTGTATCTGTGTGGCCCGTGTCGTTTTTGGGTGTAAAAAATCTTCCTTCTTTGGGATTTTATGTGATAGAGAAGCAGTAGTGCATCATTGTGAAGTGGAAGGAATATAATGTTTTTTTTATTTTTAACAAAAAGGAAACCACCTAATTGAGTCAGTTGATCATGACTCAGATTACACCAATTCCCCGAAGAACATCCTCCATCTCTGAATGGCCCCCTTACATAAACACACAGTCTACCTCTGCACTTCTCAGTTGCATTGAGTTAAGTATTCAGTCCACTTAACTCAATGCAATTAAAGACTTCAAATTAATCTCAACATAATTCCAGAATTTGGAGGTTTGTTAGAGAATATTAGAGAGCAAACATCATGAAGATCAAAGAACCCCGCAGACAGGTCAGAGATGAAGCTGCAGAGAAGTTTAAAGCAGAAATATGTCATAAAACAATAAACCAAAATTCTGAACATACCCTACGTTCAGGATGAAAGAGTTGCGTCATTCTCTTTCATCCAAAAATGGAAAGAGTATGACACAACTTGCAACCTAAACTGACAGCCTGCTATGATGGATATTGATGAGAGAGTCAGTCAAAAGATGTAACCATACAGTCAGAGCTATACAAATAGGAATGAAGGGTCCAGTCAAAGCCCACACCTTAATTCATTTCAAATCTTCTGGGAAAACCTGAAAATTTATGCTCACAAATGCTCTCCATCCAATCTGACTGAACTTGAGCTATTTTGGCTAACAGACTCTGTCTAGGCGAAACTGGAACAAACATGTAGCAACAGCTGGAGCAAACGCATTGCACACCACACTTTTCAGATTCTTGTGTACCAAAACTAAAAAAAAGTTCCTTACACATCACAACAATTACGGATATATATATATATATATATATATATATATATATATATATATATATATATATATATATATATATATATATATATATATATATATATATATATATATATATATATATATATATATATATATATATATATATTTTTTTTTTTTTTTTTTTTAATAGTTTGTGCTTTTAACATAAAGTGTGAGATGAAGAGGAATGATTCCTTTTGAAAAGGCCCTACAGCTTTATGTGTTCAGGCACATCACAACGCTAAAACGGCAGGTGTCTGTGTGTGTGCGTGTGTGTGTGCGCGCGCGCGTGTGTGTGTGTGTGTGTGTGTGTGTGTGTGTGCGTGTGCGTGGGTGTGTGTGCGTGTGTGTGTGTGTGTGTGTGTGTGTGCGTGTGCGCGCACGTGTGTGTGCATGGGTGTCTCTCCCCACCTTGTGTTGTGTGTTTGTGTGGAGCACTGAATGAGGGAGCAGTGCGAAGGGGGTAAGCAGAGAGGGAGCGGGAGAGCACTGCAGTGCAGATAGATGAATGCAGTGGCCTGGGCTGAGTCAGCAGCATGTTCCCAACAGGCTCAGACTGTACAGTGCACTGTAAAGCACCTACTTACCCACAGCGAGCAAATCAGAGGGAGAGGCAGCCACTTCAGGGAGAAGGAACGTAAATGAGAACAATGAACACAGGCTCATGCGGTCAAAAGCAAGTGCTCTGCTAAGGGTTTAACCTTCAGCTGCCCCTTACCAATGATCCAGCTGTTTGATTCGACTCACACCGCATCATTAAGAGTCACGTAAAAATGAATTTATTTCTTTGATAATTGCATAAATCTGTTGTTTTTCTTTATATGCATATCTACTCTAAACCATTCTGGTTTTATTTCTGTCCTTGGTAAGGTTCTGTCTTTTTAAAAACCTATCTGAATGTAGGACAGAGGTATGGGCCATCGATTAAGTGGGTCGTTGGTGAGATCTGCTGGGCAGCAGATCTGAGAAGTGCAGAGGTAGACTGTGTGTTTATGTAAGGGGGCCATTCAGAGATGGAGGATGTTCTTCGGGGAATTGGTGTAATCTGAGTCATGATCAACTGACTCGGTTAGGTGGTTTCCTTTAAATAAGCACAAAACAGCCATTTTCCTTTCTGACCAAAGCCTCTCCCTGCGTGCAACAGAGGAGCATGGCTTCTGTCTTCATGTACAGTATGTTACATATTACAAAATACAGAGCAAAAATGAGCAAATACTTTTATGAATTTATTGATTTTTTTAAAGTCTCTACAATGTGATCACAAAGTTAGTCAGATCCTGTCCCGTCTGAATTTCGCATTTTATCCCACCTCTAGGGATATTTGTAGATCAATTCAGCTTCTGCCCCACACATAAAAACTCCTGCTGAGTCTTGATTCAACAGCCTTTCATTACTTCCATTAATTATGACAAAATATGCCATACTAGTTTTTTAATTAATTTGTATTTCTACAGCTTAACTGTTCAAACTGCAACTCTGCTGTAGACTGCTTTATTACGTCTGCGGTAATAAAGCAGATATAATAATAAACCGGTTATTTCTTACAGCTCTCTACCGCCCTCTAGTGAACTACAAGGAACTAAGTCACTAAAAAACACCTACATGCAGTATTGTGTCGAAGTATTTGTCCCCTTCTGATGTTGCAGATCATCAAACACATTTTGATATTTGACAGCAATAACTTGAGTAAACGTGAATGCTGTTTTTAAATGATAAAGTAACTTATTAACCGATTCTTTCACCCTTGCAAGCCAGAACTGCCGTCAATTTTTTTTTGTCAAAACGTGCGATGAGTCTCTTACGTAACGTTTGGCTTCATTCTTTTTTGCAGAATGGTTTTGATTCATTCTTCTTCTTGATCTTTCTGGGTAGTTTGAGTTTAAAGTCACAAACTTATGGCAGGTTTTCTCCTGAAGGATTTTCTGTTTGGCATCTAAATCCTGAAGCAACAAATCAATAGATGTTACCGACTCCGTGATTGACGTCCTCTTCTGAAAAGGTTTGTTTCTTCTATGCAAGAAGAAACGATGAAAATTCAATATTTATTTTGAGTCTTGGGATCAGTTTGGTTTCTTGTTAATGTACAAGCCTCTGCTTGGATCTAAACCATTCCTATGAGTCTATCTCTGACTGTATAGTTACATCTTTTAGCTGACTCTCTCATCAATCTTAGGAGGCTGTCAGTTTAGGTTTCAAGTTGTGTCATACTCTTTCCATTTTTGAATCAAAGAGTATGACACAGCTCTTTGATCCTGAATGTAGGATATGTTCAGAATTTTGGTTTATTGTTTTATGACATATTTCTGCTTTAAATTTCTCCTCAGCTTCATCCCTGACCTGTTCTTTTTGGACATCAGTGTTTTTTTTGTTTTTGCCTTAGACATTTCACGAATGACGTTTTTATCCGGTTGCTGTTTTATTGTTGACTTTGAGGCAGGGAGGATTGGCGATGATTTTGATGTTGTTTTGGGTTATTTTATAACCTTCTGGGTAAGTCATCAATGTGCTCTTTTGTTCGAAGGTTCACCTCTGTTATTTTCTCCATTTGTAACTATTGTCTTTCACTGTGGATCACTGGAGTCCCACAGTTTCTATTTATGTAGAATAAGGGGGACAGTCTACTTCTTCACATGGAGCCATTTGGAAAACTTTCTTTTTTCTTTGGTGTATCTCCTTGAATGTTCACTCCAAGTTGTAATGACTGCATTATGTATAATTAATATAATGTCAGCTTCCTCATGCCAAACTACTCCTGAACCACAGACATCAGTGTCTTACTGGGACTGAGGAGAAAGAGTGGTACCGCTGCTCTGTGGTCCAAAGTCCTCTTTTCAGATGAAAGCAAAGTTCGGATATAATTTGGAAATCAAGATCCCAGAGTCTGGAGGAAGAGCGGAGAGTAAGACATTTTACCTCCTTTTGCATGAATTACTGCTGAATTAAACAGTGATTTATGCAAAAGTAAGCCTGAGACTATAAACATGAACATGCTTTTCATACAATATCTTTTTTCATTTGATCTTATGTGTTATTCTAAGTTGTAGAGACGCTGAATTATGGCCTTTAATCATCCGCAAGACGTAATTATCAAAACGACTGAAATAAAGGCTTGACATATTTCCCCCCCATGTGACTCTATATAATATGTAAGTTTTACTTTCTGAAATGTGTGAAAAAATATTGAAATTAATATTTTTTAAATGTACCTGTATAATTGCATACAATCCAGCTTACAAAACCGTGACATCTTCATCCGCCCTATCCAAACCTGCGTAAAACATCTAACTTTGAAGAAAGAAAATATTTCTCTCTATGGAAAATATCAATTATTTTAGTAGTCCTGACTGACAGACGGATGGGAGAAAGGCTTATGAATATTTTGACACTGTGCATGTCAGCATTGAAGTTCCATCATGTGAGTTGTAGAAGAAAATAACAGATGAATTAGTGAGTTTTTCAGAAGTATTGGTATTATTTAAACTGACAATTACAGTAGCTAACGAAATTGTTAGCTATCAAGTTGTGCTAACTAGCTTGTTGATTAGTTAGATAAAAGAAAAAATCAAGGAAGAGAAACACTGTAAAATCCTTTTATATTACAAAATAAGTTGTATGAATGAACCAAACCCCTTGTTGTTTTCAAAGACAAAAGACAAAGAAAGTCGAGCATGATTTGTTTTTGTGTATTTTCATCTGATAGAACATGACAGAACAGTCGGCAGTGAGGTAGACTTAAACAGGTCAACAGCAAAAAACATTGCTCTTTATGCAGGCATCTAAAAATGACATGAAATAAATACTTCCATGTACAATGTATTAAAAGTGAGGTAGAAACAGTTTAGGAGAATGTACAAGAAATGATGACGAGTGAATTAAAAAGGTAACACAGAAGTTCAGATTTGACTCCACATCCTTCTCTGCAACAGAGAAGCAAAAAATGTGAAATAATTGCTGCTGCGCATATTCTACTATAAAACATGCAGTTTGTGTGGCACTGAAGAGCGTATAGTCCTTTCAGCTAAGCGCTTCAAATTTATAAAAGTCTAGTCAAGTTGCTTTCATCCGTTCTTAACATCTGTATTTTTTTCTTAGAAATAGTACAGAGCCTTTGTTTAAGGAGGATTTGTTTGCGACATTTTAACACAAGTTTGGTTTTTAAAAAACGGGCGAGTTTCTACGCTTGCGTTTATTTTGATGTCTGAGTGTTTAAGGAGAAAGCAAGATAATATCACCAAATAACTTCCAAAGCAACATCTTAAACATTTTCTTTTTATGGATTTTGATTCAGATTTGAAAAAAAAAAAAAAATACAGTGAACTGCTGACTTTTAATTAAGACATTTAGCAAGCATTTCAACATGATGTAGATGTTGATATATGATTTTTTTTTTTTTAACCCGGAGTGCTTTGTTTTGACAGTTGGTTTGCAAAACCTTTTCCCTAACACTAACTACACTAACACTTAACATAGCATTAATTTTTACACCAAAACCTATAGGAGAATTACAGCTATACACAAAGAAAATATGTTTTATATATCTAAAAAAAAACATCACTGATGTACATTATGGCATGTATTGTCCTTAAAAAAAATATCTGAATTACATTCAACATTTCGGGCCTTGGTGAGAAAACTTCAAGTTTCCCAGAGCAATAAAACGGATGGGATTGTGTTTGCCTACGTGTGCAATTGTGCGAGCATGCTGACATTTTATATTATTGAAGGCATTGAACGTTTGTGGTTTCCCTGAAGTTTTTTAGCCACGGCTCTGTTTTCTTTCACCATCTTGCTCCGTAAAGCTTGCTACCAGCACCCTAAGGTTATATAACATACATTCTTACATTTATCATTCTGAGGTAACAATTTTCTTCCTGAGTTTTTTCAATAACATGTCTATAAATCATCCTTCTAATAGGGTTAAGTAAAGAGATTGCATATTAAAAAAAGTAAATCAAAGCAGACAAGCAGGCAATTCTTCATAAAGACTATAATGTTGAGCAGAAAGTGCTTGAGGCACTGGAACCTGCATGAAGAGCATCCAAACAATAAGCGACCTTTATTGGATGCTAAACTGGATGCTATTAATGTTTTCTTAAGCTTACCACAAATGTGCCTGGTAACTACACCATTAGAAGACAACCTACAGATATTTGTGTCTAGCAATTTTTTGAATGCTAAATACATTCGAATGGAAATAAAATCTTAAATCATTGGTAATAGAAATAAGCTTAAACAGTGACTTCATGTATATTGCTGAAGGTTTTGTTTTATACAGTGCTATGAAAAAAGTATTTAACCTTGAATAGTTCAAATATTAGTCAAACATAACCAGAGTAAATTCAGAATAATGATTTTGTGAAGATTTCATTCATTATAGTAAGTTGTCCAAATCAACCTGGGCCTGTGTGAAAACCAATTTATCCCCTTTTGGTAATCTATTAATTAACTCTGATTATCCACTATTACTGGTTCAGTTTCTCCAGTCACAACCAGACATGTACAAACAAGAAATCAGTTAAAAAGAATGAAGTAGGCTAAAATACTCTGTCAGAACGCTAAAGAAATTCAGGAACAGATGGTAAACAAAAGGCCTTAGGACTCCAGGGACACATGGTGTGTCATCATCAACAATAGAGAAAACATTGAAAAGTAGCCCACCTTCCAGGGAGTTGCTAACCTACCAAAACTACTCCAAAGTGCGTCAACAATGCATCAAGGTGGTCAAATAGGAACCCAAAACAGCATCTTGCTTCAGTGAAGACCAGTGTTCATAAGTTAAGTTAAGAAAAGGACTGGACAAAACAAAAGTCAAAGCCACTGCAGTCCAAACACATCTGATTGCTGATCCACAAAACTGGGAAATATTCTGCTCACCGAGGAGACAAAAGTGGAGCCTTTGTAAGGTGAGTCTTACAAAGAACATTATAATACCAGCGGTCAAGCATAGTGGTGTGATGGTTGGTCATTATAGTATCATGCTATAATTGATGGAACCATGAACTCTCCTTCAGCAGTACTTCCTGAAGAAGAACGTCCAGCTATCAGGTTGGAACCTTAAGATCAAGTGCAGTTTTGTTTTCCCGCAGGACAGTGACCCAAAGCACACGAACAAGTCCAAAAGGCCAACAAAAGAGACAACAGAGTGACTTATTTGGAGTCCAGACTTGAATCTTATTGAAATGCTGTGGCACTACCTTAAAGTCTACAAGCTCTAAAGCACTACAATGTGACTGAATCTAAGCAAATCTAAGAAGGGTGGGCCAAAATTTTATATATAGTCACACATATATATATATATATATATATATATATATATATATATATATATATATATATATATATATATATATATATATATATATATATATATATATATATATATATATATATATATATATAATATGATGAATGTTATTTTTGTTGATTGTACAAAAAGATGATGGGGGGATTTGCTTTTCACAAAGGATCAGGTTGGTTTGTTTTTTCCTCTAATGAATGAAATCAACATCTCGAAATTGTTGTTGTGCTATTTAGAGCTTAATTGACCTGAAACGCTATTGCCGAATGTAAAACTTGAAGAAATCTGTAACAAATATTTTATCACATTACTGAACGTACATTTATGCTGTTCAGCATTGACTGTTGTTGAGCAGAAAAGATAAGTCTCCACGATAGGAAATAAATGCAAAAGGAGGTGGAGAGAGAACTGTGACATTAATCTTCCAAGGCCCAATGACACACCAAGGCCTGCAGTCAGATTTATCAGTGATTATGCTAAAGTAGAACAGCAATCTCAACATTTTAGTTATTGCTTGCTTTCCTTTTTGGTCATTTTGTGGTGCCAAAGAGCATTTTTGCAGTCAAAGGCCTTTTTACACAAATAATGGCCACAAATTTGTACACCAACTTCTTAAACAACGCCAAGTAGCCAAAAGGAAATAGATAAGATCCTGAGAGAAAGAGACACTCTGATACTTAGACTGTCTATCAGAGAATAGCTCAACCTAACACTTGTGAATCTTTGGAAAAATATGAGGAAAGACAAATGATGGACATCCACAAGAAATAGAAGTCTTGTGCCCTCTTGTGTTTGCCAGAGAGATTACACCTTTTGCAGAACAAGTCAGTGTTGTTCCAGAACCCCTCAGTCTTTAGGTACTCCTCCCTGACGTTGACTGGGATCATCAGCGGCCACCAGTGGTGTCCTCAGCTCGCGTGTGAGATGCAGGAATCTTCACAGACATTCTCTGCTGCTGAGAAAAGCTGTGCTCCCCTGTTACGCTTTCCCCTGCAAGGCCTGACGGTGGGCTGTAGTTCCCTGCTCTGTTGTATGGAGGTGAAATCAGGGGCTTTCCAGGTTTGTAGGCCTGCTGGTCGTTGGCAGGACGGCTAACATTATAGCCATTGGCCTGGCTATTACCGTTACCTTTGCTGTGACTGTTTCCTGGACCGTTGCCGTACTTTTTGTAGCGCGATCCCTCTGCTTCTACCTCCTCCTGAACTTCATCTGTCATCTCAAAGGCCTTGCGTTTAAGACCTCCATCAGCGCTCCCTCCAAGGTTGTGGCATGGGTAACTATAACTACCTCCAACCACGGCGGGCCGAGGGGCTAGAGGAGTGGGAGCGCTAATTCCTGAGGGAAGATAGGAGGCACTGGGGTGGCTGTATCCAGAAGAAAGGCTGGTTTGGGGGTAGCAACCTGGTGGGTAGTTGTAGACCGGAGTGCTGGTGCTGTAGCTTGGCACAAGAGTAGGGGTTGGCTGCAAGGTGTGCAGAGGGGCAGGTGGAAGTGCTGCACTGGGCTGAGGGCAGTATCCGGGAGACAGATAGGCGCTGTTGTAGGCAGGAGAGTATTCCTGAGATGATGGGGCGCTGCAAGACGTAGTGCCACCGTAGCCTGGTTCCGTGACCAAGTTACTACTCACTAATGTTACACTTCCTGTGGCAGGGATTCCTACAGAGGCAGACCCCACCTTGGAGGCAGTTAGTGCCTCGAGTCCGGGGTAGCAATCCATGCCTTGGCTCAGAGCCCAGGGCTCGGTTTCAGTTTTTAGGAAACTTCCAGACTCAGAGTAGGCGCCTGCAGCAGGGCGCTCATATGACAACTCCAGACCTGAGTACTTCTCCGCATATCGCTTGAGCAGCGAAGAAGCCGTAAGAGCAGATATGTCATCACTGGCCCAAGGATACCCTGCAGGGGCATAGGTGCGCCGGGCAGCAGTACTGTAGGGGTCTTGTTTGTGGGCAGACTGGGGGGAGGTGGTGGACGTCACATCTAGGTGCTGCTCAGGCCACTGAGGTAAAGGGGCGCCGTGCTCCGGAGACCAGTGCATCTTCAACAGACCTGAAAGAAACGAGAAAGAATGAGTCAACTCACAAAACTGCAGAGAGAATGAGAGAATCAATTGATTCTCTGCTTGATTAGTCTTGACTAATACTTTAGCAATAGCAGATTGCAGATCAACAACACTCTACAGTGTGGACGCTGCCTCTTATAGCACCAGTTATGTGTTTTAAAACATCAGAAGAAATGCACAGATATGTGAAAATAGTTCAAAAATAACAAGAAGGCTGAACATATCACAGCAGAGTTGTGACTTATTATTTTGTGGGTTTAACCTCTGTCTGTGTTGCAACATGATGAATTTCTAAATGGTTGGCAAGCATCTACGTTCTCTAGAACATTAAATAAACACTATTATTTAATATGAGCAATCAGCTAATGTTTGTGTTGACATCTTAAAGCTTTACAAATATGGAAGACCTGAGCATCAGCTGCAGAACTCTGTTTGATGCATCTGTAAAACTGCAGAAAAGGATAAATTGATCACAAGATGGCAGTACTGACCACTGAACCCTTCAATGGTCATTTCAAACCGTCTGTTTTCATAATCACCATAAAAACAAAGCATTTTACACAGTCTTGTTCCTGTGCTCTTATGCTCAGATTCATCCAGGCAGGGGACAACAACCCTAACCCCTATGAGAAACTGCCAGCATAGCCCCCAGCCTGGTCTCCACAGCGATAAGCCTCGATCAGCCTGCATGCTATACCCTCTGAATCTGCTCCTCTCACATTGGAGCCATTGTTGTCTATCTGTGAGTCTCATAGTCCACAAAGCCACCCCCACCAAGCGTGTGATCTAATTCGGCCCAAACCTCAGGGGTCTGCTGGACGGAGGGAAAGTGGGTGGGGTCCCTGAGGAGAAAAATCTAAGTATTTCGTTCCTTCATGTTACATGGAGGCTAAACTGGAACTCGTATACAGATGGCCGGTTTAGTTATGATTGATTAGGCCAGAGAATAAACAAATCTAAATCTCATGTGACACGAGCAGCTATACGTCCACATGTAGACTGGGTAATCCACTGGTTTAGAGGCTGAGGGCTGGTTTTTTTGAACTGGAGTTAGGCTGACATTCCAGGCATTGCAGAGCATTATTAAACTACCCCAATCTCAGGCTTAGGCCAGAGGGGTTTTCCTGCAACAGCACTGGACAGAGGAGGAAGTTACCAGAAGATTTTGGTCTGGTTTGGAGAACATTTCCTTTATATGGTAGGATTTTACAACCAAAAATTAGTTACTTTCTTTTTCTGAGCCTTCTGCTTCCTTAAAGGTGCAACTTTTTACAGTGAACAATAAAAGTGTTGCAGGGCGCTGCTCTGCAGTGGACTGGCGACCCGTCCGGGGTGGACCCCGCCTCTTGCCTTTGACCGCTGGAGATAAGCACCAGCACGCCTTGTGACCCCACAAGTTTGTTGGATAAAGAATGGATGCATGACTTTTAACATTAATGACCTAAATAGCAACTCAAATTTTCACTGCTTACTCTTAAAGCTTCATGTATTTTAAAGAAGAGCTGAATAAAGTAGGATATTGATATTGCTGAAATAAACAAGAAGCCTATATGTTTGGACCCATTAGTTTGACTGATCTGAAGTCAGCTCCTGCAGATCTACTTACTGAATCTACAGTACTGGACCGACGGTGGTTTAATGCAGATTAATAAATCAGTTTGAAAAGCTTGGACTAGGGCTGAAACGATTCCTCGAATGATTCGAGTACCTCGATTACTAAAATTCCTCGAGGAAAATTTACCTGCCTCGAAGCTTCGTTAATTTATGTTTTATTAGTTAGCGCACCGTGTTCCGGCCGGGACTTCATTTGCGTTGCGCGGAGCTCTCACTTCCGCCTCTGAGTTGTTGACAAAAGCTAAGTCTCAGCGGTATAAAGTCCAATCTTCAAGATTGGCTCGTGGGGATTTTATTGATTGATGATAATGCCCGACTTTTTATCGTTTTTGGGGAACCAATAAGCATCCTTAAAATGACTGGGGAATGCCTGGAGTACGGCAGCATTTCTCCTCCGGGGCTGCTGGTTGAAAGCGAACGGCGGGAAGAGCGCTGAGGTGAGCGGATAGCCTGAACAGGGCGGGCGGCTGAGTAGCTGATGCTTACCGTGTAAATGTAGCTTTACCGACGAACCGCACAATACATTTCATATCCCGGTCTGAAGGAACGGGTGGCGGAGCGCATCGTACATGGCTGGTAGATGAGTTTCTGAGTGTGACCAGTGAAGGTGTCGTAAATATCCCGTATTGCTTCCCCCCGTGTTCGTCCCCTGGTCTAACGGTTCGTCAGTCCGCTGGTCTATTTCCTCCCCTCCACCCCATGTTCGTTCATTCGCCCTCTCCTCCCACTCCAGACGGCATTTCCCGTATTTTCAAACCCAAAGCGTGACAGGTTAGGTGGCAAGGTGAGTTTAATTAATCTATTAAACTCACTGAAGATGAATAAAAGCTGGATTGTAGACATTTTTTATAAGCATATTTGTGAGCCTGCCTCTTTGTTATTAAATTCAATATAATTTCAGATTTTTCTATAACTTTTCTTCTGGTTAACTTAGAAAGTGAGCTATTATTGTTACAGGTTAGTTTTCCAAACTACAAAAAAGCAACTGTTAGGGATGCTCAAATATGAAAAATTGGACTGATATTGATATCTGATAGTAACACCGGTATTATGCCAGATTTACCAATATTTCATTTTATTATTTTTTTTTTATCCGATTACTCGATTAATTGTAAGAATAATCGATAGATTACTCGATTACTAAAATATTCGTTTACAACAGCCCTAGCTTGGACCAATCCCATTCAGCTTGCAGAAGAGCACAAGCTTGACCTTTAACAGATAACAGGGAGGATAAACAGTATTTCATCACCTGGTCTATGTCATTTTATGCCAAAAGTATTATTATTATTATTTGTTTGCCTAAACGTCTTTTGGCAAAAAAATTTTCCCATTGTTTTAGGAAGGTGAAGATTTTATACTTTTGTCTGTCGTGGAACTGTGAGATTTTGTTAAGGAAAGGACATTCTCTGAAAAAAACACACAGAGAGTCTGCTGTCTCAGTACTCATTGCTAATATAAGGTGCTAATGACCGTTTAAATGTCACCTCCATCATAATATTGTCTTTGTTTGAATTAGCATCAATACAACCATGTTTTACTGCTTTCTCTCTCCAGGTGTCCCATTGCCTCTCATCCTAATATAAATAATTATCCACCTCTCAAGGCAGAACAGCTTATTTTTGAAGGCTGTTTCAATATTTTCTTGTACGTGTTAAAAGGAAACCAGAATTGACAAAAATCAATATCTGCTGGTCAAACCTCTACAAAAACCGTAGATCAGAAATTGTTCACAAATCTCAGATAAATTATTCTTAGCTAAAAAAGATCTTTGTAGGATTCTTTCAACCTTTAACTTAACTTAGTCTACGTCAGTTGTGTTTGAATACCCAAAACATGCACTGTCTAACAACAGCATTCGATTTGATACATGGAGGATTTTTAGTCTTCATGTTTTTTCTGCTCATAATAATTAGTGAAGGTAAGGCAGAGACCAGTCTACTAGAGAATAGAGCTCTAGACTTAAGGATTTTGGCATTCAGTTTTTGATAGAAGGAGAGAGAGAAATGAGAAAAACGATAAATCAATCAAATATAAATTATTGAGCTTGTTTTAATTTATCATGCAATTAATTGATTTATTGCATATTGTGGCAGACCTAGCCATGACAACAGAACTATTTAAAATCAAATTGTTTTTAATGATAAGTCGAGTCAAAAAGATATATATCCAAAACAATCTGACTGTAGGGAATGCACACCTTCCAAAAAAGTGAATTTTATGTTGTTGGTCTACAGAATATTTCTCCAAACGTCCTGGAGATAATCAAGATGCTTTGGAAAATGTGAGATCAGTAGGCCTAGTGGGGCTGGCAGTGCTTTCTTTGGATGTTGTTCAGGAGGAGTCTTTGCTCCTCTCTTGAAGTTATTCCAGTAAGCCAAATCCCTCTAAGGTTCGTTACTGTTCCATGTTTCTTTCATTTGTGGATGATGACTCTCACTGTGGTTCACTGATGTCCCAAATCCTTAGAAATTGCTTCGTAAACCTTTTCGGTCTTATAGATGTCAGTGATTTTCTTTTGCATCCATCAGTTCTTCAAATTACTTCAATCAGGGCCTGGTGTTTTCTGTTTTAAGGCCTTCCGTCCTACCATATGTTAGCAGACAGATATATTTGAGCTGTTTGTTGATTCCAAAGCTTTGGCAGTAATCAGACCTGGGAGTGGAAAGTGTAATTGAACCCAGGTTAAGTTTAAAAATAAAAATAGTTTTGCATAATAAATAAAATCATAACTTGAAATCTGACTTTTGTGTTTACTCAGGTTTTCTCTGTCTGATATTAAAATTTGTTTGATCAACTGAATCGTCAAAGTGTGACAAAAAAGCAGAAAGAGTGGACATCTGGGGCAAATATTTTTCCACAGAACTGCATTATGAAGAAAGAAACCTCCAAACATCCACATTGTCACCATTGTTGCTTACATTTTTGGATGTTTTATTCTCAAAACTACATGATTTTATCTTTCAAGGACGCATACGAGTTATTCTTGATCTCTGGGTCTGAGTGGACTCCAGTTTGAACGGCGATCCACTGCGTGGTCAGTATGAGTAATTAGGGGTTAATAAGATGGAAGTGTGTGTGGGGGAAGGGCTTTGCTGTGATGGGATTTGGGGGTTGTGGGGCATCAGAGATGGCTCCTGGACTGGATGAGTTAAAAAGAAAAAAAAGTCACCCCTCTGTAGCTGAAGGGTCTCTGTTAGCGTTTTTCTCTACTCACAATAAACAAAGAGATCCCCTGAAGTTGGACAGACACTTGGAAATACACACACACAAACACACACACACACACAGAAAAGCCCCAACAGCAAAGTGAACTCCCACATTGCGGTTCGTCCTGCAGCGCTGGGCTTCGGATGGCCAGCAAGCAGAGGGACTCCTGACCAACCATTGGATGATTCAGGCTGCAGGCATGCCAGGAATCTAACCTGAGATGAAGATATATTTTCCATACACTCAGCAGACTTGGCAAATTTCCAAAATCTGGGAAAAGGACAGTGGAAATGCTAACAATGCTGGCAACATATCAGCTGTTGGAGTTTTGTCATTGGAGCTGATTCTCATCCTGCCAGTAGGTGGCGTTATCCATAGTTTCCACACCATGACTGGCTGTGCTTTTGTACCCAGAACCAGCCTGGGAAAAAAAAAAAAAAAACAGTCTTCTTTCAGCCAGCTGACTGTCAGTGTACAGCCATGGCCAGGGGAAGAGGGCCACTATTGTATGAAACTGGAAAACACTGGTAATGGAGGAACTCTCTCTGGCATAATAAAAGGAAAAACTATAATTCAAATCTCAGTTTGAAACATTAACTTTTTAAAACCGTGGTGTAGCTGTAAAAGAGAAATCAGCTCAAGTCTACATTAGAAATACGTAATAATTACTGAGGCTAAAGCCAGTGGACTCACTGCCAAGCTGCCTGTGTCCTTGCTGACGCAGTAAATGAGGGCTACGTTGTTATGTAAGCAGTGACCACTGGCTAAAACACAATGTCAAAGTGAAGGAGAATGGACCCTCCCGCTCCCTGAACTTCCCTTTACTCCTTTTTCCTGGTGTGCAAAGTGTAACCAGTGCAGTGCAAACTTTGCACCACACCAGGTTCAGTTTGATCCAGATCAGAAGATCCAAAGACTAATAAGAATCTGATTTATGTTTGCTTCATTTATATTTATCTCTTGCGCAATATAGTAAAGATGTGACTCTGTCCCAATCTGTGTGGTCACTTTTTTTACCCTCCCCCACTCCTTTAGCTCCACACATGTGGCAGAGGCCGGACTGTGCCCCCCCACCGCCCCACCTCCTCCTCTCTGCTCATTGTGTCCACTCATATATCAACCCTGCAGCTGACCAGTCCCTCCTCACGTCTTCCCCATCTGTCCTTCCCTTTGCTTGCTCCTCAGTCGCTGCAGCTTCCATCTTCACCTAAACTCCTAATGAGGAATCTACGGTGGGCTGCGGCTTTCTTAACAAGCTGTCACGATTACTGTTAGAGGGGTAATGCATTTGTGGAGGCCGACATTTATGTGGCCCACCATTCAAAGCTAATGAGAGGCTGTTGACACCGGGTTACTAACGATGTGGCTTTCATTCACAGCACTGCTTCACCCCGGTAACTGCCGACTTTAAAAAGCGCTAAAATGCCTCATCATTCTCTCTTGGCGTCACACTATCATCATTATGTACAGAGCGCCCTTAATGAGGTGTGGGACGATGGTGATTACATGTTTGCTTGTTTGTTTTTGCAGGCTGATCCGTGATGGGTCAGTGTGGCAGATTTTATTGTGGGGTGAAAAAGAAGCAAATGGACGCTATCTTAGGAATGCATTTAGTCAAGACAGCGGAGAACTAACACAATGCTGTGAGTCACTTTGAGGAAGGAATGTGACAAATGCATGTTACCAAAAACTCCTATCTACTCAGACAACTCCCGCATTCTCTGTTGAAGCCACAGGACATTTTTCTGTCTGATTCACAATGCGTAGACATGGAGAGCAATTCCCTCTGCTTTATTCTAATCAGGTTAGTGTTGTAATCCTGTTAAAGGCTGACCTGATCAATAACCCAGTCAGTCAATATAAGAATATGAAAAAAGCCTGGACTCTTAAAACTAGGGGGATGAAAAAGATGCCTTTTTTTTCTTTTTTGCTAACCAAGTTCTGGACCTATGTTTTGTGTTGGGTAATGGCTGAGCCAGCAAACTGGGTTGGGTTTTCAAAGTAACAATTTGCTTCAAGTGAAAAACGTCACTAATAAGCAAGTTTAAATTTTTTTTTTTCACTTTTAGTTTATTTGTGCCATAAAAATGATCAGTTTAACCCTTTAACACACTTGCATGCAAGACACCGGCATCCTCATGATAGTCGAGGGGTTTTAAAAAGAGGTGAAGGCAACATACTCATAATGTCTAAAATATCTGCTTCCGTGTCATACAACATTGCTTATTTTATTGACTTTATAATATTTTCTTTGGTGGAAACACCAATTTGAAAAATTAGCTAGCATTAGCTTGTGTTAGCTGCAGGTAGTGTGGCTGCACGATCTGACCTGGAAGCGCAGTCAGTACCAGCAGCTCATTTGCACGTGCGCCAAAAAAAATATTCCCGGATAATTGCTATAATGTAGATCTACAAAGACTAACAATTATTTTATTAACTGCAAAATAACCTATTTTCCAAGACAGCTGTTTTGTCCTTGATGAATAATAATGATCATAACCGTGAAAGTTGTATTTACGATGTCAATGCGCCCCCTGGTGGAACCAGAATATATCCCACAAATACACATATATTTCTCCATCTTTCCTCACATTTGATAATTGTACACAGGCACATATATTACTTAATTTTAATTTTAATTTTTTCATAACATAGCAGTCTACTAAAATGTGATTTAACTGCTGTTACCTGTATTTTTTTCATTCTCTTTAAATTATACACTATTTTCATGATTACAGTGAAGTACAAAAAAGAAAAAATAAAGAAATAAAAATACTGTCTCAGAAGTATTTTTAGCGCAAATGAGCTACCAGTACGTGTTCCTGGGATAAGTCATGCAGCCAAAGGTAGAACTCTGATACTGGCTTACGTAAAAGTAAACCTCAGTTTTTGGTGTCATTATCTCAACACATTAACTTTAATAATATTTAACAATGTAATTTCATTTTATTTTATTTTGTGGATGTAACAATAATCAGTCTCACGCGATTAGAAGAAAGTAGATTTTGGCCTTATGTCTGGGAAAACTGGACCCTTGTTTGTTTTGTTTTGTTTCCATTCCAGGTTTGACTAGCTCACACACTGTGATATTTATTCTTACCTATTTCTGAGCTGGCTCTTCACCTAAAAATAATTTAACAACCTGGAAGTTTACCGAATGCTTGTTTTTATTCATAGAACTGCAGAGTCAAAATAAATAACGCTTCCTTTGAACAAAAAAGCACCAGATGCACAACTTGCTTTACTGCAAAACATGTTTTGGAATCTAATAGCTGTTTAAACTGTACACCATTCGCATGGAGAGACTGGAAAAACAGCAACTGAACACTTTTTGTGAAATTCCTCCAAACGAAGCCTGGAGGCTCAGCTGTTAAAACCATTAGCATTTCTGCTTTCTCAACATGACTTCTCAAAGACACCCACCCCTCTCCTCTCATTTCCCTCCACTCACTCACCCTCCCTGCAGCTTGCTTCCCTCTAACCAAACCACAGGAGACGGACAAAAGATGAGCCACAAGAAGAATGAAACATGAAAAACAGACTGGAGGTGAGGATCTGCACACACCAAAAGCTGCCAGGACTTACTGTATGGGGTGGCAGGACTGAGCATTCTGCAGCCCTGGCCCCAGGTGAAGAGAAGAGGACCAGGTCCACTTGTCCTTACTGAGGACCCAGCTGCATGCTGATGGGGCCCAAGTCGATCCTGCTGTAGACTGTGTGGCTGCTGTCTCTGCAAGTGGCCAGCCTCAAGTACAGCTCCATGGTTCAGCTCACACTTTCAACACCAACGTTCCAACTGAAGAGGAAAACGGCCACAACGTTATTTATGCAGGAGTGCTTTTGTGTAAAGAGGGACACAGAAATGTTCAGAATGCAAAGCGAAACTAAAAGACATAACTTATATTCAGAAGTTTAATTTGGCTTCAGGTCATTTCACCCCTTTTGCCAAATTGTACACCTTTTTATTGCTACAACTTCCCATTTTTCACCCAGTTTTGTCTTATTTTGGTTCAGATGCAGATTAACCTTGTGAAATATTCCAGTCTAACAAACTGAAATATCTCTGGAGCAGAACGCCAGCTGTTATGAGACATTGCTGCAACTTTCATTAGTATTCCTGGTCCCACTGACTTGAATCAAAAGGTTACATCTCCTTCTTTGCCTTTAGTCAAGCTCGACAGAGGTTTATTATTAGGTCACTATTTTAGTCAGGTGTGTTGAAGCAGAGACACAAAAAGTTGCAGGAACCTGAGGATTTTAGTTTGGGAACATTTTTAGTAAATGTTATGGGAGTCAAAAAAAAATCCTACTGTAGACTATGATTAAGATGAATTAATTTAGTTTATATTTAGCCAGAGCAGGCATGAAACATCCCCATAATGTGTACGAATTGACTGATGCTTGGTTGGTAGAAAACATCCTGAATCAAACCTGCAAGAAAGCAAATCATACAGGCCATTTTATTCTGCTGTGATTCCATGAATTAGCTGAA
The DNA here is from genome assembly GCF_051168715.1 of Poecilia mexicana. Classification (NCBI taxonomy): domain Eukaryota; kingdom Metazoa; phylum Chordata; class Actinopteri; order Cyprinodontiformes; family Poeciliidae; genus Poecilia; species Poecilia mexicana. The sequence continues at coordinate 13,234,931 of NW_028263374.1, read as the reverse complement.
AGAAACATGAGATTTATTTTCTGTGCCAATACTGGCAGGTGTAGTGTGATTTTTAATTAGCAATAATGGGATCCTGCACCTATGCAATAACAGCAGTGTGTTTTTTTTTTAAATAGTCTTTTTTTTGTGTGTCTATGTGAAAAATATAAAAGGATTAAAATTATCCAAAGGCTAGAACCTGATTATGTAATGTACATTTTAATTATTTCATATTTCTCCTAGAATAAAAAAGGAAATAATATCAAACTTAGGACTGATAAAAATAGTCAGACAAAAACTAATCTTAGCCCCAATAAGGATTTTAAAAAGTTTTTAATAGTCTGTAATTTCCTGTTTTCAAGTACCTACATACCAATAATCAATTGACTTAACATATTAGGTCTTTTTTTTCAACCCGAGCGAAATGTAGTGACCATATTACTGAAGACAAAACAGCTTCTGATTTTTCACCTAAATATGCGATTCAGAAATCACTCAGCACTTTGGCCAGAACTAAGAAACAGACGTTAAAACAGACAATATGAAGAAATCAAAATAAACAAATGAAATGTATGCAACCTTTGTAAGCTTATCCTTTCCTGTCTTAAATTCACACGTAAAAAATTATTTGCATATAAAACTGTCTGGCCATTTGCTGGAGCCCAGCAAATTTACAGGGGTGACTATTGCCCACCTCTGGCCCCCCATTGGTGGCGCCACTGAAGCCGCATATGAATATTTTTCGACCTTTAAATTAAAGACCATTTGGAGATATTACGTCGTTTGACGTAAAAAAAACATACTAATGCTTCATTTCATTCCTTTAATGTCACATTAAGCACTTTTAATGCGGTCAAGCTTTGGAAAGTGGAGGGAAAAAAGACCCCCATATATAAATCGTCAACATTTGCTGGGGTTGTCATGCGCATATATTCTTCTTAGCCTTATTTTCACTTTACTGTGTTAAAGTTTAGCAACCTGACACAAAACAGGCTTCACTTTGCAAAGAAAAAAAATCGCGCTCTCAAACCCCAAAAACTCGGAACCATATCATTTGCAAACAGAACTTTGCACTCTTCCTTCAAAGAGGACTTTCTCCTGCCTGACACCGATTTTCCGTTTCTGTAAAGAAAGTCAAACCCGAGAGAAAACAGACCGACTGAACTGACGTGTTAGAATGACGACTCGAAAGAAAATGACGGGCCATGAGTGCAAAGAGACAAACTTTTAAAAAAAAGTGTGCAAAAAAAAAATAAAATAAATAAAAATGACGAGAACGGCAGCGGATGGACAGAAATGCGCAAGAAGCTGAGGTAATATTTGCATCGTTTAGGGGAATTAAAACAACTTTCTCAACAAGTGAGGAAATGCTTACAGACCTGACCATCCCTGGATGTGCTCGGTTAGCGCTCCGGTGCGGAAAGTAATCCAATATTCCTCAAAATACAGCAGGGGGGAGTCGATGTAAACGGGATTGTAGTTGAGTGTTCAGGAGGGGAGGGGTGGGGGGGTGTCTCTCTCTCTCTCTCTTTCGCTCCCTCACTTGTGGGACCCTATCCTCTTCTCTCCCACTCTCCCTCCCCCATCTGACTCCCACCTCCGTCCCTCCCTCCTGGTGACAACAGAGCCTCTCACACATACACACACACACACACGCACGCACGCACACACATCCCCTCCCCCAACCATGCACCCACCTCCTCCCCCTTCTGTCTTTTGTTCAAACTATTCTAGCAGGAAGGGAAAGAGAGAGAGGAGAGGGAAAAGTGACCAATCATGCAGTGTCAGAGAAGAGCATAATGATCCCTGCTGTGTGTGCATGTATGCATGCATAAATATAATATATATATATCAGTGTGTGCAGAGGTGCATTGGAGTGTCCTCCCACTTGGGAGATTGGAAGCCCTCAGTTTGATGAATGGGCGTGCTGGGACACATGCGAGGGCAGATTTTTTTGAATTTTCTCCTTCAGTGATCACATGAGAAGTTCAGTTATTGCCAATGACTTCTATCGATCCGGTGCATTGATCTGAGTGTTGTTGGGAGGGAGGGCTTGAAGCAACCGTGTCAATATTACCTAATTCCTGTTGTGACCCATCCCCCTCAATGCACACGCACACACACGCACACGCAGCACTCATCAGGCTGCAAACATGCAGTAAAATCAGCTCAGATATTTGAGTCAGTGGAGTCACTTTTTCACCTGTAGTTTAATTTAATAATCCAACCATTTTCACATGGTTACATTCTTTTTTTCTTCCTTTTTGAGCCATTAATTACACACATTCAGGTGGTTTTGCACACAGAAGCACAGCTGTGACTCTGCATTTAGAGTTATGTTATAGGGTGCTCATGTTACCACGCAGAAACACTCATGGCGCTGCAGGATGCTCCGCTTCAGCTTCAGATAGGATTACACACACGTGAACATGTTGGACACATGTGAGCCATGTTTTAAAGATTAGTTGCTAATAGCAAAACGTGAGATCTTCCTTTTAATTTTTCGCTGCCTAAAATATTAATGCCCTTTAAATGTTTCACATTTTGTTTATTTTTACATCCAGTATTTCATTAGGATTTTATTTGATAGACCAACATAGAGTACCATGTAGTTGTGAGATGAATAAATGGTTTAAAGTTTTGGGTTTCTAAATGTGCCGCCCCCAACTAGAAAATGTGTGGCATTTGTATTTATCCTCCCTTTACAACCAGGTACAGCTGTAAGTTTTCACGGTTTATCTCTTCCAGCTTTGCTCGTCCAGTGACTGGACAGATACCATCTCTTGACATATATTTTCAAGTCTGGCCACAAGATCTGAACTTTGTTGTTGCAGCATCTGAATATGCTTTGGAATAAACCATTTGATTGTAGCTCCGGGTGCATGGTTAGGTTGCTGATCTGCTGGAAAGTAAAACTTTCTCCCAGTGTCAAGTCTTTTGCAGCAATTAATAGATTGTCTGTTTGACTGCCGCTCCACCAACTTTGACCAGTTTTTGTGTTCTTACTGAAGAACAGCGTCCCCACAGCATAATACTGTTACCACCATGTAAACAGGCTGAAATGCACTTTTGTGCTACATGTGGACAAAATCTTACTTCTTTCACATCTTTGTTGAGTCGCTTTCATGGCTTGTGGCAAATCTATGTCTTATTTTAAGCAGTGGCGTCATGGATCGAACACTGCATCACGAGACGCTTATTGTTTTACCACCTGCTAATGTTTAAAACTTCTCCACAACTTCATCTCTGACCTGTCTGCTGGATTGGTTGAGCTTCATGAAGCAGTTTAGTCACTTTAAAAACAGTGTATCATTTTCCTTCAGTTTCAGATTGATGTTCTACTTTCTGTTGGTGTATCACAGAAAATCTCAATAAAAAACACAAACGCTATTGAATGCTATTGGATACTGATGTATCACTTTAAATAGAGCTCTATTGCACTAATTGTAAACAGCAATTAGTGCAAGAGAGCACTAATTGCTGTTTGCTATTAGTGCCTCGGAAGGTTGCAGGAGTAACCAAAAAAATCGGACTGAACTGTGAGTTAAAATGTTGCCGCCAACAGTAGTGGAGAGGCCTGTTACAAGACCTTTCATAGGTGACTCAGAAGAGTAATGGCTAGTGCAGCGCTCAGCCCTTTCAGCCTTACATGCTTTGCTGACAGACCCTGAAAAAAAAAGCCACTCTGTTATTCTGCAGACAAGAAAACAATACATCTGAACAATCCCAAATGTGCTGCAGAAGCTGTTCCTTTCATCACAGGTAAGGTGGGCGGCTTGATACATTCTCACTGCCTGAGTCGAAACTGCCAGAGGTGTTCTGTCTCTTTACCGCTGAAAACGCCGCTCCATATAAGAATAAAAATGCCTAAGTGGGTCAAAGGAGAAAGAGGAAGGACAGACGCCAGAGCGAGCAGGTCCAAACATAAAGGCGCGGCTACCAGCAGCAGGTTGGAGGAGAAGTTTACTGACAGATTTACATTAAAGCTGCCCCACTGTACGGCAACGCAAACATGTAGGAAGACATAAACACTCATCCATGTTAGACATTGTGGAAATTGGAAATGGTAACGCTAACGCTGTGCGTCTTTAGGCCTGTGGGTGGGAAAGGTCACATGATATCACGCATGAGAAGCTCAGCTGTTAGCCATTCTAATTCTGTCTCGAGCAGCTGAGCACTGACCCACTGCTCCACTGAACTGTCCCTGTAATGATACTGGTGCAGGGCAGGCATGTGTGTGTGTGAGTGGGTGGGTGTGTGGATGACTGCGTGAACATGTATGGGGTTGGAGTAACTGTTAAAAATAAATTAAACGCAGGTAACACTTATGGATAACCAGGTTTGCTTTGTTGCTATTAAGGGGCAAATCAGTGACGAATTGATCAATGTTAAACAACAAATGGGAAAAATTTAGATATAGATTAGATATTTAGGTTAAAGGTGAGTGAAATAATAAAAAGTGGAAGGACAACAACATGGATTTATCACTAGTAAGCAGTTACTTATCCTATGCATATCGTTAATTAACTTATGATTGTGTATTTCATAGCAAACTAGGAAATACTGGTTCAATTACATAGCTTGAACAATAGCAACATGTTAACATTTGTTATGTTAGTACTTTAACTCCTTTAATCGCATTACAACAGATTTGGCTTATTGGCAAAGGTGTTTGCAGATGAGCAGCTAGGATGTTTGCCCTGATGTGACTCATTAAGGTTCAGGGAGATTTGTGGAGCACTTTATAGACTTCAGAGGAAACACACTACTGAAGTGAAGTGAATGTATTCACTGAAGTGAATGTATTTTCTCTGAAGACTGAACTTTCTGATCGTTTGGGACACCTGGAAAAAAGGCTCCTCTGCAGAATAAAAGTTGAATGCTACCATATGTTGTGTGCCATGCAGATAGTTAAGCTTCAGTAATTCTCTATCATTTAGAGAAGTAATTCAAAATCATTTATAAAGAACTGGATCAAAACGTCCCAGACTGATCTGGAAACAAGCAATGTTTTTTTTTTTTTTTTTTTTTCCCCAGCAGAGCAGAGAAATCAAAATATAGAAATTCAGTGATCATGGCCAGTAAACTCCTCTGACCTTCATGGTATTGAATTTATTGCACTGTCTTGTACTTCTTTAAAACTTGCAAAATGTTTGCTATTGAACTTCAGTTTATAGAGATGGATTTATTTTTTTGAAAAATCAAAAATCTAGAACTATTGACACGGTAAAGCTTGTTATAATCAAAGTTTCTTTTTGCTGCACCACCTCCTCTAAAAAAGAGGTGAGCTGGAATGTTTCAGAGACATTTTTAAGCCATTGTTCACATAAAAACAATGTGATCTGCTCTGTACAACTGTAAACAGGATTTAGCTCCTTATGAGATATCAGTTGTCAATAAATCTTGATTTCATTCCTCAATGGTTATTTAGTAACTGAGACTACTGTGTTGTACATAAGAGTCACATATGTAGCTACAAACCCTTCATTCCTACTGGTCTGAGCATGTTCAGGGATAATGTGAAGGGTCAATTATGAGGCAGAAAGAGAGAGAGCAACAAACTCAGAGAAAGGGCAAAACAGGAACAGGAAATATTTCGGAAAAGAACAGGATATATGTGCATTGTTGGTATTGTCTCTCATAGGAGACCCTTTCAGTGCTGTCCAAGTTCTGGTATTTGAGGGTTGGTCTGTGTTTCTGTATTCACCACGAGCCTTAAAGACAGAAATATAAACCAGCATCTGGATGCTGCTTTGTAAGCCAATGCTTTAAGCAGACTTTAGTAAAACACATCAGCAGTGCCGATTATGTCAATAAAAGTGATCACAAATATAAAGACACATGAGAGGTAATAGAACGTATCCAAAGTGCCACTCCTTCGCAAGGGTAAGTGAAGAAAAATGTACACATTCTTTCAATATTTTACAACATGTGTAATAGTTTCACTGCAGAAAGCATTTAGAAAGCACTGCTTTCTAAAATTGCCTTTCTAAAATGAGTGACACAAACAATCAAACCTTTTTATGATATTCTAATCTTTTCAGATGGGTCTGTTTTGCACTCAGTCTGCAGCTTCACGTTTGCTGTGACAGGGCTAACTTCCAAAGGTTTGGTCAGCTGAATTTGAAAATACGTCTTCGTTTATTCTTAACATGCTTTCTGTAAATGTTCATTGCAGACCACTGCATGATCTCATTGCCTTCAAGTTCATTTTGTCACATAATGTGCTTTTAGCACCATTAAACTCTAAGTTCTTGATAACTTTCCATCAGTAAGTAATGCAAAATGACCAGCAATCTCAAAGAACTCCCATACAGCTCATATAGCATGTTTGAAAATGCTTCTCTGTTTAGTGACCTAAAGCTCTATCAAGCCAGAGCACTGAGACTCAAGGCAGATACCCAGATGGTTTCAGTTAGAGTTTCAGGTCTACATATTTCTACAAGTTTTGTCTTGCAAAACAGACAAATGAACTCACCATTCATTTTCAGGTGAGAATCAAAGAGATGCCTAATAAGCCTGTTATACACACTCAACAAAGCCAGTGAATAGAAGTGTGGTGGGAAATGCAGTTGCTCTTTCTCTAACCCAGCCCTCCATTTACACAAATTTTTTCACTGAGCGTCCAATTCAGATTTTGAAAAGATTTGAAATCACAGGAAAATTGTTATGAGAAATCTTTCCTACTTTTGGATTAGGAAACCAAGAGCATCAGCATATTAAACACCATCTTCATCTCATAACATGCTTCGGTCCAGACGAGGTCCAATCATTGAACAGAAGGAGAAGTTGTTAACAGTGACATAAATTTTCTATTTGAGAATTGTCGTCTGTCTGTAGTTTTAGCAATGGCAGCAGAGAAAGTGAAAAAAAAGAAAAAACTCCATCGAGTTCACGGCTCCAGGAAGTCAAGTTTATTTGTACAGCACACTTGAACAAGTGCCACCATCAGATTCATCACATCACACCAAGAAAACATCATACATTCACCATTTGAGGAAGCAATCGTTTCTCAGAGAGTCCAGAAACTCTGCAAAGAACAGAACAGAAGGCTGGTTTTTACCAGGCTGGAAAATCCAAAGTGCATAGGACACATAAAAGGCATGAAAACATTTTGATTGTCATTGGCATATTAAATAAATCAGTGATGCAACCTTAAACCTATACATAACCAAGAGAATGTTTTTCAAACAACATGTAGTATTATACTTTCATACAAATGCAAAATACATGTAAAGAAAATAGAATAAATATCCATCCATCCATTTTCTTCCGCTTTTCCAGGACATGTATGGCAGGCCGATTTAGCATAAAATCGGACTCAAATTTTTTTTTGATTAAGTCTTTATTTCCAGAGAAAATGTACTCCATGTCATTTAAAGATACAAAAATAAAATGTCATCAAGTGAAAAATACAAACCATCACAAATCAGACAAGTAATAACAGAACAGAAACAGAACAGAAATTATGTTCTCTTTGAACAACACATGGGGAGCTTAAATGCAATTTCTATATTTAGATATCTAAAAATTTAATTTGGACTAAACATTGTAATTGTAATTACAAATGTGTGATCCTTCAACAGACAAACCTGGTGATATTATTTGAAAGGAATTTGGAAAGAAATTTTGAACCATCAAAATGTAATTGATAAGGTCTTGAATTGTTCTTCTTGTCAGAATGCAAATTATCTTAAATTATTAATCAGAATAGTCAAAATGTAATTGTGTCTAGTCAAAACAATTTTTTTTTAGATATTTAGAACGTAATTACAGATAGTTAAACAAAACCATTTTATATATTAAAATGGCTTGCCATAGTTGCACGGCAGTTCCAAGCGAACGCAAAGGCGCTCCTTCACGTCATCACAACGTGTGTGTCATAACGCGTCACAAAGAGGAGTGTTGGAAAAGAATGTTGAAAGAAGTGAATTAATTCTGCACTTTGACAAGCTGGGGGGAGATGGGATTTATTATTCCAGAAACAAGTTGGTATTTGAATTTATTTAATTCATTAGCCTCTTTGAGTTCAATCTCAGTTCAAGTATGGGAAACAAGTGTTGTAAAAAGATGTGCAAATGTCCCTGGATGGGTCGAAACGTGATTCTTACAGGTCGCTACTGTTCCTACCGTGTTTTGAGGGTAATTGGCCGGGGCGTTTATGGAAAAGTTGTTAAGTGCAAGAATCTAAACACAAAAGAGAAAGTGGCAATTAAGATGATAAGAAAGGACCTCACACATACTGGCAGAAGTGAAATTTTAAATATGTTTTCGCTCAGAAAGCTTGACTCAGACAGATGCAACTTGATCAAGATGACCGATCATTTTGTGCACAAGGAACACCAGTGTCTGGCTTTCGAAATGCTGGATAAAGATCTTTTTGAATACATGAGAGGCAGACATTTTAAACCATTGTCCGTGTCAGCGATCCGACTGATAGCACAACAAATGATTGTGGCCCTACAAGCACTGAAAAGCATCGCCATGGTTCACACCGACATCAAACCAGACAACATAATGTTTGTCAATCATAAGTTATTTCCCTTCAAGGTGAAACTCATTGATTTTGGGATTGCTAAACATGTATCAGAATTACGGACCGGAACTTGGATTCAGCCTGACTGCTACAGGGCCTTTGAGGTTTTGTTGGGCCTGCCACTGTCTGTGAGTATGGACATGTGGAGTCTTGGTTGCACTCTGGCCTTCTGTTACATGGGTAGGCTCCTCTTTCCTTCATATTCTCAATATGAAAACATGAAGACGTTCGTGAGGTTGTGTGGCCAGCCAAATAATTCTTTGCTGAATAAAGGTTTGTTTACCTCAAACTTTTTCAACTTGGTCCAGGAAACCCCTGAAGAAATCTGGGAGCTCAAACGTTCAAGAGAATATGTAATGACGTCAAAGGATACGGCAAAACACCTCAGATTCTCATCCAATCAGGTACAAAGCTTTCACGACTTGGAGGAGACAGTTCCAACTTATCAGGACCCATATGAACAGAAAGACGTCAAAGCCTTTATAAAGCTCCTCCAGCAGATGATAGTTTTAGATCCAGACAAGCGAATCAGCCCCTCTGAAGCTCACAGACAGGATTTCATAACTATGAAACATCTTGTAGGGTGCTCAGGCAAATATGTGATAAAGGCACGAGATATGGTAGGAAAGTGTCAGCTCCAGCCGATCCCAGAAGAGCTCAGATGAAACACCAGCGTAGTCGGTTTTGACTCACTCCAAAGAAAAACCGGGACCCTCCAGAAGTACCATAACATTCTCCTCATTTAGGGAAAACGCTAAAGCCGCTTGCAGCTAAAAAGAACAAGTCACCAGATAAAGCTGGAGGAGGAAGAAAACACAACTCAAACTGCAACAGTGAGTCAGCAAAGGAATCCTGGAGAACATGATCTTAATAAAACTGTCTCTTAGCAACGCCTTAAAAAACTGTAGAGGACAGAATCCACCAACCGTCTGATGTTTGTAAATAAACTGAAATCTGAACTAATAATAATAACAACAACAATAATAATGATAACAACAACAACAACAACAACAACAACAACAATAATAATAATAATAATACTAATAATAATAATAATAATACCTCTCCTTGGGCTGCCACCTTATCGTGGTGGAGGGGTTTGAGTGTCCCAGTGATCCTAGGAGCTATGCTGTCTGGGGCTTTATGACAGCTGATAGGGTCACCCAAGGCAGACAGGTCCTAGGTGAGGGACCAGACAAGGCACAGCCTGAAGACCCCTTATGATGCACAATAACTGTGGACTTGGTTTTCCCTTGCCTGGACGCAGGTCTCCAGGGCCCCACTCTGGAGCCAGGCCTGGAGGTGGGGCACGATGGCAAGTGCCTGGTGGGCGGGCTTTTACCCATGGAGCCCGGCTGGGCTCAGCTCGAAGAGGAGACATGGGAAGGGTCCCCCTTCCCATGTCTCCTCTCCCATGGCTCACCACCTGTAGGAGGGGCCAAAGGGGTCGGGTGCATTGTGTGATGGGCGGCAGCCGAGGGAAGGGACCCTGGCAGTCTGATCTTTGGTTGCAGAAGCTGGCTCTTGGGACGAGGAATGTCACCTCTCTGGTGGGGAAGGAGCCCTCCAACTATTTCTAGCTCACCTCGATGCATGGCTCTGGTTCTAGAACCAGTCTCCTTGAGAGGGGGTGGACATACTTCCACTCTGGAGTTGCCCAAGGTGAGAGGTGCCAAGCAGGAGTGGGCATACTTGTTGCCCCCCATCTCGGCGCCTGTACGTTGGGGTTTACCCCAGTGAACCAGAGGGTAGCCTCCCTCCGCCTACAAGTGGGGGGACAGGTTCTGACTGTTGTTTGTGCTTACGGACCGAACAACAGTTCAGATTACCCACCCTTCTTGGAGTCCTTAGAGGGGGTACTAGAGAGTGCCCATCCTGGGAACTCCCTTGTTCTGATGGGGGACTTCAACGTTCACGTGGGCAATGACAGTCAGACCTGGAGGGCATGGTTGGGAGGAACATCGAGCGGTGTTTTGTTGTTGGACTTCTGTGCTCATCACGGATTGTCCATAATGAACACCATGTTCAGGCATTAGGGGGTCCATATGTGCACTTGGCACCAGGACACCCTAGGCCACAGTTCGATGATCGACTTTGTCATCATATCATCGGTTCTGCGGCCTTTTTCCCGGAGAGTCCATAGAAAAAGACTTCTGCACGGCTTTTTAGGCTATTCTGGTCCACCATCTGGCGTCTCAGGAGAGGGAAGCAGTATAGCACCAACACTGTTTATTCTGGGGATGGTTTCATCTTGGTTGTGGAACACTGGACCAGCTCTACACCCTCAGTTACATGGAGGGTCCTGTAGGGTGCGTGGGAGTTCACCCAACTGGTCTACATGTATTTTGTAGACTTGGAGAAGGCATTTGACCGTGTCCCTCAGGGGGTTCTCTGGGAGTATGAAGTACCGGGCCCTTTGATACGGGCTGTCAGGTCCCTGTATGACTGGTGTCAGAGTCTGGTCCGCATTGCCGGCAGTAAGTCGGGCTCATTTCCGGTGAGAGTTGGACTCTGCCAAGGCTGCTCTTTGTCACCGATTCTTTTCATTACTTTCATGAACAGAATTTCTAGGCACAGCTAAGGTGTTGAGGGGATCTGTTTTGGTGCCCTTAGGATCGCATCTCTGCTTTTCGTGGATGATGTGGTTCTATTGGCTTCATCAGGTCGTGATCTGCAGCTCTCACTGGAGCAGTTCACAGCCGAGTGTGAAGCGGCTGGGGTGAGAATCAGTGCCAAATCCGAGGCCATGGTGTTGAGCCGGAAAAGGGTAGAGTGCCTTCTCCGGGTCGGGGGGGGGGGGGGGGGTGTCCTGCCCCAAGTGGAGGAGTGTTTAAGTATCTGGGGATCTTGTTCACGAATGGGGGAAGAAGGGAGCAGGAGATCGACAGGCGGATTGGTGCAGCGTCTGCCGTGAAGCGGGCGCTGTACAGGTCCTTCGTGGTGAAGAGAGAGCTGAGTCAAAATGCGAAGCTTTCAATTTATCGGTTGATCTACGTTCCCACCCTTAACTATGGTCATGAGCTTTGGGTCATGACCGAAAGAACAAGATCACAGACACAAGCGGCCAAAATGGGTTTCTTCTGCAGGGTGTCTGGGCTCTCCCTTAGAGATAGAGTGAGAAACTCGGTCATCTGGGAGGGACTCAGAGTAGAGCCGCTGCTCCTTTACTTTGAGAGGAGCCAGTTGAGGTGGCTTGGGCATCTGGTCAGGATGCCTCCTGGACGCCTCCCTGGTGAGGGGTTCCTGGCGCGTACCACCGGGAGGAGGCCTCGGGGAAAACCTAGGACACACTGGAGGGACTATGTTTCTCAGCTGTCCTGGGAACACCTTGGGGTTCCCCCAGAGGAGCTGAAAGAAGTGGCTGGGGAGAGGGAAGTCTGAGCCTCCCTTCTGAAGCTACTGCCCCCACAACCTGATCCAGGATGAAACAGAAGGAAATTGATGGTTGGATGGACTGAATAATAATAATAATAATGCCCTGGGGGCTGCACTGTTGCACTGTTGGTGGTACAAAAACATAAAATCTAACCAAGTATTTTTGGTGTAGTTTCTCATGCAAATATCTCAGTACACTTGAAATAAGAAAAAAAACTTACCAATAACTTTTCAACAAGAAATAGTAGGTTGTGTTAAGTCAATCATTTCTGATAAAAATTACTAGTTCCATTGGCAGATTATTTTCATATAACATGGGAAAAATGTCTTGTGAAAATAATCTGCCAATGGAACTACTTCTTTTTTAAAATGTGGAGGGATTATTTACTTAATACAAGGTCACATTTCTTGCTGAAAAGTTACTTGTAAGTTGGTTTTGTCTTATTACAAAGAAAAAAACAAATGGAAAACATAAAAAAAACTGAAAAAACATCATTTCAATTCAAAAGAAAACAAGTGATGAATTCAAAAGATACCAATTCTCAGCTAATAAGAGCATAGTTTTTGTTAACATCATTACTTGAGCCTGTTATTTTATACTGCATGCATGGTCTTTCTTAATCAAATTCTTCCCTTTTATTCTTGCCTGGCATCATTTCACAACCTGATGTTCTGCATCTGAGTACCTCATTGTCCTCTGGCACTGAGGAAACAATATCCAACCCTGGTAATAGAGGTTAGATTAATTGCTGACAAATCTGTATTCAGCAGTTCCCTTTCTCTTGGCTGGATAGATTTATGACACAGATTGATGGGGAGGAGGGATGAATTCAGAGCCACCTCTGTTCTGCTTGAAAAAAAAAGAAAAGCAGTTCAGCGTTCAGTGAGGCAAAAGAAAATAAAAGGAATACTGGGTAAAATTAGTGGCCTGGAAGGTTGATGTAACAACATTCCACGTCATGGAAGGAAATATATGCATTTATAAAAAGAAACATATTTTTTCTGTCTAAAGTTGAATTAGACCAAGTTTTTCTTGTTTTGTCTTAAGTAGAATTACCAAAACTTTCTCTATTTGCTAAATGCAAGGAAATTTGGCGCAAACATTTTTTTTAGGATGCTTTTTGTATCTTTCCTCACATTGAAAAGTTTGGTCAATTTTTTCGGTATCTGGGTTAACTAACTGTCTTTCAAAATGTTTGACTTTGGTCAATCATTTTTTTGGCTTCCTTTCCACAAACACATTTGAGTTAATTGGAGTCACAAGAGGCCTGCACAGTGGTGCAGTTGGTAGGGCTGTTGCGTTGCAGCAAGAAGGGCCTGGGTTTTTTCTGCTTGGAGTTTGCATGTTCTCCCTGTGCATGCATAGGTTCTCTCTGAGTACTCCAGCTTCCTCCCTGAGTCCAAAAACATGACTGTCAGGTTAACTGGTTTCTCTACAGACAGGCCAGTCTGTCCAGGGTGTACCCTGCCTCTTGCCTGGAATGTTAGCTGGAGATCCCACTAGGGACAAGGGTGTACAGAAAATGGATTCCGTGTCCCAGAGATTAATGTCTTTTGGTCCAAAATGTGAAGATAGACAAAACAAAATTAGATGGGCTGGAAGCACACTCAGTGAGGAAGTAGCCTTTACTTCAAAAGAAACAAAGGAAGCCAGATTACAGTTTACAAATCCACACATGGACAAAGACCTTCATTTTTGGAGACATGCCCTGTGGTCTGAGGAAACTAAAGGCAACTAAAGTGTTTGGTTATAATGACCATCGTCACATTTGGAGGAAGAACAGAGATGCTTTCACCATTTTGTGAAGTATGGGGGTGGCAGTATCATGTTGTAGGGCTGTTTTGCTGTAGGAGGAATTGGTACACTTCAATAACATAGATGCCATCACGGGGAAAGAACATATGTTGAAGCAACATCTAAAGGCATCAGCCAGCAAATATTAGTTTGGCACATATTGGTCTTCCAAATGGAGTATTACCCTAATCTTACAGCCAAAGTGGATATACAGTGACTTATGGACCAAGAAGTAATTGTTTTGGTGTGGCATCACAAAGTCCTGACCTCAGTCCTATGGAGAAGTTGTGGAAACATCTGTAAAGGTGTGCGCAGTAAGACCGCCTACAAAATGGACTCAGTTCCACCGGTGCTGTCAGGAGGAATTGGCAGGAACTTCAGCAAACTATTGTGAGAAGCTTGTGGAAGGAAATCCAAAAGGTTTGAGTCAGATAGTTTAAAAAAACAATTATCTCTAATACTGACCATGTAAGCTTTGAATTTGAGGGAACAAATCTATATAAAGATGTATAATAGCCATAAAGGATTATGACTATTATAATTTTCTTTTCAATAAAGAAAGAGTAACTGATGAGAGTAACTGGTGTTACTCTGATGAGAGTAACATCAGTGAATGTTTTGTAAAATTTTGTCTAGTGATTTGGCTTTATCTACATGCCTCCAGATGTTCAGATTGTTTTCTAACCTCTGGAGAAAAAAAACTGCTGAGTGAAGTGGTTCAACACAAGCAGATCAGGACAATCTGACAGACATGAAGGTAAGGAAAATAATGCTCCACCAGATGATGATGGTCTGATGAGTGTTTTATTTCAGTATGAGGAGCTTGACTGAATAAATGGGGAAAAGGTTTAATTAAAAAGAAAACCATGGCAGTGCTGCCACCTAGTGGAGAAGCTCTTTTATTACATTAACATAAACACGTTGTCGTGCAGAACCTCCCCATGGCATAAATTTTAAAATCATTTATATCTGGTTATATATTTTAAGTTCAACTTACGATTAGAAAACAACCATCAATAGAGGACCAAAACTGCCAGTACTAACTATACAAACAGAAATGAATAAATTGCTTAGTAAACAAAAATAAATATGTCAAAACAAACTAATAAATAAACCAAATAAATTGAATAAATAAAGGAACTGCATTAGGCAATCACTGTAAAACACAATGCAGTGTAAATAAAATAGTTACATTTTATACATATAAAATATGAAGTTATAAAACTATAACTTTATTTGTTTTTATTAACTAATTAATTTCTGTCATATAATTTTTTTAGAGTGAAATAACTGTTTGCATTTTATCCCCCTTTTTAAAATATTTATATTTTATTTTTTATTTTTTTGTAGTGTTCATAAATCTGTTTTCTTCTCGTTTCCCTTTGGGTTGTGGTGGGATGAAGTTGAAGCAATAAAGACAGTCATTTATTACCGTAACGCCACAAACACTCAAACTCATACTCAGATATTCATATTGCAGTTTCAGTTTATTTTCCATTTTGTTGTAATTAAAAATTAAATTACACATACATAGAAAAACATTATTATTCCAACAGTAGACATCACGCTCGTTGTGGCTCAAATCACACAAGGTTACAGCAGAACAGGTGCTCCTCTTTCACTGCATCTTCTCACTTCTTGTCGCTCTGTCGTCACCTTGTCCTCCTACTCAGCACGTCTATTCTCCATATTTTTTCTTCTTCTTCTTCTGCTCAAAAACTATAGTGGCTACAGGATTGTGAATGAAGGTTTTGGTTACAACAATCCGAAATGTGACTAAGGAGAAATGTTTTCTGAAAGCAGGTACTTCATTACTGACTGAAGATGTGCTTTTTTGCTTGGATGTAAACACAACAGAAAACATCCATTACAGGCACAGATGTACTCAAAATAGATTTAAGCTCACGTCTATCTAAATGTGTTATCTCCCTTGGTCACATATCCTGTGCAGTCATGGTGAGTAGAAAGCAAACCACCTTTAAACGGTTCAATGTGTTTTTCCAGCTCAAAATAATTAAGTCTTACAAAGTATTTTATACGGAGGGGCTCACCTTACACACCAGTTTATTTGTTTTTATTCATTTACAGCTGTAGCCAAATCTGATAAAAACAAATAGCCATTGCTTCCTTCTCATTTAAGGAATCAGCATTTCCATGACAACCAGGTGCAACAAGGGCCAAGAACAACAGATTGTGTTGAGGTTACGCTGCTGGCTCTAAAAGCAGGTCTGCCCAGACACTACACTCAAAACAGAGTGAGATGATTTTATTATGTTAATAGTTGCAGGACAAAAAAAAAAAAAAGTGAGAAATCAACATCTGTCTTTGTGTAGAGATTATGGTGTGATATTGTTTGACAAACTCAAAACAAAATGTTTTATAAGTTTGCCCAATTAGTTGTAATCTTTTATGATTATGCACTTGTTTTGGTTTTCTATTCTTTTCTTCTTTCTTTTAAAGTATAGACTGATGAATCAGTTTTCTTTTGTTTTATGAAAGCTCAGACCATCAGGAACATCTTTAATGCCGTTTATTAAAAAATATGTGTGTCAATTTCATCTTGATACAGCATAATAAAAAGTTATTTAGATGTAGAGAATTTCAAATAAATTGTAAATTGATATAATTTCCTTCCTTTTTTTCCTTTTAGCTGAATTTAAATTTTGCCATCTTTAACTACCATACAGTCAATGTGAGGTGTGTATACCACTAATGCCTGATGATGCACATTTAGCACAAAAAAAGCAAAATATTTAGTGATGCATTATGCTGCCATCTAGTGTGCGAAGTTATCTGTAGTCATGCTAAATACCTGTATGGGGTATTTCTTCATGACCAATCTCTCAAAAACGCAAATGTTTACTTTTTAATAACTGTAAATAAATTCAGGCAATAAGAATAAAATGCTTACCCCAGTCAGAGGCAATCCCCCAAATTAGTTTTTAATTATGACTTGGTAACATATCTTTCTAACAATGAACATTTTTGTTTGCATGTATGTAAATGGTTATTCAACATATCGTGTAAATTTTATTTCTCCAACTTAAGCAGAAGTCAAGTGTGCTTGGCTCAGGATTTCTCTGCCAGGGCTTTTAAGACTTATTTAAATTCTCGGAGTTTTTTCCATGTCTGTGTTGTCTAATAAAGAGTGATCTGGAAACGTAGATTTGGATTCAAAGAACTATCAAACCCGTTAAAGGCCAGCTCATTTACACCCTGAAGCCGTAGAACTGACATAGGGTGTACTTTCTTTCTACCATGACTGCATACATAGTTAACCAATAATATTCTAAAGGCAGTTTACTGTTTAATTCACCTTACACCCACATAATAGTGAAATAGGAGTCAAGTTTAAGACACATTGAAATTGCATTTTTCCTCATAATTCTACTATTGAAGCACATTTACATCCTTTAAACTCAAAATGTTTAACTGCGATTTCACACTATTGTACATCTCATGGTTTTAGCTTGGGTAACAACTCTGTGGTTTTGTACATATATTTACACTTCGACGTTTCATTCATGCTTTTGATTCAGTTCGTTTTGGGTCATTGCTCGATAACCTTTCACATTCAGAAGTCTGACAGACTCAAAGCAGAGTTACATGAAAGCGCTGTACAAAATGCTCGTTAGTGCCTTTTTTGGAAGAGGTATTTTAATTAATTGCTTGTGCACTTTGCTTTAAAGAAAAAAGGAAGAATCCAAGGCGTGGTTGTATAATAATACACGGGATAATATTCATTTACTTATATTTTGTCAGCACACATACATTGTATTATAGAGATTTTATGGAATAGTTTTAATATTAATACAGCACTTCTTGGATAACGTGCACCTTTATCTTTATATTATCCATTTTAATTTATTCTTAAGTGCAAACCTTGTGTTTTTTGTCAAGGTAATCTGGATTGCTTTAAGTCGCTCTACATCGCCTTGCAAAAGTTTTCATAGCCTCACATTTTATCACTCAACAGTCACAAACTGTAGTATATTTTATTGGACATGTATGTTATATACCAACATAAATGATATACGGCTTTCAACATGTCTACAACTAAAAATCTGGAAAGTGTTACATGAATTTATGTTATAAATATTTGTCCTACAAAGATTGAGTCTTTGTAGGACATCCATCTTCCCATCTACTCTGACCAGTTTCCTGGCATCAGCTCCAGGAAAACACCCCCCCACATTATGATGCTGCCACCACCATTCACTACACAGGGAGTGGTGTTCTCAAGGTGGTATGAAGTTTCAGTTTACCACCATAAACATAGCTTTGCATAAAGTCCCAAAAAGATTGGTTTAGGTCTCATCTGAGACAAACACATTATTCCACGTATTGCCTGTGTTCTCTATTACGTTGGGAGAAACACCAAACAGATTCCTTATCTGAGATCCCTGATAGTCTAGTGGTCAGGCTGTATGGCATCCTTATCTATGGCATTTAGTTAGTTGACTCGTAAAGGCAAATACACGCTGATTTTTTAGAGGTAGTTCGTAAAGAGGGCTGGATACATTCACAAGTCCCACTTCTCACGCTTGCAATTTAAAAAAAAAAAACAAACAAAAAAACATTGCAACCATTTATCTCTTTGTTCCACTATATAATTATGTATTACTTTGTGTTGCTGTGTCACCTAAAATGTGAGTTCGTGTTTTGCAAGGCAATGTAGAGAAAAGTAAAGCTTCCATTTTTTTCAGCTATCTTTGATCTCCATTAAACAAATACATGCTTTCCTCAGCCTCTCTCCTCTTCCTTGTTACAGAATATACATAAAATATAAAGAATAACATATCATTTCACATCTAAAAATAAAGAGCTGTATTTTTTTGTAAAATAATTTGCTGAGAATATCATAAGAGAATAAATATATCATCTTTATCTACAGAAAGTGCACATAAATAAGTATTACTGGAGATTATTGTTTATACCAATAATCTGTCTGCTTATCTTAAGGTGCCAATAGGCTAAATTGGGGGAACATAGCTTAAATAAAGTTAATTAATAAATTCAGAACATAAATGAACAAATAATAAAACAACAGATGGACATTTAGGTCAAATTGTATTATCTAGGTTTAATATGTATCAGGACATCCTGAAACAAATGCAACAGAAGCAGAGAGGCCTCTTATCTCTGTGCAGCTGGTGTTTCTTTTTTCAACTAAAAAACTTTTTTTTTTGTATCTAACTTCTTACAGGAAGAAAGAAGAGAACACCAAAAATGGGAAAACCAAGACAGCACGCTTAGAAAATGTATTTGATAGATCAAAAACTGAGTTTTGGCCAACTGAGGTCAAAACTAAGATTAAATTATTCCTCAAAATATCCTAAAGCGCATAAAAAAATAATACGTCTTTCAAAACAACAGGGGACATGACTCCATCTAAAGTGCCTTTCAGATGCATTCATAATCTTGTCTGGGTTCAAATGAAAGTAAAATAAAATACATGACAAGACATTGTGCAGAACATCCTCCAACCTTCATAGTCACTATTAAAAAGGCAACAAGAGGGAAAAGATGAGATTTAAAAAATAAGCTGAATTGGTAGCACTGAGGTGGCTTTTTAACCTTGGCACCTTTCAGTTTCAACATCTAAAAACATTTTAAAATTAAATGACAACAATAAAGAAGAAAAGGACAGAGATCATGGCAGAATGAGTGATCTGGCTTTGGATTGTTTTGACTGAAAATAAAGAGCAAAGTTTGTTTTAGTAGCGTATTTCTACAAAAGGAAGTTGGATTTAGAGTTATTATTGTGATTTCTTGATTGAGTTCCCATATTTGGGAAGAATGTTCTCAGTGCGGTCACACAGTGAATGAAAGCCTTGTACACTTCAAGCAGATCAATTTCAAGGTCAACCAGAGGTCATCCAGTTATTTTTCTGAGGCTTGAATGTGTTTTTGGTTAAGTTGTGTTTATGTTAGAGATCCCATGCTGTTGATGTCGATAACAAATCTTCCTCACACCAGTGTTTGTTAGGGAGATCCACAGGGCTCTGATCTTTCAACATTACTTTTTACTTATATTTTCTAATATTTATATAAAATCTTTTTCATTAATTGGACGAAACTCTGCAAAAATTAGCATTTAACCAAGAAAAACACAATTTAGCTAGACTACATGACTAAGTAAAATCTGAATGATTCAAAGTTTTCTGCTTTAAAGGTTTGAACTGAGCATTCTTGAAACTTACTTTCTGGTTGATAAATTTTTAATCTGGTACCAGTGTGCAGGAACCAGAGATATTTTCTTTAATTGACATAAAACATGTTACATGATACTTCTTATGTCACCTGCCAACATTTACAGCATCGCATCCCAGATTGATGCAGGAAAAGAATGTTTATTTATTTTTTGTGTATTCAGGATCATGAATGTCCTCAAAGGGCCAATTGTGGCAGAATGTATTATTAATGGGACCTATTAAAAAACTGTTAAGGTATTATAGATTCTCCTGCATTCGATTAAAGACGAAATCATAGTTAACATCTTTTGACATTGATGTAATTTGGCTCTGCGCAAGTAAAAACTGATTTGATTGGACTGATGGAATAATATTTAAGCACATAGCTATTATCTCAAAATTCTACTTCTGTGGCCCTCTTGAGGTCCAGAAAGCCACAGAAATAACTACTGCATGGCGGGTCAGATTTGACTCTTGAATTTAACACACATGATCAAAGTAGTTCTCTACAAATCAACACTTTCTTCCAAAATGCCCGAGGCAAGCTATTCTAAAGAAATGACAAATTTATAAAATATTCAATATGAAAAATTCAGATTAAATAAGTAAATAATCATAAAAAAAATCTTTACATACCTCTATGACAGAGCTTCACTATATTGAAAAGACTCCTAGTTTTGTGTCTTTCCAACACTGGCTTTGTCTCGTTTCTTGTTTCACAGATTGCGTCTGTGAAACAAGAAACAAGAGTCCTCAGTGTAAAATTCCTCTGTTTCATAATCGTGGATTCAAAGCCAGACACCTTTTCTACTTTTAAAGGGGCAGTATGATGTAAAATTGACATTTTTGAGCTTTGCATCATCTTCTAATGTTATCCCTCATGAAAAACATACTTGGTGGACCTGGCTCCACCTCTGAGCTGCAGCTTTCGAACTCACACGTTTTCACATAACAGAGCACTTTTCCTCCACAAATCCCCCACTCAGGTCCTTCAGACTAGCCAGAAACAATTAGCAAACAGCTGGTGGAACTGAGTGTCTGTTGAACTGGAGCTACTTCTCAGTGCAACGCTGGTAAAAACATTGCTAAATGGTTAATAGAGAAGCGATGCGTTGACATCCTAAAGGGGGAGTGGCAGAAAGAGCAGGAGACAGAGGCATGACTGTTGTCATAAAGTGTCATTTGGTAAATATTGACACTTTTAACCTGTTTTAAAAGTTGCATTAAAAGTCCTTTAAAAGGGTCAACTTTGCATGATTTTGTAAATAATGACACATTAATGCAAAGTTAGCACTTTTAATGGACTTTCAATGCAACTTTTAGAGCAACTTTGCATTAAAAATGTCATTATTTACCAAATGACACTTCATGACAACATTCATAGACATTTATAAAGACTCCTTCATCTTTATGGCAGATGTTATTTCATGCTTATGCACACCCCGTCAAAAGGCGTGTTACCCAAATTTCTTTTCAGTTGTTTCTGATATACATCATTTTCATAGCAACTGAAGTTATCATAGATGCTTGATTTTTTTGTAAAATGTGCCTGGAAAATACAGAGCACTGCTCCTTTAAAAGCCACACTGAAAGTTTCCCTTTGTAAAACACTAATGGAATATGGGGATAATTTAGGTAATACTGATGCATATCTCTTCATTCTCTTACCTTTATTGTCTCTTGAAGCTACAAACCAGAAAGATAAATTGATCAATCAACCGTCAATTGCTCAGCCAATCAATCTCTAGATATAATTTCTTAACTAATAATGTTTTATGGCCAGTTTTTTGGGGATTTTTGGCTCTTGTGTTGTGGATTCTGGTGACATCAAAAAAGGCACAAGGCAACTTTTTCACTTTCCTCATTTTTTCTATTTTACTGAATGTTTCCCACCAAAATGAAGAGCTCATTTGGCTCTTCTGCCATAATGTTAATGTCAGTTTTGTACCTCTTGTGATGTCAAACAAAGCAAAATTACCACTTTTTTTCCCAAAGGGTGCTTCATAAAACATTGCATTTTGTAAAATCCTGCGGTGGAAATCTATAATTCAGCACATTTTGTGTTTTTTTATTGTCAATTTATATTAATTGGTGACAATAATACATTACCGTGTAGCGTCTTTAACTGTATGAATGTAAACTATCATTCTGTCATTCAAACATTTTATGTTTGTCTCACCATCATCCTCTCAGATGAATCAGGAAAATTACATTATTGAGCTGAACTGTGCTGGATGGATACAGTAATAGAATATTATGCTTTGCTGCGAGTTTAAGTTTGAAAATATCAGCATTGTGATGCTTTGTGTATATCAGTTAAATTTAGAGTATGGGATAAAGACTTGAATCTCTATTATATCTACAAACCTGAAACAGACAGAAGTACACATGTATACAGCTCAGCTGACTTTCTCTGTATGTATGTGGCTGATGATGCAGGGTTTTTTTTTTTCTTCTGTAAGCTCTGGAGAGGCTGCTTTGGTTTGGTCAACCTGTGGCCTCCGGTGGCCCAGAACTACAGCAAGGTGACACAGCTGAATGTCTTCACTCATCAATGAACGTGATCCCTTCAATCCTGCAGGACGAAGCACACAAACACAGAGTCAAAGCAGCTTGCAGGACAAGCCAGCTGACTACAATGAAACAGAGAACAAACAGCAAATCATCAAAAAAGCAGAAGATGACAGTGTGCAGCAAGATTGTTTCCTCCAGGTAGGGACGAGGGATGAAGGAGGGTACGGCCTTGCCTTTTTAGCAGCCAAAGGACGAATGTCCTTTTGATTGGAGTTGAGGGATTTCCACACAGTGGTTTTAGACATTTCATCAGATATGTTAATCTCAGAGGGATCACACCTGAGGGACAGGAGGAGGAAAAAGGGTAAAATTGAGGAAAGGCATTAGAGTAATATACATGATCCACTGGGGGAACATGAAGACAGAGCCCCACACACCAGATAATAAAAAACACAGGCATGCAAAGAGATGGATGGGAAAGTGACAAATCTCTATAATAATCCTATTAATCAAGGTAAGGTAGGTAAGGTAATTTTACTTATATAGCACATTTTCAGCAGCAAGGCAATTCAAAGTGTTTCAAGACCATCAATCAAGACCATATTCATCGTATGTGTGTGCGTGTGTGTGTGCGCGTGTGGGTGTGTGTGTGTGTGTGTGTGTGTGTGTGTGTGTGTGTGTGTGTCTCACTTGGGATCATGTGCTTTTTGAACAAGTCTGCTTCCCTCCATCGTAATCTGAACAGCAGCTGATTCATCTCTTTTCAAGCTCAGCATTTCTTGCGATTCCTGCATGATACAAACACAGGCGCGGCCATAAACAAGAGGAATTAACAAAACATTTGAAGATCCCCCCCCCCACTCAGATTACCTCTTCCAATTTTTTGGAAGCATCGTCCAGGTTTTTCTTCTTCCACTCAGGCATCAAGTCATCGAGGTAGCTCAGCTCTCGTTTCGAGAAGCACAAGTCCAGCAGCTTCCGGATGAAAACCAGAGCCAGGACCTGCAGGACCAGGAGTAAAACAAGATCCTGACTAGAGAGAAACTGGAAGAACAAATGACGTGGTTTTATTCAGTGACGGTAATTACCATCATGGGGAAGATGATCGCAGCAGGGGAGGTCTTAATGACCCAGAGTAGCACCAGACAGGTGAGCTGAGTCACAGTGAACAGATGCACCTTCCTCAAAGGGACGTGTCTCAGGTAGATGAAGTCTGGCTGGTGCTTCGCTGGCATACCAAAAAGCTTTAGGCGGTCAAAGAACTGAGACGAAAACAGTCAGAACAGAAGATTAGAAGTAAATAAAAAATCAGCAAGTGCAGAGGAAGACCACTACAGAACGATTAACACTGGTGAATTGCAGACTGTATGAGAGATTGGAGATTGCATGCTGGTTATTTCCTTTTTAAAACAAAGAAAACACACAAATCGTAAATTGAAAATTCAGTCATGAAAGACATCCAAAAACTGACATCCATCCAAACGCCATGGATACACAGCAGCGCCATTTAAAATCTAGTGTAACTAACTGCCTTCAGAGGTCGGCTAATCAGAAAACAGAGTCCACTGGTGTGGAATGAGTGATGAAATCCAAGTTGGTTTTTATTTACAGAGTTGCAGTTGAAATATGTCAGAACCAAACTTGATAACCAACATGCCAAACTGTTTGCAAAGTGGTATAACATTGCCACAGCACATTACCCTCAACAAACCATCAGTTGTTATGAATACAATTGATGACCTGTGTGAATACATTGAAACTGAAACGACAAAATAAGAAAGAGCTGATATGTAATAAAAAATTCAGCAGAAAATCCAGAAAGCTTTGGTTTTGGAATGAAGGGATGTTTCTAAGGATGGAAAATACACAACCAAAGAAAGACGGGCAGAGGAACATTTACAGGAATAATCAAGACAAACAGAGCCAGCCTTCGCTCCACCAGTCACTGTCAGAGTCCTGCTAAAATCCCAGTGCAAGCAGTGTGCTACTTGCATAAATTAAAAAGAAATTCACAAGTGCCTCAGGCTTGGCATGAGGTTTATCACAGTGTCTGTGACAGCTCAGAGTGAGAAACAGACTGCATAATGTCAGTGGACGACATCCAAGGGAAGCAAAACCTTCCTCAATCTGAAAATAATCATCTGGCATTAAGAGAAGAAGCAGAGACTGCTTAAGCACAGACCATAGATATTCATAATGGAAACATTAATATTATTCAAAACCGGTTTGGATGTGTTTATTGTATTATTATTGTATTATTTGTAAATCTGTTTGTACCCAAATATCATTAATCTAACCCAGATTTTACTCTTTAAGTGGCTTTGAATCGGATGTTCAAGAGAACTCCCAACCTAAATTTTACTGAAAATGTGCAAACTATGCAAAGAACTAAAACCAAAACCATTCAAACTTTAACAAAAACTATTGTAATGCATCATTAAAAGCCCTTAGCTGAAATGCAGATAATGATTGTGTATAATTTTGTTCACTTGCCGTTGCTCTTGAGAAAGCAGCAAAATAATCTGGAGTCATTGTCTTTTTATTGAAAAGGCGCAGTAGAAAAGTCAAATTAGTTGAACTGGGCAGAAAAACAGCTGGACACATTTTTAGATATAACATTTTTATAGGAAAGTTGAGATGAAAACCTTCGAGTTACTTTTTGTAAGTAAGTCATTAAACAAATTTTTGAAAATTATTTAATGTTGTAATTTTACTGCTTTGAAGAGAAAAAAAAAGCTCTCATAGATGTGTGGTTCATAAAGAAATATAGTTTTACCTGAATGCCTTTTAATGAAGATGCTCCCATGTAAAGAAAAACTCCGTACAATACAGGCATAGGAATAAACTGAAATAGGAAAAACGTCAGAGTTACACTTTATTAGACATAATTTGTTGATATAATAAATAACTTTGGCACATAACAGTCAAGTGTCGCCACTTTTCCATCCCTTCATTTCTTTACTCATCAGACCTGCATTGTGATTGTGACCCACCTGCAGGGCTCCAGTCATGAACACGGAGCATCCCATGAGCAGGAAGATCACCAGGCCCGTGAGTCGCTGCTCTCTGATGCCCAGGAAGCGCGGCTGCTCTCCCGGAGCTGCGCTCTCCGACTCCAGTTTCAGGCTGTTGACATGAGAGATGGACAGCACAGTGGCTGCCACGAACCACGGCAGTCCCATGATGGAGCACACAGCCAGCATCACCCCCACCATCAGCAGGTCCAGGTGGTACCCACAGCCTTTCTGTAAAACAGAGAGCGGGTCAGTTACGGGTTCAGAATCCAAGCCTGAAGCAGTATTTTTATTATTTTTTTATTTTCCTCTTGCCAGTAGTTTGTGCTCTTTGCGGTTGATGATGACAGCAGTTATCTGTTGGTCCATGAAGATGAGGATGGTGCAGAGAAGAGCGGGAATAGATGCAACCAGGGCTGTCCACCAGGGGTTGCGCCCGATTGGATTGATCAACCAACCTCTATCATCTCTGGTAGGCTGCAGGAAAAGAGCAGAGGTGCGCATGTTGACATTTGTATCGCTATTTCCCTGCAACAAGTTGTCCTAATTTAGCTCACAAATAAGTGCTGAAAACTGGGAAAAGTGTTGAAAGCAAGGTGAATTTTGCTTACTTCCAACTTTTCTTTACTTTAACAGCTTTTCATCTGCACTTACATATTGTTTAGACATATATTTCTTGGACATTTCTATGGAATTACCTGGAATTTGCTTGGCACCTTCAGCTTTTGGGATGGCACTCCAACGGCAAAGTCGAGCAGGACCATGACGACAATTGTAAGAAACACTGCAAAGTCACTGATCATGGACCGCACCTAGGAGAGACAGATTGCTGCATTTAGATGTCTGTTGCTATTGACTCAATTAAAGTTGAACGTAAACAATCTCAAACAATTTTATCTTCTTAAATTACTCATATCCCTTGAATCTCCACACATTTTGTCAACCACAAACAAAATGCAGGAATTCATGTGACAGACTACAAAAAAAACAAAATATGAAACGAAAGCGCAACTATTCAAAATTTTCAACATTTTGTACAAATCACAAAAACATTACATGTGTTTGTATTTGGCCCTCTTTTCTCTGATGCTCCAAAATAAAAAACAGTACAACCAACCGCTCGATTTTCTAACTCAGGGGTATTCTTTGCTCGAAACGCTTTCATTGCATCTCTGGCTGTATGTTTAGAGTCGTTGGACTGCTGAAAGGTAAACCTCCAGCCTAATCTCAGATATTTCTTCCATTTATTTACTCTATTTGCTTCCATTCATCTTCCTATCAACTTTGACGGGTCCCTGCTAAGAATATAAAAAAAAAAACAAAAAAAACATGATCCTGCCAACCATCATACATCAACAAGGTGGTGAGGTACCTTGGTGGGGAAATAACGACTTGTCTTAAACTGCTTGAGGAAGGCCGACATGAAGAACGTTGAAAAAAACAAGATGATGGACCAGAAGAGAACATCTGGGGTGAAGGGACCGTGGTGTCCACATGCTGTCCCAACAAAGTGTCCTTGAAGGCTCATACACTCCTGTGGGGACGCAGACAGATTTCAGCCCAGACTCAAGAAAAAACAACATGGAGACCCCTTTATTTGAGCTGATTGGGTAAAAGTATAATAATAATAATAATAATAATAATAATAATAATAATAATAGTAATTACATGTTGCTGAAAATAACAAACACCTTTGAGTTGTCAAGATGAAATGCTAGAAATGTCAGCCTTACAGATGTGCTTCAGAGAGATTAACTGGTAAAGGGAAGGTGAGATTTTGTTGAATGTTAACCAAAAAGAAAAAAAAAACATTCTGAAGCAAAGAAATATAAACAACAGAAGGATGCAGCCTCAGGCAGAAAAGGCCTTGTAGGTGAGCTACATATTGACTGAAAAGTTAAAGACATGCCTTGGTAACAATGTGACAGAATCTTTTTCTAGGTATTTTTTAGAGGACGCACTAAGTCACTTAACTTCCCTCATTTTCTCTTCTTTGGTCACAGATTGCTGTGTGTCATAAAAGCTAATATTTGTAATTGGTTTTTGTTATTTAAAACCCAAAGCAACGGATGGAGCTCAATAGCATTGAACTGGCGTAGCTTATTTCTCTCTTTGAAACACCAAACAAAATAAAGTTAGAATGTTATTTGGTCATTTCTTGGCAAACAGCGTGTAGCTTCCAGTGATAATGAACAAAAACAAACAGGTTTTCCTGTCAACGACGCTCGATGAATGCGAAATTATTTGAAGGTAAAGTATCTGATAAAAAAAAAAACTGTAAACTTGCAAAACTAACATACTTTCCTCTTTAAATATGAATTATTTATTAAAAACACAAACATAAATAAAATAGTGGCAGGATTATGTGTTGTTTTTTTTTGGTTTTTTTTGGACAATCAAAAATATGGCATAAATAAATCACAGCATGCAGGGATGATGAATGAATGGAAAGCATATAGATGTAACAAAATTACCTTGACAGTCAGGTTTTCCCAGGATACAGCCGAGGCCGTGATGTTTCTCTCGCTCCACAGCTCTAAGGTTTTATTACTGGGATTATCAGGCTGTGAACACCTGCAGCTACACAGAGAGATGGACACAAAACAGGGAAATTAACATTTGCTGACTGACTAAACGAATACGTTTGGGTTCTGTTTACTTTTTTCTTTTTGTTCTTACAAGGGTTTGGAAAAAAAGATGCAAATAAGTTACAAATACACAGAAGGGAAAAAAAAACAAGAAGCTGTTTACTCACTATGCTAGCGTGAGTTTGTCCAGCTCGCTGTTTGCATTGAAGGGGTACAGCTCCCCCAAGTGAAACAGTTTCTCCAAGGCCTCGTAGATGAAGATGAGGCAGATGAGGGCGGCGAATGCCTCCTCAGTGAACCGAGTGATGTAGCAAACCAGAGAGCTAGCGTCTGTGGCCACTAACATGAAACACAGCAGTGCCGTCCACAGGCCAATGCAAGCCCGGAGAGACAAATATGACAGATCGTAGTCCCTGAGAAAGAAAAGAGAGGCGGGGGTCAGAGGAGGCCGACGAAGGCCCGACTAGCCAGCAAAGGAGCCGTTTAATTTCTCAACGTACTTGCAGAATTTGAAGAGTATCTTCTCAAAAACCAGTACAGGTCCTGTGCTGCCCAGAATGGTGAGAGGCTGCCCAGCGAACAGAGAGTAGGCCACTCCAGTCATCGAAGCACCAAACAACGACTCTATGGCGCTCTGGAACGGGTGGTGGTATTGCATTGTGTTTGATTCGTCTTCACTCACACATGATGAGAACAAACAGCACCTCATAGTGGCGTAAATACGGTTTTGCTCTTACAATACGTCCTTCAGTCGCTTCCCCCAGCAGTCCTCCAAAAGTGATGACAGGAGACATGCAGGCGCAGTAGAGGAAGAGGAAGGAGGCCACACACTGGAGGCTCAGGCCGTCCTTGAAGTCACTCACATAGAAAGGAGCTTTCCTCTTGATGTCCAGTATGAGGCCGCCGAACAACCTGAAGACAGGTTGTTCATTTTAGAGAGAAAACAAGCGCTGCTATATTTATATCTATGACGATGGGAAACATGTTGCCACTTTTTAAAAACAAACCAAATAACACCGGGTAAATAATCACCAGTCTTTTTCAGAAAGTACAGAAGAGGGCATCATATGGCTCAGTGGTAGAGCAGAAGATGCATATTTGTAGGCTGTGGTCCTTGACACAGCTGCTCTGGGTTCATTTCCTGACCCCAGGCCATTTACTGCGTCTCTTCCCCGTCTCTCTGCCTCTCTCCATGTCAGGCTACTGATGCATAAAGGTCACTAGTGCCACAAAATCTTTAAAAAAAAACATTTTTTTGAGGAGCTAATAGGCGACATACATGGCCTTGCGAATGTTTTGCAGATTGTG
Source organism: Poecilia mexicana (assembly GCF_051168715.1). NCBI lineage: Eukaryota > Metazoa > Chordata > Actinopteri > Cyprinodontiformes > Poeciliidae > Poecilia > Poecilia mexicana. The sequence continues at coordinate 13,205,628 of NW_028263374.1, read as the reverse complement.
GCCACAAACTTCAATGTATTTCACTGGGTTTCTGTGTGATTGATCTATATTAAGTGGTGCATAATTATCAAGCAGAAAGAAAAATACAAAACCTTTTACAAAGTATCTGAGAAGTGCTTTAATCCTCTTTGGGCCCTTAATATTGTCCCATCTCGTTTCTTCAGAAATTCAGTTTTTGCCCATTCAGTCAGAATCATCCATATTATTAAGCAACAAGTCTCTGTAACAAACCTGGCTGGTCAGCTGCTTACCTTCCTGTCCTCTGCAGCTCCGGCCCGTGGTGTTCAGCATGTTGTGGTTCTTCTACCTGCAGGGCTGTGCCGTTGGGGACTCCAGGCATTTTTCTCTTCTCCTGCAGGTCAGAAGCAAGCAAAAAAAACAAAAAAACAAGTCGCACATATTACATAAACAACTTTGAATGCCTCTAGTGAGGTTAAAATCCAGGGCTGAAAAGTAAGATGCATTACCTGAGAGGGGACGCTCTTTGGGGGCTCTATTCGGATGGAAGGGTCCCACTCTCCTGGCGGCAGGACAGTCACCTGGTCCAGAAACTCGTCTATCCCTGCCAGCAGGTCGCTTCTGTCCTTCGCCTTGTACGCTACGTTGTGGAAGATCTGATCCAATGAGAAATTTAAAAATAATCAAAGAAAAACGTTGCAAGAAAGATGTTCAGTTTTTCTATCATCGATGGTTCAGAAGCTGCAATATTTTTGCAAAGGTATTCACACCTCTTTAACTTTTTCATTTTCTTTTGTAATGTGCCAACACGAAGTAGTGCATTACAGGGATGTGGGAGAAAAATAAAAACAATAATAATAATAATAATAATAATAATAATAATAATAATAATAATAACTGGCATGCATTTATTTTTACTCAGGTAAAGAAAAGAAAAAAACACACAAACTGTGATTATTGCAACAAAAAAAATGCTAAAAAGTTCAATAGAGTGAATAGTTCTGAAAAATCTGAAAGGTCTCTCACCTCATCCGTCATAATAGTCGCCATCGAACGTCCAATTTCGTGGTACTGCTGAGCTTTTCCATCAGGGCCCAGAAGGATAAACAGGAATCTGATTTGGACCAGCAGATAAACCATACTTCATAAACTCTCCTTTGAAAGCTGAATTAACATGACCTGCCAGCAAGGCCTGATGGAGCTGTGGCTGTCTACCTGGTGGGGATGGGAACCTCAGTGAGTCCAGTGAGCAGAACAGCAGGGGAAAGGCGTACAAACGCAACAACGGGCCTCTCCAGGAAGTCCAGGACACCGACCAGCACATTTGAGGCCTCAGCGCCCTCTGGAATCTTCTTCATGAAGTGCAGGTCAACCTGTTGCAGCAAAAAGAGAAAACTACCAGACTGAAGCACAGATTTAAAACATCCACCTCCTGCACTAGAGGTAAAAATCATTTGTAGCTCATCTCAATACTGTAACCTGTATTGAGATGAGCATGTGAATATTCATAAATAACAAATGATATATTTTCCATTATTCATCCATATTAATGAAATGAATGAGAAATCCTCAGCCGGTTTGTTTACCTTACTGAGGTCCACTTGACTGCTGTCCGGTCCAGCGCCGTTCTTGGCCGGTTCCATCGGCAGAGGAGGCTGGGGAGACGTGGCGGAGCCTAATGGATGGTAAAGTGTGGGTGTGTGCATGTATGTGATTCACAGAAAACGCAGCTGAATCAGAGAAAATATCATTCCAAGAACAAAGTGTGAAAAAAAAATCTCCAAAAGTTAGATTCCTCTTGCCAGTTTCTTAATTCTCGGAAGCAATGAAGTACTGGAGGATTACTGCTTGAAGAGGATTCTGTGGTGCCTTTCAAAAAGTATTCATTCTTTTTAGACTAACACAAAGCAATCAACAACCACAACAACGAAGGGAAATTATCATTTTCAATATCTGTCACAAATAAAAGGTGAAAAGTGTTGCATTCGTTTGCATTTGGCCCCTTTTAATCCGATAGGTGAAATCTAGTGCGTCCAGTTGGCTTCAGAAGTGACCTTAGTGGTGATTAAAGTCCACCAATGTGTAAGGAAGCCATGAAAACCATCCAAAGGTTTCCACAAACTGGGAAAAACACTGCACACCTCCCTGTACTCACTTCCATCAGCGCCATGCTGTGGGAACGCTTTTCTTCAGTGGGGATAAAGAAACTGGCAGGATTTAATGGGATGGAGCTAAAACACAAGGCAATCCTGGACGAAAACTTTTTAGAGAATGAAATGTAACAGCCAAAGTCCAACCCTAAGCCAAACTGAGAGTTGTGGCAAGACTTAAAAACTGCTGTCCATACACACTCCACGCAGTGTGTGGTTGTAATGTGACGAAACGTGAAAACTTTTCAAGGGGTGCAAAGCAATGTAACTTGTGTGTCTGTTGCTTTAGTCCTGCAAAATTAAAACCGCTCCCCACCGATGAGTGTGTGATGAGTCGTACCTACTACCTGAGGCTCGGACTGTTTGCGTGCTCCCTCGGTGATGGAGCGTACCATTGGAATCAGGTTTTTCTTCTTCTCGTTTTGGTGATGGTGTCTCTTCAGCAGAGCCTCACGCACCCTAACTCTGACGGTGTCATCCAGCTCGTGCGACGCCTCCTGGTGATCCAGAACCATGTCTGCAACGCAATTTTAGACTCACACTGGGCTTGTGGGCAAAAGCAGCTGAGACTTGATAAAATAGTATTTATCTAGTTTGCTAACCACGACTGGTTTTGTCTCCGTGGAGAAGGTCTGACATCACATGTTAGAGCCTGAAATCTTCACAATTAGCCCTTTAATTGTTTTCAAATCAAAAAGTTACTTTTAAAATGTCAATTTCTGACACAAAATGGGCTTTTGGAGTTGCACCCCAAGGATCAAAGACACAGTTTCATATGGCTGACTATATAGAATCTGTTACCGCACTCAAATGCATCTGATCATGGCTGTAAACAGAGAATAGACTTATAACAATAAGTCTTTTTTAAATAGCAGTTTGTCAAATGGATGTGTTGTCACATGGAAGAGGATGCACTGAGCATTTTTTCCAAAATGATCCACCATGCAGGAAATTCTAACAAACAACTTCCAATGTTGTTACTTAACTTTAAGTAACTGTGTCAGGTCAAAAACACAGATGAACAGAGTTTGACAGATGATGCTCTTGGATTAACATTTTGACAGAGACATTGTCAGAACCTCATGTGGACTTTTTTTGTGCTTTTAAATCTCTGTGTGCAGTTCCAGTTGGTTAGTTCTCCAATTTACACTCCTCACAACATTTCTCCTGTCCTTTTTCTCCTTTCTGGATACATCACCATAAGAAGACGGTTCCAAAGGTAAGAAGACCACACTTCTTCCACTTTCATTGCATTTAGATATTTTTATATCTTTACACATTCCTTGTTTCCAGAAGTTAATATGAATTATAACTAATTATGAACTTTTAGCTCATAAACAACTGAAAAATATTAAATTGAACAAATGTTGTAATTTCACTAATCTTTTCCCAATTTCTGTGTTACACCAGTGTTCTCATACATCTGCCTGTCTGCGCTAAGAGCAGCCTATGTGCTGCTGAAGCTGAATCAATGCTGCTGACATATGAGACCATATGGACCTGAAGAACAACAGCTTCTGTCTGCGTCTTACTTGTCCTTTCAAGCTGACTTGTTTAGTCAGCACAAGACTGTGCATTAGTCTGCCTCCTTTCTTTACCCACAGCCACCAGGAGATTCTCTCGCGCACATTTTGTCTGCAGTAAGTGAATTTATTCTGAGCGCACTTTAAGATCAGCGATAATGAGCTGACCTCAGTGAAACTTGTTAATAAGGACAACGACAACAGAGCAACACAATGAAGCCTGCATGCAGTAAAGCCCGGGAAGCTTTAAGGGCTGCAGGGTTATGTGTGTTAACGAATTAAAACTAAAGCTAACATGGCCTTATGTTATGAAGAAGTCTGTTGTTTTCTTGCTCCTTGTTTCTCCGTTTCAATGTGTAACTTCAAACATTATGATGAAAAGATAATAAAATCAGCTCTTATTATCTGTTTAGAATTTAGATTAGAGAGCAAAGTCAAGATAAATGCATGAATATAAAAAAAAGTTAATGTTTTACTTTTATCTGAAGCAAGACTATGGTGTAAAAATGCCTTTAACATTTTCATGAGTGACGATTCTTGAAGAACTTCCACTTGAAAATGTTTGTCTTAACATGACAAACTTTAAGTCACTGCCTGTGTTGGAGTGAATAAAATCTAACATGAGAAACTTTAAGAAAAAAACTTATTTAAGCAAGAAAAAGCTGTGAAAAAAATGCTGTGTGTGCGCGCACATACTTGCAAGGTTTAGGTTGTTACACATATACGAGCCTCTGTAGGGACCCATAACTGATATAGTATGCCTCCTTCCTTTGCCTTAAACTCAAGGCTTAGGCCTTAAGCGTGAACATGATAGATTATACTCATTTGTTTCTGCAGTTCATTTCTGCTTGTACTCTGCAAGAGCCTTCTGCAGGCAGGGGGTGAGTACAGGTTGTGGGTTTGCAGACGCAGCAGAGAGAGAGATGAAGTTGCATCCCAATGCATTCTGTCACTTCTAGCAGGGCTAGCTGGTCATTATACAAATAAGTTAAGCCAAAATAACAACACAAAAAATGTCATTTGTCTTTGTGCATGATGATTTTGTTCGACAGTATTTGGTCAAACAGGAACACTAAGTTTGTAGTGGAATGAAAATGTTTTTCTGTCCAAATTATTTCTGATTTTGGTGTCTGGTCTCTAAAGCAGGAGATTATATAAATAAAAGAAAACAAATTATGTGAGAAAGACAAACCAGGAGGGAAAACCCCCCAAAAGGAACTGAACTTTCAAATGTTCAAAATGTAAATGTTACATGACACATTATTGATGTGCTAATTATGGCATCTTAACTTTTTTTTTATTCACCAATTAGAGTATATGCAACAAGCATTACAAACTAACAAAAAGAAAAAAGTAGTTCATGTTTTATATGAATTCAGTTAAAATATTTAGGTACAGAGTGATTAATGTGAATCAGCTCAGTTGTAACCTCTATGAAGAAAAGTTAGAGTATTGACCATTGTCATGTCCACCTTATGCAAAACGTTCATGTTGTCTATAAATCACTTTGATCTTGAAATAAAGAGCTCGTTGAATGGTTTTGCATCCCGGTTTATATCAATAAGTCTCATTTCTACAAAAGGAAAGTTCCAGCAAAGCTCATAAAAACGGATGTTGGCCATTATCACAATGAAAACGGACTTTTTGCAACATCGGTGACAACTTTTCACGTGTCTTCTAGCATTCTGATGTTGAGATGCTGGTTTACACGCGAGGGGAAATTTCTCACCTGCTATCTCCTCAATGGAGTCGGCTCGCATGTCCAGCAGCACGCTGCCATTGATGATGCAGCTGCGCAGCTCGAACAGGCTGTGGAGGGAAAGTGTGGCGACGTAAGGCTTGCTCCACCTCTCTCCGCCGTCCTCCACGTCCTCCTCAAACTTCAGCCACCTGCAACATAAAAACAAGCAGCAGATCAGGAGCTTCACCTCAATAGAGTCCAGTTTAAATATTTCTATTTTAACCCTTGAGTGGTGTTGATGTTTTACTTAAAGTAGCGCGTTGTAAACAAACTGAACCGATTACTGAATTGAATCTGGATTAAAGGGAGATGATGCGCGAGAGAAGCTTTTGGCTTCTCTAGTTTTACTGCTACCATCAGCTCCGCTTTTGTTTAACAGTGAAAGTACTTCTAGATCCCCGCTGCTGTGTTTCGTTTTATTAGCTTTGTTCCGTTAAACCCCCGGCTGGTCGTGACAGATGGCCGCTCAGGGTCAGCCTGGACGTTTCTTCCTCGTAAAGATACGCGCTCAGGGTTTGCTGCAAAAGCTGTTCACGTTCATTCAGGAGAAGTAAATGCTCAGTGACTTGTAAGCAAAGAATCAATTATTCACATGATAAAGTAAATCAATTTCCTTTCTGATGATTAATATTTTGAAGGGAAATTTTGCTTACACACCACACTTCATTTTATTATGGTTTTGGTTGAGTGTGGCTTTTATTTCTGGTTTATTTATAGTTTTTTGTTGAAATATCTTCCACTTGCACTGTGTTTGAGAGAGTGAGCTAGCATTATTGAAAATAGTCTCAAAACCAAAATGTAATCACTCATCACAGTAATTACTGGGACAATTTCTGATTTTATTTTGACGCAGTCAGCTGGGTTTCCTTAGATAATAAAAGTTTTACCAATTCGAATAATGAACGTTCATTGTTTTACAATGAGGACTAAACTGTACGTAACTAACATTGAATTTGTCTCGATTATTTTTATTGATGAAAGCGACATGGATTTGTTGAATCGGTGCTGCTTAAGTGAAGCGATTTGAACTAATTAGTTTTGCGCCAGACCTGATTTTCTCAAAAGAAAAACCAGACAATAAAGGCAAAAACTCCAAAATTAATATCTCGATATGTAGGTGTTTGGACCTGGGGTATCGTTTGTTTTTCCGTTTTGATCATTTCCTGTGAGCTCTTGCCATTTTATCTTATTCAGTTGTTTTAGTTATTTTATTCATCTGTCTTGCCCCTTTGTGCTCCAGATTGTAGTTTCTCACATTATTCTTTCCTCCTGTGTTTCTCCTGCCCTGTTGTCAGCCTGCTTCACGGCACACCTGCTGTCCATCTTCCTCTTCTTCACGTCTCTGATCAGCTCCTCTGGTTCCCCTGCCATTCGCCACTCATCAGTGTTTATGTAACATCTCAATGTTGTTGTTCTCCACTGGCTCTTTCTGTTATTCTTTGTGACACCTCCATTATTTCACCGTCTTTGCTCCATGCCTCGTCTCTTCCTGCTTTTTCCTGCTGTAAATCATCCAATGTTTATGATCTATTTAAGTATTCTGCCTGAAAAGTTTCTCTGCGCTTGGCTTCATCGGACATTTTGCCTACATTGCTAAAATTATTTGACTTGATTCAGAAGGCTTTTTCCTAAGTTCAAAGTTGGTTTGTTTTTATTTTATTCTCCAAAGTTTGATCAGTGCAGACCAGCTTTTTACCAGCAGCAAACTGCAAGGAGAGATTACTTTCCCTCCCCCATTTTCAACATCGTATCAGAAGATTTGCACAATTATTTTGGAGGGGCTCGAAGGCTTGACATTAGCATGTAAATCTGAAATTCTGCTCCTTTTGAAAGTAGCATTTTGTAATTCATCTTCTCACCTGAAGCGATAAATGATTCCCTGAGCTATAAATGTAATAACCAGCTGTACATGTATGGATCTCGTTCTGCCAGCCCTGCAGTGAGACACTTTATTACAGGCTCTGTTTTCAGCTTCTCCCAGCGGAGGCTTCCTGACCTGGCCGTTTCCTTCCACTCGGCGTCTTTGCCATCCTTCACACAGATCTCGTCCAGCTCGGTGAACAGCTCATGGGACGCGTGCTCCGCATCCTCCTCTGTGCCCAGGATGAACTGGACCCGCTGGGACGGCGTGTCTGACGGAGTGAAAGAATATGAGGGAGCGAGGGAGGAAGGAGGGACACAGAGGTGAAGTTTAGTTCTTAGAGAGGACACAGTCTCTTACATATGTCATGCCTTTAGATGGCAGCACATTCACTTTCACAAAAGACTCTACACAGAAATCCAGTCCTGTTCCTAATTGGGTCATTAGTGGCCTGTCAATTGTTGCCTGAAGTGCAGTGGTCGTACAACCATGTGATGAAAATCAGCAGGATTGATCTGAGTGGGAGGAGCCTGTGGGCACATGCATACGTGTGACTGTAACGAGTCATACAAAACAGTAAACAGGAAGATCTTTATATTGACGGAGTGTGTGTGGTGGTGTGTGTGTGTGTTACCGTGACTGCTGCCAGCTGTCTCACTGTCCTCGCTCTGTTGTGTCGTGATGCTTCCTGCCCTTTTATCTTTCTTGCGGTGGCGGGATCCGTGGGGTCTGTGGTGTCGATGGCTCTGCCTCGGCATCCGAACCCCCACAAACAGAGTCCTGTGTCCTAAAGGGAGAGGTGAAGATTTTATTAACGTTTACTAAGAGATTTTTTTTTACCTGACACCATTAGGAATCAAACACGGCTTCTGTAAATTGACAGGCTGGGTGAGAGAGCCAGCCTACGGGCTAAAAGTTAACTCTGGTTCAGGTTTAGAGGTGGGAGAAATTGTTGACAGATGTGTGAAGCTCTCCATACATCTGACCTTTATGGGTAAATGACAGAAAGAAAGCTAATGCTAACAGAAAGCCACATGAAGTTTCTTCAGTGCAGACAGGAAGGCCGGTCAGCTTTTGGGCCATCGAACAAACAAGTTAAATACAGGACACCTCTTTAAAAAAATTTTAAAAAAAAGAGATATAGGCTGCAAAAAGTTTGAGAATGATGCCACGGTTTAACCTCAAATATCTCAACAGAATTAGAAAATGACAAATACCCCTTTGGTTTTTATATACCCTTTTTTTTCCCATGTTACTGGCATTAGTAGATGGCGTAGCTGATAATATCTGACAATATTCCACAACTGGTATCAAAGGAAGAGTTTTGAGCTGAAGTTAATCCCCTAACACAGCTCAAATTACAAAGTTTGTCTCTATAAGTGTGACTTTTTAGCCATTTTTACAAGTAACATCCTATTTCCCATTGTGTTTAGATTCAACAATTCATACTCTTGTAAAAAAAAAAAAAAAAATTAAGGTGCAGATATTAGAAGACATTGGAAAACTACCCATTTCTATTTTTTTCACCTTCCAAAATTCCAGCAAAATAGTTTGTGGTTGCACTGTGATGATTAAAACGACTGAATCGGACAGCATGTAATTGGCTCCACAATGGACCCATTTTGAACAAGGCTAATTAATGTGAATGAGAGTCGCATAAATAAAGCTAAACAGAGCTGAATGAAGCTGAACGAGAGCGAAAACGGGAAACTAAACAAGGCAAGAGGAGGATGAGTGGAATCAAGAGCTGCATGTGTGAGTCAGCTTCATTTGGACTCGCTAGATTAGAGATGTGAGTCAACAAATTAATTTAATAAGATGTAGCCAAACTGCAGCCTGTTTGTGAAATATATCTCTGCGGTTACACAGAAAATTCAAAAGTGTCAAATGTTTTGGTGTTAGTAGACTTTATGCAAAAGCAGAGTTAATTTTACTCTAGTAGAGTCACATTCTGTGTCTGTAACTCTAGGGTGTCTATTATTAGTAGTTAAAATCCAGTGTTAAAACAAAGTGTTTCCGTATCAAATCTAGAGGTGTTAAAATAGAATCAATAACTCTTTACTTCTGAACTCTGAACTCCACCAGCAGCTCTAACACTGACTAAAAGCATCAGTCAAACTTGTATTTATATACCGTCTTTCCAACAGGCCTGCAGATTAAGCTGCTTCACACATTCAAGAAATATGGAAATATGTTTAAAAATAAAACATTTTAATTTAAAAACAACAAAAGAGGTACAAAATAGGTAATCACAGAAACAAACTGAGAGAAGGTAAAGCAGTTGATGCCAAAGGGTTTATATAAAGCAGTGACAAAAGACATAACAAAACGAATGTCGCGATTTAGTTCTGCTTGCAGAACCACTACAGAATATTTATCTTTATATCTGGGTTGTTTTCTTTTTCTTATGTGTTTGGTGCCTCATGCCTTACATTCCTTTTCTTCTCATTTTGATGCTTATGTGATATAAAACAATTGTGTGGTTATGTGCAAACATAAGCATTACTAGCAAACAAATTGGACCTGATTGGGTCGTAGGCTGAGGTGGCAGACAGTTCTGGCTCGAGTGTTTTCAGCTGAGTCCCGAGGAAACAAGGACCGGAAATCCTCCCTTCTGTTCTAAATTATGTAAAATTATCTCTGAGTTTCAGTGACACAAAGTATGAAGTGCTGCTGTACTCCTCTAGAAAGTGTGGGAGGAAAAAATTCAGTTTATAAGTTAAAATCAAACCCACTATGCTTCTTTTCTTTCTTCTTCTCTGAGCAAATGAATTTGTTTTCCCAGACATGAAAATGCTTATGATTGGCATCTTTATTTGGACCATAAAGAAAAACCAATGCATGCCCCCAGGAAAAGACAACCACCAGACATTTAAGATCAACCCAGTTTTCCAAATATAAATAGTTCTCACCTTCCAGCTCCTCTTTCTCATAGTGAATGTTCATCACTGAGCTGGTTCCTCCCTGGTCCACCACCACTTCCTCATCAGGTCTCTGATCGACACAAACAGAACAGCATGAAGTCAAAGTTCATATTTCTTCTTTCTGGAGCAGACAACACATTGCTTTGCTGCAGAATAACATCAAGTGGACGAAAGAGTTAAAAAGCTTTTGAAAGGTCGAAACTCGATGCTTTGATCCAAACTGTTCCCTTGCAGTCTGTTTGGGTTTGTTGTTCTGCTGGAAGGCGAACGTCCACTTTAGTTTAAAATCTTTACAGGCTCTAACGTGATTTTTTTCAAGAATTTAGCTCCACACATCCTTCCGTCAAGTATGACCAGCTTCTTCGTCTCTTTGAAGAGAAGCAATGTGTTAGTTTTCCACTTCACATGTTTTGCATGCAGACCAAAACGCTGAAAATGTAATTTTGCCTCCTTCCAGATGTTGTCACCGCTTGTTAAAAACAACAATAACTTTGTACGGCTCTGTTTCAAATGATGGGTCTAACGGAGCATTTGTGAAATGTTGAAGGCGTGGTGGGATGATGTTTCATTACCTAACTCTGCTTTAATCTTCTCCACAACTTTATCCCTGACCTGTCTGCTGTGCTTTTTGGTCTTTACTAATGTTCCCTCTGAGGCCTTTGCAGAACAGCTTCATTTATTCTGAGACCCAAACTTTATTTACTAATTAGATCATCTCTGAAGTCGATTGGTTTCCACAGAATTTTATTTAGAGCAAAGGGGACTGAATACAAATGTTGACCACACTTTTTGAAACACCGCATCACTTGCCTACTTATCAGTCGTGTGTTTGTGATTGTGGACGTCGCTGTCCAGAAGTTTCCTGACACTATTTCTTTTACACAAGCCTTTCGAAATAAAAGAATCGTTTCCAGACAGTCTACGTTCCGTGTGTCTTGTGGACACGTATTAAAGGTCTTGCGGTAATTAGCAACTAACTACAGACAAATACATGTCATTTGTAGCAACAGGACGAGCCATTTGGAAAACGGACAGGACTCTGCTATCCAGGGTGAAACAAATCAAATTACCAGAGCGCCACATCAATCAGCTGGACTGCTGTTGGGAAACTGCTGGAGGATGTTACTGCAGATGGTTTAACTATCTGGTGTCAAGGATTTCTCAGGAACGCTGCAGTCTGCTCTGCTCAGTCTGCTGCAGTCCCGTCTTAATGTCACAGGTCTTATGATAATCATAACAGGATGATATTAAAACATCATAGTGCCTGTGGAGTTGCTGTGTGACTGCGGTGACGCTGCACCGCCTTCGTGTATAGTGTTCAAAAGAGTGAATATTTAAGCCAAATGTTTTAAAAATGGTTGGAGTTGTTACTACTAGAGTTAATATGTAGAAAAACAGGAGAAAGTAGACCTACATGCCAAAAAAATTTAAATTCAAGCAACTTCTTTAACTGCTACCGATAATTCAATTAACGCTTAAACACCGTAAGCTGCTCAGTTCACTGAGAGCAAATCTTGCACTGCAGCTTCACACTCTTAAATCTCCAGAGCGGCGCTTTGCAGCTGGTCTGAGGTTTATCTCTTAAAACAGATTCCTCTGGTCTTTGCTTTCTCCATTCTTCACACATCATGCCCTGAAATCTCACCTTTGACAACACATTTACGATGATGTTTGATTTGATGGCTCCTTAGGAAGCAAGCCATTCTCACAGTGTCTCCTCTTTATATGTCAACCCATCTGAATACTCATGCTCCTTTTATAAGGTTTTACTTTACAAATCAACAAATGCAACATCCATACACATACACATGCACTGAAATAAACTGTGGTTGTTTACATACTTCTTTTTCTGGCTCTTCTCCTTTGTTGTAACATGCAGTTTTATAACCAAGGGTCAGTCAGTTATCTACCTCATTCTGCACAATAATTGCTACACTGGTAAAGATACAAACTCCTTCAGATCCACAAATTAATCCTGCAAAGACGCCACGATGTGCTGCAGCTATTAGACACAGTTTCAGATATTTGTTCTGCATGTAGAAATGGTCAAGTTCAAGTGAAAAGTTAGCAATGCTTTTTTTTCATTTTGAGACTGCCTTATATGGAGGACCAAAACTGACATAATAAAAAATAAAAGCATAAATATATATTTTGTTTTTCCTTGTCCTTACACGTATTGTCAAGAAATGTATATATTTTGTTTTTCCTTTCCTTTATACATGCACTGTCATCAAAAAAAGTATATGAATTTTTATTCTCCTTACACGTGTATTTTCGCCAAGAAATGTATATATTTAGTTTTGTCCTTTCCTTATACAAGCGTCTCCATTTTTTACTTTTCCTTGTGCATTGCAGCGTTGTCATCAAGAACAGTTAAATGCAAATGAGGGGCGGTGCCGTCCAGTTTCTGCTGATTGGTTGGTTAGCATCACACAGGACTTGCCTGGAGCAGGGATAGCTAGCAGTCTATTGTTGAGCTGCAGCTCTCAGCTCAGCAACTTTATTAGAAAATAGTGCTATAACTCCAGAATTTATTATTTTTCTTATGGACCTCCCCCTGCAGAACGTATGTTTTAGTTAGCGGCTCTCAAACTCGGAGGTTCACTGTCGGGGTTTTCATAATTAGGATGAAGCGGCCGCTGAGCGCTATCTAAACACCACAACCTACACGACTATCGTTGCTGCCTCAACAAGCTCAAATCCAACCAAAACCTTTTTGCTAACCATTAAGACGCAATGATTTCAATCGGATTTCAATCTAACAGAGCACCTTTGGGATATGGTGTGTCAGAGGTGTACATGCATTTTTTCCATACCTGTGCTCTGCTGAATGACCCTGGACAAGGCACTAAACTTTAAGTCGCCTAGTGATTGATGGATGAGTATATGAATCTGTGTTTGTGATTGTGTGAGTCTTGCTGTAGTGTAAAGTGTTTGAGTGATCAGACAAATATAAAGTTTTGTCTTTTTTAAAAATATATAATTGACATGAAAACATGGACAGGATGTGCAGTGATAAATAATTTATCTAGAATATGAATTCCTAGAAGGAACAAACTGACTTTTTAGGGTCAAGACTTTAAGATTTTGGAAAAGTGCTGGGTACTGTCTCTAAATATAGCAATTTTTGTTTTTGCTTTAGGACATCGCCCTCTATCATGAGCACATAATGTTAGTAAAATTTTCAAATCTAGCTTCACCTAATTCTCAGGCTTGCTTCATCTGGAGCCGGATCCATGCTTCCTTTCTCATTCACAAAGCACCATATAAGTGCACTGGGATTTCATTTTCTTTCCATGACTGAGCACTTCATTATCCCAAGAGAGTTCTGCCATTTAAAAGAATAAAGCTTCTTAATTAGAAAGGCATACTTTGGCCGGAGTCTGAATCTGATTTGTGGTTTTATGCAGACGAGGCAAGTGTGGCAGCATTTCCAACTCTGCACAATGTAATAAATTTGAACAAACTCTACTTCCACGTGATATTCATGCGTCAGAATAACAGGCAGCAGTTAATGCTCAGGGGAAATGACACCACACAAACACTTTTACTTAATACATTTAAAGTCTTTTTGAAAGTAGTGCACTAAAATCTTAGTTATTTTAGTTTTCACATCTTTGTCAGGATCCGAGTTCTTTTGTCATGTTTTGAATTTAGGTTTTGTCTGTTTTTAGTTAATCGTGGATATTCCTCACAGTTTTTGCTTCATGTTGCCTTAGGCCTGCACTACAATGCAGGATTAGTGATTCACTGAGGTTAAACAGTGTTTGCAATAACTGCCAATGAGTCATTTGCATCATGGCTGAGGAATTTTGGTCCAGTCTAATCAGAAAAATGTCTTTATTTTGGCTCCATTGGAGGGTGTTTGAGCATGGACAACTTTCTCCTGCAGTGTTTCCTGCAAGAGAGCAGAATTCATGGTCCCATCATTTTTCCATCATCCAGGTTTTGAAGCAGAAAAGTAGGCCATCACCATGTTTGACTGTCTGGATGATGCTCTTATTTTGAAATGCTTTTAGGTTTATGTATGATGAACCAGGATACGTCTTCCTGAAGTTTGTGTTGCCAGGACACAGAATATTTTTCTCAATCTGTAACCTCAACATTGTACTGCAGAGACGTTTTTATGCAAATTTGAGTCTTGGAGTAATTTGGTAGGCCATCGCTTCTGGGAAGGTTTTTCATTCTTCAATGTCTTCTTCATTTGTAAATAATAAAAATGAAAAAATAAGTTTGCTTCAAACCTCCTAATTGATTTTAATGAGCTTTCACAATCCAGGGTCAGGAACCTCCGGAGTCCTCTAGGGGACATGCGGGATTTTTTTCCCTTGCAAAACTTTTGCCATTTTCATGTGCAGTTCCAGCTCAAACTTACACAAACAGACATAAACATGCAGTGAATAAATCAATTTTCAATCAATGTTTTGCACCAAAGAGTTAATAATGAACACGTTTTCACTGAGGCTATTTAAATGTGTATATATTTGACATTTTAAATCAACATTTGTGATTGCATACAAAAAGGTCAGAAAATATTGCAGTAAGCATGTTGTGAGGGAACACAAAAGAAAATTTGTTCCATGTCCCCTCGAGAGCTCAGCAGTAACAAGATGATGAAACCCAGCTTTGTTGTAAAAGTTAAACATGATTTTCAACATTGAGCAGCCGTCCAACGGTGTCCGTTTATTGAAAAGTGCACGTTTATTCATACATATCTGCTGAATCAGGTCATTTACTTTAGTCATAATGTCACTGTCTTTTTCCATAGTGAAGAACAACATGCCCACCTGGGAACTAAATTTACATTATCTAGGATTAATCTCAAATGGGTAAATTGTAAAGTTTTTTTTTAAGATTGTTTTGGCTCTAGTGGCCTTTATTTGATAGTTAATTGACAGGAAAGTGAGTAATGAGAGAAGGGGGAAGACATGCAGCAAAGGTCACCAAAGCCAGGAATCAAACCTGTGACAGCTGCGCTGAGGACTAAGGCCTCCATATGTGGGTTGTGCTTTACCCCTGCGCTACCACACCACACCCAAGTTGTAAAGTTTTAAGACAAATTAGAGTAAATCATAGCTTCATTTTCACTATCAAGCATTCAGCATCTCGGGTTGAGTGAACCATCTGCAAAGCGTAACCAGAAAGTAAGCAATGTATGTATTAGCTCACTGCATTGATTCAGAAACCATGTGATGGTAAGTCTGCCTCACGGTGTTTTATGTTGCTTTTAGATGAGTTATGCCTTTAACCGCCATTTTACCTTGATAAAATGGCGTAATTAATTTAGAAAGGAACACATCTGTCACTCAAGTGTCACGGCGTAAGAAATCCTTGACAACTGAATTGTGACAAGTAATGTCTTGCAATAATTATTTTACATAAACAGCAAGTTCTCTTTAATTCTAGATCAGTAAAAGCATCAGAAACACAGCTGTGTTATCAGTGTCTGCAGCTGTGCTGGTGAACCTGGCCTCCTGCGTATTGTTTTTCAAATCAAGCTTGAGGCATCAGAATTAGAGCTTTACCAAGTTACACTGATGCTCTGCAGGAGGGAGCAGATAAAAAAAGCAACTCTAAAAGCTTTCTGTCCCAGAATGGGTGGCAGAGTATCACATCTGATCAATCTGGATCAATTTGGTCTAAATAAAGGGAAGAAAGAAATGGAGGAGGACGAAGGTTAGCACTCTGTGTAACCATTAGGTAATGGAAAAGAAAACAAGACCGTCAATAAATGTAATTCCTTATGCCATTATCTAATTATGTGGTCCATATATCCATTCATCCGTCATTGTCAAGTCGGTTTTGTACTGACAAACTAAATATAGTTAGTAAAGGAGAGGACTTTGGTCAATTTAAAGTAAATAAGTGTTGAATTTTCAAATGATAAATAGGAGCGCTGCTGGATGTTGCACTTTTCTTTCCATGTTAGTTAAGAGGGCCGCAGTTACGCGGGTCACAGTTCAGTAACAACACCTTCTTAACGACACGTTCATGCAACTGAGTGGTTTTTTTTTTAGCAGGTTAATGGTTCCCCGTCATTCACGTCTCACTTCCCCTTGTGTCACATTAAGTATTTTAGCTAATTTAAAAGCTCATGATGCACTTCTGAGGTTGTGTTTGTCTCTGCTGCTGAACACATCTGGGACCCTCAAAGCATGAACGCTCGCAGGGAAAATAATCCGCGTGTCGCCACCAGATTCTATCACCTGGCAACCGTCCCTTTTTGTCTTCCCTCTTGTCCTTAGCTGGGTATCAGCAGCAGCAGCAGCATCAGCAGCTTCTGGATGTGGTTTATGACTCATGCAGATTAGCGCCTCCGTGCCACAGAACTCACACGGAGCTGGACCCAAAATGGCTGCATGCCCTTGAGGTTCTGCCCTTTATGGGCATGCTGGAGCCAACAGGAGCAACATGCACACAGGGGAATCCTTGTTACCAGAGAAAATCATGTGATGCAGGGAGGAACTGAAGACAAACTGTGATGTGGATTCAAAGAGTTTAAACTTAACTGCATTCTCAACAAAGGCATCCTGCTCCGTCTATTTTTTACCAGAACATCACATGCTGATTTTAATACTTGCTTATTATTTGATTATGTAGCTTTCATTGATCTGAATTTAACTAAATCAAAGGTTGCTCAACACAAGCATTTGAACAAATGTAAGAAAGTCATGAAAGAAAAGTTTCAAAAAACACTTAAAGGCGATTGATGCTTTTCCGTTGGAAGCTTTCATTCATGTTTTTTAACATATGCTGTAATGTGGAGGGTTGATCATAAACATTTCAGTATTCATACAAACATACATAAGCTTTGAATTTTACTGTCTTTAATCACATATTCACTTTTGAGTTGATTGTTTGTGGTCTAATTTACTATGCCTGGCAAAAATGGTTGTCAGAAACAGAAGCTTTAATGTATTTGATTGGGATTCTTATGCAACAGCCCAACAAAAAGTAGTACGTAGTTTTAGCGAATTTAAATGCTACATGATTTCCATGTTGCTGTAGGAATATCTGAAATGTGTGGTGTGCAAAAAAAACAAACCACAACTTGTGACTTTTAGCTTTCTGATTAAAACAACAAAATAAAACCATGTTTTCCTTCAACTCCAGAGTTATGCACTGCTTTCTGTTTGTCTACATCATACAGTTTCAATAGAAACATGGTAGCTTGTGGTTGCGACATAATTAAATGTGAGAAGAATACAGCTAACGTTTCTGTTAGCCGTATCCTAACCATCTTTCTTTTTGTATGATGCATCTTTGGGCCCACATCATATCACTCCTAGGATGGGTTTAGACTGTCTCAGCATGTGAGAGCCAAAAATAGAGCAATGCCATCAATCACCAAGAGATTCAAGATGCACACTGTTTTCCAGTAAAGCACAACGCACTAAAAATATGCTGGATTCCCAGAATGGTAATGAAAAGTAAAGTTACACAAGTGTCCTATTTTTGATACTGAAACATTTCCCATTCATGCAGAAAAACCATGCATAACATTCACGCCGGGGTTTTGACAGAAGAGCTAAAGAACTGACACACAGTAAGAAAAAGAGGAGCATTTGTTACATAATTCACAAAAAATTCTCCCTTGTGAGTTTATGTTTTATTGTAAAAATGTTTTCTCGTCAATTTCCTTCCTTCAGCCTCACTTCCTGGAATTTTATATTTGTTGAAAAACAACATTGTCGACAATGCAAACGGAGAGTGCGGCTGCGTTAAAGTAAAACACATTCAAACTGGGTGAGCAACAACAATTTGCATCCCTGTGTCCCGACTAAGTGGGGCAATCGATGTGTTGCATCAAAACGTCCTCACACTCTATATGCACCATGAGAGGAACCAGGCTGCACACAACACTGAATAATTACTTCTGCTATATCTATTTGCAACGTCAAACAGCAGGTAAAAAGCACTGAAATTAATATTGTTATCCAGGTGTTGGGACATCGCCTGTCGTCCCTCACACTGCAGGAATGCTGACTCATGTCGTTACCCCGACCACGTTCTCCAATGAATAAAAAACAAAAACTTTAAAGTTCCAATTATTTTGCTATTTGACTGTTATTTTTCCTATGTTATTCCATACACTTTGTCTGATACACAAGATAAGTCATGATGCAACCACCACCGTGCTTTACAGTTTGATCAAAGTTCCCTCACTTTGACTCCTGTAAATGAAGTTTTTGTCATTGCTTTGCAAATCTTGTGCTAGAATATTTATTTCCCCTCCAAACTCAGCTATTTCACTTACAAGCATGTCTTTTTCCAACTTAGTGTGAAATGTTAAGCCCCAAAATATTCATACCTACTCATACTCATATATCAAAGTACTTAAGAAAAAAATTATTGAGCTGGTCAGAACTTAAAAACTGTCACAATAAATAATATAAGAAATAGTACATTACATTTTTATCTGCTGGCAACATGGCAAATGAAATGTGTGGCACACCTTAAAAGAAAGCTTCACTCTATTTATACTTATTGGAAATAATGAATATATCCACAATTACGTGATAAGAAATGTGCCACTGTTTGAACCAAGATATTCTTTAAAATGTATCTGCCAGGAATAAAACAGACAATAATCAAGAAATAGGGAGGAATTTACAAAGTCCTGCTTCTTTTCCAGCATTAAACACTCAGATGAGCATATATTCAAAGTAGTAATTTTCCTTTGGTAAAGCTGTTAAAATATTCAAATGTTCATATTTTGCCAAAAAAAAAAAATCTGTGTAATATTCCTTGAAATGAAATCCAGTTTCTAATAAACTTTGGTTCCCTAAGAAGAGGCTGCTTCATTCTGGAAAAACACGAGAATTACAGCGCGGCAATCTACTTGAACCCCATACAGGAAAACACTGGGTGGAGGCGTCCAGAAGAAGCTGATTTCAAATAGCTGCACAACTTGATTTGCACACGTAGTTAAATCACAGGGATAATAGTTAGATACAGTGGTATTTTGCAGGATTATTTAGATGTTACTATAAAACATTTTTGTTAAATTTTAGATCTGAAACTTGGTGACCTAATGGTTCTGATAGTTGCTTTATTAGATTTGCTAAAGTAAACTTTAGATAGAAATAGCCTAAAATCACTGCTGGCTCAAAGTTGTGTGAGAGAATATTTCAGTTTTTTGTTTTAAGTTATGCTTTTTGTTTGTTTTGTTTTTTCCAAAACTGTGATATGTATAAATGTTTAAATTTTCTGGCTGAGCCGTAGCGACGTTGCTTCAATATTTTATACAACGACCAAAGACTATAATCCTAGTTTCATTTGAGAGCAAGACATTAATGTCTTTTGTCCCTGGGAGCATTTTCAGACGTGGATTTGTCTTTTTTTCTTGTCGGGTAATGGATTCTTTCAGCCAGTGTTGGCACAGGGCTTGTTTTACTGTAGATAATGACCCTCTGTAACCAGCTTCAGCCGGCATCTTCAAAACATCTTTTCCTTTTATTCTGGGGTTGATACGCTCATCTTTCACCAAAAACATATTTGTCTCTTGGACACAGAGCCTGTCTCTTTAATGAACTGCATTGTACCTGGAGATTTCTATACGGTTTACTCTCGATCGTTATTGATTGAGCAGATCAATGCGTCACATCTGGGTGTTACTCAAGGATGAATCAGACCTGTGAAGGGCTACAGTTCTCTTCCTCGTACAGAGTTTGATTTCTTTACATTTTGTTCATGACGTCACATATTGAAGCAGTGCATGCTGGTCTTAAATACAAGGTTTTGCCACCATCGTTTGAAGATGTTACCACCTCATCTGTAAATGGGGGTGGAGATCATTTTTTAAGGCAAAAATGCAACCACCACTTCATATTGTGTCACTCCACAGTACCCAAGTTTCATCAGCTAATCTCCACCAAACGCCTCCCTGTTTCCCTTCTCGAAGCCAAACCAGCAGCTACTTGTTCCATCCCTGAAGCTTCCTAAGCTGACAGCAGGAACACAGATCCTGACTCTAACAACTGGGCCTGTCACTTCCTGAACAGAGTTTGGCGTCTGAGATCCAAGACTGGCACTTCGTAACATGTCGTCGGGCAGCTGCTGCCCCCGCTCGCAGCGCTGCAGTGTTTCCAGCTCACTGCTACAGAGACACAAGAGACATATCTTCACTCGGAGGAGGGCTGAACATGAATGGATGAAAATAAGAGGTAATGGTATAAGCGAAGACAGGAGAGAAGGAGGCTGGAGAAGATGGAAGGAGAGGGGCGGCTGTTTTGACTGCTTCAGCCCACGGGTAGCATGAGTCACCTCATTCTGCTCCCCACATACAAGTCTGCCTCTAATCGTTTTCTTTCTACAAATATTAGCAGGATTTATGGGTGGGGAAACAGCAACACTCTTCACAATTAGAACTGCTGAGTTGTTAATCAAATTATGACAATTAAAAACAACAAACCCTGTGTCAAAGGTGGTCAGAGGTGCTGCTTAAAGGTTTTGGTGACACTTTATTTGAAGGGGTGTGCATAAGACTGACATGACACCGTCATAAACATGACAAGACACTGTCATAAACATGACATGACACTGTCATAAACATGACATGACACTGTCATAAACATGACATGACACTGTCATAAACATGACATGACACTGTCATAAACATGACGTAACACCTGTCATAAACATGACGTAACACCTGTCATGAACATGAAGAAGTCTTTATGAATGTTTATGACAGTTGTCATGAAGTGTCATTCAGTAAATAATGACACTTTTAATGCAAAGTTGCTCTAAATGCCAACTTTGCATTAAATTATCATTATTTACAAAATCATGCAAAGTTGGCACTTTTAATGGACGTTTAATGCAACTTTTAGAACAACTTTGCATTAAAAGTGTCATTATTTACCAAATGACACTTCATGACAACTGTCATAAACATTCATAAAGACTTCTTTATGTTCATGACTATGTCATGTCAGTCTTATGCACATCACTTCAAATTAAATATTACCAAGGTTTTTTTGTTGTTTTTTTAACAAATGCTCTGTTTGATCATCACAGCACAGAGAAAGTCAGGAAAACGATAAAAAAAAGGAAAACTGAACTTCAGAAAAGAGTCACTGATGCTTATCAGGACAGAAATAGTTACAAAACCACCTTTCTTATTTATAAGGCGATTCTGTACAAATGGAGGAAATTCGGGGTCTTTGTTGCCCTCAGCATGTGAGCTGCTTTAACAAAGATCACTTCAAGATCAAGGCTTTTATTGTGTGAAGCCTCAAAGAACTCGGTGTAACTTTTACATAACTGCGTCACACTGACTAATGTTAATATTTGCAAGTTCACCGGTGGAAAGCGGAAACAATGGTGCGCATGACAAAGCCAGGGAATTTTTTCGTTTTTTATCATGCTCCCCAGACAGATTTCTGAAGTATTTTAAGTTTCCAAGGGATCACATGGACAAGGCAGGATGCTGCTTTATTAAACGCTTTGTGATAAGACCAAAACAGAACATTCTTTGGTTGAAATATGATTTTTTTTTTTTTTTTTTATTTCTTAAGGGAGGGAAAACACGACATTCCAGCTCAAGAACCACATGCCATCTGTTAACATCAGGCCTCGGTCATGTAATGCTCCATCTGCTCCAGATCATATTATTATCATGGATAATAATGGGTGCAAATGGCCGAACATGATGCCAGGCAACATTATTGGTGCTGCTGTGCATATTAATGTGTCAGATTAGATTTTTTTTTTTTATCTACAGGATAATATGCAGATAAAAGTCAATGTCACTTCTAATTTGCCAAACTGGACTAATTTCACAAAAAAAAAAAATCATACAAGTGACATGTCCGAAATATAAGAGACATATGATCTTCTTGACATCCTTCAAAACATGTCAATGTTTCTCTGAATTAGTGTGAAATTATCCTTTCTAAAACCAAACTTCAGTCATGAGATGTAGAGCAACAAATTATTTCTAAAAAGCAGAATTCCTTTTTTTTGTTGTTGTTTTTATGCACAATATTTTTGATATAGCCCTATAATTTTACCAAAAGTCTAACTTTGTTTGGCTGATCTGTCCCTCCTGATGTCTCCCATCTGGTAAATGATCCTACTCATCTGGGCTCTGCTCTGGTCAGAAAGAACCAAAAAGCTTTACAAGAAAATATTCCCAACTGAGTTAGACCCAGACCTATAATTGTCTTGTAAGTTTGCTTCGCAGCTTTGCTACACTTCCCTAATTTTGTGTAAATGTCCTGCAGGATTTCTGCTTTGTATTTCCTTCATGTGTTGAACATGAATTCTGCTTGACTTTGTTACTCAATTGAAGAATAATCCCTTCATATTAAGACCATAGTGATGATCCACAAAGTCGAGCCCGTTTTGACATTTTCCCCTCGATATAAAACCTCCCTTTGATCTGTGGTTGTAGAGTAGAAAAAGTGTAGCGTCTTTATTTTGTCTTCTTAAAGCTTTGGGGGAAAACCTTCTATTTTCAAGAAAACTGTTCAGAAATTACAAGAAGCATTTAGTTTAGCCTCTTTTGAATGAATGACGTTAGTGAAGTTTTATAAAGTAGCTGTAAACTCACATATGTAATATTAGGTCATTTTCCTCTTTTTTTAAGCAACCAAATATTTTATTTTCTACCTTTTATGGTAAACCTTAAGTTAATTGTTTACATATATTGTAACAAGTAGCAATCATCAAATTTAAAACAATATAAAGTTGTCAATTTTTAATCTTGTACATGTTGCAGGTCCCAGGTGGAGGGACAGGCAAGCAGATACAAATAACCTGTTTTAACAGGAAAAAAACGAGTGAGCCACAGGAGACGGTGTTGCTGTGCTGTGCTCTCATCCGAACTTATTCCAGGTTACAATAATAAAGTCATTATAGAACTTTGGAAAATTGTGACTATATATTCACACTTCTACTAGTTCTTTTATAACACAACATCAGCTTATCACTAGATAAGGAATTGTAAATTAAAGCACATTACAGACGGCTATATAAAACACACGCATTATTCGCGTACCATCTGAGGAAATCCTCTGAGCAGCTAACCGAGAACTTATTAGCTAACTATAACAACAACATAAAATAACATTAACCAAATACACCGGGGATCAATGTCAAGACTTAACAGAAAAATCATGTCTATTACACATCAGCTTTCCGCTTAAACCTGAACCAACCTGTTTTAACAGGGAAAAAACGAGTGAGCCACAGGAGACGGTGTTGCTGTGCTTGTAGCTCTCGTCCGAATGGAGGGGAGCTTCCTCGACACCGAAATGTTGCACCGTCAGTCCCGTAAGGGCTCGCTTCTGCCGTCTAGCGGCAGATTTGTGTTATTGCATGACATTGCTCCAAATTTTCAAAAACAAGGTCAAATCCTAAACTAAAATCACAATTTAATCTAACAAATGTGACCACACTTTGTGGGGGTCACATACAGCCTTATTTTTGCCTTCAGGTATGCCACATAACTACATTCTTTTAATATATGGAGGGATATACTGAGTACTACTTGCATACCAATGTGTACAGCTGTACTCTCCAGAGTTCACATTCAGTCAGACTTGCTTATGGATCGCTCCAGCTAAATGAAAACTGTGCCCATAAACTGATTAAAACCAAAGTGCGGGACACATGCCAAATGACAACTTTAAATGCAGTAGAACTGTAAATGCAGTAGAGCAGAGAAATGCACCGTTAACACACAAGGTATGTTAACGGTGCACGAGATATTTACACAACTCTATGAAAAAGTCAATCTTTTTGTCTCTCTGATATTAAATCACTCAGCTTTTCTTGGTTTAAGTCAATTAGGATCAACAAAATGAATTATGCCAAAATGTCAAAATGCTAGAACTATGAGAACAATCTAATCTAATTCAGAGGTTTACAAACTTCCATTTGTTTTTTTGTAGAATTGCGTTTGAACTCCATTACTTGGGTCAGAGGATTCGGACATGTTCCCACAGGCTTCGCACGGACAGTGTGCTGAAAATTTGACTCATTCCTTCTCACAGAACCGCTGCAACAGTCAAGTTTGTAAGCAGCTTTCCTCGCACACACCTTTTCAGCTCAGCCCACAAAACTGTCACAAAATGTCTTGCCAACATGCCGTTCAGGAAGGAGATGGCTCTCTGCGTCCCAGAAGCCAACATACTCTGGTGCAAATTGTCCGTATCAAACCCAGACAAAAAGAAAAAGACCTCGTGGAGATGCTAAAGTTAAGTCCAGTACCAAATTGGAGACTTGAGGAAATATATCTAAAACATTGATGCAAGTCATAGAGTTTAAAAAGACAACTCTATTTGAAACTAAGGAAACATACTGAATGTAAACTTCTGGATTATAAATGTTTTTTCAAAAATCAAAAGATTTTTGAAAAAAAATAAAATCTTATTTCTCTTGTTATACTGGCATTTAGCAAATAGAAATCATTTTGTCCTAAAGCAGGAAAAGTTCCGTTTTAATTCATGTCTCATGTTTACAACCATTCTATATGCAATGGAGTTCACTAATGCATCAATTTTTTTTTCTTTTGCCTTGACGATATAATTTTTTTGTGCTTTCCTCTGATAAACAAAAATTGGTTTATCTGACATCTTTTTCAGGACCAATTTGTCACCTGGGTATCTCATTGACTGTGGCCGTAGTAAGTGGACATTACAGAATGTTCCAGGTGAAAAAGAGTTGCAGGAAAAGCAGACGGCACAGTCCAGGTGTTTCAGACAGGAAGCCTTACACACATAACAATAAGGTTACATAATTTGCTTCAAGGGTGATGCTCAGAGGCCATTTCTCCCCCTGGTCTGAAAGCGCTCCATTGATATCTGAGACTCTCCAGCTCAGTTCTGGTTCTTCTCCGCCTGTTTCCTGCACACGGACAGGATGTTAGTCTAACACACCGTGATGACATGACTGTTGATTTACAGCCTGCAACAAGTCCATTAAACTATTATGCAGCAGAGTAAAGTGGAAGGGGGACCTAACAGGGTACTGGATGTCCCCGCTTCCCTAGTTTAAGTCACACTGTCTGCCATGCTCTCACTGAAAGTAGAGAGAGCTCCGTATGAAACACGGTGAAGGAATGGCGTCAAGGTCATTTGGGGGTAATTACTAAATAAACACATCTCCAAAAGAAATAAACAAAAGGCCCAAATCCTATTCTCCTTCCTCACAACACGTGACCCCCAGGGGACGAGCAGTTGACTTTTATTAATGCACAGAGAGTGTGCTCAGCGGACATCCTTCTATCCCTAATCAATAGCTCTCTGCGCTCTCCCAGTAATGTGGCCATGACGTCTCCATCCAGAGGATACGCGTTAATTTATGCCTGAGCGGTGGTCTCAGCAGCTGAGGTCCGCCTGTGCAATGCAACGTGATGCGATCTCAGAACCGATGCACGTGCTGGTACCTCGCAAAAAAACATCAACAATCCCCGTTCTGCCACGAGCGAGACACGGTTCGGCACATCACAGTCCTCGGTGACGTGCGGGAGCGTCTCTAAGTTAACGCAGAGCGGGGGGGGAAATAGTTAAGAAAATGTGAGAACTCTCCATTTCTGAGTTTGTTTCCGCTCAGATCAGTTCCAGCTGTTGGACGATGCACCTGCTCGCTGCGCTGCACTTTATGAAGCAAAAATCCACTTTACCTGGTAGCACAGTAAACTCTGCGGGTCGTTCCCGGACACGCTCATGGCTCCTGAGTTCACACTGCCGGCGTTCACGGAGTGGAAAGGTGAGACTTTCACTGAGTCAGACTGCCGTCCGCCGCTGTCTTGCAGGACGAGCAGAAGGAGCGGTCACGGGCAACTGGACGCGGCGGCCGCCGCTTTTGTCACCCCACACATGTTGACAAATGACATCTCTTTCACATGACGAGGGAAATTATTATTTTGTCTCTCTCTGTTAAGTGATGGTCTCCGAGCCGCGCCTCCAGCTCCCCTCCCCTCCTGTCCTGCCTGACAGAGCAGGATGCAGACAGCATCACTGCGCCCTGAGCCAATCAGAGCGCTGAGACACTGCTGCTAACCAGTAAAGCCAATAAGTCCATACAGCAGCTTCATCGTACACAGTGTTCGCTTTAAAAGCTTCAGCGTTTCCGCTGCTGGATGCAGTTACCACTGTGCGTAAGTTTCAGGGGCCACAGGAAAAACAAAACGCTTTGCGTTCAGCTAAAGACTGTTCCATCATCAAAATAAACACACACTGAAACTAAAATCAAACTGTACCAAAAAAAAAGAAAAGAAAAAACCTCCTTTTAAGGTTTCCTTTTGTTTTCAAATGTTCAAGATTACTACATACAATTCAATACAGATAAAGATAACTTTAGCAAATCCCAACTGCTTTCAAATTCTGATTTTATTTATTGATTTAAAAAAAACAACCAACTATTCAAACTAACCTTAACTTGTGCAGAAATTAAACTGCCTCCTAAACCTAACAACGTAGAAACAAAGGCATTTATGTCCATGAGTCTGGAATCGGTTGTCACAAAGCTAGGAGGCTTTGACCAAGTGAACTGCAGTGAGAGTTATCCAGATAAGGAGAAAACATTGAACACCATTAAGCCTTCCTAAGAGTTGCCCATTTACCAAGTCCAGAACTACATTGATGGCTCATCACAGTTAGGCGCTGTGTTCATAATTTCAGGAATCTGGGATGAAATGATGTCTATGATAAGGTCCCAAGGTCAAAACCACTTCAGATCAAAAAGAGAACAAACGCTCATGGAGCCAAAAAGTCTCCATGATCCCAAAGACTTTTGGGAAAAGATTCTACAGACAAGAGAAAAAAATGTGAAATTTGTAAGGTTTGTGTCCTGATAAGATGTGGAGAATTACACATCACACAAAAAGAACATCATACCAAAATTCAAACATGTTTGTGGTAGTGGGTTGTTCTGAGGCTTTACTATGCGAGAACATAGGCACCGACTCCAGGTTGCTTTTGATGGTGCTCGAGATCGCCTGAAAATGGCTGCTGACCGTCGGAAGGAGCGTCATGATGCTGGAGGTCTGACTAGTGAATTGTCCGAAAATGAATTGGTCTATGTTCAAGACCACAGTAGTAAAGGGAGGAGTAAGATCCAGGATGTATGGAATCCCATCATCCATACTGTGATTAAAGCTCCAACTCCTGGAGGTTCTGTGTACACTGTTGCACCCTTGGATAACCGTCAGAGGCTGAGGACAGTGCACCGTTTGATGTTGAAACCAGTCCCTGTGGGACTCTGGCCCCAAGAGCCTAAGAGAGGCAAGGACGTTTCCAACACTAGGGAAGAGGATGTGGACGAGGAGCTGGATTTTGTCTATGTGGTAACTCGATCAACGGGTGTGGAGGCATCGGCCTCTATGGTTCAGATGGCTGAAAATCAATGTACTCCCCCCGTCCTCCCTCCATCTGCCCCTACAGTTGCTCTTCAAGAGACCAGAGAAAGTTTGGGTCCCCTACGAAGGACAACAAGGAAAATGGCTGGTTATCATTCAAACCCCCATCACCTTCCAGAGAGGCCAAGAGGTAGGGCAGACGGGGTTACAGTCTCTCAGATCACTAGTGCTGGTAGCAGTGTGGCTGACATTTTTCGACCATGGTGTTAGAAAATCTGTATATTGATGGGCCGTCAACACAAAAAGCTGGGGTAGATTGTAGCCGGGGCATATTGTCTCCCCCGAATGTGTGCTGCTGCGCCCTCTTCCTCTTGCCCATATATGGAAGATGCTGTGACAGAGCGCAGCTGGCTTGTTAGGGAGACAGGTAATCAGCATTTGCATTTAAAAGCAGGTAGATCGCTGAGATGATCAGATGCAGGCTGAGAACTTGTGCACAGGTATGTTTAACATCAATCGTGGAGTGAGTTTAGAATTTGTCTGATTCTGCCACTGATTGTTGTAGGAAACGCACTTTAGAGAGTGACGTCAAGAGCAACATTTGCTGGTTTCACTTTAGAGAAGGTAAGGGTCGTTTCTTATGATTTATCTGGCTGGTTAATGTTCTTGTCTAACTTGATTTCTTTTGTGTATAGGTTGGCCTGCTACTGTTTCAGTTCTTTTGTTTTGATTTCAATTTTTCTTTTGTTTCAGTTATTTTTAGATGTTTATTGTTGATTAAAAATAACTTTTCTTTTATGGGGGTTTGTTTTGAGAAAGGGACTTTCTATGTAGCCCGCTGACTTGTTTTAAACTGGGACCTATGCTGTCCCTGGGTCTTAGGCTGTTTTATTTATATTGAGGAGACTAGTGGAAGGGGAGTTTCTTTTTTTTTTCTTTTTCCTTTGTATTCACTAGGGATTTTTGTGTGAGTGTGCTTTTGTTGGGGAACACTTAGGTGTATTTAGTTGTATTTTTGTTTTCTTATTCCTCCCCCAAACAGTCAAATTTTTATCTAGTTTTAATTATTTTTCAGCTTTAAGGATCCCAGGGCCACCAATAAAATAAATTGACTATTATTGCACATGAAACATTTGTGAATTCAATAAACTGTTTGTAATCTGCAGCAGTGCCTCTGTCCATTTTTACAAACTTATCTGAGTGATCTGGTAAAAAGAGAATCTAAAGCTGTACCCAATGTCACATCTAGATATGTTGCCCTTTATATTAAAGCCTTCACTGTAAATAAAATCTTACAGAAGATACTCAGCTATCGTAATTGAGAATTTACACTGACAAGAAAATGGAAAGCAATCAGCAAGATGTGAGTCATAGGTAAAAGAGAATTTGATTTATCTTATTTCTTGAAGAGAAATAATCATAACTAGCATAAATGTATTTCAATATTTTCAAATTCCATGGAGAAAAATGTATATTTAGCAGCCCAAACTGTGTTAAATCCTACCTCACAATTTCATGGGACACCCAAAGAGGTTTTTGCCTGTCCGAACTGCTTGTTGCTCTGTCAGGGGAAATAAAGTCCTAATATTCTGGCTAACTGCTCTACACAAAATGTTGCATATTTGGAAAAGGTAAAGCAGCTTTAAGATGTGTGCCAGGCTAATTCCTTATGTTTCATAAATCTACAATATATCTATCATCTTAACCCATAAACTTAATTTTAGAAATCTCGATCAAAATAGCTGTGTTTCTATGAAAAACATTTTAATGACATCAGTTATTAAGGGGATTAGCAGTACAGCTCAGTTATTTTTATATGCTATGAAAATATTTTATAAAACCTTAATTGTAGAAGACAACTCAAAATTTAAAATTTCTATTAGAAGGAAAAATAAAAAGGCAACAAACAAAACCCCAACAATAATACTTTTCTGCGATATCCAGCTAAATATAGACGTATAGAAACTGCGAGTTCATTCAGCAAAAATACTTGCCAAACAAGTTCTTTGATCCAGAACAGGAAACTAGACAGGACACATTTTAAAGCCTCGATCGCCCCCTTGTGGTGCAACGCCACTTAGTTCAAAACACATTTATGTGCTAAAGAAAGCGTATTTTGCTAATATCGACAATGACGTCACGTTTTTTGACACAGAAAAAAAAGATGAAATAATAAAATAAAAATAATAAAAAACATATTTAAAACAGGAATGCCAGCCTAATGTATCCATGTATTATTTTGCATTTGAACTCCATTCTTAGGTGGGCTTTCCATTGCATGAATTACTGCATCAGTATGTTTTGTGGCATGGAGGTGATCAGCTTCTGATTTTGCTGAGAGGTTACTTTAATCGCGACCTACAGGTGTTTCTCTTCTGGTTCAGGTTAGGCCAGTTCTCTGGTCGATAAAGAATAGTAACACCGAGGTCAATGAACCAGCGTCTGGTACCTTTGGCAGTGAGGACAAGAGCCATGTCCTCCTCTGGAAAACAAAATCAACATCTCCATAAAGCTTGTTAACAAAAGGAAGCTTGGGGATTCCCACTTTGATCTGGGCAGATTCCCTTTCTCTTTTTGCCTCAGTGTAATGGAAGGAAGTGTGCAATATTTTACTGGAGCCATTTACTGGTGCTTTGTTCTAAGTATTTGGATGTTGATGTTACTTTATTGACAGCTGATCAGATGCTGCTTGATGATGTTTTTTATAAGAATGACTTTAACCTATTCTATTCTATTCTATTCTATTCTGGACGTTGTAATACCTTTAAATGTCCAGCAGATGGTAATAGAGGAAAAATAACACATTTAGGTCAATCACCAGCTACTACAGGAAATAAATAAAATATGAAAGTTCTAAGAGGTTACACCAGCATCTTTGTCACTCACTGATCTGCAATTGATTTATCACTTTTAAAATCAAAGAGTAAATGATAACAGGTACCTTAGCCACCTTTATAAGGGATAGAGACATGGAAAAAAATGCGCACAGGTCCAAGTTATGCATTGCTGGAGGTATTCAGTGTTTAAGTAGACAGGTCGGCAGAAACGGGTAGAATTAGGGAAGACTTCAGTCATACAGCAGGTGGATATCTTGATCATGACCCGCTGACTGTATTAAGTACTTTATTCCACCCATATTAAAAACAACTCATCTGTAGCAGTTAAAGGTCACAGTGATCATCAAACAGATCAATATCAGTCGAAGGAAAACTAATTCAAAGGTAATGATATTTCAAGTTGCTAGGATAACCTTTGACTTCAGATGACACTTTTTGAGAGTTCCTACCAAGTGACAGTAGAAAAAACACCTTGTGATGAGATGTTATAAGAAGTGGATACTTTCTACTGTTGTCAAATGCTTGCAAGGACAAGGAATTGCTGCAAAGTCAACAACTTGATGCATTCATCTGGGCCTGTGATTATGACAAATTATGGAGTTTAATCATTTTTTATTTAACTTCAGCATCTTTAATTAGATTTGAAACTAAGCAC
The DNA here is from genome assembly GCF_051168715.1 of Poecilia mexicana. Taxonomy (NCBI): domain Eukaryota; kingdom Metazoa; phylum Chordata; class Actinopteri; order Cyprinodontiformes; family Poeciliidae; genus Poecilia; species Poecilia mexicana. Next base: position 13,174,668 of record NW_028263374.1, on the reverse strand, counting down.
AAAAACTAAATTATATTGGAGCGAATATAAAATTGCTTGTTTTACAAAGGGGCTTAAGTTAACACTAATTTCCAAATAATTAGCACATGGGGTTAGTCAGCAGAGGAAGCTAAACGTCAAGTTTTTCCAGGTGTGGCTTGTTGGAATGTATCTAATTGTTTTATTGTCATCACCCACATCTTTAATTATTAATAGATACACACAATAAAAACAAATATCCATGGGAAAAATACTTTATTAATACACTTATGATTTATATCAACATTTATAGACAAAATATGTACATCAAACATCTCTCTTTAGGTCCCAAAATATAAAACCTTAAGTACCTCACTTTCTATAGAAAACTAGTCTTCTGGTAAAACTTACATTCACTTCACCCCTTCCTCATATCTTTGACTCCAGGTTTAATACATTGTACAGAGAATAAACATCTGCAGTTTATCAGCTTCTCACAAGTAAAAGGCAACAGCAAGAACAAACACCGGGTTTGACTTGAGCAGAAAACACGTCGAGTACGCAGACCAGGTCCAGCACAGTGCTACAGAATGTACACTTTCTGAGTACGCAACATTGTCCGCACCCTGCAAATCCCTCCGGTTGCCTGAGAGAGAGCAGAGTGCAAGCACAGGTATCAAAAATAGAAATATACAAGAAGTCTATGAACAATAATTACAGATATCCCTCTCAGTTCATCAACACAAAAACAAGACATGCCACTCATTTTGGCCGTGTAGTGGCCCATCCCTTCATCCACTAAGGCCATCCTTACTCATTCTGTACACACTTCAGAACTTCTGGGTGCTTAAAGTCATCAATATCAAGTCGAGAAAGGGCATTTTAGTGAACAGAATGTGAACAAAAGACATAGGCAACAAACTTTGGATGATTAATTACCACTATTTTGGTGCAAAATGTTTTTAAAGTAAAGTACAACATGGCAATTCTTTGTCACAACAGCTACATAGTGAGATGGATAGTTGTTGTAGGCTTTTACATTTCCACAGCAGCATCTTAAAGACTTCTTTCTTTACATTCAACCAATCTGTATGCATGTGCAGGGCAGTTCGGGGTTCAAACAGTACATCTGTAAATGAGGAAAACCACTGAGCTTTAAACATTCAGCCAGAGTTTTGCATTCCTCCCAGTGTGAATGGGTACTATCTGACCTCCGGATGAGGAAAAGAGAAGCTGAATGATTATAGATTACAAACAGCTCAGTCATGTCGTCCACTTGTTGATGGTGGCCATTAGAAAAGGCATTGTCCCTTCGCCCGTTCCTTCATTCCTCATTCTTTGGTTTCCAGGTTTAGGGGTGGTACCTGCTTTAGTGCCTGAAGGAGCGCAGGGGAGTCCATGGGGGTCTGAGATAGAGCTGGGGCAGGAGAGCCTCCTCTGGGAGACAACACAAGCGGAGGTGGTGGTCTGTCGCCAGACATGGTGGGCGAGGAGCCTCCCATGCCGGGGTAGAGCATAGGCACTGCTCCAGGATACCAGCATTTCTCCAGCATTGGTAGGTAGGCCGCAGCTGAAGGGGGGATGAGGTAGAACGGCATGCAGAGAGGATGAGGAGGGGGAGGTGGGTGGGTGGGGGACGTGCTCATGTAACTGCCATAACCACTGGAGGACGATGAAATCGATGACTCTCCACTTGAGAGCACCTCATCCTCAGACGACTCCACACGGGGTCGCTTGTGGCGCGGCTCATCGTCCTCCTGCTTGATGGCAGAGCTCTGCCTGTCTCCCAGCGGTCGCTTCTGCTGGTTGTCATGACCATAATAATCAGAGCGTCCCTGCAGTGCCCCCACTTCAGTCTTCTCCAGCTCCCCCCCATAGCCGCTGTCTGTGTCTGTGTCACTTCCACTCTGTTCGCCACTCGCTGGTGCGTATGCCCGCTGGATAACTGGCACGCAGTTCCTCCCATAGCCCTCAGTGGGCTTAGGGGGCAAGGTGGTGGCCATCTCCTTGTGAGGCTGGCGCTGGTGGTAGGCCGGAACTTCTTCGGGTTGAGGGCTGTGAGGGGTGCGAGGTCTAGCCGGGCTCTGCAGCACTTCAGCAGCCAGTTTGTGGAGATGGCCGACGAGATGAGTTGGAGTCAGGTCTCCATCAGCCTCATGATTGGCTAGGTACTGGAGAATCTCCTTGGCACACATGTGGAAACCAGAGCGAAACATCTCCTCTGACTTCTCCTGGCTAACAGTGGGTTGCTCTGTAAAAAAAATGTAATTCAACAAAACCCATGTGAGCAAATCCGCAAGAAACTGTAATTTTCGTTCAGTTAGAAAATGATAAATTGTCGTAACATCTGCACAACGCCACCTTTATACATGTGTTTGACGCATTATCTTCTGCATGTATGCAAATGTCTGTCGCTTACCGATTTGCATGCCACTCTGCAGAGAAAGGATCTTCTGCTGCTGCTGCTCCAGAAGAGAGGTGAGGGCTTTCACATGTTTGAGCGTGAGCTCTAAAACCACAGCCTTCTCCAGATGGCCCAGAGTCTGCGGAAGACACGCAAAGTCAGCACATCTTTACCGCTTATTCAAAACAGAGGCTAAGCTGCACAGCTGGGCATAAAGGCTTCTTCTGCTCTACAACTTTCACAGCAATTCAGCCAAAAGGCTGAGGAAATTCTCAGGTCATGTACTGAACTTTGTTTTACAGCACACTGGCAACATGTTAGGATAAGGACAGAGCATAATTGGGCAGCAGTCAATTTGGTGCGCGATGCTGACGCACAGCTGTAATGCCGCTGAACAACCACTAGATGGTGCATTCTACTCAACATTTGTGCATCCCATTCTTCCTTCCAGCCGCTTCAGTGTGAACTTACGGTGAGTTTCAGATGTTCGGGTAATAAATCTTTCAGTTGAGCGATGCATTCGTTTATCCGATCGCGCCTTTTCTTCTCGATGAGTCTGTGGGGCAGCTTGTAAGTGTCCTACGAGAAATAAACAGAGGCGTTGCATAAATCCTTTGTGTTTGCAGGGAGTTACACCCATAGGGAGGAATCCAGGAGTTATGTCATAGCAGAAATTGGGTCAACCATTTATGGGAACTGCTGCTACTCCAATTCCTTCCTTGTAGATTACGTGCAACAAGCTCTGCGGTCGGGTCGTAACAAGTTTGCAACAAGTAATAAAGTGAATAGATGTAACAGAAAAAAAAAACACACACACAAACCTTGCTCTCTTCTCCCCTTTTTATCCCTCTTCTAGGCTTATAAACATACATTTGGAAATCCATCCTAAAGAAACAAATAGAGCGAACCCGTAAGGAATCTGGGAACAATTTAAGGGTGAAGGTGTCACGGTTTAGGAAGGAGTATAACTTACCCCTGCACGTCTGACAGATCAGGCTGGTGTTTGGAGAGAGGAGGCGGTTGCTCGCTTGGGACTCGCTCCATTCTTTGTTCGGGTCCAAAATATATATATATATATATATATATATATATATATATATATATATGCGTGTGTATAAATATATCAGCAATTCAGCCACAAGCAAACGCGCATTTATTCACGAGCGGAGTGAAGTACGCTAAAGCGCATCAAAAAAAAATATTTCAGAAAATGTTTAAGAATGTGTCATTTTTAGAGCAGCTCCTATTGGTAAGCGCTATCTCAGGTGCGTTCAGGTTAAGTCCATGTAAATTCCACGCTGTGGTCCCGCCGCAGGAGGAAGTCCACCCTCTCCTAGTGGCGCGTCGGGAAAGTGGGGGAGTACGGAGCGACGAGTTAAATAAACCCTCTGACTCTCCGCTCGGTCTGACCTACCTCTGTCACATGAGGCTCACGTGTTAAGCGGCGCTGTATCCTCGGCGGGGAGGACGGCCCACCTTTCCCGGGCGAGGCGCCTGAGTGGCCCGGGCGCTGCGGACGTCAGAGTGGGAGGCGGCGCGCCGCGGATCCCGTGTACCACCATGCTGAAGTGTATGGAAACAAGGCTGCGCAGCAAAGAGGGAAGGGCGGCGATGGCGGAGTATTCAGCGGGAGTTTCTGCGTGAGCGAATAGGCTACCTACCGCCAAGAAACACGTACAGCAAATAAAAGACTCTCAGTGGGGATGTTCTGCAGGATTGTTGCACAATGCGTGATTGGGAAAGATAATCAGTGGGGAATAGTGAACTGTTTGGGAGGCCTTGTAGCACAATCAATGCAACAATTGCAATGACAATAATAATTTCTTGAAACTGCACAGCTCAAATAGGGGCGGGAGGGATCCACGTGAACCCGTGCATGGGCTGCTGCGTGTAGTCCGTGTGGATTGTCATGAGGCGGCGCAGACTGTCACGTTGATCTCCTCATGGCCCCAGGAGCCCGCTGACCCTGCCCATCCAGCTTATCCTGCACACGGTGGCTGCACCTGCCTGCTGCTATCCCTGGATAAAAACATCCCCTCCGCCCCCCACCCACCCAATCCGTTCCTCTCGTCTTTTATTTTTATGTTTTAAGACCTTAGGTTTCTTACTTCAAAAATGCCTCACTTGTGTTTCCCTTCTAGAAAATATTGTGTCACATAGACCCACAAAGATCAATATTATTCTAAATCTTTGAGGCTCCAATCATATTTAAAAAGTGCTAATTTGAATTTTCATATTGTTATAGGTGGCAGCCACCCAAGCTGCCTTGTCTACACCTAACAATAGAACTGTTGAAAAAAAAATGTATGTAAAAAAGTCCTTGTCTGCTAATTTAGGTGTTTTTGCATCAAGGCAGCCAGATGATAGCTTTCCATGTCCAATTAATAAATTGCAATGCATTCAAAGTTTTCTTTGCATGATGGAACCTGCATTTGCATACATTTTTCACATTTGTGTCAATTTACGTTTGACCAGTCTAGATATGTCTGAAGATTATATCATTTTTGAAAAGCTGTGGACGAGACCTTGAGTTTAGCCTTGAACTTAAATGTCATAAATTTCAGCAACTCCAAGCTTTTGTTTTCTATGACACCTCTTCTATGATTTTTGTGATCAAACATATGTATCCCCATTTTAATAAAAACTCTGCAATAGTAACAAGATAGTGAAAGTATCTATTTCCCTGTAAAACTTTCAAAAAAACCCACCCCGCTGTAAGAACTCATCGGACGTCCGACTGATGGTGTTGCTGGAAAACCACCAGAGACTGAAATAGCAACAAGGCAGCCTGGGGGTGGGGGATTTGTTCTAGAAAGTGTTTTTGTTGTTGTTGCTGCTATAATCAGATCACATCCTTAGGCTAAAACAGTAACCTGCTGATATACCTTTAACTGTTATAATAAGACTGAAATTGTTTATATGAACAACTTTAATCTGATGTAAAATATCTAGTAGAAACATCTGCAGGCAATAAAGTCTATACACACTGCTTCTCATATAGTGGAATAAACTTGTCTTTAGAGAAAAATATTCTATTACGGATAAATTTCTTTGATTGTGATGTTTGGGTTGATACAAATTACACATTAACTTATCTTTCAAATTAAAATCACTGTTGCAATCATTCAATAAGAAGAGTTAATATATGCATTAGTCCCGTCCCAATGATTAAGAAACAAATTCAAAGATATCTGAACAAATTATAAATATTAATTAAATCATTTACTAATTTTCTTGAATGAAACTGCCACCAGTTAAGGATAAAGATGGTTTTCTGTAATATATTTTACGTTATACTGAACCAAAAGAAGTCCAAATAAAAAAGTAATTAATAAACTTAAATATTTTCTACAAATGTACATCTTATAAAGTCTTAAAACTTTATATACTCAAAAAGTACACACCAATAAATAAGCACACCTTCTTGTGCACTTCCTCATTTGTAGAGCACAGCGCATATAATTTACAAACTGTACTTTTCCACAGACTTCTTGAGTCATTCCTGCTTTTAGCAGCTTACAGAGAACCGTGGCACCTACACTGTCTACTGGTCAGCGGCTAAAATTTAACGACACACTCAGAAGTATTAAAATAAACTGCGATGAAGCAACTTGTGGGGGGAAATACCAACCAAACTTTAGTTTCCGTTTAGCATGACATTTAGTTTGGCGTCCTCTTAATTTGTCAGAATGATTCATAGATAGTTTTTCACAGAGTATTTTACACACTTTCTTTATTTAAATAAACTCCAAGAATGGAATGTACAATTCAGACACCAACCGTCAATTAGTAGAAAAGCTTAGTTTGGTCAAGCAGCACGCCAAGTGACCTCATATACACTCAAACACTCAAGAAGGCATTTTCATGAGGATGTTTTACAAAGTAGTTGTGTGCTACAAAAATATCAGTGCTTTGGACTAAATAGTAAAAAAAAAAAAAAAAAGATACATAATTCAGTGTAGACACACTAAGGTTTGTGTTTTACTGGCTTCTATAAAGCCCCCATTAATAATCACAACACAGGATTTTCACGGTCCCTCCAGGGATGTTCGTACTAGACATAATTTAAAGTAAAAGCTATAGACAGGTTTGAAGAAGGCAAAGTAATTTTTCTTCACAAAACGTTTCAATGTGAACTGCCCTACAACAAGCAGGGCCTCAGTTAGAGATACTAGGGAGTTCAGAAAGTGATGAATAACTACCTCCAAATTAAAAAATAAAAAATAAAAGACACTTAAGTTTTTATAAAAGAAGAAAAAAAAAACCCAAAGTATGGATAAGCTATTGTGATTGTCGTGTATTCATGTTTTAAATACAAAATAAACTCTCAATTAACTCAAGTAACTCCAAAATAATTAATCTTTGTTTACACATTGCATATTATATAATCCTATTTCCGTCAGATGAATCCAATTATTAAATAACGTGCCGAAACAAACTTTCAAATCAACCTATGGCCTGAGTTTGCTGGTGCAACACGGAGGATTTGATCCTCGACAAAAGGACACTTGACGAGAAAATCTCCTTCAGCAACAATGCGACTGAACTTTTGGCTTTCAGGAGGGACAAAAGGCACAAAACATCCAGGGTCCTAAAGCTCAAGTCACCATGTTCATTTCCTTGACTTACAGGATTGACTTTGCAGATCTCCAGGCACTTTGTGCAAACTTAACCCACACATACACACACAGGGTAACCACTTCTTTCACCGTACATAGATACAAACATGTCTGCTGAAGAGCAATATTTTATGAGGGTCAGGTGAACCATAAAGTCAGATATCCACCTGAAACAGTTGGACACATTGCCCTGCCAGGGAGTGCAGAGGCACTGGTGAAAGGTGGACTCCCCTCCAGGGAAATCAGGCAGGCTGCTGGGGATTAATGTTCAGATGTGGGGGATGACCCAGAAGTCCCATTCGTTGTTTTTGCTTCCTCTGCTCAGTCATCTGAATGGGGGGAAAAAAAGCAGAAGAGTACAAAGGTGACATTTTAATTACAGGGACTTCTGTATTCTAGTATTATGACCTTAGCCACCTCGCATTGCTGCTGTCAGACTGAGCTGTGTACACTAAGAGGGCAGCTGGTGGAAAAACTTTGTTAAACTAATAAACAGTAAAAGACGAAATGCTGGCTATTATAAAAGAGTGGTGCCTTCTTAAGATTTTGCCAGTGCACCAGGGAACTTAAATAAATGTAAATGTCTCTGAGCAGGAAGTAGAAATGCATCAAAGGTGGGCTTGTAACCAGAATAAGACTATTTTCATCTTAAAGAAAAATCAAACTCAAAAATCAAATGTTTTCTGATCAGAAAAATAACCAAACTAAAACTGATTAGGTTGACTGACAAGTTTCATCTCTTTAAAATGAAGCTCAGTGTCACAAAGGTAATGAAAAACACAGTTTTTACTGTTTACCTACAGAGTTTCTCAGAAGGGAAAGACAGTAAACAAGTAATGCTGTAACTCTGCTCAAAATCTACTGATTTTTTTTATATAGTTCTCATCAACGTCATCAAAAAACCAATGGGGAGGAATAGATGTTCGTGGTTTATATTGTAAACTGAATGTGCAGATGCAGACATTTTCTAAAAAAAAGTGTTAATTTAAAACCAGCTATCCAGAGTAGTGTAGCTACTATCTACAGTGTAGAATATACAAAGAGACTACTGGTTTAGTGTCAGTAGTTGTGCCAACTCCACTACATGTCAATGCAAAAGCCCATCTCAATTCCATGTTTGTATTTGAAAGTAATAGTAAAAGCCCATTTCACAGTTGCTCACTCTAAGGGTTGTTTGTTGTTTATTGGTGTGGTATTTTGGCACGTACTGCTTCCCTACAACGGCGACGGCTCTACCAAAAAGGAACCAAAAGACGGAAGACGTTTCAATCTGGGGAGGGTGATTTTCGTTACGAGAGAATCTGTAGCCTGGTAGTGCAGATACCTGCTCCTTGAGCTCCGTCAGCTGTCCAGACAGGTTGATTACTAGTCTCATGGTTGACTCCAGCTTCTCCTGCAGGCTCCTGATTTCATTCTGCTCCCCCTCTGAGTCACTGCTCACCAGGGACATGGCGCGCATCCGAGGAAACCAGTCCAGGTTGTGCTCCTGTGGGTACCCAAGAATATGACCGTTGTGTATTCACAACACCTGAGCAGTAACTTTGATCAGGATGTTTCCCTTGACTCTATGTAGTTTAGGGAAAAGGCTGAAATGTTAGAATCATAGTACAACCAATAAATCCTTGTAATGTTTTAATGTTTTGCTTAGATTTAATGTTATAAACCGCAGGCTCGTGTTTTCTTGATTTCCCAACTTCCTCTTTGGCTGCACCGGTCGGCTGGTATTGTTAAATGGTTATAACCAGCATGTCTGTCGGTTAAGATTAGAAAAGAGGAAGACATTAGCACACTGGCATGAACATGTTTTTGTGTCATGAGCCAGGACATGTTCGAAAGTGTGAATCAGTAACATTAACGGATGAAAAATTTTTTTTTGCCTAACTGCCGTTGCCAAAAACGTGGCAGAACCTGGTTAGCTTTTGACTCACGACTGACGTCTGTGACTTAAGAAACTCCCTAGTTCCACAGAAAAACTTTGCAAGGATTTTTAAACAAAGTTAGCCAAGCATATGTTTCTGAAGAAAAGATATGACACAATCAACTGGTCCCTTTAATCCTTTCAAGTAATTCAACCAGCAAATAATTTCCCTAAGTGCCTATATAAAACAGTAAGTGCGGGACGTTTCCAACAAATGAGCTTCCACCTTCTGCCAAGGAGGCACGGGTATTTCTGGGTGATTTTTTTCTTTTACCTTGATCATTTCTGCCACGTAGCTCTCGGGCCCGGTGTATTCTGTGGAATCTTTCACTTTCACCAGCACTATGAAGTACAGGTAGTGCCACATGTTGTGCTCCTCTTTGATGTGCTCTTCAAACGTCACCGTCTTGTTGTCAAACTTGTCACGCTCCAAACCTGCAGCGCAGAAGGCACGGTGTTGGCAGTCGTGTGTGGTTTAGAAATGCAGAAAGAGAAACAAGCGAAATTAACTGCTGCTGCCGACGGCTTCTTATTCACGACTTTTGGTTTTACGGAGTCAAAATTGACTTTGTGCCTCACGTTTAATGAAACAGTATGAAATATTTACTGAAAATGAAATACAGATATTTGAACTGAACAGTGGGGGTATTGGTAACACTGCTGCCTTGCAGAAAGAAGATCCTGGGGTCAATTCAGGCCTGGGGTCTTTCTGCATGGAGTCTGCATGTTCTTTCTGTGCCTCTTTAGGTTTTCCGTTGGCTCTCTCCGATGGTCCAAAAAACGTTAATTGGTCTCTCTGAATTGCCTTTGCTGTGAGTGTGTGCAAGTTTGATTGTTTATCCCGTGTGTCTCTGTGTTTCCCTGCACCTGACCGGCGACCTCTCCAAGGTGAACCTGCCTCTCTCCCCATGATAGCTGGAGATAGGCACCAGCTCCACCAAGACCCTTCAAGGATAAACAGGTATAAATGACGGATGGCTGAGTTTATCAGTGAACATGATGCAATTTTGTAGTAAACTGAGGTCCAGTCTGTACGGTTTGGGTGTAAACAAGCTCAATTGTTTTAAGCACGTTTTCAGTGTTGGCATCTACGACCCCAGAGTGTTTCTCCGTTGAGACCAGGACAGTCTGGGAGCAAGGCCATCTGGTGCAGAGCTCGCTGTTCTTTTTGTGATTACAGTTGTTGTGTATGACCCAAATCATATCACATTTAGTGTGAAATGACAAGCCTGGGACTGTATTACCTAATGGTTCAGAGCATGTATTTAGTGTTTGTATAAGTAATGAACTGCTATTTAGAGATGCAACAAGAAATCAACAAAAATAAAATAAGTTTTAAATAAATGTTCATTAACCATTGACTAAAAACATAAAAAAAAATAAACCCTTTTCCAGCTTTTGCCAGGTTTTCAGAAACAATGGCAACAAAGTAGTTAGTGTGGCAAAAGGCAGAAAACCTGTACATTTTAATAAAATGCAGCGACCTTGCACTCAATAGTTTATTTAAAAATATCTAGAATGAGACATCATTAATAATTATTAGTGAAAGGTTAACGTAGTGTTACTATGCAGGCGTATTGTAAAAGAGTAATCCCAGTGCAACTTCATTTAAACACACAGAGCGCCACAAAACCCCCCCCAAAAAAACAAAAAAAAAAACCACAAGTCTGATTTAGTCAAGAGTTAAGTCCTTTGCAATCCCAATGGAATCTGGTTCTGGTCGGAATAAAATAAAGGACAACCAGATCCATTGTGACTTGAGGATTACAATGCATATCACTTGTCACATATCTATAAATGCAATCAATGACCTATGAGACAACTAAATATCCATCTTATCAATCTATCCGTCTATTTTATTTAGTTTGTCTCTCCATCTATCTAAAGTCTATACCTTGCACTATTAACATGAGTTTCAATAGAGGCTGTTTTTTTTTAAGTTGAACAGGTTTTACATTGTGTTTGAGCTGGAAACTGTTAGTCAGATATGGCAACCCTGCTTGCAACCAATGCCCTATCAATGCTTCGTTTAGTTGTAGAGCAAGTTTATTATCTTGGAGCGTTGGCTTCTCTGTAGGGAATACCAATGTAATTTGATAGAAAATAATAGAGGCTTGATTTTTTTTAAGCTGCCCAGGTGTGTTGCCTTTCAGGTTTCCTTAAAATATTGGTAATATCTCATTTTGTATTTTTCTCATGAACCCAATATTGTCTACCGTCTCGTTTTATGAGCAACACATATCATACCGTTAAAGTATGAAGAAGTATGCCCTCTGGCTGATTACACTTTTTGTTTAGCCAAGTCATACCTGGATCCGTTTACAGCAAGTAATTAAGTATTCAGATCTTCTTCTAGGGTGAGGGAATATCACAAATTACTGTCTCAAGGAGAAGACAGGAGGAGGACTCAGGCGCTCCACTTCTGTGCTTCATTCCTTTTACCTTGAAACTCAAACCTTGGAATGATATAAGGCTTTTATAACCTTGTTCCAGCTGCATGTTAGCAAACCGGTTAGATTAGCTAATTGTTGTACACAGGGATCAAGCTAGCCTCCACTTGTAAGGCAAGATAATCATTATATATTTTGCTAGATATTACATGTTTGGTAATATATATTGGTCAGTGATTTGTGTGGGACTGGTACAAGTTGGAAAAGACAGCGCATATATTGAAATAAAATTGCGGCTAAAACCACGTTTTACCTGCTGAACTGCTATGTTGAGTTGTCAAACTCATTTTTATTTTGGTCCACATCAAGATCACGAATGTCCTCAAAGGGCTAGCTGGCAGATTTATTAAGAAACTGTTAAAATATTACAGCGTTCTCTGCATTTAATGATTACTTCTTAAAAGGGCACAATCCAAGCACATTGTGCCTTTTTACAACAAAATCAAGCAACTATGTTACCTTCAGTTGTTATAAAATGTTGTATATCAAACATGACTTAAGAGAAATTTGTCTTCATAATTTGGATGCCTTAAAATTGGTCTCTGTCTCTTTAAGAAGCTGCTACTTTTTCAGATACTTCGCTTCCAGGATGTCATCACAACAACATGTTTCAAATAATAATGCATATATTTTAACACTGATTTAATTATAGAGTATAGTAGGCATATTATGTGCTATACAAATAAATTTAGATTTTGATTTGATTAGAGTTTTACACACGTCGTTTAGAGAACGTGTTCAGTATATTGCTTTAAAATAAGCAGGGATAACTTTTCATGAAACTAAACAATGAAACAGTGTTAAAAAAAACACCAATTCTCAAATTGTAATGTTTAAAAAGACCTCAAAGGAAAGTGAAAATTGGTATGAGCAAGAATTGGTGAATCTCTAATCATAAGGAAAACAAAGACATATAAGGGTAAATAAGACATGTCTTAATTAATTGAAAGCTGGGATACTAACATTATGATAATTAAACTAACAAAGTAGTTCTCATAAATAGGAGGAGAATTGTAGGACGGCGTGAAACATAAACTGAAACTAGTCCTGTTTCCTAACTTTTTCCATGTAAGATGGAAGTGAGCTAGATCTGTTGCACAAAGACAAATTCGTCTACAGGTGAAAATCAGATCCGTGTGTGGAGGACGCACATGGAGTAATTCAATCATCCGCCACAAACCCCATGAGATCTACAACCTGAATAGCGCACACTGAGAGACAGAATGGCTTATAAAACCAAGCCGGAGGACGTCAGGTGACTTAATTCCTGCGGAGATCAGCTCCTAATCTCTGCATCTCCTGTTCTCTTGTGGTCCTTCTGGAAACCATAGAGACAGCAGCTCCCCCTGTGGCCTGGCCTTATTTAACGTGACTGACTCACAGCCGATGGCTGGCTAGCTGACATAATGCTGTTCTCCTTCCATATGCTTACCACTTGTTCTGACTGCCTGTCACAACATATGCATGCTCACACACACACTCCCATACTGCGCTCACACTCATTATGGTTTGGATGCACACGCCGTGCGACGTGCACTACTTGGAAACATGTTTTGATCATATCAGGACATGCAGATGAACCCTGTTTCAAGCAGAAACGCAGTTTGGCTAATAGTTGGAGATGCGCAAAAACATATGGTAGGGAAATTAAGAGTGCGCATGAGACTGAATGTGTAGGAGAGAATGTGTGTGCGTGTGAGACAGACATGAATTATGGAGGCGAGCAGAGCGGTGGCAGGAAGCTCTCATGACTCAGCCTTCGTTGGAACGACATCATAGTGAAAAAGAGGGAGGAGGAGATGAGGAGGACTTCAGCTAGCTACATAGACCTCTACAGACCTACTTACCAGAAACCACTAGCACAACCTGGAATCTGGTGCTCAAGGTTGGAAATTTGGGAATGAAAGGAGTGAAGTAGAAAGCCCTTCAATCAACAGAGAGTAGCCGTATCACTCAGACATGAGTGTGCTCTTCAAAGTTACTGATAACGCTACATGTGCAAAAGAGCATTGAAAAGCCTGAAATATAATGGAAATGTCAATCTACTATATATTTAACGTGGTTTTAACTTGTAGGTAATAAGGCCTAATTGCAGTTTCTCTAAAAATTAGAAGGCATAAGATGAATGAAATGTATATATTTTTTTACTTTTGAAATGTTATGTGATGAAGACTCTTTACATATTGGCTGCCCAATAGGAAGTTATTGATGACTTCTGTAAGAAGATAAACTCAGAAAAAAATATTGTTAAATGGTTGGCTGTCCACATAGAGCTGCATCCAAATACTTAAATGGAAAGCTGAGAGAGAGGAAAAACTGGGGCAGAAAAAAGAGCACACATAGATGTCCATGAGCAGGAACTGTAGCATTCCTGTTGAAGTTGCAATATTGTTAGAAACTCCTTATCTTGGTAAAGGAAAAAAAAACTAAACTGCTGTTCAGTAGTCTAAAAGTCAAAATAGAAATATAATTTCAAAATTAGAGAGAGTTTCTCCAGAGTCTGGTACAAAACCCAGATTTCAGGTTCAGTGTGAGGTTTCCACAGTCAGTGATGGTTTGGGGAAACTAGGTCAACTCCTGGTGTTTTCTGAAGTTCAAAGTCAGCAGGTCCATCTAAAGCGCATAGCATTTCATGTTTTCTTTTGCTGACAAACTATTAAGATGTTGGTTTTATTTTTTAGCAGGACTTGGCACCTGCTCACACAGGCAAAAATATAAGAAGCTGGTCTATTAACCAAGGTGCTATTGTGCTTGATTGGCCAATAAATCAAGCTGTTTGTCTCAGGACCCAAACTCCTGAGATAAACTGTGGAACATTGTCATAAAAACAATTTGTGACTCAGTATTGGCCCTGAGTCTTAGCCCTTTAAATATTTGAGCTATGATGAGAATGCGCCCAAAAGAAAAAAAAAACAGCATCAGTCAAGGAGTAATTTAAGAAACTACTCGTCACGTACTTTTGAATCAGTTTCCTAAAAGCTAACTCTGTATCCTATTTCATTGCTAATGGTAAACAGTACATCGTAGTTAATTATCGATAACCGAGGATAATGTATGTTTACATAAAGCCAATCCTGAAATACAAGTCGTGAAAGATAAGGAGTAAGTGTTGCTATGAGCTATCCGCAGACAACAGTTTTTTTTAAAAACATAATACATTTTATTAGGAAATCACGCCAGTTTGTGAAAAAAGGCACAATACTGCAAATTTCCTCTAAAGCCAGTAAATGCAAGATATAGAAGAACTTGTCCAGACTTCGACACACCTGGTAAAAATGTGCGAAGCATAAGCTCCTTTTAAAAAGTGGAAAAATCCAACTAATCAATTTATTCAATTGGGATTTTGCCAATAATTTACTCCATTCTGATCCAATACGAAAACCCGAACACACTCACCACAGATGAAGCAGGTAGTCTTCAAAATTTCTTCTTTCTTCTGTTTTTCACTTCTCAAGTCGGCAAAGGTGTCGATGATGACACCAAAGATGAGGTTGAGGACGATGATGATGACCATGAAGAAGAAGAGCAGGTCATAAATCACTCTGGCTGCAAACAGTGGCTCCTAAGTGGGATAAGGAAAATAAGCGTGCAGTTTGTAAATCTTCAATGTAACAGAAAAGAGATATAAAAAGAAAATGAACGGATGTGGTTTCAGTGAGGAAAATAGGCCTGTTTTATAGATTCACACGTGGAGACGGTTATTTGAGTTAAAAACGAGGTTATGCTTGGTCGTCATGGATAGAAACGGGGCAACAGGTGCTAACAGAGGCTAACGTAACAGAGACACCAGAGAGTTAACGTGATGTCTTATGTCAACCTTATGTGTTCAGTCATGGATACATGGGTCAAATTCAGGCACTCATTTCAAATGGAGATGTGGAAAAGTTTTTTTTTTTTTACCCTGTGGTACAGACTTCTAAAGAAAAATCCTAAATTTGACATAAAATATTATTTTATTGCTGTAAAAGAATATTTTATGTCAAAATATGTCAAATAGGATTTGACATATTTTATGTCAAATCCTAAATTTGACATAAAATATTCTTTTATTGCTGTAGCATGACAAGCTAGCTCTTTACTTTTAGTGCATTTAATTTTGGGGGGAAATATCCTATAAATAAGTTAAAAATTAATCAAATTACCAGTGGCAGGCTAATTGGTACACCTGCTGTTAATACATTGTATCTTTCACCAACAGAGCATCATTTGGCTTTCTTTTGTAACATTTAAAGAGATTAAGGTCCACAGACGGAGGGATCTTTCACCACCCCTCTTTGTGCAGAATCTACATCATCCAGAGTCCTCTTATTATTTATTTTCTTCAGGTCACCAACACCGGGTTTTCATAAGATTTATGTCTGAGGACTGAGACGGCTGATTTTCTGTCTGATGGACCATTTCTGTATTGATTTGACCCTATGTTTCAGATCATTACCAATTCCAAAATCCACATGAGCACAAGTTCAGTACCTGTGATAACATCTCCAGAAGATCTTTGGTTTCTTAATAGCAATCTACTTTTGCGCTGCCAGGAGGTTCACGCGACCTGACGAGGTTGAGAGAGTCCCACTTAACAGTGGGAAATGTGGTGGTTTTCTACATTTTCATCCTTCATTTTAAACCAGATCCAGTTGGAGAGTTGTGGAAAAGCTCAATCTTAATGTTTTTCTAACCAAAGAAAAGATTGTAGTTATAGTGCCAGAAGCATTCTACAGTCATCACTAACATAAATAAATATGGGTTCTCATTCAGGTCAGTAGCTAAAACAAATGGCCTTTTTTTGTCATGGTGTGCTTATAGTCCAATGTACCAGAAAATTATGACTAATTAGAAACTCTGATCAACTCAAAAAAAGAGAAAAAAGTCCTTCAGAAGAATATTTCTAAGCATCTGAAAGGGGCACCAACATGTTTGTCCCCCACTGAAAATATAGTTAAAAGTGGAATTTTCCCACATTTTCAGTAAGAATTGCTGCTGTAGTGCAAAATTATTTTATTTTACTTCTTGCACATTTTTACCAGCGGCGCCAACAAATTTGCATCCGCTTTTATTAAACACTCACCAATAAATTTCCCTACCCTGCAGAACAAGAGTACTGACCAACTGTGCCTTTCTTCAAAAGTCTCAGCCGACATTTCACATTTATGATCTGAGTAACAGTGTGTTGCAAAGAGGGTGAGGGAGCAAGTCACATCCTCTTTTTGACGTCATTTGTGGTTCAAGTTGAATTCGGTGGAAATCTATTTTAAAGTTTCATTCCCTAACACAAGCCAGAGGCAGCGCAGCTGTTGGGAAACATTGCGAAAGAGCCACGCTTTTGAAATAAAAACAAGTTCGGCTCACAATGAGCTCAGAGCCAACTCACATGACCTGTGCAGCAGCAGCAGCAGCAGCAGCAGCAGATACAACACCCTCCCAGGACACGCGCACACGCACACACACACACACACACACACACACGCACACGCACACGCGCACACACGCACACGCACACACACGCCTGGAACCAATTCAGTCTGGAATTTACCTCCTTAGAAGGCTTGCGGAGAACATCTCCCACACCCCCTCCGCTCCTCAAGCCGTGACTCAGCACCGTAACGATACACATGAGCAGAGAATCGCACGTCCGCTCCATGTTGTTTTCATCCTCTGTGTCGATCCCAAACTCTGAGGAAGAAAAGAGAGCCGAGACATTTTAGTCATTCTAGACCAAAACGTTTTTACAAGAACTGCAAAGCAAAGCAATCCCAGTGTAGGTTTGGCATTGCTCTAGATTTTACTTTATGAACTGGTGTAACTGGACTATCAGGAAGTTAAGGACTTTATGTAACATAAAAAAAAGCCATACACAAAAGACTGCATATAAGCCTCACTAATTTCACTTAAGAAAGAGATTATCATTTCTTACATGCAACAAACATGCACTCTTATTGTTTTTATGGCCAAATGTAGCTTTAATGGTGATATTTTAAGGAAAACAAGATCAAGCAAATAATATCTTTATTCAAAAGCAGTCCATAAATCATCAGCTTGGTGGTGATAATAGGGCATAGTCTGGCCATGAGTCAGCAGCATGAGACTAATGGTAGGATCACTTGTGATTAAAAGGCTATAAACGTAGGCACAGCATGTTTGCTATTATTGCAACCATATTAATTACTACAGTTACAATAAGACCATCTGTACAATGTATTTTTATTTTAATTTAAGTCAAAATTAGTCAATCAAAATGATTTTTAAATGAATCATGTCTTTGACAGAAACTGTTTTCATGACTTGATACAGTTCCCACAGGTTTAAAAGAAAACTGTTCCTTGTTGTCTTGCAACTGAAGTATTGCATAAAAATGTAGTCAGTCCTGAAAACTGCAGTGGTCAAACGTCTTCTAAAGACGCCTCAATGCTAAGTAGTCACAGGTCCATACCATAGTTTATCAACACATCTACTTACATTTTTGATTTAAAAAAAACATTTTTATTGTAGCATGCTGCATTACTGAGACTCCATCTGCAAAGTTTTAAATGGAACACATCTTAATTGTGATCCATCAAAAACCTGGGATTTAGTGGATCTCAGGGTTGAATCTGACACAGTTTCGCTTGGCATAATGATTCATAGACAGGTAAAGGTCTGGTGTTGTCCTAATTATTTCAAAGTCTGGGAATAATTTGTGTTATTTGGAGAGATAATATCAGGAGTACCTCAAGACTCTGCGCTCGGGACACTTTTATTCAACATCTATATTGAATAATATGTAAATATAGGGTTAGGGTTAGGGGTTAGGGTAGCATACAACTTTATATTTTGTGTCACAACTTGAAAATAGTCCATTACAATTGGTTAGTGTGTCCATAATGTTAATGAGATGATGGGCCAGCAGCTTAGTATCAGATAGATTTGTTTTTGTTGCCAAGAATGCAAAGTTAGAAACAAAAAAAAATTCCCTAAACTGTATGAGGGTTAAAACAGCACATTATGCAAACAGTACAATGTTTTCATAGAGCGAAACCTCAATTTTAAGGTCAATTTTATTTTAAGGCTGTAAAGTGCTTTATGGACCAATAAAAATCTAGTCAGTTGAGGTCTGGTAAAATGTGGTAAAACTTTAACAGCAGCATTTGGGACGAGTTGTAGCTGGTTGATAGCATTTCTGTTTTAATGGAAGTGCTTTACTCTGGCTACATTTATAGGATGGTAATCAGATGATTTTTAAACAGACTTTATGTTCATGTTTAAGGGTTTCTGATCAGGTTTGAATCATGTAACCCCTCCAGTCTTTAGAGACTCTGTGTGTGTCCCCAGGATCAAAACTAAACACAAGGAGGTTGCCTTTAGTCTCTGTGCTATTCAGCTTAGGAACAAACTCCATCAAAACGTGCAGAAACTGTGGGCTCCTTTAAATCACGACTGAACACATTATCACTTACAACAGCTTTCTTATAATCGGCAAAGTCTACTTGGTCATTTTTTTCTAACATAACAAAGCTATTTATTTGTCAAATGTGCATTTTAATGTCACCTTTTTTATGGAGCATCAATTTTCAATCTTGTTCTTTTGATAGATTTTGTATTATAATGTAATTGTGGTTTTTCTGTCCCATATCTTACATTGAATTACATTGTGTATAAACGGTGCTAACAAATAAGCTCATCTTTTTATACACAACCATGAATAGACACACCAACTAACATTAGCACTACTTTTCAAGGGTCTATTGAGCAAAATGTAATCACTTCAAAACAGGTTATGAGAATACTTTCACAGTATGAATATGAGATGCACCAATTAAAACTGCACTTCATAAAAAAGCCTTTCGATGGGTTGGTACCTCACAACTCTTTTTTTTCACAACCAGAAAGATTTTCAAGCTGCGTAACTTGTCTTTCCTGTGAGTGAAAAGTGGAGCAGCCTTTCTTCAGCCAGCGAACAGGCAGTGTGCAGCAACACAATGCCTGTACAGCATCACAATGATTTATATGGAAATGGAAATCTTTCCATATAAATGTACATTTATATGGAATAGAAATGAATTCCCACTTTAAGCTGAAGGTGTAATCTACTGATTTACAACAAGAATCCCTCACTTTGTTGCATAACTCCACATCAGTCGTGTTTACATGCTTTGGCTCCAAGTGTGACGCCTGTTAGTCAAAACAACAATGTTTTTGTTTTGCTGAAATGTGAGACGGTGAAATCTGAATCAAAGCAGTATGTAGGTTACCTTAATATGAGGGAAGGAGAACAGTTTAATGCTCCTAAAACAAGACTCGTTTAAATTACATGTTTCTATGCCCAGTTCCAAGGTTGTGGGTTCCAAACTTTTTCTTGGCTTTTGGGAACGTTTTCTGTCTTTTATGTAGGTAAAATATAGAAACATTACAGCTGTGGGTTAGTTCGTAGATAGTGGTTGTCACAATTTTCTTTGCAATAATTTTAGACCTCATAAACTTCGCTGCAAGTCTTCTTTTCAGTCTTAAGGTCAGCGAACAGCCAGACTGATGGAAAGTTTTAGGGAATTTGCTGTTTTTCTCTGAGATGCAACAGTTAATCAATGTCACATGCAGGTCGACGAGGTCGCATGTGAACCCTTTGGATCAAATTGCAGTCACGTGACACTCGTATGAGTCACAAGCAGGCAGGTGTGCGTTGGTGCCAAAATGAAGAACAGAGGAAACCCAAACGCATTAAAAAAATATCTCACAATATTATTTTCCTTTCTGTGGTCTGACAAGTCACTTCTCTGGTATCTTCCTCATAACACAAGCCGATTTAACAAGCAACTACCCCTTTCTTTATAAAATTATTCAACAGCCCATTTAGAAAACACGGAACATGAAACCAAATCCAAACCGAAGCCATCTACCAATTCACTTGTAAGTGCTCAAATGAAAACCAACTTTTCACCTTGAAAAGGTCAACTCAGGGAACACAGGCCTTTTGCTTCAAAAACTGACATGAAAACCATAATTTAGGCTTCTTGACTACCCTCAAACATTCAGAATTAGGTCTAATTTAGAACAGCACGGCCTTAAACCAGCAGTGGCTAATAAAAACTCTTTAGACAGTCAGAATATGATGCATCACGTTATTAAATACCTTCCTGCTGAACAATGTTGCTGCAGTTCTCATTAAGGCCTCCTTGACACATTCCTGTGTTTAGAAACTCCCCAGCGAGACTGCCGCCACTCTCTATAAAGTAAAAACATAACAATGCACAGAATTTAGTGACATCTAAAACAACAAGGACAACTGTGACAAATGGACTGTGTTGTCCCCTTACTTTGGGTTGCGTTGGCAATGCGGTCCACCTCTAAGATGAAGTCGTCTTTGAAGAAGATGTAGCCGACGATGGAGAACAGGTAGACCAGGATGAGAGCAAGCACAGCCGTCAAAACGATGGAGCGTCCGTTTCGGGTCACGCTCTTGATCACATTCAGCAGGGTCTCTTCTCTGTATACCAGGTCAAACAGCTGCAGAAAAACAGCATGAATTACAAAGCAACAGAATTAAGAATCTGTAAAATGTAGAAAATTATAAGTTTGAGAAAAAAAAAAGCTTTTTGTAAATTTAGTTTCCCTTCTCAGGAGACGCAAAAAGCCAGTATGAATCTTACGGCTTGATAAAAAAAAAAAAAAAAAAGATCTATGTTCTTTATGTTCTGCAATTTATGGTAACAATGAGAATTTCACAGGGAGGTTGAGTAGTGAACCCTGCAGTCAGCTAATTATGTAATTATCTAATTGAATTATGTAAAATCAACTTTTATTTTTAGCTTTATAGCATGTTATAGTGTTATTCAATCGTCAAAAGCATACCTAAAGTGTTGCTTTGATTTTTTCATGCATATCTGAGAAATAATAGAATCACCTGTGGCAGCAGCCATCCCTGGGTGCCTAAGCACGTTCTCTCACAAAGCACCGCCTATTTCCACAAAGCTCCTCCTTGGAGCTGCAGTCTCCAAAGAGCAACTCCCTCACTCAGCTCCTCTAGACTAGCAGCAGCAGTGATTAGCAAACACCTTGTGGAACTGCACATCTGCTGACCCTGTCATATGAACTACTTATCAGCTCAACGCTTCTAAGAACGGTTGTAAATGGCATCACGGAGAACCACTGTTGTGACAGCATACTTAAGGCAAGCCTCTTAAAGAGACAGAAGACATTTTTAGGTGTCAAATTGCAAAGTAAAATTTCTTTTAAGTTATGTTTGATATATACAGCAGAATGTAACAACGTTACTTTACTGTGCTATAAAAACGGTACTGTGTGCTTGCAAAATACATAAACCCGCCTTTTTAGCATAAATGCAGATTGCAGTTTTCAAACTGTAGTTTATAAAAGTGATAAGTCTTGCTCCATTAGTTTCCAGATAACCGTCCTTGTTTTTCGTAAAATGTTTCCAAAATGTAGCAGATCAAATTCAACCAGCTGACCAGCAGTGCACAAGATTAGGTTGGGTAGGCGCTCTTTTCTACTCTATGCTCCACACAGATAAAACTCCCAATCCGTCTCAGACTTCCTCTGGCATGTCATTACTAGAGGTTTTTAAAGCTTAACTTTTAGAAAAGCTGTGTATACATCGGTACTGATAACTAGCCCTTGCCTGCTGTGAATTTTAAAAACACTGGCATTATCAGTCTGAAAGGTTATCAGATTGCTCTTACACCTTGAAAACTACAGCAGTAACATAAAAAAAACCTCCCAGATAAAACATCCCTCCATTCCAGAGCAACTGTGCCTATTTTTAGGGACAATGAGTGAGAGGCAGATTATTTATTCTGCACTGTTGAGAATAAATAATTCTGTCTTTTAGCTATTTGCATGTTCGTATATAGATGCATTCACATAGATCACATGCGCGCAAAGCAGAAGCTAAAGGCAATGGCATGTTAGGAAACACCCTCAAAGTTAAGGTTAAACGAAATGACAAGCTAGGGAACGCCCTCTTTAGGGCGTAGTTTAGACAGAGGCTAAAGAAAGAAATTACAAACTGTTGTTTGATGCCATTTTGCTCTGCTAGCCCATAAGGATAGCATGAACAATGGACCAGCTGTATTTTGGTATTAATAAATGAAATTCATGAATTCAACTCACTGACTCTTCTTCAACCTCATACATTAAGAACCAAGCATAGAGAAAGGATAATTGTCCACAGCATATCAAAAGGAGACACATGCATGCACTCAAACCCATCAGCAATTTATAATGACAAAATATTCTAACCTGCATGTCTTCGAAGTATGAAAGAAGAGAATGTGCAAACTCAGCAGAAAAGCCATTAAAAAGTTCAGATTGAGGCAAAAATCCAAACAACGGCATAGATAAACCAACTTTTTGGTTTGGACCAAAATGAGCCTAAACTAAAAGGCTTTCAAAATTAATTTTACCAATCGATTCGAAAGCCTTTTAAAAAGGAGAATGTCTACATGCCTATGAAAGTCGATGGATTTATATCCTGCAACAAACATCCTACGATTTACTGCTTCTGTCTTACCAGCAGGCTGTAGAAAAAGACATGACCAAACACTCCCAGGCAGCAGATGATGAGGTAGAGGAGATGATAGAGGAACTCGAAGTCCATCACCATGGCTTTGTATCCTCGTGTGAAAGTCCCTCGGTTTCCAACAAAGCTTATCAGGAAGATGATTTTATTACAAACCTAGAACAAAAAAGGTCATATTTTGTTATTGTTAATGCCAATGAGGGATGATAAATCCTTAATACTTTTAAGGATGGCATCCTATTACCGGGGGCTCTACTGTAGGAAAAAACGTGCCGACATCAGCGACGGTGAATTTTGAGCTAAATGAGGGCACACTGTTAGATTTATTCCTTTTAAGAAGCTCAGTTTTCTGTGTAGATTAAGGGATTGACAAAAACCCGGTTAATACATCTTAAATGGGTCCTGCTTGAGAAACCTCACTTCTTCATCATATATCTGTATATAATGTAACCCACTTTCTTTCTAGGTGGTGTGGTGGTGTGTGAGGGAGGGTTTGGCTGATTACATCCTGGAAGGATTTTGATCAAAAATAAAAGGAAAATCTAAACAAATATGTAAAACGCTTAAGCTTGGGTGTAAATCTTTGGGTCTAATTCGAGAGTTCTGAATTTGTAAGAGAGAAAATTATAAACAAACAGCAAAACAAGGGAGAAATCTGACCACTTGCATATAAACTAGATTTCAGAGTAACCAGGTTACTGCAGTACATGGCAACATCTCTGATTTCCTGTTTTGACCTTTTTTTTTTTTATCTCATAACATGCTTTTGTTTGTACATGTCAACAAAAGGACCCAAAAGAAAGTCAATTAATGATATTTTTTTTATTTTAGAGCATTAGGTGCTTTTAGGAGCATTAAAAAAAAAAAGAACTAGCAAAGCTGTAATGTCATTTCTGAGATCCAGCACCAGGCAACACGGCGCCGGCAGGAGGAGCTGGGAGGGCAGGAGGGGCAATGAGAGGGGCTTGTGTGGTTCTGGCCTGCCAAAAGACCGTTAGCATGGGAGGTGAAAGAAGAAGTGGAACTAGCTGGGAGGAGGTTTCTCAGTACTTGAAAGTGCATACACTGGTGACTTCGATTCCATTTCTCTGGGGAAAATTAATTTTAAACCACACAGAGACATTTTCTCACAGAAAGCATGAAGATGAAGAGTCTTAGCTTAAGAACTAAAATGTATTTTTCCTCTTTTTGTGTCTGAATAGTAACACAACTCTACAAAAAAAACAATTAAAAAGCATCCAAATATAAACAGAAGTCAGTTTATACTTCTAAACACCACCGCAAGGTTTTAAGTCGACTCACATTGAAAGCACCCAAAAGGAAGAGCGTAGGCTCCAGGCCCACAGAGAAGATAAGACGGAGGATTGTGACAGCAACCAGGGCTAAGATACCCAGCGGCTTCGGCATGAGCAGAACAAGGACCAGCGCTGCAAAGAATCCCATCCACAGCAGTGCAGACAGATGGGGCTCCAGGATTCCTGCAGAACACACACACACACACGCACACACACAAAGGCAATTAACTGCGAAATGGCCAGACAGAACTCAACCATATCTACCAAAGCCTCCACAATAAAATGTGATTTTAAAGAATCTAGCAAACAACCCTTATATTTTACCTGCACTCATCATCAGGCTGAACGTTGTTAATTATTTTCATTGTAGAGTGAGTGTTACAAGTTGAGATTACGGCTTTATAAATGTTCGCACACTCTCAAATACATACAAATATCACTAATATTTAGTCAAATGCCAATCAACAGGTTGCATAGTCCTTTATTTATTTTATTCATTTGCAGTTTAAAATGAACATGTCATAAACGAGAGTTTTGAATGAAAAGGAGTATTTTGAAGAGAAGAAAATCTTATATTTTATAGTTGATGCCTCTTCCTGGCAAAATCTGTGAACCTCATTTAAATCTCATTTCCAGCCATAAACCAAGTTTGTAAGCAAAGTTCATAAAGTTTTAAAAGGGTTGAGGTCGAGGCCTTTCCGGAGAATTAATGCTGCTCTATTTTATCCATTTCAAAGTCGGCTTAGATACATCTGGGTTTATTTTCCTGTTTGAACACCCAGTTGAATCCAAGTTTAAACCTTCTAGCAACCAGAATCTGGAGGCTGTCCTCTTCTTTTCCCCTCCATCTAGTAGGTGGAACACAGCAGTGCTGGTGGCAGCCACACTCAGCATGATACTGCTACCGCCATGTTTATAAGTTGGTAAAAGAAAGACTTATTTTGAAATCTCCAAGCATTCTTGTCTTTGGGAGTCAAACATCTTCATCTTTTAACGAGTCGCTTTTGAAGCAAGGGTTTTGTTCCGGCTGTGGACAGTGAAGTCTGTTTTCCACCACCTTTCAGTTTTGACAGCCTTGAACTTTGGTGGTTTCTGGATTGTTTCTATATCCAAGCCATTTTTCTTTCACCTGGGCGTTGGTAACAAACGATTTAATGTTTGACACAATTCAAGTCAAGACAAAGGGCTAGTTAGTTGATTAATCAGGTGTTCCTAAAACATATCAGAACTTTATTGACTATCCCTGGAAGTTGTGTCCATTCCTGGACACCAACAAATTTAAATGAGTTGCTCTAACAAAGTGGTGTGAAATATCCAGTCATAATTACAGCAAAAGCTTGTTGAAAGGCACAAAATATGCCAAATATTACTGTGTTTAGTGAGTGTGCAATCTATTTTTGAGTCTGCATGTATAATTTTAATTATTTCCAATGTGTGCACCAAAATCCTGATTTTTTATTTATTTCTTTTTAATTACTGAAGTTGTTCACTGTTAGTCCAGGTAAGGCCTAGAAGTAATTTGACATTATTACCCAGAATCTGAGTTTTAGTTCAGTACCTTAAACCTCTCCTGCATTGGAAACTATTTGATTTCAACACGAGTAAGTTACATAACACCAAAAGGTGTATGACACAGTTTTGTTGGGACTGAGTGTGTACGTGTTCACACAAATCTTTAGAGGGAGCCAAACCGATGCTCCCTCTGATCCTGAACTAAATCCAGGATTAGAGCCTGAAACATGGCTTTCATTTGGCGATGTGCCCGTCAAGCTAAAATCTCCTACCGGGTTTGATTTGCTTAAAAGCCGAGGCCACACTTTAGCATATCCTAAAAGATTACTCGCTGCATGCTTGGTCACAACCGAGATTAAAACCAGAAACAAGCAAAGAAGGAGAAAACTTCAAGGAGAATGAGACGGACAGGGAGCGAGAGACTGCTGCGGTTAGTTTTTTTTTTTTTCCTTCTCTTGCCCCCCCCTCTGTTTCATTCCGTCCTTCCCCGTCTCTGGTTTTCTCTCCTTTCCAATCCCAGTGGAGATCACATGACAGGTGCCACTTACATAACGGCCTCTAAAAATACCTCAGCTGAAAGATTCATGAGGAATGAGCGGGGAGCAGCACGCAGCTCCTGTGATGTCGGAGACAGAAAGAGGCGCGCTTACGTGCGCTCTCAAACTCCCTTACGACTGCGTGCAAATATCTGCAGGACAACTGCAGAGCTGCACAGTTCGAAAGCTCGCGTGTGCTAAGAGTGTGGCACGCTAAGCAAACTTGCTCATCAAAAGCCGGTTAGTCATGCGTGCAGGCTGAACACACTGACCTAGATCTCTTGCTCTTATAACCTCCATTCTAAAGCCCTAAGTAGCAGGGGAATGGGAGAGCACAGAGTGCATGTTTTCTCCAAGTCGGTGAGAGCAAAAGAGTAGACCCGGGTCAGAAGTCATAAAAAATGCCTGTTTCAGCAGGTCAAAGGTATGCAGCAGTCTCACGTGATGTCACGCACACAGACCGAGCTCCAGAGGGCATAGAGATACAGTCAGGCATTATTCGTGTTGCGTAACAATTATGTTTGTGTATGGAAAACAGACAAGACATCATGGCTGCTTAGTTTTTATATCAGAACGTAGCAGTTTTTGTTTTCAACCGTGTTATAACAGTCGTACTCCATGCATTTGTTTTCGACGTTACAACAACTACATTATTCATTTAGTTTACTGGAATTTTTATGATAGAGGTCTCTAAAGTTTCTACTAAAAAGATATCAACCTAAAAGTTCCCTTGAGCCGCTGCTGAGACCAAACTGGCAATTAAATAAAGAAACTAGTCTGGGGTTTTTTTTTAGATTAAAAACATAAAAACTTTTCTTTGGGTTTATCCCACTAGATGGTAGGTATGCATTTTTTCATGCTTTTTGATCTGAATGTTTTCTTTTCATATGATCAAAATAACTTTTAGACTGTTCTCAGCAATGACAATAGTGAAAATGAATTTATCCGCGCTTAATGAAGGGGTTTCCTGGATTTTCCTGTTTCTGGTACTATTTATGATAAAATGAAAATGAAAACAAAAGGATAAGTTAATAAAAGATGATAACATTGTATTGTACCTTATTTTTCCTTTTTTATTTATTTTTTTAAAATTTTGAAACCATGATTCATTTCTTTCCTGGTTAAAGATTACACATTACTTTGAGTTCGTCTGAGAGACAAATTCCCAGTTAACGCTTTGAAGATCGGAGTTGAAAGGTGGCAAAATGGGAAAACAAATTTCAAAGGGTACAGATAATTTTGCAGGATACTGTACATTAGTCATTTACCAATTTTATTTTTGTCACAACTGACATGATTTAAAAAGGTTTAAACACACTACAGAAGTTTTACTTGTAGGTTTTAATGCGGTCAAAGGTATATACATGATGAATAAGTTTTCAGATCATCATCATATATCTGACCCGTATAAAAACCTTGAGGTGCTTTAGATTCTGTTTACAGTAAAGACAGCAGTGGCGCAGTGTTTATTGTTGTTTCCATAGCACTGGAGGGGAAATATGACGGGAAGCAATGAAGGCTGCGGGTGTGTCTTAAACCAGGATAGTCCCGCTCCTAATCCTGATCAGGTGATTAGACGTCAGTAGATTTGAATGTGGTGAAGAAAAGAGATCAGTAGGTCACTGCAGAAAATCAGCCCTTTAAAGCCGGTTTTTGTGGGTGGAAACAATGCATGGTTTAAAATGGGATTGACGTCAGAAAACTTTGTTGCAGCTTCCGACTGAATTAGTTGACTTCCCTGCTGCTGCTGATTTAAAAAACGGGCATGAAGCAGCAATGCTACAATCACTAACTTTAATGTCTTTTATTAGGATTTTATGTGAAAGTCCACCTGTAAAGTGTGCTCTGCATACAAAGGGGCAATTTTTTTAAGATCGGTCTTGACCAGCTTTGGACATCTACTGTCAGACTGAAAATAATCCACATTCCTTTTTTGGAAGGAAAGGAGGCGTCATGAACATTGACTTTCAAGTTTTGTCACATTCTGAAACAGACTGAGGCCTTGGCTTTAACTAGGACATTTTGACAAATGTATATTTTCCTTTGAGATTGTTGTATTTAGCTTCCAATTAACCCCAACTAACTTTCCTGACAATTGTGAAGAGAAACATCGCAACAGCATGAATCTGTTATTTGGTGTTCAGAATGCTGTGTAGAATGTGTTTTCTGGTCCAATAGTGTTGTAAACGTAGGGCAAAAAGTTCTGTTCTGGTATCACCTGACGAGTGAGCCTTCCTCCGCATGTTTGCTCGGCCCCTAAGTGGCTTGAGGGTGAAGCACAAACAGAACTTATGATGGCTTTATTTCAAAAAAGGCGTTCATTTTGCAACTCTTCTATTAAGGTTAGAGTTCAGTTTAGGTCTCATTTAGCCAAAACACCTTCTCCCACATCTTTGACGTGTCCTCTTCATGTGCTCTGTTAGAAAATATGAAAAACTTCAACACACACACACACACAAAAAAAAAAAAAAAAAAAAAAAATATATATATATATATATATATATATATATATATATATATATATATATATATATATATATATATATATATATATATATATATATATATACTGTGCTCACTGCATTAGCCTTTTTCTGAACCTGGTTTTCTACAGAAGTCTGATTGCAATATCAAAAACAAAGAAAAAATGAACTCAAGTCTGACTGAAAGCATGACCTCATCAAGGCGTCTCCACTTCCCTTTCCCCTGCTTCTTAATTTATGCAAATATCTTCGAAATGAAATATTTCATAGTTGCACTTGCTTAAAAACCTCCTGATGGTTAGATGAACATGACTGACCTCCATGTACCCCCTCCAGGGGGTAGAAGAAGCAGACCAGCAGATTCATGAGCAGAGCCAGTTTAAAGGAGATGTTGCTCCACACTGACATGTTTCTGGAGCACCAGTAAAGCACTGGCTCAGCTGGGGAGGAGAGGAAATACAATCAGTCCAATTTAATTTTAATTTTAGTTCATTTAGATGCCAAAAAAAAAAAAAAAAAATCTAAATGTACTGGTTTTCATAATCTATAATATACTTTAATGATCTAGAGATGGAATATGAGTGAATTAAGTTTGGACATCTGAACAGGAGAAAACTAAGAAATTGTGAGAAAATAAACAAGAAATTTAAGCAACTTTGAACTCAGGTTCTTGAAATCCTGTCTTTCTTGACCTTTCTCCTCCAACCTACAGCCTGGCTTTTCAGACTTGGCTTTTATAGGAAAACAGAAACAGATGCAGGGACTTTTCAATGTCCATCCCCTCCTCTGAGTGAAAGACTAAATAAAGTTTGTGCGTGGGCACGGGAGTCTTGTATGTGGATTAGACTTGTCACAGGGAGTGGGTGTGGGCCTGTGTGTGTGTGTGTGTGTGTGTGTGTGTGTGTGTGTGTGTGTGTGTGTGTGTGTGTGTACGCGCGATCACGCACACTCTCACTTGTGATTCATAAGGTTACTGTACAAAACGCTTCACGGCTCAAATGAGTTTGGAAAGTCCCTGTCTGCTTTTACATAGCGGAAACATGCACTTGTACCACGGACATATAAAGGAGGGCAACAGTTGTCCCTGCACTCTGGTGCCTCTGCACAGCTGTCCACTTATCTTGCCCAGGCTTGCTTTCTGTCATCTGTTAGTTCAGAGATAATGCACACATGCAGCAATTCACCAGTATATAGTCACCTGACAAAATTAGGATACTCCAATAAACCCTTAGTAAATGTTCACATATGGATGTCTAACCTAAAATTTTGCAAATCTATGAAAAAAAAAGTAATTTAATTGCACTTAAAAAACAAAAATTAAATATTTTATCAGTCAGTAAACTAAAGATAAATCGCATTTCCTGGGATTTGACGATATTTCAGTGCTTTGTCAGCCAGTCTTTGGTGGATTTTCTGGTAGGTTGTGGGTCATGTTGCAAAGGCAATTCCTTCTTTCTTTAGCTTTTTTGTTTGTTTTTTAAAAGTAGTGACACATTTTCTTCAAGCACCATCTGATAGAGTTGCAGCCAAGCATCCACAAACCATGACACTTCCACTGCTTTTGTACAATTCACATAAAGTTATTTTACTTGAGTGATGTAATTAGGAAATACCAAACATTTAATTTTAGACTCATCTGTCCCAAGAACATTGCTCCAGAAGTCCTGGTCTTTGTGTACTAGACCTACAGCAAACCTTAGTCTGGCCTTCATGCTTTCTTTGACAGGAAAGCTGTTCCACTTTGACTTTCCATAAGAGTTAGATGTGTTTTGTGATTGAAAAAGCGCTTCCATATCCGCATCATCGGCTAAAACTTTAGGGTTTTGATCTTGTGGATTTCTTTCAAGAAATGTTAAAATGTGTTAAAAAAATGTTTAATCCCATTAGTACTTCTTTTATACTTTTACATGATTTTCTTCAAGATTTTCTAAGCATGTTGTTGGATATTCTTCACCCTACCTCTCAGCTTCTTTTGCCAGTTCATCTCATTGAAAAGGTCTTCTGCCCGCAGGAAGAAGTCATTAATCTTGCTGCCCTGCTCGTCTCTCTCGGTTGTGTAGTAGATCCGCAGCTTCGACTCGGAGGTCAGGAACTCGCAGATGTTGGGTACGGGGAACACTATCTCCTCCATGGTGCGATCCTGACGCACAATCTAAAACACAGAGGCTCAAACAGTCACCTCAGAGGGACTCCAATCCCTCTGCAACATTTAGCTTTAGGGTCAGTCGGGTGTGTCTGACCTCTATCTGAGCAGTATGCTTGGCGTAAAACTCTAGCGCCTCGTCTCCATCTTCGGTGCCACCTCCAGGTTTCAACATCATGGAAAGCTCTTTATTATGGCGCGCCAACTGCAAAGTAGCCAACACGAGCGGTTTTTTTCACGAAAGCAGCAGAAAGAAGTATCTGTGTTTTCTCATGAAGGCCAAAAATCATCACGATCTAATTAAGATTTTTGCAAATATAAACATCCAACCTGGTGAGCCAGAATATAAATGTTGTGTCCAACGTTTCGAGGTGAAGCCGCATCATGTTCCTCTTCATCTCTAACATCCTCTTCCTCCTTTATGTTCTCATACTCTTCCTCACCCTGAAGATAGGCCTTCTTTATCACCTCCACCTGCAAAGACATATATTAATGTATTGGAAAACTATTCGCAACTTTTACGTGTTTTGGCAAATTATAACCCCAAATTTAAATTTTTCCTTCCAATTTAAATCTAGGCACTAGTTTGTGTCGGTTCGTCGCACAAAAACCCAACAAATCATTGAAGTTTGAGGCTGTAACATGAACAAAAACGCAGTTATAGTATCAAAGCAGAAGAAACAAGTTGAGTTTCCCACCAGCTCTTTAGGCTTCATGTTGTACAGGATCCTCTCTGCGTTCTCACTGTCATGTCGGCTCTCCATGATGGCGAGCAGCAACTTGGAGGCGTTGTTCTGGGAGGAGAATTAAAGAAACGCTTAGTGAGAAAATGCACAGAGGCATAGAAGCACATTATCTCTCAAAGAAACAAAACTTAAGATTTAGCAAACTTCCAGCCTCACCTTGAGCTCTAACACTAGATCCATCCGTTTCTTTCCAAGCGGGTTGATGTCATTCAGAATCAGTGCAATAATGATGTCAATACCATTGGATTCATGAGTTGCTATACAGTTCTGGAGGAATTAAAGACATAACATAAACAAATGTGGTATAGTGGGGTAGTGCAGTGAGAGAACTTCCTGTTTTTTGTTTTTTTTTTTTGCATCTCCTGTACCTGGTTTTCATGACAAGGGCCTTGGCAGTACTCCGTCAGGCTCTCCAGCGTTTGGTTGATGAGGGCCACGTTGTCCTCGTTGATGTACAGTCCCAGCAGGCCGAGGCCTCCGGTGGTGCTTCCACAGATGCAGTCCAAGAACTGCAAGGTCTCACAGACCAGGTTGTAGTTGTTCTTTTTGTTCTGATTACGAAGGAAGTTCTAGCAGAACACAGAAATTATGCAGGGATACTGATAAAAGTCAGAAAGTTGGACCGGGAAATCCGGACTGATAACTATTTAGACTAAAAGCTGGTTTAAGAATAAGACAATGACTGAACAGTTCAGATTAATAATTATCTTACTAACCTAAGATAATTATGTAAGTAATTATCTTATGTTAGATAATTACATATCTAACATAAGATAGATATGTAGTTATCTATCTTATAACTAGATATGTAGTTATCTATCTTATGTTAGATAATAAGATAGATAATAAGATAGATAATTATGTTAAATGTAACTTAACTTTTACATTTAAAGTTAAGTTACATTTAACTTTAAATGTAAAAGGTACAGGTCTGATACAGGTGCCTAGGAGTACAAGGTATTTAGACTTATAGATGACTGATATGGACTTAAGCTTTTATTATGATACTTTCTGGTATGGAGCACATAATACAATACTTGCATGAATTACTGCTGGGTTTTATTTATGCTCCAAATGCCTTTATTTTTTCAGAACATATCGAAAGACAAGAAATTAAATAAAGATTTTCAGTGTTTAGATCTATTCAAAAGCAGTGGATGTGTAAACCTGACATTTAACCAAAGCAATTATTGCGACTAAAGACAGTTTAAATATAATAGCAAACTCCTCTAAAACCCATAAATGATATACTGAAGCCTATCTGCTACGCAGTGTGTCCCACCTGCAGGTCGCGGTTGTGGTTCTCACAAAGCAGCTGCAGGAAGCGAAGAATCGGCTGCATGATAACGACCACAAAGCTCATCTTTTCTTCCTGGTTCTTGGCCCCGGCGCTGGGCAGCCCGTCTGTTGAGGAACAGTGGTCCTCTGGCTCAGCTTCCCGCCGGTAAGAGTTGAACGCCTTCTTGGTGGCAGATGAGGCCTCTATCAATTGCTCTTTCGCATCTTCTGTCATCGACGACACAGGTGACTCTCGGGCTGCAGCAAAGTTGTGAAACAAAAAGTCATCACTTAGTAGGCAACTATCAATTTACAAAGTCTGATATCTGACCTAAAAAATGAATTACTGTTTTCTGCTTTTAATTTTATGTCAGACCTCTTTTGCGTAAAGGGTCATCTATGTACTGGTAGTCTTCGTCTCTTCTCTTGTTTCCTAAATCGCTGGTGTTTACCGTCACAGTGGCTTTGATTTCCTGCTGAGCCGACTTCATACGGTCGTAGAAAACCCGAAAGAACTTCTCTGAGTTCTTGTCATCGGTCAGACGGCAAAAGAAAGAGCGCTGGATACAAGGGAAAATATTGGAAAATTTTTATTAAATAGGAAAAAGTCATCGTGTTTTAAAGCCAGAAACCCCAGAAATTTTCCAAACAGGACACAAAGTTGAATCGCAACAAAAAATCGGAACTGAGCACCAAGACCTGCTGTTTGAACGTAGCTTACTTAGCTATACTGTAGCTCTGATCTCAACAGGACAGAACACCTTTCGAAAGTTTTAAAGCTGAGCAGGGCTTCCCGTCCAACATCAGTGTCTAACCTCACAAATGCACTTCTGGAAAAATGGCCAAAACCCCCATCAACATAAAAAACACTCCGAAAGCTTGTGGAAAAACTTCCCAGAAGAACTGGAGGTGCTAGAGCTGCAAAAGGATGAGCCAACAACACAACTCACGTTAAAGTTCATTTGTGTGTGAATTTAAATGAATGTATAATTTTTGGCAATATACTGTGTGCGTCAACTTTGGACTTAGAAATTAGCATGCCATCAAGATCTATAAGTTCAAACACATATTAACAGGACAAACCTTATATATTTATGGGTTTCAAACATGTTATCGTGCAAAAGCTCTACAAAATGCATCAGCTATTGCCACAGCAAATGGTTTCACTTTCTGTCTAAGAAATCTTGGAAATAAGAGTTTTAAAGCACCTACAGCGTTGTCCTACTAGAGATAAGGCAAGGAATTTAATTATTAACACAAATATTGCACTTTCGATATCAGTGAGAGCATGTTTTTACAATCAACACCATTCAAGAGTCAAAACCAGTATCGCTTGATATGAGAAAACAGGTCTTATCAGGGCCTTCAGAAGATCTTATACAACGGCCATGAAGGAGGTCCAAGATATGAGCGGGTTTAACGCCATGGTTACGGCTGCAGAATGGGGTCACAGAGAATTAGAGCACTTTCAAGCTTGCCAGGGACGATGTATACAGCGTGTCCCAGTCCACAAGGCTGTTGTTTTGATTATGTAAGAGCTGTTACTGCTGCAGTATATGGAAAGGCTTTTTACCAGCCAAAGCAGCCTTGCCACACTTACAGGGTGAAAAAAATTACATAGGACAGGCGGGAGGGAGAAATCTGGCCTACTTACACAGATCGAATGGCAGAGACGGTGTGTGGGGAAAGCGAATGAGGAAGAAAAACTGAATATAAATGAAAAAGGGGGATGATTGAGTGAGGGGAAATGAGAGCAAGAGATAGGGAGGGACAGAATGTTATCAGGCAGTATTTAGGCCACTTCTCAAATTTTGTTACATAACCATCTGCCTTTCTAGGTTAGCCGTAAGGCTGGACAACAAAAGAAAGACACAAATTATAGTCATGAGGTTTCCATTTCTCCTTCTCCAACAAAATACTTCCCGTGCCCTTGAAATTAAAAAGGGCTGTATAGCTACAAGGCTACAAAAAAACAAAACAAGCGAGTCTAATCAGCTTTTTGACCAAAGTACTTTGAGGAAGAACAACGATATTAATCTGAACTCGCACTTCAAAAGGAGACCCGCAGCTCTGTGCCCCGCCCCAGCCATCCTCCACTGAGCTGCAGACCTCCTGCACGTACACACTCTGCCATGTCTCAAAGACAAGGAGATGGCCAGCGTGGGGAGAGCGAGAGAAACCGCCGGCCAAGAGAAGGCCATCGAGTAATAAACAACCTGATGATAGACGGGAAGCGCATAGACGGGATTAGCTGCACCACTGACAGTCCAGACAGAGTTTACAAGTCCACGCACGCCTGTGGAGGGTATGAACATGAAGGAGGTGGGGGCTAGTTATTGTCGTGCATGCTCATATAACTCTGTAGCAAGGGGTGAACAACGAGGCACGGGGCGAGTAAAATACATCGACCCGAACGCAGGAAACACAGAGGAGCACTCATCCTGAAGCATTACATAACTAGCACCGCCGCACACAAACAAAAATCCTTGTACAGTTCAAGCTCAAACAGACTGGAGATTGCACACACCAGTACGCCCACTGACTCTTGCACTAGCAGAAAAAAAATAAAAAAATGGGTCAGCTGTCTCTGGCAATCAGCGCATGCCAGTTTTGAAAAGGACACGCCCACAAACGCATGCATGCCCTAAAGTTCAGTCTTCTCTATCGGCCATTTTTATTCTTATGTAACCAAGCTGGTTTTCCACACTTTGTTTTATCAAAGCAGAATGGCTCCTCTGCAGGAAATGCCAGACACCACAGATATCCCAAACAGTGTGAGAGTGCAGCAGCATGCCAGAAGGGCCTTTTCATCTTTATTAGACGATCGTGTTCCACCTTGGTAAAGGCTTGTTTGTTTCACTCCCATTTAAAGAAGCCAAATGTGCTGGTCATAAAAAAAAAAACATTTTCATATTCACCTGCAGCCCAGAAGCCCCAAAATGCAGCGCTGTGTCAAAACTCAGTTACTAAGAACTACACTGTAGTGCGTCACCGAAACAAAGACAATGCCACAGCAAAGTCTAACAAAAAAAAAAAAACAAAGCGACATAACTTTCATTTTTTGATTTCTTCAGAAATGTTTTTGACAATCAGAAGTGAGAACCTTAAGCTTTCATATCTAACCACGCTGCTGCCTCTGTAGTTTCGACGTTTGCCCTGAGAAGCTCATCGACAAAAAATCCGTGCCACTGCTTTCATCACGGCCCTCTGCGTGTTTTGGTAGGGTGAAAAAAACAACAAAAAAAAGGCGAGGACAAAAGCGTAGAGAGATGAGGTGGACGGAGAAGAGGGCCACGCATCTCAGGGGCCCCCCTGTAGTGTTGGGTAAACACAGAGCCTGTCTGTAACTATGAGACGGAGAGGAGCGGGGCCAGGAGGGGGCGGACAGTGCTGAAAAACAAGGTCATAGCGCTTTCCCTTCTCTCCTTCCGTTCCGCCACTTGGCATCAACAAAAGGATGTTATGTAACAGCTATTTATACTTGCGCTCCTCTTTTCCTCTCACCCTCCCTCTCACGTCAGCCAGCGCCACATGTAGACCAAAACGGAGCTGCTGCTTAGCTCTGCTTTACCCCCCTGAAGAAATGTTCCTCCTTTTTTTTTCTCTCATCCCTTTTTCTTCCACCCACAAACTATCCGAGTCTGTTAGGGTTTTCAATTTTAAATCAACAGGGTTCTTTCCCCCCCTCCATTCACAACACCTCGGCAGGGAAAGAGAGCAGCGTGGCGTGTAGTTAGACGGCAGATGGCGGATGAGTGAAATGTCACAAGTCACCATGTCACAACAGAATTTACACTTGCGTTTGATTTGTCATAGCTCTTTGCAGCAAAGCTGACCGGAGACAGAGAAGGAGAGGAGAGGACAGGAGAAGAAGCTTTGTGTATGTAAGATAGGGACTTTGGGGAAAAAGCTACCACTTAAAAGTAAATAAGTGAGAATGCAATAACATTTTTTAATCATCAGATTTTTTTTTTTTTGTTTTAAACCTAAAACACTACAGAGACTATAAATGCCCACTCCAAAACGTTCTTCCATGACTAACTTCACCACTCTGACTGTATACTCTGGTATTTTAGCTTTTCCAGTTTTGCCATGTTAAAAAATATTTTTTTTTATTTGTTTTTTTCCACATGTAATAAATAAAAAAAAACAAATATGCATTTGGCAATTGAAATGCAATAATTGCTCAACATCTGAAAAGTATGGTTTGCATTTTATTTATCCTCTGTGCTCCAATCAATACTTCGTAGAACTGCTTTATGCTTTGAGGTATGTCTCTATGACTGTTCTACATTTAGACTATGGGTGACCACGTCCAAAACCTTCATCTTTTATATCCATCCATGATTCAGCACACCTGAATCAAATGGGTAAATTCCCTCATTAGCAATCAGTCAGTTCTCCAGAGGTCTGGTAATGACACATTTATGAGATTTAGATGTGTTTGAGCTGCTCTCCAGGACTGGACTTGGACACCCCAGTTTAGACATTACATTTTGTAGTTTTGTAGCTATGCTACAGATTTTCTATATTTACTCTGGACTTTGACTGGACCATTCTAACACACAGATATGCTTTGATCTAAGTCATGCTAATGTTTCTCTGGCTTGTGTTCAAGATGACTGTCCAGCTGGGAGGTGAACCTGTTTGCAGCCTCTAACAGATTTTCTTACAGGATTTCCTGGTTGTTCGCTTCTTGCATCTTTAGCATCAACTTGAACCAGCTTCCTTTTCTTTGGTGAAGCAAAGCATCCCGAGCCATGTGTTTGTGTGGGAATAGAGTTCATGGGTGTGTTGGGTAATGTTATTTACAACATGCAATGTTTTGCTTGTTATAAGACCCGTGAAAGAGTTTCTTCTTTCTCATGTCTGCAGTGTCCCTTACATGACTGGAAACAAGTTGAAAATTTTCTTTTTTTTTCTTGCCATCTTGTAAAATGCTCAGATCTGTGGAGTGTGTAGCTTATGGCTGACCTGTCAAGCTGTGGATCTCAGCACCTACTTCAATGATAGCTTAGGCCTCTTGGACTGTTTCTCTAATTAATGTCCCCCAATCAGCCAGTCAGTTGACATGTGCAGCCATGTTTTATAACTTAATCCTGTTTCAAAAACCTCCACAAAAGTACTGGTGACATGTCTATTGGTGCCTTGTTTGTTCACTAATGTTCTTCAACAAACCTCTGAGGAATTCACAGAACAGATACATTTGTACAGAGATGTAATTACATAAAGGCTCACTTTATTCGCTCTATTAGGTTGACTGGATTTGAGT
This sequence comes from Poecilia mexicana, assembly GCF_051168715.1. Lineage (NCBI taxonomy): Eukaryota > Metazoa > Chordata > Actinopteri > Cyprinodontiformes > Poeciliidae > Poecilia > Poecilia mexicana. The sequence continues at coordinate 13,136,551 of NW_028263374.1, read as the reverse complement.
AAAAGGAGAATAAATAAAAATGCATGTCACACTTTCCAGATTTAAAATTTCTGAAAACTTTGCGTGATTTCCCAAACACTTATTATGGATTACTTTGTATGTTGCAATGAAACAACATTGAATTTTGTACTTGTAATATAAAAAAAATGTGAAAAGGTTCATAGGACTAAACCCATTTCAAGCACTTCGAACTTATATTGCTGGCAGTATAAAACTTGCACATTATTCTTCCTCAGCAAGAGTGGTCATTTTCTTCAAAGATCTGCATCTTTTATTGCAACAAACTTAAAATTTTACAGTGTTATTTCAATCTGGAATTTACTGGTTATCTTTGTTCTTCCAAATCCTGTTCCTGATCTTTTGGAAACTGATAATATTTTCAAACTGATATTTTTGTCAGAACTGCACATCTTTTATTTCATTTTGTATGAAAGCTCTAAAGTGATGTTAGAAGTCATATTAATATCAGACGTTGTATTCTTGAACACTCTCAAGACATTCTGGCTCGGTCCTGAAGTTCCTAAAGTAATCCATTAAGTTTCTTACTGACACACTGAAGCGTGGTTTGAAATATGCAATTTTTTCCATTCAGTGTTCCTCGCTTGCTTTGTGCTTGGAAGTATTTATTAATTATTGCATGTGGGCATTTATGCATTAGTCTTGCAGGTCCAATACAGCATGAGAGACATATGAGTTTGAAGAACTGAATGCCGGCGATTTACAGTACATAGTGTGGCTATTTTTGTTCACTAAGTAGGGCAAGAGTAAATAGTTAACAGTGTTACGTGAAAACGAGATATGCGACACCCAACAGGTGTTCGGGAAGTAACAATGGATGATGACGGTGTAAAAAAGAATCTAAGCTTGAGGTGATCTATGACTTATCACGGACTTGGCTTCCACTCACCCTGCTGGGAACCTTTAGGATATTACCTAGTAACTTAAAGCAGACAAATGTTTCCATACTGTAGTATATTTCTGTCTCAGCAGGATACATTTTCACATTTTTTCCCCGGGCAAACACGAGTTGGGAAGGGTTAGGAGATCTCCAGTTTTTCCTCAATCCCCTCTCTGTGTTTCCTCACCTCTCCGCCCTCTCTCCCCACTGCCCCAGTTCCGGAGGCCCGGCATAACCCAGTTTGGGCGGCAGGAGAACCTAAGGGAGCGAGGCAGGAATGTTTTGAAGGCTGAGACATTCCTCATTGTTCATTCACACTGCCTTATGTAACACAGACTGATCACGTGACGCTGCTCTGCAGCAGCCGTGGGAAGCCGGTGCATTATCTCCGCCTTAGTGGCTTCCTCGCTCTAATCTGATTATGCAAGCCCCGGCTTACACAACAGCACGCAGACTGACCGACAAGAATGGACAGACAAAGAGATAAACTGATTAAAAAAAGGAGAGAAACGGAGACAACATAAAGACCTGCAGAGAGAGAAGGTCTGAAGGGCTCCGGTTAAATCCAAGAGGGGGAAATGTTTATGTAATTTCACAGCCTGATTTTAGTGGTTATCGACAGACCGGGAAAATGATTAACAGATGACCCGGTTTTTCGTCAACATAAAGTAGATTGAGAAATGGAGGGTGAGAATGTATATATGCACAACTGCGGTGGCATACTGACCCATATGTAATGCATTCTTTCCATTTTAGGCAAATAAAAAATGTCAAAACTCTTCACTCCTGACTGATGTTAAATACTCAGGCACTATTTAATAGTAAACACCATCCACAAAAAATGTAAACTCAAATGATGGACTTGTGTGACTGACCTGGATAGTTGTGTTTCCGCCTTCCAGCAATGCAATGGCCAAGAGGATGCTTTCTTGGAAGACTCTGTCACTGGTAGTGTTCATGATTAGATCAATAACGAGATCAGAAGCTCCTTCTTTGTCCAGATGACACTGAACCTCTGACAGAGTCATCTCCCCCCGACTGAGGCCGCCTGGACCCCCTAAAGCTGCAAGAGCAAGACAGAGCAGCACGTAAATCCTAGGCTGTCATTGCATGATCTTTTTAATAATATAATTGTTATAATTGAATTAATTTTAACATATATATATTTATATACATATGAATATTTATCTTTTATTACAGCAACATAATCATACATGGGAAATTTTGTATCAGATTCCTTTTCTGTAGATTTCCCAAGAAAGTGGTTAAAATACCACAAGCATTTGAAAAAAAATAAAAAATACATTGGATGGACTTGACCAGCAAACTGAAACTGGCTCGTTATTAAGTCTTTTAAAAGGATAATGATTCAGAGCATGTGGTCAAATAAACGAAAGAAATGGTTTTGCCTCCAAGAACAAGAACACTTAAAGATATTGCATTAATTCATCACAAAGAATCAAAGGAAGTAAATCCAAGTTAGTCTATTAAGTTTATTAGGTTGTCAAGTTAAACAAACGTAAATAAATTAAGTTTGACAAACTTCATACACTTGTGTCACTAGTGACCGACTAATATTGTTTTAAGTTGGGGCTCCATTCACTTTTTTCAGTGTATGCTCCAACACTGTTGGACTAAGCACTGAGAGATTATGCATCAAGAAAATTAACTTATTCCTAATATCAACCTGTGTGTTTGAACATACTGCGTTTGCACACTAGATGGACATGAAATCTTTCAGTATATCTAGAGGACCAATGATACCAATGTTTTGAATCTAATTCATATTTTTAAGACAAAAAAAGGTATTTCATTTTAAATAAATAAAAAATGTTACAGTTCAAGATCTAGCCCCAAACAGCTCAGATTTACAGCTGTGTAAGTCTCTGCACCCAGCTTTTCCTGCACATTTCTCCCTCGGCGTGGGGCCCCAACCTCAGGCTGCATATTGAATTCCTTTCCTGGCTCTTGTTTCTGCAACAGGTGCACAGACTGTTTCCACAAGAAGCACCAGCCTGTCTCTTAGCAACAAAAAGAAGTTAATCATGGGTGGGAGAGGGCATGCTTTCTGTGGTCTGGATGGTGTGCATGGGCAAGATGGGAAACTACGATCCAGTATGATTGTGTTTCTGAACTTAGTCTAATGCTGCTCATTACAGCAAGTTAGATGATGTGAATGAATTGTATGCCAGACAAATAATTTAATTCTAAATTCATGAAAATCACAGGCTCAGAGCAACTGTAGGTTGATAAAAACACCTTATATAATTACAAATGTTAAAAATCAACCAATGACTCCAATAGCCATTGTGCATTGCCTCAGTATTTTGACTCCAGATAGTAACACATTGACCTCTCTATCGCGTATTGATAAGAATGTTGTGCTCTGTGTGCTCAAAGGGCAGCTCGCAGCACAACCACAGGGCTGATAACCACCTCAGGGCCAGACAGATACAGCCACATTCTTGTGTTTCATCTCGTAAGAAAAAAAAAAAAAGAAGCAAAAGGTTCACAGAGGCTCTGCCTTCCAATATCATCATTCCGGGCAGCAAGATGCCCTTTATTTTTTTCCAAAGGCTTATTGCTTTACATCAGTATCGGGTCAGTTAGAGATGTTGCAACCAGTGTTTTCACGACCTTTTTGTTGCAAGCTGGGAAAAAAAAAAAAAAAAAAAAAGGCACAGCAAAAATATTTTACATTAAATGTTTACGGTCAAGGCTGGAAATGAGCAAAACGGTCACCTGATTGACTCCTTCCCGGTCCTACTGGACTGAGCGGGCCATTGCCAAATGACGTCAGACTGTCCCTCCGCCCACTGCTCCGATGAAAGTTTCCATAGTAACGGCTCACCAGAATCTGTCTGAGCGCCTCGCCCTAAAAGTGGAAAAGAAAGGGCAGGATGTAATGGTGTGACGTCAGCGACTGGGGAGAGAAGGGAGATTATATAACACGAGTAATATATTCAGAAAAAAAAACCGTGGAGAAAATCTCAGACTGCCAACATGTTGGTAGCTTCCGAGACAGACGGGTCAAGGTAATCCTTGGTGTTTGCACACAAGTGCCACTGGACATGATTTTGGGTTTTGCCAATGCGACACCACAAGAATCAACAAGTCCAGCTCTCTTTAATTCAAGCACCAAAGAGCCTTTTAACCAAACCCTGTAGCAGAGTTTCCTCCATGAGTGATTGTAAACATTTCAAACTTTCTCCCTGTCATACTTCAACATGAAGTTTACGTCATGCGTCTCCCATGCAACTGTTTGTCACTGCAACAGTGCAATGACAATGGGAGGTCCTGGTTTTCACTCAGGCAGACCCGAGGGCAGCCCTCCCACACCGTGACTCATCCGCTGTCGAGCAGTCAGCGGCACGACTCTGCCGTTGCCGTAGCAACCGCAGCCCGTCCTTACCTGAAAGACCTCCCATGGGATAAAGTGAAGGAAATGAAAGAGTCTGTGATGCGTGTGTTTGTGTGCGATTATGTGCAAATTATCGGGAGCCGTGGGTGGTCCTTGAAAGACGACAGCGAAATTATATAAACTCTGCTGCCGGCGTCATGCTCTGGGGGTCACGATTACTTTTTGTAGGTGGTGTGAAGAACTCATTTTTTTTTATTGGCAGTAGGCTATTCAGAAAGCGTGCATGTGCATAACGTTTATTTCCTGATAAGGTTTTAAATTATTTTCTCCACTCTAAAGTCCTCAGGCGTGACTTTCCAACGCGGACTTAAAGTCAATCTCAAAAGTCTACACACCCCTACGAAAAAGGCCAGGATTATATGATGTAAATGGAGAGATTATGATGAATCATTTACAGACTATTCCCATCTTTAATTCAAAATTTGTCTTGTGTGACTTCACTAATTAATCGTGCAGGGAGTTTAACTAATAACATATTGAAGACCCAGTCTTGAGATCACACCTGTTGTTAATTTCAGTGAAAATTAACAAACAAGACATAAAGCAGCACTTTGTCAGTAGAATTTTCCTGACATTTGCGTTCTTTAGCTAAAGGCATAAGTGTATTTCAGGAAACATTTCCTTCATAAACCAGGCAACAGCAGGCGTTTCTTAGCTCCCTCCAGTATTTTATCGCTCACAAGTGGAGATGCTGTACAGCTGTGAGTCTTCAAAAATAAAGCCAGTAGTGTGGGATGACAGGAGCGTCGGTGACTCATCATTGACGCAGTCCATGTTGGACGACTCTCCATACCACTAGGAATATTTATGGATGAATTCAAGGTAGTGATTGATTTGAAGTGCTTCAAATTTCAACTATGCACCTCCTTCTCTTTGGAAATTATGTCCGTGTCTTGTTTTTGCTCCCGAATTGTACGCCAGCTGGCAGCACAATCCACACGACACCCTTACATCATTGTCTTCCAGCAGGGGGCAGAGGTCAGCCCCCCTCTGTTACGGCCCGGACAGCACAACCAGTCACAGGCTCTTGAATCGGCTTCACTGGTTGAGGGAGTGATGTAATGTTTTACTGTTTGTCTATGGATGTAAAAGAGTCAACAATTCTCCAAACAATATGTGTGACAAACTCTGCATATTGACATGAAGTAAAAGGTGCTTTTTACAGAATATTAGTTTAGATGTTTTCAAAATCATGGGACATTACGACACCCTTTTATTACTAACCTAACAGATTTGGGGTTTTTTTCATTAGAGATGAACTAAGTGTGGAAATGATTTGTCACTCACTTGTTTTTGTTACAGCACAGAAACCTGGCGCATAAACACAGATGTGTAAACTTTTGAGATCCAAAAACTCAAATTGATGAACCAAACGCACATGACTCAGGGATTATCACCAAGCGAAAACAGGATGTTGGTACTTCGGTACGGTGTCATTTCTGAACATTTTAAAGGCCAAACAATTGTGTCATAAAACTGGAGTGAAAGAGTCACAGATTTGTCAATGTGCATCACTTTCAAAAATGGGAACAAAACCATCTAAAACGGTAAAGACAATTTTAGTCAGTAAATAATCTTGACATCAAAATCATGGAATTTTATTTGCAAAGTAAACTGATAATATAGACTCCACAGCTAATTTACTGTTTCACATGAATGTAATTAAAGTGATACTACTAAGATAAATGTAATACTTTTAAAACTTCATGTGAAGAAGGGTAACTATGAGTCTCTATACGTCTCTATTAAAGATGTTAGTTAAGCTGCCATGCTGGAGTAAGTACCTACCCTTCTCTGGTCTGCCAACAGTTTCGGAGGCACGTTCTGATCCAGCTTCTGTATGCATTGAGTGGTTCAAGCATTGTAACACAAATACAGAGTTAATATTCATGCAGCACAGACAACATTTCTCAGATTAATTACTACACAGTGCGTCTACCGGCTGTCACAAGTAGCCATGCAAAGATCTGCTGAGTACGCATTGCCATGCTTTTACAGCTAGATCAGAAACCAGGAAACGGCAAACATTCGAAACTATGAAAGCCGATGTATTTATTGGATGCAAGATGCCCAATTAAATTATTCCATAAGGAAATGGTTAACCACATGTTTAGCTTGTTGAAATCAAGCCTCAGTTTTGGCCTAACATGGCAGTACGCACAGAATTAAATATACAAATGTAGGATCTCAGGTTGGCATGCTGAAAACAAAATATGAAGATGGAATGTGGAATATGTGAAGATGAAAGTAGGACAGGGTGAACCGTCAATGGGAAAAAGTTAGTCCCAATTCCAAAACAAATACTAACAGAGACAGTTGAGACAAAAATCATGCACGTTTGGACAAACTCCTCATTTCCACCATTTGACCTCACATGCACGCTTGTAGATTCTTCGAGGAGAACAATAATGAAAGCATTCAAAGAACGAACAGACTCCACACAGAAGGTTAACCAGGAAAAACAAGCCTTTAGATCTTGGCTTTCATAAATATTTGTGCTGTCGTGTAAAGTATGTTCCCTAAAGGGAAAAGCCATTTTGTCTTCCTCACTGGTTTCACATTCAAGGAACCTGAGTTTTGTTTTTGTTTTTTTCTTAAAGAATTTAACTCTTGCCATTAGCAAACATTTATTTCCCGTCAGATATTTAGATATATCTATTTTTTTCATTACACACCTGATATCCCACTTATCAGCTAAATATAATAATTGATTTTAAACTCATGAAAGAAATAGTGTGGATGTTTAGTTGGTAATTTTCATCACAAAGCTCCTCAGTCACAGTACAAATCAACGGAAAACAAGAATATGCCGAAATCATTAAAAGATATTTCAATGACAACATTTCCTATTGTACAATTGCATTTTTTGGAGAGTATTTTGCTTTTCACTTAATTAATTTTCTCTTATATTAGCTATTTTAGCTTTTCCTATATTAGTTAACTTAGTCTATATTTGCCACATTTGCTTATTTTTTACACTTTATCTCATCTTTTGAAGTGCTATTTCTTTAGATTTATATGATTAATTCTCCCTTTTAGGAGCATCTCATCTATTTTTTTAAGTATCTTAAGTAATTTATCTTGATTTACATTAGTTTACTTTTAGCTTATTTTAGCTCATTAACCTCACCAAATTTGATCTAATTCATATTATTTAATTTACATAATTGTAGCATTAAGACTAAATGCTTAATTAAGGCTTGGTGAAAAATTCACATCTTAAAAGTTATTTAAAATATAACTTCATCATTTCATTGTTCATCACAAACAATAAAAAAACATTATTGCTTTTAACTTTGAGGTTGTTTGTACCGACATACTGAAGCTACACAATTTAGCTAGTCCAAGAGACCTATAAACTATTTTTAAGGATACAGAATTTATAATTAATGACAACATAACAGATTATCAAAGAATCCAGCAGCTCAATTACTTTTTGAAGACATGCAGCATAATCATTTTAATTTACAGATTAATTCCTGGGTGAAACTGCTACTTTGTGAAAGTTAGCTTTGCTTTCTTGTCTTTTCTGTCTTCAGTGTTTTTACCACTCATTGCTAAAGGGCAGGAGAGGAAATCAGTCATTTTACCAAAATGGCAAATTCATCTTTTACAATTGAAGAACACAGCATCGACTGAGGAGAAACTGAAATCACACAGCAACTGTTAGTTAAGGTCATACATGAGTAATCAGAAAGTTGAGAAGTTTTGGTATGAGCCACGTTTCAGGGAACGTGCACAAACATCACATTTCAGAAGCATCAAATTTAGAGAATTTAGAGTTTTCCCATTTTCATTTTCCTCGCTGGCTCACCTGAAGACCGGTAACTTAGATTAAATATCATTTTAGCATATCCATATACCTGCATATTTATTGTACACCCACATGAAACTTGTAAAAGATGCTGCTTCTCTTGCATTATGTAAAAGGCCGCATTAGGGGAGGCCAGAGAGGTGAGGGCAGAGGCAATGGGCGATGGGGTTAGAGTTACATAATCATGCCAAAAGAAACCAGGCCACAAAACCAATGACACAGAGCTGCTTACAGGGGCCATCTGTCACCAAAACACAGGATTATCACTGATGAAAGGCAAAAAATGCGGAGCAGAAGAGTCACAGAAGCCCAATGTCCATGCTCTGATTAGATGGTGTCAGGGCCGCAATGTTTTGTAGGTTTTAGTGTTTATACCAAAGAGTCTTTGCACTGATAATTTCACTACACTCAGAACAGAAATGAAAGCAAAATGAAAGTGCAAGTATACAAAGCACAACAGCAGTCAAGATGTTAAGATGCGATAAGAGAGTCAAACCCAGCAAACATCACACAGTTGCTAAATTGATCCAAAATCTAAAGTAATCCTAGTCACTCTCTCATTGGACATGTCCTAGCTTGACATTTGGTTACATTAATTAGCCATCGCTACATGGCTGCAGAGCGAGCTCTGACGCACTGAGAAGAGGAAGACTGCGCGCCGGGGTGGCCATTTAGACCCCAGTCTCCTAAGGGTTAATTAGTTTATAAACATTTGAAATGATAATCTGAGCAGCCAGAAATATGATGCTGCAGCTCCTCTAGTCGTGTATGTTTCTACGCTACAAGTGTTCTTAAAACATTTGGCTGAACTGTTTTGGCCATGTGAGAAGCCCCGAGAAAAAGAAGAAGATATATATATAGATACATATGTTTTTATTCACAATAATTAAGCTTTTGTTTTTAAATAAAGCATCATGTTGTGGTACTATAATTATTCAAGTAAGAACCTCAAAAATGGAACTTGCCATTACGCTGGTGAATTAGACGAAATTATAACCAGAAGGGAACTCAGACAGAACAGTAATCCAACACCAGACAGAAGACAGACAATTGTGCTTGCAAAAACATTTGTTTACACAGCCAACTAACATTTATTCACTTCCACTAAAGTTCAAACTAATAAAACTTAAACCTCAAAAACATCCTGTTTTTTTTTTTTTTTTTAGAGCTTATGCAACCATAACTGTTTTCAGTGTTGCTGCAATGTGATGTGATGCTTTTTAAAAATAGGTAGTAGTTACAAGATGGATTTTGTTGGCTCGTCTGTGTGGGTGGGGGCGCTAACGCAGACAGAGACAGACCGAGAAAATGATAGAGAAGCAGGTGTAAAAGGCATTGAGGGAAAACACAGAACATGCTCACATTAGGGCTTTTGAAGATATAAAATGCAAATGATGGCAATTTGAATTCTACACTAATATATTAATTTTGCTGGAATTTACCATGGCTGACCATCAGTGTATCATACAGTCTGACAATAAAATCAAACAAAGCTTTCTGTATTTTCGGTCAGTCAGGATTTCCAAAAGTGTTTTATTTGTTAGATGCCGGAATAACTATGGCAATATTTTTTAACTTTCTTTAAATTTGTAAATGTTCATAAATTGCAGTAACATCTGTCAAAGTTGCCTTTAAACTGTACGACTTGGGTCAAACATTTTGGGTTTTCTTCCATGAGCTTCCAACAATAGTTTGCTAGAATATTGGCCAATTCCAACTCGAGTAACTGAGTCGCTCCTAAACACACTTTTGTAACAAATTTGTTTGCGTGGTTATGGTCATTGTCCATTTGGAAGAGCCATCTGTGACCATTCTTTAACTTCCTGGCTGATTTCTTTAGATATTGCTTCAATATCTCCTTTCATCTTTCGTTAGGATGTCATTTTATGCAGTGCAAAACTCCCTCCTGTAGCAAAGCACCCTCAAAACATGATGCTATCTCACTTGTACTTTGCAGTTGGGATGGTGTTCTAAGTCCTGCAAGCTTTCCCCTCTTTGCTGCAAATGTAACAATGGTCATTATGGCAAAATGCAGTAATTTTAGTTCAATCTGACCAAAAGAATAATTTTTTCCTTTAGTTCATCTGCAAGCTGAAATCAGGCTTTTTATGTTGCTTTTTGAGAAATGGCTGAGTGGTCTTTTAGCCCATCGTCATTATCATCTGGTCTTTGCTGCAGCTTTACCAAATTGTTTAAAGTTGGAGTAATCTTTTAATAAACCCCTGAATTTACAGGAAGTAACAAAAAAACTCCTGTTATTTTAGCATTTAGCAAATAAAAACTTTTGGTAATCCTGTGAATTTCTAAATATCTGGTTTCAACTGTAGTTCACAACCTACTACAGATTTCTGTGTATAAACTAACACACAGAATTTGACTAAAGCTTATCTAAAAAAATACAGACTTGTATTAAATTAATTTAATTAATCAATTTAAGACTCTGCACATGTTCCAGTGAATGATGGCGAAATGAGACGTTGCACTGATGAAGAAAGTCAAACTTACACACAAATAACTGAAGCACACAGATCAGCTTTCAGCTATTATTGCTCAAACAACACAAAGTTTGGACCCAAAAAAAAAGCTTAAAAACTAAACAGTAAGCACCAGCCCTTTTTGAATCCAGAAGTTTAAGTCCTTAAGGAACAAGTTCAACATAACCGGATCTTTAACACTGAGGACACAGAGGGCCATAGTTCAGCAGCAAAGATAAGGAGCTGAAACACCATAATTTCTTACCAATCTATGCACACTATCTCAGCGCGACCACATCAAACTGCAGAGCAACATGCGGATCAGGGCCGATATATGCAGCCAATCAACCCCGGGCTTGACCACAAACACCACAGGGCAACCTCTCACAGCTCCCACATCCGCTGCAGCTAGTGAATTTTACTGAACTGGAATCTCCCCACGGCAAACCCCTGAGCAGTCTCACACCTTTCAGTTCCACTCTAGAGGAAACAAATGCGCGCACGCACACATTAGCACGAAGAGCGCCTTCCACTTTGTTTCTTCTGAAAGTGCAAAAATAAACATATCTGTGCATCTCCGCAGCGTGAGACTGAGTCATCTTTAAAGCGGGGATCAATGACGCAAAGAACTGGGGTTTACCACTCTTGTTTTATGCGCATAAAAAACGACGGCTAAATTAAAAGACCGCGGTCTCTCGTTTTCATTTCAGTTGACCTACTTTATCAAACCAGAGTTGTAAAAATTTTTTCATCCTGACCAGAGAGGCTGCGGTCCAGCTGCGAGCGTGCATGAGGGTAAATTTACTGGCTGGATGAATATAAAAAAGTAAAAATGAAGCCAACAATGAACAACGCGATGCATGAAATGTTCAGAAATAGTTGCTGTTAACATAAAAGGCCAGCACAATTACTTTGGGAGCAACGGAGCCATGTGAGGAGGGCATCTTGAGAGGAGGAACAAGTCCTGAGTTCTTCTGGTTCTTGCGTAACTCAGAGAGCAGCAAGTCTAACTGCTAATCTCCTCGCTGACATTTAGCAGAGTTGTGGGACACACGAAAACAAGGTCAAAAAATTACATCTGCAGTATGAGGTAGAAAACAATGACTGAATCGTTTGTCGCCGGGCAGGGCCTAATTACAGTGCCTCCCAAAAGTATTCACACCCCTTTCTTTCCCACATTGTCATGTTACAAAGACAGATGGGATGTTACAACTATAATGTTTAATCAGTTTTTTTTTTTGTTTTTTTTTATATGATCACACAACACAAAGTAATGCGTAATTGTGAAGTGCCAAAAATGACAGAAGTCTGGTATGCCTTTGAATTCGACTCCATTTTAGTCTGATACCCAAAAATAAAATCCATTACAACCAATTGAGCTCCAATTGAACTGCTCCAAGATGGCATTAGAGGTTTGTTAGAGAGCATTCAGGCACGGAAGCAGTTACGGTTTAAAGCAATGTCCCAATGTCTGAACCTCTCAGCGTACACTGTTCAATCAGTCACTCGGTTTTACTTAAACCGGCAGGCCTGGTAACTCAGTATTGATCAAATACGAAGGAGTACTCTGAAACATCTGTAGAGATCGACAGTTCGGGTTTAATTTTGAGTCATGCACTCCTCAAATCTATTTTTTACAGAGAGGATCATGAAAAAGAGTTATTAAAAGGAAAGCCATATAAAAAAGCAAGGTAATGGCAGCATCATGCCCTAGGGATGTTTATCTCAGAGAATCCGGTCAGAGTAGATAAAAATAAAAAGGTGGATTGACGAATTTGAGCTGAACAAAAGATTTTGCAGTCCATGACGAAAGAAAAGCATGCAAACACCTCATACACCCCACACCCAAAAGATCAGCAGGGGAGACAAAAGCTAAGTATGCATTTTCATATTACACCCACAGAAACATTCACAGCCAACTTAATTAGGTTTACACAAAGTAGGTGTTGTTGAAACGGCATGAAGAAGGGTGTGAATGGAAGCGGAGTAGTATTTCAGGTAGTTCGAAAACTGTGTCAGAGAGATGTATTGGGGGCAAAAGGGCAAAACGGAATAAGGGGGGTTTAGCTCATTGAGAGGCAAAGTGTTGTCTTACACCACACTGAGTTTTCTTCTAAGGACAATGAATGCAACGCTTGACAGGAAAGACTCCTGCAAACACTTCTCTATCCCACCCCTAACCCTGCCTTTATACACACAGGTGTGCACACACTTGCACACATACAACAAGTGGGTAAACAGCTCCTCCACACTTTTATTGCCAATTACTGTTGAAGGTCGCACATCAGCGGCGGGGCTGAGTTCCAGGAAAAAAAAAAAAAAAAAAGCCTGGTTCTTATGTAACCTCAGCCCAGAGTTGGCAGACACCCAGGAATCGTGCAGCTTGCAGGAAAGGGAAACTAGGACACAGCCTCAATGACTGCAACAGTCCCTCACATTCATTACTTTCAGGCATACATATGTGCACAGTCACACTGCCCCCTGCTGGCGCCATAAGTAGATAAAGAGGAAACACCACACACACACACACACACACACACACACACACACACACACACACACACACACACACACATGGGATGTTGGTAAAACCGCCTTTTTTGAGGATAAAAATGAGATATGGTTTCTGTGGTTTTACTTTCTCTCCTGTTTCTGCAGGAACAGGCTTCAGGTTATGTGATGATGAGCAAATGCAAATTGTAAAATAATGCAAAACCAGGCAAAAGTACTCACAACCCTTGTATTTTTCCACATCTAAGTAGGATTTTTTTTTGTGAGCGCAAAATTGTGCATAGGTGCAAAGCGGAAGAGAACTGAAGAAAAACGAAAAAGTTTTCTACGAATAAAATGCCAGTGTGCAAAGTGCTTTTGCATTCGACCCAGGAGGGAGAGTGTCAGAGAACAACGTGAATAAAAAGCTCCTTCTGTTCTGGAGAAAAGAAAAAGGAGAAGTGTCGGAGGGCGGAAGACAGTTTCTTCAGAAAATATGTTAAAACTGGTTTAAAACTCTCTTGATTATGTTTTAAATTGACTTACCTTTGAAACCTAAGCGCCAAGTATCACAAATTGCATTTCCACAATATAACACAATTTCAGACACATCAGCCGTCAGTGTGAAAACAGTGAACACACAAATGCACCTCTGCCACCTGGCCCAGCTAAACAGAGCTCCACCTCAGTGTTTGTAATAACCCAGCTTTACTGAGCACCACACATATCAGCCACAACACACACCTAACACCTCCAGCACACAGTTCTGTTTTTTTTTTTTTTGGTAAAGGCTGCAGCAGGTGTCAATACCAGAGCTGCTCTGCCCCGTATTTGCTACCATCTGTGCCCAGAGAACCCCCACGAACAACAGTGCAGCTACAGAACAGCTGGAGATGTTGCACAGACACAACAGACAGAGGCTCAGGGGAGACAGGGGCAGGAGCTAAAGAAAAAGAGTGACAACCTTAGGCATTTCCATCTCATCATCAAAGGCCCTGAGCTGAAAGAGAACAGAAGGTTTAAAGAGTTATATAACAATGCAGGAAAGAGGAAGTTTGCACTGAGAGCAATAATACAGCATGGCGTGTTTGTTAGGTGAGCTAAGGGAGGCTGAAAAGATCCAGAAGCTCACAGAGGTTTGGGGTTTTTTCTAAGTGGATATTAACAAAAAGAAGTCACTTCCTTTCAGAATATTATATAGATGTGATGCAATATGTTTGTGTTTCTTAATCCTAAACATTCAATAATTCAATTGTATGTAGGTGTCACGCCATAGTTTGCTGCCTCATATTGCCGCTTCTGTGCAAAGCCCTGCAGGAAGAAATGGTCTCTTTCATGTGAGTCCGAAGAGTTAAGAGACATTGGGCCTAAGAAATAAACTTAAAGTTGGAAGAAAATCAAATCATCATTAATTATCATCATAAAGTGTGAAAAACTAAAGAATTATTTCAACAATAAAAACTGACATTGTCTTCCAATATTAAAGCCTCAAACAGGAAGACCACACCTTGAAAACTACACAACACTTAAAGCTGTGTCTATACACTGATCAGGCATAACATTATGACCACTGCCTATCAAAGCAAAGGAACCTTCTGTTATCTCATTCAGCATCGTGTCAGTTCCTTCTCCTGACATGATGAGCGGAGAAAGCAGACATTGAGAATTAAAGCAACTTACGGGTCATTTAGTGTAATATGAACACAAAATAATCTAACTGATGTGTTTTGATAGCTTTATGCCAGCAAATAATTTGTATTGCAAAGAACTGATCATGTTAACGACTTCTGATATGAAGTTTGTCAAAGCAGTTTAGCAAAGTTTCTGTCATGATAATGACACATCGACAGTAAATGTGTTGAAGCACAAGCAATGAAATATGCAGGATATCGGCTCTTGAGGACTGGAGTCGGACAACCTTGACTTATGATTTGCACCCGTGAGAGTCATGCCACAGTTAAGCTGCAGAGACATTTGTGGATCCAGTGCTTTGTCAGACACAGTTGTGATGGAAAATAGGGAACCAAATAAATGCAAGGTGAATGGTCATAATTTGGAGAGGCCCATTAGTGTATAAATAATCTAACGTAGATGGTGAGTAATAAGGTTCATGATTGCAAACCATTTTACTTCAGAGAGAGCATGTTACCTTCTCTCCATAACCTCGGTCCTTTGTCATCATTTCTCGAAGCGTTTGCAGAACTTTGATGCACAGTTTCTCTTCATTTTCTTCCAAGAGTTGTTTGGTATGTTTGATCAGCCTGCGCACACGCACACACACACACACACACACACACACACACACACACACACACACACACACACACACACACACACACACACACACGCACACATCAGATATAAGGTCTCAGCAGCACTTTACAAATCAAGTTATAAATCACAAAGCTGACTGCACTGCTTACTTGCAAATAAACCCTCCGCTCTCACACTTCTTGCGTGAGTCGGTGTTCTCAGGGAAGAGCAGCTCGGGCCGATGCAGCACATCCACCAGGACGGACAGCTCAGCCTGGACCAGTGGACGCAAGCGGTCCTCCAGAGCCGATACAATGTCCTACAAAAGAGACAAGCGCATGTCCTTAATGCCTGTCCTTAACTGGTGTGAGTTAAATTCAAACATCCCCAGATGTTACCTGCAGCCTCTCAATAATATTCCTGTAGTCCCTCGACACGGTCACCACCGATTCTCTGCGAGCCGACAGGTGCGAGTTGCGAACAGAGAGCCTCCAGCTAATGGCAGTCCTCTGCACAATGTTGTTGGCTCTCACAAACAGGTTGTTGACCTGGTTGTCCAGGTCCACTGGGATGGCTATGGCTCTGCTTTTGGCTGGTAGGTACAGAGAGAAATGCATTTTATGTCTGCTGCCAGTTGTGCATTCAAATAATTTAAGGTAAGCCTCGAAAAAGAGAGAAAATCTCACCAACGTCAGAGAGCACCTTGATGCAGGTTTCAACAGAGCCCTTCTGGCCTGAGCCCAACCAGTAGCAATGGTAGACCCTGAAGACCGCCTGCAGCAGCTGCACAAAGACAGGCTGTCTGGTCTGAAAGGAAAATACCAGAGAATACAAAAAAAAACACCTCAGTGTCTTCATGTCCTGTTTAATGAGCTTGTCTGTCTGGAGTAAAAGAAATAGATCCCCATCAACATAAAAGTCTCCCACGTTTCCTCGTGTACAGTGGTTCCCAAACATTTCAACTTCTGGAGTAATTACAACAAAAACAGCCAAAGGATGCACCAATACATTGGCTTTTAACCAGAATCAGTGATTTTATAAAAAATAATTATATGAAGACAATAAAAACATTTTTTAAAACAGAAACGTAGATTTGAAAAGTGTGTTTACTACCTGCCTAAATGTTATTTTCAAAATAAGAAAAAAAGCCTCATTGAGACACATCCTAATTTAGTGAATATGACTAATATTTGTAGATGTTTTTGTGAGGAAGAGAAACATTTATGCAGAAGACAGTTCAAACATCAATCTAACCCTAAAATAGAGCTTTATTGTGCTTAATAAAGAAATCTGTAGCAGGTGGGCAGAGCTTTACAAAACTGGTGATTGGAAATTATCTACAAAATCTCTGATCAGTGATGCTATTATTTCCTCTCAAAAGAAATCTGAGTTCATTTTCAAATGATTTCTTGAGATCCTCCCCAAGTTTGGGAACCACTGCTTCACTGCACCAACAGTGTTTTAATATCCAACACCCCTTTTCAAAAGCCAATAAGCAAGAGTGAGAGAAGTTATGGTTAGATCGGCATGCTGACACAGTTTGAAGTACATTTATTTTCCTGGACACACATGAATCCCACGGCAGACACTTATTCATATTTCACCCAGTGACAATAAAGCTGTACTGTACTTCACAAAACCAATTAATAACAAGGAAAATATTTTTTGTTTTGCATCCCACAAAAAAGTTTTGCACCTTTCGTTATTTCGCTGCTAAAGAAATTTACAATACCTGCAAACTTTTCCTCAGACGTACATCCTGTAGCAAAGGTAAACAATTCATGAAAAAACAAACAACAAATAAACTAAGGGGGAAAAAAAAAGGTTAAGGTTCTGTGGACACAAAAGGCATCTCACAGACTGGAGGGCCAATTTACTAAAATATGATATGGAAGTAAAAAAAAAAACATCAACAATTAAAGCAGAAAAAGTTTTCAAACTATTTCATCTGCGAAAGACCTTGGAACCAGGTGCAACTTGCCACCATTCACTCTGGGTCTAAAGTGTAAGTCAGGCAGTCATGAGCAAAACAAAAAGGTGCTCTGGCCTGGATGGAAACATCAAGATTATTTAACCAGATTTCTTATTGAGTTTGGAACACACTGCATTTGGAGAACTAAATGAACACATATTTGCAAAGCAGAGTATCGCAAGCATATATATATATTTTTTAAATCAATAATCAATTACAATGTTTTAGCGATAGTTTAAAGCTTAAACTAAAATACAAATTTGATTAGCCTTCCTCTGATCCATGGATGGTAACCCGAGTCTATGACTCTAAATGACTTGCTAAAAAAAAACAGAAATCTAAAGCAAAGTATATGGTTCTTTAATCATCTTGAATTTATGCTCTTAAATACTTATTTATTTAAACATTTTCTATGCAATGTGACATTTTCTGAACAGATGTGGTGCTGGAGAAGCCCGTGCAACATGATTACCTGCAGGCTTGTACTCTGGTCAGAGAAAGGAGAACTGAAGAAAGTAGTTACGATGCTCATAACCGTCTCAGTCACGTAGCGCTCCAGAACGTTGTCTGCATGCTTACGTTCGCTCGTGTTGTTGCACACCTGAACAACCGTTTCAATGTTTAAGTGACGCATAATTTAATTCTTATTTTCCACGTA
The DNA here is from genome assembly GCF_051168715.1 of Poecilia mexicana. Classification (NCBI taxonomy): domain Eukaryota; kingdom Metazoa; phylum Chordata; class Actinopteri; order Cyprinodontiformes; family Poeciliidae; genus Poecilia; species Poecilia mexicana. The sequence continues at coordinate 13,118,571 of NW_028263374.1, read as the reverse complement.
AAGAAGGTATTATGCTCCTTACTCTGCAAATGTCAACCAGAAAGTTATCAAAGAGATTCCACATGTGGTTGGAGGTGTAGATCTCCTTCATTTCCACCTCGGTGTCCACATAGCAGTGGTTCAGAAAGTTGATGTATGCAATCTTGATCTGAAGGAAACAGAATTAGTGAGAAAACATGTTTCCAAATGCGTCCCAAATGCAACTTGCTTCTCCCGTCACCTCAGGGATGCAGTCGTCATGGGTTACGACCCGCACTATGTCGTCCAGCGGTAACAGGGAGTTGCACTTTATCTCAGTATAGACGTTCTTGCCCTCAGTGCAGACGGCCAACAGCTCCACCAGGTGTATGTGGTACCTGAGCGGGCTGTTCTCATCCATCCGATCTCGCTCCGACTGCATCATGCTGACCAAAGTCTGAAAGGAGGCCCGATCGTTGTAGAAGACCAGAACATCTTCTCCTGCATTCACCAGCTGTTTGAGAAACATAGCATAACGCCAAAGAAAAACAGTGACATACAGAACTTTGCAAATGTATTCCTGCCTGTTTATTTCCACATTTTCTCATGTCACGTAATGTAACAGGCCAACACGAATTAGTGAATCACTTAAGTGTTAAAATAATTTGTAGTTTTCAAAATGGGGTTTGCATTTGTATTGATATTGCTGGAAATAAATATTGCCCATTCTGCTTCGCAAAATTGTGCAAACTCAACCAGACTGAATGGAGAACATCAGTTTTGGACTGTTTGTATATTTAAGTTTGACTAAACAGGGTTATTGTAACAAATGAACATCCTCATATTTAAAATCACCTGGACCTGATATGCATTGCGTTGGTCTCTCACAAAAACATCAACATAAATACATAAACCCAGGATGTGTTTGTCACATGACAAAATGTGGACAAATTCAGAGAGCGAGTGTTTTATTTAGAAAACAGGCACAACCTCTGCCATGACGATATCCTGACACTTTTTGATGAACTTGTTCTCCGCCTTGACGATCGTCTGTAAGAATTTGAGGTACTGCACGTTGCGGCCGTGCGTTTCGATGCAGTGGACAAAGTGCTGGACCACGCGATCGTTGATCTCGCTGCACAGCTGGAAGTTGTTCATGAAGATGTGCTGCATAGTGACGGCTTCTAAGATCTGAATGGCAGGAAGCACAAAGGAGCAGTGAGTCGTAATCTAAGGTTTATATCACCGCCGTGGGTTTGAGGCCAGGTGAAGAAGGACAGCTGACCCCTGGATTGAGGAAAAGATTGATGTGTTTATGGAGCAAGGCCTGGTTCTGCTGGTTTCCTGCACAGAAGTTCTGCAGAAACTGATGGGCTAGTTTCATGTTGTCCTGCATGCGTACATCTTCCCCCTGAAAGATTAAAAATAACCAAGTTATGATCACTTTCATGCACACACACAATCAATAAATATGCAATTTGAAACCGTTTCTACCTTTTCATAAGGTATCTGCAGCAGCTCCAGAACCACGGCGTGAGCCCCCATGTTTCTTAGCAGCCTCTGCTGCTGTTTTCGGCTCTTTCTACCAGACAGACCTTCTTGGATGCACAATCTGCTGAGACGAAGCAGGACCTGCGGGGGAAGCATGACGTAGGAGGAAAACACAAGCAATATTAAACATCTGGAAAAAAATATTTTATTAATTACGCAAAATCTTTCATTTTGGCAACAACTTTTATCACCTCTTTTATCACCCTGTAGTTTTTGCTGCTGACACTTTCTGCCTTCCTTGGTTTGTCTGTGGCCGCTGCGCCCTGCAGAAGCCAGCATCGGGTGTTAAGGAACATGACCTGACAGTGTTCACCCTCAATTTGCATGATGTAAAACAAAGCGCACCTTTTGAGGTTCTGGTTCAGCTGGCATCCCCTCTCCTCCATCCAAGCCCTCATCTGGTCCCTGCCTCTTGTACACCCACAGCTCAGATTTCTCAACTATAGACCGCAGCTTGTCCAGATCTTCCTTTATCTGCTTGTAGTTGTCCACATCTTGGCTGGTGACCAGTAACTGCACCTGTTATCAAAGTTATGGGGATACAGAGATCATTGCAGAATCCACTAGAGGGAAATGATCCAACACGTAATTACTGTAGAAGAAATGTGTGTTTACTGGAGGTATAAAGTCTTTATTTTTCCAGGAAGTAAATTATCTGATTTGCTTACTTTAAAAGTCCTAAAAATAAGTATCAAACTTAGAGTGTTTTTCAGAGATTTTCCATGTTACAAATCAAAATCTGAATCTCTTTTAAGGGGATTTTATTGACTAACACAAAGTAGTGCAGTAGTGTGCAGTGGAAATAATACATGGCTGTTATCTATTTTGTTTTTTACAAAAAGAAATTGAACAAATGTGGTGTGGGTTTGTTTTCCCTCCCGAAGTCAATAATCTGTGGGATCACCTTTGGTTTTGCTCTTTTGTGATATGTCTCTTTGTATGGTGATAAGACATGTTCAGCAGCAGGGTTACCTGTTTGAATGCCTGTAGGACCTCCTGCCTCTGGCTGAAATGCCTGAAGAGCAGGTGCAGGGCTCTGGACACCAGCGGAGGATACTCATGCATGGTTAAGTGGAGCAAAACCCTTAAGAAGGTTCGACCACCATGATCGTCCAAGTCGAGAGGTGTATTCTCCTCACTGTGCACACAGAAAAACCATGCTTTCAGAGAAATACATCTTATTTAACTGTGTGTTCTGAAAATAGTCCAACTTTACCTTCCACCAAAGATCGCCTCCGCCTGCTCCTCTATGTTTTCAAAATCCAAAGCTCCTGGATTTTTAGGAAGACACTCAAAATCAGTTTCTAGTGAACCCAACTTTGGTGTATAATGCATCTCAGGATAAACCTAACCTGGGATATTATTTGGCCCTTCTACTGATCCACTTATAGACAACTCGTTCTGGGAAGTACTCTCATCAAACTCCCTTTTAAAGATCGACAGAAGACAGGAGATCCTGTAGTCCAGGCGGACATTCAGGATAAACTGCAGGAGAAAGGATGAAATACAGTCCAGAAATACTGGCAGTGAAACATTCAGATTTCATTTCCTAAACGATGTGTATTTCACCTGCAGGATCTCTATAATCTTGAGCTTAGTGTCCATGACCAATATGTCCTGTTTCTCAGGCTCAATCGGCGTCTTCACCATATCATCATTCGGGCTGCTGTTTGTGTTTATAGGAAGGAACCCGCCTCCTCTCAGGACTACTTGGGACATCAGTTCTCCTACGCCATGAATGGACCTCATCACATTACTGCCTGAAAGCATATAAACACACAAACACAAATCAACCTCACGGCCACCGGATTCACGTCCTCAACTCGCCGCTCCGGGCTGCTCTACCTCTGCCTCCGTCTCCTTTTTCCAGCTTGGCGAACGGGAAAACGTTGCTCACATGGACGCAATCCAGAATAGCCAGTAGGATCTTGGTTAGTCTGAGCAGGTCGCTGAAGTTGTAGAAGCCAAAATAGATGAGATTTCTGGCCAGATTCACCACCTGAAATAAGGACAACAGATGCAAGTTTGAAAACTACAAGTTCAAAGTATTTTATCATACATTTATGTAACATTTTAACACAAAGTACTGCATAATTGTGAATTATGAAAATGTTCACTTTCATGCCTCCCATTGCTTTCACTAGTCACAATGCAAATCCAGATGTTTTTATAAGGCCTCAGATGTTTGTTAAAAAATTATTACAGCAAGCAGCATCATAAAAACCAAGTAAGACAACAAACAAGCATCATTTTCTTTGCACTTCTCAGTTATGGACTGCCAGGTGTCGGTCAAACACATGAAATATACAGAAGTATGTAGCTTAAAGGGACAAAGTGTGAAAAAAGTTCAAACGAAGTTACTTCGTTACTTCAAACGAAGTAAAAGGCCGATACAACTCCTTCTACAAGGAGCTGCATCGGCCGTACTGACCTCAGAAGTGAGCTTGTTCTTTTCCTTGTCTGCAAACGGGACGTTCTGACACACCACGTCCCTGAGGTAGTTTTCAACAAACTCCATAGTCTGCCAGAATCGCTCCTTAATATTATCTTTGGTCGTTCCATCATTGTCGTAGCTTCAAGTTAAAGAATAAACACAGCTTTAAAAAGACAACTAAATACAAGCAGATTTTACACTGAAGACAAAGGACAACTGAAGTAAAAGGATTTTGTTTGCGGTCCATTTCTCACTCGTTAATGGAGATTTTCGACGGGATCTCAGACCAAAGCCGTGCATATTTGACCGGCGTGACTTGCTCCTGTGGGTCCCGATCCACGTGCATGTGTAGCATGAGCCGACAGAAAGAGGCTCGAAGGTCAAAGGGCAAGTCCTCATCCGACATGCATCGTAAGATCAGGTCGACATCCAGCTGAACGGAAATCTTGTTGATTGCTAGATACTGGCGATCCAAGCACATCCTGGCAAACAGGTTGAGCTGATACCTGTCCCAAATGAATCAGACTAATCAATGATCCAAACTATAAGGGTTGCTCAGCCCAGCTAAGATCAGATCCAGAAATGTACCTGTAGTAACTGATCACTTCTTTATCCTCCTTCTGGCCGTCTTTGGCATCCTGGGCCATCTCCCTGACGCTCTTGCTGCGCATCTCCTTGTCGCTGTTGTTCCAGAACAACCAGACTTCCTCCTCGTCCTCCTCCACCTCCACAGAGTTCTCCCCCAGCTGCGATCCCTCGATCTCAAACCTTGAGAGCACCAGTCTGAAAAAAAGTGATTCAAAAAAGGAAAAATAACAGATTAATTTTTTGCATTTAATTTAATTTATGTTTAGGCTTGCTGATTTTAAATAAATTAATAATTTATGGTACTTTGAAAAAATTTGTCCCCCAGTTCAGTTTTTTTCTCTACACTTAAGTGCTTTGGATCAAACTATTTTTAAATAAGGAATCAGATATTTTATATCAAATATAATCTGAATTAATACAAAAGAGAGTTGTAATATGCTTATTTTATTTTAATTTTTACTTTTAAAAGAAAAGCTATCCAAAACAACCAGACCATTTGTGGAAAATTTGAGGACTGAGTTTAATGGCCATTTGCTTGTCTGGAAACTGACAAATCTAAGTAAAGTCTATCAATTTCTGATAAAACTGGATGAAGATTCTGTCACATAATTCCTTAAAAGTCTTGATCAAACTGTCATTTATAACTGCATCTGTATTTATTTAGAGTATTAACCAATGTTTTTTTTTCCTAGTTACTGCTCTGTTTGGATGGAAATAAGACCAATAAAGTTGGTCCATGAAGTGGCAACCTGAGGTAGAACAGAAAAACATGTTACTTTGTTTCTATGAGGATGTCTGCATTGGCTGGATCCAACACTGCAGTACAGATGAGCTCCTGTGTCACAGGGATGGACTTGTTCATCGACACACACAGGTCTGACAGATAGTCCAAGAACCTGGACACAAACACAGGGACAACAAAACTCAATTGCACACCACCCTGAGGGTCAAAGAACAACTCATATAACTTATGAGTTGTTCAACCATTAAAAAACAAAAAACAAAAACACAGATCAGATAATCAAACAAACAGTGTCACACCTGGGCTCCCGGTTTTTGCGGACAAGGCTCACAAACGTGTCGATCTCTGCAGCAGTGATGTGCTTCTCCAGCAACTTGCGGTTGTTATGGAGCAAAGCTGTGATGGTGTCCTCGGCCAGCACATCGTAGCCGATCTGTTTCTGCATGAAGCGAAACTGTTTGGCGATGTATTCCTGCAAGAAACAAAAAAGAAAAAAACAAAAAAAACACTGGTTATGTGCAGATGCGACAAGGTATGCACATAGGTTTTTATGACATGGAGCATTTAAATGGGCATGGTACATTAGCAGCTCAAACTGCAGACTGGACTGGATGTTCAGCTGGATTATATATATATATATATATATATATATATATATATATATATATATATATATATATATATATATATATATATATATATATATATATATATATATATATATACAATCCCTACCAACACCATAACAGAAACCAATGATATACAATATACAACTCAGCATCAGTGATCCTTGAAATGCTCGGCTATAAGAGCAACCATGAGACCCAATATCCATCATGGAAAAGACGGTTAGAGGCTAAGATCAAGATAACAAGGACGGAAGAGTCTGGAGACTGAAGGCTGGAGACTGAACAATACTGGAAAGGCATATGGGAAAGGGAGGCGTCCCACAACAGCAATGCACAGTGGCTAACCTCTCTACGAGAGGACCACAGCAACCTCCCTGAACAAGCCCCGGTAACCATCACTGTGGCAGATGTCCAAGAAAGAGTCTCGGGTATGAAAAACTGAAGGGCGCACAAAAAAAAAGGGCGCACAAAAAAAAAAAACTGAATGGGTTCAGTCCCATCCAACTATCGGCCAATAACCTGTCTCTCTACAACATGGAAGCTCATGTCAGGCATCATAGCGGCTAAGATAAGCGGACACATGGATAAATACATGAGCACGGCACAGAAGGGCATCGGCATAAATAGTAGAGGAGCCAAACACCAACTCCTTGTAGACCACACAGTCGCCCGAGACTGCAAAACCCGACACACCAACCTGTGCACCGCTTGGATTGATTACAAGAAAGCCTATGACTCAATGCCACACACCTGGATCATCGAATGCTTAGAGATGTACAACATCAATAGGACTCTAAGAGCCTTCATTGCAAACTCGATGGGGCTGTGGAAAACCACCCTTGAAGCCAACTGCAAACCGCTTGCACAAGTGTCCATCAAATGTGGCATATACCAAGGAGATGCTCTGTCCCCACTGCTGTTCTGCATAGGCCTGAACCCCCTCAGCCAAATCATCAACAAGACTGGCTACGGATACCGACTCAAGAATGGGGCCACAATCAGTCACCTCCTCTACATGGATGACATCAAGCTGTACGCCAAGAGCGAGCGAGACATCGACTCACTGATCCACACCACCAGGATCTACAGCACTGACATTGGGATGTCATTCGGACTAGAGAAGTGTGGCCGGATGGTTACAAAGAGAGGGAAGGTCGTCCGCACAGAAGGGGTCTCACTCCCAGAGGGAACGATAGCAGACATAGAGCACAGCTACAAGTACCTGGGAATACCACAAGCAAATGGCAACCTCGATGAGGTCACAAGGAAAGGAGCCACAGCCAAATACCTCCAACGAATAAGGCAAGTCCTGAGAAGCCAGCTCAATGGCAAGAACAAGATCCGTGCAATAAACAGCTATGCCTTACCAGTAATCAGATACCCTGCCGGAATAATTAGCTGGCCAATGGAAGAGATGAAGGCCACGGATGTTAAGACTCGGAAGCTACTAACCATGCATGGAGGGTTCCACCCCAAATCCAGCACCCTGAGACTGTACACAAGCCATAAGGAAGGAGGCAGAGGACTAGTGAGTGTGAGAGCCACTGTCCAGGATGAAACATCTAAGATCCATAAATACATCAAGGACAAAGCCTCAACGGACGATGTGCTCAGCGAATGTCTCAGGCAATGGGGAACAGAGGACGAGGTGCTGGAGGAACCATCATGGGAAGACAAGCCCCTACATGGGATGTACCACCGACAAATAACTGAAGTGGCTGATATCAGGAAATCCTACCAATGGCTGGAGAAAGCTGGACTCAAGGACAGCACGGAGGCCCTCATCCTGGCCGCCCAGGAACAGGCCCTAAACACCAGAGCAATAGAAGCTCAGATCTACCACACCAGACAAGACCCAAGGTGTAGGTTGTGCAAGGAGGCCTCTGAGACAGTCCAGCACATAACAGCAGGGTGCAAGATGCTGGCAGGGAAAGCGTACATGGAACGACATAACCAAGTGGCGGGCATAGTGTACAGGAACATCTGTGCAGAATATGGACTGGAAGCCCCGAGGTCAAAATGGGGGACACCCCCAAAGGTGGTGGAGAATGACTGAGCTAAGATCCTGTGGGACTTCCAGATCCAGACAGACAAGATGGTAATGTCGAACCAACCGGACATTGTGGTGGTGGATAAAGAACAGAGGAAAGCCGTTGTGGTGGATGTAGCAATACCAAGTGACCACAACATCAGGAAAAAGGAGCATGAGAAACTGGAGAAATACCAGGGCCTCAGAGAGGAACTGGAGAAGGCCTGGAAGGTGAAGACCACAGTGGTGCCTGTGGTCATCGGGGCCCTCGGGGCAGTCACCCCCAAACTGGAGCAGTGGCTCAAACAGATCCCAGGAACAACATCAGACATCTCAGTCCAGAAATGTGCAGTTCTAGGCACAGCCAAGATACTGCGCAGAACCCTCAAGCTCCCAGGCCTCTGGTAGAGGACCCGAGCTCAGAGGATGAAAGAGACCACCCACGGAGGGTGAGAGGGGAATTTTTTTTTTTTTTATATATGCATATATACGTACATACATACATACATACTTTTTTTTTACTGCTTTAATGTTACTACATAACAATGACATTTTTCCTCAGAAAAACAAGCCCCTACGGCCCTCTTATATTGCAGTGGTGAGTATTAAATAATGTTCTCGGTTGACCAATTGTACCTGATTCTTGCGATAATCCTGTTGCGAGTGACGCAGGACCCTGTAACACAAACGGCAGATGTGTCTGAAGGGGGCATGGCGCTGGTCAGCCAGCTCCTCCAGGCGCAGCATGGGCCCATTCCCGCCGTCTGTGAAGGGCGCCTGCAGCAGCTTGAAGATCTACAAGCAGGAAGGAGATTGTGATGACTGCAACCATGCAAAAAGTCCACTTTTTATCCCACTTTCACACAAAACTATAAAAATCAGAAGAGGAGGAGGAAGAGGTCAGGGGAGTTTTACAAAAAGTGCCCATTCTTCCTTTATTGCATTACCTGTTTGAGAATATTCTGTTCTCTCATGAGTTTCTGTCGCTCCCTATTGGGTTTGTTCACCATAATTTCCAGAACATCCTGTCCGTTGTTGGGAATGTCCACCACAAAGAACACCAAATCCTCCAGGAGCTTTGTAACTGCCCTGAATTTATTCATTACAAAAAACAACAACAAAAATAAAAATCAAAAGATACAAATTAACAACACAACCATCATCTTCAAGGAAACGACTCCACAGTGCTGCTGTGTTTTCTACCTCCTCTCATTTTGTGTGATGGTGCCTTTTTCCAGCTTTCCCGCAATGGAGGCCAGGACTTTACTGGCATCATTGGCAAAATCAAGATCCCTCACTTCAGCCGGGGAGACGGGCACGATGGCGAAAGCCTCCTTATCCTCTTTATATGGAGATGTGCCAATCTTGAATCAGAAATAAAATCCAATTTTTTTTTTACTTATCAGAGGAAATGTGATTCGTTTTGGGGCCTTATTAAGGGTTAAAATATAAATGCAAATTCACTATTAAATATTCCATAAACATTTCTTCAACAAAAATAAGTCTTGTTGGGGAAAAAAGCCAAATAAAAGTTAGAAGAGAGATCAGTCACTTACTCGCAACATGACAGGCTTTTCTTCTTCCTTGTCTATTGGCTGGTTAGTGCTGTGAACCCACGTGTTGGTGCAGAGGTGTCGGAGGCGCACATACGAGTTTCTGAAAGGATATTTGTTTTAAATAGTTTTTTTTTTTTGTTTTTTTTTTTTCGATTTAAAGTACACATGGTTGATTCTTTTTAAGGCTGTCTGTGTAACCAGCAAAACGAAAGTTTCCGCTGACTGGCGCTCATAAACATGGAGAAACAGGTAAGAGTTTCTGTCTTAAGGTAAAAGACTCAGACAGACTTTCATTTGTGGTGGTGGAGCAGGTAAAAAATTGTGTCAAAAACTTAAAATTTAATTTAATTTGACCAGAACCTTCTTATAATTGTTTGCTTCTGGAAAACAGCAAATATGACTTGTCATGGCTTTCTTTAAACAATGGCTTTCAAAGTCAGATTTGTGCACGGCTAGTAGTTATCATGTAGACAAATTCTACCACCTGAGCAGGGGAGCTCTGCAACTCCTCCAGAGTTACCATGCCCCTCTTAGCCGTTTCCCTGACTAACGCTCTCCTTGCCTGACCTGGTAGTTAAGGTGGAAAGCCATATTGTGAAACTGTCTGCAGTTGGGCTACACCCTGACCATTTTCAGATGAGGGATTAAATGTTTTAATTGGAGGATTTTAGAGTAAATAGAACAAACAAACACAACACTTTGCAGATTATTTGTAAAATTTGTAAAATCATTTCTAGTTTTCTTTCCACTTGACCATTATGCTTGTCCAGCATAACGGTTTGTGTTTATCTATTATACACGATCTACATTTTTGCCATTTCTCTGTCTAGTCAATACTGGGAGTTTGTGCTGCATTTGTTTCATAGTCATTGAACATATAAGGACTAATGCCATTAGTAGCACAAGACAGACCAATATCTTTCACATTCCAGTGCCAAAATTACAATTATCTGCATGACGAGCAGAAGGTGTACAATCTTTATCAGTCGTTAGGCTGGAAAGTACCACCGCGTACTCAATCCAGGCTCTATTTCAGAAACACGTAGCAGTGATGTTATACTTTGGAAGTCCTCAAACTACAACATGCCTGTTGTTTGATTTCCCAAAAAAAAAAAAAAAAAAAAAACGTGACAGATAGTTACTCAGAAGAATAACTTTACAGTTGGGTAAATGTCAGACCACAAAAGTTAAGTAGAGGCCAAATCACAGTATTTCGTACTATACGTCTTTCCTACCTGGGTACCAGAGAGTCCCCCCCTCTTAAGGTGGTCGGGTCCAGCTCGAATATGGAGGAGATGTCGTTTCCATGAGGAACCGATATGAGTGTGTACACGACTTTATCTGGGACAGTTTTCAAGCGGGCTCTCAAGGGGTCTTGCTCCGAGTCCAGCTATAAAAAAAAAAAAAAAATCCCATTAGAAACTGAATAAAAAATTAGAAACCCCTTCAAGGGCAAATTAGCAAGTGTCTGGTGAAATGCATGCCAATAATCGCTAAGATAACATGGATCCTAGGAACTAAATAAGTGTACTGGCAGTAAAACAAGGTCTTAAAATTGCTAAAAATTTATAAAGAGCGCAATCAGGGTTGCATACACTTATATAAGTTGAGATTTGTCTTTACAAAGCCGCAATCCTGAAATGATGGATGAATGTATAGCTGTATGGATGATTTTTTTTACATTTTTTTAAACGGAGAAAAAGTGAACTGCAGCTGAACAGTTCATTCATCTTCTTCTGCTTTGTACGGTGGCCCTGAGGTATGGCTTTGGCCAGTAAATGTTTGAAACTTCATAATAATGACAATAACGTGAACCATTCAATCATTCATTAACAAGAGACGAACACTGATGGACAAAGACTGCCATCTGCTGTTCAACAAAGCACAGCACATTCACTTTGCAACTAGAGCAGCCAGACTGTTACCTGTGTCATTAAAGTATAAAACATATTCTCCATATCCCTGTTAATTATAGCAGCTACAAAATAGGTTTGAGATGTTCATAAATACAACAGTGTGAGATATGAAGCAGGTTGTTTTTGTATTAATGGCCAAGCCAATAAAAAGCGGTGTTTTTATTTCAGTGGCAACTCTACGCTAGTGATGAAAAGTCAGGCCTTCAGTAAGACTTTCTCACCGGAGAGCGGAAATCGAGGCCCTCCTCTTCGTACTCTGGGTTTACCTGCACAAATTCAAGAGTGGTTGACTTTCTATTGCTCACAAGCAAACATGCGGGCCTGGAGACGGACAGACTGACCTCTGCAGCCAAGTAGTGCCCTGTGGCCAGGTGTTTGAACCTGAACAGACTGTTCCAGTAGCCAGCGCCACCTCGACATGGATCATGCTGTACGACCTGAAACAAAGGAAATCATTTTGAGCTCAAAGCACATCAAGCAGAAGCAGGTTTGAATCGATTGCCACTCACCTCGATCTCCCAGAGGGCTTTGCTGCTAGTGGCCGAGGTAGCCGACTGCCGCCCAGTAGTGCGAAGGAAAACGTATTGCTTTTTTCTGTGATCGTCGCATGTGAGGAACTTCTCCTGCTCTGCATGGAACAACCGTACAACATCACCCTGCAGAGAGGAGTTACAGCAAATTACGGCTAAAAATGGCTCATTTTAAAATAGGAAACCTTGTTAGTGATCTCTGATGGCCAACATTTGATCAACGTGAATGGATAGCATTCTCACTTAATCAGTTTTGGGAAAGTAACCAAATGCTATTAAATAATTTTGGGACTTTGAGGCCAGTACTTTATTCTAGAAAGGTTAACCAGCAGACTGAATAGTCCACTTGATTTCAACAAAGCACAGCACATTCTGTAAGTCTGAAAGTCTGTAAAATTGACAGAAAGTCTGTAAAATTGAGCTTTTAAAGTGATTTAAAGTCTCATTTACAGGCATGTACTGCTGACTGATGATACTGTTTTGTTTGTCAGAAATAAACAAACCAAGCAACCCACTCAGATCAGACGAGCAACATTATGCAACATTTTTAAAGAAAAAAGAAAACCTTAGAAACCCCTCAACATTATTTAACTGAAACTGTTTTAAGCTTTTACACAAATAAATACCATGTTGAAAAATGAGCTATCTATCCTAATATACATGCAACTTATTGTGCACATGTACATTTTTTAAGAATGAGAAAAGGTTCTGTCTCAAAAAGAGCCGTTTGAAATAAATCATCGTAGAAAGAGTTATCTGGCATTCGCTGAGAAACGCACTCCTTTCAGGACACGCTCCTGGTTGTCGCTCCATTTCATAAACAGGACGATCTTCCAGCTGGTGCTGCAATTTACCGAGTTCACCTGAAAAATAAAGAGACATGATGCGACTGAAGCTTTGGTTCCAGACACAGAACTACAACAACTCATAAAGTAGAGATATTTGCTAAATTCTTTGCAAGGAATCAAGTATAAGTGGAGAAACTGTTTTCCTCAATCCTGTGTACAATCACCCAACTAAAGAAAACAATTTCCATTTCCAATTAGCAACTTGAAAGCAACATTTTAACTGCCTTCAAAATTGAATTTTAACATCAGAGCAACTTAAAAATCCATTGTATGGGTTCTCTACAAAGTAAATTGTACCATTTTAAGTCTTACAGAAGTTTATGTGTCAAACCAGATCACATAATAAACAGTAGTGTTAGATAAGGAATGGGTTTATCCACTAATGTTATATAGATGAAAATATAAACAATGACAGATGTTTTGAAAATGTAAAATCCAAAAAACACAGATTAGCTCTTAAGTTTCAGTAAAGGAAAGTGTACAGAACTGAGGAAACTTATGCAGAAAATATTAAATTCCTTCCAAAAAAAAACCCCCGTTATGCCACTATGTAGTTTTTTAAGGTTAGAAGACAGCCATCCTTTAATTTACCACAGCTGATCAGTGACAAAAAAGATGACACAAAGGAATCCAGTGTTGTAGAAGAAAAATGGATGGCTTATTTGCCAAAAATGTGAGAAGAAGGAAAAAGATTAATAATAAACAGAATGAGACCCGATACAGAGTCCTGAGGAAAAACACAGACAACTGATGCAGCTTGTAATCTAAAATGTTTTAACTACACAAGCTGATTTTGATCCAATAAAAATAGTTTAAACAAGGCTTTGAGGAGCCAATTCCACCAACTTTGATGTTCATAGGAGAATGTCATGAAAGATTCCCTAAAATGCAAAAAATAAATAAACACAACTAAGGCTGAAAGCTCAGAGCGAGACACAATGTGTGGCTCACATGAGACTTTAACCAGACCTGTTTCTGTCCTGAGAAGAGGCTGAAAACCAGGGTGGATCTGTTCAGGCAGATTAAGAGGTAAACTAAAGCAAACCTCGTTGCATCCTGGGTTATCCCCAAGCTGATGTGTGCTAGCATGCAGCGGCTGACCGGCGTTGACTGGGTTCAGGACCACTTTATCCCCGATCACTACCTGCAGTCACACAAGAACACACAGGCAACAAACGTAAAAGCCTGACAAAGAAAGTTCTTTACTGAAAGTCTGACGCGAACACTGCTGCAAGGTAAAGCAGGTTGAAGAGCGGCTCTGTTTTCAAATACGGAAAACTGAGGAATTAATTATATTTACACAGAATGTAACAACCAAAAACACACATGAGTCATACAAGTCAAGATGGGCACAAACTTTGGTCTAAGATGTTCCATGCATGTAAATCAACTTCTTGCCATAATATTTCTGCAAAACAAAGTTTTTATAGTTAAAGAACAAATTGTGTGTCTAAAACCATTTAGATTTAGATTCTGATTCAATTTAGTTTTTAATCTAAACACAGACAAAGTGCTACAGCTGTACCAGCCTTAATTTGTCAAGCTTTTTATCGATCAATGTTAAGTTTAATTTACATATGTACTTTTAGCCCAAACTCATGACATGGTCAGTTTGCACCAAATTAATTGTTAGAGAAGACCAAACATGACCAGGACCTGGCTGCTGCAACTATCTACAGCCACCACTGCTGAATAATTAACAATATTAATATTTTTTATATTAATTATTTGCTAATAAAGCCATATTTTAAACACATAAAAAATAACTTTTGAAACATCTTTGTAGGTGTATTTAAGGGTTTTTAGTTGAATGTCTCATCATTTGTCAGAGAGGTTTAATCATGGTGCAGACCTCAATCCAGTTAAATTTGTTGCACATCTCAAAAATGGATATCAAAGATGTTCTCCATCCAATTCGACATCAAATATTTTTCAAAGTGCAACTCTGGTATGAGATACCAAAACGGAACTGCAAGCTGTAATTTCAGTGGAAGGTGATTCTGCAGAACAAAGAGTCGACCGTGACAAATGAATAAGAAGCATCGCATCTCTGGTATTGATTAGACTTTTTTGTTTTACTCCGGGTTGTTTATTTACATGGAGCACAGCGCTCCGGCACAGAACTCGTCCCACGGCCTGAAATACTCACGCTGTCCCCGATAGAGCGGAGTTTGTAGAAAGGCTGAATGTAGAACCAGGAGCCTTCATTTCCTGCAGTGTCCAACATGACCCTCATGGCGTTTTTCTCCAACAGCGCTGGCAGCCGTTTGTTCACCGTCAGGTATTTGTTGCTCTTCAGATGAAGCAGCTGTGCAGGAACAAAGAGCAGTGAAAGCTTGCACACACTCGTCACATGCCTGCCTTTATTTTGGGACTTCTAATGATTCATCTGTACTGATCTTTTTTTAAAATAAAAAAATAAAATAAAATAAAAAACTGGATGCAAAACTTAAAATTTATTGCAGATTAAGGGTTTAAATTATATAAATGGGGTCAAATATAAACAGTTCTAGAAATTCCCTGATTGGGACATTTGAAGAAATTAAACTAGTATATTTTAACCATATTAGCACAGGATTTAATTTCCATTTCAGAAGATTCACTGTGCTCAGAGACACTCAAGCTCAGGAATATCTTAGATTTAGGCGTATGGCATTTTGGAATAAATGTCAAAAAATTTTCACCCCCATGTTAAAATGTTAAAACATGTTAAAGCATCCCATGTTTTAACATTTACCTTACACAAAAACAGACGGAAACAAACCTGAATGACATTTCCATACTGTATCACAGTTCCCAGGAGTTTCTTGTTTTCAGAGTCATTTTGTTTCTTCTCCAAGTCAGCTGCATGCTGGGGTTTAAAGAGAGAGCAGGACAAAATTCATTTCACCAACAAGTTCATAGCTCATCCTGTCCTGCAGAAATGTGCTCTAAGAAGCGGTTGTGTTTGTTCCAAACAAAAAGTCCTGGAAGAAAAGCCATGACTAAAATTTGGATCTTGAGCAGAAACGACTTAAGTGAATCCTGGCCTCACCTATCCACGGGGAAGATGGCCAGCTTCCATTTTATGACTGTTTGGTCAAAAAAGAATTGCTTAAATGGTATT
Organism: Poecilia mexicana; assembly: GCF_051168715.1. Lineage (NCBI taxonomy): Eukaryota > Metazoa > Chordata > Actinopteri > Cyprinodontiformes > Poeciliidae > Poecilia > Poecilia mexicana. The sequence continues at coordinate 13,102,684 of NW_028263374.1, read as the reverse complement.
AGACTTCAGAGGAGAGGAAGAAAGGAGAGCCTCTTGGACAGACAGGTAAATTTCTATAAAAGGACTTACAAGGGTTAGGGTATATATATAATAATATATAATAGTAATTGATGCTTTAAAGTCCTACAACTGAGATTTTTGTAAATTCAGTTCATAAACAATCAAAAAGTGTATTATTGATATCCCAACCTGTGAAGAAATTTATATTCAAGATCTATTGAAATCTGCCTGGATGTGTTTATTGCCACGGGGACAGAGCTGTGTGTCGTGGTAGCTGTGAGATACTCGTGTTGTTTTCATAGCTTACGTGGAGCTTGTTGAGCAGCACCGTGTCTGTGTTGCCCCCAGGCTTCGCTGCTTTCCAGAACTGCTTCTGGGCTGAGTAGCGGTTCATGGGGCAAAGTTTAAACAGACAGTCTGCACAGACAGAAAGAAAAAAGGCACAAAGCAATCAGTTCCACTTCATTAAAATCAAATAAAAAGTAACAGACAGGACAAAGGGAAATACATGAAAATACACATAGCCTCCTCTCCACAATAGCCAGCAATCCTGGTAAAGATGTGCAGAAACAATTACTGTGTCGTCGTTTCACAGTGGAAGAACAAAGATCAACGGAGATTTATTCAAACCTCATTTAAAATCCTCCTCACACTGTGTGGTGGCAAAACAGACTTAGATCCAGCCTTATTTATCACAGTTATGTTGTTATAAAATGATTACATGTGTACAATTAAACCTCAGTTTAAATCCAGCTGTTCTGTGAAGGCTTCAGAGATTTGATTAGCGTATGAACAGCATCATGACGGGTCAGGGAGAAAGTTCAGGAGGAGTTTACAGAAAGGTTGGGTTGAAGTGACTGGCCAGGAAAGGGAGCCAATTACACCAAAGATCACCATTGTAACACTGGAGGCGCTGCAGAGATCGACAGCTCAGGTGGAAGAATGGCTTCATAGGAGAAGTATTAGCTGTACATCCAGTTAACTATGCTCTATTGTAGCTTAATCCTTGCAGTGCATGATCCCAAAAGTCTATAGGAAAAAGGCAGAGCGTACCATATGACTAATACCCAAAATGAAATCAAAGATTATTCATTGAGTTAGGCTTAGGGGGGTAGGGGTAGGGTTAGGGACACTAAAAGACATAAAGTAAAGGTGTCCCACTAAAAAGGCTTCCATTAGATTATCTCATATCGTTAAAGTGAACAAAATGTAAAAGCTAAAAGCTGTATTCAAAACAATACGTCAGTGTGAGAATATGTCACTGAAATTAAAGTTGAAATCTTTTGAAAAGCTTTTCGCAAATCCTCAGAGGTGGCTATAAATGTGAAGGGAGTTTGAATGTATCCAAACTTCCCTAAACAACACAGCATAAAACATCAACATTATAAATCAGAAATGAAACTAGTAAACTAGCTTTGTTCTCTGTGCGCACCGATGTGGCCAAGCGTGTGCCTGCACTTCAAACACGTATTAATAATTCTCCTGAATGGAGATCAAAGGCCTTTCTCCGCTCTGGGGAGGAGCAACGGATGCAGAGACGGCCTGCATCTGCGTGTGCGATCAACCTACACCACCTCCTCCAAATGTGGTCACGGTTAGATGGTTAGACGGCAACAATAACACCAATAACACACCATCAGCGCTTCTGTTTGCATTACGAAAGGGCATGGTAAGGGGGCGTGGTCAGCAGGCGTGGGTAACCACGGGCAACGAGGAGATGCTGCCGTTATCAATAGCACCAAATTGTGGAGTTAATTTTCATATGCTGCGCAGAAACCCGCCAAAAGGGAAACCAGGCCTTTTATTTGCATGTGGACTGAGCATTAGAGAAGTTCCTCTTCTGTCCCAGGAGAGTTCCTCTTCTGCAGCTCGCCAGGACTGAGGGAGACTTTAGCAGTGGATTCAAGTTAGGTTTTGTTTAACAGGAACAGATGAACTACTTTCTCCTGCAGAGCTGGGTTTGTCTCCTCCCTCTGAGTTCTGGCTTTCCTCTCATTTTTATCTCCTATCGGATCCCTGCTCCTTCTTTACCGAGAGGGCGAAAAGAGGAGGAAAAGAACAATCTGTCCATCCTTCCCCCCATTCTATGTTTCTGAACTTCATTTGGAGTTGCAGTAACATGACCAAATAAGGCCAGCCAAGAGAAAGGGAGTTAGACGACTTTAAGAGAGGGGGAGAGGGTGGGGACTCCCTGTTTTTCCCCCTTCACATATTCTGTCATCCCTCCTTCTTCTCTTTCTCTCTGAATTCCTCTAACTATTTCACACACACCATTTGTTCCCTCATGACTAAAAAGGTCGCAACATCCTAAATCTTCTCCAGCCATCCAAACCCCAATGGTCTTTCTCATCAGTCATGTTTGACTTCAGCTTGATGCATAATTCAGTGACGACAACAATTAAAGGGAAGTGAAAGACAAATGAGGAAGACGAGGGGAGAGTGAAAGAATGTAAAACAGAGCGTAGAGGGTTACAGTGGAGAAAATGAGAAACTCTGGCATCTCAGTGTTGGATTCTTCATTTACAGTTGAAACCACATATTTACATGCATCGAATTAAAAACATGTGCAGCCTCTTTTTTTACGGTCTTGAAATAAATCAGGCGAAACCTTTCCTCCTTTAGATCAGTTAGAATTACAGAATAATTTCTGTTAACTTGATGCCAGAATACTTTCTTCAGATTCAGAGGTTTACATACTAACAATATGTGTTAACAATATGATGATAGCACGGCTTTGTCATTTTAGGATAAGTTATTTCACAACACTTAAGTAAATTGGAAGCAAACGAGTGAACATATTTTCAACCAACACCTCAAACGTACCACTTTCTTGTGTGAAATTATGGAAAAATATCCAAAAAAAGGTCAGCCAATATGGTAGGAAGTGGATTGTTTCATCTTTGTGAAAACCTCCAGATGCTTAAAGGTGCCACGCACATCTATTCAAACATTTATACACAAGCATGAAGACGAAGGGAAGGCATCTTCAGCCATCACAACGTTCAGGAAGGAGACAGTTTCTGTGTCTCAGATGTGGATGAATAATAGTGTGAAAAGTGCAAATGACCTTGTCATTTGTGTGTCGATATCCACAGTGAAAGAAGAACTACGTAGGTTGAGACATCAGTCAGAGAGGAAGAGGCCATTAGTACAAAAGTAATGTAAAAAGGTAGATTACAGCTTGCAAATGTATGCAGGGAGACAATCCTGGGTTTTTGGCCACTTTCTGCTGCACTTACCCAGAAATATGACATCATGAGAAAAATGTGGAAATAATAAAACAAACTCTCAAGCTATTAGTCAGGAAATTAAAGCTTAGGCACAAATGGATCTTCCATATGAATAAAGACCCGGAGCATTGTGACAAATCATTTACAAACTAGCTTACGGACAATAAAGTCAATGTTTTGGAGCAGCTATCACAAAGCTCAGATCTTCGTCTCAAAGACACTTTGTGGGCAAAGCTGAAAAGGTGCAAGTGAGGCAAGTTGGTCTGCAAACAAAACTCAGTCATGTGAGTTCTGTCAGGAGGAATGGGCCAAACAGTATTTTTCTAAGTTTGAGGTAAGATACACAAAACACCTTTTAAACTCTATGACAGAATCCATAAGGCATTTCTTAAAAATATGAAATGTATGTATACTTCTGAATTTAAAGAAAATGAAGGGGAAAAAAACTACAATCATCTACTTCTCTCATTATTATGGAATCTAGAAAATAAAAGTAATCTTAATATTTTAAGTGACCTCAAACTTTAGTCTGATTTAATGTCAGACAGAGAGATAAAAAAGTGTATCTGTATGTTTTATAGAGTAATTAAACTTCTGTTTTAAAATGTGTAGCAGCTCATGATGTGATTAAAAGAAGAGTAAAATTATTGTTGCTCTCGTTTTTTCTTTAAATCTTTTCATCAAATTGCAGACAATTAACCACAGAATACATAAATACTGCTGTTTGTAATGAATTGTTAAACTAACACTGATAAGGAGGGAAAAGCTGAACATAACTCGGTTAATATTAGAATGACATTAAGCAAGGTTTGCTGAATGAAAGCATAGAAAATTTGCACTTTCATCCAAAAGACAATCACAGCTTTTAAATGGATTCCAAATTCAACTAAAAAATATCATTAAATTTGACATTTCCAACAATCGTCAGACAGTGGTTGAAACCTTTTCCCAGAGAAAAGTAACAAAAGTTTCCATCAAGCCTCCATTCATGCCCACAGTTTACAGCTTACATAATAGAGTCATAAAAGCTCTCAGAAAGCAGAAGAGACTGCTGACATGTTTTACCTTGTATATTAAAAACCAAGCAAGCACCACTAAGAGTTGGTCACACCTCTGGTCCAGATCTAACCAAGCTACCTCTGCTCTAAGTACAATACACACACTGACCAAGGACTTGGAAACAAACGCTGCTCTTCCTGAGATTTTGATCTTATTTCTAATGTAGAGGAAGCAACAAATCACTACTGATTCAAAAGCTGGACTTTTTCTGCAAGACCTTGACAGAACAAGGGAGGGTAGTCATGTGCGTTAATAACGAAACAACAGAACAGTTTCTGCCGTTTGTCTCAGTTAAAACACTCAGCTTTTCTCCTGTGTGTCTCTGACAGAAGCAATGCTTTCTTTACATGGACAACAGAAATGAGCCGCTAAGGTGGGCCTGAGGGGAAGGTTAATTATTTCAGAGCCGACGCAAGTGGTATGAGTTAAACACTGTAAATTAGGCAGGAGTTGACATGAGCATGAGTGGTTAAACACACAAGAGAGTCAGTATTCCCCATAAATGCTTTCACATGCTGCTAGTTTAGCAATGAAAATGCTGGAGTAATCAGATCTTGGTTTTGTTTTTCATCAATTTTGGTGAATTATGGAGCTGGGGCAAAAGGGAAGGAAAAGGTTTTAAAAGGGTATTGGGTTGTGAATCTAAGTTTTCAATGAATCAGCGTTGTGGCCCTTAATCCAAGTGAAATCTAAAATGAAAAAGAAAAAGAAAGAAATAAACAGCAAGAAAGTAAACTAATAAATTATCACTAACGGCATACAATGATAAGTAATATCTTTAGATATTAACTTGCACTTTTAAAGAAATCTCATTAGATTAATATTTAAAATTTTAATTTGAAGTATGATTCGTGATTAATTGAAATATGTGTAATTATTTTTAAGACGCAGAACCAACAAAGCATTTGGGGCTGAACCGAAAACAAAGCAGTGATTTTTTTTTTTTTTTTTACACTGACTACATTGTTAGGCTCCAATTGTTCACATTAGAGATTTCTTCAAACATTTTTTTTGCTGTTGTTGTTACACTTATATGTTTCAGATCATAGAATGTTTTATTATTTGTTAATTATGACCTGAGTAAATACAAGATGCTGTTTTAAAGAGATATTTATTGAAGGGAACAAAGATATGCAAGTCATCCTGGAGCTGTGCGAAACTAAACCTGACGGTTGCACCACCTTCTATAATCACTGCCATCAAGTGTTAGACAAAATCTATGAGAAAGTCATCTCTGTGGAGGCGGGGTGCCCTGCTCTTCCTTGCAGAATGGTTCAAATTCAGCCAAATTAGGTGGTTTTCAAGTACGGACATTCTGTTTAAGATTATGTCACAGCAGCTCAACAGGATTGAAGTCCAGAATTTGACTACACCACTTTAATAATTTACTCTACGACCGTTTTATTTTGTGCCAAGATGTTGAATTACTGGTGGACTTTGGATCACTGATCTACAGCACTTGACTTATTGGCTGGATATTTTCCATCACTCTTTCCACCACCTTGTGTGACTAAAAGTATAACGTTCTTTACCTGGAATGCCTTGTCAGCTGCTCTCCTGATTTAACAGGATGTGTAACTTCCAAAAAGTCCAAATGTGACACCGGACTTTGTCTTCTGCTTGGTCAGCAGCAAATCTAAATTTGGAAATGAGGCCTGCAGTGGTTCTTCTAGATTCTTCTGTGGTCTCCTGAATGAGTCATTCACAGGTTTACAGCTGTGTCATGTTTTCTCCATTTGTAGTTAATTCCATGGTTTGCAAGGCTCCCTACTACTTGGAAATGGCTTCGATTTCCTTCTTGTTCACGTAATTCTTTATTTCATGGCATTATGTGTTGCTTTTAGACATCTTTGTGGCCTACTTCATAGTGTCAGTCAGGGTCAGTTAGACCGATTTCTTGTTTCTGCATCTCTGGCATTAATCTCACCTGGGTGTGTATAGTGAACCAGATCAAAAATATTACAGGTGGCAAACACATATTAATGAAACTCTACATTTTGCAGGAAATTACCAGAAGTTCAAGGTTGCTTTATGTTATTATGTAAGAATGACAACTCATTATTTAAAAGGATGAAATTAAAATCGTAGCATAACAACATACCAACAAAGAGCTGCCCCCACAAAACCCTCCTTCATACAAGTAATGTGGCATTTAAAACAGTGGGAATCACAACAAGTAGATAATACAAAGCAGCGCTGAAGAGTTACCTCTGCATTTCACCATCTCTGCATTTGAGCACCGCTACTGAGTTTGTTAGTTACTCAGTGGTCTGACTTAGTCAGCATGTGGATTGTAGAGCAAGAAAATAAGGCAATACTGGACAAGAAAATATGAGTTACTTTTCAAATAAAAAAAAGGTATTAAAGACTCTACACATTAATAATTTCAGTTTGAAACAATGAAACATCTGGAACATCAGACAAGACTGTATCCAATTAGCATTGATAATGTGATACATTGATGGATTGCAATGGTAAGTATTTACATTCTGTACATTTTGGAGGAAGGACACAATATTTTTCTCAATTTAAGCCAAAGACATAATTTTTATATACCTGACTATTAATGTTTAGAGCTATATATATATATATATATATATATATATATATATATATATATATATATATATATATATATATATATATATATATATATATTATTTTTTTTTTTTGTTTGTTTTTTTTTTTTGTTGTTGTTGTTGTTTAATTTGATGAAGTCAAATTAATTAATTCGTAGGACCACTGGGAGGAGGTAGAGGCAGAGGAGCTTGATTTTTTCACAGATTATGTGTCTCATGTTATACTGTAACATACTGACAGTTTTAATAAATATGTAAAAAACATATCTTCATAAAAATTACCTACTGCAGCTTTAAGTAGACCTTATCAAGTACAGTTTATACATGCACTAATGCACACAGTAGCAGCAGACAGCCAGACGTTCAGCGTCTTGCCTAGGGAACAATTGCAGTTTTTGGCCTTTGCCCAGGGAGGCATTAGAAAATGAGGGGCAAACACAATATTAACCTGTCATTCACAGGTTGTCATTCACAATGACAGGGGTGTCAAACTCCAGTCCTCAAGGGCCGCTGTCCTGCAGTGTTTAGATGTGCCACAGGTAAAAAACAGTGGAATGAAATGGCTTAATTACCTCATCCCTGTGTAGATCGGTTCTCCTGAGCCTTGCTAATGACCTAATTATTCTTTTCAGGTGTGGTGCAGCAGAGGCACATCTAAAAGTTGCAGGACAGCGGCCCTTGAGGACTGGAGTTTGACACCTCTGTCACGAGAGGACCCAAATTTGGGTCCTCTCGTGAATGACAGGTTAATAAAAAATATATAATTTTTTTATCTCACAGTTCAGGAGTATTCAGCATTGCACACTGAGTAAGTTTAATATTGGTTATTTACTTTGTAGTAAACGTCTCATATGGTAATATGTCACAGCAGCCTTATAGGTCCCATCATTCTTTAATGTGGCCTATTCAACAGTTTGAGACATGAAACATTGGTGGTTTGCCCATTAAAGCTTCTCTCCTGAGGTTCAAAAGCAGCATAATAAGCATCAGAGTAACGTAGCCCTAGATCAGAAGAAAGATGACTGAAAATTGAGACGGATGGATGCCGAAACAAGTTAGATTTGTCTGGAAAACCAATTAGTTGAGATTAAAGAGTGCATTACATGTTCCTTTTAGTCAATTTCAAAGACCATAAAATGGTACTAATAAAATATAATATTAGAGTGACTGAGAAGGCTGCTAATGTGAGCAAATGAAAGAGCACTAACAAAGCATTAATGGAAACTACAGAAAGTTGATTTGGTTTTAGCATCGTCTGTAGGTGTGTTTGCTTGAGCTGTTTGGAGACGAATTAATTCACTTCACTAATTCACTTTTAATGCATAGTTTTAACAATATGAAAATCAAGACTGGTGCTGGACACGGTGTTAGACTCTACAATGTTCAAGTGGGATTTCTAACCGACAAGTCTACTGAGGTAAAAAGTTTAACTAATTACTTATTAATGAAGATGAAGTTGTTGATAGTTAATGATAGATTGAGGGCTAAAATAAAATCTCGAAGGAGCTTTCAAGTTTAGGTTTTACTCTGTATCTAATATTCAAATAAGTACGACTGAAAATGTAATCAATATTTTTGCATTTATATTTAATTTTAAATAGAAATGTTTTCTTGATACCTAGCTTTTTGGCAGGACGTAACTTTAGGAGATGTCACAATAGGGTGCAGCACGGCTCCACCCATGAATGAGCTGGTGATGATTTGTGTCCCATAATATTTTAGCACAATGTTACCAAAGCAGATGTTTCAGAGTGCAGATACAGGCTTCATGTGAGAGATTATAATGGTGAGGAGAGAGCTGTGTTTACATAAGGAGGAAATGTTAAGCATACCTCAGCAGTGACAGTAACGCCAAGAGGACCTAGCAAAGGAATCGTTTTGAGGGGATTAATGTATTATTTTTACCAAAACTTCATAGAAGCACCAGCTTCGAATCAGTTATCAGTTGATAAAAATGACTATTGGTTTGGTGAATCCTTGCTGACTGCAGTTAATCGCTCAGGAAATTGTCTAATTGGAGTAATTCCAGTGTCATGTGCAAACACTTTTCTGTGTCCCTCCAGGACTCTCGTCTAAAATGAGCTAATCAGGTCAGGACCAGCCAAAACAGGAAAGGAGCTTTTCAACAAGCAGCACGTACAGCATGTTTGCTGAACATGCTCTATGAACTATAAAGGGTAATAATATAGGAATGGAGAACAAGTGCGACAAAATGATGGGAAACAAAGAAAAGACAACAGCAGAGATAGCGAAGGCACCGGATCTGAAAACAACAATGAGCGACAGAATCTGACTCATATATTATGTTGACATGCTGCAATAAAACAAACAAAACCATTGTTTATATTCAAAGCACTGAATGAATTTGCACAGTTTGAGCATTGTGACACACTGAACCTCAGTTAACTCAATGAAGTTTTATAGTACTGCATTTCTCAGTTACTGTAAATCAAACAAAACAGAGTAGAAGGCTTCACACGACTTTGCAATATTTATTCCTAGATATACTGGTTTGCAGCAGAGACATGCCAACACATGCAGGTCCCATGCAGCTTGTGCCTGAATGCATGAACATTTGGAGCTGCACGAGCCCATATGTTTATTTTATTTTTTTCTTTTTAAGAATCATGGTTGTCATACATTTGTTATAGCTTGCTTCTTCATTTAATGACATCACTCTGGAAATGTTGCTTAGTTGTCATCTTATTTGTTTATATTTACATCTTATCTTCACATGTGAAGATATAACCATAGCAGTCTATGATCCTAAAAAAAACCTTCAAACTTATCATTGTGAAAGCTATGATCTTTGGGAATGTTGTGTTTTTCTGCCAAACCTTTTAAAATGAATCATGATTAAGAGAATAAGGACATCCTAATTAGTGAAATAATTTCTACAACTAACTAAGCTGCCACTAGACTTACAAACAATTATAGTTCCTCTACCAGGGGGGAAGTCTGACTGCAGTGTGGTTCGCATGCTTCTCTATCAGCAAGATCACGCAAACCTCTGGTTGAATTTCATAACATCTGGTAGAGAAGAGTGTGGGCAAAAGAAAACAACAATGCATTTTTGTGTAGATTCTCATCATATTTTCAGTGCAATGACATGACGGCCTGATATTCTCATTCGGGATTTTCTTTCAGTGTGAGGCTCTTTTTCTGATGTGCAGTCAAGTCAAAGTTTATTGGTACAGTACAGTTACAACAGCCTCAGCTGACCAAAGTGCTTCACAACAAACACAACATCACAAGTAGATAAATTACAAAATAGAAAATTTAATTTAGTAAAAATGTAGGTTAGACAACAGATGTAGCAGAATGCACACCTTCCTAAACATTTCACTTACGTCTCCCAAGTTCACAAAATATTTTTCCAATAATCTTAGGGACCATCAAGCTGTTTTCTGTCAAATGTGAAATTGGTATTTGTGTTCCTGGACAAATAATATCACTGAATATGTTTCAGATGTGTTATATAACTCTACGTTTTGAGATCTTCTAGCTTATTTCACGTTGTCAGAGTGGTTCTATTTAAGCTACGTCGTTATTTTAAACAAACTAATTGATCACTATTATGTTGTCAGGTTTCTTTGGTTACATTAACATTTAACAATCTGAAACGTTCTGGTGAGACAAAAAATACACACAAACAGTACAAACCTTTGTAGGTAACACTTTGTATACGCACAAAGTGTTAGTATAGTCACGTGGCAAAAGACTTTTTCACAAGACTGTACATGCACAACTTAACTACTTTGGGATTCACTTATCTACAAAGTAAACTTGACAGCTCCACTCAGAGCTGAGAGGCGCGAGTCTGGATTTACTGTGATGGCAGCGATTGTCTCCAAGGGACAGACAGCATCTCCTTGGACATCATAGAGAAGATGAAGAGCTTTCAGTTCACAGCTCTTTTTTCAAGTGACACACTCCTCAGACAGCAGATATGACTCTAAATACAAAGTGTTACTTTACCCACATGGACATACTTTAAACTCAAGATAAAGGACTGAAAGCAAGTCAAGTATTATTTAAAACCTTTACTCAAATTAGAAGATTGAATGTTTGTGGGGCATTTAATGGCTGTTTTCACCTGTTGTGCCACCAGCTTTCTAAATAAGAAGCTTCTTTATAACAGGGTAACTTTAGCAAACTCATATAGCCTTATTTAATAAATTGGAATATTCTGATGAGGCTCGTGTCATGATTTTATTAGCTACATGCAGAAAATCCTCATAACTAAGAAATAAAGGCTTCAAAACAGTCTGTGTTTCACTTCGTGATGGATTTTGTGTAATCAATGAACTTTTCAATAATATTGTATTTTATTTAATATGACTGTATAACAACATTTAGGCAGAGGAATATTTTGAACCAATTTTAATCCATTTGTTCACATTAGTCTACTCGTAATCAGCACAAGAGGAAATTAAGTTTTACATAGGAATGTAGAAACCCTTGATCTCAGGTGGTTTCGCCGCCCCCAAAAGCTATATTTTATTTTCAAAGTTAAATACCAATAATAAAGCTGAAATGCTCTGATGTTAAAGTTATTTTATGCAGCTACTGGAAAAGGGGAGAAATGAAAATTCGATTGTCTTCTTTGTAAAATTAAGATAAGAACTTTTATGAATAAATGGAATTTGAATTTTATGTTCTAACAAGTCTTGGAAGACATGAGCAGCTTCAAAAAATATCTTCAGTAACTAGGCATCTCACTGCAGCTGAAGATCTTTGCATAGAGGGAAGTTTTCTGAAGCGCCAGGATAAAGCTAGCTCACTCATTTCCTCTGTGTTTGATATGCTTCTATGACCTTTTAGGTGCTCAGGTCACTCCCACCAGACTGCCTGAAGAATCGACGAGCCTGAGTGCGTCACATCTAACACAAGGGAGCTGCAGCTGCTAATATAGTCTTTCGTACTAACAACCACACCCTGTTAATAAGGTGACACCTGTTAACTTAATATTTCACTTTGGCTGGAAGAGTAACTACTGTGGCAATGATGTATCTTCAGATCCAGAGCATTAAAATCCCAAATTAAAATAATTCTCTTATTTTTTTTTTATTATTTTGTCTCCATATGCTGTATGCAGACCAAACGCGCTTCAAAATGCATCCAACACGTCTGCTGTGATGTTTGTGTACTTTGATTTTGAGCATCAAAATTGCTCTAGACGTGCATTGGGAGGAGCCTCTTGCATTTTCCCCCTCTCTTGATCTCTTTGTGCAATGGTTGATGAAATATTGAGTACATACAGTACAAACAAAATCAGAAGAGGTTAAAAGCAAGAAGAATCGACTGGGGCTAAACTTCTTCCATGCAGTTAACGTCACTGATGACAATTACAAAAAAAAATCTCCAAGAAACGAGCAAGGAAATAAAAAATTAAAAGCATACTCTGCGGCTTTGTTCCAGGTGCCACTAAGAAAAATAAGAATACATACTGTATAGTCAGAGGACAATGCAAGTGATAATAATGATATTGTTTTGTTTTTTTCCCAATACAATACTTCCAACATTCAGATATTGGAAAATAAAAATCTCAATCTACTCTTTGTATAAAAAAGAAGCTTTCAAGTCAACAAGAAACAAAGAGCTTTATTTTTTTCTTTAAAAATGTCTTTTTTTTTGCTCAGAAAAGGTAGGCTTTATTTGGCTTTACTTACTGAAAGAAAGATAATATGGTTGTCAGGCACCTCTGTGTTTGAATTCACCAGATAATTCAGAGGTGTTATACATTTGGTGAGTTTCACAATCTAGATGTGTGTCGAACTCTCAAAACACTCCAAACACGCAGCACTAGATCTGCGAGACGTCTCACATCCACATAGACTTTGAATGTAAACCAGACGCCCCTGACGCTCAACCCGCCTTCGGTCTGAACACAGCATTGCTCACAGTAGCTGTAGATATTAAAAATCTATCCATTGTGTCTCTGACACACTCCATACTTTGAAAATCCCTAATTTAATACCAATTGTCTTTACTGTGCTGTTTACTAAAAATAAGTCTTTACATGACTGGTGATTTATAATGTTTTTGAATTTATTACAGCTAAAATTATCCAAATGATTATGTTGCTGACTGCTACTGGTTGACTCGGCTGCTCTTTTGTAGTGAGCAGAAGAGTAGAGGGTCAGAAATGAGTCAACAGCTCGTCAGAATAGATTCATTAGACTAAAAATGGGATCAGTACTTGTCATGCAATGCCGAAGTGTTGGGTTCAATTCTAGCTTCCTCTGTTATCACATAACTATGTGCATATAGGCAAGGCAATTAACCCCAGGCTGCCTACTGATCGGTGTATTATTTGTGATAATCCGTGAATGTGGCTGGGTGAATTTGCTTCTATGGCAAAAGTGGCAATTGGCAAATGGCAATTCTACACCTCAATCAGCAATCAGGTCTGGCTAAATCAAAACTGGCTGTTTTGATTTAGCCAGTGAAACTAAATCAAAACAATGTGGTTATGTAATCATAACAGGTTGGTTTGGAAACCTTTTTTATGCTTACTAAAAAAATCTTTATTAGATGTTTTGCATTTACTCAGGTTATTGTTTATAAAAAAATGTAGAGTGCCACTTCCAAGACAAAAACATCCTCAAATGCATTTAATGTAACTTAATGCATTAAATGCATTAAATAGCATTTAATGCATTTTATTAATGCATTAAATGTTATTAAGGCATTAATAACATTTAATATATGTAACTATGCTAGTTACCACTTTAAACTAGCAATTAAAAGGCTGTTTCTCAGCCAATAAATGCTGTTTACACAAAAACAGGATGTGTACTCAGAATAAATATCTAAATGGATGTCCACATGAACAGTTTCCTTTCAAGGTTAGCACTATTTGACTATTTTAGGATTCCTCACAGGACGTGACACCCACGGGTAATCTGCTCTTTAATTAGTCAACAGCCCACGGTACTGTGCTGGCAACTTGCAGCCTGTTGTATGAATCAAGAGAGAAATTGGTTTTGTTTGATGGGAATAAAAATGTTTCAACTAACTTTATTTCAGCTACTTTAAACTGAATATGCATTTGTTAGGAGACACTGGTACAACTGTAGTTATGCAACATATGTAAAATGTATAAGTAACTAATTCTTAATGCCACAGCTTTAAAAACAACAAGTGCAGTAATGGAGATGAAATATCTATGGCAACTAATGTAGACGTGTGACAAAGTCTGTAGCAGCTACAGACGCTCTGGTATATAAAAGAGAAGCATTACAAGGATTGTAAGTATGCAAACACTGTAGGTAAATCATTTTAAACATGGAGTGTTATGCACACTGCGTACATTTTTTTATAATCATTTCCTCATGCAAATTATTTCTATTTAGTAGTTTCCTCATACATTTCCTTTATAATGCATCAAAACCCAACTTATTTGAAAAACCTTTGACTGTATTCCACCTCTTGTTACTTAAAGTTTTACTTTCAACAAGTCAATGTTATTTTAAACTTGTAAAATAATCTTGATTACATTTTATCCTTGTTTTCAATTGATTTTTTTTCCTTTGAACCTTTGCTGTTTTTTATTCCTTATGTTGTTCATAAGCTAACCGTTTTTAGAGACATGATTTTTATTTATAAGTTGTTTGTTTTTTGTCTTCCTTAAGATGCTCCTCAATTCAAAGGGTGCACCAAGCAGACAGCTTGTCAGAAACACATTTAAAATGTGGTCTTTGGCTCATATCACTTTTTTTCCCCCAGACCTTTAGCTGAATTTATAAATGACGCAAAACTTTTGATATAGAGAGAAATTAGCTGTTGTCAGAATAGTAAAGATTTTCTGTTTGACTGGACCTAAAAAGCCTCGCGAGATTCAATAAATCAGTAAACTTGCAACATTCCTATTAACTCCTATTAAACACCTTTCGCTATCCAATCGGTTATTCCAAAAAAAAAAAAGTCAACAGATTAGTCCTACACTGCATTTACGTTAACTCAAGCAGAAAGGCCTGGGGTTTTCACTGTTAAAGGTTTATAGCTGCAGATGCATCCTTTGCTACAAATGAAAAGGTGTAGACTTACATAATGCAATGTTGTTGCATTTTAGGCAATGAAATATTTATTTTCTTGTTTCACAAAGGAAATCATTTGTTTAGTATGCATCATCTTAATCTGCAGGATGTTCTATTTTTTATTGGAACATTAAAAAACATTTTTATTGTGATGAATAATCAATTATTATCAATTATTCATCACAATAAATTGATTAGTAAAATAATCGTTAGTTGCTGCCCTAATCTAGATAAACATTTTCCACGGCACTGGTTCTCAAGTAAGAAACTAATATTAGGGCTACGTTGATGCTTTTCAAAGATTCCTTTCAAAAGTCGTTTTCAGACTGTTAAAAAAAGCTTCTATGAATAAAAACAACCAGAAAACTTATATTTTACATATTTAAATTAAATAAGACTAAACCAATTTACTTTTATAGTCAGCAGGCACCAATCAGGCAAAATCTGATTAGTCTGTATATTAAGTTGCTTTGACCCGACGTTGCTTGTGTCAAAACAAGGCATTTCAAGAGTGTGTGTAAAGTAACATGCTGACCTGAGAGAGAAAACTTTAAAGCATATTCTTCAGTTTTCTTCTACTTATTTGTATGAGGCTTCCTCTTCTGCAAGAACTGTTTATAACAAAACCAAACCAGCCTGAAACTAAAAAGGGACTTGATTACGTCATCTGCCTCCAACAGTGACAAAAAGCAAGAGTATCAAAACCTAGTTTGATGCAGCAACACAAGTTGTGCAAAATTATTCCTAATAATTTTGTATTTGCAGGATATTAGTTAAACCCCATTTCCAGTAATTCCTCAGTTAACCGCACACAATAAATAATTAACGACTCTCTTGGCTCTTGGGAACAAGAAAAGAAAAAAAAATTCTGAATGGTGTTCTTGTATTTTATCTGTCTCCAAGCGAAAGCAGAATTGGTCAAAATCAGAAGCGGATCAAAGCTTCACAAAGACCAGAGATCAGAAATTAGCCACAAAATTTAAATCTGACAAATAAAGTGCAATTTTAGAGCGCTTGATAGAAAATGTGTGAGAGATAAGATTGAGGAAAAAAAGACCTGCTGACAAATATCACTTTTTTAGAGCTTATTCCACTGTTTGGAAGCAAATTAAAAATAAATGAGGAGATCGTGGTCTAAAGCTTTTGCACAGTGATGTATTTGTGGAAAAAGCTGCTCTGCTGCAGTTCTCCTGTGTTGTCGTAACTCCATATTCTCATAGTAGGACACTGTGCCGTGCCTCTATTGAGTGACGTTTCCAGTCTGAGAATTGTGGGTCACAAGCTTTGCTTCCTGTACATTAATAGGAAATGACTATTAATAGGAAGTTCAGCAAAAGTATCAACTCAAGGATTTTACCAATACAGCAGCTTTGTTGTTTCAACTAATCACCATCAGTGCTGATTCTCCCTATCTGGCCTTATTTGGACACACGTGTGCAAGCAAGCACACACGCAGGGAATGAACACATGCACAAATATGCTGGCACATATACGTGCACACACACAAACACACGCAGTCACATCATTAACACTGACAAAGGCAGGTCTGTTTGAAGTCCAGTGGGCAGAGACATTGTGGCCATCACCAAAGAGACACAGCACAACACATTCAGCATTGTCTCCAACACACTCTGCAGTATCAACAGACTGCAGATAGGGTTATAACACCAGAGCACCAGAGAATACAAAGGGCTGCTTCTTACCTCTGAACTTCTTTGGGGGATTACCGAGGTCTCCGGCATCAGGCTGGACAACGCAGCGGTCATCCACCAAGCTGTAAAAATAAAATAAATAATAAGGGTAATACAGTGTAATACATAGCTGACTCACAAAGAAAGAGGAAATCTGTGTTTTGGGGCTTTAGGAGATGCAAAGAGAGCTGTTGAGAAAATTGGACCATTTTCATCTTAATTGGCCCATGCCAGCCTGGATGCTACTGAACGAGGTATGTGCTAGTTTTACCAGGTTTCACCGACAACAACCCTGTTCAGGACGTTGTTACTGCGTGAAGACTCAGCGCCAGCTCTAATTAGTAATCAGAAAGATTTTCCAAAATTTTAATCAGGCAGAGGTGTGAGAATGCATATAAAACAATCTGTATTTTCCAAAAACAGACAAAAGACATGTCTTTGATTGATTCAGGCTGCAAGAAAGTGAGAGAGAGCATAAATTAAAGCAGGTAAAAACAAAGCTGAGCAGGGCAAAATTGCTCTTTTTTTTTTTTAATCATTTTCAGGTTTTAATCTCTATCCGCCATGAAACTTGGTGTGTTTGGAAATGCAGAGAGTTTTGGAAATCTCAGCGATAAGGTTGGGAATACACCCAGGAACTGCTATGTTTGAAATGCTCTTTGTGTTAGTCAATAAACAGGTAATGAATATGCTAAAGACAGAATAAAATGGGCAGTCTGTTACCATTTATTCTTTGTCTTAGGACAAAAGAAAAATCAACATTTTTACAGCAACTGCTCATTCAAACAAGGCTGGACTGTCACTGATAATATAAATTCTTAACAACTGCACAGCAGGGAGGAACAAAACAAAACACATAATGTCTTTAATTATAGATCTTAAGGAAAGAGGCAATTCAAAAACTTAAGAAAAGAGATCAGAATATCAGCACAAAATTCTGACTGGTGCAACTCTTTCTGACATTTTTAGCTACAGTGTGAGGATCGGCATGTGACTGCTCTGGAGGAATGGAAGGCTGCACAGATGATCTTAGTGCTCACATGCAGTCAACATTGATGGTCTCTGTGCTCACAGGAGGTTTTTGGACTGCTGCCCATGTTATTTTCACCAGAATTTTCTAAAATGGTTGCTGCTTACATTCCAAAATGCGCAAATTCAATAAACACAGAGAAAAATCTGTCTGGTGTCTTCAGTGGACAAAAAAAAACAAAAAAAAACAACAACCAAATGTCATTTAATTCCTACTAAACGTAATGAAATTACCATTGAGAGGTATTTGAGGGCAGCGATTATGAAAGATGTACATTTATACTGCGACAACAACATTTTGTATGCTGTGGTCCATCCCTAGAAACAGTCTTTCAGTCTCTAAACCAAAGCTTATCGGATGTTCAAAACGCCTTTGCGAATGTGTGTGAACAGCATGAAATTTATGTCGTAGGTGTGCAGCAATTGTGATGTGATCATGTTCAATATGGACAAAAATCTCAGAACAAACCTTGATAACGTAGATTTTATCTACGTTATCAAAAATTAAGGCATTTCTGAAGACCCTGAACTAGTGGTGTGTGCATAATCAAGAGGATGGTGAGTGTAGTTTACAATGACAATTTCAATTTGAGATTTTGTCCAGCTGCAAAACCAGAGAGCATCCAAACATCTGTATGTCAAAGCCAGATTTAACACTTATACAAAGCATTTACAGTCATATCCAATGAGGTTTATTTATCAGATTAAAAGTACCTTTTGACCACCTTTCAGCAGGTATAAAACCTACTTTTCATTAAGGCTACATTTCTGTATAATATTTGTTTTTATTGCTCTGATGTAATATTCTAATCTTAAATGTTGTGTTTTCTTAACAGTATGCAGAAAGTCATAATCATTAATAGAAATAAAGGCATTCAAACATCTGTCTCTGTGTAATCATCTATATAATGTGTTTTACTAAGTGTAAAAAATTCCTGAAATGAACGGACTTTTCAAGAATATTCTAAGTTTATTCAATGGGTCTCTATGTTTTATACCTGCAATCTGCAAATACCTGCAACCCTGAACTCAGCAGTTGCTGTTGCTGAGTTCAGGATCTGCTGCATTGGGCCTTTTAAATCATGTATTTGTTTTCCATCTTCCCTTTCAAAAGGCAAACAAACCAATAAGCAGCCTTGAATGTTCTGTGACAGATTTATCTTTGGCCTATTACAACACAAGCTGGGACAGAGGCCAAATCCCACATCCCATTTAGCAGAATACGTACAACAGAAGGAAAAAAAACCTCCTCCTTAGTATTTTGAAGGAAAAGGAACGAGCAGATGAAGCCCGGATATAAAGTGAGGATGATTTGCCGATATGTAAAACTTGACAATTCACCTCAGAGGTTTGTGGTTGGTTCTTAACACCTGGCAGATCAGTATGACCTCTAAACATCTCAAACCTTTCCAGATTGCTGGGTCTAGCTTGTCTCACAGAACCCGGTCTGCAGTTTGATGCAGGAAACATCTCAGAAGGAAAACACTGTGATATTAAGAGCTTTCTCTCCTCTCTGTGTAACTTCTTCCTGGAGGGCAAATGACCTAGAGAATCCAGTGAAGTTGGATTTGTTTGTGGAGTGGGTGGCTTCTGGCCAAAGCTCTCATGACAGTTTTTGCAGATAAGTGGGTTTCACTGCGTGAGAGTGTGTATAACTCTACGTGGGAAGTGCCTGCATGTAAGAATGGCCACGATGTCTTTATAATGACTCAGTCTTTGCAGTGGGTCGTTCCATTTTTCATAAGCCGGCAGAGGGGGTGTGGGTAGGACCAGGACTCTGAGCTGTCAGCCCTGGTTACAAACGGTAGATAACTTTCATCTTCTGAGAATGAATTGTATCGACTAGTGCAGGGGAGCCCAAACTTTTTGAGACCAAGATCTGCTTTTTCTGTCACCAGCCAGCTGAGATCTCCCTCGTGACACGGAGATATAAAAATTGTAAATGAAACTCTAGTGACTTATTTCATGTGCAAATATCCATCAGTTATAGCAGAAATATTAAAGTGATAGAAAACCTGATGCAGTTTCTTCCTCGGTGAGATTCTGACTCCGGGAGGAGGTTACTGCTTTCAGAAGCTGGTTGCAAACGTGAGGCCAGCAGGTGTTAAGGCCTGAACTTTGTTTTGATGACGTCAACATGAGAAATTTCAGACCAATAGGAGGAACCACAGAGCTCTGTTAAGATAAAAGCTACATCTTGTGATGTAGCTTCCTCTAGAACCTCCAACAGGTTCTAGAGGAAACTGATTTTATTTCAGTGTCATTTGTGTATGCCAGCTCCTCATTTTCACAGTGGAGTTATAAAGGTTTATAACTCCACTAGTAACTAGTGCATAGAGGATATATCGGGTATATTTTATTCACTATATTTCCTTTTCAGAAAATTTAAAATATTATTTATTAAATAGTTTGAGCAATACAATGAGATGCCAGGGAGACTGCTGGACTGACTAGAGTTTTGTCTGGTAGTATTTGCCCTAAACACCTACCATCCTGCTGCTACATTCTCAAACACAAGCTTTATTATTTGCGTCTCCTGCCCATACATTCCCTTTCTCCTCACACTTTCAGAGACGAGAAAGGTGAAAGCTTATTTAGCCTGCAGTCCTTACTCTTGCCCCTACACAACTAATTGAAAAGGTGTGCTTTTCATCTTTATTAGTAATATCAAACCTCTGGTGCAAAAGAACAGAGAAAAGTGTAAAAAGCAGACTGATACACATTATACATAGTATGTGGCCAGTCAGAGGAAACATACCCCAGAGTACTGATGAAGCCATTGGTGGATCCCTCTGCATACAGGGAGCAAATGTCCCCGATATGCAAGAAGCTGGACATCTTATCCGACATGATTGACACCAATTACAGAGCACCTGGAAAAGATGACAAGAAGATAAACAATGAAATTGAAAAAATAAATAATAAAATTTGCTACTTTTTTTATGTATAACTTTTACAAATTTTGACCAAGATCAAGCTCACCTGCAGTGTTTGGTGAAAGTACTTACGCCCCTGTCATATTTTCTCACATTAAAGTCAAAAACGTCAACGTTTCTAATGTGGTTCTCAAACCCAAAGTGGTGCATAAGCATAAAAACAAAGGGGAAAAAAATGCATATAAAAATGTTAATTTGCTGGGCTTTAAACTGATATGCTTGAATAAAATCCTATGCTTGAAATTCACTTCAGAAGTCATGTCAGTGTAAACAGCAAATTACATTTTTGACATTATTGGGGGGTTTTGTGTGTGTGTGTGTGTGTGTGTGTGTGTGTGCGTGCGTGCGTGCGTGTGTGTATTAGATTATTATTGAATAAATATTAATTTGACCTTCCAATTCACAATTATATATTATTTTGTGTTAGCCTACCAAATAAACCACATCTTCCAGTTCGTGGTAATAACACGCAGTACGAGTGGCTTTTCCAGGAAGCTGGACCAGCCCTACCCGTCAGGTTGGCTGGCTGGATTTGCATAGAACCGGCTGGAAATGAAAATGTTACAGTAACCTGTCGATGTCGCTTTGCGGCTTTAAGGGGCTGCAGGCTGCAGCCACCTACCAGGAAGGTTTCTGCACCTGCAGCAGGTCATCCCCGCCAAGGCTCCCTGCAGGAAGCTTTAATTTCACCATGTCAGAGACGCTGAGCAGTGTTGGGAATAAAATTTCACCAAACAATTCACCAAGCGAACAATGGGGGCGGAACAGTCGCGCATCAGGCTGATGTGATTGTTTATCCACGCACCAAAACGAAAAACTCACTCTAAAACTTTTAGAACCGCTGCCCATGACTCATAATGGTTCCTATTGTCAAAGTTGGTCTTTGCAGATTACTTGTGAGCGTATAAAGCTATCTGCTTTCAGCTGTGAGTTTTAATAACCATGTAAGGAAGAAACAAATCTTTTTTTTCTCCGCTGAGAGAGGGAGAGAGAGAGAGAAGCGGAGAGGATCGGAGGTAGGAAGAAGAGGATGGCAAAACTGTGAGAGTTGTGCGCTCAACTTTACCTCGGTAGTGCTGCACTCAGCTCAGACGATCAGCTTTCTCCGAACCAGAAGAGCCAGCATGACTGTGGCCGTCCTCTCCGCCGGACCAAGTGCTGAGATCCAGCCGTCAGCGGCTCCGATAATCCTGTTTCTGACAGCTTTCCGTGGCTGCGTTCGCTGAGGCAGCAGGCGGGCAGCAGGCACTGACTGAGCTGAGCTGCCTGGCTTGCTGCCACTTCTTTCTCTTCTTCTTCTTTTAGGCGCCTGCTGTGTTGATAGCTGGGAAATGTGGTTTCATTTTACCCCGAGGAAATCGGAGCCGCAGCAGCGTCAAAAAACACTGAAAAGAAAAATCTGTGTTTGTGATTAAATTGTAGCATCTTAAATCAAACAGAAAAGATTGGTGCATTGTTATTTTATCATAAGGCAAACAGTGTCTGTTTGCCCTAAACTGTTTGTCTAAACAGGGGCGGTTGCAGAGAGTTTTTATACGGGATGCCAGATGGGGATCCCTAATAACTTTGGGTGGCAAAGCAAAACAAATATGTAGAACAAAAATTAAAGAATTTTGTAATCCTGTTTCACTGGTGGGAATAGTAATGGGTATTTAAAAATGGTTCACTATAAAGAACAGAAAAAATATAGAACGGGATAAAAAATCTTCAACTCCTTAAAACTTACAGGTCTTTGAGAAATGCATAGTTCATATTAGCCACCCTAAAGCAACTTAAGAGTAGCATATTTGGTTCGGTAGCTATGGATCCATAAGAAAACATCTGTGCAGCTGCTAAAATGTTAAAATGACCTATGTTTTCAGCTAATACTTTATTTAAACTACTACTGAAGCGATTCAGTCACCAGCAGGAGCTTATCATCGAGACCAGGCTTTTATTTTTGTCAGCATGCTAATTTGCATATTGTCTAAAAATTTATAAAGCAATCTAAATATGTAGTTAGCAAGCAAAATATTTATTTAGCAACTTAAATATTTTGTTATTAGTTTGCTGTGCTAACCAACAAGCTACAATGTTAGCTTGTTAGCTATGCTTAGCAAATAAGCTAAATCTAGCTTGTTAAAATTTTGTTAGCAAGCTAGATATTTTTAGCTAGCAAGCTAAATCTAGCATCTACCTTGGACCAAGCTTGGAAAATAATAAATAGTTTTGAAAACAATTATTTTTGGAAAATAAATATTTACTTTGACTCTATATAATCAGTTTTAAAATAAGAAATATTTAATTTGTAGTGAAATATTTGCTTTGGACACTAGATAGCTTCCTTACTAAATATTTATTTTTGTAAGCTACATTTAGTTTGCAAAGTAAATAATTAGCTTGTTAATTAAATATTTAGTTTGGAGCTACGACATTTCTAAATGTATGAACAGCACGGTGAAAATAAGACTTTGAAAAATGAGCACTCCTTTCTTTCTCACTTATGACAGGCTAACAAATAAAAATATTGCTGCTTATTTTGTGTAACTTTACAAACGGCACCCCATAGTGCTTTATAGCAGTGTGTAGAACTTTACTGACCTTCTTAGCTCTGACCATCATCTCCGGGGCCTTCTACATTTATTTAGTCATTAAAAGAAATAAAACAAGCAACATCTAACCAGGTTTTTATCTAAGAGAGAAATATAGAAACCACCGTCAGTAAAGAGTTAAAATTTTCTTTCAGTCAGATCAGCTGATTTCCCACGTGACTTTGCGGAAGTAAGAGTATCAACATGAGCATATCCCGACTGGAGGGAACTTGCCAGAATGGTACGCAATTCTCTCTTGCTTTTAGTGGTAGTGCTCGTCAATGTAGAACTTTGTCTTCAGAGTTCATGCGGAGGAGAGCAAGAGGCCGCCTCCACGGAGGGAGCAGCGGGCTGCGGCTGCGATAAGCTGAGGAGAACCGCCTCTGGCTCCGTGGACTCGGAGGAGGAGCGAGCATCGAGTGTAAAATACACAGCAGCTGCTAATGAGAAAATCTCTCAGGTTAGAAGGGTTGACACAAAATTAACCCGGTCAAATACAATGTGTCCGTATGGGGTGGAATAACCTGGATTTGTATGTTTGAATAAAAATCTGAAAAGCGTGTTGTGTAGTTGTATTCAGCCCATTTTACAAAGATTAAATAAATGCCTTCAAAGGCGCCTCATCAGCAAGTAGAGTTCACTTTTGTGCTATTCAGTCAAAATACAGCTTTGTTAAATAACAGCATAATGCACAGCAGACGTGATAAAGTTGTTGAGAAATGCTTTTTAAAACTTTTGACAGCTGAGACCACTTGCAAGTCATTTTTGCTTTATCCCTTTGACAGTAGAATGCTTAATATTTCAGTGTGACTTTTATTGTTCCTAAATAAACTATAAATTTCCGCTTGTGATGGATTACAAACTGATGATAGTCACTTTTCAGACGTTCTTTACAGTCAGCTCTGGATGTTGCAGTTGAAACCGCTGCTTACCTCTGTTTGTGTGTGTAACATTTCAGATAAGTTTATTGTTTGGTTTGGAGTGTAGCTGAAGTTTTTCCTCTCCATTTAGATGGTGTTCATACTTGGAGGAGAGTTTCTCATGGGAACGGATGACCCGGGTATCCCCCAGGATGGCGAGGCGCCACAGAGACCGGTGTATGTTGACTCTTTCTACATGGACGTACTGGAAGTAACTACCCAACAGTTCCAGAGCTTCATCAAAGCCACAGGTTATGTTACTGAGGTATCAAGTAATTCTGTTTTGAGATATTTAAATGTAGTATTTTTTTTGGATGCTTCTGTAATTCTGCGGTATTCTCTGGGTATAAACTTGCTTTTCCTCCTGATTTTAGGCAGAGAAATTTGGAGACTCGTTTGTGTTTGAGGGAATCTTGAGTGAATCTGTCAAAAGCCAAATCACACAAGCAGTGAGTATATTCATGCAGATATGAGTAAGGTCACTCTAAGTTTCTTATGTCGACGGAGACAACAAAATGAGGGACACTTGGCACATGTGACGTTGAACCTTAGTGGTGGTGAGAAAAGATTATTTATTCAGAACTAGGCCTGTCACAATAACAAATTTTGCCAAGCGATTATTGTCTAAAAAATTATTGCGATAAACGATAATATTGTTTCAATACCTTTTGACACTGATTTAATGAAAATGACGTAATAATGCATGTGATTACCTGCCATAGATAGATACACTATCTTCAAAAGAACACATAACACTGGAACTGATTAACTAAATTAACAAAACAACCTAAAATAAAAATAAAATGAACAAAAAACGTACTTGAATAAAACCAAAATGGAAATAAATACTGCATTCAACCAAAAGAGTGCAGATTATGAAGTCTGTATACTATATTGCCCTTCAGTAATCACTAGATTTAAATAGAGAAGATGGGCACATCCGACTACCTAATGCAATAGTTCATACTACACGATGTTTTGCCCCTATTTTCCCCTTACGACAATCTTAGAACGTTGGCCGATCCAAGATTGTCACTGGTGATTTCGTAACCGATCATCCTGCAGTTTGGATCGTCGTGGCCGCTCCGATCTAAATGAGGGAAGGGAGGGGAATCCCAAACAGCTGACAGGGCGCAACCCGAAGTCCAGCAGACATTGGAGATAATATGTGGAAACAACATTAATGTTTATTCAACATTTTGTGCAAAGAACATAGAATTGACAAGGAGAGGAGTTGGAGCCAAATTGCAGCTTATCAACTGCTAGTGACATAAATAGGTTATAATGATTTTCATTCAGTCAGGACTTTACGCTGACTCTATGCATAACAGGTAGATTGTAGTAAAGCATTGATTAATGCCTCATATTAAAATTAGTTAACTGGACTTGCAGCCATTATTTTGTGCCCATTGTTGGACACGGCACGATCGAACCGTTGTACCTAGGATTCCTGTCGGCTAATGTGTCTCTCAGGTTTTGAAATTATGGGCCGATCTCGTGTCGTGTGCGCTGGACATTACACTAAGGAAATGAGGATGGGAGAGCACCGGAGCTCAGCCTTTTTTCATTCAGTGTCATCAATAGAAAGAAAAAAAGGCAAGAAGAGACGATAAAGCCGATAAATTAAACCTATCTACCTCATTTTAATTATCGTGCAATTAATTGATTTATCGTTTATCGCGACAGGCCTAGTCAGAACTGCTTTCGTTGAAACACGACCAGCTGAAGAAGTTCACACACACTTTATCGAAGTTGGACACAACTTCAGCCTCTTGCTTTTTGGTCTGTTTGAACATCCAGGGTACAGGATATATAGATATTAGATGCTCACAACTTCCTGAGACGACTCCTTCCAATTAAAAATGTTTGTCCCCTTACAGATTTCTAATGTTTTTGCTTCTTTATTTTTTGTCACATGTAAATGTTTCAGATCATCACAAAAATCTTTGAAGAAAAAGATAAGAAACCCTAATTAGCATTATCTTCATTTACAATAGCTAGTAATGAGGTTTTTTTAAAAAATTTTTTTTTTTTTTTTTTTTTGAAGTTTGTAAAAAGTTTGGGCTCATCTTTGCAGAATTATTTTTAAATGAGCCACACAGTCAGATTTAAGTCCAGGCTTTGACAAGCCAAAACTTTCATTTTCCATTTTGCTAGCGTTCTTTTATTGAAACATTGTGTTGGTTTTACTCCATGTATAAAAAAAGACTGCAGCCCTTCCACAAGATTCACTCTGAACTCCTCATTCCTCTGAATAATTTTCCAGGAGTCTTGGAGATCATTTAGATATTTTTTGGTAAATGTGAAATAGACCTTATGTTCAGCAGTAGTTCTCGGCATCAAACTATTTCATAGATGCCATTTTATCTCAGTTTTTTATTTTTTTCTTATTTTTATATCATGAACACTGAACTTAGCCAGGGTGGGTCTCCTGGGTGGGTCATCAGTGCCGTCTTGGAGTTGTTTTGGCTCACCAGCCAATCCTGGGAGGGTTTATCACTGTTACATATTTTCTTAATTTGTGAATAATGGCTTTCACTGTGGTTCATTTGGGGTCTCAAACCATTACAAATGGCTGTGTAATTTTTCCCAGAACAATAAATGTCAGTGACTTTTTTTTTTTTCATTTGTTCTTGAATTCCTTCAGGTGTTTCAGTTTGAGATCATTTAATCTGCATCATGCATCACCCATTCAATAAATCATGGGTAGGAAAAATTAAAATGTAAGGTAGGGAAGAACTAGAATAATATACTTTAAAGCCAAAAGCTAAATAAAATCTCAAATCTACATCTGTTCGTTCATAAGGACAATGTATAAAGGTTGTATTAGAAACCAGAAACCGTTTGCACCTTTATGACAGTGGAAAAACTAGAACCTCAGATGAAATGTCCTGTCTTTCAAACATCTTTCATTGTTGTGTAGCTTTGTTCACAATGTTCTAACTTTGGAAGGTGTTTTCCCGACTGTAACTCATCCACAGTTTAATTTCCTGCTGGTCCATATTCAGGTAATAGTTTTTATGACTTTAAGTAGGCAGGAGGACACACTCCATGTTCCTGCTGTGAGAGATATTTCAGAAGGTTTACATGTTAGCTGTAGGAGGCCTCAGTCCAGCTGGGCTCTCGAAGACGAAAGCCAGACAGCCGCGTATTTACTTCTTCGTCCTGTGCAGCCTGATCGTAAGGCTGAGGCGATACTGGGGGCACGCCGGCGGCGCACCGCTGCAAACCAGTACAGACATTTGTACTCTGCAAAGACAGTTCCTGACATACTTTGACAGGAATTCATGAGCAGAAAAAAAAGTCAAAGAGCTAATGGATGAAAGATGTTTAACCAGTTACGACTGTTATCATCTCTTTGCTGTCAGGTGGCTGCTGCCCCCTGGTGGCTCCCAGTCAAAGGGGCCAACTGGAATCACCCTGAGGGCCAAGACTCGAACATCACAGACAGGTAGCCAAAACGTTGCTGCGTGCCTGATAAAATAACATTTCAATGCGCAGACCCTCAATCTGAAAACACATTATTTTAATGAGTTTTTCTTTATTTAATGGGGTCTGAGTAATAATCAATGAAAATATACTGGGAAAACGCACCTGTTTTCTGCAGACTGGATCATCCAGTCGTACACGTCTCTTGGGCTGACGCCGTCGCCTTCTGCTCTTGGGCCAACAAGAGACTCCCTACTGAGGCTGAGTGGGAGTACGCCTGCAGGGGGGGCTTGCGAGACAGGTGGGACGTGAGTTATGACTGTACAGTTACGCATGCATTACTGTGTCTGAAATGAACCTGCTGGTGCACTTTATCTCCTCTCAGACTTTACCCATGGGGGAATAAACTGAACCCAAAGGGACAACATTACGCCAACTTGTGGCAAGGGGATTTTCCCGTGCACAACTCCGGAGAGGACGGATACGTCAAAACGTCTCCTGTAAGTGGGACAAGAGGTGAAGGGGAAAGTTTTTTTGTAGTTGTGGGCGTGACAAATATTTCATATTCCAGAAATATGAAATATTTCTGGAATATTTCATATTCCAGAAATAGTAGGTAGGAGTCTTCTCCTACCTACTAGGTAGGAGAAGACTCTGTCTCAGGAATATACTCCAGTTACAAATTTACTCCAACGCCTCAAAGTTTTCAGGACGAAGGCAAATTCCTTTACGATGTAAAACTGATTTTTATCTTCTCTAGTAGGGGAGAAGACAGATCTTATACCTTAGACCTTCAAAATTCATCTTATTAGAACAATTATTGATTAGTTGTCTGGCAAGGGCAAATGTGAGTTATATAGACATATCAAACAAATATCTACATAAAATTTAGATCGATAAACCTTTTAACTGGTGCTGGACGAATACCCAAAATAACTCTGAATAAGTTTGCTCTGTACTTCAATAATTTGATTCGGGCATTGTTTCAAAATTAGACCACTCATTTCTCGAAAGAAAAAAAAATTTATCTGCAAACTTATAAAGCTCTGGGTTGTTTAAGGAGGAACTTGAAAAAGTTGCATCATTGCAACTTGCAAGTTCTGCATGTGAGATTTATTGTAAGATAACCAAATATGGCAATATGGAGTGGTGAACAATGTTTCTTAAGCCTAGCTACCTGAGCTTGAACACAGAAGTTAAAACATGCAAGCTTTTAGGAGCACATTTAATTCTTTTCTGATTAGTTGAGTAGCATCGATAACAACAAAATAACTAAATTCTGCAAAGAAGCTGTTGCTATGTACAGAAAATTGTTCTTAAATATAGTCTGGATTTACATTTTAATTTATTAGTCTGAGATTTTGACAGGAGGAAATGGGAAATTAGCTCACCTGCAGAAAACCTGTGTGGAAAAAGTTACAAGAAGATACTTTGCCATACTTGTGCCTTTTTTTCAAAAATCGCATATTTTCTGCACATCCATATTTTACAGGTTATGTCTTTTCCTGCCAACTCGTTCGGTCTACATGATATGGTGGGGAATGTTTGGGAGTGGACCTCAGACTGGTGGACCGTTCACCACACCACAGACCACCAACACAATCCGGTAAAAGCAAAAGTGTGCATTTTCTCTAGTTTACTGTCATGAGTTCAGTTTTGGAAGACATTAGCGACAACAATACCTTGACTTGTCTTTCAGACCGGTCCCCCTTCAGGCAAAGACAAGGTGAAAAAAGGAGGGTCATACATGTGCCACAAGGTAAAGATGGCAAACTATATATGTAATTATTATTGTTCTGTCTTATACTTTCTTAACTTGGACATTATAAATGCTGGCCCTTCCAGATTTATTCTGATTGTACATTTTTGTCTTTTTTTAAATGTCACATATCTTTATGCAAATTTCATCAGTTTGCTGCATATTTTGGAAAGATTAATTCAATTTCAGCATCTGCACCAGGCCTGGTTACTGACTGAGTTGCACAGTGAAGACTTGGACTTGATACTGTGCAGTCCTGCTTTGCAGCTATTATCTCTTCCTTGTTGTTAACAAAGGGGGGGAAATCCAGCTTGGTCTTTCTTCCTGGTGTGTAGGGTTTGATGCTGCTAGCTGCTGTGTAACCTGTCCTCCTGCTTATTCAGACAACCTTTTCATTTTGAGTTTAAAGTATATTGATGTATAAATTTAGTGAAATTATATAAAAATACTAAAAGCTAAACAGAGAGTATTTGAACATTACTGAAACAGTGTATCCTGAAAGCTAACCAGGTTTGTAAAGTTTACCCTTTATTTCACGGAGATAAGAGACAGACAGGACAGGTGTTAAATTAGATGAATGGTTATGCAAACGATTGTCCTCACATCTATGATCAACCTAGCAGGATGTTGCCGCAATTTAAATGAACGTTAACTTACAATAAATACATGATGAGTTATGTATTGTCCAAGTTATGAAATCCATGTTTAGATTCGACAGCACTGGATGCAATGGGACTGTAGTTAGCTGTGTAATAAAAATTCACAGCACATATTTCTGCTTGTTTTCTGCATGACATAAGCGAAAGAAAACAGTTTGTGCTCTAGAGTTGTGCAAAAAAAAAAAAAGTTGTGCAGAAGAAAAACAAAGAAGCAAGCCTAATTTAAAATCGTCCCCACTGCAGTTTTAGGATTATAGTTTGACTGAGAGTAATCTTCTTTCCTCTCTCTCCGTCAGTCTTACTGCTACAGATACCGATGTGCGGCTCGGAGCCAGAACACCCCTGACAGCTCAGCCTCCAACCTGGGGTTTCGCTGTGTTTCTCAGGAGAAACAATAACCTGAGCTGCTTGTTTAATGAAGACTTCCCTGTTGTCTGTAACCCAAGTGTTTACTAGGATTTGAACTGGATGGTACAGTTTTTTTTTGTTTTTTTTTTTGCTGCCATATTATTCTGACTTTAGAGTCAAAAAAGAAAATGTAGGAAATGTCCGGTTATTGTAAATATCCTATTTCACACTATGAGAGTGTTTTTCACTTTTTATAATAAAATATAAAAAGATGAGATTTGTAGTCTTTGTTATATCAGCTTCTTTTTATTATTATAGCTGCGTCGTTTTTTAAGTTTAGGACCATTTACAACAAAGACTACAACTTTGGTTTTGTTATGCTGCAATATGGTTGCTGTAAAATTAGTACAAGAACTTATTTTTTTTTGTCTCTTTCTAAGGTTTGCAAAGAGGTCATAGTAAAAATTCTCATCAGAAAAATGACATTTTGTCTTGATTTGGGGTTTTGTAAGATTGTCCCTTTTTATGCATTACAAATATAAACCTTTAGGGGGCAGTAGCTCCACAGCTGTATCTGCTGTTCCAACCACAAACTCAGCTGTCCAAATCTCCTTCTGGACTGAGCAGCTAATTGTTAGAGCATTTTTAACGTGCGGGTGCTTGATATTAAATTTAAATCAATGTTTGTTTTTTTTTATTATTTTAGCAAATCAGTTTAAATAAAACGTATGTACAGATACCTTACACACAGCGATATGTGTGTGTATTCTTTATTTCTGTTTTTATTCTGATGACCATTGCTTACAGCTATTGCAAACAAAAAAGAAATTAGTTGGACTGCTACATAAAACATGACTTTCTAAATTAAGACTCAGTCCAACATCAGAGCTTCACTGAATCAAGACATTTTGGAGAACTTCACTCAGAGAAGCTATTCTAAAATTTAATTTTTCAGCAGAGTAAAGTACCAATACCTGACTAAAGTTATTAATAACGTGGAGGACGGGGAAAAAACTCATTTGAACCTATGTAATATGGTCAAGAAGGAGCTGAGAGACACCAAAATAAAGCTGGTACTATAAACAAAGTGTTCGGTGCATATGGGTACATGCGTATGGTACATGGACGGGTTTCTTTGGGTAACATTTCATTTCAGTTTATCATGTGGAGAGGAAACCCTCCATCAGAACCAGGCTCAGTGTGAATCTGTCTCAACCAACTGAGTCTATGTTAAAATTTTTAGTTGTCTTATGTAAGACCTTTATTTATTTATTTTTTATTAGCTGTAAGCTGTCAAAATGAACTGAAATAAAGGTTTTAAATATATCACTGCAATAAATCTAATTAATTAATTTGACTTATTGAATGACTAAAAAGAGTGGTTTATCATTTAAATTTATTCAGACAAACATCAGCTTCAAACGCTTAGTAATTGGTGAACATGTCATTGTGACAAATATTCGTGAAAGTAATATCTCACACCTGTAATTATAATTAAGTTGTAAAGCGGTGCTAAATACTGGATTAAGATATTTCTTGACATAAATGATTTAAAGTCTGCGGATCAAATTAGACTCTGACCCAAAATTTTCATATCAAAAAGTTGACAACAGCAGTGGATCTAAGGGTAACTTAGAGTGACCAGGGCGACTCATATTTTTGGCGTTAGGACCCACTCATGCACAATGGTTCTGTCAAGGATTCGAACACAGGACCTTCTTGCTTCGTCCACTGCCGGCCATGTGAGAAAGGCAACAGGGCAGCCCCTCCGATAGGTTTTTCCATCCTCTTATTTTCTTTTTTCCATACTTATCCACTTTCGAAGATACTACAGGAACCCTGGCTGTCTGTGTAGCTGATCTATGTGCCGAACTGATATAGTTTGAGCTTTGACTATTAAAATGGATCAGTGTAGCAAGTAAAGTAGTTTCCTTCAGAGCAATAAAGAATCCTCCATAAAACCAAAAGCTACATTACAATGGGGAAACTTGGTGTTAAACCTTAAGATCAGGTTGGGACAGAAAACTGGCAAAGAACTCCCAAACGTCTGCAAAAGAACAAAATCTTTATTTATCAGTAAGTTTACATATTACATGTGGGGATGATAAACTAAGCAATTAGTAAACAAAAACTCTAGCCTAAAGCATAAGTAAATGGAGAATAATGTAAAAAATTTTTTTAATTCTAGTGCAACTTATTGAGAAAATTCCAAAAGAAACATTTATTTCTAGAATTATTAGTGTTACACTTTTAGCAAACTAAAGTCCTACTTTGTCACAGGGAAAATCAAAAGGTTCAAATTCATAGTTGATACAACATTACTGCACAACCGCTAACATCAATTAGACAGTTTACCGAGTCTAAACCCTGCAGTCAGCTTTTAATTGAAGTTCTCACAAACCTCTTTATCTATCAGTGCACAACAGATTAACCGTTTTACAAAACAAGAAAATAACAACTTATTCCTACAAATAGCTCAACCCCCTGCTGCTGTATGATCAACTCAAAAACAATGTGAGTCCAAATTGCACCACGGAAACAGAGCAGAGCAACTAAGACAACCTGGAGGCTAAATACAGCTGCCGTCTTGGAGAGTAAAGAACAAACAGTGATATAGATTAAAACAAAGGCGATACGCTATACTAATATAAATCCTTCACTCGATCACTCTGCCTCTTAATAGCAAAGCCAAAAATACAAAAAACACTTGCAACCTTATTTTACTTCTGCACCAAAATGGCAAAAGAGTGTCTTATTGTGCTGCTAGAGAGGCGCTGAGCCTCATTAAGAATACCCTCACCACATATAATAACTGCGTGTGGTGTCGACAGGGGACGGTTTCCCCTCTGTGCTGTCTTTGTCCTTCTCTCCATCAGCCTCCCACAGGTTAATGAGTGGAGGGTAGAGCTCGTTAAGAGGGATGGAAGAGGTCTTCAGCATGTACTTCTTCAGCGAGTGGTGGTAGTTTTTCCTCTTCCACCTGCGGGCCACGTAGACACCCACAGTGGCAAGGCTGAGGAAGGCCAGGGCCGTCGACATGACCGCCAGCACAGCCACGCTCTGGTGCTGGTCCGACAGGTCCAGTGCAAAGGTGGTGCCCTGTGTTGTGACATTGACGCAGGACTTGTGTGTCTGCCAGTGGATGTTGGAAACCGTGAGGCATACCTCATACTCCGTGGCAGGCTGAAGGTGTGTGAGATTGTACTCGTGGACGTCTACGGGCACGCGGGCTGTGTACGTGATGTGGGGGTTGTCAATTTTCATGGTGGCAGAGGCCCATTTCAGGTTGGAGGACAGGACGTTTGAGTTGACTTTCCAGGAGACCAGAATTGAATGGGACTCCGTCTGCTTGACGTAGATCTTCATCACCTGAGTGCTGTCGAGCAGGGTCCCGTTTACGCGGATTGTGGAGACCCACGTGTCGGCACCTTCTGGGTTCTGTGCCACGCAGGTGTACCGGCCGGAGTCTTCCACCTGGACGTGAGACAGCCGGAGAGTCCCCTCGCTGCTTAGGTGGTACCGCTCTGACACGGTGTCGGTTGTGACTTTGGCACCAAGAGGGGTCACCCAGTAAATTTCAGGTTCTGGTTCAGCCATTGCCCGACAGTCTAAGCTGACGCTCATTCCTAGCTCGAGGTTCAGGTGGCTGGGGAAAGTGTCATGGGAAATGAGGGGAAGGCACTGCTCTGTGGAGTCCAGTAGCCTTAACTCTCGGACTCGTTGGCCTCTGAGTTCTGTTGGGGTTGTGCAGAGCATGGCCAGAGGCTCCATGAACCGCACTGTGGACCTGTTCGAACTCATCCACTGAATCACACAGTCGCAGCGCAGTGGATTGCTGTGAATGCTGACCTCCCGCAGGTTTGGCAGCACCTCCACAATGTGCTGATAAAGGGCAGTCAGGGCATTATTGTTGAGCATCAGACTCTCCAAAGAGGGCATGTCTCTAAATGCTAATCTGTGGATATAAGAAAGCTTTGGGTTGTTGGTAGCCTCTAGTTTCGTCAGTTCTGGCAGGTTGTCCAAAGCGTAGCGATCAATGGACACTAACTCCATCATGTTGTTGATGCCCAGCTCCTTAAGGTTTAGCATGTTTCTGAAGTCTCCTTCCTGAATTTTTTTAACCGGATTTTTGTTCAAATCCAGGAATTTCAAGTTGGGAACTTTTTGCAGGGCCAATTGGGGGATTCTGACCAGTTTGTTGTCATAGAATGATATGCTTTCCAAATTGTCCAAGCCCACAAATGCATTTGGTGGAACATCAGTGAGGTCCATCCCAGCCAGAACCAGACTTCTCAACCTTCCCAGTGGCGTAAAGTTCATATCCAGAAGGCCAATAACTGGGTTTTCCCCAATCATGAGGATCTCAAGGTTAGGAGTTTCCTCAAACCAGCGGTTGTCTATCACATGGAGCCTGTTTGAGTTGAGGTGGAGCCGCAACAGACTGCGTAGACCTGAAAATGCGTAGGGGGAGATGGAGCTTATCTGGTTGTGGTTAATGTAGAGTTCCTGGAGGCTGGAGAGGTTTCCCAAGCAGTGATCTGGCAACTCTTTGATCTGGTTCTCCTCCAGATGCAGAGTGGTCAGATGATTCATGTTTCTCAGACCCACAGCTTCAACATTGGTAAAGTTGTTCTGGGACAGATCCAGCTCCGTCAGGTTCACCAGGACCTGCAGCTCTCCACTGGTGCGAGAGATGACGTTGCTTTGCAGCAGCAACACCTGCGTGTCTGCTGACAGGTTTGAGGGGATGTGCGTCAGTCTCAAGTCATTGCAGTCCACTGTCGTCGCCTCCTTGTATGTTGACTGGGGGGTAAACCAGGGGCGGATCTCGCACACACACAAACGTGGGCATTCTTTGCTGCGCACTGGTGACAGACATGCAAGAAGAAATCCCATGCACAGCAAGACCGGAGGTGGCCAAAGCTGAGAGCCGACTGCCATGTTGGCTACTCTCTCTAAGACGGCTTAGTAGAGAAGCAGTGTTTGCAAGAAGGGTATGAAGGAACGCCTCACAAACATCAGTGTACTTTAAAGCTGTTATAGTTGCTGTAGGTTCAGAATGATGATTCCTGAGCCAGATGGACGATTTGGTAAAGAAAGGTCACTCCTAACCCTAAAAAAGAGAAGAAAGCAAAAATAAAGTGACAGCAATAAAACAGAGATTATATAAAGTAAAAATCTAAGAAAGCATGAGTTGAATATTCATTATGTCTTACCACAGCTTTGGTTTTACCATCTTCTATTTACCTAACGTAATGAGGCAGCGCATATCTAGCATTGGTTGTGTTTGACAGTATCCAAGATAATCTGTTTAATTTTAGCTTCCTTGATGAGTTTGCCTTCTTGGAGATTCAGAACAAGTTTTTTTTCCTCTCTCTCTCTCTCTAGTTTGATTTGATTGTATTCATACCAGCTTAGTATCAGTTATCTGCTTAAACAAGTGTTTGCGTGCATGCGTGTGTGCGTGTGTGTGCGGGGAACACAGCCTGCAGCCCTGGCTGTGACCCCATTATGCAACAAGCTTAAAAAGCAGGGGGTTTGGGGACTTTTAATCAACCACAGCCACATAGATGTGGTTGTGGTTGATTAGGAGAAAGGCAGAGATTTGTGAAATAAATATCTCTTTACCAGTTTATGACATCACCTATTGCCCTTTGGGTGCATGTTCAGGTTCTAAAATAAGGAGAAGTGAAAATGATGCAACATTGCAGCCATTATTCCTCAGAGATGTTTTTCTAATCCTACATTTTTGTGTTCATTTGTCAGTACTACACTACCTAGATCTGTCAAGGGGTAGGATAGGGTACCTTCGGCTGAAGAAATGTTTGCTTAAAGGACATAAAACATACATATCTGTGGATCTTATTTCCACAACTAATTCTTCATTTACTATGTTGCAAAAGTATAAATACCTCTTAAAGTTTCTCACATTTTGTCATGCTGCAACCAAAATCTTATGACCGACACAAAGCTACCATTGCATAATAAAGTGGAAGAAAAAGAAAAAAGATCTTAAAAATAAGCACATATGAAAAAGTTTTAGGCATTTATATTCAAACCCCTTTAGTCTGACGCCTCCAAGTAAAAAATCCAGTCCAGTGCAATGAACGGCCTTAGGATTTAATCTAAATTGTAAATTTTATCAGTGCATGTGTAATTTTATATTAGTATAAATCTAGGTGTAAAACAGCATCACAACCTTTAAAAATCTCTCTTTGACAAAACTATAATCCCGACCGGACTGTCACGCTATGGCGGCTGTACCCAAGGTGTTACTCAGGTCCAGTGTTTGAGAGCTGCTGTACTGCAGCTTTAAATGTGCCCCTTCTCTAACTCTCCTGAATCAAATAAAGGCACGTCAGGAGGCCTTTGCAGAGCTGAATGACATACTGATGAGGGAATTCAGCAACTTGATGCAGCTGTGTTGTGGCACCCCTGTGCTATGGAGATGCTTTTCTTCAGCAGGAGATGAGGAAGTTAAACTCTGTTGCAAGACTTGAGTCTTGATGCTTTTAGATCTTCTGCATCCAGGCTGACTGAAACTGACCTTTTCCAAAAGAAAAATGTTCAAAGGTTCCACTGTAGGTGTGCCTGGTTAGAACAGATGCAACCCCCCCAAAAAATGTGCAACTGCAACTATCCAAAACCCTTCCTTTGAGGTGTATACTTTTAAGATTCCCTTTTCCTCCCACTTGACAAGCATCAGCTGCTCTGTGTTGGAATGTCACATAAAATCCCTAAGAATACAGTGAAGTTTTTGGTTGCAATGTGACAAAAAGGGTGTGTGAATACTTTGGTACGGCACGATGTAGGGTTATGTTTGCGTGTCTTCACGATACACCACCCCTCCAAAATGTAATAGATCTCCCCCAGAGATCTCCCGAAAACACAGAAAACTTTCAAGAGTAACAAAAGTTTTCCACAAAATGTTGTGGAATAACAGACGGTTGGCTCAGCTCGTAGCACCTTGGGATGGAGTGAGTGGGTGAAGAAGACTAAAAATAATTTGGTGACTGCTGCTCTACGGAGAAACAGGACTGAGCACAGCAAGTCATCATCTCTTTCTGTCGGAAAAGCAGTCAGTTATGGAGAGGTCAACGAGATTCTGACATCTCCATTTGTTAAGAAACAAGTTGCTAACGTCCATTACCAACATGACAACAAGGAGGGTCTGGGTGCAGCACACGTCCTAAACCTCAGTTAGCAGCTTTCTTTTTTTTTTTTTTTATTTTACACAATGGTAAGTCAAAATCGCTGCTGAGCAATCTGACATCAAAGTTATGGCTTGATCTGGCTGGGCCACATTACTGAGGGTGTTGGTTCTTAAAAGCACAGAAAACACCTGAAGTCCTGCGATCATGACTGAAGACATGATTGTCTTCAGTTAACTCAGATGCTCGTCATTACGCCCAGT
This sequence comes from Poecilia mexicana, assembly GCF_051168715.1. Taxonomy (NCBI): domain Eukaryota; kingdom Metazoa; phylum Chordata; class Actinopteri; order Cyprinodontiformes; family Poeciliidae; genus Poecilia; species Poecilia mexicana. The sequence goes on along the minus strand of NW_028263374.1, from coordinate 13,065,019 downwards.
TACTATCTCTTACCCCCTACCTACTGGCCATCTGTCAGTTTCTACCAGCCATTCGATGTTTCATTACCGCTTTGACAGCTGGTGGTTTAAAGTAATTTTCTATGATCTAATCAGAGTCTACCATAGAGAAATTTAATTATGCCACCTGAATGACTATTATCCAGCAGCAGCGGATTATTTTGCTTGAAACAAGAGTCATATTTTAACACGCCTGAAGGCGGATTTAGAAGCAAAAATGCATATAAACACTGTGAAATACAAAGTTTCAAGAAAATAATATACAATTAGATTAAATCATACGAATGCTTCAATGACTATGCGTCTCCATCATTTATGAAAAATACATAACTGCAAAGAAAAATCAACTATCAGGAGAATGTCGATTATAGCTTCCCGTCAAAAGCTCCCACTGATATTCTGATGAGGATCCATGTGCTCTGGAGTGATTTATTGGCTGCTCTTCACAAACGGTTCTCCTGCACATTTGAATGAACAGATGTCCAAAAGCAGCCCGAGAGTTACACAAAGGAACAACACTTGCTCTACAGAAAAATGTTGCCATGGTAAAACAACCAGCACAAATGTTTGGATCTTATTTTAGCTGTGCTGCCGTTTTTCTGAGTGAGACTGATGCCTGCTGTCGGCGGCTGGACTCTGCAGAGACCCAGTCGCAAACAAACTGAGCTAATTCCCTCAGTAGGACTTAAAGGCACCAACGGAGACCTTCGGCTCCTCTTTCTTTTCTCTGTTGGGTTTTTGATTAAGAATTATTTCTTCCGACGTACCACCCACCTCTGTTTTAATTACCCATCATCCAGTTTTCCAGATGATCCAGCCATGTTTTATTTATCTTAATTACCCATAAAAATAGCGCTTTCATATGCAATTTTTCCCCGTTCAGATGACTTTATCTCATCCTCTCTTCCTGCATGTGTTGTGCTGCTCAGATATTAAATCCGGAGAGGCAGGCGGATTAATCCCCGCTTTCAATCGGAAGCAATAAAACTCAGACACCTGGCAGCAGGTTCTTTTGGCAGGCTGGTGTAACTGTGGGGGTCTGCATCTGCTCCCAGGGATCCCTCGCTGTGCTATGTTTTGACCTTATTGACTGCAGGAAGGTTTTCTTAGCACATATGGTTGTTTTCACTGAGGGGCTGTTTGATAATAACTGCAGTGCACAAATTCTCTCTCAGATGCCCTCCTGTGCACACTTAGACACCACAGACAGCTCCGCTGAGAGTGGCTCCCTGCCTCTACATTACCTTTGGCTTACAAAATCACAAAAGACTCCCTACATCTTTACAAAATCAGTGAACATGGACGGTACATTTATAAACTCGAAGGAAGGTTACTGAGTCCACTAGCAGGAATAGTACTGGAGTCACACCAGATATGTTCCAGCACAGGAATCAGGGAAATCTGCGTCATCTTTCATCTCGTGCACATTATGTTGGCATCAACACGACACCGTTATCTACACTTCTCAAGAAGTACGCTGCCTTCTCTGAGTCACTTTGGCATGCAACTGCACACAGAATCCTTTAAAAAAAATCCTCCAACAGTTCCTGTCGGTATTATCCAGTTGACAGTGCGAGCAGGAAGCTCAGCAGCAAGATTTATCTCCTTTTCTCACCAAATCCATGAGAAGTTTAACTCTACAAATACATTATCCATGGTAGAGTTTGCATGTATCTGTCTACAGCTACTTCTACACAGTGTCAAGCAGAAGTATTAATGCATTTTTCTATTCTGTCACAAACTTCTACTGATGCCATAAAAATCTGAAAATATTTTATGTGCATTTGTGTTCAAACGTTCGGAGTCAAAAGTTCAGTGCTGCAAAAACAGCTTCAAGTATTCATGAGCAGGTCTACATTTTTCTATTCTTAAAAAAATTAGTTGATGTTTAGTCTATCTGAATGGAAATTGTCTGTGGTAATCAATTTTCAATTCTGGCCACAGATTCTGATCTAGGTTTAGGTCTGGACTTTGACTGGGCCATTCTAACCAATGAACATGCATCGATCTAAATCACGTCACTGAGCTCCAACCATTTTACGTCAAATTTGACCAGATTTCCTTTTACTCCTGAAAAAAACACCCTCCCATCGTGATGGCTCAGTGTGTTCAGTGTTGTGGGCAGGTTTAGCTTTCATGCTGAGTGTTTTGGCCTTTAGTCTCATGTGAACAGATAAACCTTCTCTTACATGTTTGTTTTTTGTGAAAACGCAAACTTTTTAAGAGTTTGTTCTTACTTGCTGTTTCATAAAAAGGTCAGATTTGTGGAGTGCACAACTAAAGGTCCTGTTGTCAGATTCCTCCATCATCACCACTGGATGCTTGGCTGGTTCTCAGTAGGTCGAATGGTTGTATGGAAATCCAAAAGTTGGGGGAATAAATTCCGGTTTCCACTTGCCCCATATTCGTGTAGCCCTGGGCAGGACACTGTACCCCATGCTGCAAACTGATCTTTGTATTAGTGCATAAACGTGTGTGTTGTGACTGTGAATGGCTGAATTACTCTGATAAAGTCAAAGTAACGACTTAAGTGGTTGGTATGACAAGAAAAGCAGTTCAGTTTGTTTACCATTTATGCTAACTTTCTCCAGCCTGTCAGTTCAGGTTTTGGTAGGTTTGGAGATGTGCTACGTTTATTTAGATAAGATTGTACGGCTTTACCTTAAAACTTCTCCACAACATTTTATATGATCTGTTTGACGTGTCTCTTTGTCTTTGTGATGCCGGTCGATCACAAATGTTCTCAAGTAAACCCCTGAGAGCCACCTGTTCACTAATTAGATAAATAATAACTTTTATTAATTGCACTCAGTTTTATTTAGGGGCCTCAGAGCAGAGTAGCGAACTACAAATGAGCTCCATAACTTTCACATTTGTATTTGTAAAAATGAAAAAAAAAAAAAACACGCGATACTTTCCTTCCAGCTTAAAAAAAAAAAAAAATCAGTTTGTCTTTGCAATATGACAAATTAAGTCCAAAGTGTGTGAATAATCTTCCGCGGTTCTTTGCAGGTAATATTTGTGCTCAGTTCAAGCCTGCTGCCATGCTGATGCAACGAGGTTCATAACAACAACAGCAGAATGCGATTGCGGGAGACACTAATGAGGCCTGTCTGCTTCATAACATGCTACATCTGATAAACACAGTTATCAGGCAACGGGGCGACTCAGAGGTCCGCTTAACAGTACAGAGAGCAGGAGCAATCAGAGAGACTGGAGAAGCTCTGGACCTGCTGTCAGATCCAGAAGCACTTCTGTTCAGACTGTAGGATCAGAGTAGAAAAACCTTCTGCGCGGAGCCCAGACACAACACAGCAACAATCAAACTACACCAACACAGGCAGGGGAGCCCTGGGATGATGGCACTTAATATTCCTCACAGGAGGAGCAAGCTTTCTCCCATCTGTTTCTGGGGTTTGTTGTCATACTGGGTGCTAAGTGAAAGTGAATCAGCAGCTCCCAGGCACGACATTGTCATGGTAACAGCTATGCCACAGGCTTTAATGTTTGGTAACCAAATAAGAAGCTGACACGAGGAGCTCATATGGTGCCATCGCTTCTGCAAGAAGGTGACTTGCAGCAGAACTCACGCAAAACACATCGAAACCCAAACCAGTAAATGTCGCAGGATCTTTCAGAAGGCGCCGTATTTTTCAGCTGCGGTTACATGACAATAAATTACGGCGAGGAAGTAAAAAAAGACATTCCATGATGTTCCTTGCCGCCCTGCCCGGGCAGTAGCCTGCTTCTGCTCCATTAGTATGCAAGCGTCTCACTTCACATCACAGACGGCTTTGCTGCAGCTGCTGATAGCGGAGGCACAAAGCCGAGGAGGAGGAGACGGACGCGTGTCCACTCTGTCAGAAAAAAAAAAAAGAAGAAGAAGGATGGAGAGCTCTATTTCAGCCGGAAGGTCGCGAGAACGAAAGTGATTAACTGAAGGAAGAACGACAAAGGAAGTCCTCTAGCTGTATTTGTAGTGAAAGGGAACAAATTATCCCGCAAACTTGAACAAAGCCTGTCAAGACTCCGCTGAGGTTTAAAAGTTGCAGGGCAGCAAATTGTCTCAGGATTTTCTATTTACTCCAAATCCATATGGTCGCCTTATTTCCCCGCGGATCCAAGATGGATCTTGACACAATTTTTCCTTCTCTGGCTTTAATCTTTTTTTTCTCTTCACTTTCTTGCCCTCATCCTCTCCATCCACTTTAAAGGTCCCTTTTCAGTCACAACGTCTGCGAATACTCAATATGTTGTCAGAGTTGCACTGATCAATCATGCTAGAGTGCCAGTTTCCAGTCTCTGGAGGATCCAGGCAGAGTTAGTATGCATCAATCCATCCATTTTCTTTACACCCTTGTCCCTCAGTGGGGTCGCGAGAGGTGCTGGTGCCCATCTCCAGCTAACGTTCCGGGCGAGAGGCGGGGTACACCCTGGACAGGTCGCCAGTCTGTCGCAGGGGCAGAGTTAGTATGCATGGAGGTAATCAGCCAGTGTACAGTAGATCATCCAAGAGCAATAACGCTTCTTGCTTTTTCATGACTTTCCTGCTTTTACCAAGCATTTTACTTCAGATGTAAAGCTTACCAATAAAGAAACTATCAAGTGATGTGTTTTTGTTGTCATTAACAAAAGCACAGTAACAAAAAAACAAAAAAACAAAAACAAACCACAGGTATTAAAATATGGATTTCCATTTCTGGGTTTCACAAAATAAAACGGTTTTGAAAAGTACTCTCGCAGAAAAAAAAACCGAATAAATTTGCTTTGATCACATAACAAGAGGCGTACAGAAGTGACTTTTTTCAGACTTGCACATAAGTTGTATTTCAGTTTCAAATCAACACATTTGGGCCACATGACCGTATTTTCAAAAATTACCTATAATTGCGCATTATTCGTTGCCGCTATACATAATGCAAATAATTAATTTTGAAGGGGGAATTTGGTGAAAAAAGAAGATTTTGAAATCTCTGTTTATTAACCCCACCAGTCACGATAGTGACCAAGGAATTTATGTAACTTTTAAGGACTCCAAAAAGCTTACTGATTAAATTTTCAGGTAATGTTCAGCAAATATTGAAAGTTTAGAGTGTTTGGATAATACTTATGCAGTATCACATGTTTAGAGTAAATTATCACATGACTAGAGCTGTTTATATCTTGGTTGCACCTTGGCGAGAGGAAGACTGCCTCTAACCTCCCAAAGAGTAATGTATGTTTAAACAAACATACAACAAAGATTTTTGGTGCACATCATCTTTAAAGTGTCTAGTTATGCTATATCTACAAAAATGTGTTTGGTGTGTGAGCAGGATGTGTAAACATGTTGACGCTCACAATAATGACCGGTGGGATAATACGTTTTGCCTGGGTGAGCTTATTTAATCACATACCATATTCTTCCGATTCCAAACTTCTTCCTTTTTAAGATTAATTTTGAGTGTGGTTCTTGATCTGTTAGACTTAGTGATGGCCAGACAATGTAGTTGTGAGAAAGATGGATTTTGGTAGTGGTGACTTGGACCATATGGGGAAGATGGGCCATTTTCCATGCCCGATTTTGAATACATATGGTCAGTTCATGGGAAAAGAGGATGATGTGACCCTTCACCAATCATGTGGCACTCTGTTACCAGAGTTTATGATGAAGGGACAACTGTCTCTCTGATGCACCCTTTAAAACTAAAGAGGATCCTAATGAGGCTCTGACACAAGATGAGAAACCGCTGGTCCGCTAGAAAGACAAGAATATTTTCACAGTAGAAACAAAGATGAGAAAGAACTATACAGAGACTGATGTCAAATAGATCAATGAGCACATGAGAGGTGTAGGCCTTCGTGACCTAAACCCTTCAAACTATAGAGTCATGATCAGGTCCAAGAAGTGGTGGTGGCCCATCTCAAAAGCACACCTGTAAATGGGGTGATGGTAGCCTAGGAGGTTGGAGTTTATCTTGGACCTGGTGGGTTGCCTGCTGGAACCCCCATTTTGTCTATCCGTCATTGTGACCTTGATCAAGACGACGATTCAACCGCCATGTCAGCCGGTGGCAGTCAGAGGAGCCGGTGGTGCCAGTGTATGACTGCCTTACTTCTGTCAAACTGCACCAGGGAAGCTGTAGCTACAATATAGTAGCCAACTGCTATCAGTGTGTGAATGTGTGTGTGAATGTGTGAATGTGGACTAACCCAAAATTGAAGAATATTAAAGTCACCAAATGGTGAGAAGGAGCCATACAACTCTCCTTTGATTCCAGGCCTTGGGGTCCGGTATCCTGTAACTTTCAGGTGTGTCCCCGGTCCAACACACCTGAATTATATGGATCACCTCCTCAGTATGCAGTCCAGTCATCCAAAGTTCTGCTAATCACCTGATTCAGGTGTGTTGCAGCAGAGATGGATGGAAAAGATGCATGACCCCGGCCCTCAATCCCTGGAGTGGGAGACCCCTAGACTAAGTCTATTACTGTATGACAGTGTGACTGACAGATGTTCATGATTTTAAATAATATAAATGAAGGCCTCTACTATAGATGTTATCTTTATGACCTATGTTAATGTGATAACATGACACTACAACTGACTGAAGTTCAATATAATTATGCAACACTCAAGTACTCAAATTTACCTTGGTTTAGAATATATTGATAGTCAAATTTGTACTTTACGGAGCAAATGTTGCACTAAAGTAATACAGTGGCAAGGTATATTCAAATAAAGAAACAATATTCACATATTGTGATCATGTCTATTTGGAAAAAGCACTTTTAGCTCATCTTAGTATAAGAACACCATATTATCCCACCGGTCACAATTGTGACCGATCATAAAACACACTTTTTCATTTATTTTTCCACAATTTTTTAAATTATTTCCTCTTGATTAGTTCAAAGGGCTATCAATGACATCTGATTTTAATATTTTCATGTCTGAGAAAAATGTGGGATTAAATGGCTATATAGAGTAAAAAAAGAAAGAAAGAAATAAACAGAAAATGTGACAAACTATATGTAAAATTAGCTTGATTGACTTAACAGGATCAGTATTAGCCTTGACATCAGCTCATAACTGATCATCCATCTTTAAAACTTCATCAAAAATGTGCATTAGTCGTGCCTAAGATAAAACAATGCAATGCAGAAGAATTGCACCAAATCAGGAAACCATGTAAGTGCAATGATACTGTTGCATACTGGACTGAGGATTCCCGCTATGTTTAAGCCACATTTTAATAATCCCTGGTTGTCTTTTTTTTTTTTAAATCACATTCTCGTCCTCACCACTTTGTGTGAGTGTCATCGTCTGAGCTACTATAAAATATACATCACGTGTGGGCAATGATGGCATTTAAAGTCTATCCAAGAAGCCAAAGATATTAAAGCAAGCAGAACTTGCATGCATGTCACTTATATTAAAATGTCACATTCAAAACGGGTTATGATATTGCACCTATCGATGGTGTGATGTCAACTGCAATTTTATAAAGGAAAATTTACAGTGGCAAAACTAACACAACCCAGAAGTATGGATTTGCACAGCGGGAGATACCAACATACCAAGTTTTTTTTTTTTTTTAAAGCACACTGAAGAAATCTGTGCAAGTTCTGCTGCTTTGAGTGCGTTCATGCCGATGACGTCACGAGAGGATCTAGAATCAAACTGTTAACTCACATTGGGAAAAAAAAAAAAAGGCATGGTCAAAATACAAGTAAACACGTTTTATTGGGAAATTTAAGTTAAAACATCCAAACAAAGGGTAAAAAACCCCCAAAAGAAAACAAGAACAATATAAATGCACGTACTCTGTTGCCTTTTGTGATGTCACCACAGGCATATGTGCATGTATGATTGTTTGTGTAGAAGTAGATTTTATAAACAATATTTCTTAAACAGAAAAAAGAAGAATATGCCATATGGTTTCGTATGTGCTAAAATGTAGCGAGAGTGACTTTGGTAGATTTTACTGGAGGTTTGATATTGGTAATCCTCAACTGGTAGAAGTCAATAAAAAAATTTAAAAAAACAGAAACGTCTCACTTATCGTTACAGAAACACAAGCTTCTACATCAGTGACGTCAACCTCACAACAACAACAAAAAAAAACAAAACAAAAAATAAATCAACCACATCCAAAATCACCCTCTCAGCTGGGGGGGAGGTCAGCCTGTTGCAGCCTCTCCTCTCCTCTGCTGTGGGAACCCAGACAGGAGAACGTGCTGCAGAGTTTGGCCTATTGCGCACAATGGCTCCGATCCAAAACACACTCAGACACACCAGGTTGTGTCTTTGTTTGGGAATTTTCTCACACTCCTCCCCAAGCCCGGAGGAGCTACGTCACAGAACTGTGAGCTCTCAGCCTGGGGGAAGGTGGCAGAACCTTGTGAACTATTGTGAGTCTGGGCCACATGGGTGACATCTGCATCAGCTGTGTCCCTTTTACACACAAGGCAAAAAAAAAAAAAAAAGGGCAGGATGCAAAGTCGAACTCTTAGATGTGCTGGTCTGACACACCTACTCTTGACTATGTGGAAAAATAAACAGCTATGGTATTGATGTTAGTAACAGGTGCCTCTCGGTGAATTAGAACCAATCGAAGTCCTTTATAATGAAAAGTGTGAGCCACAATATACAAACGTCTACATTTCTGTAAAACTTCTGCAGAATAAACAACATTTATGTTAAGTTTCTGCTCCCTCTTTGCCTCAGAATTTGACATCTGCTGGCTTCTTTACTGAGAGGCAGGCACACAGATAAGCTGCTGCACAGCTGTTCCAGCAGAGCTCTGCACCGGGAACTGATGCTGGGTTTATCTGCCTGGACCTACTGGTAATGATAGTGAGCTGTGAGGAAACGCATTCTCACACTCTCATAATCTATCATTTGTTTCTTTCTTTCTTTCTTTATGGCGAGCTCAACATTTTACACCCCAACGCAGCGCACCGATTTGCTCCACGTTTTTCTTTGTTTCCTTCTTTTCATCTCGGCACAACGAGAAATAAGAATCCACTACAGGGCGCAGCATGACTGCAAACTGTGTTCAAATTTACAAGAACAAACAGACGCACATGTTGCTGAGAAATTATGCGCAATTATACATGCTAAAAATGTTTAAAATAAATAAATATAGACATTCGCTTTAAAACACAATGACTTATTGTTTGATTTCATCTTTGCTGATCAGTGCACTTATCCAAACGCATAAATCAAGTGTCTATCTTTAAAAAAAGAAAAAGAAAAGCCTCAGTACAGCAAGAGGAAATTCACAAACGCAGAAAATGTTCCGAACAAAAACATTTGAGCACATGCACAGAGCGAACAGATGGCACTCACCTGTGAAGCGCCGTATCCTCTGTAAATACGCAGGAATGCTGCAGGCTACTGTATGTGACACCAGTCAGCCTCCACGGCGTACGGAGGATGCGCGAAATGTGCAGTTGCTGGTTCGGAGAGTAAATAGTCGGGACGGTTTTTAAAAAAAAACACACAACCCAAAAAATTACAACAACAAAAAAGAGAGGAAAAAAACTGTAAAAGTGGATGCAGCAAAATCCGTCCCACTTCAGGCACGATGTTGCAAACACAACGATGCCCCAGCAGTTTCCAGAAAACGCACAGATGCCCACCCGCCCCACTTCCTTCTCCTCCTCCCTGCACGCCCACCCTGCGCAGGTCAGCTGGACTAAAAACCGCCTGACACTCGCTGCTAAGTCCGAACCTCACCATCTGTTGTGACACCGCTGCCATGGGAACAAAAGTCCCACCCTGTGGCGTTGCAATGAAGGAGTCAATGACTTTCTGAGCGCTCTGACAGGCTGACCCGGGTTCCGAGCTGCTCACTTTTAGGCTGGGTTCGCGCAGCGGGTCAACATCACTGACATGTTTTTCTTTTTTGTCTTCGTTTTCCTTTAAGCTTGAAAGAGGACGCTGCGGAGGATATCAACAGACATCTGGCGCCAAGAGGCCAAACATGATCTAAATTTAATGACCTGCTATTTAATGATTCGTAATTATTATGGGATGGAATGGACTTCAAAGTGGATCTCATGCATATTTCTCACTCTACGAAGGACAGACACACGCACTCATTAGGACCTGGATTTAGATGGACTGCTTTCCCTCAGTGGCAACTTATCTGATTCCACAGGAATCTTACTCTTAAGTCAATACATGATTACCTTAAAAAAAAAAACACCTTTAAATACAGCATATAACTTCTATTATAAAATGTGCACAGGAAATTAAGAGTTGTCTCTTGTCTGTGCATATTTATATCTAAATTTACCATGCAGCACTTTGAACATCAGTTCACACCTACACAGCTAATTACAGTGTCATCTAGTTCTCGATCCAGTCAAAGCAATCAGGAAGTCAGCTGCTCTGTTAGTGTTTCAGCTGGTTCCTGAACTCCATGCGTAACGTATTTAGGTTTTTACACATTCAACCTTGATATCCGACAGGCGAGGTGGAAAATGAAAAAAAGAAACAGATCCAGTTGTAAAAACGGGTAAACTGCCCAGCTTTACGTCCGTCAGCAAGCAAACTCTGATGATATGAAACACTGAACATTTAAGAGTGACACAAAGACAAAACCAGAAGAAATCTGGAGTGGGGGACAAAGACATTTTCTCAGCATTGGATGTTTTGTGGTAAATATTTAATATGTATAAATCGCATCTTAGTAAAACTGCAGGGTGGGCCTGCTATAATTTGACTACAGCAAATACAGTTGATTCAGCATTCACTGTGTGTGTGTGCGTTCCAGCTGGCAAAATCATAATTTCCCATCATTAACCTGCAGCTCTTGTGGTGTGGTTGCCGTGGCAACTCCTCCCTCTCAGGGAGAGGCGATGCAGCACATCCGCACCGGTTTATTAGATTTCTGATCACACAGCTCCTTCCACATGGCCATCTGGGAAAAACAAGTGAGTGAAAAAACGTGTGCCCTCCGCTTTACCTTCTGCAAGTCTTTGCGTTGTGGCGCTGCGTCGGCTCTGCTGACGAGACAAGGAGCTTTGTATTGTGTTTTTTTTTTTTTGGCAGCGTTTGTTTTCAGTCACACTGGCAAGGAATGTAAAGTACGAAGCGAGAAGATGAATGGTGGGATGAAAATACACCACACAGTGAAAAGTAGATAAAGACGCACTGAGACTCTCTCCTCTCTGCAGCAGCTGAGCTGATGAACGCCTCCTCCGCCTTTTTAGCAGAAAGTCTCCGTCTGAGTTCAGCCACAGTTTATTCGCAGCACATGCTCGACATGGAAGGAGTTTGACTCGCTGAGATTAAAGTAGAATCCAGGAGATGCTAATTAAATGTTCTTGATCAAATTGGCAGCTTGATGCAACTGGAACAAGATGACTACGGGCAAACATGCAGCAGCACATTTGCAACCTTGTTGTACATCGCAATTACACCATTGTAACCAGCAACCACCTTCTGCCGGGCTGCCGACAACACTGTTGACGGAGTGCGCACGGCGCCACATTCCCCACAACAACCGCACACTAATCCGAGTCCGTGTTTGGCATGGTTCACGCTGTCTAATCTGCAGAACTGATGAAATGTAGACAGGCGTTAGACGCAGACAATCTGATGCACTCTGATACAAATGAAAGCTGTCTGAGAAGCTGAGCACTCGGCTGGCTCAGCACCTTTCAGCATTATCATAAATTTAGCATAATACGCTCCAGTAAATTTTATGGAGGGAGGTTTATATTTAATTGCTTACATCCAGTGTTTAGGAGAAGGCTTTGGTGTTTGTTTTTTTATTAATTAATTTATTTTTTACTGAAAGGCTAAGAATATTACTCCTCAGACTTAGAGCGTATAACAATGTGAGATGATTGATGTGCATTTGCATTTTGACAATTTTCTTCTGATATTACAATGACCACACAGGTCAGGGATGAAGTTGTGAAGAGCTTTAAAGCAGTGGTAGCTTAGAAAACAATATCACATCCTCTCAGTGTGGCTCACTGTTAAATATTTGTCCTCAACTGGAAATCTACAAAGACCCGATTGTCTTGATCCAACAGGATGTGTGCAGCATTTAATCTGAGAAGCAGCCAAGGGCCCCGTGGTGTCTCTGAAAGAGCAGTAGAGATAATTTACTTATTTAATGGACGTTTGGTATGATCGTTGAAAAAAAACCGGGAAAGTCCAAGAGAAAGTCCATGTTAGAGCCATAAATAGGAAATATTTAAGTTATTTGTAAGATGGTTTGTTTGTATTTTATAAAATTTAGTTAGGACGGTTGATATTTGTTTAGACATTTTTATTGTGAAATTTAGTTTTATTTTGAAAGGCTTACTTCCTGTCGGGCTGTATATTGCTTTAAACAAAAAACCATTTACGGATTGTTTAGACACGGTTGGATTACCTAGACATGGAGCAAAAACAGTTTTTGACCGTGTAGACTGTGCATTTTTGGAAAGGAAAGAAAAAGGACTGATTTATTGTCAATTTTGTATTTTTTACAGATAGAGTTTTTTGTTAAATTCACGATTCGCACGCGTCCTTCACTTCCAGTGTCTAGGGAATGACACAGATATTGGATCTGTTGCCATAACAGTCCAGCTTGAAGTTTGCTAGAAGTAAACTCAAAATGGTGAAAAACTAACCCTGAACACGCAGCATCATGCTGTGGGAATGCGTTTCTTTAGCAGCACAGGAAAGCTGGTTCAAGTTGATGAGATAATGGGTGGGTCTGAATACACTGTAATTCTGGAGGAAAACCCGCTTGAGGCTGCAAAAGACTGAAGACCAGTCAGAGCTACAGTAGAATGGGCTAATAACTCTTTTAAAAAAAATAATTCTGGCCCCACATATCAATTCAAAAATGGCCCCGTCATTTCTGCTGGTCTGTGCGAGGAGCAGAGCGTGTCTGTGCTTGTTTTCTGCTCAGGTACAGCTGGCAGGCTTGATTATCCTCAGCTGTAGCTCATCAGAGGACCTGCTGAAAAGACTGGAGAGAGTTTGCTCTCTGGGTTTTGCTCCAAAGCTGTTGAGAAAGGGCGTCTTCTCACTAGTTACTAACCTGTTGCTCTTGCTCCTTGTTTTCCAAACATCTTTTGGAGGTTTGCTCAAATCAAGCCCTCGCTGGCTTCTGAGAAAATGACTGAAGACAAAACTATGATGTTCTACTCTCTGAGCTACTGTTCCCCGCTTTGGCTGCAATAACTTCAGTGAGATGTTTCTTGCCGCCATCTACCAGTCTCTTTCTGTAGATGCATGCACTTTCATATTAACAGTAGCAGGGCACTGCTGTTGGCTCAGCTGTGAGTGATTCTTTTTATCATCTTAACCGATGCTCCAGAGGCAGAGCTTTGAGCAAATAGGAGGCACAATGCACAAGCAGGAAAAGGGTTGCTACGGGAGATTTTAGGCTTTCTTAATAAACGTACATGAGTGAATGTAACAACGCTCTAAGTATGATATATGACTATAATTATGACCCATAAACATAATTTAGTGGCAGGTCATAGATCAAAGGACATAACTGAGCGGGTCAGTGGTTCTGCAGTGCTGAGGCGAGCGTCTTACTGCTGATGCTTTACTCCACTTGTCTCCTTGGAGATGATGGTCACTGCAGTTCAACGCAAATAGGCTGTTACTGGATGTAGCTGTTCAGTTCAGATGGCTTGCAGATTGGCAGTGCTTGAAGATAAGGAGTTTTTGGCTTTGAACAGTATAAAAACTAATTATCCATCAACCCAAAGAGTTACCACATCTGAGCTTCATTAAGATCTTAAATGGACACAGATGAGGTGACGTTCTAGTATATTTAAAGAAAAACCTGCTTTCTTCTTATAAAGCAGTTAAAATGAAGGATATTCATCAGTGATTGAAGAATGTGTTGCGCTTCTGCAGGTTCTTAAATTCTTTGTTTTTTTGTTTCCACCTGTCAGTCAATAAAATCCATCCGAGTCTTTCTCGTCTGGGTTGAAAACGTGCTCGGCTTTGTCCGACATTACGGGGAGAACTGAAAATGTGACTTTAACCGTGTGATCACTGCAGGGGGAAAAAAAAAAGAAAAAGATCTCTTTAGCTTCACATGTTCATTCTGGAAAAGGAAAATCTCCCCCATCCTCCATCCTTCTGCCTCCCTGCTCGCTCCCCCCTCTCTCCTGCACCAGCTGAACAAAGACAACTGCTCTTTGTTGGCTTCATGCTCTGTGTGAGACTGAGGGCCAGCAGCTTTTCACTGATACAAGAAGCAAAGATAGGAGCATTCAGCAGAAAAGAAAAAATTTAATACTCCAAAACATTTTTGGCCTTGAGTCTCTATTTAGATCCCAGGTGCCTTTTTCAGATGTTTTCAAAAGAGATAAGAGTTAAGAGAGCTGAAGCAGCTGTATGAATGAAAGCGCTTCAACCAGCACCTTTTCTTGTTTAAACCACTTCATTTTTTTTTTTTACATATTCTGCCACTTTCAGTCCTTCAGCTTAAAAACATCACAGGTTTTCAAAGAAATGCTGCTTTTTTTCTAGTCAGAAAGCTGAGAACTTGTCAGAATCAAACTATAAAGCACTTCATCCTTACATCCTAACATTTTTTTTTTACTATTGAATTTTTCAAACTGACTTTTTGTAAATCTTGTTTCCCCTCTCTCTCTTTTAGTTGTTTTTCTTTCTTTCCCTCCATTTTTTGTTTTTCAAAAGTAAGTAAACATTCATTCATTCAAAGGAGAAATTGCTGCCTGTGTAATTGGGGGGGGAATCACAGAGGGCAAACACATATTACAAAGGGGAAATGGATTTTGCTTAGGAGGAAAAATGAAGAGTGATGGAATTTTTTCCCCCTCTGTTGCCACACCCAGTTGGGAACCAGTTTGCTCCGGGCTGGTGGGCTGCTTTACCAGGCTGGTTACTCGAGGAGGGGGCTGTGCAATATGTTTTTGTCTACATTTGCAAGAAAAAAAAAAGCAGATTTTGTCTTTTCTTGTTGGTTTATCCTACCAGTTACCCTAGATATTATTGCCTTGTTTGTTTGGAAGAATAAAAGGGGGCTTTTATAATTAATCATTTCCATTACACATGGAAAATGCATTATTAATTGCAGATGTCAGATTGGGTTCTCTGCATAAACGTTGCACAGTACAACAGAGGCTCTCTGACAGAGGATAAATCCTGCAGAGTGTTTCAAGTCTTGTGGTGAACGGGATAATTTAGCCCCATTTCCAGGCCGGCTTAATGCTAATAGATGAAGAGTGAGAGAGCAAGAGGAGAGAAGGTGGCCATTAGCACTTATAAATCAAGATGATTTCGAAGGAGGACGAGGAAGATGATGTCAAGAACGGGGAAACTTGTACATGAAAGCTCTTCGCCGAATGGCCAGTCTTCACATGTTCAGTTGTTCTGTTATAAAACTAACAGAGACACATTCAGATGTCCTCCGAGTCAACACTGATGTCGTTTTCAGGGATCAATCAGCAGGTGATCCCTTTAAAGTCCGCAACGCAGCATCGCATTTGGAGCCAATTGCAAACTCAGGATCCAGCAGACTAATTGGCACACATTTGGGATTTTCTTTAAAAAAAAAAAAAAAAAAAAGCTTCACTAGGTTAGATCAATACAGGCATGTCTTCAAAGAGACACAGTCCAGTAGCATTTCAACCCTTCTGAGCCTCATTATGTATGAATAATTAACAGATTTTAAGTAAACAAACAGCGTGGCCCTGCTTCTGTCCTCGATGTATGGAGGAGACACATTGTTCTGTCTTTGTAAGAGAGTGGCTCTAATGTGCAAAAAGCAGCCAAGCGCAGTCTAAGCTTACTGTCAAGTCTCCACTCATACAAAAAATTAGGACATCCATTAAATATTTAGTTTTTATCAAGGAATGTTCAAATATGAGTGTATGTTATTAATTTGTTTTATCCACATCTGAAAAAGAAAGTGATTTAAAAATATACATATATATATATATATATATACCTCCCTTTAACGATTCAAGATTACCAATAAACCAATAATCAACAAAGGTTAAAACTTTGGCTCATTTCACTTGTCAATAACAACTTCAAATGTCAATTGATTTGAGCTTAAAATCTGAACAAAAGCCGTTCTGGATCCCTGTTATGTGTGTATATGTATTCAGATGAGCTCTTTTTTTTTTTTTTTTTTTTTACAGATGGTCTCTAATTCTAAACAAGCATCCCCCGATGCTCTGACGTATACTCTCTGATGAAAAGGATGAATCATTCTGGGTTTTCATAGCTGTACATCTGCAGTATTTCTGGGGTTTTCAGCTGCAATAAAATAATTTGCCTTTAAAGCTCACATAAGGAACCAGATTCTGCCTCCACCACCCGCTGGGTAATCGTAATCTGCTGTATCTGAATCTGACACCAACACTGGCAGCAGTGTAGGGAGCTTTGGGGGTCAGTCGGTGTCACCAAGCTTGTTCAGGTGCTGTTCGACATACAAGTACACGACCTTTTCACTGGCGACCCCGAGACTGAGGCTGAGTCAGCTTTTCTGCCGAGATACAGACGGAAAAAGCAAATTCGCTCGTATCGGTGTCGGCCTCCTGCCATCCTCCACCTCGTCTCCCCTCAGCTGCAATTTCCACATCCCACCCTCCCTGCCTCCCAATGCCGCTGTTCTTGTCACTCATCGCATCTAGGCAGACATGAATTTAAGATATTAATGAGCTCATCTGACAAGAACAGACACACACTGTGGGACAATGTGGGACAGTTGGAAACAAGCCATAATGTTCAATTTACAATCTTCTTATGAGCAACGTGAATGGCTGTGCGACCTAAATCCTCTGGACAGAAATTAAAATTGTTGTTTTTTTTCCCTATGCTCTCTCCTTTAGAGGAAGACAAAATGAGTGATGATAACCTATATTTTATTTGAAATCCTACTTGGCTTACATCACAGGGAATGTCCCAACTGCCCGGCTGAAGCATTGTTGTTTTCACTTTAGCCACGGATCGAATGAATGAAGAAATCCACAAGCAAACAGCTATTTGAAACTTAATTAAACCCATAAAATATTACAATTTTATGTTTACTTTTAAAAATAAACTTTTTCTGTTTCCTACAATCAGTTTCAGACTCTAAAGACGTGATATTATTGACTCTGTGACAAAAAGAGCTCATTTGCATGCATGCTGCTCTTCAACAGTGTGACTACATGCACACACACATACACAGGCACACACACATATTCTTGTACTTATAAGGGAAGTGAGGACTTTTGTATTGACTTTCATTCATTTTAGTAACTGCATTCATGCCTAACCCACACTTTTTCCCGAACAGTAACCATTACTAGTCTATTGCTAACTTAATTTACACGACAGCTCTACATCTAACCAGTAGATCATAAAAAAATATAATATTATTATTGTCTAATTGAGCAATTTGCTTTTCCATCCGTCTCAAACCCACATTCACATTAACATTTATTAAAGTCTATAGATCTGGTACCAAATATTCAGTATTATTGCACTATTAAATGACTTTTATTATACAACTGCAGGTTGAAAACTATTTCGGCCATGTTTTAAGATCCAACAACTACTCAGATTAACGTTAAAGTTATGTTAGGTGACGAAGGAGATAAATGAACAGAAACCTCCATTAGCTGATATGAGTAACTCCAAAATGAATACAATATGGAGGAGAAAATTATAGATACAGAGGCAGGGAGAAAAATTCAAAGACAACAAATGGAGGATATCCACTCAATCACATCAGATGAGATGATCTGAGATATAATATGGCTTAGTCAGTCGAATTATAGTGTTATGAAGTATTATCACACACTCCACTGCCTTCCACCTCAGGATGTAACTGGGGACACGTTTCTGCTATTCGACTCGGAGCCAAAAACTCTGCACTCATGCCAGACGACGTACTTGAGTCTGTCAACCAATGGAAATGAGGCAGTTTGTTCATGCATCCCTCTAGTTCCCTGGTGGAGAATATGGTTCCATTTGGTATTTAAATGGGTCAAACTGTGGTGATTTATTCATGTTCTGAGTCTTTAGTGCCACTCCTCTTGACAGGCAAGCTGCGGGCTCACCCGCCTCTGAACGGAAAAGCTTCTTGATTTTCAGCCTTTCATCACCCAAATGCAAATATTCTTACAAACAATTTAAAATGTATCACCAGCAATTCTTAGGGGTCTTTGAAAAATATTAATACATCAGTTGTTTTTTTGTTGTTGTTTTTTTTTTACAGTGTCACATTATAACTGTGATAGAGTGCTTTATTGTTTAACTGTGATGAACCAACCCCGTGTTTTGAGTTATTGAAAGCTGGAAGGAAAAAGATATGATGTTTTTAAATAGTTTTAAAACAAAAATCTGAACAGTGTGGCCCCATGAGTCAAAACTGTATTAAACCATCTTTTGCTAAACTATAGTAGATCTGACTGAAAACTTAGGGTTGTTGTTCTCTCTGGAAACAAGTTTTTTTCAGATACTAACAAGATTTCTTTTAGGACCGCCCTGTATATAACTCCACTCATCCTTTCCATTAAGTTTCCCTCTGTCTGCTGAACAAAAGGATAATACTTCCATCACCATGTTACCATTAAATTGCTGTGTCACAGATGTATTTTTTCCCCACTCAGCGTAGTGCATAAAACTATGTGTAGTTTATGTTATTTTGCAAGTTGCACTTGAATGCACCCCTGCTGCACAGTCATAGAAAGCTCTGTGGGGAGCAAAAAATGATGAATCAGCACAGTACATAAGTGATTCTGAAGGATTAAACTGTATAGAAGACAAAAAGCTATTTTTTAGACCATAATCCTTCTCTGAGCATTTTCCCCAAGCAATTATTTTACTATCAATAGAGAACAACTGTCATTATCCCAAGATAGAGATTTGAATTATATACAGAATGGATTTGGTACAATGTAAAACGCTGGACAGGAATACATTTTGGAAAAGAGAATAGCTGATTCTTGGAGAGCTAAGAGCACTTAGCAATGAAGAACAAAAGAATAGAAAACTGATGCTAACATTACCCTTGAACACCTTGCTGTGATGCTGCCAAAGCTCTGTTCTCCCTCTATCAGCAAGCTTTCCTGGCAGTGCAGTTGGATGTGACAGGTGTCCAAGCAGTCACAGTATCTTTAGGCAGACATTTCTGCTTTCATGGACTCCAGGTCACCTGTGGCAGTGAGAGACACAAGAGAGAGCTGCATTTCTCACTGTCCTCAACCGTGCAGCCGATAAACTGCACAGCACTGCAGGCCAACATTTTTTGGTAAATAATTCTCCAACATGTCACCTGGTAAAATAAAGGTCATGAAAACTTTAAATACTTACTTTCCCCACCATAGACAATCCTTAGAGTAGTAGTAGGCCTGATTCAAACAGATAACGCAAAATCACCAGAACTACACAAAGTGTTCACAAAAGGCGAAAGAGTAAATTACAAATCACAAAAAATGAGATTCGTTTTGACCCAAAAGAACACAAATCATTTTCTCAGGGATTAATTTATGAAAGCCTTGTCTGGATTTTCTTGTTTCGCTTTGGTTTAATCCACATTCTGCATCAGTATGCAAAAAAAAAGAAAGAAAAGAAAACCAGTAAGTCCTGCCAGAGGCATGTTTAAGGCCTGGGAAGTCCACAGTAATTACACTAATATGCCCCCACTCAGCAGGATCATTTGTTTGGTTTCCAAAAGGGCCGACCAGATGGTCCCCTGAGCCCAGTGTTTCTCCATATTCATGAGCTAAAGTTTGACCCTGACACCCCTGAAGGGCTGACCTCTAACCTGGACTCTTTAGGGCATCAATAGGACACAGAAGACAGCTGAAGGAGAAGCATTGCACCAGGCATAACAAAACCCCACCTCCAGCATGGATGAGTGCCAGGCCCCTCTGAGTGAAGACATTTGGAAATGTGTGAGCGCCAGAGTGAGCCAAAGCCTGGCGAGCTTTTCTCAGGGACTGATGGGACGTTGTCTCTGGAAGTGGACATCTGTCCCAACCACGTAAAGTCCCACACAGAGACGGTTTGATGGGTGGAGTTCACAGGGAAAATACGAGTGACGTTGCGACATGTCATCATTGTTCAGGATAGTGTTTGTGAACTGGATGATGATCCTTTAAGAAAGAGTCCATCTGCATCACCACATGACACAAACAAAAACAGTTTTTCAATCAAGCTAAACAGATTTACACTTAAGCTGCT